>NW_026988465.1:5720000-7085000 GCF_030222135.1 Aotus nancymaae
CTAGACTGTGAGCTTCCTGAGGGTGGAGACTGTGTCTATCCATCTTTGTAGCTTCCAAGTTCAGGCTGGTGCTGATCACTTTATGAATGATGGGTAGGTAAGGTTACACCCCTGAAGGCCTCATTTTTCATTCTTTGAAAATAAATCAGCAAGCATTTGTTGCATACCTCCTCTCCTCTTCTCTTTCCCGGAAGGAGGATGCTATTTCAGATATGTATGTACAAAGTTGTCCTGTTGGTTGAGAACCAGGCTTGTATCCAGAATGGATAACACAATATCAGGAGTGCACATACAAAAGCAGGCAGGCAGGAGTTTGCTGATCCCTCTGGTACCCAGCCCACCATGGTTGATTTCAAGCCACTAACAACTTTGGCTCAGTAAATTAATAAAAATTTAACTGTCAGTTCTTGCCAACTGGTAAAAGGGGGCTCCAGTAGGATGTTCATAGGTTCGTTTTTTTTAAAAAAATGTCCACTGTCAAACACATTTTTAACGACTGTCAAGAGGAGGTCTAGACTACAGTGTTTCTCCATGGATTTCACCCACTGTCCCCCTCTCCATTCACTTGGAGCTCCAAGTTGTACTCTCACATCTTTCCTCCCGACAAATCACTCGCCTGTCATTTCTTTAAGATAATGCAGAAATTCTCAACTTCAACTCTCTCCACTTTCAGCTTTGCTTATGTTGCCTTTCCATCCTTCTCTCCCTTCCGCCATCTTAGAGGAAGAAGTGTTTGCTTTCCAACATCCCCTCCACCACCACTGATGTTCATCTTGCCCCCACTTTCCCTGAGACCTGCTCTGTCATCTGTCTCACCACTCTTACTTCAAGTATTCCTTTTCATTAACAATTTGCCAGTCAGATGGGTTTTCTCACCCTTCCTGCAAATACTTCTCACATGCTGACCACAGCCTGGTTTTCCTTGTACCATTTTATTTCACCTTCAAACTCCCCAAACTTGGGTCTCACTCACAGCTTTGCCCTCAGATCTCCTCAGCCCACACTTCCTTGACAATCGCATCTGTGTGCATGGTTCCAAAATTTTTATCACTCTTCCCAGCAGCTCAGTCTTGTCAGGATCCAGGCCAGATGCTACCTTGTTCCCTAACTAAGTGATCCTTTTCACATCTCCCTAACCACCTATGCTAGAACTCTTAGAAGAAGCTGGGCACGGTGGCTCACACCTCTAATCCTAGCACTTTGGGAGGCCGAGGTAGGTGGATCACGAGGTCAAGAGATTGAGACCATCCTGGCCAATATGGTGAAACCTCGTCTCTACTAAATATACAAAAAATTAGCCGGGTGTGGTGGTGCATGCCTGTAGTCTTAGCTACTTGAGAGGCTGAGGCAGGAAAATCGCTTGAACCCAGGAGGTGGAGGTTGCAGCCAGCCGAGATCATGCCACTGCACTCCAGTCTGGCAATGGAGCAAGACTTCGTCTCAAAAAAAAAAAAAAAAAAAAAAAAAGCTGTATTCCAGGTGTGTTGGTAAATACCCCCTACCCCCAAAGCCCTGATTTACAGTATTTGCTGCTTTCCACAGTGTAAATCAGAAGTTGGTAAACTTTTTCTGTAAAGAACTAGACAGTAAATATTCTAGGCTTTCAGGCCACATGGTCTCTGTTGCAAGTACAACTCAACTGCTGTTGTAGGGGAAAGCAGCCACAGACAATGCCCAAATGAATAAGCACGGCTGTGTTCCCATACAACGTTATCTATGTATCTGAAAGTTGAAGTTCATATAATTTTGTCATATAACATATCCACCCAAAAAATCTTCTAAATATTTAAAATTATTTAAGAATGTAAAGACCATTCTTACCTCGCAGCCATACAATAGCAGGCAGGCAGGAGTTTGCTGAATCCTGTGGTACCCAGCCCCACCATGGTTGATTTCAAGCCACTAATAATTGTGGCTCACTGAATTAATAAAAATTTAACTGTCAGCTCTTGCCAACTGGTAAAAGGGGGCTCCAGTAAGATGTTCATAGGTTCATTTGTTTTTTTAAAAAATGTCCACCGTCAAACACATATTTAAAGACTGTCAAAAGGAGGTCTAGACTACAGTGTTTCTCCATGGATTTGACCAACATCTGTAACAAGGGTCTTCCTGAGAAGCATTTTTCAGGAACACTGTTTGGAGGATTTTGTCTTGGTATTCTAATTGCCTGACAGGTTCTTCTTGACCACTGAACAGATAACCCCAATTCACCAAGAGAGTGAATTGCAGTAAAGAAAGAGTTTATCACAAGGTAGCTAAATGGAAGGATAGGAGTTACCACTCAAATCTGTCTCCCTGAAAATTTAGAAGACTAGGGTTTTTGTTTTTTTTTTTTAAGGACAATTTAGCAGGCAGGGGGCTAGGGAATGGGAAATGCTGATTGGTTGGGTTAGAGATTAAATCATACTGGGTTGAAGCTGTCTTCTTACTATTTTCGTTCCCGGCTAGTATCACAAGACCAGTTGAGCCAATTTACCAAACCAGGTGGTGCCAGCTGGTCATCAGAACGCAGGGTCTAAAAAAGATCTCAAACACCAATCTTAAATTTTACAATAGTGATGTTATCTATAAGAGCAATTGGGGAGGTTACAAACCTTGTGACTTCTGGTTACATGGCTCCTGAACCATAATTCTAACCTCGTAGCTAATTTGTTAGTTTTACAAAGGCAGTTTTGGTCGTTCAGTAAGGAGGGGGTTAGTTTTGGAAAGAAGCTGTTATTATCTTTATTTCAAGGTTAACCTAAATTCCTCCCATAGCCTGGCACACACTCAGGAATGAACAAGGAATGCCTGGAGGTTAGAAGCAAGATGGAGCCGGTTAGGTCAGATTTCTTTCACTGTCCTAACTTTTCTATGTCAGATTTCTTTCACTGTCATAATTTTTGCAAAGGCAGTTTCACTATTCTTGTAGATTCCCCACTTTTTCGTCCTCTCATATATAACCAGGTGCCAACATCTGTCATATCTATCCTTTCATACTGAGGGTAGAAGATGAGCCCTGGAAGCATCTGGGGGCCAGATGTCTCAGCCTGGCTGGACAATTCCTATTTCTCTGCCCTCCCCAGGATCTCTGCCAATGAACTGACTTATTTCTTCTCCCTAACCTGAATTGACCAGCTTATGCCTGTTTTCCTGGAGTCAATGGCACCATCAGTGGCACCCCCTTTCACTCTTAAAAGCATGTAGATTTGGATGATAAAGTATACTATTCCTTTACCTTCACTCTGTTTTACTCCCATCTGCCAAAACCTTCTTATTCACGGGCTACCTGCATAAAAAGCCTCTTCCGATCTTTTTGACTGGCTGTGCTCTCTCCCTTTCCAAAACCACATCAACTTTCTTCTTTCCTTTTTAGGCTCCAAGTTAGAGTTATTTATAGACTTCTTCTCTCTCTTCTTATGTTTTTAAGCACAGAGACTTTGCTATATTAGATGCCACCAAGGTGCCAAGAACAATGCCTTGCTCGGAAGTAAATAGTAACTATGGGTTGAATGATGAATAACTGACCAACTGAAAGTTCAAAGGAAGGATGTAGCGCCAGTGTGAGGATTTTGAGACCCATGAGTTTGAGCAGAAAGTCAGCATTCTTTGCAGTCTCCTTTCTTCATCAAAATTGTGCACAATGACGAATTTTCCTCCCAAACTGTTAAGCAGAGGAATTAGGTAAGAGTTTACAAACTACAAAGAACAAAAGTATGTTTTTAGCTAGTTTGATTCACAACAGTGTTTCTAAGATGTGTTCCTTGGAACACTAGTTGAGCCTGATATTAGTGGAGTATTTATTAAAACAGGGTTATCTGGCTAGTTAAAGAAATGCTGACTTAGAGCTCAACAGGGTTTTGAGTGTATATGTGTTTTAATAGTGGGACTCTCAGAACTTTTAATAAACAAATGTGCATGATGTGCATGGCAAATCTCTAAAGAGGGGCTATGATATCTAACATTTTCCAAATTTAATTGATCATGGATGCCTCTTCTGAATCTTCCCACTCTCTTTTTCTGTGAAGCCTGTCTTAAAACAACTAGGGAAATAGTAATTTAGAAAGTAGATTTACAGTTTCTTATAAGAATATTTTCAATATATTCATTTCCCAGGTTAGTTCCAACCACGAATTGGTAATGCATCTTAAAATCTTCTTAGCCATTTTCTCCAATGTCAGTTTCTTTTTTTGTTTGTTTTGTTTGTTTGTTTTTTGAAACAGGACTTGCTCTGTCACCCAGGCGGGCATGCAGAGGCACAAACATGGCTCACGGTATCCTTGACCTTCCAGGCCTAAGTGACTCTTACACCTCAGCCTCCCAAGTAGCTGCAACAACAGGCACATGCCAGCATGCCTTGATAATTTATTTCAAATTTTTTTAGGGACACAGTCTTACCATGTTGCCCAGGCTGGTCTTGAACTTCCAGGCTCAACTGATCCTCCTGCCTCAGCTTCTTAATGGGCTGGGATTACAGGTGTAAGCCACTGTGCCTGGCCCAGTTTCTTAGTTGAAGCTTCTTGATAAGCATGAGCAGGTGGTACCTCATTCATGCCTTTGACATACAAAGCTTGGAATACTGAACTCCCAAGCTGGATGATTCAGCCTCCATCCTCTTCTCAGAACTTCATAACCTCATCCTGAATTCTTTTGCTTTCAACCTCTCTTCCTCCTCTTACTTATCCTATATAAGCTCCCACAGTCAGGCTCCACAATCAGGCTCCCCAAACCACACCTTGGTGTGGTTTATTGACCAAGGTGTGGTTTGGGGAGCCTGGCTTCTTACAGAGTAATTGCCAGCTTATGGGTGGCAATTACGTCTGGGTGCTGCAGAGCCTTATAGAGTGATATATTGACATATTTAATTCCATTAAACACATTAAGAATAATATTTGTAGGAGGCACATTTTCTACTGCATATAATATAAAAAGTACAGACATGAGCATATCTCTCTTAAGAACATGTTTTCAAACTAAGTACAGCTGGTCTAGATTTTCTTTGTCTGGAAATTTTCTGCCTCTTGGATTTTTATTTTAGTAAAAGTGTTACATTTTTAAAGAAAATGTTGTGTCTGAAAACTGTTAATTGAGACAATCCCATCATTTAATTCATTTGTTTTTCTATAAATCTGGAAAGTATCACTACTATTTGATTTTCACAAGATGATACAGGCTAACTCATGATTTGTGACAGTATCACAGGGTTCAAGTCCAAACTGGTGGCCTGTTCTTGTCATATTATTTTAAAATACACCCTTCCACTACTCTGCCCTACCTGTTGCCCTTGCTACTCAATATCTTGCTACTCATGGTGTGGTCACAGACCAGCAGCATCAACATCGCTTAAACAGCTGACTCAAAATGCTGATTCTTAGGCCCTGCTCCAAACCTAATGAGCAAGAGTCTGCATTTGAGTAAGATCCCCGGATGATCTGTTTGCACTCTAAGTCTAAAGGACATTGGTGAGCGGCAAGCCACTCAAATCTCAGTTTTCCAATTTGTAAAGAATAATCTCTTTCTCATAGAACTTAACATGGACTAAGTGAAACAATGTCTTCTGGTAACTGAAGCATTTTGTGGATTGGAGTTATATCACGCTGGTTCACTCACTGTCCCTACACACCCATGTACCTTTACGCAACTGAACCATCCTCCTGCCTGGAACATTTCCTTCCTTTCCCTCTAAGTATATGAATTACCCCTGTCTGTTTTGGGCTGAATCGTGTCCCACAAGATTCATACGTTAAAGTCCTAACCCGCAGTTCCAGAGTGTGAGTGTATTTGGAGACAGGATCACTAAAGAGATAATTAAGGTTAAATGAGATCATTCTGGTGAGCCCTAATCTACGATGACTGTGTTCCTGTAAGAAGGGGAGAGGAGGACACAGACCCAGAGGGATGACCACATGAGGACACAGAGAGAAGATGTTATCTACAAGCCAAGGAGAGAGGCCTCAGGAGACACCATCCCTGCCCACACCTGAATCTCAGACTTCTGGATTCCCAAACTGTGAAGAGATACATTTCTGTCAGTTAACCCCCTTTCCCTCTGACCCTGTCTGTGGTACAGTAGTCCCCCGTTTTCTGCCATTTCACTTTCCTTAGTGGGCAACCATGATCTGAAAATATTAAGTGGAAACTTCCAGATATAAATAATACCTGAGTCTTAAATTGCACACTGTTCTGTGTAGCATGTCACAATCTGCTGCCGTTCCTCTCTGTCCTGACTGGGATGTCAATTTCCCTTTGTCCTGGGTCTCCATGCCATTGATGCTACCCTCTTGTTAGTCACTTGGGAGCTGTATAGGTGATCAGATAAAAAACAGTACAAATAAGATTCAATATTATCCTTGGCTTCAGCATCCACTGGGGGTCTTGGAAAGCATCTCCCTGGAATAGGGAAGTACTGTTAACCTTTGTTAGGGAAGCCCTAGCAAACTGTCACATTGTCTTCCCTTGCTCCAGCTCAAGTGCTCCAGCCTCCAGCCTCCTGGATCCCCCTGCCCAGTGTTGCATGACTGCAGTGGGTGGGTTTTTACTGAACTTGACACACATACATGCCACACGTCTTCAAATATGTATTATGATTCTGGAAGCTGGGGAAATTCTATTCAGTGTGTACTGTATCTGCCTGTGAATACCAGTGAATCAATACATACTTGTTGACTGATTGGTTGAAAGAAGAGTACAACTCAGGACTTCATATTCCCAGTCAAGGCTGCCAGCTAGTGTATACAGACACGTCTGCCTCTAGATAAGTAAAGCAGATTTTGCATTCAGCCTGCATTGAACATATATTGGCACTGGTCTCCTGATGTATTACAGATGTTCTATGTATAAGTTCAATTTGTGGTATCTCAAGCTGTGGGAATAAATGTATCATAATACCATGCCCTTAAATTTGTTTTGAAAAAATTTTTTTTTTTTTGAGACGGAGTTTCGCTCTTGTTACCCAGGCTGGAGTGCAATGGCGCGATCTCGGCTCACCGCAACCTTTGAAATTTTTTAACACCTTATCTTACTTGACCTTCCAGCTCTACTCCAATGTGACATAAGAAAATATGTTATCGTTCCTATGTAAAAGGGAAAACCTGGGGTTCAGAAAGGTCAAGAGGCTGACAAGGTGACTATAGTTAGTAACAATGGATTGCTCTCTTGGAAATTGCTAAGAGAGTAGATTTAAGTGTTCTGACCACAGAAAATGCTAAGTATGTGAAGTAATGCATATGTGAATTAGCTCGACTTAGCCATTCCATTCCACAATGTATACATATTTCAAAATGTCATGTTGTACATGACAAATATATACAATTTTTATTTGTCGATTGAAAAACCAGAAAGGTCAAGAGGCTTAGCCAATAACCCTAGCTAGGTGGTAGTCTTGCATGACAAATAGGAGGCTCCTGGAGCTCTCATAGTAAACCAGCCCTGCCATGATGTTGTCAATGAGTGGTCTTTATAGAAGAGAAAAGGCCCTTTCATCATTCTTCTCTATCCCTGTAAAAAAAGCAAAACCTGGAGCTTGCATATGAACAAGCCAGAAACCTTATTTTTCAACTCTCTATGCTGCAACTTCTTAGATTTAAAACTCAAAATTGAAAGCAATCTCCATAGAATTTCTCTGGGGAGAAATGACCTACTTCAGCTTATATTCCTCCCTGTAGTTGCTCTGAGCCTTGGGAATTACCTTGTCCATGTATTTTCATTCAGAATGAATGCTTTAATATATTTCTTTAATCATCTGTTGCATCAGAGAATATTGTTTCATGCATATTAAAGACTTGAGCATGTAATAGAACAGTGTTCTGACTAATAAATGCGCTCAAAGCATGTCACTAGTCTTATTGCTTTTCTTAGCTTCAGGATAGATGTGTTTTATTTGGAAAATAATGATGATGATGATGATGATAGTGCTTCTTTTAAACAAAGGGAATTATTTTATTTTAAAATGCTGCCATGACCCTGCACAGGTCATTATTCTTTTGAAAAAGTTAACCTTTTGCCTTATTTCCAGAGTGTTTTATTCCCCATTCAAGCAAATTAATCAGTGAGTATTAGAAACTTTCTATATGCTTGGCATGAGTCAGTGAGAAGTACAAAGATGCAACTTCTATCTATACAAAAACTGGCATGGTGTCGCATGCCTGTAATCTCAGCTACTCAGAAGGCTGAGGCACAAGAATCAGTTGAACCCAGTAAGTGGATGTTGCAGTGAGCTGAGATCATACCACTGCACTCCAGGCTGGGAGACAGAGCAAGACTCGGTCTCAAAAAAAAAAAAAAAAAAAGAATTTAGAAAAAGCAGTTGAGATGTCACAATATTTGATGAAATCTCCAAAGAAACTGTCAGAAAAAAACAATACAAAAGGTGGTAGCATGGGCAAGTGTTAGTAAATAGTATTTCTGAAATAAATAGAAGAGGTAAACAGTCAATTTGTTATAGGTTGTTAGAAAAATCTGGCAATAAGTTTTATGGTAGAAAGAAGGACATGCAAATATAGATAGTACACTCAATGTTTAAAAGTGCTGATACTGGAGAACAATGATAAACTTTAAAAGATACATAGTATCAGTTCTGGAGATGATTTCTATCTCTCTCATTAAAGGTGCCTTGCCTGTGAGTTTAGAGAACATTTTTATAATACACTGTACTGTCCTGCTCATTGTATCAGTCTGCTGGGGCTGTCGTAACGGAATACTGTGGCGGCTAAAGCCTGGGTAGCTGAACCAAAAGACATTTATTTTCTCACAGTTCTGGAGGATGAAAGTTCAAGGTCAAGGTGCCAGGGCTGGTTTCTGGGAGCCCTCTCTTCCTGGGATACCTTCTTGTTAGATCTTCACATGGGCTTTCCTCTGTGTGCAAGTGAGAAGGGAGAAAGCTCTCCGATATCTCTGCCTCTTCTTACAAGGACACCAATCCTACCAAATTAAGCTCATGCCCTTATGACCTCATTTATCCTTTATCACCTTCTCCCAGACCCCACCTATCTCTAGATAGTAGGAGTTAGGGCTTCAACATATAAATTTTGCCAGCGAGGTGTAGGGGGAACCATTCAGTTCAGCTACTCATCAATGTCAACTGTGAGAAGAGCTAAACCACAACTTAAGTTATTAAGAGTCTAAGACATTTTCTTCTGCTGCTGCATTTATATCTAAATATTTTTAGTCACATAAATCCTTACACCATGTATCACTTGTAAACCCCAGGTGAATTTATAAAACTATCAGCAACATAGAAATATTCTGTGGCGATAAAGTAGCATTCTAAAAAAGCAGTGGATACAAAATCTAAGCTGGGTCTCCTAGACAGAGAAGTTTAATAAAGGAGAAAAATACAGCTAGACAGATGTGGGAAACAGAAGCAAGGTGAGAGCTGAGGAAACTCTGTTCAGACTTGTTTCTTCAGAAATAACAATAGGCTTGGTGTTTAAAGCTCTTAAGTGGGAAAATGTGATGTCACAGAAGGCAGTTCAGTTGAGAATCAGAAAACCCAGGCCAGTTTTGCCAATAACTCAGGTAAGATCTAGACAGTTTGCATAGTCAATTTCCTCTTCTATAAAGTGAGGTATAAGACCACATCTTAGCAGTCTGATTCCTATGACTCTAGGACTTACTTCTGGAGAGTGTATACACTGGTTCCAATGTTTCTAGAACACTTCTGTATAACACATGAAAACCTTTCCCTCTGAGATGCAGGTAGCTCCATAATGTCAACCGTTATGCACAACTTTATTAAACTCTCAAGTACAATCTGGAAACCACTACAATCTGAGAAGTAGTGAGGAGGAAAAACATAGTATAAAGTCCAAGTAAATGGCCTTATTTCCATGGTGCCATTATGTAGTTAGCTTGTTTATTTAGAAGTAGTTTAGTTTTAATTACCCCAATACTGTTTCTGTAATGCTCATGTTAAAAAGGATAGACTAAATTTAAGCTTTATGTGTTCAGGATAGAATGTTTTCTTCACCAGCATTAGCGTTTTATTTAGCAAATGCTGTTTTTAGCTTATTAGACAATTCAAAATATGTCCTCTTACATGGGCCATGCCTTGTTATCACAGACAAAGACTTCATATTGCTATATGTCTATCATTCATACTGTAGAGGAGAGATTCCACATATGGCATCCATTTAAGGCAGGTGTTAATCAAATTGCATGTCTTAGTGAATCTCTTTCTCAGAGAATTCTTTTCTTTCTCCAAAGATCATTTACCATGGCCCTCATCAGTCAATATTATTAACGGGTGGTTCCTTAATATAAGTATGACCAATTCTATTCTGAGCTTTTTAGTGAGTTGGACATATATGTGACTTCTGGAGTCATGTAGACTTAAAAGCTGGGGTCTCATTTCGGGACATTCTTGATTGAAATGGAGCAGAGAAAGCTGCTCTGCAGGAAAGAAAATAAGAGAAGCAAGAAGCACTCATAGGAACAGAAGGAACACAGGATCTGCCTGGAATTCCGATGGCTGTCTTTCTCTTTCTTCTGGTCCCTGGGAGGCCAATCTGCAATTACTGCTCTTGGATTCTTCTAAGAGATACACAGTGCCCTGGTAATAAATTCGCCTCCCCACTCACTCAGTCCCCCAACACCCACCAAAACTACTTAAAGGTGACTTTGTAGCACTTTTATTCAACAATCTCTTTATCACCAGACTTCATCTTGGCAGATCAATCCAGAATTTAACCAAATTTTTATTACTTTTTTTTTCAGCCAGAGTCCTTGTATTTGTCCCTCCCCAAAGCAATACTATATAGTTTGCTCAATATTGTGATAATCTAGCCAAGTGTGGCCATAGACTAAATTTATTTTTTATTTTTATTATTAGTTTTTTTTGACATTGAGTTTCATTCTTGCTGCCCAGGCTGGAGTGCAATGGTGCAATCCTGGCTCACTGCGACCTCTGCCTCCCGGGTTCATGTGATTCTCTTGCCTCAGCCTCCCAAGAAGCTGGAATTACAGGCATGCGGCACCACGCCCAGCTAATTTTGTATTTTTAGAAGAGATGGGGTTTTGCCATGTTGGTCAGGCTGGTTTCAAACTCCCAACCTCAGGTGATCCACCCGCCTTGGCCTCCCAAAGTGCTGGGATTACAGGCATGAGCCACCACACCCAGCCGCATAGACTGAATTTTAATGAGCTGCTCACCCCAGTTAGTAATCTGGTACAATTTCCAACAAATATGTGCCACTGGCTAAAAAGGAGGGGTTAAGTTTTAGAACACATATATCATTACAAATCTATCACCAGAAATCCATCTGGAAATGCCCAATGAGTATAGGTTAGTAGAGTCAGTACAAGAAATGAATTATGTTACTTGCCATATCTGCCTTATTTATTAACGAATTGATTTTTGTTATAAAATAAATGCTTAACAGTGATTCCAAAACGCCACCAAACACAGAACTACCCAAGGAAGCTTTTTAAATATAAATTCCTAGGCCAGTTCCAGGAAACTATGAAACAAGAACCTGTGGGAGATGAGATCCGGGAATCTATTTATTTGTACATATATGATTCTCCAGGCCATTTTGAAGATCAATCATGTTGGAAGACCACTGTTCTAGTATATATAATGTCAAGGAGGAAACTGGAAACTTGTAACTGAAATTCAAATTCCAATCAATATAGAAAAATCAATTGTATTTCTACAAACCAGCAATGAACAATTGGAAATTAAAATTTCAAAAAGTACAATTTATAATAGCCTTCAAAACATGAAAGATTTAGGTATAAATCTAACAACATGTGCAAGATATATATGCTGGAAGCTATAATATGTTGATGAAAGAAATCAAAGAAGACCTAAATAAACGAACATTTATACAATATTCATGGATTGGCAAATTTAATATTAAGATGTCAATTCTCATTAATCTATAATCATATATATGAGATCTGTAATTTCAACTCCAGCCCAAGTAAAATCTCAGTAGCAATTTTTAAAAAGAAACTGACAAGCTGATTCTAAATTGTACAAGACAAAGGAACTAGAATAGCCTAAGCAATCTCGGAAAAGCAGACCAAAAGGGAAGGACTCATACTACCTGATTTTAAGACTTATTATAAAGCTATGGTAACCACACAGTGCAATGATGGTAAAAAGACAAGAAGATGAATGAAACAGAGGAGAGAGTTCGGAAGTAGACCCTTTCATGTATAATCAATTGAGTTTTACAAAAAATGCAGGGACAATTTAGTGAGAAAGGAACGTTTTTGCAACAAATGATGCTGGAACAATTGAATATCCATAAGCAAAACAATGAACTTTGACCCATATTTCACATTATATAGAAACATTAACTCAAAAAATATAATAGACCTAAATATAAAAGTTTAATAATTTCTAAATTATTTGATAATTAGAATTATCTTCTAAAAAACAACTCTAGAAGAAAACATAGAAGAAAATCTTTGTGGTCTTGGGTAAAGAAAATATTTCTTGGAGATGATAAAAATCATGATTTATAAAAGAAAAAATAAACTAGATCACATCAAAATTAAAATTAAAAGCTTCTGCTTTTTGAAGAACATGCTTATGAAAAATGAAAAGCCACACACTGGGAGAAAATATTTGCAAAATATGTATCTGATTTAAGAATATATCAAGAACTCCTAAAAATCAATAATGAGGAACAACTTAGTTAACAAATAGGTAAGGATTTGAACAAAGACTTTACCAAGACAGATATATAGATGGACAATAAACACATGAAAAATACTCAACAACATATTTATTAGGGAAATGCATACAAAAACAACAATGAAATGATACCATTGTATACCTATCAGAATGGTTAACAAATGAAAGCTTTATAATATCAAGTGTTGGTAAGGATACAGAACAACTGGAGCCCTCACACACGATTGAAGGGAATGCCACTCAGGAAAACAGTTTGAAAGCTTCTGATAAAGTTAAATACATGACATGAAAATCTCACTTCTAGGTATTTAAGGAAATAAAATATGTCCACATAAAAACCTATTCATAAATGTTTATAGCAACTTTATTTGTAATCACCAAAATTGGAAACACCCCAAATGTTCATCAACAGGCAAAATGGTGAGCTGCAGTACATTCATACAATGAAATAGTACTCAGCAACGAAAAGGGAGGTACCACTGACACATGATGTGATATGGATGAATTCCAAACGTATTATGCTAAATGAAAGAAGCCAGGCTCAAAAGGTTAGACACACTGCTTGATTCTACTTTATATGACATTCTGGAAAAGGCAAAACTCCAGAAGCAGAAACTGTATCATTGGTTTCCAGGAGATGATTGGGTAGAAAGGTTGATTACAAAGGGATGAGGATGTTACAGTACTCAGTCCTTTGTAGTGATAGGACTATATGCTACACTGCTGTGTGTGTTTGTCAAAATCCATAGAATCTTATGTGAAGAAAAGTGATTTTACTAAATTATGCCTAATCTCGATGAACCTGTCTAAAAGAAAAACACAATAAAAAACAAAGTTCCAGTTTGGTGTGTCAATTGTACTTTGCTTTCAGGTTGATCCTTTCCAAGATTCAAATTATCTTTTTCACCCTTCCAAATGACTAAGGTAACAAATGGTCTGCCAGAGTCCCCTAACATGGAAATTCAGAGAGAACAGTGTGCTATGTACCACTTTAGACATCTACTATTATTTATTACACAGGTTTAGGATATAATGTGGAGGTCACCTTCCAGCTGCAGTGAGATATTGACAGACTGGGATTGATGGGGGAGAGGAAGACCATTGTTATGTTTCTACTATATATCAGAAAACCTGCAAAACGAAGTAAACATTCAACAATCCTACAGATAATAATTTTGGGGAAATTTCAATTAAAAAAAACTAGGATTTAATTAAAATGCTAAGTTGCACACCAATTATTATACTTAAAATGGGCATAGTTAAGAGTTTCTCAGTCATTTGGCCTCTGCATGCGTTTGTAACAGAACCTTTACCAAAAGGGGAGGAACTTTTATGATCTCAGGGGCACCTCTGTGCTGCCTCTAAGCAGATATTATGCTAAAAGAAAATACTAGCTAATCTCCAGAATGCCATCAAACTTTCTAGTACTTAGAAGTATGCAATGACCATAAGAGTTGAGAAATACAAACTGAATTATTAAAATGTTATATTCAACATATTTAATTTCCAGAATTTGCCATCTCCCTAGTGGACCTCAGAGAGGTTAAATGATTTGTCCATAGCTGTTAAGTGACAGGAATGATATTTTAAATTTAGGTCTTCTGACTCTAACGCGAGTGCACATTATATTGCTTTACTTTTTCTCTCAGAAGTTCACAAATGTATAAGCCATGATGGTGTGGTAAATCACACCAAAAGATGCCAGCAGTATTTCTTCTCTAGACTCTAGTGCTGAGAAGTTGAATATAACAATCTTTAAATTAATTCTTACTTGGCAGTCCATTATCATTAGATTGATTTAACTCAGCTACATTTTTAATATTTCAAAGATAGAAGATATATGGCACCTGATTTCATCTTTTCTTACAATTTAAAAAAAAATACTGTAGAAATGAAGAAGGAAAATACTTAGCAACATTCTCCACCAGAATATAAAATCCCTTTTTCTTGCCTTCCATGGCACCAGCCTCCCAGCTATCTCTTTCCAGTACTCTTTAAGCCCCTTGGAGGATCACCTCCCTCTGCTTGCCCATTGGAGGCTGTTTCCCAGAGTTCTGTCCTTAGGTCTCCTCCCCTCCCAGTGTACATGACGTCTCCTCGGTGAGGAGAGCAAAGATCACCTGGTGACCATCAAGCAGGTGACTCACAGACAAAACTTCTTATCTGAGGAATTTGGAAGTAATTATGAAGTGGTGTCATTGTCTGGGGTAAATACCTGGGATTCGTTGTCTCATGGCCATGGAAAACTAGGATGCCAGTACACAAAGAGTGCAGTTAAGAGCAAAAGTTTAATAGGCGGAAGAAAGATAAGAGCTCTCTGTGCAGAGAAGAGTCCCAGAGAAAATGGGTTGTGGCTTCCCCAGTGGAATGCAGGTTTTATAGATGAGCTTGAGGGGACAGTGTCTGATTTATATAGGGCATGAAGGATTGGTTGGACCAGGTGTCCCAAATGCATAGCACTGAAGAAGCTGGCTTCCCTACCTTAATCTTTTATTATGCAGATGGGTTTTCTACTGGGCTGGCGCCATGTTGCCTGGTTCTTTATTGTACATGTGGTGACAAAGAAAGGGAAGATGGAGCCTCCATGTTGAACATGTCTGGCCCTCAGGTAGCTATATTTTCTATTGGCACAGCTGCTGGCATTCACCAGTGCAAGTTTCCAGCTTGCTTATCTCTGTCTGCAGCTCAATTTTTCAGGCTGCTCTTTGTTAGAAAAGAAATGATTTTGGGGTTGCTTTTTGTTAAAAGGGAAATTCTGCTAAGGACTCTGTTACCCTTACTGTTAAGCATGCTCTGAATGAAGAGACTACCTAAACAGGCTTTATGTGAGCAACAAGGCTGTTTATTCACTCGGGTGTGAGTGGGTTGAATCCAAAAAGATAGTTAGTAGAGGGGTGGTGGGATAGGAGCTAGTTTTATAGGTTGGGGGTAGGTAATGGAAAGTTACAGTTTAGCACAGTTTTTTTGCAAGCCAGGGGAGGTGGGTGTCATGGGGTCCAATGTCACAAGATTGACCTATAAGTTGAGACAGGAAGAGTGGTAGAATGTCACAAGGTTGGTTAATCAGGCCACAGGGTCCAGGGTCACAAGGCTGACTTATCAGTTGAGGCAGGGACAATGGTGGAATGTCACAAGGTCAGTTAATCAGGCACTGCATGAGCTAGCTATTCTTCTCCTTTTGCAGTTTTTCTGTTACCTTTGACTTTTTGGCTCCAGGAGGCCATCTGGAGGACTGTGTGTGGGTCACAGGGGTCACCATGGCTTGACTATGGTGTAGTCTTGGTGCAGTCAGTTCAAAGAACCTTGCACTTACTACCTGCCTAAATAATTTCTATCTCCTGTATCAATTAGACTTCTCTATTATCTAAAGCTGGCATCTGGTTCAAAGCTTCTTTACCCCACAAATGTATAAGCAACTAGAGTTTCTATACATCTCCAGAATGCATGCATGCTGAAACCCATCGTGCAAACCTGGCTGACACAAAAATGTCTACAAATGTAATCACTTATCATGACCCATGAGGCTACTATAGTTCCAATTACCCTTCAGCTCCTGCTTTAAGGTCTGTAAATACTCCTGAGGAAGAATCCATTGTGTTGCACTCCGTCCTCTCTTGCTGAGGTACCCTGCTACAGCTGCACTCTTTGATAACATTCTTTCTACCTAATAAAACTTTCCTTTTTCAGTAGTATACTGTCAGTAGTAAATTCTTCTTACCAACCTGACAGTCGACCACCTTCTGATGTTGGGGCTCTGACACCTTGCCTGGCGCTGGGTGATTGCTTTCACTCAATTCCATGACCATCTGTAGACTGATGACTTCATTTCTGGTACAGACCATTCTGTCCTGCAGAACCACAGATTCCATTTCTTCTTAGTGGACAGTTCTGTCTGAATGACCCACAGAGAACTCAATCTCAACATGCCCCAGGTGAATTTCACTGCCTTCCCTATACTCTGCTCTCTGCCCTTCCCATCTGCCCACCCTCCCTTAAATTCCCAATGACATAAATGGTAGCTGGGAGTCATGTTCAAGTGCTTTCCCTCTTCACATCCAAGTATCCAACCAGTCTTATTTGCTCTGCCTGCATTCTCTCTCTCAAAGTCTTCTCTTCTTGATATCCCTTCAATAAAACCCTCAACAGGTCTAATCTGCATTATTCTAGCTCATGTCCTTGCTAGTCTCCCCCAGCTTTGTCCCTGTCTCATTTCTGAGGGATACTGCTGAATCATGTTACTTCCAGCCGAAGGCCCTACAATACTTTGTACTCTCAAAGAGCCAAATGTAAACTCCAAGCCCTCCCTCGTTCCATCTGCAGCTGAATCCTAATTGAAATCTGAGTTGAGCTGCACTGAACTACCTGCAGCTATCTAAATACCCTTTGCCGTTAATCATCTGCAATTATATGCCTAAACTGCTCACTCCGCCCAACCTCTTAGTGCTGGTGTGTTAGAGCTTTGCCTTTAATGTCCTTCTCATTATGGATTTGTATATCTTTTAATATTTAATATGATTTTCTTTTATTTTCACTTTTTACTCCCTGAATTTTTCACAATGACCAAGCAAATAATTTTTAAGGAGAACATCTAACGTTTATTAAAATACTACCTAAGTGAACAGGGAATGGCTTTATCATTTTTCTACTTTTTTTTTTTTATGATATCCAGGTGAATATAGGAATTGTAAAACTTCAAAAAAGTTATTGTTGTTTTAGGTCTATTCATATGTGCAAGATTTTCAATTGTATGCCTAGCTCATACCATTTTGAGGCAAGTTTTGAGGCTGAGGGTTTACACCCATTTCTCCACTAAGAGAACTGGATATTCCTTACCTGCTGTGTAGATGTTTTCGTCCCCTTCTTTTTATAAAATAATTAAGAGAGTTTTTATTTGTGGAGTTTAAGATTTACAGAAAAATTGAATACAGTTCCATATTTGCATCCCATTCCCACCCATACATAGTTTCTCTATTATTAACATCTTTCACTACTGTGGTACACTTGTTAAAACTAATGTAGCAATTTCAATATATTATTAACTATAGTCCATAGTTTACTTTCAGGTTCGCTCTTGGTTGTACTTCTACAGGTTTTGGCACATGTATAATGTCATGTATCTGCTAGTGTAGTATCACAGAGAATAGCCTCACCTGTGCTTTGCCTATCCAACCTCTCCTTCCTTCCCCTACCCCACCTAGCTCCCGGCCACCCTCATCTTTTTACTATCTGTATAGTTTTTATGTTTTATTTTTGGAGACAGAGTCTCACTCTGTCACTAGGCTGGAGTGCAGTGGTGCAATCTTGGCCCACTGCAACCTCTACCTCCCAGATTCAAGTGATCCTCCTGCCTCAGCCTCCCAAGTAGCTGGTATTACAGGTGCACACCACCATGCCCTGCTAATTTTTTTTTTACTTTTAGTGGAGATGGGGTTTCACCATGTTTGCCAGGCTGGACTCAAACTCCTGACCTCAAGTGATCCGGCCACCTTGGCCTCCCAAAGTGCTGGGATTAGAGGTGCAAGCCACTGCGCCTGGCCTGTCTGTATAGTTTTTCAACACAGACAGTAATCATTGTATTTTGAGCCAAAGTTTCCATCATCTTTTTAAGCAGGCTTCTATTTGTTTAAAATGAAGAAAGAATATCTTTATGAAACATGAGTTATTTAGCATAGTCAGAAAGTATTTACAGATTGAATTTTTAAAGTCGGTAGTACTTTTTTTTTCCAAGATCCAGTTTGCATTTTCTATTCCCATTTACTTACAGTGAATACATCATTGATCAACCAAAGTTACAGGATGAAGACCCTTGGGAAACACATGTGGGTCCAAATTTAGACCCAGAAATGCCTATGAGGAAAATCGATTTCTCTTGTCTATGACCAAATTGCTACTGATGACATCAGAGTAAGAGGCTATCATTTTCCTACACATGAGAAGGTAAAATAATCTGATATACAATCTAGGCAATTGAAATGGTCAGCACGATCATCTTCTGTATTTTGCCATCAGAAAAACCCCAGTGATTTAAATTGCAGACCCCCACATGGGTTTTTTCAGATGGATAACTTTAACAACTCATTTCTAGAGGCCCTTCCCATTTAAATTTGATGGTACTGATTCCAAAGAATGGGGGGCATGCTTATCACTACTTATTTTGGGGTAAATAATCACAATACCCACGTAACAAAGCTGCTACAAGCTTGGTTGGTGTTACTGTGCCCCAACTCACAGGCAAGAAGCAGTGGCACATTATCATCATTTGACAGGAAATAATTTCAAAGGGACATAGAAAAATTGAAGTACACATGGGATATGATCAAAGTTAAAAGAGAATTTTCTTTTCAACAAATGAAAGCAAGGTATTTAGGTCAAAGCTCACGTTGGCAGGAAACAGAAAGGGCAACTGCCCATGTTAGAAGGAGAGTGGACTGCAGGACCCATTGAAGTCCCTGTGGTCAGGTTAACGGCTTAACAAAAAGTAGTACTTTTCCACCAGCCACGGTGGCTCACATCTGTAATCCCAGCGCTTTGGGAGGCCGAGACGGGTGGATCATGAGGTCAGGAGTTTGAGACTAGGCTGACCAACATGGTGAAAATCCGTCTCCACTAAAAATACAAAAATTAGCTGGGCGTGGTGGTGCGCGCCTGTGATCCCAGCTATTCAGGAGGCTGAGGCAGGAGAATTGCTTGAACTCGGGAGGCGGAGGTTGCAGTGAGCTGAGATCATGCCACTGCACTCCAGCCTAGATTCCATTTCAAATAAAAAAAAAAAGGAATACTTTTAGAGTGCTTTTCCTCATATGTATCTTGATACAAATTGTCCTTATCAGATGTTAATATAGCAGTGTTTTAATATGCTGAAAGTCTGCTGCAGAGAGCAATAGATTTGAGTGGTCAGAAATGATCCTGTAGTGAAACTATGGTTTTCCTCTTCATCTTTAGTGAAATACTTGAAAGCCTACTCTCTGTCTGAGCCGAAAGTATGATTTGTTATTCCAAAACTATTTTAGTCTCAGCAGCGATGGAGTTTGCACATGCATTTTCTATAACGAAGGCCGACTCTCATTAGGGTGGAAAATAAAGTCTATAATTCACAAGAGATTGCTGCCTTTGAAATCACTTCCTACCATAATACTGGCCACTTCATTACAGTGGTAATTAGAAAGAAAAGAAAAACAGAAATGGCCATTTGAAGGGGAAATTAGTGCTTAATTTCCAAGACTGTTTTATTTTAATGGATGCAACTCTAGCAAGATTTTATACTTCAATTGCAAACCCAAGAATGATAAGGCTAGTGTTTCAGATCTGTCTTTTAAACGGAAAACACTTAAAGTAGCATGGGATGAAAAAGCATCTAATGACTGAATACATCCCTTCAAGTCAAATATACTGTCTTTAAAGGAGTGTTTAAAAAATAAGTATGTATGTGAAGGTAGGCATGTGTGGGTGTAAGTGACATCCATTTAATCAGCTGCTACTGTCATTAACTGAAGAACACTTCTTCCAGCACACAATTTGAGCTTGTTAAAATTACTCCAATTAAGAGAAACTGCTGTTAAAAGAAAATCTTATATTTTATTAAAAATGTCTGATATAGCCCAAAAGGAAGGAATCGATCTTTTCCTGGAAGAGGAAAACAAGATTTAAGACAAAGAAATAAGTATAGGTTAATCTAAAATTCTCCATTTTTAGAGAGCTGCTGAGTTCTTCTAAAGAATGTTTGTTTTCTTTCCCCAGCCCACTTCTTCTTTCAGAAAACTCTTTTATTGTGGGATGTAATACAGAAAACTCTACCCAATAAAACACACACAATTCAATTATTTTTCTCAAGGGCATACCAGTGTAGACGACACAGGCCAGTAAAACACTGGCACACCACACAAACCTCCTCAGGCCAGCCTTCCCCATCCCTAATCTCTCCCTTCCCCCAAAATGCACTTGTCTTTTATGTTATCACTTCTTTGCTTTTCTTGATAATTTTACTGTCAAAACATGCATTCCCTAACTATTGTAGTTTTGCTTTGCATTTTTTTTTGGAATGTACATAAACAGAATCATATTGTTTATACTTTCTTGTATTTACGCTTTTTCATGTGACATTATGTGAGTCAAATTCTTGTTGCTGTGAGTAGTGGTCTTTCCTATTCATACAATTATATGCATATAGCACAATATATTTTTTTAACCCATTGTACCATAGGTGACTACTGTATTTGGTGACTCAGTTTTTGCTTTTCTGAATGATGCTGCCACTAATATTTTCCTATGTGTCTTTTGATAGACACGTGCCTACATTTCTGTTGTATGTGCCTGTGAGTGGAATTTCTGGGTCATTGGATGTACACTCAAATTTGTCAGATAATGTTGAATAGTTTTTTAAATCAGTTATAGCAATTTGCACTTTTAATAGCAGCATATAAGAATTGTCAATATTTAGCCTCTCTGGTAAGACTGTAGTAGATTTTTACTTGGGGTTAAATTTGTTTTATCACTGAAGCATAATGAGGCTGAGCATCTTTTCAAATGTTTATGGTTATTTGGTTATCCTCTTTTGTAAAATGCTTCAAGTTATTTCCTAACTTTCATATTATGTCATCCTTACTGATTTGTAGAGGCTCTTTATATATTCTAGATACAAGCTCATTTTGAGTATATGAATGGGAAATTTCTTCTCCTACTTGTGGCTTGTTTTCTTTCTTTTTTTTTACTTTCTTAATGGTATCTTGTGATAAATATAATTTTTTAATTTTTAAAAATGTTATTTTGAATTAATTTTAGATTTACAGAAGAATAGAAAAGAGTGCAGAGAGCCCCAATATATCCTCCATCCAGCCTCCTCTAATGTTAACCCATTCCATAACCATTTATCAAACATAGCTAACACTACATAAACAACACAATTTATTTAGATTATACCTGTTTTCCACTATTATTCTTTTTCTTTTCCAGGAGCCAATCCAGAATACCATGCTGCATTCAGCTGTCACTCTCCTTAGTCTCCCTCAATCTGTGGCAATTGTCTCAGTTCATATTTTTCATGACTTTGACACTTTAATAGTACTGGTGAGGTATTTTGAGAATAAACCTCAGTTTGGACTTCTCCAATGTCTTCTCATGATTAGATGAATTCACTAATTTTTAATGTAATATACTTTGTCAGTCTCCTTTATATGAATGCTTTTTGTCTCCTTTTAAAATAACTTCCCCTCCCCACAAAGCCTCTGTTTTGCCTTTCATATCTTCTGAAAGCCACTGTTTGACCTTTCATATGTAGTTTATAAGTTTAAGCCAACTTCCATAGTTTTCATAACTAACCCATCAAATATAAATTATTGAAAAAAAAGTTTCCCCACTTTTCTGTAGTCCCATCTTTGAGGCAGATAAAATGTCCCTGTGTGTGTGCATTTGTTTCTGAGCTCTCCAGTCTATTTGTCTCTTCTTGCCTATAGTACACTGCACTAATTACTGGAGCTGATAACAAGTCTTGATATCTGGTGGTACCTATTCAGATCATTGGCCATTTTGGCACTTCTCATTTCCTTATAAATTCTGGAATCAGCTTGTTTATTTTCTCATATACACATACATATACAGGCATGCGGGACTTAAACTGAATCCATAAATCACTTGGGAATGACAATATACTATATTGCAACTGCCAATAGATGAACATGAATATACCTTCATTTACACAGGGATTCTATAATTTTGCTCAATAATTTATAGTTTACTGGTAGAGATTGTACACATCTTATATTTATTTCAAAGAATTTCATAATATTTGATACTGCTGTGAATAGAATCACCTTTCTTTTTGTGTGTGTGAGACAGAGTCTTGCTCTGTCGCCCAGGCTGGAGTGCAATGGCGTGATCTTGGCTCACTGCAGCCTCTGCCTCCCAGGTCCAAGCCATTCTCCTGCTTTAGCCTCCTGAGTAGCTGGGACTACAGGCACCTGCCACCACGCCTGGCTAATTTTTGTATTTTTAGTAGCGGCAAGGTTTCACCATATTGCCCAGGCTGGTCTCGAACTCCTGACTTCAGGTGATCCACCTACCTCAGCCTCCCAAAGTGCTGAGATTACAGGTGTGAGCCACTGTTCCCAGCCTAGAATCACTTTTAAAATTCAGTTTTTCTAGTTGTTTGCTGCTGGTATATAGAAATCACTTTTTTTTTTTTTTTTTTTTTTGCTTATTGATCTTATATAGAGAGACTCTGCTAAATCCTCTTTTTAATTTTAATAATGTATTTGTAGATTGTTTCAGATTTTGTGTGTACATAATTGTGTCATTTGTCAATAAAAATTCTTTTCCCTTTAGTTTTTATTTTTTTCTTCCTTATTTTTTGGCTTTTCTGTACTGGCTAGGATCTCCAGTACAATGTTGAATACATAGTACTAATAACAGGAATAGCCACTTATTTCTGATATCAAAGCAAACACTTTCTATAACTTATCATTAAGTACCATGCCTACAGTAGGTTTTTTTGTAGGTACTTACAGATATGGAACTATTCAAATTCTGTGTCTTCCTATGTCAGCTTTGGTAGACTGTATTTTTGTAGAAATTAGTTGTTCTTGTGTAAATTTTCAAATTTATTGGCATAAAGTGCTTTAAAATATTATTTTCTTCTTCCCAAATGTTCATAGAACATGCAGTAATATCTTCTTTTTTCATTTCAGATATAATGCACATTTTTATCTTCTTAATTTCATGATCAGATGAGCCAGAAGTTTATTAATTTTAATTCTTAAAAAAAAATCAACTTTTTAATTTTCTTTTTTTTTTATTCCTGACAGAGTTTCGCTCTGTCACCCAGTCTGGAGTGCAGTGGCACAATCACAACTTATTGCAGACTTATTCCACATAGCTGGGACTATAAGCATACACCACTGTGCCCTGCTGATTTTTTTTTAATTCCGATTTTTTGTAGAGATGGGGTCTCATTATGCTGCCAAGGCTGGTCTCAAACCTCTGGCCTCAAGCACTCCTTGCACCTTGGCCTCTTAAACTGATGAGATTACAGGGGTGACCCACTGTGCGTGGCCTTAATTTTTTATTGTATGTTTTTATTTACTATTTAATTAATTCCTGCTCTTATTATATACTTCTTTTTGCTTTCTTTGGGCTTCATTTCCTGAATATTTTCCTAACTTCTTAAAATAGATGCTTAAAATATAATGTTTATAAAAAATGGGCTCTTCTTTTATGTGCATTATTTTGTTTGATCTTCAAAATCATCTTGTAAAGGTGTGCTAATTCCATTTTTCTGGATGAATAAAATGGGAAGGTAACCAATTTGATCCAGGTTAATTATAAAGCTGGAATTCAAATTACATCTATTTGTGTAGAAAGTCTATATTCTTTTTAAATATCTTGAATTCACATATGATTAGTATAAAATAAATTTTTGACTTTTTCAAAAATTCTATTTTATAATTGAAGAAAAAATTAGAATATGGTAAATATCTGTTTGTATTATAAAGAATCTAGGGTCAGTAAAGAAATCTAATTGTTACAAAGCCATCGTTTTGCTAATCGTGTTTAGAACATTTTTCATGCATCTCCAAAACAGCACTGACAACTTACTCCATTTTGACTTGTCTCTTCCCGTTTTGGCTCCTTGAGATCATGCTCTCCTCCTCTCTCCTCTTGTTTTCAGTCCCTGTGCAGGTCCCTGTTGCTTTGTTCACCATGGAACATCAGTGTTCCTCAGTCTTTGTAAACAATCTCTTCACTTAAAAAAACAACAACATTGGCAATTTTACTCATGCTCATTATTTTAACTTGTAACAAATGAATGACTCAAAAATTTAGATTCCCAGTCCTCTGAAATTGCACATTCTCAGTGCTTTCAAAATTGCTCATCTGGAGGTTCCAAAGCAAGACTTTAAACTCAATCATGTCCAAAACTATGCTTCAACCTGCTCTCTCCCCACCGACAAATATACTCTTTCTCCTCAATTGCTTATCTCAGCAAGTAACATTCATCCAGTTTTCCACGTCAGAACCACAAAAGTAAGATGGCTTTGCTCCCTCATTGCCCTGCGATCAATTATCCTTAGATATCCCTATTATTGGTTCCATCTTCACCAGTTTCAATGCCTGAGTGTGTATTTAGATTGTCATGATGTCTTACCTGGACTTGCTTAAAGAAAAAGTCTTTCAGAATAGTCCTATTACACTTCAGGCACAATTCACATTATAGAAATTAACATGCCATAACCCTATGCCTGCTTCTCACTAAACTTTGAGATAACTGAGCAAAGGAGCTGTGAGACAGATATATAATCGATCTCATATACATAGATATGTATATATGTATCTCCAAAGAGACTTGCAAATTGCTCAATACATATTTGGTCAATGGTGTCACAGGAAAAAAGTGGAAAGGAAAGCTTATAATTTTCTCAGTAGTTGCTACAATTTCATACTTTTCAAAATTAAGTGGAGAGGTCAAGTGGGTCCATGGACTGTTGCTATTAACCCTTCTGAAAGAGTTAGTCCAGACGGAACTATTGAGTGGAGCTGTATCAATGTCATCTAGAATTAGAGCTGGACCCCTTATGATAGTGCACGGCCATCCAGGAAAAGTCTGTTCATAAGGGCATAATAAAGCCTTCTTGTATTACAGCCACATCACTTGAATGGTCATGTCTATTCATAAGCAAAGTTGTATGCTTAGGTAGGCTTAGGATCGTGGAATTTGAGTTCTGAATATTATAATTTCAAATTACATACTACTTCTTAACAAAACTATCATGAAGAAAACTCAATTATAAGAAGAAAGCATTTTTAATCACCCCATTTTCAGTGTGGTGAGTGAAGCACAGGAAGATCAAGCAACTTATGCTAACTCTTATCACATTACTGACAATAATTCAGACGTATTGCCTCCTAATCTAGAGTCTCCTCTTTCTTATTGTGGTGACATTTCCAGCTAACACAGGAGAGTCACATAAAATCCTTAAGCACAATTTCTGATCGGGCACTTACATCCCATATTTTAAAAATTTCCACTGTTAATTATTTGTAATCTCTGCTCCAGCTTTAAGTTTATAGGTGATCCTTGACTTATGATAGGTTACATCCTCATAAACCCATCATAAGTTGAAAATATCCTAATTTGAAAATGCAGTTACTACACTTGACCTATGGAACATCATAGCATAGCCCAGCCTGCCATAAATGTGCTTAAATACTTGCAGTAGTCTACGGTTGGGAAAAGTCACACATCACGAAGTCTATGTTATAATAAAGTGTTGAATATTCTGTGTAATTTATTGACTACTGTATTGAAAGTGAAAGTAGAATGGTTGCATGGGTACTCGAGGTGCAGTTTCTACAGAATGTGTGTCACTCTCACACATTCTTGATCATAAAGCCAAGAAATCATAAGTCAAACCATAGTAAATTGGGGACTATCTGTAGTCCCAACTGGATCTCTTGCTGGGAGAGACAAAATGACCTAGGAGTTCACAGCTAAGCAAGTCAGATTCCCTTTGCTTCTTCTCTGACTTAGGAGACTACATTCTCTACATTTTTTTCTCCATGATTATGCTTCTATTTTGCATTGTATTTCCAGTGATATCCTCTCTATCTTGACCACATTTGCCTTGGCTCCTTTACAAAGTATCTCACTTCAATTCAACGTAAAATCCTGACTGGTGCTTGGATTCTATCCCCCACTCCCAGTTGCCCCTAGACACCTCTCTCTATGGTTGAGTCCCATTACCTGCTGGTAGATGACTTGAAGTGTCTACCTATAAAATAGCTGTCATCTCACTCATGCACAGGTGGATTTGGCTGACTGGGGATGGCAGGCAGGAAATCCCTTCTTCTTTCACCTCTGTCTGTGCATTCTCCAAAAGCCTGGTTGAAGCTGCTAATCTGCTTAGGCGGGTTAGTAGATATGACAGCAGGATTATCCACAAAAGTCCTTCCTTGGAAAAAATCTTGCTCCCTTTAAGTGGGCCTGAGAAGGAAGGCAGTGTCAGGATTCTGAAAGGGCACAAACAGCTGGCGAGGATGTCAGTCCTAACCTGGTGCTGTAGTGGGTGGAAAGAGCAGGAGTTGTGGAATGGTGGGTTATCAGCGAGGCATCAGAGTCAAAGAAACTGATTTAGGTGCCTTAGGCCATTTACTATGTGTGAACCTTAGGTACACCGTTTGTATTCTTGAGGTCTGTTTCCATGTCTTCAAAATACACACTACTTCTTCCCTGCCTGTTTCACGTGATTTTGTACAAATGATATCAATCAGACAACAGCAAAATTAGGATATCTTACAAAGTATACTAATTGGTATCATCTCAAATAATCAAAGCTTTATGGTAAAGTGTTCAAATCAAAAACAATTATGCATATGTATTAAAAACAATCTTACCTAATTGATCCTAATATGAAACATACATTTCTGGTTATTGTTAGGACTGAATTCTGTTTTACATTTCTATTACTTAGTCTTCTCCTAGAAGATGTGAAATCTGTATTTAGGTTAGTAAAATATTTCAAAATTACATTTAAGTTAGTAATTAGATTTGTAATAAAACATTACAAATACTGCCAAAATTTAAATTTTACCAATTAAAATTGGTAAATGAACCAATATTTCTAAAATAGATTGAATCAAGATAGCAGCCAAGTCATTTGTATTGGAAAGGCAAATCTGAGAATCATTAGTAATATAAATCACTAAGACAAAGAGTTGAGAGAAATTCTCTTTTAATTAGCTTTGGCTCCTGTCAAGATGGTGAGCTACTATAGGCTGCTGGCTTATTCCAAAACCAGTCCTAGGAGATAGGAGATGGGGGAGGGTGGCATGGTAGGGAGAAAGGAAGGCAGAAAGGGTGAGAGACAGAGAGAGACTGAGAAAGAGAGAGAGGAGACAGAGATGGAGACAGAGACAGAGAGACAGAGGAAGAGAGACATTTTGATTCAGACAAACAGACGTGAATTCTAGGGAAAAAGAAAAAAAAACAATACCAAAAGTGAGATGTTCTGGGGAGACTGAGGCTGTATTAACCTTGGAGTTATGGATTTGAAGCAGAAAAGGCAGCGAGGTGCAGAAGGCAGTGAGAAGGCTTGGAGGAAACTGCCAATGGCTATGCTACAGTGTGTAATTACTGTTAAAAAAATAAAGACAACCAACAAGTATCTACCATCAGAAACAGAATAACCATGGTAATGATAACACAATTAGGAATACTACTGGTAGCATAAAGCAAAACCAATAAATCATTTAAAAAGTCCAGGTAGAAATATTAGGTCTGAATACATAAGAGTTGAAATATAAAAACCACCACCACAACAAATGGGATAAACAGCAGGTTGAACAGATGAAGAACAAATTAGCACACTGAAAGATCAGACCAAGAAGCTCTCTCAGAAGCAGCTAGAAACAGCAGAGATGGAAACCATGAGAGAATAGCTTAGGGGTATGTAGATGAAAGTAGAACTGCCAACATGCGTAGGAGTCCCAGAGGTGGAGGAGAAAACAATACTCAAACTATTAGATGTTCCTAGAAACTGTGTTAATAGATAAGCCCTTAGAATTATGAAAAAAAAAAAAAAATTACTACCCATGCTTCGGTTTTATGAGAATGGCACACTGCTAAGAAATAAATGAACAAATAAAGTGCATGTTAGTAAGATTAGTTTGCAGAATTTACCAAACGGCTGGGACATCTAAAACAATACATCTCTCAATTCAGCGTATGACTATTAGACTGTGAATCTTAGTCCCCCACTCTTACTGGTACCCTAGCCATGGACCTAGTTAGGCCTAATCAATTACCTGTATAAACAGTGGAACTGAACTCTTCTGATTCTATGCTTCTCCTGAATCCAGCATAACTCCTAGTTGTTTAGGGATGGACATCTATATGATTCAAACTGGCTATGGATGACTCAAATTGGCTATGATTCGTAGGCATCTTACAGTAAATTCCCCCAGCCTCATCTTGTTAGATCAGACCTTCTTAAGAGCAGACATTTCAAATGTCTTCCTTAATTTAAGACAGGTGCCCAAGTATCCAAACAGTCCTGAGATGTTATGGTTCTGTGTTGCTTAACACAGATACTGTAGACTAACATCATCATTAAAATATAGTAAGAAACTAGAGAAAAGATGATTACCTGTATTTATGAAATGTCTCGTTTATAGACAAAAATATTCTAAACAATTACAATTAAGATATGTAACAATGAATTTTGGAATGTATGAAAAAAACCAATTCCTAGGTGCCCCAGTTAATTCCTGTGCTTATATACTGTTGAGTCAGAAATGAAACACAATAAACATTTTAATTGATCTGCTTTTCATTTCTTTCACTGTAACCAGTACTAGGAGAAAACTAATGGGGGAAGAGCCCTATAATGAGATCTATAATAATCATCCAAACTCTTATTGCTATCATTTTCTATTGTGAGTAATTATCCACATATCTTTACTTATATTATCTATTTAAATCTTATCAATTGTGTAAAAACTGATTAAAATGGTCTAATTAATTGTGTTTTAGAAATTTGGGGGGTTATCATAGGATTAAGATATTTAATAAAACACATTTTTGTGATTAAAGACTCAGAAGAATCCCTTAAGTGTTAAGACCTACTTCCCTAACCCCCTATAATTCACCGTTCATTCTGAAACAGCAGTAAATCACTGACACGAACATTTTCTTCATAATGTCACTACAAAATAGCATAAAAACTATCTTAACTACATGCCATGAAATTAAAACAACAGACCATGACTGAGAGAGAATTACAGGTTTATCCTACTTTCATGAAGATTTTAAAAAAGGTAACATTTATGGAGAAAGTCATGAATATTAAATCTTTCAAACACCTACAATGATTAAAAAACTCTTTCTGCTTATGCCAGCAACTCTCCAACATAAGATTGCTGTTCAGTTTGCTAGGGTCAGGCCACAGAGAATATGAAGTTTGAAAAGCAACTGGAACAACTTGGATGAAAATTATTCTTATAATTTCAGATATCCTGATATCGAAAACTTCTGAAAGTTTGTATGCTACACCCAAGACATTCCAAGTATGGTTCATGGACCAGCAACATTAGCATCACTTGGAAGTGTGTTGGAACAGAATCTCATGCCCCACCCAACCCCACTGAATTTAAACCCTTTTTCTTAAAACTAGATCCTTAGGTGGTTCATATGTACATTGAGGTTTTAAAAGCACTACTGCCACAGGGAAATATTCTGAAAACTTAGGGTTAATGTGATGTGTTTTTATATAGCAATCATAGCAAATCTTCCCTAGACTGGAAGTTCTTCAAGAGTGGGGTTATAGTTTATTCTTTTTGTATCCTCAGCATCTAGTATAATGTCAGGCTCACATTTGGCCCAGTGAAGATGAATGAATAAATGATGTTATAGTAAAAACAGAGCAGTCATATCAGTGAGGCTATAGTACCTGTTTACAAATGTTAAGACAGCTGGTTCAATGGGCAAGTACAGGGACATTCAATAGGGACAATAAAGCAGAATAAGTGAAAATGCAAAATATTTTTGCTCAAATGCGTAATTGAGAAAACTTACCAAGCATTTCATTAGGAAGAAAACACACAGCAAAGGTTTTGAGTGTCAAAATGCATAACCTGATGACTTGATACCCATGTAGTTAGTTTTAGAGTTGGGGCTGGCCATGCTGGAAAGATTAATGATGTGACCGCAGGTTTGGGAATTTGAGCCATGCAATACCAACCCAACCTCTGGGGAAGGAAGGAAAGCTGAAGATAAAGTTCAGTCACATGGCCAATGATTTAATCAATCCTATGGGCTACATAGTGAAACTCCAATAAAAACCACATACCAAGGCATGGGAGAGCATCCCTGGCTTGAACACATGGATGTAACCAGGAGGGTGATGCATGATGAAGACATGTCTAGTGTTTGCAATTATCTATATAAGAGCAAATGTGATTTTGTAATGCATACATATTTACAGTGTGCTAAGCCACATTACTGGCCCATTACTGGTCAAGTTTTACTAAAATTCTATGCTTACTGATCAAATAAGAATCTAGAATGTAAAGTGGGTTCAGAATCTAAAATATAAAGTAGGCTTAAGGTAAAAAACACTTGGGAAAACTAAAAGCATTTGATAACAGTTCAGACAATGCAATAGTTCTTCAATAATAGTTAACAAGCATAATGTCTGCAGTACGATTCTGGTCCTAACTACCCAGAATTAGGTCAAATGTCACATGTATTAGGGCTCTCTAGAGGGACAGAACTAATAGGATATTATTTCTAATAGAACAGGATATATATAAATATTTTACATTTTCACTCACATATATACATATACAAATATATAAAGGGGAGTTTATTAAGTATTAACTTACATGATCACAAGGTCCCACAATAGGCAGTCTGCAGGTTGAGGAGCAAGGAGAGCCAGTCCGAGTTCCAAAACTGAAGAACTTGGAGTCTGATGTTCGAGGGGAGGAAGCATCCAGCATGGGAGAGAGATGTAGGTTGGAGGCTAGGCCAGTCTCACCTTTTTCTGGGAGGCTAGGCCAGTCTTGCACATTTTTCTGTCCCAGAATTTAGAACATCATTTCTCCAAAATATTTTTGGTCTATTGGTACTTGTTCTTTGATTAGTCTTGCATGACAGACATTTACTGAGTACGTACTATTTGACAGGCACCTAATGTAAATACACCTGAAGAAACAGTTTCCGTCTACATACTGCTTAAAACAAAATATCTACCTATTTTTAACTAATGGCCCAATCAAATGATCTCATGAATTCTTTACTTAGAAACGCTTCCTAACACATTGTCTTAGTTTGGGCTGTTCAGGCTGATACAAGAAAGCACCATGAGGTGAGGGTCTAAGACAACAGAAAATTTATTTCTCAATTCTGGAGACTGGAAGTCCAAGACCAGGGTGCCATCGTGGTTAAGTTCAGGTGAGGGCTCTCTTCTGGGTTGCAGATGGCTGACTTCTTGTATCATCACATAGTGTAAAGAGGGCAAGAGAGCTCTCTCGGGTCTCTTTTATAAAGGCACTATTCCCATTCATGAGGCTTCCACTCTCAGTATACTTTCAAATGTTGATTTCCTTTACTACAGAAATCATTCCGTATTTCAGACTATTCGTTACAAATAAGTGAGGTAAAGTTTACTTCCAACTAATGGCAAATGATAAAAGAAATGGAGTTTAAAGGGTAAGACTGGCAAGTAGTGATTTTTAAACAGTGCTAAATTGCTTAAAATTGGAGGGTGGAATGATGTTGGTAATAGGGAGACAGAGGTAAAATATTAGGAAAGTGTAGAGGCAAAATAATGCTTTGATAAGTCAAATTTATATTTTATCAAAGATTTGAGAAAGTTGGCAAGTTTTTCTTTAAAGCACAAATCCTTTTTTTTTTCCTTAAAAGTTTAAGGCAGCATAATGAGGTATGAATTAAAATCCCTTCTATCTTAAGATATGAAAATTTAAAATGATTACCTCTTGGGAAAAAACAACAACTGTATTTTAGCAAATGGGCAAATGAAAACCAGTCAGAATTCCTCATGCTGGACTCCTCCATGATACAGGCTCTGTTGTCTCCACATATGAACATAACAGGTTAAAGTAGCCATCAAAATACAATGGAATTTTAAGAATGAGATTAAGTATATTATACTCACAAAATATAAACAGTATCACCAATAGCACTAAGCTTTTTAAACCAGTATGATTTCTATTGAAAAATGAAGAATAACAGAATTTTAAAATAATACAGTAGAAGCAATTCTAAAAATCAATACTAAAAAGAAGTACCCAAATCTTTGAATTTAGACTCAAAACTATGCATGCAATATTGCTATGGTCTGAATGTTTGTGTGCACCTGAAATTCATATGTTGAAATCCTAAATCCCAAAGTGATTGTATTAAGTAGTGGGGCCTTTTGGGAGGTGATAAGGTCAAGAGAGCAGAGTCCTTAAAAATGGGATTAGCACCCAAGGGAGCTTGTTTGCCCCTTCACCATATAAGGACACAGTGAGAAGGCTCCTTCTATGAACCAGAAAGCAGGACCTCACCAAATCTGCCAGCACCTCCATCTTGGACTTCTAGACATCAGAACTGTGGGAAATAAATTTCCATTGTTTACAAGCTACCTGTTTATGGTATTTTACTATAGCAGCCTGAGTGCTAAGGGAGAAAATATTGTCCGAATTTGCTAATTCTAGTTGTGTTTCTTACCTACTTTGTCCTCAAACTTCCCAACCAAATCTCACTTTTATGGAAAAAACTAGGATAATTTAATAATTATTTTCTTATAATTTTGAGACATCAATTAACTTTTCTTCAATTAAACAAAAATCCAATCATTAATCCTTTGAGATTACTTGGGCAAACTGTAGCAAATTTTTCTTATGACACATACTTACATGGTGCAGAATGATGTCTATTTTTACTACCTTGCCTATATTCTACATAAAACTTAAAGCACATCTTCTCTAAATCAGTGGTCTCCAACTCTTTTGGCACCAAGGACCAGTTTTGTGGAAGACAATTTTTCCACGGACTGGGGCAGGGGATGGTTTCGGGATAAAACTATGAAACTGTTCCACTTCAGATCATCAGGCATTAGATTCTCATAAGGAGCATGCAACCCAAACCCCTAGCATGTGCAGTTCACAATAGGGTTCCCACTCCTATGAGAATCTAATGCTGCTGCTGATCTGACAGGAGGTGAAGCTCAGGTGGTGATGCTCACTTGTCAGCCTCTTACCTCCTGCTGCATGGTCTGGTTCCTAAGAGGCCACAGACTAGTACCACTCCACAGCCTGGAGGTTGGGAGCCCCTGCTCTAAAGAATACTTTTAAATGAGAGAAAACTCTTAAGTTTTAAAATTCATGTTAAGCCCTACTCCAACCTCCATTTCTCTCTTTATAACAAAATTCTATTAACCCATTTTGAAAAAAGATCACAGAATAGTTTTATTTATAATGAATGTTTTCTGTCCAGACAACTCATTGGTTTACTCTTATAAAAGGGAATCAATTTAAATAACAGCATCAAAATGGAATGAATATAAAACAATCTGCTATTACATAGCAATTTCTTTGATATGTCAAAATTATAGCCAATTAGTCTTGCAACACATGGTCCATTTCCAGTGAAATTCTCAACAAACTGCTAGGAATTACAGTCCTTCATATTGACATTTTACTGTAAAGTGTGCTAGACACAGCTCTCCTGATTGCTTCAGAAGTCAAATAAGTGCTCTGAAGAAAAGGCTGACACCACAAACAACGTCATATGTCATCTATCCACAAACGGGATGCCTCCAGATCCTTTGGTTTTTATCAGTCCCTTTGGCAAGTTAATTAATTGATGATTGTTCCCTTAAAATTAATATAGAACAAATCACTGTCTACACAGTTTGTGCCAACGTCCTTGACTTTCTTGCTTCCACTGATTTGTTTATCAAATCATACAGTGATGGTAATCTTATTTTATCCATATTTTTGCTGTAAACATTGAGAAATATACCAAGGACAACTAACAGACCAGACCATACATACCTAAGAGGAAGAAATAAGGAAAACAAATATTAAAATTAGCAAAATAACAATTTACTGTTAACCACAGAATTGGTAGTCTGTCCATAATAATTCTTCGGTGAAGTCAAATTCTGCTATTAGAGGCCTACAATAATAGCATTAAAATAAAAATAGTATTCTTAGATCAGATTAAATTCTGTACCTTTTATTAATACATTGAGTATATATAGAGAAAGACACATTATAAAATATTATATAAGATCCAGTTAATTTTAACTTTGGGGATAATAGTATATTCAAAGTACAACCCCTACCAAAAGTCTTAAGAGTACACTTAAAGCATTGGATGTGTGTATCTACCAAAGGCCATTTCGGGAATTAAACTCAGCTGTCCAACTGGTTGTCTTAGTTGGGTAGAATATAAAGAAATAAAAAGAGGAACATCCCTGAGAAAGTAGGGGAATCATTATAATTATATTTATGTATAACATAATACTATTATATATTATACTTAGTACATGCAGAAAGAAAAACTAGTTGATAGACAAATAATAATACATTGATGGAAATTAATTTTATGGTTCCCACTAAACTTATAGATTGCTAAGTTTTTGGTATGAAACTTCACAATCCTGACCAATATAAGTTTATATGATACTAATTTCAAACAAATAGTAAAAACAATATGATAGTAAACACTTTCACACACACAAAAATACAAGTTAAGTAAGTCTTTAGGATATAACTTACAGGATACTTCTCTACCTTAAATCCTTTGTGGAAACAGGCATCAAATAAACTAATACTTTTTAAAAGCAGGTGCTGTAAATATATAATTTATATATCTGCAGTAGGGCAAAGGGAATCCCTTAAACTCAACAACATACACATCACTCACATTCATTCATAATAGAAACAGGTCATATTTGCACTGGGCTCTGGTTAGGCAATTTAAGTATACAAAATGAAAAATTCAAAATAATAAATTATAAACATTTCCAAAATAGCAGAAGACACCCTGATAGATGAGAGGTCAAGATGAAAAGGTTTCTTTATAAAGCGTAACAGGAAAAAAAAAAACCACACACTCATTTATATAAAAATTAACACACTTACTACAAAAAAAGAAAATGCAGAAAAGCTGAAATTAAGATTAAGAGGAAATGTGAAACATGGTATTTACAAATTGAGAAAATTGTTTAATTAAAAAGTACTTACTGAAATGTGAATGGTTTAGCAAAGAATATAAATGAAAGCACAATGGTCATTGCTTTTCTTCCTGTTGTCACTGTAGGAGCAAAAAACTAGTTTAGAACGTACTACTATCTTGACAATATTTTAGAAATCATTTATTCAACAAATATTTGCAGAGCTGACTATATGCCAGAATCCGTGAGAGGTGTCAAGATAACAATGGAAAGTAAAAACCAACCAACCAGCCAAACACACAAAAGTCACTGTTCCTGTCATTATGGAGTTTAATTTTGTAGGGACGACATTAAATAATCAATACAGTTAAATGTTAGGGTACAACTGTAATAAGTACTTGATGGAGGCCATGGTATTATGAAGCCAGAGTAAGTCCTGGAGAGATGTAGTTTGGCAGAAAAGAAAGGCTTTCCTAAGGAAACTATGATTAGGTAGAGGCAGGGGTTATTCTTTAAAAATAGTAATCTATGGGATCTAATTAAATTTAAGAGCTTCTGCACAGCAAAAAAAAACTATCAATAGAGTGAAACAGCAACTAACAGAATGGGAAAAAATGTTTGCAATCTACTCATCTGACAAGGGGCTACTATCCAGAATCTACGGAGAACTTAAACAAATTTACAAGAAAAAAATCAAACAACTCCATCAAAAAGTGGGCAAAGGATATGAACAGACACTTTTCAAAAGAAGACATTTATGCAGCCAACAAACATATGAAAAAAAGCTCAATATCACTGGTCATTAGAGAAATGCAAATCAAAACCACATTGAGATACCACCTCACACCACTTAGAATGGCGATCATTAAAAAATCAGGATACAACAGATGTTGGAGAGGATGTAGAGAAATAGGAGCACTTTTACACTGTTGGTGGGAGTGTAAATTAATTCAACCATTGTGGAAGACAGTATGGCGATTCCTCAAGGATCTAGAAATAGAAATACCATCTGATCCAGCAATCCCATTACTGGGTATATATCCAAAGGATTATAAATCATTCTATTATAAAGACACATGCACACGTATGTTTACTGTGGCACTGTCCACAACAGCAAAGACTTGGAACCAACCCAAATGCCTACCAATGATAGACTGGATAAAGAAAATGTGGCACATATGCACCATGGAATACTACACAGCCATGGAATACTACACAGCCATAAAAAAGATGAGTTCATGTCCTCTGCAGGGTCATGTATGAATCTGGAAACTATGATTCTCAACAAAGTGACACAAGAACAGAAAATCAAACACTGAATGTTCTCATTCATAATTGGGTGTTGAACAATGAGAACACACAGACACAGAGAACAGAACATCACATACTGGGGCCTGGGGGGGTAGGAGGCTAGGGGAGGAATAGCAGGGGGTGAGGGGATTGGGGAGGGATAGCATTAGGAGAAATACCTAATGTAGATAACGGGGTGATGGAGGCAGCAAACCACCACCATGGCACATGTACACCTATGTAACAAACCTGCACGATTTGCACATATACCCCAGAACTTTTAGGATTTTCATCTTCTTTTACTCTATCCCATTGCATAGCATCAGGATGAAGATGGCACAGTGGACAGAAGGAGCGTAGGTTTCTCATGACCACGGAGTCACCATACCATCTTAGAGGTGGCAGTGTGGTAAAGAGCACAGGTGTGCAGCCAGACTGCCATCGCTGGAACCTGCCTCTGGTTGACTGAGACAAGTCATTAACCTTCCTGTGCCTCAGTTTATCCATCTGTAAGATGGAACAATCATAGTGCCTAATTTATAGGACTGTTGTGAGATTAAAATAATGGTGTCTGGTACATACTAAGGCTATGTATGTATTAGCTATGATTATTACCAACTCTGGCTTTCTTTTATGTGAGAGAGAAAAACTGCCTGGACCTCTAAGGCAAAGGCTGTACCTTACAGTTTTGGCAAATGACACAGGTGGCACACTGAGTCATCTGTTCCTCTGACTAGGCTGTACACTCCTCCAAAGCAGAACAAATACAACTGATTCTTCTACAGGGCCAAGCAAAGACTAAGCATGGAGCAGGCACATAGTGGTTACTGGTAAAAAGGGAAGCTAATCTGGTTGGTGTCTTAGAAAATGTACAAATGAAAGGCCTAAAAAGCTTGTTTAAAGTGTACCTCTCATACTTGAAATGCAACAAAACTGAAATTATCAGTTATAGGTTAAAAGTATATAGATGCAGTACTTTCTTTGGAGGTTTTCATCTCATCATAATTTTATAGAAAGTTCTTTTAATGTGTTTAAATGTTACTATTCTGATAAATGTATAAGTTCAATTTTAAAATTAAATCTTCAAAATAAGAAATTAAGATCAAATTCTAAAGAAACACCATAAGCCAAAGAATAAGTTGGTGAAATATGTTAATTTTCTTTTTAATGTAAAGGAGATGTTGCCCTTATGTTCTGAAAAAGAGCATCAGAGAAAATGTAAATGCTTATTTCATAATCAAAGCAAGTAAACCTCTCCTACCTGTGACAGCAATAAGTGCACCAAAAATTTTGATCAAAGCCAGAACAAAGGAGATTCCAAAATATCCAGTGAGGGAGAAAAGGAACGCATAACCATAGGTCCGAATTGGATTCTGCAACAAATAAAAAAGCCTGTTAGAAAAATGTAAAACAAACCCCGAGGTATTAGAAATAAAATAAAACTACAGATTTTAATCAACTTCTTGAGCAATAAGCTGTTTGACAATGCAGTCAAGCAAATATTCTTATTTTGATTTAATGAAAAAATAATGTGGAAATTAAAGATCCTCAACTTTCCTACATTATAAAAACTTAAAATGAATTTAAATATCAATCATTTAATTTCTGAAATTAAGTTCTGATTGGCATATGTCATATTAAAGGAGGTATATGTATGATAGCCTCTTTTGAACAAGGAAAATTAGAAATATATATAGAGAAAATTATTTAACAGAAGATGTTTATTTTTTTTAAAAAATGTGATTAGTGTTTACCTTTGCACAAAATGTTACTGCAGGGCCTAATCCACTAGTGCATGTCAATCCCAGTAAAATGTACACAAAACCGATTGAGTACGAATACAGCACCTACAGCAGATAAAAATAAAGTAGAAAAAAGTACTATCAAACTGAAAGTGGAAGATCAAGGGTTTTAACTATATGGCACAATTAGGTTTGCAGAACAAACATTTTAAAAGAAACATTATCATTTCAATATGGCCCAAGTTTCCAGAAATAATATTTGATTATAATGTTTTGTAAGTCTATGCCTCATTTTATGTACAAAATAACACGTAGTAATACTAATCCTTTCATACATGCTTATATATTCATTTCTTTCTAGGCTTAATTACTGAAATCACACCAGATTTTCATGTCAGAGTTAGAAAAAAATATACTTAAATGAACAAAACAAATAGCTTTAAAGCTACTTATAAAACATAAACATTAAGTTTCTAAAAGATATTAAAATATAATGAAAATAATCAGTATATGGCATATCTACTGCTTAACTTCTCTATTTTCCAACCAACCTTTTAATCCCAATTTGCTATGCTTCTCATAAACAGAATTAGCAGCAGCAGCAGCAAACCTAAATAGCTGCCCTGTGTCAGGCAGGTACTGTGCTGAAGCTTGGTACGGACTACTCTATTTACTTCTCACAACCACCCTATAAGATGGCATTCTTGTCATCATAATCCAATTTCCAGATGAAGAAATTAAAACTTAAGAGATATTAAGTAATTTTCCCCGAATGACAGCTAGTAAAGCCAGGATATGAACTGAGTTATCTTATTCCAGAATCTACCATCATAACCACTGCATTATATTAACTGCCTACATTCCCTCAATTCTCTCTGTGCCCATCCTCACCTTATCTACAATGAGTAGTGATGATGATCAAAAAAAATCTTAACCAGTTTCCTGTTATTAGAGAATACTGAAGTTGCCTCATTCTGTGTCAAGAAAATAACAGGAAAGAATAGTTCTGTCTATCTTTAATTTAGTATGCTGTTTCTGTCCAGCAAGGTGGTTGGTTATAAAATCAATGTAAACACACACACACACACACACACACACACACACACACACCACATTTTCCTATATAAAAAGCAGGTACAAGACAGAAAGACATTATTTGCAATTCTGCAAAAAGATGAAATAAAACTTTAATAAGTTATTAACAATACCTTTAATAAGAAATGTGTTGGATTTACATGAAGAAAACTTTAAACTCTAATGGACATTGGAAAAAAAAGACCACGTGAGTAAAAGAAAAGTCATACCTTATTCTTGATTGAAATAATCAAGATGTCATTCTCCCTAAATTAATTTATAATTCAATGCCATACCAATCACAATACCAATGGAATTTTTAGTTTATTTGGGGATATAAACACCCCAGAATAACTACTGGTAGTAATACTCTGCAAAAGAAAAGGAACAATGGTAGCTAGTCCTAACAGATAATAAATGTATGATAAAGCTGCTGTCATTATATGTACTATTGCAAAAATAAATTCAAAATACAATTCTGAATGCTACACTAGAGTATGTTATGATAAAGAGGGCATTTAAAATGAGCTGAAAGTAGATTATTTAATAAATGGTATTGGAAAAAATGGGTAGTCATTTGAAAGAAATTTTTTGTTTTTAAGTTTTAGATTGGATCAAGGGCTTAATAAAAAAGGAAATCACAAAACTAGTAGGCAACAAGGATGAAATGTTCTAAATCTCAGAGTTGGGAAAGTTCTTTTCAACCATGATACTTAGCCAGAAGCCAGCAAAGAAAAGAAAAATTGGGCTGTATAAAAATTACAAACTTCTACATGGAAAAATACTACACACTAGAAAGAGAGGAGAGAAATAATGTAACAAAAGGTTTTTTTTTTAATACACAGAAAACTAAATCCATGAGAAAAAAATCTGTCAACTAAACAACAAGCAGCAGTGCTAGTTGTAGTTTTAGTTTTTACCTTCCTATAATATTTGAATGTATTACTTTTATAAAAATGATAAACTAGTTTAAAACTGCAATGCTAGTCTTTGATATTATAACTATTTCATCAAATTAGGTATATCACCATTTTTTAAGTTTGTCTAATTTGAAGAAAAAGCACTAGAGTATTTACCATTTCAGAATTAGAAGCATTATGAAGTTTCATAGCTTTCTCTTGAACATTTCCAATGACAGCATCTGCACATAGTGCCAGGGAAATAAGCACCACACCTTCAAGAAGGTATTAAAAAAAAAACAGAAAAAACTCCTTATTTAAACATATGAACACTAATCAAGTTTCATGAGAAATTTTATTGGTCTAAAAAACAAAAGCATATCTTCAACTATATTTGTTTGGTAATCCAGAATATTCTAATCCACAATCAGTTGTAACAAATACATAGGTGATGATATTTAAAAAAGAAACTGAGTTAGTGCTGTCATCATTATCACATTTCAATAGCACATAAAGTAACAGTTCCCTAAATATTCCACTAGTGGAATAGTTCCTCTAGTTCCGTAAGTGTAGAAGAAACTCTTAGAATATCTATCCATTGGGATTGGTGGCTAGTCAGTTAAAGAAAAAAACAACAACAACCAAAAAAAAAAGACGAAGAGTAAAGTTATTTTTGAAAAACCTTATTATTACTAAAATCTTTCATTTAAGTCACATAAACATGCATGCAGCTGCCAAGGCCTCTTTCTTTGAGCATGGGTCCTGACTAGAATCCTGTATTTTCTCTTTTATTCAAACACACTCATAGCACACATTTTCCAAGATTTCCAAGGAGTTTTTGTTTAAAAGTGCACCACAGAGTGCAGAATCCTTTCATATGTTTAAGAGTTTCCCTCCTTTAAGGCAATGTCTATATTTATATTAAACTGTCTACTATAACAGCACAGCCTACCTTTCCTTCTTTAGCTAAAGCAGTGACATGTAAATGTGCAAGTGCAAAGTTTTTTTCAAATGACAGTTGAAAACGATTACTATTGTTATTCTCCTATAACTCGTGCCCATTTCTAATTCTGCTTATCAAAAATTTTGACTGGGCAAATAGCCTCCTGCCCTGTCAAAATGCAAGCGCACTAAAAAACAAACAAACAAACAAACAAACAGTTTTATCTACAGAGCTGTAATATTGTTACATCTTATGTGGAAAGTCCAAAAGCTTGATGTTAGATATGAAAATTGCAGCTGTCATACTATCATTTAAAATGCTTAACAAATTTTAGAAATTCGCATTCTAAACTAAAATGCCTGTAAAGTAAGAATATAAATAAATTGCTTACCTGTCAGGTTGAAATTTGGTGCAATTGTGCTGTCTGCGAGGGTAAACCATATCAGACCGAGGCTCATACATATGGCGGCAGACACATCTGCAACATTGTAACGCTTCCCTGTATAAAACAACTCTAAGTTGGCTTAATTATGCAAATACCCAACCAGCTTTGTGTTAGCTCTATTAAGTACAGCAGGGATTTGTTGTTTTTTATATCCAATGCCAAAAACGTAAACAGTTAAGTCAAGGCAGAAGACAGTCACAAGAGGGCTTCTGAAAACTACCAATGGGAGCTCATATGTCCCTTTAAGTTAGAAGCGAGAGCTACTTTATCTGGTATAATAGTGACACTAATATACGTATTTCAGCAAAAACTGACTGCAAGAATAATGAACACCCACACACATTAAAAAATTTCCTGGAAATGTAGTGCCTGTTTTACTTTATGCATAATAAAAGGTTATGAATTTTCTTGTAGTTTTTAAGTTTACAAAGTAACCAAAGTAATGATTCTGGTTACATGACTCTAAGTTTGCAAATGTCATAATGATGAGATAACTTTCAGGCAGGTGAAAATTAAATTATTTTAATATATCCTTATTTTAAAAATAAAATGTAGTGTGAGTTTTTTGTAACGATTATAAGGACAATATTATATGTGCCTAGTCAGTTGGGACACTAGATATGATTTTTAATAGGGATTGAGGTCAATTATTTTTTCCTATATGAAGTTATCCTGAAATGATACATGAAGTAGTTGACAACACTTTCATTTTAAAAGGCTTATTCTGGGATGGTATCTAATGCATAAATGAAATTCAGGCTGTATAAGAATTTCCGTGATACAGAAACACTGGACTATTAAAACATGAATACTCCTCATGACAATATGATAGTTCCACTACTTGTTACTATCACTGCCTCTTCTTTTACTCATATTTCCACAAAACTTGTAACTTAGCTGGGGCTCTACAAATCACTAAGCCAGCAAGATTGGTAAAAATGCAGTTCTGCTCAGATTAAGCTTTACTTCAATACGAGAAATGCCCATGTACAATGGAGGTGAAGTGTGGGAGCCCTGGAAAGGAGAATAATGAAGGAACTGAAAAAAGGGACCTTTCCAGGTACTTCTGAGCTAGGGTTTCAGCATGTAATCATAATATTACTGAAAATGTGATAGATTCCAAAATAAAATAATAGAACAAAGTTTTTTTTTTTCCTAAGTCCAAATTACTGACTTCAGATACTAAGGCATATCAGAGAGATATCAGTGTTTTTATAATATCTTATTTTGGTAAGACATCATTCAGAATTGTTATAATATCTAGAATGCTCATTGAAAATATAACAGAAGTTTAATGTTTTTCCTAATGCTAGATGCCATAACATAGCCTATTAGTTTAAATAGTATAAAAACATATCATTACTATACCTTGAATAAAAACTCCTCCTAGCATAACAGGAATCAATTTGCAGCACTTGAAGATGACTTGGGTAGGGTAATTCAGGTAGCCCAAGGAAGTGTTTGATAATCCCATAGTACCCACAGTTAGAAATGCAATTATCATGTAGGTTTTTCCTGGTATTCTGTAAAAGACAATTTTTAACACCTTCATTTTGGGACCCAATTCATACTACTGAAAGATAATGTGTTCACAATGTGTAAATGTCTAATTAATTTTCTAATTTCTGGTTAATATTTCTGGAAATATCAGTAAAAATATCACTATTTAAAAATCGTAATACTCTTGTATAAAAAAGTTATTAAAAATAACAATTTACTTTTATTTAGTCAACCATAAATGAGGCCACTCAGTTATGTAATAAAAGGGTTTAGATTTTTACTGAAAGTATAAATGTTGACAAAAGATTTTCTTTGACAGCAGTTCTGGCTACAAATAAAAACCATCTTAACCAAAGTTAGAGAAAAAGAGCTTTTTTTTTTTTATTTTTTTAGACGGAGTCTCACCTTGTCGCCTAGGCTAGAGTGCAATGGTGTGATCTCAGCTCACTGCAACCTCCGCTTCCTGGGTTCAAATGATTCTCCTGCCTCAGCCTCCTGAGCAGCTGGCATTACAGGCGCCTGGAGACAAGGTCTCACTCTGTTGCCCAGGCTGGAGTGCAATGGCATGATCTCAGCTAACTGCAACCTCTGCCCCATGGGTTCAAGTGATTCTCTTGTCTCAGCCTCCTGAGTAGCTGGAACTACAGGCATGCGCCACCAAGCCCAGCTATGTTGGCCTCCATAATGGTAAAAGACACCTTAACAATTTTAAAACTGTTAAGTAAAACTTAACTCTTCAACTGTTGTTGTTTCCTAATGTTTCCATCTAGCATTAGGAAAAATACATCTATTCATTCTGCTAGAATAACCCAAGAATACTTTCTCTAGAAAAAGTTCATGTGGTTTAAAACCCTAGATATATTTTTTATAACAATTATCTTATAGATCATCTCTCTGTATTCTATGCTATAATAATCAACTTTAAGATGAGGTATCTGACTCCCTCCTCATGATTTCAATCTACCTAGAGCCTTAATTTAGCATCTTCAGAATTTTGAGCCATTACTGCGAGCATATGCTCACTTTGACTAGGTATTTAATGGTCTAAACTAATAATCTTGTACACTGGTATGATGAACAAAATGAGGCACTATTCATATTAATAATGCTGCATAGATGTAATTTCCATTTTAGAATTTGTGTTCACATTGAAATCAAGGCAACAAAATTCCTCATCTTATATATGGTTAGATATAAGGTAAAATAATTTGCTGGAAAAAGTCAACTAAAACGCATCATTTACATTTTGATTCTGAGGTTTTTTTCTACTTAACTACTAATATAGTAGTCATCTTTGAAAATCCACATGGAAATAACTCGGCAAGCCCATACATCAGTGTAAACGTGCTCATGCCATCTATGGGGCTGGACCTTCACTGGGGTATCAGTGATGGTGGAGCACCACTTCTCCAGGTAATGATACAAGTCATGGTTGTCAGATTTCCTCAAAGATAAATGGCAAATCATTGGCAGAAAACAAAAATTCAAGTCAGAAAAATTAAAAGGAATGAGTAGAAACGCAGCACAGTACAGGTAGAAAGAAAACCAGCCTGAAACTCAGGAGAACTAAATTCAAAAGTAGCTCCAAAAGGAGCTAAAAAGATTCCCAGCATTCCTCCAGGTCTTTCTCATTGGTAAAATGAAGAAATTAGAATTGATCAGCTTGCCTTCAGGATGCTATTTAATTCTTCAATTGCTTGCTTCCTTAGACATGGGGAGAAAACTTTTTTTTGAGATGGAGTCTTGTTCTTGTTGCCCAGGCTGGAGTGCAGTGGTACAATCTCAGCTCACTGCACACTCCGCCTCCTGGGTTCAAACGGTTCTCCTTCCTCAGCTTCCCAAGTAGTTGGGATTACAGGTACGCACCACCATGTCTGGCTGGCTAATTTTTGTATTTTTAGTAGAGACGGGGTTTCACCATGTTGGTTAGGCTGGTCTTGAACTCCTGACCTCGAGTGATCCACCAACCTCGGCCTCCCAAAGAGCTAGGATTACAGGAGTGAGTCACTACACCCAGCTGGGGAGAAAATTTTAACTTTAAAAAACTGTTCAAGACAAATCTGACAGCTCTCCTTCATTAAAGACTTACAGTAATTAATGTTACAAGGTATTCTTTGGTGAAAAATAATAAGCAGTATATTTAGGATATTAAAATTTATGATGTACTTCAGGGTGCAGCACTATTAAGTAAATTCAGATATGGGTGTATTGCACAAATAAATTGAGAAATACATGATTGGGCATATTTTTATTGTAACATACCTTTAAAGACTTTAAAAATGTTTTCTTGTGCCTTGGAAGGAAAAGGTTTCAATTCATAATTACATTTATTATAAAGACATAAATTCTCTTCCCAAATTCTTTCACTTATATTTAAATCGAAAACAAATCATTTGATTTTTACATATGTTATGGTCACAAGGTTTAAAAGGATAAACATGACTTGAGGCTCCCTTCCCCCTCATCTGGGTAGCTGATAGGGAGGTGTTTCTTTCTGAAATGTAACAGTTAGGACATGCATCCTCATTGCATGATTTTTCACATACAAAAGACAGTGTTAGTGTCTTTTCAATCAGAGACCCAGTAGTTTGCAATAAGTAGTGAATCATCATCAGGCTTCCTTATGTATTAGTCTTGACGGATATATTTAATTAGTTTGTATTCTGTCACCTATGGCTATTTCCAGTACTCTTCTAGGTCTTTGTTTTCTTATTGGTAAAATGAGGAAGCTGGATTTCATCACCTTGCCTCCATAATTCTATCATGGAGAATCATGATAGAACATAAAAATAATGAAGTTGATATTCTAAGGTTCAAATATTTTTACAATAATTGCTACAATAATTTATTGGCAATAAAGACAGGTTGAGAGGCAAAACAAGACCCATGAAGAAACATGAAATACAGATTTAAATATTTTTAACTGTAGTTACTTTGATACAAACTTCAAAACCATTTTATGTTAAAAAAAAAAAAAATGCACAATTTTTGCAATCTTCACTAAAGGATTAAACATTTGTATCAAGGTTAGTATGTTGGTATTATAGCCATTATTACATTTAAACTGCCCCATAGATACATGACATATACACATATTAGAGTATGACAGAATGTGTACACTTCTTACATTATCCAAGAAAATTTTATATTCAAATTCCTAATCACTTTCTGTTTATAATCAGAGACGTTCCATTGCATATTGTTCTATATGCCATTAAAAATATATCAAGATATTTCTCACATCTAGATGGTTGCTAACTAAAATGATAGTGTCAAACAAGCATATTTGGTCTTGATGAAAAATAATAAAATGTGTTTCTCTAATGCTTAAGAATGCAACCTCAGCTATCAGACATCATATGGCAATGTTAGCTGGGGCATATCCCACAAAACATAACATTAACTTCACATTCTAAAAAAGCAGTATAAAAACACATACAGATTGAGTATTCCTCATCCAAAATGGTGGGGACCAGAAGTGTTTCAAATTTCAATTTTTTTTTTTTATTTTGGAATATTTGCATCTGCATAGTAAGATATCTTGGGGAATGGGACACAGGTCTTAATAGGAGATTTATTTAGGTTTCATATATATATTATATACATAACCTGAAGGTAATTTTATAGAACATTTCTGATACAGTTTGGCTCTGTGTCCCCACTGAAATCTCATCTTGAATTGTGTACTCCCATAATTCCCATGTGTTGTGGGAGGGACCCAGTGGGAGATAACATGAATCATGGGGATGGTTTCCCCCATACTGTTCTCATGGTAAAGAGTAGATCAGATCTCACAAGATCTGATGGTTTTATCAGGGATTTCCACTTTTGCATCTTCTTCATTTTCTCTTGCTGCCACCATGTAAGAAGTGCCTTTTGCCTCCTGTCATGATTCTAAGGCCTCCCCAGTTAGGTGAAACTGTAAGTTCAATTAAACCTCTTTTTCTTCCCAGTCTTGAGTATCTCTTCATCAGCAGCATGAAAAAGGACTAATATAGTAAATTGGCACCAGGAATGGGGTGTTGCTAAAAAGATACCCAAAAATGTGGAGGTGCCTTTGGAACTGGGTATCAGGCAGAGGTTCAAAGAATTTGGAGGGCTCAGAAGAAGACAGGAAAATGTGGGACAGTTTTGAACCACCTGGAGACTTGCTGAATGGCTTTGGCAAAAAAGGTGACAGTGATGAACAGTAAGGTCCAGGCTGAGGTAGTCTCAGATGGAGATGAGGAATTTGTTGGGAACTGGAGAAAAGGTGACTCTTGTTATGTCACCTTTAGACATAACAAGAGACTGGCAAAGTGACTGGCAGCATTTTGCCCCTGCCCTAGAAATTTGTGGAACTTTGAACTTGAGGGAGATAATTTTAGGGTATCTGGTGGAAGAAATTTCTAAGCAGCAAAGCATTGAAAAGATAACTTGGGTGCTATTGAAAGCATTCCATTTAAAAAGGGAAACAGAGCAAAAAGTTCAGAAAATTTGCAGCCTGACCATGCAGTAGGAAAGAAAAACCCATTTTCTGAGGAGAAATTCAAGCTGGCTGCAGAAATTTGTGTAAATAACAAGGAGCTGAATGTTAATCCCCAAGACAACGGGGAAAAGGTCTCCAGGGCATGTCATAGGTCTTTATGGCAGCCACTCCCATCACAGACCAGGAAGCCTAGGAGGAAAAAAATGGTTTCGTGGGCTGGGCCCAGGGTCACCACACTGTGTGCAGCCTAAGAAGTTGGTGCCCTGTGTCTCAGCTGTTCTGGAGCCACAGTGCACATTTTACACAATTTTGTGCACAAAACAAAATTTGTGTTAAGTACTTATGTCTGGAAGCTTCCACTTGTGTCATATTGGCACTCAGAAATTTTCTAATTTTGGAGCATTTTTGGATTAGGACTGCTCAACCTGAAACTCATATTTCATTTCACCACTGTGCTGTTAGTTGCATTAGAAATCAGTAACTGCACCTATTTTGGTGAAATTTATAAAAACCAAGTATGTACATCTAAATATTTTACCATGTTTTAAGAAGATATAACACGTCAATTGAGCCTAAAGCTATTATTTTTTATTTTGCAACACTGCATTTGAGAAGAGACTTCATTTTTTTCAGTGCATAAATGAATAAAACATATTTAATATTACTAAGTTGGTTATACTGATTAAAAATTGTACTTATTAGATGTTTTGTTAATAGGAAGTATAAATTTCATGCATATTCAGTATGCCAAAAAAAATTCAACTAATACAAGTGAAATATCAGAAAACAAAAATAAACCACATACCTCCTCCTTTTGTCCTGAATAAGCTGAAGTTCAATTAGGCCAAATATGGAGTAAAAGGCAAACTGCACTAAAGTAAGGTACCAGCCATAGGACTTAAAACCCTCCATTGAAAATATTAATTCCTGCCAAAAGACACATGAACACTGTTAAGTCCAAGGCAGCACATTAATTTCCTCACAATAAATTCTTATAAACACAACATTTTTAAAGAAACCAAGTCCCACTTCCAACGACAAAAAAAAATTAGAGAGATTAGAAGCTCTTTCACATCGACGTTATTTTTTGAAATTCTTGTAATATTTACATCAGCTATTAATAAGCCATTCTTAACAAGTCATTAAGATGTATTCTAATAAAGTTATCTGGTTTAATTTTAATTGAATAAATCAAATTAATCAATAAACAATAAATGAAGTGTATGTATGAATATGGGTATATCTATAAAAGACACCTCATTACCAAACCCCAACCATTTTCTTTGAACTGTTTTGATATATAAGTATATATAATAGTAGCAATGTCAGTTTTCACAAAATGAAGTGGTCAAGTTATAAATATAATTAGCAGGGGTTTGTGTAATTTAAAAAAACTTTGCATAAACCAATTATAACTTAAAATATCTGATTATTAATTATAGAAAATTTGTTTAATGACTCTTACGTTGAAAATTTCAAATTCATTTTCCATTGCAATGGCTAACTCTGTTCCCAAGCTACTTGGTAACATTGGTATGCTGAAGACAAAAATGTTCCTCAACAAGAAATTCTAATCTCCATTTTTAATTGCTCTTCATTGTGGTATCTCAAGTTTTATGTCACCTACTAGTGGAATATCAGTTACTATAAATATTAAAATTTTTAATTCATGTTTTTGTTTTACATTAATATTCTTCATAGCATTCTTGCAAGCTAACTAAAAAAGTCACAATTTCACATTCACTTAAATTTACTTTGATATTTCATCTACAAGACAATGAAAAAGAACACAACAATTTTTAAGTTCACTAACTTTTTAGTACTACAGAATATTGGAAATATTATCTGTGTTTTAAGAAAATACATCATTTTCCTTTTCTTAAATTACAAAGGCTTTCTCATGTTATGGGAAAATATCCACTAATTAAATAACCATTAATAAAATTAGAACCCATTCCAACATCCTGTTTTTACTAGCTTGGATCCTCACCCATCTAGCCCATGTCTTCGAAGGTCAGAAATTTGCTCCTGGCCAAAGGTATACAACTTCACCAAATATAATGTAAATATGAGACAAATTGTTGGAATGTTAGAAATGTTTTGTGTCAGCAAAAATCACAGAACAATAAAATTCTGGTAAAGTTAGAAGACAAAGCCAGTAAGAATGAGAACATAAGAGGTGCTTAAAAAAGAAATGATTCAAATATTACAGGATTCAAGAGATACCTTTAGAAAACCATAAAATATCCTGATATATTTTTGCAAAAATGATTTTTTATTACTGACCTCCAAGAATCAAGAGCAAACTATGTTATCATTCAATAATGCTGGAAGATATCAACCAATACTTGAATCATTCTTTCTCTTGGAAACACATGGTCGCCAATATTACTTACATTTGGTTAAATATTTAAAAATTAATTTTCATAATTATGCTTCTTCAAGATAGTCTCTACATGTCCTTCCTCTCCACTTAAAATACTTAACTCTTGAATTTTGATCTGTTTTCAGCAGACTTACTTTTAAGAAGCTCTTTTCCACTACTATACAAAAAATTCAAATTTATGAATCAGCCAGTACCCTGTGACTATCTTAGACAAAACTAGTAAGTGCCCATATTGACCGAAATTATTATAATTAACATATTACAATATAGACTTTTTACCTGTAAATATCCATAAATTAGGTAAAATACAAAAACTCCAGCAACACATATGAAAAATTGAGTAAGTTTGTTAAACTTGCTGAGATTCATGCCAAGCACCACAATGTCATCAACTGACTTGATGTGTGGTGACATAGTTTGGGTTTTGGATGGCACAGTGATAGAAATATATTTCCTGGAATTGTTGAATTTGAGATCCATAGTTATTTTGCTGCATTCAGTGCTTTCAGAGTTATCTTTGTTGTTTTCCTGGACTCTTGTTCTGTCTTTTGCTTGCTGTGTCAAGTCCTAAAGAAGGAAATAAGCAATTAAAACATTTAGATGATAAAGTTTAATCCTCCAAATAATATTCCAAATCATACTTTAAAATGATACAACTAAGTCTGTTTCTCTCTGGATATTAGTATATTAATTCCTGTATTCTGGGTTCCAAACCACCAAAAACAATATGGCTGCAATCTTCCAACAATTTGTCTACAGCTGATAAAGATCAGTATGTCACTAAACTGAATATACACCATACTTATTTCCACAGCAACAAAAGCTAGTATTTCATCAAAGAACCAAGCATGCCTTTGCGTCTCTATAGTTCATGCATACCATTCTCAACAATAAAGTCAATCTTTACTTGTAGAAGAGTAAAAAGTAATTCTCCTTTAAATACTAAGAAAATTCTAAGATATATTTGTTAATGACATTTAAAAAATCAACTAAAAAAACTAAGGCCAGGTGTGGTGGCTCACACCTGTAATCCCAACATTTTAGGAGGCTGAGCAGGGAGACTGCTTGAGACCAGGAGTTCAAGACCAGCCTGGGCAATGTAGCAAGACCCTCTCTCTACCAAAAAAAAAAAAAAAAAAAAAAAACAAAAATTAGCCGGGAGTGGTGATGCATGCCTATAGTCCTAGCTATTTGGGAGGCTGAGGCAGGAGGATCACTTGTGTCCAGGAGTTTGAGGCTGCAGTAATCTACGATTGCATCACTGCACTCCAGCCTGGGTGACAGAGCTAGACAGTCTCTAGAAAATAAATGAGAAAAACAAAAACCAAAACTAAGGCCCTTAAAAAGCTAGATTTATCAGAGACTACAGAAAGTATAATATGCTTTAGCAGTAGCATCTCTTAGGTTAAAAAACATTTTCTTCCTCTGGAGCAAATCATTTTAATTTACATTCTTCTGGGAGGTAAAAGGCTACAGAAAATGTCATTTTTTGTCAGTCTGAAAAAAAATTATGGAGCCAACAATTTCTTTTTGGATTTACATAAATGGAAAGAATGAGCTCCATGTGAAGACTGAGGAAAGACTGAAGAATTATGATAAAGTATAGGACAAAGCTATGTAAAAAAGTTATTTTCTTAGAAACGACTCATCTATTTTTAATTCCATTGGGAACAAAAATTTAAACTCTGTGGATGAAGACAAATAAGAATAATTTGACAGTGAGTTTTCCTTTGGTGATCTTTTTTTTTTTTTAAACTGTTACAAGATAGTTTAAAATGGCCAAAATTAGTCACCTCTTCGTGATCACTTCTAGTTTGCGAATTTATAGAGATTAACCAGGTCATCCTTAGTAATCAAAGGAGGGGTCAAGGATCTGAATACAACTTGTAACTAACAATACACAGCCACCACAACATTTTATAGGGCACCTGCCATATTTCTAAATAGTAAAGTGTAGTTTCATGAAGTTTACTGTGTTCCTCTTCTGTTTCCTCGTTTTCTTTTGTTCTTGCCTCCCACATTATGTTTCAATTGTTGTCATTTGTAAGACTTTTTATGTAATCTTGCAGGTATCTTTGAGATGTGACTTTCTTTTAAAACCATGCTTTAAATTATGTCTCCTAAATATTTGGTCCAACCTGTGTTTGAATGTAGAAGAGAAAAAAACCTTAACAATTTACTCTTTTCTATAATGTGTGGGCATGGATATAGTACACCATTCAAATAAACTTGGCCTTACGTATATATGTCTCTAAGTTTGCTCTCCCTCCACTTTCAATAAAGCCCTAAACCACCCATGTTTCATTCCTGAAATACACCAGGGACTTTAAAACACCCCTTCCTTCTGTTCATGACATCCTTTCAGCTTGAGGTCTTCTTTCTCAAGGTCAGGTTTGGAAGTTCAGCTTTAACGTCCCCTCCTTTGTGACACCATCCCTAATCCCCTCAGTTATTAGAACAGAGAAATTGAAAGGCAAGACTCATATCTTATTTGTCTCTGCGTCCTTGGTACCTGGCATATACTCTGATCTGATATTCAGATGAACCAAATAAACGGATCCTCCCTCAAACTTCAGCTTGCAATCACTCACCTTCTGCTTGGATACAATTTTTGAAATGGATGGTGGTTTTGGCAAACTTTATGAGCAAAACTGAAAATCTTACAGAAAAAGAGTGGGAAAAAAATTACAAATAATGCTTATATATTTAAATATACATACAGAATAAATAAAACTTCTAGAAAATATCTTTCCTGCTTTTATTGACATCAAAACATTTCTCCAGAAGGTCACGCTTTCTCAAAGTCACCTTCTTCTGAGATGTTTGTAATTCAGTAAACTGCCAAGCAGTAACTTAGTAAACTGACTCAATAAAATGATAGGTAATATTATAAGAAAGCAGTATAGCATAATGCTTTCTCTATGCTTTGGAATTTTGACAGGTATGAGTTCAACATCTGGCTTTGCTACTTATTAGCTGAGGAGTCTTGGGCAATTTGTTTAACATTTCTGAGCTTTAGATTCTGTACCTTCAAAAGTGGGAGGAGTTAAAAATGTGCCTATCACAGGATTTTTGTTAGGACTGCATGAATAAAAGTGCCTGGCATATGACAGTCCATAGTGTGTTAGCCGTCATTATTCAACTCATTAGAAATACTGCTAGGGTATATGGTGTCCTGAAGCAGACTCACCCCTTTGATGTGCAGGTGGAAATATGGACCTAAATTTCCAACCCTGGCTTCTCTCTCAGATCCAGAGCTCTATGTCTAAAAGCTTCTTTGATACAGCTACTCATAAACTCTGCTGGTACTTCATATTAAAAATGTCCAAAGCTGACTGTTTTCCACTCAAAACAAATACACTGTTTGTTCCTATATTCCCAATCTTACTTAACAGTACCTAGTATGAAACATAGGCCATAAATTCAGGAGTTTTATTAAGAGTCTTTCCTTTTCCTCACATTCTATATTTTGCCAAGATTCCTGTTAACTCTACATCTATAACTGTATCTAAAATGTGTTTCAGACCCTACCCCACCAGGTAGCCACTTTCTCTTGCTTAAATTACTAGATTAGCCTGTTCATAATCAATTCTTCCCTTTCTGACCCATCTGTCACATGGCTCAACATGATGTCGGATCATGCTAGACCCATGAATAAGGCCTCGAAATTAAAAATGAGTTGATGTCCTGGACCCTAATATCATATTACACATATTTTTACAAATACCTAAATTATAATAGTATAGCTTTTTTGTTTTTATACTTGCTTCTTCTAAAAGTATATGAAATCCTTAAGGCAAGAGATGGTATCTTCATATGATGTTCTAGTATATAACAAAAATGTAAGATTAAATGAAGGACTTTACCATACTTTAGAAGCACCGTTTATTTAATTGACGTTATTCAGCCCCCTTCCAACACTTTACCACTTCTAATACACGTCTTGGCAACTTTATGTGCTGCAGATCTAGGCCACAAGTGCAGAGCTAAATCTCTCTAGCACTGTCTTTTCTACATGTGTGCCAAAATACTAACATCTCTACTGAAACTCCCCACAAAACATTTTGAAGTGAACATGAAAATAAATTTGTTTCCTATCAGTCTCATAAAACCTGCCCTTCAAAGCCTTGTACTTACAATGCTGTTTTATTAATAAGAACACCACTGGTGAGAAAGTGTGACTGATGAAGACCTGATACCCAATAACTGTGATCATTGGGGAATGTTTGCCATATCCCTTCCACTTCAAACATTAATGACCAGTATTAACTATCATCTAAAAAAGAAATGGGTCAAAGTCCTTGTGGTGCAGGGGGCAAAAATGAAGCACAGAATTAAAATTAGTTTTCAGACTAAATGATTAACATTGTGCTTTGCTTTGGAAGTTCACAGCAATCCTTGAAATTAAAACGTTAAAAAAAAATCACAGGTGTGAATCATTGTCTGAGGCCTCTTCCTAAAGTCAACACAGATATTCAACTTCAACTGCTAAAATGGAATAAAAAGGTAGCATTTCTGGCATACAATGTATATTTAAAAATTAAAATTAACTAGTGATAATGTTGAGTTACAGTGACCTGCTGAAGTCACAATGATTTCAGTTTATTTTTGAGTTTTCCGACCGGAAGGAAAAACGTCCCACACCAAAAAAGGTAGAATACGGAAAAAGAAGTCATTATGGTGTCATTAATCTGAAGAAACGTGACTCTAACGATATTTTGCCACATTCAACGTTACAAATAAAAGAATCTTGCCATTCCATTATGCCTTGATTAACTGCGCTTCGGTATCAATCAGGGCCTATGGTGTACGATTACAAAATAGAAAAAACAAGGTTCCATCTCATTTCTTTGTACATACATCATTACATAAAGGTGGAGAAACTATATGATAATTTTTGAAGACTATTCTTTTTTTTCAAGAGAAAAAGTTAACACCAGACTTAATCTATGTATTAAGTAATTAAGTAAAAATAACGCTAAATTATTTTGAAATGCCTCTCCTCCAAGTTCCAAACTATCTCAATTCACTTAGAAAAAGGTTTAATTAAGAAACAATTCTAGACTTCTGATACCCTAATGCTGAAAAAATGCAGATACTCTACACTTTAAAAAGATTTTGTTAGCACACCAAATCATTCCACCTTCTACTTTCAATATTCCTAAAAAAATAATAAAAAGACGGGTGAGAAAATTCAGTTGCAAAGACTGGAGGAAACGTGCAGAACTTCTAGTGGAAGTTTATGCCATAAACTTAATAGCCCAGCGAGAACAATCACATTCTACTGCAAGCCATATGGAGATTCAGAGTACCCTGGAATGCCCCTATTTAATAAACACGGAACCCGGAAATGGTTAACTGCAAATACAGTCTAGAGGTATCCAGGTGACTGACAGTTCTCCAGAGACCCCGAGAACAGCGTAAAAGACCCTTTGAGGTGACCTCACCCCTGCAAGTCCACAGACTGGAACCTGAGGGAGTTCTCGCCAGCCCGAGGGAGAAAAAAGGGCGAGAAGAAACAGATGCTCCTCCCTGGAAACCGTCCCGGCCGGTTTCTGCTCTTTAAAAAAAGGGAGTCACCCGTTTCTTCTATCCCGACCTCCTTCACTCCTCGATTGCTCCTTCTGTATGAGGAAGACAGGCAGTGTCAAGGTTCTCTGGGGGAGAGGAGATCTAGGTCTCAAACACAGGAAGGGACCCTGCGGCACGCATACCCCAGGCCGGTACGTCAACCGGAATGGTGACCACAGCCTGGATGGCATCTCAGCCACATGGAGCATCTCCCCCTCCCCAGGTCCGTCGCCATCACCTCCTCTTCCTCCTCCTCCTCCTCCTCTCCCACTCCTGTACTTTCCACCGCGGCGGTCGACTCCCCGGAAGACACTCGCAACTCCGGCGCCCGCGGGCCACTTCCGCCTATGTGTCCCAGCACGCGTGCGCAGACGCGCGGCCCCGCCTCCCGGCCGGCCTGTCACAGCCGCCAGGGTGCGCGCCGCTACCTCCCGCGCATGCTCTATCGTGTTGAGACGCAAGGCGGGCACTGCCTAGGTGGGTCAGGCGGTGCGAAGATCGCGCTTCAGCTCTAAACTCTACCCACTGAAATGGAGTAGGGCGGTGAGCGCCGACCTGGTGGAGAATCTCATCATTCCGTCAGCGCTCTGCCTGCTCCTGGCCTCCAAGCCTCTGAAGCCCCCAGGGTTTCAGCTGCTGGGTATCTCCGAGCCCTGGATGCCCACGAGACAGGCGACTTCACGTCAGCGGCCCTGGGCTGAGATTTGAGAACGCGACCCGCTTCTCCTGTGAAGATGGTCTGAAGTAACGCTTGGGTTGCTTCTGATGTTATAATTCATCGTGTAGCTGCGGTAACCGTGGTCCTTGCAACCTCATAAAAATGTTGCAGCATTGTTTTGACAGTGCCACTTAATTCTTGCAAGGTAAATCTCAAAGCTTGAGGACCAGCCATCAAAACTTCTGTAAACGTTTTCCCCGCATTTAGGGCCACATCTACCCCTGAGATGTCATAATGTAAAAGCCAAGACGCTTTGGGGATGAGCTGTTTTCAGAGAACACTTAGGGAATATACTAAGGTAACGAAGATGGACAATTTTGAAAATATGTCTTAGATACCAGAAAGGGATGAATTGGATTAATATATATATGTTAGAATCCAGTCAGTTAAGTACAACTTTAAAATTTTACAGGCACTATGCAGAAAGGGTAGCATTTGTGTCTTGTATTGAGAGTGAGGGTTTGTAATAAAGCAAGGCATCTACTTTGGTGGTGAGAACAAAGGGTCTGGGTAGACATTTTCATTTAATTCTTACCAACCTTGTTAGGCTGGTGTTAGCAACATTTAGGAATGTTGAAATTAAGGCTTAGAGAACTTAAATTTCTTAAAGAGATAGTAAATGACAAAGCCTTTCAGTGATGCCATACCATCACTGTATAATGTGGATTTAGTACTACTGTTGGCCATTTATGTGATGGTTATTTATCATGCATCTATTAAACAGGCATATGTATAGGTCATATACATAATCTATACATATGAGCTCCCTGCCCTGAAGAAGTTAGGGGTTTCCATGAGAAGGAAATGGCGGTATAAAACAACTTAAGGTACAAGAGGTGTTATAAGGTAGCATCTGCTCATGCTTGGACAATTGCAGTAACCTTATGCACGGTTTTCTACATTCCCTTTATTTCCCTACATCATAGTTCTAGACAGCAGCTAGAGTGATCCCCTTATAACTTGTTACAGAATATGCCACTCCTCTGTGCAGAACGTTTTAGTGGTTTACCATTTTACTCAGATTAAAGTTCAAAATTCTTCCTCTGACTTTTAAGATTGAGCTTGTTCTTGATGGGTCACATCCAAGCTACACTTCAGAGCTTTCCTAATCGTCAACAAGCACAGCAAGCGTCAGTGCTTTGTAGCTGTTGTTTCTTTTGCATGGAACACTGCCCTCTCAGATGTCCACCGGGCTTGCTTCCTCATTTTTTTCCAGTCACTGCTCAAATGTCACTGGCTCTTCTTTGACTACCATGTCAGTGAAATATGTTTACATGTCAAATATGAAATGTAGGAAAGGCTGTCTGGAGTAGCACTTATTATAGAGTAGGTGTTTCATAAATATTGACTCTCTTACAATACTTCCCATTTTCTCCTGTGATAACCATGTAGTAAACAAAATTAAAGACTTGCAGCTATGAATTGGTTTTATGTTTATTTATTTATTTATTTATTGAGACAGAGTCTTGCTCTGTCACCCCAGCTGGAGTGCAGTGGCTCATCTTGGCTCACTGCAACATCTGCCTACTGGGTTCAAGCTATTCTCCTGTCTCAGCCTCCCGAGTAGCTGGGAGTACAGGCACCTGCCACCATGCAGAGCTAATATTTGTATTTTTAGTAGAGGTGGGGTTTTACCATAGTGATCAGGCTGGTCTCAAACTCCTGACCTCAAGTGATCCACCTGCCCTGCCCTCCCAAAGTGCTAGGATTATAGGCGTGAGCCACCGTACCAGGCCCTATGAATTGGTTTTAAATTTTTAAGAAATTAATAATCCTGTAGTGTCAGAAGCCTTTGGTGTCTTGACTCACATCTTCTGAGCATCACCTCTCATTTTTGACTTGGTTGTGGGGGGCAGTTTCATGCGATCTTCCACATACTTCTCCCTGACAGCCTCTCTTCTCCCACCTTTACCAGGCCTCTTTGATTTCTTCCCTGAGGTTCTTTGGACTTCCCAGATTCCAGCAGTAACTCTCTCAGCTCCTGCCCTGCACAGCTTTGAAGTGCTGGTAAGTCAATACATGTGGGCCCCTTCAACCAAGGGTTGACAGTTGCTGATGGATAAATGCTTCTGCTCCTTACACTTGAGCAAGAAAGTTTTGTAGGCCATTCTGTGTGTTTTTCAAAAAGTCCCAGTGAAATGAGTTCTTGTTTCTCACAACAGCAACTTTAATAACACATTCTTGTATTGTGTCTATATCCTCCCTTCCATTCTCTTATTGTTTCTCACTAGTGTCACATCCCAAATTGCGTGTCCCCACACAAGCAGTTATCTCAGGTTTTGAGGAGAACGAAGCTAAGAAATTTGGTGTAAGAAGTAAGTCTAGAATGCAGCTCCTCAGAACTCTGGAAGTGGGTTACTTTGCAGTCAGATGACAACAAGGACTTTGTTAGTGATATTAAGAAGAGGACATGTGCATGGCCCAACAGTTAAGGCTCTTTCTTACCAAAGCTGATATGACTACAGCCTCTTTGGATGTTCAGCCCATCAGCAGCAAAGATGGATGGTAAATTGTGTAAGGAGAGCAGGCAGTTGCTTGATTGATTACACAAATCTCTTCCTTCCTGGAGAGAGCCGTAGTTTGTACTTATGGAACCGACACTTCTCTTGATATGAATGGTCTTGTTCACAGTTCCTCTGCCAGTACCATTATCTGATAGAGTTACAAACACATGATTTTCTTTCCTCCCTCCCTCCCTTCATTCCTTCTCTCCTTTCTTCCTTTTTTCTTTCCTTCTCTTTTCTTTTTTTCATAGAGTCTCACTCTGTTGCCCAGGCTGGAGTGCAGTGGTGCAATCTTGGCCCACTGACTGCAACCTCCTCCTTCCAGGTTCAAGCCATTCTCCTGCCTCAGCCTCCTGAGTAGCTGAGATTATAGGTACCTGCCTCCCTGCTTGACTAATTTTTTTGTATTTTTGGTAGAGACGTGATTTCACCATGTTGGCCAGGCTAGTCGTGAACTCCTGACCTCAAGTGATCTGCCCGCCTCAGCTTCCTAAAGTGGTGGGATTATAGGCATAAGCCACCACGCCCAGCCCAAACACATGATTTTCTGAAGTATTACCTCCAACTAAAGGACACACTTTACCATAAAAGAGGTGTGACAATGGCACATGACCATGGGATTCCACTGATCCTACCGTATATTGTATCAACTGGAGGAAATTGGCCTGATAGAACACTGACATTGTTTTGTAAACATCAGCAAGTCTCCTGTTCAGGAACAATGCTCTGATAGGGTTGAGATGCCATCACTCCGACACACACACACAGACACACACACACACACACACACACAAACACACACAAACACACACCCTGTGCTCTTGGAAAGTTTGGTGGAGTTAACACCCCCAGGCAATGATCCACCAATGGGGAACGGGCACTGTGGATAAATGTCTGCCTTCCATTTCCTAGGGGGGCAATTTTTGGAAGGCTTTCTTTATGTTTTTTAGGATGTCCTAGATAATCAAGTCCTGTGGCTTGGGGGAGACAGAAAGAGAAACCAGCAATGGAGATTAGAAGCAGGAGCTATTGACATAGGATGGGTGTAGGAATGTATGGTTTTCTAAAAGCCAAGTGAAGACAGTGTTTAAAAGAGGAAGAAGTGTCAATTCATGTTACTTAGTCATGTGTCTACGAAGAATCACCTTGTATAGTTAAGCCTTAGGTTCTAGTGTCAGATTAAATTTAAATCCTTGTACCACCCCTTGCTCTTTGAGTGTCTTCGTGCAAATTTCTTAAATCCTCTAAGTTTCCATCTCCCTATCTGTGAAATGGGAATGATAATGGTACCTATGTGGTAAATTGTGGTGGTGAGTAAGTGAAAGAGGTTTAAAGATGGTTAAATGGTTAGCACAATGCCTATTATCTGACAAACAGTAAAAGTTAGCTGTTAATATTCTTATTAATATTACCTACTATCATTAAAATCATCTATTTATATATAGTCATCAGTTGTCACTTTTCTAGCTCTTCCATAAGGAATAGGTTATACAGCATTTTCAAACTTGGAAGTTCATTGATAGATATATGGTTCCAGATGCATTGAGCAGAAAAACTAGTTAATTTGATTTTCATTAAATATCCATTTAATAAATACTTATTGAGCACTTACTCTGCATGCTACTGGGTATTGGGGATATGTGGATGACAAGACAGACATGGATCCCTGCCCTCACAAAGCTCACAGCCTTGTGTGGTAGAGACAATTAATTACACAAGTAATTACAGTGTGATTTGTGTTAATGATAAGGGAATTAGCTACAGGATGCAATGGGAGCTATAGGCTATGCTAATGAGGCTATGGTTATAGATTCAGTTCCTCTGTAAGTTGCTTGACTTCTAGGCCTATCAGCTTATCTCTGCTGTCTCCTAAATACATAGAGGTTCACAGAACTGGGCCACCTGGAGATCAGCCCTGACTCCTTATTTCCCAGCACTGATAATTGGCGTGGTGCAAAATTCTTCATAAAGAGGTAGCATATGTAATGAGATGGAGAAATATTTTGCTTGTTGAACAGCTGGCTTTTGAATCACTTTGGGGTCAAAGTTTCTGTGTTTTGTTTTTTGTTTGTTTGTTTGAGACTGAGTCTTGCTTTGTCACCAGGCTGGAGTGCAGTGGTTCGATCTTGGCTCACTGCAACCTCCGCCTCCTGGGTTCAAGTGATTCTCCTGCCTCAGCCTCCTGAGCAGCTGAGACAACAGGCACCTGCCATCACGCCCAGCTAATTTTTGTATTTTTGGTAGAGACAGGGTTTTACCACGTTGGCCAGGATGGTCTTTATCTTTTGACTCATGGTCTGCCCACCTTGGCCTCCCAAAGTGCTGGGATTGCAAGCATAACCCACCATGGCTGGTCTTGTTTTGTTTTTGTAAGAAGTAATTTGATTAGTCTCTTAGAAGATTATTCTTAATCTGCCTTCCCTAGAGAGTTAGTCCTGTTAACATGAAGTTCTTTTTACTTCAGGAACAGTTCTGTCCAATGGGAATATAATGTAAGCCATGGAGGCTACTTTAAATTTTCTGCTAGTTACATTAAAAAGGTGAAATGAGGCCGGGTGTGATGTCTCACACCTCTGATCCCAGCACTTTGGGAGGCCAAGGCAGGCAGGTCACTTGAGGTCAGGAGTTTGAGACCAGCCTGGCCAACATGGTGAAACTCCATCTCTACTAAAAATTAAAAAAATTTAGCAAGGTGTGGTGATGGGCACCTGTAATTCCAGTTACTCAGGAGACTGAGGCAGGAGAATGGCTTGAACCAGGGAGGCGGAGGTTGCAGTGAGCCAGGATCATGCAGTTGCTCTCCAGACTAGGGAACAGAGTGAGACGCTGTCTCAAAAAAAGGGAGGAGGTGAAATTAATATAAATAATATATTTATTTAACTCAGTACAACCAAAATATTATCATTTCAACATGCAATCAATATAAAAAGTTGTTAATGAGATACCTTAGCATCATTTTTTTTTATACAAAATCTTGGAAATGCAGGGTGTATTTCACACTTGCAGCACATTTTGGTTTGGACCAGCCATATTTCAAGTGCTCAGTAGCACATATGACTACTATCAACCACTCTGGGCAATGGAATTTTAGAACACTTTAATTCTTGTTCACCATTTGGAAGGTGATGGAGTTTAAAGTGCTAGAGAAAATCCAGGCTGGGCACAGTGGCTCACATTGTCTGTAATCCCAGCACTTTGGAAGGCCAAGGCAGGCAGATCTCTTGAGTCCAGGAGTTCAAGACCAGTCTGGGCAACATGGCAAAACTCTGCCTCTAGAAAACAAACAAACAAAACAAAAATTAGCCGAGCATAGTGGTGCATGCCTGTAGTCCCAGCTACTCAGGAGGCTGAGGTCGGAGGATCCCTTGAGCACGGGAGGATCCCTTAAGCTTGGGAGGCAGAGGTTGCAGTGATCCCAGGTCGCATCACTGCACTCCAGTTTGGGTGACAGAGTGAGACCATCTCAAAAAAAGAGAAGAAAGGAAGAAGGAGGGAGAGAATAAAGAGAATCACCAGTGTGGTATGGCTAAGAAGGGAGCTTCTGGGAGAATATAGGTTCCGTATCTAACTGGAGTCTTTAAGTTGTTTTATGGAGGCTGTGATTTGTAATTTTACCACTTCATATTCTTAAAAAGCTTCAGTAAATCTGCACTGTTCATTAATGCCTCTGCATAGGTGCATTTCAGATGAAGTTAAAGAAGGCTAAATTCTGTGGCCAGGTGGGTATAGAGTGAAAATGAAAATGACTCCCAGGGATGTAGGAGCGAGTGGGTGGGAACTGCTAAAGCCTTTTTTTTTATATAAGATAAACATTTAACTTCCTCCACTCCTCTACTATGAAGTCTTGAAGGGCTTATGACACTAATTGTTCAACCTAAATAAATGTTTGTTAGGCCTGCTCTTTATCTTATGGCTCCAACTAGAACTTTTGAGAACCAGCTGCATTTTGGAACTTTGTTCTTTCTTGACTTCTTTACTACTGCACTAACTTAGTGGCTTGAAGACAACACAGTTTTTTTTTTTTTTTTTAATTTTACAGTTCTCCTACCTAACTTGTTCCTTGTCCTGTCCTCAAAATGTTCATATTTCAGCCTCTGTTTTCCTGATCTTTTGTATAAACTCCTCTTCAGGAAATCAATTTAATTTAAGATTACAGACTTGTCTCCTATGTTTATATCTATGTAATTAACTGCTTACCTCTGTTTTATTCTCATTTTTCAAACTGCTTGGTAGACATTGGATGTCGTGATATAACCCTGTAGTCATCCTAAGTGTAAACTCAGTTTCTTTCATAAAACAGCATTTTCCCTCTTTCTTTCTCTTCCTGTCAATAAAACTTTCTTTATTTGTCATCACTATTTGTTTTTCTCCATCCATACTAGAGGTTGAGTATCCCTTATCTGAAATACTTGGGACCAGAAGCATTTCACAGATTTTAGATATTTAAAAAATTCTGTAATATTTGCATATACATAAGATATCTTGAGGATGGGGCCCAAGTCTAAACACAAAATTCATTTATGCCTTATAGATACTTTATACACATAGCCTGAAGGTAATTTTCAACAATTTTTTTTTTTTTTTTTTGAGATGGAGTTTCGCTCTTGTTACCCAGGCTGGAGTGCAATGGTGCGATCTTGGCTCACCGCAACCTCCGCCTCCTAGGTTGAGGCAATTCTCCTGCCTCAGCCTCCTGAGTAGCTGCGATTACAGACATGCGCCACCATGCCCAGCTAATTTTTTGTATTTTTAGTAGAGACGGGGTTTCACCATGTTGACCAGGATGGTCTTGATCTGTTGACCTCGTGATCCACCCGCCTCGGCCTCCCAAAGTACTGGGATTACAGGCATGAGCCACCGCGCCCAGCCTTCAACAATATTTTTAGTAGCTTTGTACATGAAACAAAGTTTGTGTTAAGTACTTATGTGTGGAATGCCCCACTTGTGATACCATGTCAGTGTTCAAAAGTTTTGGATTTTGGAGCATTTTCTGATTTCAGATTTTCAGATTAGGGATGTTTAACTTGTATTAGTACATTTTAGTCCATCTTGTGTATATAAGTAACTGTATCAGCTTTCTATTGCTGCAATAACAAATTACTGTAAGCTTAGTGGTTTGAAAACAACACAGTTTTTTTATTTTACAGTTCTACAGGTCAGAATTTCAAGGTGGGTCTTGGCTAGGTACAGTGGCTCATGCCTATAATCCTATAACTTTGGGAGGCTGAGGCAGGAGGATAGCTTGAGGACAGGAGTTTGAGAACAGCCTGAGCCACACAGAGAGACCCCCATCTCTACTAAATACGTACATACGTACTTTACATACATACATAATGAGCCTCACTAGGATATAATCGAATGGTCAACAGTGCTGCATTCCTTTTGAAGCAGCTATGTTGTCTGGGGTATATACCTGGGGTTTGTTGTCTCGCACCAGGAAAATTTAGGACACAGACATACACGAGGAGTTTAGAAGTGGAGTCTTAATAGGCAGAAGAAAAGAGAAAGAAAAACAGCTCTCCCTGTAGGGAGGAGTCTAAGATCAGCTGGCAGTGAATGCGCACATTTTGTAGTCTGGCTTGAGGAGGCGGTGCCTGATTTAAGTAGGGCTCACAGATTGGTTCAATCAGGTATGGTGTTTACATAGCGTGTGGGGAAGGCTGGTCACCCCACTCAATCTTATGCAAATGAAGTCTCCCCTTGAACAGATTTGTATATGAGAGCTAGGATAGAGTATCTTGTCTGTTCCTTACTGTACACATAGCTGGCAGAGAAGGGAAAATGCAGCCGCCATCTTGAACATGTCTAGTCCCTAGTTCCTGCCAGTATTCACCTGTGTAAGCTCCCAGCTTGCTTGTCTATTCTGTGTCTGCAACTCGACTTTACAGGCTGCTCTTCATTACAAAATGATTTGGGGCTGCTTTTCATTAAAAAGAAAAGCCTTACCCTCGAGGATTCCCATACCCTACTATCTGCCTAAGTGATATCTTCTTAATTCCTATGTCACTTGCTAGGGGTTGCAGGGGAGAGTTCATATTCTTGCCTTCTCCATCTTCTAGAGGCTGTCACCATTCGTTGGCTTGTTGTCCCCTTCCATTTTCAAAGCCAGCAAAGCCATTTGAGTCTTTCTCACATGGCTTCAGTGTGTACTGACTCTTCTGCCTCCTCTTACACATTTTAAAGACTCTTGTGATTACACTGGGCTTACCCAGGATAATCTTCTTATTTTAAGGTCAGTTTGTTCCTGGACCAAACAGAGGGCTGGGCTGCCTATTCTTGTGGCCCAATAATGGATGCAGATGAACTGGGAAAGAAGGGAGTTTATTTCTGTAACCTGATACAAGGAGAAGGCTGGAAAATACTGCCAGACCAACTCAAAATTATAAAGTGTTTCAGAGGTTATATACCTTCCAAGCTATATGTTGACGTGTAAGTGTGCCTTCATCTAAAATCGTAAGTGATAAACTTCTTGTAATCTATAACTAAGATCTGAGTCCTGAAGACCTTCCTCTGGAGCCTCAGTAAATTTACTTAATCCAAATGGGTCCAGGTGCTGGGATGATTCCCTTATCCTGTCTCCTGCTAAATCATGGAGGTTTGGGGAGTTCCTTCAGACCCCTGATAAACTTGTTTGTGGAGGCCTGCAGAGTTTCTTCAGACCCCCAATAAACTTGTTTAATCTGAAATGGGTCCTGTTAAGAATTTCCTCATTATCTCATCATGCTTCAAGGCCCAGAAGAGGCCCAGGCAAAACTCCTGGTGGGCTTTTGTTTTATTCCAGCCTTTGTATAAGGGCACTGGCTCTCTCGGCTTTTAATGTTTAACTTCACCACTCAGTCAGTGCTGAAACAGTTGCTACAGAGGCCTGTCTGTTCAGCCATTAGGAAGACCTGGCCTGCCACAAGGTGATTGAAGCCCATTCATACATTTTGAGGTCCCGTTCCATTGAGGACCTCTGAATTATTTCCCTTAAGGGGTGAGGGAGTTTGGATATTTATCCTCTATCTCCTCCCATTGAATGAGGACTTTTTGTAAATCTGTTAATTCCCCACAGTTTATTTCTACTCTTCCCCATGCCAGCAAACAAATGTAGGAGAAGGCACCCAGGCAGAGGGTCAGTAGGATACCAGGAGCCCTCCTGTTGTTGAGGAACTCTCTGTTGATTGACTCATCACAGTGAGTAAGAGTGCATGCTGTGGGGGAACTGTGGAGCATCTCAGTAAGCAAGTATTAGAAAGGATTTACAAGATTTGGTCTCATGTCTGGTAACATGGAAGAGATTCTAGAAGTGGGGATTTGCTCTGGGATTTTTTCTTGCCAGGAAACATAGATCATCCTATGTCTGGATATCTTTAGAATTCTCTCCTTTTTGTTTTTGAGATGGAGTCTTGCTCTGTCACCCATGCTGGAGTGCAGTGTCGTGATCTCAGCTCACTGCACCTCTGCCTCCTGTGTTCAAGTGATTCTCCTGCCTTAGGCTCCTGAGTAGCTGGGATTTCAGGTGCCTGCTACCACACCCGGCTAATTTTGGTATTTTTAGTAGAGATGGGGTTTCACGATAGTGGCCAGGCTGGTCTCGAACTCCTGACCTCATGATCTGCCCACCTTGGCCTCCCAGAGTGCTGGGATTATACAGGCGTGAGCCACTGTGCCCAGCCTAGAATTCATAGCTTAAAGGAGAGAAGAACAAAAGGAAGCTAACATTGTAATTGGTAAAGAAGTAATTCTCACTTATATTAGCCCAGATACATGTTTGTTCATTTTGGGAGTTTAGACAATGTTCTTGTGTTTTTCTGGGTTCAGACATGATCACCAAGTGGTCTTGTGTTTGTTTTGATACCATCATTGTCATGGAGTGGACTTGTCCACTATTGGCGTTCTGTGAAACTGATTATATTCAACAGAAGGACAGTGTCTTATTGGATAGCACCTGTCAAGTTCCCAGCTATCAGGGGCTGTTTTTCTTTTTCTCATTGCTATGGTCATGTACTGGCATGATGAGTGCCAAGACAAGTGAAACGCCAGCAGCATCCGCCACTTTTCACTTTCTTCCATTCTATAGATTGCTGCTGGGTGGGTATTGGTATTTTTATAATATTTCTTTTGCCATAGTCTTGCCATGTGTATTAGTTTTCAAGTTACTGCAAACTTAGCAGCTTAAAACAACACCTATTTATGAGCTCACAGTTTTGTAGATGAGAAGTCTGGGTATGGGTTGACTAGATTCTCTGCTCTGGGTCTCATAAGACTGGAATCAAGGCGTTGGCTAAGACTGTCATCTTATCTAGAGCATAGGGTCTTTCTTCAGGCTCATTCAGGTTGTTAGCCGAATCCAGTTCTTTGCAGTTATTGGACTGAAGTCCCTGTTTCCTTGCTGGCTGTCAGCTGAGGGGCCTCTCTCCACTTCTGGAGGCTGTCTGTGATTCTTACCAAGTGGTTCACTCCATGTACAAAGTTAGGTGTGTCAAAACCTTTTTGTTTTCCAAAACTGTGATTTTCTCTGTCTCTGACTGCTAGATCCAGATTTAAAGGGCTCATGAGAGTAAGTTAGGCCTACAAGGATAATCTCCTTTTTGATTAAGTCAAATAAACTGATTAGTAACCTTAATGATGTTGGAAAAATCTCTTTTGCCATATAATATCACATTTAAAACTCAGATTAATTATTTCAAGAGTCATTCATGTTTTTGCATTCATCAACAAAGCATTTATTTTTATTGCTGAAGTAAAATTCCATTGCATGAAATATTATTTATTATTTCATGTGTTAATGGACATTTAGGCCATTTCCAGGTTTTGGCTGTTACTTATCAGGATGCCATTGAGTGTTCATATTACAAGTGTGTGTGTGGACCTATGTTGCCATTTCTCTTGGGTAAACATTAATACCTAGAAGTGGACTCACTTTGTCATATAGCTGTGTATTTAACTTTTTAAGAAACTGCTAAGCTATTTTCTAAAATGCTTGTGCCATTTTACATTCCCAACAGCAGTAGATGAGAATTCAATTTGCTTCCGATCCTTGCCAAAAGACTGGTCCAGTCTTTTTCATTTTAGCTATTTTAAAGGCTTAGTAGTATCATGCTGTGGTTTTAATTTGCAATTCTATAATGTCTAATGATATTAAATACTTTTCATGTGCTTATTGACTTACTGAGCATCTTTTCATGTGCTTTATTGACTTCTGTAGATCTTCTTTGGTGTAGCATTTACTAAAATATTTTGCCCATTTTATAAAAACTGTTTTTTTCTCTTTAAAACTTTTTCAACTATTTTCTTTTTAAAAAATTTTCTATAATTAAGATGTAAAACCTAATGTTTTCATATACATTTACGTAGTGCAATGATTACTACAGTCAAGCAAATTGACATATTCATAACGTCACATGGTAAGCTTTTCTTATTGTCACATTTTGAGAATTCTTTATATATTCTAGATCCAAGCCATCTTATCAGAAATGCAGCTTGCAAATATTTCACTTTATGCTGATGCTTGTTTTATCATTCTTTTCATGATGTCTTTTGAAGAGAAGTTCTTAATTTTGATGTGTATTAATTTATTTATTTTTGATGGATTGTGCTTTTTGTGTCATAGCTATTAGGTTGGTGCAAAAGTAATTGTGGTTTTGACCATTACTTTCTATGGAAAAACCTGCAATTACTTTTGCACGAACCTAATAATATATCTTTACCTCAGTGTCACAAAGATAGTTCCTGTTTTACATTAGAAGTTTTCAGTTTGAGGTTCTACATCTAGGTCTGTGATTGATTTTGAGTTAATTTTCATATATATTTTGAGGACTTTAGTTCATCTTTGCTTTTGAAAGTTATTTTCGTTGGATTTTAATTTCTAGGATGATGGATGTATTTCATTCAATACTTTCATGATGTTGCTGCACTCTCCTCTTGCTTGCATTATTTCCAGTGAGAATTCTGCTTCTCAGGACACACTAAAGAAGAAAATTACTCTTTTGGAGTTTTGTTGTTGTTCATCTATTTTCTGGACACAGATTATGACCATTTGCCAACTGGAAGTACATTATTTTAAAACAAGTGAAATGTAAATTCCTGTCTAAAAGTGATTTTATATTTCCAGATGAATTCAAAAGACATAGTCTTCCAGAGATACAAAGAACTTTCAATTTTTATTATAGTATCAATGTATCATAAATTCTAGAAGCTTCATGTTGCTGTCTTAGGAGACAATATTGCAGCAGAGATTAGACAGCCTCTCTGCATCTTTGGAATAAAAAAAATTGCTGCTTAGCAGAACCTAGGGTTAGACAAATCAATCTTGTACCTATTTGAAGGGAAGAAGTATTAAAAGAAAATAAAGCTTTATCAACAAATTTCGCCTAAGATGCTGTTATGAAAAGGAAGTTTCAATTCATTTATGTAATTGAATAAAGTAAAATTTATAGTTATTTTCAAAGCTTTCATTTGGCTATATCATATGTTAAATTTGTTATTTTAGATCTTATAAAAATTGACTTAAGTAATCAATAAAGTAAAAGATTTTATTTTAATATTAGCCTGATATGTGGAAATCATACTAATTTTTGGTTAGTTGTAATTGCAGTTAAAGGTAGTTTGCTACATTTAATACTAGAAAGTATGCAAAAATCTAAAATCAACATATGAAATGCATTCCAGTGTTTTTGCAAATAAATTAGTAGCATAACATACACATAGATTAAATGTATATAACATATAAACATATAAAATAATATATATATAATTGATATAAAAACTGCTTTCAAAATATATTGTATTTTTGCATTTTAAAGAAACAAAGAATCCAAGAACTTGTAAAGAATTTGTTCAATTTCTGTTTATAACTAATACTGGACAAACTCATGACAGAGAGACAGGTGGAAATAACTATTTCTATGTCCTCTGTACACCAGAGAAAAAGTTTCTACAGTTGAATAAATACAGTTAAATGAAGTCCAAAGAGGTATTTGTTGCAGCTATTTCTTTTAATCTTTTTAGATATTTGAATGTAAGATTTAAGGACATAATTACTTCCTTAAGCTTTAAGGGTAAAGTTCTTAAGCAGAAATACAATAATCAGTGACCAGAAAAGCAATCCAAGAAATCATAATGATAAATGAATAACTCTAGAAGAACATCAGCTCACTTTTTTATGAGTCATTTATATTATTAATGACTTAGCAATCCTAGGTTACTTTATTGTATTATTGTAAGTGCTAAGATTCTTGTTATTCCTAATACAGAGGAAGAGGAAACGTAAGAATTTTCCTTGTATTTTCTGAGAATGGGGTTTAATGTGATGAAGGTTTTTCATGGCTTTTTGAATTAGTTTTTAAAACAAAATTTTGTCTTACAAGAAATGTGTATTCAGCTTATGTTTATTATGAATTATTTCTTCTTTGAGTCATGTATATTACATTTCTTAATTGCCAATATGATTATCTCATATCATAAAAATTTGGTATCTTTCTATTGGAGTTATTAGAGTTATTGTTCATTTCAAAGGTATAATCAAGTTTGTAAATTGCTAATATGACTACTGAATTTAAAGAAACGATCTTGTCTCTTTTCTCAATAATCCTTTTACCAACTCCCTTTCCCACCTCTGAAGTTCTTTGAATCAATTTTCATCACAATAAAATAATTTGTGACCGTGGTTCATCTGCCTTTAGTTTGCTTTCATCACAATAGTCTTTCATAAAATATGTGTATATATGTGTATATACATACACACATATATACCTTCTGGTTTTCTATTTATACTATGTGTTATTATTTTGATGTGATTTAGGTCTTAACAGTAATCTAACTTCTTTTAGAAATAGAATGGCCAGCTTTCATTCGTTTGGACATTTAGGATTATATAACTCATATGGAAAAGAAATATTACTTTAGATGTCTTCTTGTAACTTTATAAATATTATTTTAGATGTCTTCTTATATGTCTTCTGATAGCCTGTTGGGTTCATCAGGGAGAAAAAAAAGGCTGTCAGGACAAGCACAGCTTGAAAAAAATAGTAGTATTTCGGTTTTTTCCATCTTAGCATGTCATGATGTTGAAAGAAGATGGTATTATTTTTTAAACTTAAAAAAAACTTGTGTGGTCTTAAGTTGATAAAAATAATGGAATAATAACAGTGTATTTTCCAGACTTGTGATGTAACAGGAGAACTTTTAGTTACATGTGTGGCAGCATAAATAGCCGAGGGGCTGGGGAATGAGCCTGGCTGGCACCACTTAAACGTTACATACAAGCTCTATTTCTAAGAATATAACTTCTGTGAGGAATACCTGATTCTGTGAAGACAGATGCTTCACTTCAACAAAAATTTTCAAATTATCTTAAAGGCCATTTTTTCTTTTTTTAAGACAGATCTGACTCTGTTGCCCAGGCTTGGGTGCAGTGGCACAATCATGGCTCACTGCATCCTTCACCTCCTGGGCTGAATGAATTCTCCTGCCTCAGCCTTCCGAGAGGCTGAGACTTCAGGCATGTGACACCATGCCTGGCTAATTTTTGTACTTTTAGTATAGACAGAGTTTTACCATGTTGGCCAGACTAGTCTCCTGATCTCAAATGATCCACCCTTCTCAGCCTCCCGAAGTGCTGGGATTACAGGCATGAGCCACTGTACCCTTTTAAAAGTCATTCTTTTGTTCTTTTTCTTTTCTTTTTTTTTTTTTTCTGAGACAGAGTTTCACCCTATTTGTCACCAGGCTAGAGTGCAATGGCACAATCTCCGCTCACTGCAACCTCCAACTCCCTGGTTCAAGCAATTCTCCTGCCTCAGCCTCCCAAATGGCTGGGATTACAGGCATGTACCACCCCGCCCAGCTAATTTTTGTATTTTTAATAGAGACGGGATTTCACCATGTTGCCCAGAATGGTCTCAATTTCCGGACCTCGTGATCCGCCTGCCTCGGCCTCCCAAAGTGCTGGGGTTACAGGCGTGAGCCACGGCGCCAGGCCTAAAGGCCATTCTTGATGGAGCTTTGAGAATACTAAGACATCAGCACAAGCTACATCTTCTCATTTGAGTTGCTTGGGTGGCACTGTCCGCTCCGCTGATCTTTATTATTATTGCTGTTATCTCTGAGCATGAATACTGTGTCATTCTTTCTTTAAAGCCAATTTAAGGGGTTAAATTACTACAATATTTTCAGTTGTATGGAAGAGTAAGAGTTATCCATTGCAGTATCAAACTTAGTCTTTTGCCACCTGATGGGAATTGACATTTGGTGTGCTCTAGTACTTACTTCTTATCTGTCACACATAGCATCAGCAGTTTTAATTGCTTTGCATACATTTGACGAGGGTAATATATTTGAATAATCTAAGTAGCCAAGTTAGTTATGTATTGAATTAGCTGGGTAAGCCAGGTAATCCCTCTGAAATATATATATATATATTTTTTTTTTGGTTAATAAGAAAGAAGGTGATAACGAAAAGATTCATCTTTGGTTCCAATTCAAGTATAGTATCCTGCTGGGATAATGTTTTTGCAGCAGCACAGTCTAACAGCTGGTTAGTTAATAAGCTTTCAGCACCAAAGTGATTGTAAATAAACAGAATTGGACTTGTAGCTTTGAACTAATACTTATCACTAGCTATTGATATCTATTAAGTTCTGTGAGAAACTGTACGTATACACACATGCGCATGTCACAGTCTGCATGTGTGTGAGTGTTAAATGCTTTAGGTATAAAATTCGAGATGTTTAAAAGGTCTTTCTTCGTTCTGTGTAGTAGATAATTGTTAGCAAGACACTGCTGAAAACACTGCTTAAATTAAATCTCACTCATATGCGTGTGTGCTGTAGCTAATAGTTTAAGATCTTTGATCAGTTTGTTAGGGAACAGTGTAGCAAAATGAATACTACCTGGCAATCCAGAGATCCAAATTCGAATGAAGTCTCTGCCACTGTCAAGCTTTATAACCGTGAGAAGTAGCATCTTCCTAAAGATCCCTCGCCATTCCCCTTTGGCATGTAGATTAACAATTCCCTCTCTTGGGCCACCACAAAATTTTTACACTCAGATCTGTTTGCTTCTATTAGAGAAGTAATTAGGGTGTTTTGCAGTGTCAGTACATTTCTCTCTCTCTCCCTCCTTTACTGGGATAGGTGCTCTTTGAAGGCAGTGACCATGTTTTCTGTTTATTTTCACTGTCTTGCTATATAGAGGGCAGTCAATGAACATATGCTGAATGAACAGATTTGTATATGAGAGCTAGAATAGAGTATCTTTAATGACTCAATGATTTCTTCTTACAACTTGATGTTTAATAGGGGCAGTTATTTGATACAATTGGCCTGTTATATATTTACTTGAGAGAATGACTTCTAAACCTGTCATTGGATTATGCTAGATTACAAATTCCTAACATAGTTGTACTTGTAATGGATATCTATGTGTTATTTCCTTAGTTTTTGACTTACTGCAAAGTATTGATTCAGTCACATTCTGAATCTCAACAATGGAAGAAAGTTTATTTGTTCATGGCTTTATGAAACAGACACTACAATTTGAAGGTAATTTTGTCATACCTTTAAAATGTATTTCTGATTATTAATCTCATCAGACCATTGATCATGTTAGTTACTGATGTTGCTAAAATGAGCAATGATACCATCATTTTAAATTATTTGAAACTTCCAACCAAGGTATACACGCACAATTCAATATGTGATGAAATATTTAAAGGCATGAAAATTTAAAAATAATTATATTTAATATAGAAATGTAATTTTGAAACTTGAACACGAGGATTACTTTATGTCCTCCATGTCTGTATATATATAGGGATGTACCTTGGAAGACAGTCAGCAATTTGGGGACTTAATTCAATACTTAAATTATTTCATTTTCCCATATGCTTAATTAATGGGCTATACATCATGTTACTAGTGAGAGAAAATTCCCCAGATATGTTTTATTCTGGCATTTGTGTGATTCTTTGTTTAATTATTTTTTTGTTTGTTATCTTAAGTTTTAATGTTAGTTATGCTTTTGAAATATATCCACACAATTAAGAATTCTAAAGTTGCAAAAACTTACGTAAAGTTGATGATGCACCCTTGACCTTATTCATTTTCATTCATCAGCTGCCCCTCTTCTCAGACAACTCATGTTGTTACCAGTATCTTAATATATTTCCAGCAATATTTATCCCTAAGAATTACATACACACACAAACATCTATTTTCTTTTTTAAAAAAACTTATTTGAGGCTCAGGCAGGAAAATCACTTGAACCCAGGAGGCAGAGGTTGCAGTGAGCTGAGATTGTGCCACTGTGCTCCGGCTTGGGAGACAGTCGCTCTGTCTCCAAAAAACACGAAACAAAACAACCTTAAAACGGTAACATAATACATAATTTTCTGCATCTGCCTTTTAAAATCTCATGATATATCTTAGAGATTTCTTAGATTTTATAGCTGAAAAAACTAGATTCAGCCAAAACAGGGGCTTAGGCTGTATAAAATATACAACCTTTTTGGAGTCTATTCATATGTATTTATATAGCTGTTATTCTTTTATATTTTATTTACATACATTTATATCTGCATTTTTTTGGTCTATTTAATCATCATGCATTTAGTTATGATCAATTTTTCCTTTCAAATTGATTGTGGGAAAGGGAAGCAAAGGTCAAGTGTTTGTAGGCATGGTATAATTTAAACTTTAGGCTTCCAAACCCAAATTTTTATTCAGAACAGAATGACTATGTTATTCTAGAATTCAGAAACTATAATGTAATGAAGAATCATTGAAAGAAATGAGCATGTAATTATTGTTCTCAAGTAATTAAATGTCTATTAGATAAAAAGGAATTAGACTTATGTGCCTCTGAAAGGCATAGCTAGAACTAAACTGAGGTATAGAATACATAATTTCTTGTTCCCCTGACTTTAAGCATAGTAATTTTCCAAAATGGAATGGATTGTCTTGTGAAGTGCACAGCAGACATGAGAATAGTCACTTTTCTGAGACATTATTATACAGGGGATCCCTGCATCTTAGAAATGAACTAGGTAACCATTTAGGGCTCTCAACTCTCAGATACTGTACTCCAGACCAGTGCTCCTTATCAGGCCTAGCCGAACCATGGGGCTGTTAATTGCTAAAACTGCTCTTTTTTTAGTCACACAATTCACTGTGGAAGGAGCAATACAGAGAGAGCACCCATGTCAATAGCTACTTACACCTGTTGGCTAAGGTAATGGTTACATACCAACACATAAGTAGAATGGAAATAAAAGTGTATGAAACACTTCAGATCCAAACAGCACCATTTCATGCTGACACAGTCCAAGCAGAAACAATATTCACCATTAAGAACACATAGCTGTATATGTCAATCTTAATTCATGTATAGTGAATAGTAGGACAAGAAAGCCTTTGTCAGGAATGACTAGGTTCTTTTCTTTTCAGCTTTTATTTTAGATAAAGGGGGTACATGTGCAGGTTTGTTACATGGGTATATTGTACCCAGGTAGTGAGCATAGTACCTAAGAGATAATTTTTCAATCCACATCCTTCCCACCTCTAGTAATCCACAGTGTGTGTTGTTCCCATGTTTATGGTGTGCTCAATATTTAGTTCCCACTTACAAGTGACAGCACATGGTATTTGGTTTTCTGTTCCTGCATTAATTGGCTTAGCATTATGGCCTCCAGGTCCATCTGTGTTGCTGCAAGGGATATGATTTTGTTCTTTTTTTATGGCTACATGAAATTCTATGATGTATATGTACCACATTTTTTTTATCCAACCCACCATTAATGGGCGCCTGGGTTGGTTCCATGTCTTTACTGTTGTGAGTAGCATGGCAATAAACATACAAGTGCATATGTCTTTTTGGTATAAGGATCTAATTTCCCTCGGGTTTATGCCCAGTAGTGGGATTGCTGGGTCAGATGGTAGCTCTGTTTTAAGTTGTTTGAAAAATCTCCAAGCTGCTTTCCACAATGGTTGAAATAATCTACTTTCCCACCAAGTGTATAAGCATTCCTTTTTCTCCACAACCATGCCAGTGTGTGTTGTTTTTTCACCTTTTGATAATAACCATTCTGACTGGTGTGAGTACGTATCTCATTGTGGTTTTAGTTTGTACTTGTCTGATGATTAGTGATGATGAGCATTTTTTCATCTGTTTGTGGTTGCTTATATGTCTTCTTTTGAGAAGTGTCTGTTATGTCCTTTGCCCATTTTTAAAATGGGGTTATTTGGTTTTTGCTTGTTGATTTGTTTAAGTTCCTTATAGATTCTGGTCATTAGACCTTTGTTGGATGTGTAGTTTGTGAATGTTTTCTCCCATTCTGTAGGTTATCTCTTTACTCTGTTGATAGTTTCTTTTGGTTGTAAAGAAGCTCTTTAGTTCAATTAAATTCCACTTATCAATTTTTGGGTTTTTTTTGCAATTGCTTTTGGGGACTTAGTCAAAAGTTCTTTGCTAAGTCCTGTGCTGAGAAGGGTATTTCCTAGGTTTTCTTCTGGGGTGTTTATAGTTAGATGTCTTATATTTAAATCTTTAATACATTTTGAGTTAATTTTTGTATATAGTGAAATCTATGGGTCCAGTTTCATTCTTCTGCATATTTTTAGCCAGTTATTCCAGCACCATTTATTAAATACAGAGTCCTTTCCCTATTGCTTGTTTTGGTTGGCCTTGTTGAAGATCAGATGGTTATAGGTGTGCAGCTTTATTTCTGAGTTCCCTATTCTGTTCCATTGGTCAATGGGTCTGCTTTTGTGCAAGTACCATACTGTTTTGATTACTGTAGGCTTATAGTATAGTTTGAAGTCAGGTAGTGTGATACCTTTGGCTTTGTTCTTTTGGTTAGGGTTGCTTTGACAATTCAGCCTCCTTTTTGTTTTCATTTTGGAATAGTTTTTTTCTAAATCTATGAGGAATGACATTGGTAGTTTAATGGGCATGACACTGAATCTGTAAATTGCTTTGGGCAGTATGGCTATTTTAACAATGTTGATTCTTCCAGTCTATGAGCACAGAATTTTTTTACATTTATTTGTGTTGTCTCTGATTTCTATCAGCAGTGTTTTGTAGTTCTCTGTATAGTGATCTTTCACTTCCTTGGTTAGCTGTATTCCTAGGTATTTCATTTTCTTTGTGGCTGTTGTTAAGTGGGATTGTGTTCTTGCTTTGACTCTCTGCCTGGACATTATTGGTGTATAGAAATGCTGCCAATATTTGTGCAATGATTTTGCATCCTGAAACTTTATTAAAGTTATTTTTCAGTTCTACCACTCTTTTGGTGGAGCAGTTAGGTTTTCCAAGTATAGAATCATGTTGTCAGTGAAGAGAGATAGTTTGACAACTTCTTTTCCTACTTGGATGCCTTTTATTTATTTATCCTGCCTGATTGCTCTGACTAGGACTTCCAGTATGTTCCTGGAAGTCCTCTACTCCTATGTTGAATAGGAGTAGTGTGAGTGGGCATCTTTGTCTTTTTCCAGTTCTCAAGTGGAATGGTTCCAGCTTTTTCCCATTCAGTGTGATGTTGGCTGTGGGTTTGTCATAGTTGGCTTTTATTATTCTGAGTTATATTACTTCAATGCCTAGTCTGTTGAGGGTTTTTATAATGAAGGGATGTTGGGTTTTATTAAAAGCTTTTAATATGAGATGATCATATGGTTTCTGATTTTCTGTTTATGTGGTGAATCGCATTTATTGATTTGCATACACTGAACCAAACTTACAAACCAGAAATAAAGCCTACTTGATCCTGGTGAATTATTATTATTATTATTATTTGGAAACAAGGTCTCACTCTGTTACCCAGGCTGGAGTGCAGTGGTTCAATCTTGGCTCACTTCAACCTCTGCCCCCTGGGCTCAAACGATCCTCTTGCCTCCCGGGCTCAAGCAATCCTCTCACCTCAGCCTCCTGAGTAACTGGGATAACAAGCACACATCACCATGCCCAGCTAATTTTTTGTATGTTTAGTAGAGACAGGGTTTTACCATGTTGACCAAGTTTGTCTCAAACTCCTGACCTCAAGGGATCCACCCATCTTGGCCTCCCAAAGTACTGGGATTACAAGCATAAGCCACCACACCTGGCTGTGAATTAGCTTTTTGATGTGTGGCTAGATTCAATTTGCTAGTATTTTGTTGAGGATTTTTGCATCTACATCAGAAATATTGGCTTCAAGTTTTATCATGTGTCTTGAAAGATTTTGTTATGAGGATGATACTGGCTTCATGGAATGAGTTAGAGAGGAGCCCCTCCTATTTGATTTTTTTGGAATAGTTTTAGTAGGATTGTACCAGTTCTATGTATGTCTTGTAGAATTTGGCTGTGAATTCATCTGTTCTAGAACTTTCGTTGACTGTTAAGATTTTCATTACTGATTCAGTTTTGGAGTTCGTTATTGATTGGTTCATGTTTTCACTTTCCTCCTTGTTCAATCTTTGAAGGTTGTGTGCTTCCAAGAATTTATCCATTTCCTCTAATGTGTGTGCACAGAGATGTTCGTAATAGTCTCCAGAGATCTTTTGTATTTCTGTGGGATCAGTCTTAATGTCATCTTCGTCATTATTGCACTTACTTGAATCTTCTCTTTTTTTTTTCTTAGTTAATCTAGCTAGCAGTCTCTGAATCTTGTTTGTTCTTGTTAATTACAAACTTAGTTTCATTGATCTTTTGTACGGCCTTTTGCATCTCAATTTTGTGTGATTCTTTTCTGATTCTGATTTTAGTTATTTCTTTTCTTCTACTAGTGTTGAAATTGGTTTTTTCTTTTTTTTTTCTGGTTCCTTATGATGTGATTTTTAGGTCATTAATTTGAGAGCTTTCTAACTTTTTTGTTTTTGAAACAAAGTCTCCCTCTGTCACCCAGGCTGGAGTGCAGTGGTGTGCTCTTGGCTCACTGCAACCTCTGCCTCTTGGGTTCAAGAGATTCTCCTGCCTCAGCCTTCTGAGTAGCTGGGATTACAGGCATCTGCTGCCATTCCCAGATATTTTTTGTATTTTTAGTAGAGACAGGGTTTCACTATGTTGGTCGGGCTAGTCTTGAACTCCTGACCTCAAGTGATCAACCTGCCTCTGCCTCCGAAAGTGCTGGGATTACAAGTCTGAGCCACTATGCACAGCCTCTTTCTACTTCTTGATGAAGGTGTTTAGCACTAAATTTTCTTCTTAGCATTGCTTTAGCTGCTTCCCAAATATATTGCTAAAGTGTATGTCAGTTTTCGTTAATTTTAAATATTTTTTTATTTCTGCCTTGATTTAATTGTTCATCCAAGAGTTAGTGAGGAGAAGGTTATTTCACTTTCATGTTTTTGTGTAGTTTTGAGAGATTTTCTTCGTATTGATTTTTATTTTTATTTTACTAGTCCAAGAGTGTGCTTGGTATGATTTCAATTTTTTTGGAAGTCGAGACTTGCTTTATGAACAAGCATGTGATGAATCTTAGAATATGTTCTGTGTGCAGATGAGAAGAATACATATCCTGTGGTTTTGGGGTGGAGTAGTCTGAAGACGTCTATTTGGTCCAGTTGGTCAAGGGTCAGGTGTAGGTCCAGAATTTGTTAGTTTTCTGCCTCAGTGATCTGTCCAATGCTGTCAAATAGTGTTAAAGTCCCCTGTTATTATTCTATGGCTGGTCAAGTCTTTTGGTAGGTCAAGAAGATCTTTTTAAATGAATCTCAGTGCTCTAGTGTTTGGTACATATAAGGATAGTTAAGTCTTCTTTTTGACTGAAACCCTTTATTATTTTGTAATGCTCTTCTTTGTCCTTCCTGATGTTACTGGTTTAAAATCTGTTTTATGTGATATAAAAACAGTGAATCCTACTCTTTTTTGTTTTCTGTTTGCATGGAAGATCTATCCCCATCCCTTCACTTTGAGCCTTGTGTTTTTATCTACTTTGCCACCCTATGCCTTGGGAGTGGGACATTTAGACCGTTTACGTTCAGGATTAGTATTGATATGTGAGGTTTTTATTCTGTCATCATATTGTTAGCTGCTTGTTTTGTGGACTTGGTTGTGTAATTGCTTTATATTTTTTGTTGGCTATGTACTTGAGTGTCTTTCTGTGCTAGCAGGTATCAATCTTTCTTTTCCATGTTTAGCACTCCCTTGAGGACCTTGTAAGGTTGGTCTGGTGGCAATGAATTCCCTTAATGTTTGCTTTTCTAAGAAGAATTTTATTTCTCCTTTGCTTATGAAGTTTAGTTTGGAGGGATATGAAATTCTTGGCTGGAATTTCTTTTCTTTGAGGATGTTGAAAATAGGCTCTCATTACTTTCTGGCTTGTAAGCCTTCTGCTGAGAGGCCTTCTGCTACCTTCCTGAGATTCTCTCTCTCTCTTTTTTTTTTTTTTTTTTTTTTTTATTGAGACAGAGTCTTGCTCTGTTGCCCAGACTGGAGTGCAGTGGTGTGATCTCGGCTTACTGCAGCCTCCACCTCCTGGATTCAAGAAATTCTCCTGCCTCAGCCTCCCAAGTAGCTAGGATTATAGGCATGCGCCACCATGCCTGACTAATTTTTGTATTTTTAGCAGAGATTGGGTTTTGCCACATTGCCTAGGCTGGTCTTGAACTCCTGAGATCAGGCCATCCACCTGCCTTGGCCTCCCAAAGTGCTAGGATTACAGGAGTGAGCCACTGCGCATGGCTGAGATTCTTTTTATAAGTGACCTAACCTTTCTCTCTAGATGCCTTTAAGATTTTCTCTTTGGCATTGACCTTGGTGAATCTTGTGACTATGTGTCTTTGGGATGGTCATCTTGTATAGTAGCTCACAGTAGTTCTCTATATTTCTTGAATTTGTGTGTCTACCCCTCTAGTGAGATTGAGGAAATTTTCATGGACTATATCCTCAAATATGTTTGTCAAGTTGTTTACTCTCCCTTTAGAAATATCAATGAGTCATAGATTTGATCTCTTTACATAATTTCATATTTATTGGAGGTTTTGTTCATTTTTTGAAATTCCTTTTTCTGTAATTTTGTCTGACTGAGTTGACTTGAAGAACTGGTTTTTGAACTTTGAGATTCTTTCATCAGCTTGGTCTATTTTGTCATTAATGTTTCTGATTGTATTATGAAATTTTTGTAGAGAATTCTTTAATTCCAGAAGTTCAGTTTGGTTCTTTCTTAAAACACTATTTTACCTCTCAGGTCTTGAATCATTTTACTGGATCCCTCGATTGTTTTTCAAGTTTCTCCTGGGTCTGGATGAGCTTCCTGGCCATCCAGATTCTGAATTCTATCTTTGTCATTACAATGACTTCAGTCTGGTTAAGAGCTGTTGCTGGGGCAGTAGTGCATTTGTTTGGAGGTAAGAGGACACTCTGGTATTTTCAGTTGCCAGAAAAAGCCAGAGTGTCTTACATTGATTCTTTCTCATCTGAGAGAGCTGGTGTTCCTTTAACTGTGATGTAAGATAAATATAGTCAGTTGGCTTAATCTCTAGGTACTTTCAGAGTGCCAAGACTTTGTATAGGATATTTATTTGTGGCTGGATTTTTGCCTAGGGTTTCACAGGCAATGTGTACCGGCAAAATATTTTTGGCAATTATAATTTGGGCTGTGATCCAGTAGCTGGCGTTTAATAGTGATGGCTGGCAGATAGGCTCTTACTCAGTCATGTGGCTCTTTTGTATTTTAGCACATTCTTAGTAGTGCTTTATGATAGAGGAAGAGAGATGACATCCTCACAGATTTGTTTCAGAGCCTTAGAGGAGCCTCCTCTAATCACTGGTGCCACACTCACATTTCTTTCCTTCAGGCAGAGGCCATGGCTGGCAGACAGGCCACACCTTTTCACGACTGGCCCTGCAGAAGGAGGCATATCTTGTTCCCCCACTGGCCCATGAATCCAGGTGTCTCACTCCTGTCAGTGTTGTGGGAGTGGGGGCTCCTCACCTGCTTGGGTGCCACCCATACCAGTGAGTCTTGTTTGGCTAGGAGCAGTGGGGTTGGCTGAAATGGTATGGACTGATGTCCAGGTGTTTCCCAGAAGAACACAGAACTGTGTCTCTTGGCAGAGTTCAGATACGAGTGGGGCTGCTGTGCTGATGCCTAAGCCAGCAAGTTCTGCCTGGCTAGCAGCAGTGGGGGTTGGTGGAGTTGTAGTCAGCTGTCCAAATGTTTACCATATTTCCTTGATCTACTCTTTATTTTATGAAATCATGAATTCTCATTTTTGTGACTTTGAAGAATGGCAACACATGCCATCCAACAAACCTTTTGAGGGTAGGGTTGATGACTAGAAACATCTGGAAACGTTGTGACCCTATCACAGTGCCTTGGTCAATTAAATTATTTTTTGAATGCATCAAAATCACAAGCCCAATCAAGGCCAAATTCTTCAGTGTCATATATGAATATTTATAATATTCATTATTATTGGTAGGAGTACCACTACTAGTAGTGTTTCGCCTTTTGTGTCTTTGTTTTGTTTCACTAGCTTAGATTGTGGTTTTTTTTTCTGTTTTTATTTTCTCCAAATTCTACAGTACTTCAAAACTGGGATCCATAGTTTTACAACTAATTATTGCCTCTTTCTCTGTCTGATTCAAATACCTTAGTACTTGTTTCTTACAATTTGTACTTAAATATCACCACAATCTTTTTATTTTATTTTTATTTTTTATTTTATTTTATATAGATAACAAATATATATATAAATATATAATACATATACATATTTATATACATGTATTTATACGTATATAATACATATACATATTTATATGTATATACATATTTATATGTATCCTATTTATATGTATATAAATATGTATATGTATATATATTTATATAAATATTTATATTAAAATATATATATTTATATGTTATCTATATAAAATAAAATAAAAATATATAAATATATAAAAATATTTATATGTATATAAATATGTATATACATATACATATTTATATTTAATATATATTTATACATATATTATACATATTTATATACATATAAATATGTACATATTATATTTATATTTACTATATATTTATATGTATATAATACATATACATATTTATATGTATATACTACATGTACATATTTATATGTACATATTATAAATATGTATATATTTATATATGTATATAAATATGTATATGTATTATATATGTATAAATATATAGTAAATATAAATATAATAAATAAATATATATAAATATATATTTATTTATATATAACCACTACACAGGTTCTTATTTTATATATGTAAATATATACATATATAAATATATCCATAATATATGTTTATGGATATATTTATATATTATGTATATATTAATATATATTTTATATGTGTATATGTTATATATATTTTTATATATAAATATATTAATATATACATAATATATAAATATATCCATAAATATATATAAATATATAAAAATTTTATATATAAAAATATATACATAATATATATTTATCTATATATGTGTGTGTATATATGTATATAATAAAAATAACCTGTGTAGTGGTTTGCACAAAGTGTGAGCAGAAGGTACAGAGTTCCCATATATTACCTCTCATCTATTTTCCTCTATTATTAACATCCTGCATTAGCGTGGTGCATTTGTTAAAACTGATGAGCCAATATTGATTCATTATTATTAGCTAAAGTTTATGTTAGAGTCCACTCTTTTACATTATGAATTTGGACAAATGTATAGTGGCATGTATTCATCAGTACAGTATCATACAAAATAGTTTTGTTACCCTAAAAATTCCTTGTACTTCACCTATTTATCCCTCCTTCCCTTGAACCCTTGACAACAACTGATCTTTTTACTGTCTCCATAGTTTTGCCTTGTTCAGAAGGTCATATAGTTGGAATCATACAGTATATATCGTTTTTAGATAGGCTTTTTTTTTTTTTTTTGCTTAGCAATATGCATTTAAAATTCCTACATGTCTTTTGGTGGCTGGATTGTTCATTTGTTTTTATTGTTGAATAAAATTCCATGGCACTGATGTGCCACTGTTTGTCTATTAATCTGTTAAAGGACATTTCCGTTATTTCTCAAGGAATAATCTTTTTTAATGCAGTGTTTAAAAATTGCTTTAATGCAGAGGTAGAAACTAAAACTTGTGGAGTTTATTATTTCTAGAAACTAGAGAAATCAGAAAATATGCCTTATAGTGGAACATTCAGTTAAAATTTCTATAGCTCCTCTGAGGTCAATGCTTATATTACATCAATATATGACAGTATTTACATTTTCAATTATTAAATACATTTATTAAACATTACAATTATTAAAATACATTATTTTAATAATTAGAAACATAAACATTTAAAATCTTTTTTCATTTTCTGCATAATCAAGATTTCCCAAAGCATGACAGTGTAGAGAGAAGTCTTTTTTTCCTTATAAATGGTTATCTCTTTATTACATTTCATAAAAATGTTAGAGCTTTTAAAATATGCTATGGTTTGAATGTTTTGTTCCACTCAGGATTTGTTTGTTGAAGCTGAATCCCCAATATGACAGTATTAAAAGATGAGAGCCCTTGGGAAGTGATTAATTTTCAAAGGTGTAGCCTGTATGAATGGAGCAATGGCATTTAAAGAGGCTTCAGAGAGCTACCTGGCTGTCTTTCCCTTCCATCTTCCCCCATGTGAGGATGCAATAGCAAGTTGTCATCAATGAGGAATGGTGCCTCACCAGATACTGAATCTGCAAGTGCCTTGATCTTGGATTTCACAGCCTCCAGAACTATGAGAAAATAAGCTTCTATTATTATAAATTATCCAGTCTGTGGCATGCTGTTATAAAAGCACAAATGGACTGAGACAAATGTATATTTTGTTAAGGCTTGTATTACAAAATCCTCGAATGCAAAAAAGGGGCCTAGGGCCATCTGGTCCATTTGGTATCCAATATCTGAATTTCTTCTCTGACATTGTAGGCAGGTGGTCTTATAATATATGTTTGGACATTTCCAGTGATAGGAAAATTACTTTCCTATAAGTCAACTGGTTTCACTTTTTTAGATAACTCTAATCATTAGAAAGGTCTTTCTTTTATTCAACTAAACTGTTTTCCCATAATTTCTAACCATTCATTCTAATTCTTCATGAATAATAAAGGATAAATTTAATCTTTTCTCCAATGATAGCCCTTTAAATATTCAAAAGATAGCTAGAATGTCACTTTCCATATTAAACTTCTTAAGCACCTTATCATGTTAGACATTTTCGCCCAAATGATTTTCCTGAACGGTTTTTGCAGCTCTCTAAAAACATTTTGTGGATACATACCTATATTCTTTTTTCATTCATTCATTCAGGAACTATTTTTTGAGTGCTGCCTGCCAGACACTGTTAGGAATTGAGCATATAGTGGCAAACTAGACAACAGCTGGCCCTGACATCATGCAACATGCAAGGGAGAAAGATAGAGCTTAATGGGGTGGGAAAAGCAAGGTATTCAGGGAAGGTCAGCCAGGGGAGAAACCTCCCAGGCAGGTGTGTGGACATGTGAAAGAACTTGGAGGTGAAAAGGAGTTTATCTAATTCTAGGAACTGAAAGAAGATCACTGGGACTAGAATGCAGTGAGAAAACATGCATGTGGTGGCTTTGAAATAATTACCACTATACATTAAATGTATTAAAACATCACTATATACCCCATGAGTATGCACAATTACTTTTCAATTAAAAAATAAAAAGAAATTTAAAAATCTGCAGATTTTTAAATAAGATGGTACCTAATTTCCATCTCTTAAATCTGGGCTGGATTCAGTGGTTCTTTCCTAGAGAATAGAATGTGGTAGAAGTGTGTTATGTGATTTCTGAGGTTAGGCTATTAAAAAGAACAGCTTCTACTTGACTTGCTTGATGTTGGATCTCTCATTCTGGGGAAAGTCAGCTGCTGTGTTGTGGGGACTTGCAGCAGCCTGTGGATAATCTCATGTGCAAGGAGCTTGAGGTCTCTGCCAACAGCAAACATTAATTTGTGAATGTGAATGAACCATTGTGAAAGTGGATCCACCTGCTCTAGTTAAGCCTTCCATTGACTGTATCCCCTAATCGACATCATGTCTACAACCTCATGAGACACCCCCCAAATGAGGACCACTCAGCTAAGCCACTTCTGAATTCCTGACCCAAAGGAACTGTGAGAGATACCAAGTTTATTGTCATTTTAAACCACCAAATGTTGAGGTAATTTGTTATGCAGATAAATGATACAGATGTGGCAGTTAGTTTGCTTCTGACTTTAAATAACACAAGACCCAACTAAAGTTATGAGGAGTTAATTTTGTCCCATAATAAGAAGTGCACAGGTAGGACACCGCAGCATTGTTCAAGTCAGTGACTCAATCAATAGCCAGGTCCTCACCATCTTTCTGCTCTGTTATTCTTGCCATGTTGATGATATCTCTTTGCAGAACCACAAAGCAACAACAGCTTCAGTCCTCCCTTGGGTAAGAGAGGCATTTCCCCCTGTGTCTTTTTATAGTTGAAGAAAATCTTCCCCCATTCTTGGTGGTCAGAGCTGGCTAAAATATCCACTTTTCAACCAATATCATACAAATAACACAGATCAGAGTAAACAGAACATGCTGACAGTTTGGATGTGGGGCATGAGAAAAAATGGAGCATGAGAAGGATGACTGGATTTCTGGCTTATGCAACTGGGTGGAATTTTTTGTTTTGTTTTGGTGGGAAGACCAGAGTTGTGTGGAAAAATTAAGAGTTCTATTCTATTCTATTTTTTATTTTTATCATTTTGTTATTTATTTATTTATTTTGTGAGATAGAGTATGTCTCATTTGAGACAGTGCAGCCTCATTGCACTGCACCAGGCTGGAGAGCAATGGCACAGTCTCAGCTCACTGCAACATCCTTCTCCCAGGTTCAAGCGATTCTCCTGCCTTAGCCTCTCAAGTAGCTGGGATTACAGGTGTCTGCCACCATGCCTGGCTAATTTTTGTATTTTTAGTAGAGACAAGGTTTTGCCATGTTGGCCAGGCTGATCTTGAACTCCTGACCTCAGGTGATCCACCTGCTTTGGCTTCCCAAAGTGTTGGGATTGAGCCACTGCCCTCGGTCAAGAGTTCTATTCTATATATCTTAAATCTGAGAGGTCTGTCAGACAGTTAAATTGACATGTCAGGGAGCATTTGGATATTTACATTTCAAATAAAAAGAGGAGATAAAGACATAAGCATATGAGCCAAATAATGGTTTTTGAATCCATGTAGTGGATGACTCAACTGTGGGGAGTGGATGAGAGGTGGCAGAGGAGGCCCAGAGCCAGGCTCTGAAGAACCCCCACACCCTAGCTCAGGGAAAGGAGGAGGTGGCAGCGTAGGGAGACCAGGAAAGTGGGCAGGATAAAGAAAGGCAGAAAATAGTGTTGCCAAGGAAGCCACAAAGGGAGCAATTTCCAAGAAGGAGGGAGTGGTAATTGTTTCCCATTTGCCAAAAGGTTGAACAGAATGAAGATATAAAAGTGACCTTTGGATTTAGCACAGCAGTTTCTGCGGGGTGGTGGGGAAAGAGGCAGATTCCTGAGGGGCTGATGAGTGAATAGGACATGAGGAAGTACAGACAGTGTGTGAATACAACTGTTTGGAGAAGTTGTACTGGGAAGGAGCAAGGGTTGCTACAGTGGGTGTTGGATCAAGGAGATGGAAGTAATGAATAGGAGAGATTAGAGCACATCTCATGCCAGCGGGAACTTTCCCATACAGAGAGAATGACTGATAATGCAGAAGGAACGAGGGACAGCAGAAGGAGTAAAATCCCTGCGGACAACACACACACACATCTATGCACATTCATACCTAACTTTAAGATTAATTAGTAGAGAACAAATAGAATATTTGTCTGTTGGGTCTGCAAGGCAATTTTACAAAGTGGCTAAGAACCCAGACCCCTAGATGGAGATTAAATCAGCTGTGTGACTTTGGGGTATTTTGGGTATTTATTTAACCTCTCTGTGCTCCAGTTTCCTCATCAATAAAATGAAGGTAGTAATAACTACCTTTTTTTTTTTTTTTTTAAATAGAACATGAAGTTTATTACTCCCACTGAGTAGTTTCTGGGGGCTTTGATGTTAAGTCATACATAATTTGAGAAATACCAGGAATCTTCTTAATCTCAGTGACCATCTTTAACACCACCTCTACAGGGATCTCATTGCCAGGTGTTGCAGGTATACCAGTCATGAAGTCACTAGTAATAAAGGTTCGAATAACAACAGATCTCTGGCATGAAGGCTGCTTTTGAAGTGGGTCCCGATCAAAATGTAATGGTGTCAAAATCACCAGCATCTGGCTGATTTTCCCAGCATACCCAGATTCCCTGAGAATGTTATGGTCCTCAAAATCAGCTTGGCTTGAAGTACTGAGCACACCTGTTGTCAAGAAAGTGGGAGTAATATCTGTAGGATGTTCTTCAACTGGTGGGCCAAATATATAAACAACTCAGTTGATGTTGTGACACATGCGAGGTATAAGCCCCCAAGACTGCCACTCGAGGCCCATTGGGGTCAGCCAGCAGCTGGCTTGGGGCATCGGCCACCCCACCCAAGTCCCCAGTCTACCTGGACCTGGCCTACCTGCCCAGCGGAAGCAGCGCCTACCTGGTGGACAAGTAGTTCTAGCGCGTGCGCGTGCTCTGCCACGTCATCAGTGGCCAGGGCCAGAGCAAGGAGGAGGGCATGTGGGCGGTCCTGGACGCGCTGCTGGCCAGCAAACAGTACGTGACCTGCAGGTGACTCTGAGCCCCACCTTCGACTCGGCGGCCATGCATACGTGGTACGCAGAGATGCACGCCTGGCACCAGGTGCCGGGCATCACGGTGTTGGGCAGCAACAACATGGTGTCCATGCAAGACGACGCCTTCTTGGCCTGCAAGGTGGAGTTTTAGCCCTGCCGCTGATATGCCCTACTCTTAGCCAACCCCGCCCTGTCCCTAGATTCAGTCGAATCAGAAATAAACCGTGATTGCACTTGAAAAAAAAAAAAAAGAACCCAGACCTGTAGACGGAGATTAAATCAGCTGTGTGAACTTGGGGTATTTGGGATATTTACTTAACCTCTCTGTGCTCCAGTTTCCTTATCAATAAAATGAAGGTAGTAATAACAATACCTGCCTCATAGAGTTGTCAAAGTGATCTAAGTTAATATGTGTAAAGTATTCAGAGCAGTGCTGGTACATGGAAAATGCTCTATGCGCCAGGCACCTACTTGCTAATGTTTGCTGGGTTTAGTTCTCCTAACTAACTTAGGTTGAGGTGTTATCTTCAGAAAGATATTATTGATTTAAATTTTATTTTTATTTCTACATGCTTTTTGAATTATGTGTGGATCTTTATAAAAAGTCCCATATATTGAGGTGCAACCTCAAGAGATGAAATGAAATTTACAATTTCAAAGATAGTTATCTGACCATTAGTAAAAAACATGGGTTAGTATTTGATATTTATTATCATCTTCCTGTTGGAGTTCTTGCACTGAAATAAAAAAATATTAAAAATATGATACCTAGACATTCATCAGAAATCATCCAAAGATTATTTGGGTGGAGCAGCCCAGGTGTGAAATTAAACAACATAGTATGAGCTGAGTAATGGATATGAACCTTGTATTGTATATGCAGCACTTTCTTCCTCTCTCACTGAATGTTAATTTCCACCCAAGACTGTATAGCCATTTTCAGGAGTCTGCAAAGATAGAACATTTATAGGAATTAATGCTCCATGGGTATACAACTTGGAGACCCTGAAGAACTAAAAAAGCATGAATAAATGTATTCCAATTATAGGCTAATGCAGGTAATGGGTTTATAGTACTTAGAGGTCTGGATCTGTTCTTTGACAGCCTGCAGACATTAGGGGCCCCTCATGGCTCGGCTGCAAACTAGGCATTATGGAGTGATTTTTACTTTACTGCCTTTTCCATCAGATCATCCCCTTTCTTTCACACACAAGGTTAATTCACTTCTTGATCACATTATTTCCTCGCTGCTCTTTGACAATATAAAAATTCTGAGTGGACAGCTCAATCCCTCTTCCATCTCAGATTTGATTGTTATGGTATTGCCTGGCGTCCCTCAGAGGCCTCCAGCAGCCTTTGCTGCACTTTATGACACTTAAATGGCTCGGCTACAATTTCTCCATCTATTCACAAAATGCTGTTAATAACTCATTTCCAAAGAGGCCCTTCTTTATGTCTTGGCATTAAAGGAATTTTTATTAGGTGCCAGGATAGGTGACACACAGCCTCAGTAACCAAAGAGTTAATTAATCTGTTGAAATTTATTGCCTTTTATACTGCACTCAGTGTGACAGTCCCTAAGAGAAACAGATACTATATTTACAGCCCGAGTTGAAATATTCAGTAATATAGTCTGCATACTGACCTGCTCCATCAGTGTATGCCTTCTGCTGGAACATCCATTAATCACAGAAGATGAATTTGCGTAATCTATCTTCTTTCTTATTCTGAGATTCCAATAAATATTGAAATAATAATTTATTGATTACCTTGCAATATAAATGTGTAGTAAAGGCACCCAAGACATTTGCATGGTAATGCATTTTGGAAGTTTTTGGCATTCTATGGGAATGAAAGGAAAAACTGTGAGAGAGGAGTGGCATGGAATACTCTTGTGGGTGAAACTCCAAACTTATTTCTTAACGTGTGGAGAGAAATGAGAAGAGTTTTTGAACTACCAAAAGTCATAATCATAGCCACGATCATTGCATTCTTCAAAGTAAACATAAATATTTACTGAGTCTTAGATTCTTTGAGCATTATCCCCAGAATGTTTTAGATCACAAATAATTTTCTTGTGCCACAGTTTCACTTGTAAAGCCACTTCCTGCCTGTGTTTAATCCAGGCAAAGATGAAAAAGGTGTAGGCATGTGGATGCTAGCTTCTATGTAATGCCAGTGAAATCTTCTGGGACCCTTCTATGAATTCTTCAGGCCAAAATATATATTTGCTAGGACCATACTTTGAATAATGTTTTGGGCTCTTGGTCTAAATCTAAATTCAGTCCTACATTTTCATGAGTTCTGTTACTTATGGAGGTGTTAGTTTTGCCACTATGCTAGGATCATAATAATTTTTGCATCAAATCTAACTTGATTGAGAAACATTAGAGAAGAGTAAGAGAAGTGTTATAGAATGTGAAGATCCCTTGTGGATCAAACATACTTATTTTTAAAAACTCTAAAAGTCTAAGTGTGTCTGTATCTGGGTATATTTTCAATGCCGTATTGGGTAATGGTAAGCAGAGTAGCCAGCATTTTCTAGTCTACATTTGTGTTACTATCACCAGCATTACATGATAGAATTTGTTATAGGTTCAGTTCTTCTAGTTGAATCCAATCGTGCACAGTTAATGTAGCCCATTTCTGGTAACCATAATAATTTATCTTAGTTTTGGGCAACTATAGTCTGGATAACACTGTAGAGTGGATGAAATTCTAATGTGTGGGATTTGTTTTCTAGTGCTTTACTGATAAGGTTAACTAGATGGTGAAATGTAATAGCTTAGAAGATATAGTTTTGATATACAGTATATCATTTCTGGAATTATCATGAAAAAGCAAAATCAACAGACCTTTTTAGATTCTCTCTTTGGTCATGAAATTGAAAATATACCTTTTTAGAGAATAGAGAAATATCTCATCATAGTTCTCCTGACATTTAAACTGCTTGGCTATATATTTTTAAAAGAAGAAAAACTGTTTTGAAAATGTTGCTATAAATTTTTATATATTGTAAATTTATATCACATTTAAAAAATGAAAGATTATGAAATTTTTTATGTCACCTGAAGGAATGTCTATGATGTGAGTTTCAAATAAAATAGATTTTCCTCAATATTTTTACTAATGGTGATATCAATTAATTCCCTAAAAAACTCACATTTCTTCCAAGACATTGAATTTTGATGAAACCCACAGATCAGTGATTATCAAAATATTAGAATTAAGCAGCCCTGAAGACTATTATGCTATAACATTTGCTAATTTGGCACAGATATTCTTTGAAGATGGGCAATATACATGTTTTCATCTGTTTTGATTTTTGCTGATTTGGATTATTTTAGTTATGGAAATCTATGAGTATCTCACAAATTATGTGGATGCATTTAACTATAGATTTTTCTTCTGTGATTAGATTTTCTATGAGATAGCACATTACTGCATAATTGCTATACTTTTTTTGGTGCTTTTTCCTTTTTTCTTTCAGTATTAATCATTGCTCTTTGTTCTGGTCATATAAAGGTACATTCTGATTTAAGTTCTCCCTGGTGTTTGGCTAATTGGACTATTCGCTCAAAGCATACTCTGTTTTATGTCTTTATTGTCCACGGTGTTTTACATTTTGGAATGACTGATTCTAATTCCTGTTCCACAGTAGCATAATTTCACAGTAGCATAACCTTGGGAATCCATTAAATTTGGCCTTTAAAACACTGCTTTGTTTTTCTCCACACAGTAGTGAAAAGCGGTGGCATTTTCCAACACCCACGTTGACTCTTTCCCCTTTTTCAGTAATGCTACTTTTCCTTTGCTTCTTAGTTCAAATCAACACAAAGTCTATTTCTTGAGCATCCATTACATGGCAAATTTTGTGTTAGGTACTGAATACGTGAAGTTGAATAGGTGTAATTGCTACTCTCAAGCTGTTCAAAGTCAAAGTCAGTTACTTGAGACAGAGAGGTAACCAATAATGATTTTTAAAAGCCTTTTTACCTCTTAGCACATTAAGTCTGTAACTTTGGAAACTTACTGTTAAATAAGATGGGGAGCTAGCCATGTATTGAGCAGTCATCCAAGGGCAGGCACTTCTTTAAATACTAGAAGTTGATTGCTTCATTCATCTTAACAAGGCCGTGATGCAAGGACTATCATTCTATCACCCCCATTTTACTGCTGAGTGAAGTGAGTTACAGGGAGGTGAGGGGACCCAGGCCCTTACTCTCAGTATTTGGTGGAGGGATTGAAATGCAGCCCCCTGACTCTGAGGATGGGGCATTAATCACTAACTTTCTGCCCTTTGGGAAGACACATACATTATTCCAAGTAAGAATTAGTCATTCTGTTGGTGTATTTATTGTCTGAGTACCATTTATTGAGTCCTTTCCCCAGAGATTTACAATGTCCCTCTATCACATAACAAGTTCGACATATATATGGGACTGTTTCTAGGCTATGTTTGTTCTTAGGTGATCTGTATGATTCCTTTTGGTTCTTTGTCTATTTTTTAGTTTTTTTTAGATGGAGTTTCACTCTTGTTACCCAGGCTGGAGTGCAATGGCGCGATCTCGGCTCCCTGCAACCTCTGCCTCCTGGGTTCAGGCAATTCTCCTGCCTCAGCCTCCTGAGTAGCTGGGATTACAGGCACGCGCCACCGTGCCCAGCTAATTTTTTGTATTTTTAGTAGAGACGGGGTTTAACCATGTTGACCAGGATGGTCTCGATCTCTTGACCTCGTTATCCACCCGCCTCGGCCTCCCAAAGTGCTGGGATTACAGGCGTGAGCCACTGCGCCCGGCCTCTTCGTCTATTTTTACTCTATTTCCACAGTTTTCATTGTTAGGATTTTATAGAAATTTTAATGTCTGATTGGGTGACATATACATACACACAAACACACACATACACATTATACACACACACACACACACATACACAGACTATTGCTTTCTTATTCAAAATATGTATTCTGTTTTGGGATTTTTACTTTTTTTATTGTTAAATTTATTATGCATACAAAACAATACATAAAAGTTTATGTCCACTGCAAAGAGTAATGATAAAAACAGCCACCACGAATTCATTACCCAGGTCAGGGCATAAAATATTGCCTTGATGTTACTCTTGTGACCCACCCTTCTTGATTTCATTCTCCTCCCAACCTTTCCCTTCCTCCCAATGATCACAGGATAATGGTTGTGGTGTTCACTTTCTCCTTGCTTTTCTTTATAGTTTTCCTATCTATATGAATAATATATGATTTAGGCTTATCCATTGATGACATTTATTTATTTATTTGTTTTGACATGGAGTCTTGCTCTGTCACCCAGGCTGGAGTGCAGTGGCACAATCTCGGTTCAAGCAATTCTTGTGCTTCAACCTCCTGAGTAACTGGGACTACAGGCACATGCCCCTGGACCCAGCTAATTTTTATGTTTTTGGCAGAGACGAGATTTCACCATGTTGACCAGGCTGGTCTGGAACTCCTGACCTCAAGTGATTCACCTGCCTCAGCCTCCCATAGAGCTGGGATTACAGGTGTGAACACCATGCCTGGCCTCCATTTATGATATTTAGATAATTAAAACAAATTGCACAAATTTTCTCCAACTTATTTTGTTCAGTGTTATGGTTTTGATTCATCTATGTTGGTGTAGATATATGTAATTTATTTTCACTGCTGCATACTATTTCACTGTATGAACATAATAAATTATTTTTCCATTTTACTATTGATTGATATTATATCCATTTCAGGTTTTACAATTATGAGCAATGCTGCTATGACTATGTTTGTACACATGCTCTAGTATGCAGGTGCAAGAGTTTCTAAGTATTCGCTTAGGGGTTGACTTGCTAAATCATAAGGTAGGTACATGTTCAAATTTATTAAGTGATGTCAAACTGGTTTCCAAAGATGTCATACCAATTTATATGCCTGCCAGCAGCATATATCTACACTTTGTTAACACTGTATTGTCTAATTTTAGTTTTTTTAATTCATTGGTATAAAACAATGTTGCATTGTGATTAATTTTTATTTATCTGATTGCTATTGAGGTAGTGAGGTTGAGCACTTTTTGACATATATATATATATATCCCCAAATCTTCTCAAGATTTCTAGCACTAATACAAGTTCAAGGGTTTTCACAAATCACCTTCAGATTTGACAATCACTAGGACTCACAGAACTCACTGAAAGTGACTGTATTCACAGTTGCAGTTTATTACAGGGAAAGGATACATTAAAATCATCCAATGGAAGAGACATGCAGGGCAGAGTCTGGGAGAATTCCAAACATGAAGCTTCTATTGTCTTCAGGATGCATAACCTTCCCAGATCAATGTTTTACAATACACGTGGAGTATTGACAGCCAGAAAAATTCACCTGAGTTTCTATGTCCAGAATTTATTATGTAGGCATGATTGATTGATTTAGCCCCACTGTCCTTAGAGACTGGGCTGAAATGCAGTCTGGCAGACCCACTATGAGTCATCTCATTAACATAAGCTATCAAGTAGGGTCTGAGGGGCCAATCATGGAATACAAAGGCAGTTCTATTACTTTAGAAATTCCAAGGGTATAGAGGTTATTTTCAGGAGCTGTGGACAAAACTAGACCTCTCTTAGGACAAGACCAAATTCTTTACCACATAGTCATCTTGTAGTTTTGACATTATGTTAATTATGGTCTCATAAAATGATTTTGAGGGTGTAAAATTTGTGCTATTACTTTCTTATATTTGTAAAATTCACTACTGAAGCCAACTGATCCTAGAATTTGTTTGAGGAAAAGATTTTTTTCTATGAAGTAAATTTCTTTAATAGTTATAGGGAGATTCATTCTTGAGGAAGCTTTAATAGTTTGTGTTTTTGAGGGAATTTTTATGGTATTTAAGTTGTGGAATTTTCAGAACACTCATAATATTTATTACTTGTCTGAATGTCTGTAGGATCTGTGGTGATGCTCTCTCTTGCTTTCAGCTTTTGTTTTTACTATTGCCTTGCTTCTGTTTGCTTTTGGTTTAATTTGTTCTTTTTAGTCTTTTCTGGTTTCCTAAGGTGGAAGCTCAGATCACTGGTTTGAGACTTTTCTCCTTTTGTTAAGTATTTAATACTTTGAACATCTGCACAAGCACTATTTTGTTTCAGACAAATTCTGATGTTGTTCTGTGTTGTCTTTTTTGTTCAGTTTAAAATCTTTTAAAAGGTTGGGTGTGGTGATTTGTACCTACAATCTAAGTATTTTGGGAGGCCGAAGTGGGTGTATCCCTTGAGCCCAGGAGTTCAAGACTAGCCTGGGTAACATGACAAAACCCCATCTCTACAAAAAAATACAAAAATTAGCTGGGTGTGGTGGTACACACCAGTGGTCTCAGCTACTGGGAAGACTGAGGTGGGAGGATCACTTGAATCCAGGAGGTCAAGGCTGCAGTGAGCCAAGATTGTGCCACAGCACTCCAGCCTGGGTGACAGAGAGAAACCCTGTCTCAAAAAAGAGAAAATATTTAAAAATTTTGCAGGTGATGCCTTCTTTGTTCCATTAGTTATTTAGAAGTGTGTGGTTTCCTAGATACCTTTTGTGCATTGGTTTGTATTTTAATTTTGTTATCATTTTACAGTATTTGTGACCTGTTTTATGACCTAGAATATGGTGTATCTTGATGAATTTTTTATTTATGCTTGGAAAGAATGTATATTCAGCTTTAGGGTGGAATATCCTATTAACATTAATTAGGGCAAGTTTATTTACAGTACTGACCTTTTAATACCTGCACTAATTTTCTTTCTGCTTATCAATTATTAAGAAAAGAGTGTCAAAATCTCCATATATAGTTGTGGGTTTTTCTATTTTTCCTTTCAGGTCCATCAGTTTTGCTTCATGTATTATAAAGCTGTTTTTTTAAGTGCATACAAATTTAAGATTGTTCTAGTCTCTTTACTAATTGACCCCTTACTATTAAAAAAAAAAAAAAACACCAGCAGTAACAATCCTATTTTTCCCTGGAAGTCATCTTTGTTTCAAATTTCTTTTGTCTGTTATTGATATCGGGTATGATTTATATAATGTTTTATGGTATATAATATTTCCCCTCCTTTTGTTTCATTTATTTTATGTTTTATTTGTTTGTATTCTTTATATTTAAAATGGCTTTCTTGTAGACATTGCACAATTGGGTCTTGCTTTTTAAAATCTAACCTAATAATCTCTGCCTCTTATTTGGAATGTTCAGACCATTTTATTTGTTGCATCATTTTTGTTGGATTTGTTTTCTATTTAATACATCTATTATTCTTCTGCTCCTTTGTTCTCTTTCTGTGTCTTCTTTAGAGTTAACAGATTTTTTATATTACATTTATTTAATATTAGCTTATTAAATTATCCTTTCCTTTTTTTATGGTTGCTTTTGAGTTTACAGGATACATTTTTAACTTATCCCTTTATACCCATATCAACTTTACATATATTCTAAGAATCTTAAAAATACTGTACTTCATTTATACTTTCTAGTCTTTGGACTATTTTTATTATTTATATTATTTCTACATATAACTTTCATAATTCATTTTATTATTTTTTCTTTAAAACATGAATTATATGTCTGTTTATTTTTAATTTTTGTGGGTACATAGTAGGCATATATGGTTATGGGGTACATGAGATATTTTGATACAGGCATGCAATGCATAATGATCACATCAAGGTAAATGGGGTATTCACTACCTTAAGCATTTATCTTTTCTTTGTGTTACAAACAATCCAATTATACTCTTTCAGTTATTTAAGAATGTACAATAAATTATTGTTGACTGTAGTCACCCTGTTGTGATATCAAATACTAGATCTTATTCATTCTCACTTTTTATACTCATTAGCCATAGTCATTCCCCCAATCATGAATTATTATTTAAAGAGATTTAAAAAAAATGAGTAAATGGGCCAGGCACAGTGGTTCATGTCTGTAATCCCAGCACTTTGGGAGGCCAAGGTGGGTGGATCACCTGAGGTCAGGAGTTCGAGACCAGCCTGGCCAAAATGGCGAAACCCCGTCTCTACTAAAAATACAAAAAAATAGCTGGGCTTGGTGGCACATGTCTGTAATTCCAGCTACTTGGAAGGCTGAGGCAGGAGAATCACTTGAACTTGGGAGGTGGAGGTTGCAGTGAGCCCAGATGGCATCATTACACTCCAGCCTGGGTGACAAGAGTGAAACTCCATCTCAAAAAAAAAAAAAAAAAAAAGAGCAAATGTATTTTATGTTTATTTATCACATATTTATCATTTCCATTGTTTTTCATTACTCTGTCTAGATCCAAATTTTCAGGTGGTAGTAGCAGCAGCGGCTGCTGCTTCTCCTTCTTTTTCTTCTTTTGCTTGGAGAAATTCCTTTCACATTTTTATAGTGCAGTACTGCTAGTTATTATTTCATTCAGTTGCTGTTAGTCTGCAGTTCTTTATTTCATCTTTATTTTTGAAAAGTATTTCCTTTTTGTTTGTTATTCTAGACAGGTAGCCTTTCTCAGTATTTTAAAGATATCTCTCCATTGCTTTCTAACTTGCATAGTTTCTGGTGAGAGGTCTATTTATGTTCTTTTAATTGTTCCTCTCTATGTAATGCACCTTCTTTCTCTGCTGCTTTTAAGATTTTTTTTTATTACTTGTTTTCAAATTTGATTATTTTGTACCTGGTGTGATGTTTCTTGCATTTCTTTTGCTTAGACATCATTGAACTTCTTAGATGTGTTGGCTTACCATTTTAATCACACTCAAACATTTTTTATTTATTAATGTTATTTCTTGAGAAATATTATCTGCCTTCCTCTCTTTTCTTGGTTTTCAATTTAACATATGTAACACAGCTCAATATTGTTTCACAGGTCATTGATGCTCTATTAATTTTTTTCATTCTTTTTTCTCTTTGTGTTTTACTTTTGATAATTTCTACTGCTATGTGTTCAAGTTCACTAATATTTTCTTCTCCCGTGTCTAATGTGCTCTTAATCCTATTGAGTATATTTTCCATTTTAGATATTGTATTCCTTTTCTCTAGAAGTTCCATTTGGGTCTTTTAAAATATCTTTTAACTCTCTTCATCCTGTTGTGTACCTTCTTGCACTTATGAAGTATATTTATGACACCTATTTCAAAATACTCTCTTAGTAATTCTATCATCTGTGTCATTTCTGGGTCTGTTTCTATTGGTTAAATTTCTATTTGTATATAAGTGATATTTTTGTTCTTCTTTACACACATGATCATTTATTAATAAAAATTCAAATACATTTATTTTAATATGACTTAATTTTTAAAACATCATGAACTTACTAAAGGGCAAGGAATATCAGAATGTTCCAACTTTGCAAATGTAGAAATCATTGTTATATACCAAATTGATATTAACATTTTTAGGTAGAAAATGAATATAAATTTTTTTGCTCAAATAATTTTTCCTTCTTCATGTAGCCTCCACTGATACCAGGAGGGAACAGGGGCTTATACTGGGCATTGATGATATTCATGGGTCCTGACTCAGAAACTAGGACCTGAGCCTGGCCTCATTACAGTTAAGGGAAGGTGAAAGTTTAGGCTCCCTACTCAGCATTTTCTGAGGGCAGGTGTAGGGCTGATGTCTTTTTTCAGTGTTTGACTAGAATAGGGTGGTAGTTGTCTAAAAGTTTTCTGCCTTGCTTGACTGCCATTCTCCAGGTCCTTTGGCTAGAGAAAATGAACAGGCTTTTCTTGGGGCTTTTGTTTGTCTGCCTCTATTGGTATTTTTGGTTTACTGGCTTTGCCAGCACCCAAATTGGAATATATTAAGCGAAAAGAAAATCCACACAATTAACCGACTGTTAAATGCTTTTTGGATCTCAAGGTAGTCTGCCTTCTTCTTTCCACATTTCAGTCTTATGCTTAATTTATAAATAATGTCCAGGGTTTCAAGCTCTATCCCATTGGAAGACTAGGAAGAAGTGTGTTTATACCACTTTTTCCTGGAAGGAGTAAACATACCTGGTAATTTTTGAATGGATACTAGACAATATGAATTTAGTGTTCTTTGCTGTTGATTTTTTATACTGCACCAACTATTACTAGGATTGATTCTGAGATGAAATTAAGTAACTTTGAACCAGTTTTACTCTTTGTAGTCTAGCTTTTTAACTTTGTTAGGGTTGTTCCAAGTCTTTGGAGCTAATTTAACTTCAATCCTAATGCAGCACCTTCTTTAGTAATTTACTAATTCCTTGTATACTAGGATGTCTTCCCAAACTGGCTACTGGGAAAATGAATTATTCCTAGATGTTTTGAGCTTCATAGGGTTATTCTTCCTACTCCTTAGAGGTGGCTCTTTCTTAGGCCTTGTGTATATCCTCCTATCAGTTCTTATCCACAATCTTTAGTGATTCATCTTAAAATCTCTTAAGGAAAGAGGGAGCTCTTTCTTTGTCTAGTTCCCTCTCATATTTACCTCTCTTCTCAACCCCAAATTTCAGCACTTTTGGCCTCTGATCTGTCTCTTGGGTTATGAATCCTGCTTGAGTTTCTCTTTCCTGTGCTGCAATTTGGAAATTCTCTTCAGGCAGTAACCTGGGACAATTGTAGCACTCACCTCCCATGTTTCCCTGCCATTCAGTCTTAAAAACTGTTGCATCATACATTTTGTCTGTTTTTCTAGTTGTTTAAGACAGAAAGGTAAATCTTCTCATTCTTAATCCATCCTGGTTGGAAGTAGAAGTCCTTCCTTACTTCTTGGATTATCGCTTTCCCCCTTCTGGTTTCAATTTCTTCCAATTAACTTCTTATTTCAATTAACTTTCAATTACTTGTAGTAGGCTGGCTGGCTGGCTGGCTGTCTATCTATCTATCTATCTATCTATCTATCTATCTATCTATCTATCTTTTTCTCTAATTTTTTGCTTGTGTTTATGCCAGAGTGACACGCTGTATGTTCAGTTGTCTGAAAACATCTTTATCAGGTTACCAATTGAGTGATATTTTAGGTGAGTATACATTCTGGAGTTTCAGTTATTTTGCTTCATCATTTTAAATCATTTCATTCCATGGAATTCTGGCATTATAAGCCAATATCTGCTGTCAAACTAACTAGTTTTTTCTTGGTGTATGTTATTTATTTTGTTCAATTGCTTGTAATAATTGTTTTATTAATTTTAATGTTTTATAGTTTTACTATCACAAACCTAGGTGTGGACTTAATTATATTTATTTTGTTCAAGACTGATTTTTTTTTTTTAAATCTAGATCTAGGAGACTTTTGTTTCTTTTTAGTATTGTAGAATTCTTAATAATGTTTAAAAATATGATGTTGTCTTATTTTATCCTTTCTTTCTTCTTGTGGTCCCATTGAATATATGCTGAATTTTCTCATTCCGTCTTTCATGTTTTCTTCACATTTTTCTACTTCCTTTAAAACTCTGTATTATATTTTGTTGTTATTTCAAATCTATTTTTCAGTTTATCTGAAAAATGTATCTTCAGCTGTTTCTAATATGCTGGTTAAAACTCAGAAATTGAGTTTTAATTTTAGTACCTGTGTTTTTCATTTGTTAAAGTTCTAGTTGTTTCTTTTCTCAAATTGTCTTTTTAAAAATAATTCCTGATGCTTTTATCATGGTTCTATTAATTATTTATATCTTTACTCATTTTAAAACACTATATTTATCATATGGCCATTTTCACACCCTATGAAATATAGCTTCCTTATGGATTATTGTTCCTTCAGTTACTTGTTATCTTTAATTATGAGATCATCTGCAATAGGATTTGTTTGTTATGTGGAGTCTAGTATACCTAGGGTTGTTTGTGTGTTCCTCCAGAATAGATTTTTTTACATAAATTTCAGAGCATGTGGTTTAGTTTAATTTATTCAGTTTAAATTTATTGTCTATTTCACCTGTAACTTCTTGCTGGTCTCTTTTACCTCTATATTTTATTCTGAATGATCCTTTTACCCAATTTTGTAATTTATTGTAGGTTGAAATTTCAGATAATCAAGCCTATGAGAAGTCTATTTAAAATAAAATTTCTTTTGGGAAATACTCGACTAGCTATAGGGCGTTCTTTACCTAGGTACAGGCCAATATGTTTCAAAGAGTTAAAGTTGCCTGAAATCTGAATTTTAGTTCACTAATATGTTAATGATTTAAAAATAATAGATTTTTTATATTATAGGGGATTAGACACATAATTTAATTATCTCCTTTTTTTATTTAGTAGATGTGAAACTGAGACTCAACATAATTGGTTTTAGGTCACATAGTATCAAAGCTGATTTATGTCCTAAAGTTGCAGTTCAGGTTATCACTGGTTTCAGTTATTATTCATTGACAGTCTTAGAATGACCCATCAGCATGGTTAACCTCTTCCTGACTCACCTATCTTTGTAGATAATTTATTTGCTAATAAAATAATTATGAAATGTCACTTGCAAGTATTTTCCCAGAATTTTAAAAGGAGAATCAGCTTTTTTTCCTCCCCTGGTCCAATAGAGAGAATACAGAAAGTAAAAATCAAGATAATTACTGTTTATTTTAGCATCGTCTGTCTAAAATTTAGGCCATACTTTTGTTAGGGCTCTAATATTACTCCAAATAAATAATCATGACGTTATTAGTCTGAACAGTTTGGGAGATGGTTTTTACTTTCAAAATTAAAATAATATAACTGAAACGCTTACTTTCTCTCCTTCTAACTTGTCAAATTTCTGCCTTTCCTCCATTATTAGGTGAAAATATTGCTTATTCTGTAGTATCTTCTCCAACCCTAAAGGTAGAATCCATACAATGTTCCTTTCATCATATTATAAAATTAAAGATACTGCTATCCCTAACAAAGTGAAAGGAATGAATTAAGACACCCTAAAGTGTTTGTGGAATAACAAGTGGATGATTGAGGAAGAACATAAGATGAAAGAACCAAAAAAATTTTGTGTGTAAATGTGTTGGGAAAATTTTGTTACCATATTATTTTTGTACATTATAAAATCAAAAAAAGAAAAACTACTATAGCAAAGATGCTGAATTTTTAACTTTAATATAACCCATAATTACAAATCTATTATCTAAAACTAAAGTGAAAAATGTAAAAAGTGACAATATTAATGCCTGAATATAGGAAATAGGCACATATGCTGAAAGCTTGACATTTGCAGATTAGTGGATAAAACATGTTAAGTGTTTAAAAAGTTAAATAAAAATACAATCTAAACTAGGTTATGGATATGTTAAAGCATGTAGAATATGGGTTGTTATTAGTTTATGTGTATCTTATCCCATTGACCTTGTGTTATTTATACTCTCTGGGCTTTAATCATCATGAATTGATAGATTTCAAATATTTGTTCTCCAAGTTGTGATTCTACTCTGAACTACCATCCATTAAAACAAATCCTATAGGCTTTCAGGTGGAGAAAAAGAAAATAAAAGCACTTTATACTAGACTGTATCATTGTTGGTTTGCTTTTGGATCTCCTCCACAATGCTATACAAAATCTTGGTGTACTTAAAAACAAGAAACAAACAAACAAACAAACAAACAAACAAAAACCAGAAACCAAATACAAACCCCGCAACAAAATGCTAGCAACCAGCACCTACCAGCACATAAAAAGAAATATATACCATGACCATGTGAGATTTATCCCAAGAATGCAAAGTTGGTACAACCCATGAATATCAATCAATGTAATATACCATATTCATAGAACTAAAAAGGAAAAAAAAACATGATTATTTCAATAAATGCAGAAAAATAATTTGCCAAAATCTGACACCCTTTAATGGTTTAAAAAAGAGAAAAACAAGGCAATCTTCTAGGACTGGAAAGTTCTATAATCTGATAAAGGGCACCTACAAAAACCCACAGCTAGTCATATGCTCAATGGTAAAAGACTGAAAACTTCCCCCCATAGATTAGGAACAAGACAAGGATGTCTGCTTTCACTACTTCTGCTAAACTTTGTACTAGAAATTCTAGCTAGGGAAATATTGTCAAGAAAAGGAAATAAAAGATGTGCAGATTAGAAAGAAGTAAAATTATTTTCATTTCAGATGACATGATAGAGAACACATGGAAAACCATTTCTTACATACAGGAAACCATTAAAACATTCATGAAAAGCTGTTAGAGTTAATAAATGAAGGTAGAAAATTGCAGGATACAAGACCAATTTACCAAAGCACTTGTAATTCAGTACACTAGCAATTAACAACCCACAAAAAAAATTAAGAAAACAAAACCGTTTACAATAGCATGAAAAACTAGGACATATAGGAATAAATCAAGATTTGTATGCTGGAAAGTACAAAACATTGTCAAAAGATATTAAGTAAATGTATTTTATTTAAAGAATAAGTGGAAACACAATCTGTGTTTATGGATGAAAAGACTTGTATTGTTAAGATGGTAATATGCCCCAAATTGATCTGCAAATTCAATGCAGTATTTATTAAAATGTCAATTGCCTTTTTTTTTTTAACAGAAATGGGGAAACTGATCCAAAACTTCATATGAGATAGTAAACATCCCTAAATAGTCAGAATGATCTTGAGAAAAAAAAAAAAAAGAACTAAGTTGTAAGACTCACGTTTACTGATTTCAAACCTGCTGAAAAGTGAGATAAATCAAGCCAGTGTGGTACTAGCTGAAATAATAGACATTTATAGTTCAATAGAATGGAATTGAGAGTACCAAAATAAACCCTAACATATATGGTCAGTTGATCAGTTGATTTTCAATCAGAGTGCCAAGATCATTCAATGGGGGAAAGAATAGTCCTTTTTAAAACAGTGCTATGGCAACTGGATATCTACATGCTAAATAATGAATTTGGATGTCTGTCTTACACTATATATAAAAATTAATCCAGAATGGAAGAAAACAGGTCTATATTTTGTTTACCTTCAATTAGGCAACGGTTTCTTAGGTATGACACCAAAAGCCCAAGCAGTCAAAGAAAAAATATATTAATTGAACTTTATCAACATTAAAAACCTTTGCACATCAAAGGGCACTACCAAGAAAGCAGAAAGACAGTCTGCAGAATGGGAGACAGTATTTGCGAATCATGTATTTGATAAGGGCCTAGTTTATAAAGCATATGAAAAAACCCATGGCAGTAATAAAAAGAGAAACAATCTAATTGAACAATGTGCTAAAGTTTTGAATAGACATTTCTTCAAAGATGACATGCAGATGGCCAATAAGTACATAAAATGATGCTCAACTGCATTTGGCATTGCAAGTCAATACCACAGTGAGATACCCCTTCATACCCAGGCACTACTATGGCTATAATAATAAAAAATTAAAAATCACAGAAAGTAACAAGGATTGGCAAGGATGTGGAGCTAATGGAACCATCATATGTTGCTAGTGCTAATGTAAAATGGTATAGCTACTTTGAAAAACAGCCTGGCAGTCCCTTAAATTTTAAACATGCAATTATCATATGACCCAGCAATTTTCATTCTTATTATAACCCAAGAGAAGTGCATGAATACTGAAAACATTATGCCTAGTGAAATAAGCGAGACACAAAGGCCACATATCATATGATTTCGTGTGTGTCCAATGTTTAGCAAAAGCAAGTGCATAGAGACAGAAGGTATAGTAATGATTTCCAGGGGATGAGGAAAAGGGAGAGTGGGGAGTGGGGTTTCTTTTTGAGGATGATGAAAGGATTTGGAATTAGATAGTGGTTGTTGTTGCACATTCTTTTGAATATACTAAACATCACTGAATTGTAGACTCTTAATGGGGACCTGTATGGTACATAAATTATATCTCAAAAAAATGAATAACCTAGAAAAATTATCTCAGACCAATTTGACTCAAATTTCTCTGCTCTTCCTATTTGAATATGCTTCATTTCTTCCTCTTGCCTGATTACCCTGGCCAGAACTTCCAATACTATGTTGAATTGGAGTGATGAGAGAGGGCATCCTTGTCTTGTACTGGTTGTCAAAAGAAATGCTTCCAGCTTTTGCTCATTTGATATTGGTTGTGGAGTTGTCGTAAATAGCTCCTATTATTTTGTGATATGCCGCTTGATCAAATACCTAGTTTATTGAGAGTTTTTAACATAAAAGGATGTCGAATTTTATTGAAGGCCTTTTCTGCATCTATTGAGATAACTGTGTGGTTTTTGCCATTGGTTCTGTTTATGTGATGAATCATATTTATTGATTTGCATATGTTGAAGCAGCCTTGCATCCCAGGGATGAAGCCGATTTGATCGTGGTGGATAAGCTTTTCAATGTGCTGCTGGATTCAGTTTGCCAGTATTTTATTAAAGATTTTTGCATTGATGTTTATCAGGCATATTGGCCTGAAGTTTTCTTTTTTGTTGTGTTTCTGCCAGGTTTTGGTATCAGGATGATGCTGGCCTCATAAAATGAGGCTTTTGTGCCCTCTCTTCACCTTTTGGCATCACAGGGTGGAAAACTCCCTGGGATCTTGCTACTGCTGCCATTTTTGGTACATGAGACCCATGAAGGAGCATATAGCTCTATTGCATGTGTGCATATTTCTCCTATCATAAATATTCATGCACCCCCTTTAGCTTATTAAATATGTATATGTGGCCACCTTGTTCTGCATAAATTATTGTTCCCCTTTCCCCTCCCTCGGAGTGTCTCTGGCTTCTGGCAGAGGCTGTGCTTCCCAGCCTGTCAGACAGCCAGGCCACCCTGTAGGCTGCAACAATTTATGAGAAATAAAATTCTCCTTTACAAATTATATATATATATATATATATATACACACACACACACACACACACACACTCACACACACACATATATTTCCAGTCTTCATCCTTTTGAGTAAAATATGGAATGAGATTTGTCTATATATTTGTCTATATGCATACAGATTTATAATTGCGTAAATTAGGCAAAGAACATTTTATGAGCCTTTTTATAGGAATTTATTTTTTCTTGAAAGTTTCTGTAATGGATTTTTTTCTGTTGTTTGGGGGGGGTCTATATTAGAACCTATAGGGAGATTTATACTATTTAAATTATCCCAATTAAGGGGAATATTTTTGAGTCTCTTGATCTGATGATTTAATCTTGTCATTGCCCTTCGTAACACTTGCAAAACTTAGCAAGATCATGAAGTGAAATTGCATTTTGCTCTAGAACCTGTGGTAGAAATCTCTGGAGTTTATCTTTGTAATTTCTCATTTTTTTCCCCTGTAAGAACCACCAATGCTCATTCCACTATCTATGAATAATTTTAGTTGACAGTCAAAATATATTAACCCCCAGTGACCTGAGAGCACCATTTCCTATTCTGAAGACTGTTCAGCAAACACAGATTTAAATCACTTTACACTTCAAAATTTTTTTACCAATGAAAAGTTAAATGAAATTGCCTACAAATAATTTCTGGATAGTTTAACCTATGCTTTCTGAATTATATTGCATTTTATCCTACTGATAGAAAGTATAGTAAATTTTCATTGTTTAAGACCTGATTTTAGAGCTGCTCATGAAGACAATTCCATTCAGATTCAGTAATAAAAATCAAACTTCCCTCCACTTTTGGCCAGAAGAGGGAAGCAGTCGACTGCATCTGAGGCATCTGTGCACGGATTCCAGCAAACTTTTGTACTTCAAATTAATTACCACTGAATAATGTAATAGTTAAAATAATACACAACTCTCAAATGTCACTTTGTAAAATTACAGGAAATGTATCAGATATATATTTTCTTTTCATTCGTTCATGTCTTGAAGTTAGACTCTGTGAAATTTAATGAACAGTGCTAACTGATTAGTCAATCTCTGCTTTAAGTCAGAGTTTTACCATTGGATCTGAAAATCAACAACCAAACAACCAGAAGACCTGCCTTATTGGTGTAAACTTTTGCCTCTGACATGAGAAAGTTATTTCCTAGTGTTCCACACAATTAAGTGCAAGCTCCTGGGAACATGGGATAATATATGTTTACCTCTACAATTGCTTATATTAATATTAGGCTGTTGTTCAAGTTTTTTCTTACTGAGGATGTGATCACTCCCTTAAATAGCTCTTTTACTGTCTTGTGAGAACAAGCGTTATCTCTGGTGTATTTGGTAATGTTCCGGATAAACTTCAGGCTCATCTAAAATGTTTTCCTGAATTAGGTAGTGTTCCAAAGGCCATGTGGAATAGAGCACTGAGGAAAAGTTTTCTGGATAATTCAATAAAAAAAAAAAAAAAACAAAAACAAATTAAGCCCCTATTATTGAGTAAACATAGGAATTTAAATATTACTGTGTTGATAATTGTACACATTTCCTTTTTCATTTTGAGTTGATACTAGCTCTGTTCATGTAACCAGAGACTTTATGATAACTGAATGGTAAGAATTCAGTCCACTTGCCACCATGATACATTGGATTCATCTAGGCCCTTATGGAAGTAGGGTTACCAGATGACCCACCTATGTGAATTTGTCACTCACTGTTCAGTTACAGACCTTGTTTTAGTAAGATGATGAGGGTATTCATTTTCTTCAGTGTATTTTTTTTATTCCTGAATATATTTAGTTTAAAATTTTTTCTTCATTTCACTCTGTTCAAATTCTCATAGTAATAGCGCTTTCGTAAAGAGCCTGAAAGAAAATCATATACCCAAAGAAGGCTCAAAATATAATTACTGTCCAGGTGTGGTGGCTCACGCCTGTAATCCCAGCACTTTGGGATGCTGAGGCAGGTGGATCACCTGAGGTCAGGAGTTTGAGACCAGCCTGGGCAACATGGTGAAACCCTGTATCTACTAAAAATACAAAAATTAACCAGTCATGGTAGCACACACCTGTAATCCCAGCTACTTAGACGCTGAGGCAGGAGAATCGCTTGAAACCAAGAGGCAGAAGTTGCAGTGAGTCGAGATCATGCCACTGCACTCCAACCTGGGTGATAGAGTGAGATTCCATCTCAAAAAAATATCATTAGCTCAAAATCTGTACTCTATTTAAGTGTTGGGGTGGATTAAAGATGGCAACATGTTCTTTGAGATTCCTCCCAACAAGAGACGGGGTTTTGTCTTTTTTTCCCTTGAATCTAGGTAGGTTCTATTATTTTTTTGACCCATAGGATATAGTGGAGGTAAAGCTGTGTTGGTATTCTGACCAAGGCTTTAGGATACTGGAAGCTTTTGCTTTCTATCTATTGAAACACTTGACCTTGAACTCCACCTGCCATGCTCTGTGGAAGCCCAAGCTACACTGTGGAGCAACCCATGTGAAAAGGAACAGAAGCTTCTGGCTGAACTTCTGGTTGACAGACAACACCAAATTCCCAGCCATTTCAGCAAGCCACCTTGGAGGTTATCATCTTCAGCCCCAGTCTGGCTGCTGTCATCCTATGGGGCACAGCTAAGTTTTCCTTGTTACGCCCTATTCAATTTGCTGATTTGTGAGCAAAATAAATAATTATTTTTGCTTTAAGCCAAAAAGTTTTGGACAGTTTGATTTACAGCAATACATAACTGAACATTATTCTTCAACAAAAATAATCATTTCTCAAAGAAGCTTGTCCATAATAAATGATGTAAAGCTGACAGTTTGGTCTTCAAAAGCCTCTCATCCTGTTAGGAGGGAAATGAAGCAATCAATATAGGCTTGTAATCAGCATTAGGGAAAATAGAAAACTACTGATAAGTTTTAAGCCTTCTATTCTACACCACCACTTCAGAATTGAGTGCTAATTGCTTCATTGCTGCTGAACTGTGTTAGTAGATTTAGAATTTGTACAATATACCAAGCATGTAATTGTCTCATGACACTATTCATGCACTGAACAGCAATGCTTAATGTGGACAATAGACTTGGAATGGATTTTAGAAATGCTAATTAACAAAAAAGTTCTTATTGTATAATTATGTTTAAGTGTGTTTCCAACAACTTTAATTAGCATAGAACAACTAAAGCAAAGAGCAGGGAAAGTTAAATAAAACTCTTTTTTTGTTGTTTTCTGTATTATAAGGACCTGCAGACTAAAACTAGAAGACATAGGAATCTTTTTTCATTGTTTTAGAAGGTAAATTCTCATTTTCACACTGATCTATTTTTATAAAACAACTCCTTTTAAGGAACAAAATATTCATTTCAAGTTAGAGCAGTATTTCTGAAACTTCAGCAGGCATGAGAATCATCTGGAGAGCTTGTTAAAATATTGATTAAAAAGACCCAATCAGAGAGTTTCTGATTTGTTAGGTCTGGGGTAGGGCCCAAGAATTTAAATTTGTAACAGCTTCCAAGGCAATGTTAATATTGGTCTGGAGAACACACGTTGACAACCACTGGATTAGAAAAAATAATGTATAATTAATGATTAGTACAGTCCTAGCTACCTAGAAGTGAAAGCTTAGCTGTTATTATTGCCTAAGGTTCTGCGTTTAGAATTATTAATAAACAGTAAACATTCTTTGAATGACTACTATGAACTAGACACTGTGGTAGGTTTGAAGAGCTTATACCCTAGTTGAGGAGAAATATGGGTTCATAGGGGGACAAATAGGAGGAAAATCACCTATTCTTGGAGTTTATGGAGAACTTCTTGTAGGAGATGACTCCTGAGTTAAGTTTTGACCTGAGCAAGTGTTACCTAGGTCAGTAGAAGCTGGGTAATTCTTATAGACAAGGGGAGTAACCCAAAACTAAGAAAAGGTTGAAACAGCAGTTTTTGTTACAACAATGAAGGCTTGAGGTTCAGAAAAGTAGGCAATGATCTAGTTTTGCTTTCAAGAAAGTAAATTTGAGGATAGAAGAGAATAATATAGTTTTGTTTTTAATTTATGTGTTACCCAGTATATGGTAGTGGTTTTATTGTATGTGTTTTTTGTTGTTAAAAAGTGGCTTTTTTGCATTTTGTTGGGATTTTTAACATTTTCTCATGGCAATTGATTAGAAAAAGGCAAACAATGGGGAGAAATTTTGTCAAAACTATTCATTTTAGTGATTTTAAATAATCTGTACTCTCAATAAGTCTCAATTATGCTCAATATAGTCATTTCTGAATTTTGAATTGATTTTTTTGTGAGAGTTCTTTTACCTCAACTAATGTGAAATTGAATATGTAGCTTAAAACAGAAATGGCACTTTAAAATAACTCTTCAATATCCAGTAATGTCAAATCATATTAATCAACTTGAGTATGTTAGAAACCAAATCTTTTTTGTCAAATTTCGAACTGCTTCATGGGCAATAGATAGACTTCACATCACAGTTACCACCCTCCAAAAAATACAATGCTCACTTCAGAATAAAAACTTCCTTCTTCCTGAGATAAGAAAAAAGGGTGGATAAGTTAACAGGAGCTAAAAGCAGAGGCACAGCTACTATATAAATAAATAATACAAAAATGCAAGAAACAGAAAAATGATCATGGCACCTAAAGCTAACATTAGTCTCTTTTCTGTATCAAGCTGACATATTAGAAAATAAAAAATTATATACATATGATATTCATAAATATATATGAAGCACATATCTTGAATAATAAAGGCATCTCAATTTTGAAGTAAGCAATTTTTTAGGTAAATTCAAAAAGCAAGAAAATGATTTAGAAATGACAAAATAGGTCTGTATTTCAAATAGAATATAGACATATTGGACAGGAAGACAATGAAGCAAAAAGAGTTCAGTATGATGAAAGAAAGTCTATTGTGTTAGTAGCTCAACAAGTCAGAATCCTCAGGAAGTGCACCATCTTTGGTGTGTTAATATGACTTCAGATGGAGCTGTTTAAATCATTTTCTAAGATTTAATAGCTAAACATGGGCACAATAACACCATCTTTTATAACCCTTTGGTTCAAAGAATATTCACACATTTATTTGTGGCTAGAATATGCTTAATCCTTAACAATATAATGGTGCTGTTTGACATTGCAAGAAGGGTAAATAGTAACACTCCAAAATTATGACAACTATTTTAAAAAATGGAATTAATTTAATTAGAGTACCAGAAACAAAGACATTCTGGAAAAGGAGCAGCAGGAGAGCATTTCACTAACATCTTTCACAAATCTCGACTATAATTCAGTGTTTAAATAATGCTTTTGTCAAAATAGTGAACTGGCTTTCTGCAAAGGGCGTCTTTGAACTGGTTTTTACTTGTGGAGCTGTTTTTTGTACTGGAGAGTATCCACTTGTCAAGATGCCATTCTGAAACCCAGATGAGTAGCTGGGAAGCTCATTTTGCTTGCCCTCGGGACAGCTAAGCTTTACATTTTTGATGACAATGGAATGCAGTAGTTTATGTCAGGTGTGTGTGTCTGTGTGTGTGCACGCGGTTGCACACGCACACACAGGTGTTATTCTAAAGCTTCTGTTTGATGTTCATCTTACTTAATTACAAAGTAAGCATGAAGCAGGGAACACCCTTTGCAACCACCCTTCACTTTTCATCTTAGAATCATGCACTCTGCAAAAATCTGACTTTCTCTCCATTTTAGTTTAAAAAAGAGTTAATATAAAAACTAAAAGACAACAAAACACAAATTTTAAAAATGTACACTAAGGTGTTTTGCTTGCTTTAAAGATAGAAACACTGTATTTCTTATTTCTATTGCATTTTAGAATTTAGAAAAGGAGAAAAAATCCTGAAGGTTTTCAATGGTTGTTTTATTAAACAGTCATAGGTCTTAAAAAAAGAAAGTCATAGGTCTTGAGAAACTGATTCTATGTGTCTGTAAGTTTGTTTACTCAGAATTCCAGTGACACAAGTTTTACTTTTATAAAAAAGACATTATTGATGATTAAACTTTTGAGATTATTATAATTAGAAAATTCAACAGATATCATTGAATAAGGCAATAGTTTCTTAAGCTTAAGTATTAAGTGACACATTTTATAACACCTATGTAGCTGCGCAAAATATCTGTATCATAAACTTTGGGTATACATAACTCAGGTGGTTTGTTTCTGAGAATACAGTCATAATAGGAGAAACTCGGTGATGTAGTAGTGACAAGAACAGCTTCAATCCCCCCTTTAATTGTATAATTTTGCTGAAATTTCTGCATATATGCAGTAAAGAAATGGAAATACATCTCTGAAATTCAGTTTCTAAAAATTTCATGATTAAATAAGTAAACAGATCCATAGGAGGGAAAATGCTACAAAAATTCAGGAAGCATGATTATCTCTCTTCTTTCCTTTTCCTTAGCTGTTTAGCTTATGAATCCTGCCTTTAATAAAAGTGAATAAATTATATTAATATAGCACATGAAAAAGTTATATTAAAAGCTTAAAGAAGAGATGGAGAATGGTAAAGATACAATTCCAAGAAGTGATTAAGTGTCTGGGATTAGGAAGTGATGCTCTGGTAGCAAAACTGAGATAGGAAGCTTTCAGCTGAAGGATGTGGGTAAAGAGTGTCAGGGATTCCCTGGAAAAAAAAAAAGCACAAGTCAATGGCATTAGCTGAGCAATGGAGTTTGAAAATTAGTTTTAAATATTTTGATGCACCCAGATCACAGCCACGCCAATGGCTACTGCATTTCAGAGACTCTTCCTTTGCTGACAATTCAGTTTTTCTAGACAACCAATCTCACCAGGTAGACCTCCCAGAAGATAATTAATTTTCTGCTCATGCAGCAAAATGTGTAAGGGGAAAAAGCAAACGATCCCTGGTCATATAGAAACAAATAAGGCAGAAAGGCAATGTAGTATGGTAAAAAATTCACAGACCTGACATTGACTCTTACAAGATATTTAGCATAGGGCAAGTTGTTTTCTTTTTAATCCTTTTGGTTATCAATTCCCTCATGCATAGATGGAGTTTATATCAATCTTCACATAGCATTGATGTGGGGATTAAATGAAGCAAGACCTGTAAAGCATCTCACATAGTGCCTGGAAATAATAGGTGCTCTCGCTTCAGTTTTTCCTTTTTATACTTTTCCTTTTTCTTGCTCCTGATGTTTTTCCACTTTCTCACCAAGTAAGAAACAGAAGTTTTCATGTAAAATATCCTCTTAACATTCAAATGGCCTGTTGGGTTGCTCCTCAAGGTCTTAGAGTCTTAGAGGGGGATGATTCTTCCTAAGAATCCCTCAGAACACAGCTTCCAGTTGCTTGGACTCCTGAGCTGCTCTCCAGGGTGCTGCTGGGCATTTTTAAGATTCTCTTCTCAATGAGGAGTTGCTTTTATCTTCCTAGGGGCTCTAAAGTACTTCCTGGAATTAGAGCTTCTGTAGAGATATTTATTGGCAATGACAGACAGAGCTCTTTATCTTTTCAAAGAGCAGCCCTACCAAGAAGGAATTGTTTGGCCATGTCTAGGAGTACAGGGGCAAATCTGGACATGATTTTTACTTGAACTGCAGAGCTATTTGGGTTAACACTGAAATTAATTTATTTTTTTCTGAGCTATGTTGGATTGCATTATATATAAAGTTTACTTTGAAACCTTCCAATGGCACCTCTTGGTTTAATCAAGATTGACATTTTTAGTAATCCCAATGAAGACTGTTTAGGGTACTGCATTAAAGTGTGTCTCAAAAATACCTGAGAAGTAGGACTCTATTTGGATCCAGCCATTGTGCCTGTTCAATTGTTCTTGCCTGAGAGTCAGGGGAACACAGGACATTTTCATAGCATTTTCAAATCAGTTCAGTTTATGAGGGGTGATACTCAATTCTGCTTTAATTACCTCTACCTAATATTATCTCTACCCTGATAATTCAGTGCTGTATAGAATAGAGAGTCAGAATTTGGAGGACAAGATTCTTGAGGTACCTAAAAAAAACTTTTTAGAAGACAAAAATATTAAAAAGACCTCTTGTATTTTGTACTTGTATTTTTATAGCACACTCCCTGTATTTTTCTATTTAAATTGATTTAAAAAATATCTTTTTCTTGCCCAGAGACTTTTGGCCGATTACTCAATGAAGGAATGACTATTAATTCACTTATATGGATTTGTGTTAGCTTGGTTCTGATTAGTAGGGGCTTATATCTTAAAATGATACGTAATCTCACCAAACAAAGCACTACTGTTTAGTATATTAATATAACCTTTGATAATTAAAAAATTAAGCTTTTTTCTTACAGTTTTCAAGACAAAATGTTTAGTTTGCACAATTTTTTTTTTTTTGAGATGGAGTCTCACTCTGTTGTCCAGGCTGGAGCCAAGTGGCACAATCTTGGCTCACTGCAACCTTCACCTCTCGTGTTCAAGCGATTCTTCTGCCTCAGCCTCCCAAGTAGCTGGGATTACAGGTGTGCCCCACCACACCTGGCTAATTTTTTATATTTTTGGTAGAGACCGGGTTTTACTATGTTCGCCAGGCTGGTCTTGAACTCCTGACCTCAAGTGACCCCCCCGCCTTGGCCTCCCAAAGAGCTGGGATTACAGGCATGAGCCACTGCACCCAGCCCAGTTTGCACAGTTTTTAAGACTGACCAATAAATTACATTATCTTAATTAAGATGGTCTTAGCAATTTTTTCTAACTTATGAACATCTTTAATTTTTAATTTTATTTGAAAATACAGTACGTTTTATGTAAATGAAAAAATAGTAATAGATATTTCTAAAATTTATAGGAAATGCTTAGTTTCTTATAAAAATCTCATAGTTTCTCAATACTTTATTATTATCATTATTTTTATGGTAATTATTTCAATTTATTTAATTGAATTTTATGTTCATCTTAGAAAAATTTAAAAATGGATAATATATTGTTCAATTATTTCCAGGGTCATAATAGTCTGGAGCTTCTGTTTTATTATATGAGGGGTTTCATAACATTAGTTTTAATTAATGATACCATTAACCAAAATATTCTCTGAATTATTAAATCTTTAAATTACCTAAATTATGGTAAAATTAAATATAAGACTTCTATTTTAGGGTTCATTTTCTTCCAAAAACTTCTCCTTCCCTGGTACTACATTCTAGCTCAGTTCTCTCTTATTTTATTACATTTTTCTAACTGATTAATACTTATCAATTAATTATTTCCTGAGTTCAATTTAATAACTGTGGCCAGTTTCCAAAAGATGACTGAATTTGACCAAAGTTACGGATAAGGTGCTTACAAAAGAAAGCATGGGCATAGAACCTTGTTCTATTGGATTTAACAGTTAAAGTATCAGTCATTATGCTTATAAAATAGCAAACATTTCAACCTAGAGAGAAAAGTGCATCATTATTATCAATGACTACTAACACCCAACAACTCTGCACTGATGGCCATTTAAAAACTCAAAACATGACGTTTTCTTATTGAGTAACATCCAGGCGGTTTCTCCCTTAGTTTCCTCCACTGTCTATTATACCAAGACACAAAGGTATTTCAGCCCTAATTATTAGTATTCTTTGCTGCTGGCATCTTGCTGGCATGTTTTTTTTCATAAAGAGACTTCCAAAATATTTTCAGCTTCTTAATCAGCTGTTAGCTGTCAGGAGCGCAGCTGTTTCTTTCCCTTCTTCTGAGTTAAGGATTACTCCCCAAGTCAGAAATAAAGAATTCTTAATCACAAAGGACTTGGCATATTTTAGAATATAACAAGACAGCATCATAATTAATTTTTAAAAGATAGAACAAATACTCTAACAGATTAGCTTGAATAATGAAAGTTTTTAAGATAATAAAGTTGATTATTTTTGAAACTACTAAATAAGAATTCTGTGTATTTTCCATTTGCTGTAATTATCTGTCAAAGTTTGCTAAGGTGAACTTTGCCCCAAAGAAGTTTGTAGCTAGAGTGTAAGCAAGAAGTTGCTGTCCCAGCTAATGGGAATTTTAATTAGGATGGGAATAGATGCCTAGGATTGGGGACAGACTTTTCTGCCATGTATAGCATTCTGAAGAAATAACACTGAATTTCTAAGATACTATTGTCATTACCATTTTCAAGGGGTGGGGGAAGGAGAGAAAGCTCAGAGAAACAAATTCTAAAACATTCCTGTTCTCCATAGCTGACAAAATCCAACCACATTCTGGATTAAGTACAAGGCAAAATAATAAGTTGCTTTCTGAAACACAAAGAGATTTTAGGTCACAACAAGAAATAACAGATAATTCTGTAAAACATGCAATGACAAAAAATAGCATGGATGTGTTCATAAAATGTTCTTAATAATTTTAATTAATTGATTGTTTGCTATTGAACTTTTTTTTTTTTTGAGACAGAGTCTTGCTCTGTTGCCAGGCTCCAGGCTGGAGTGCAGTGGGTGATCTCGGCTCGCTGCAACCTCCACTTCCCGGGTTCAAGCAATTCTCCTGCCTCAGCCTCCCAAGTAGCTGGGACCACAGGTGCATGCCACCACGCCCAGCTAATTTTTGTATTTTTTAGTAGAGATGGGGTTTCACCGTGGTCTCCATCTCATGACCTTGTGATCTGCCCGCCTCAGCCTCTCAAAGTGATGGGATTACAGGCTTGAGCCACTGCGCCCAGCCTTGAACTTTTTTTTTGATGCCCTGAAAGAGTCTTCAGGTTTAGAGATATACTTTCTAGTATTTATTCAATGCTTTGCTTACATTATCTCATTTAATTCTCATATTTTTTTCAGAAATGGAGAAATAAAGCTTAAAGAGATTAAATAACAATTAGTAGGTGGTAGAGCTGAGATTCAAATTCAGTTCTATTTGCTTTTACATCAGAGAGATTTTAAAATAAGATATTTACTTTCAGATTTAATGGAATAATGGGACAGTATTTATACTCTCACGTGAAGCAACCTCTGCCCACCAAAAAAATCTGAAGTATTTCCAAACATAACAAAAGCCATAAATCCAGAGATCCAAGAAGATAAAAAAATCTTAAGCATAAGAAACATGAAGATAATTGCTCCAGTGCATATTGCTTAAAACAAGTGATAAAAGAAAATATTAAATGCAAGGATGAAAAATGAAACATTATATATGTTTAGCTAAAAAAAAGTAAGCATGATAACATATTTCTTATCAGAAGTAATGCAAGTCAGAAGATAGAGCATCATATTTAAACTACTGAAAAAAAGAAGTGGTTATTTTTAGAATTCTTGATATACTGAAAATATATTTTTAAAAAATAAGACAAATTGGCCGGGCGCGGTGGCTCACGCCTGTAATCCCAGCACTTTGGGAGGCCGAGGCGGGTGGATCACGAGGTCAAGAGATCGAGACCATTCTGGTCAACATGGTGAAACCCCGTCTCTACTAATACAAAAAAAATTAGCTGGGCATGGTGGCGCGTGCCTGTAATCCCAGCTACTCAGGAGGCTGAGGCAGGAGAATTGCCTGAACCCAGGAGGCGGAGGTTGCAGTGAGCCGAGATCACGCCATTGCACTCCAGCCTGGGTAACAAGAGCGAAACTCCGTCTCAAAAAAAAAAAAAAAAAAAAAAAAAAAGACAAATTTTTTCAAACATGAAAAAGCCAAAAGAATTCATAGCCATTAGACCCACGATATACAAAAATGATAGGAAAAAGTCCTTTGGAAAATGATACTAGATAAAAACCTGCATCCACGTAAGAGAATAAAGAATGCTGAAAATAGTAAATATGTGGCTAAATGTAAAATACTTTTTTTGATTTTTGTTCAGTTTGTTGATCCTTGATTGTTTAAATAAAAATAATGTATTATAGGATTTTGTTCAGTTTGATCCTTGATTGTTTAAATAAAAATAATGTATTATAGGATTTATAACATGTAGAAAGAAAACATTTGATAGGAGTAGCACAAAGTCTGGGAGATAGAAATAGAAGTAAACTTTGTGAGCTTCTTACATTGTACCCAAAGTGTTATTATATTACTTGAAAGCAGACTGTAGTAAGTTGAAGATGTATACTATAAACCTAAAAGTACCACTGCTAAAAGGATAAAAACAAATATGTAAGCCTTTGTTAGCTAATAAGATAACAAACAGGATAAAGTACAATCATAAGAAAAATTAATCCAAAAAAGGTAGAAAAAGAGAGCAAAAACAAGATGAACCAAATAGGAAACAAATGGCAAGATGGTAAGTTTAAACCCAAGAATATAAATTATCACGATAAATGTGAATGATCTAAATTTCATATTCAATTTCACATAAGATGTGAGATTGACAATTTGAATTAAAAAAGCAAGGCTAAACCATATATTACCTACAAGAAATCCAATTTAAATATAAATAAGTAAATAAAAATAAAATAATGGAAATAAGAGAGGACACAAACAGATGGAGAAACATTCCATGTTTATGGTTAGGAAGAATCAATATTGTGAAAATGGCCATACTGCCCAAAGTAATTTACAGATTCAATGCTATCCCCATCAAGCTACCAATGACCTTCTTCACAGAACTGGAAAAAACCACCTTAAACTTCATATGGAACCAAAAGAGAGCCCGCATAGCCAAGTCAATTCTAAGCAAAAAGAACAAAGCAGGAGGCATCACACTACCCGACATCAAACTATACTACAAGGCTACAGTAATCAAAACAGCATGGTACTGGTACCAAAACAGAGATATAGATCAATGGAACAGAACAGAGGCGTCGGAGGTGACACAACATATCTACAACCACCCGATCTTTGACAAACCTGATAAAAACAAGCAATGGGGAAAGGAATCCCTGTTCAATAAGTGGTGTTGGGAAAACTGGCTAGCCATATACAGAAAGCAGAAACTTGACCCCTTCCTGACACCTTACACTAAAATTGACTCCAGATGGATTAAAGACTTAAACATAAGACCTAACACCATAAAAACCCTAGAAGAAAACCTAGGCAAAACCATTCAGGACATAGGCGTAGGCAAGGACTTTATGACCAAAACACCAAAAGCATTGGCAACAAAAGCCAAAATAGACAAATGGGACCTGATCAAACTCCACAGCTTCTGCACGGCGAAAGAAACAGTCAATAGAGTGAATCGGCAACCAACAGAATGGGAAAAAATTTTTGCAGCCTACCCGTCAGACAAAGGGCTGATATCCAGAATTTACAACGAGCTAAAAAAGATTTACAAGAAAAAAACAAACAAGCCCATTCAAAAATGGGCAAAGGATATGAACAGGTACTTTACAAAAGAAGACATACATGAGGCCAACAAACATATGAAAAAATGCTCATCATCACTGGTCATTAGGGAAATGCAAATCAAAACTACGTTGAGATACCATCTCACGCCAGTTAGAATGGTGATCATTAAAAAATCTGGAGACAACAGATGCTGGAGAGGATGTGGAGAAATAGGAACACTTTTACACTGTTGGTGGGAGTGTAAATTAGTTCAACCATTGTGGAAAACAGTGTGGCGATTCCTCAAGGACCTAGAAATAGAAATTCCATTTGACCCAGCAATCCCATTACTGGGTATATATCCAAAGGATTATAAATCGTTCTACTATAAGGACACATGCACACGAATGTTCATTGCAGCACAGTTTACAATAGCAAAGACCTGGAACCAACCCAAATGTCCATCGATGATAGACTGGACAGGAAAAATGTGGCACATATACACCATGGAATATTATGCAGCCATCAAAAACGATGAGTTCGCATCCTTTGTAGGGACATGGATGAACCTGGAAACCATCATTCTCAGCAAACTGACACAAGAACAGAAAATCAAACACCACATGTTCTCACTCATAGGTGGGTGTTGAACAATGAGAACACATGGACACAGGGAGGGGAGCACTATACACTGGGGTCTGTTGGGAGGGGAGAGGGGGGGATAGAGGGGGGTGGGGAGTTGGGGAGGGATAGCATGGGGAGAAATGCCAGATATAGGTGAAGGGGAGGAAGGCAGCAAATCACACTGCCACATATGTACCTATGCAACAACCTTGCATGTTTTTCACATGTACCCCAAAACCTAAAATGCAATAAAAAAAAAAAATAAAAATAAAATAAAAATAAAATAATGGAAAAAGACATACTACCACTAGTCAGAAGAAAGCTGGTATAGTTATATTAATCTTTATAAGTAGATTTCTGAATAAGCCAAATCATTTATGCATTGAATAGCAAAGGTTATTAACAAGTTAGTAACAGAGATAAACATTTCAAAATAGAAAAAACTGATGGAACTTCAAGAAGAAATAGAAAAATCCTCAATTAGCATCAGAGATTTTAATATTTCCTCCCAATACTATAGAATAAGTAAATGGAAAATCTATAGGATGTGTATTTGAATAACTCCATCAACAAACTTGATCTTTTATTTCTAGAACCCTATATTCAATGAGCAGAATACATGTTCTTTTCTAATGTACCGAATACATTTATTAAAGTAGACTAAATTCAAATCTTATAAAGTATATTCTCTAAAAACATAATTAAATTGGGAATCAATAACCAAAAAAAAATCTAAAAAATTCATAAATATTTAGAAAATAAATTATATAATTCTACATATCCCATGGGTTAAAGAAGAAATCCAAAGTGAAATTAGTATGAAAATGAAAATACAACATGTCAAAATTTGTAGACTATAACTAAAGCAGTGATTAGAGTAAATTTTATAGCCATCAATGTCTATATTAGAAAAGAAGAAAAGTTCAAATCATTGACCTCTGATTATATTTTAAGAGACTAGAAAAAAGTGCAAACTAACATAAGAGTAAACAGATAAAAGAAAAATACTTTGTGGACAGAAATAAATTTTAAAAAGAGAAAATCAAGGACACCGAAAGATAGTTCTTTGTATGAATTTGCAAACCTGATAAACCTCTAGCCAGATTGCTCAGGAAAAAAAGAGATAACACAAATTATCAATATCAAGAATACTAGAGCTGACAGATACAGATGCTACCTATGTTAAAAGGACAATAAATGAATAGTGCAAACAACTTTATGCCCCCAAATTTGATGGTTTAGATAAAATTGACAAATTTCTTGAAAGACACAAACTACCAAAGTTCACTCTAGAAGGAATAGGTAGCCAGAATAGGCTATGTTTACAAGAATTTGCTAAAACCTTCCCACAAAGAAAGCCCCAGGCTGAGGTAGATTCACTAGGGAATTCTATAAAATTTGGAGGAATAAATAATACTAAGTCTACACAAACATAGAAGATTGAAGAAAATGGAACACTTACCAATTTATTCTATGAGAATGGCATTACCCAGATACCAAAACCAGAAAAAGATGTTAGAAGACAAAAGATTACAGACTAATAACCTTCATGAACATAGATACAAAAACAATTAACAAAATTTAACAAGGTAATACAACTTGATCAAGTGAGGATGATCCTGGGAATGCAGGTTTCATTTAACATTTGAAAATCAGTCAGTGTAATTTATCATATTAATAAATGAAGCCATATGGTTAAATTGATAGAGACTAGAAAAACCACTGACAAAATTAAATATTCACCCCTGATAAAAATTCTCTGAAAACTATGAATAAAAAGGATATTTCTCAACCTGATAAAATGATCTATGGAAAACCTACAGCTATGCCATCCTTAATACCAACAGTCTGGGTGCTTTCTTCCTGAGATCAAGGCAAGAATATTCTCTTTAATCTCTTCTATTCAATATCGTACTAGTAGTTTTAGCCAATGCTATAAGGAAAGACAAAATAAAATACATCGATATTAAAATGGTAGAAGAATAAAATTCAGTTTTATTTCTATGTAAAACTGGAAGACTTACAGTGACTGTTTTTCAAGACTTATTACAGGAATTAAATAATGTGGTATTGGCATAAGAATAGAGAACTAGATCAACAGAAAAGAATAAAGAACCCAGAAATAAGCTCTAAATCCATGGTCAAATGATTTCCAACAAAGACAATTCTATGGATAAAGGATGGTAATTCCAATAAACGATGCTGGAACAATTGGACAGCCATCTGTCCATACATTGCAACGTGTAAAAATTAACTTGAAATGGTCCCTAGACTTAGGTGTAAAACCTAAAAATCATAAAACAACTGGAGATAAACGTATTTAAAAGTCTTTGTGATTTTGGGTTAGATCATGAGTATTTAAACACAACATCAAAAATACATTGCAAAAACAAAAAAGTAGTATATTGGCCTTTATCACAATTTAAAAAATTATTTGAAAGACACTATTAACAGAATGCAGAAATTAGCCATGGACTGAGAAAATATATTTGCAAATTACATTTGTTAAAGCACTTATATCAGAGTATTAAAAGAACTCAAAATATGGTTGTAAGACAGCAAATAACCCAATTTTTAAAAGCCAGAAGATTTAAACAGATCATTTACCAAAAGATATATGGATGGAAAATAAACATATGAAAATATGCTCAACATTATTACTCATTAGGGAAATATAAATTAAAACTGCAGTGAGACACCACTACAGACCCACTGAAATGACTATAATCAGCAAGACAGAAAATAGAGTTGGTGATGATGTGGAGAAACTTGAACTTTGTTATACTGCTGGTGGGGTTTAAAATTAAACAGTTTGGCAGTTTCTTAAAAATGTAAGCATTCATTTACCACGAATTCCAGACATTCATGGAGAAATGAAATTGTATGTCCACACAAAGACTTTTACATGAATGTTCTCGGCAACTTTATTTATAATGGCTAAAAACTAGAATCAACCCAAATGTCCATTGCTGTGTGGACCATTTTCTATTATATGCTCATATTTGCTCTTATATGTCCTTATAATGTAATACTACTCAGAAATAAAAAGGAATAACTGTTAATTTATGCAGCAACATAGATGATTATCAGAATTGTTATGCAGAGTGGTAAAAGCTAGACAAATAGTATCGTAAAAAATTCGAACTAATCTCATGACAGAAAGCAGAACAGTGATTATTTCTAGAAAGGGATCAGGCAGTGGGGGTGTACAGGTGGGAGGGATTAAAAAGTAGCATAAGGACACTTGTGAGAGTGATTTATTGCCTTGATTCTGGTGATGGTTTTATGAGTGTATACATGTATCATAAGTTATTTCATGACACGTTTTAAATAAGTGGAATTTATTATATGTTTATTATATTAAATACAGCTACAGATAAATGTATGAGAGACAAACATATATTACTCTATTTAATTTATTTGAAAATTTTGAATTATATCCTTAGGTCTGTTTGACTTGAGTTCCCTCGTGTCTTTAACTGTAACTGCTTGAAATTCCTTTGAAAGCGCTGGACAGACTAGCACATCAAAAAACTTACCCACCATTATCAAGTCAGCTTCATCCCTGGGATGCAAGGCTGGTTCAACATATGCAAACCAGTAAACATAATCCATCATATAAACAGAACCAATTACAAAAACCACAGGATCATCTCAATAGATGCAGAAAAGGCCTCTGATAAAATTCAACATCTTGCAATCAGTCGAGAGAAAGAAATAAAGCGTATTCAGACAGAAAGAGAGGAAGTCAAATGGTCTCTGTTTGCAGACAACATGTTTCTGTATTTATAAAACTCCATCATCTCAGCCCCACAACTCTGAAAGCTGATAAGCAACTTCAGCAAAGTCTCAGGATACAAAATCCATGTGCCAAAATCACAATCATTCCTTTACCCCAACAATAGACAAGTGGAGATGCAAATCATGAATGAACTCACATTCACAATTGCTACAAAGAGAATAAAATACCTAGGAATGCAGCTAACAAGGGATGTGAAGGACCTCTTCAAGGAGAGCTACAAACCACTACTCAAGGAAATAAGAGAGGACACAAACAAATGGAAAAATATTCCGTACTCATAGATAGGAAGAATCAATATTGTGAAAATGGTCATTCTGCCTAAAGTAATTTATAGATTCAATGCTATTCCTATCAAACTACCATTGACTTTCCTCACAGAATGGGAGAAAATTTTTGCAATTTACCCATCTGACAAAGGCCTAATATCCAGAATCTACAAGGAATTTAAATTTATGAGAGAAAAAAAAAATTCCATCAAAAAGTGGAGAAAGGATATAAACAGACTCTTCTCAAAAGAAGATATGTATGCAGCCAACAAACATATGGAAAAAAGCTCAACATCACTGATTATTAGAGAAATGCAAATCAAAACCACAGTTAGATACCATCTCACACCAGTCAGAATGGTGATTATTAAAAAGCCAAAAAACAGCAGATGCTGGTGAGGCTGTAGAGAAATAGCAATGCTTTTACACTGTTGGTGGGAGTGTAAATTAGTTCAACCATTGTGGAAGATAGTGTGGCGATTCCTTAACGATTTAGAATCAGAAATACCATTTGACCCAGCAATCTCATTACTGTATATATACCCAAAAGAATATAAATTATTCTACTATAAAGACACATGTACATATATGTTTGTTGAAGTGCTATTCACAATAGCAAAGACATGGAAGCAACCCAAATGCCCATCAGTGATAGAGTGGATAACAAAAACATACACCATGGAATACTATGCAGCCATAAAAAGGAAGGGGATCATGTCCTTTGCAGGGACATGGATGAAGCTGGAAGCCATCATTCTCAGCAAGCTAACACAGGAACAGAAAAAACACTGTATGTTCTCACTCATAAGTGGGAGTTGAACAATGAGAACACGTGGGAGGGGAACATCACACACTGGGGCCTGTTGGGCAGTTTGGGGCAAGGGGAGGGAACTTAGAGTTTCGGTCAATAGCTACAGCAAACCACCATGGCCCACATATACCTATGTAACAAACCTGCACATTCTGCCATGTATCCTGGAACTTCAAATTAAAATAAAATTGAAAAATAAATAAATTAATTAAAAACAAAAAAAGAAAGTGCTGGGTAGAACAATTAACAGTAATTCCAAACATTGTCAGTACAGGAGTAAGAAAAACAAGAACATGCTCAGTTGTTTGGGCAGCCACTCTTTCTGGTTCATTAAAGTTATTAGTGCCCATCCTTAAACATTACTATGCCTTAGATCATAATTATTTTTAAAATAATTACAGAAGCCAAGATATCAAGAAAAATCATTTTTAAAAACAATTATGGTTACTCACTCAAAATGAACATTATACAACTTTGAATCTTCCCCCTATAAAAAGAGAATCTTTGCAGGGTCAAAATTATGTAATGGATTCTGTTTTTGTCAAAGAGAAGGATCTTGTATTTAGGAGCCATGACAGTCCAACTTGTACCTCTGATTCATTGTAAAAAGGGGTGAGTTTCTCAGACATCTCTAAGACACACCAAATTCTTGTATGAAGCTCTTTCCTCCTTCCTGCACAAATAAGCCACAGTGTGTGGAGAAAACTCTAGACTGGGATTAAGAAACGTGCCTCTGGATCAAATATGTCCACTTCTGCAAAGGAGTGTTATACAATCACAAAAAGAAAGCAGATCAGTATTTCCTCATATTTTAACTGATTGTTGATATTTTGTGTTCCTAGGGTTTACTGAGGCATAAAAAGTTATGATTACAGTTGCTTTTTGATGATTATTAAATTTAAAATATACATCTTCACCTGATAGCTGTCTACATGTGACTGGAAGACCTGAATGAGATTTTGGACATCTTGCCAGAGACCATGATATTTGTTGGTCTTAGCAGAAAGAGCCTACAATAAAATTGCCCTCACCCACGGGTCCAGTAGCAATTGTCATGGGAAGGTTCTGTCAGTTATCTTAGAATAGTGCTTCTCCAGTTTAAGTGCAGATATCCAGGAATCCTGTTAACATGCAGATTCAGGTTTCATATGGAGAGAACTGACATTCTGAGTTGGTATTGAACTTGTAGCTGATGTCATTGCTGCTGGTCAGTGAATCACATTTGAGTAGCAAGGTCTCAGATTTTTGTTGGACTATTCATGAGATGTGAGGATTTGTTGTTCTGTCTCAAAGAGCAGCCGTACAAATTGTGGGCCTGAAATTGTCTGTGGCAGTTAGGATTAGGATTGGCTGTAGTTGCCTATTAGTGGCTTAAACAAGGTAATTTCTTTCTTGAGGTAAGGAGTCCAGGGCTGGTATAGTGGTGTCATTGCATCAGGACCCATGGTCTTTCTCTCTTTTTGGCCAGTCACATTTAGCATATCACTTTAGGGACCAAGATGACTATTTTTCAGCTGCTTAGTTTTAATTGAGTCAGCAAGAACAGTGAGGTAGCCGAAAAGGCTATGACTTATACCTCTAGTGAAATTGTTGGAAGCTACATACACAATTTCTATTTATATCTTACAGGTCAAGTGGTCTCATAGCCACAACTATCTGCAAGGGAGACTGGGTAGCAATGTGCTCATCTACAAAGTGGAATTCTGTTTCAAGACAGGAGGTTGGACTTTGGGAGGCAACTAGCAGCCTCTGCTGCAGTGTCTGTGTACTGATTTTGGTTAAAAGGACTGCAATTCTCAATGCATTAAAGTTTAGTTCAGCAATGAACCATGTAACCTTGGACTTAACCTATATAGAGCTTAGTTTTTAGGTTTGTAAAATAAGGGGCTTATACCAGGACTGAAATAGCAGGAAAGCTGTAGAGAGAGGAGTGGAACAGTCTCCAATAGTTAAAACATACCTGAGGAAACATACCTGTCTTGCTAAGCAAGAAGAATCTCTACTTCCACATACACTCAGACTTATAGATTACATTTTCATCATCTGTCCTCTCTTATTCTCCCATCCAGCCTGCCTTCAATGTGCAATATAGTTTATGTGGAAATTATTTCCCATTATGGCTCTGTTTCTTTTCTTCAATAGAGACAACGCTTTCAAAATATTTAGCGAGTAGCAGTGAAAGAAAAACATCGACTAAAGTTTTTTTAAATGCTGTTTTTTTTTCAGAAATTATTGCTGGTATTTACTTAAATAGGGTACCTATTTCCAATTCTGACTTTAATAGTTTCTTAAAAAAAGTGAAGGATGTCTGTACAGCTTCTAAGGAATATAAGAAAATATGTATATTTTTGTTAGATGACATCATCTCTTTCAGCTAAGTGAAAGAACAAGGTAGGCAAATATTGAGGATCTTATTTAGCTTTTGAAAGTTAAGGAAGGGGATTCAAAATAATATATATTTGTTGTACAATTTAAGAGAGTCTTTTAAAAGGAGAAAAGAAATCATTGTGTGACAAGGTTTATTGTATGTTTTGCATTAAACCATAAAGCAATCCATAATATTCATGGGGTCTATGAAATACCATATTCTAACCAGAAAGTACCCAGGCCTAATCCTGTTTAAGCTACTGTCATTGGAGGTGTAAGGCCCTGATGGTTTATACATACGAGCAACCATGTATAAAGTCTGTAACAATCTACATGAAGGCGTTTTACTGACCAATTTTCATCCTCTTATATAAAGGAAATTGGACTCTAGGGGCATATGTATTTATTAAATTCCATTTCCCTCACTTGCTCATTAAAAGTCTGTGCTTTTAAAACAATTCCCTTGTATAAAAGTAGAAACTAAGGAAGCATACTTTTAAACTGTAGACTTTTCTGTTTTTTAGCATTTCGAGAAATAGTAAGTCTTGAAATTACAAAAACTTCCATAACATTAGAACATACCAATATAAATATTAGCATAATTTGAGGTCATAGTAGATATATTATTTAATTTTATTAAGTTTCTCTGACCTCTCAAGACCCACCAAACTTTTATATGGGAGCTCTTGCTGCCTTTCTGCACAAATATTATTGTAGAAAATTCAGACTCAACTAACCACAGTATATGGGAAACACTTCCTTTTAACCACTATTATCATTCAGGGTCCAGCTAGGAGACAGAAAACACACAGTAATCTGAACAACTAAAATTTCTTATAGATAATTATCAATTAGTAGCTAGGGCTTAATTACTAAGTGGTAAAGATAACTTCTAAGAATACAGGAACAGCAAAGAGTGCAGTCACTGACTCCATGGCTAAGTCCAAGTACGCAAGGAAGGACTGAATCTGGAAGCAGCCCCTGCCTCCATGCTTAGATTCAGACCTGTTGGAGAGGGCATGACTGCAGCCCACTGGATGGAGGAGAAACTCCCTGAAGTGGTACGGATGGACAAACAGGAAACCTCTTGCTGGGTTGCCAATGAAACTTACTGAGAAATCAGCTAGAACACAGGCAGAACACTGTAGGAAACTATTCACTGGGGTGCCTGCCAGACTTTCTGGGTTGCTGGCTGGGGTGCCAGTTGAACTGAACTTGCTAGGAAGCTGCCTGCAGGGTTGCTGCTGGATTGCTGGATAACTGAGCACCAGCAGTGTCCCACATGCTGGTGGACACTGCAGGAGCCAGAAGGGAGAAAAGTGAGTGAGAAAGAGACGTTCTTTTCTTCTCCAGTCCTCTACTGATAATGCTTACAACTGTGCCAGTCAGCAAAGGAGAAATGTTTAGAGGGTCCAGCTACAGTATCACAAGGCAGTATAGTGAGGGATTTGGACTTGAGGAGCAATAAATTGATAGCTGGCACAAAACTTTTTTTTTTTAATTTAAGTAACTGAATGCGAATTGGAATTATTAAAATGAAAAAAAGTGATGCTTGTTATTCTATAACCATAACCAGATTAGAGCCATATTCTGGTTATATATATGGTTATGTAACCATATTCCATAACCATAACCTAGAAGAATTAAAAACCTAGAAAAATTAAATGACTTGTTCAAGGCTAAAGAGTTAGTAAAAGAGATAAATGATTTGCTCAATGGCTGTTTATTTATTTAGCCACCAGATGCTGTTGGTCCAAGGTCCAGAAGATACAGTAGTGAACAAAATGGAGGCACTTCTGGCACTCACGGAGCTTACATTTTGGTAGAGGGAGTGAGAAAACAAACCGAGAAACAAATAAATACATAGTAATTTGGGTATTAAAGGTGCAATGACAAGAAAAAGCAGGGTAAGAAGATAGAAAATAATGTAGGTGGGATAGGAGAGGGAGGCTGTGCTATTTATATTTGGTGCCATTTAAACAGAAACTTGAATGTTTTCTTAACTTCCAATCCAAAACATTCAAACATCAAATGTAATATGTTTCCTAATTATAATCATACCTTTTTTGTTTGTATTCATGTTTTTTTAAATAAGAATACATTTATATCCTTTTAGGAATCAAGTTTGAAAAATGTCAGTTTCTTTCCTCTCTTCTTTTTATAAAGGGGACTACAGTTACCTGTTTTCAGTGTCTCTAGTGATCACACCCCAGGAAGCTAAGCAGATGTTACTTACAGGAAACCTGGTTAAAATGGACACAAGCTATATACTCTACCTTTTCGAAACTCATTCAGACTGACCACATATTTTGGCAAGTTTCAACTGGTTACTAGATTTCTGGCTGTTCAGATATTATACATCTCCTAAGGGCAATGTTGAAAATGCTGAAAATCATTCAACAGTTAAAGCCCCACATAAGATGATATTTCAGCACTGAGATATTTCTTAATTATATGTGTTTCCACTGTATGTGTAAATAGGGAATAAAAGTCGCTGAAATGCCATTAACAATAGCTGTGGAAATTTTGCTGTTTTGAAACTATATACACAAAAAGAGAGTGGAACATTTCATGGTCAATAGGCAATTGGGCTATTTCCTGACACGTAGAGCTGACTTGAAGGTCATATAATTGATATTACGGTCAAACTTTAAAATATTGTCTTAAATGGGCAATGGAGTTGCAGAGATACAATGGAGTTTTCCTAGTTAGAAGAAAACATTCTTCATTTTAAGTATTTTGAAAATGTCACCAAATTTTAATTTGATTTCATCTGGACCTTTTGCAATATAATTAGAAAATATAGGACTAATCTGTATTTCCTTGCAGCTGGTCATTTATCCTGCCATAGCTCTTTTGGTTTGTAAACCCACTAATCAAGTAAAATGAAATGCACTGAAGTTTCAATGTGACAAAAAATTGGTGATTTCAAGAGATCACATTAAAATTCTGCATTAGTTAACGCAAAATTTAAAATACCTCATTGGTTATTAAAATCACTTTGCTGAATTGTGTATAGATAAATGAATACATCTGTTAAATTTAGTTGAAATTACAATACAAATGGAAATATCTTAAAGGTGCTTATTACCTTGTTTATATCTCTATTTTAGAGAGACATTTTGTCATTAATTTAGCACGCTGTGGAAAAAAACGAAACTTTGCAAGAAAATCACTGCATAATTCAAAACGCTGTATCATGAGAATACTAACTAAAACTTCTCAAGTTTTTTATATCTCTTAACTCCTGTGAGCACAAAAGTTGGACTCATGCATCTTAGTGTTTACCTTACAAAGATCAAAAGAACAAAACTCAGAAGACAAAAATATATTCTTCCCTAATTAGAAAAATACTTGCATAGTGTAAGAAAAAGTATAAAGAGACTACCAAAAACCTGCCAATTATAATTCTGTCTTATGTCTCTCTTAGTAAGTTTTTGGTTAGTTTTTTGAAGCAAATCAGGTGATAGTTAAATGTGCCTAGGGGACCGCTGAGAGCATCCAGTTATTATCCTCGTGGACAAGTTTCCCCTCAGTTACAGGATGAGAGCCAACCACCAGGCCATGGATTTATGTTGGCCACATAAAGGGGAAAAATATTTTGTAAAGAGCAATGAATGAAAAGGGACAAAAGTTTTAAACAAGTTCCTTATCTCCTTTTAGTCCTCAGATACCTTATGTTGAATGGCCAGATCATTTTATTATTGCAAATGCCATGGCTGTAATCTTTTATTGCTTGCAGTACAGGCCTACAGCATTAAGTTAGTATAAAATTACATATAGTTTAATATATCTGTACAACACCTTTAAACAAGCTTCTCTAGGCAAGAAGGTTATCCGTCTTATAAATCTATTATTCCATTGTACATCTTGATAGCCTAGCATTGCTCCTAGCCATGTTTAAGCATTAAATAGTGCATTATTATTTCACATAAATCAACCAGAGATGTGTGAATTCATAAATTTTGCATTTGCACAGACAGTATTTTAAACGTTTTACTGCTTCGTGGGAACTCAGAGCACCAGCCTGTACACAAATCAGGACCTGAGAAATTTCAATAAATTTTAATATCACAATTACATCTTCTCAAAGTCAAAGCAGGCATGTTTTGGAAGTATTTTAATTGAGTCCAAAAATGAAAGTAAGACATGAAGAGTGGCTTTTTTGTTTGCATTTAGTCAACTATTGTTATAATAAGCTAATAAGCACTTTGCTTTTAAAATTCTTTATAGCAAAAAGGTATAGAGAAAATAAGGTCTTATCCAAATTTGAGATGAAGGAAAAATATATCAAGATTTAAGTAATTATTTGTAATTTATTAAAAGTAATGAAGATGGAAAGTAATACAAGACTGACAAGCTTATGTTACAATTAACATGCAGCTTTACAGTTGAACCTGAAATATGTCATTAAAAAATTCATAATTTACATTCTAAGTTACCTGAGGGTAAGAAGCAGGCCTTTTCTGGGGGTTCCTAGGTGATTCTCTTTGATTTGTAAGAAAACTATATTCTCTTTCTTATTCCTAGGCATTTGGGGGAGGTGATAACGTTTATTGCTTCTTCAAAGTTTTAATTATTTTTCTCAGAAATTTTTTTTTTGAGGTTTCACTTAGTAAGAAATGGCTATGAAATTTAATGCATGGGAGTTGTGTGTTTAGGGAAGATTTCTGCTTTCGTATGTGTGTGGTGAAAGTTATATTCCTGTTGCAATGATTTTTAATGCATATAATTAACTGCACAAATGCCACACTAATTTGAAAATGGCATATTTATCACCTAGAAACAGGTGACGTAGAAAGATAAATTGCTGCAAACATAGAACTTGCTTCCAAATATGGTCAAATTCTGTGTAGACAGCTGAAAGGATAGGAGAGAAAAGAAAAAAGCTTCTGCTGAATTTTTTGGATTATTCTCAACTGAGACTCTGTCATTATTAGTAGGTAAATTCTGGGCTAAGAAGTGAAAAAAGATAGGTAAAAATAATATTCTACTGCTAACTTTTCTTTCTGGAGTAATTTTTTTTAATGATGAGGACTTCCATTTTTCTTTATAAACTGTAGATATTTTCTCTACCATCCTGAATCCTGCCCTTTCTTTCCTGATGAACTAAAAAGCTCAAACCTAAGGTTAACCTAATAAACCTAAGGTTATTGTTTGGAGATTAGTGTCTTTAGAATGATAAGCAAAAGACAGACACAAGGAGTCTTTAGACCATTGCAGCTGATCAGGGTAATGACAAGCATTGCCAGACCAGGCTGGCTTGGAATGTTAAAGAAAGCAGATCTTGTTACCATCCATAAAAATACTAATAGCAGGGGATGGGAGATTGGGGAGGGATAGCATTAAGAGAAATACCTAATGTAGATGACAGGGTGAGGTGATGGATGCAGCAAACCACCATGGCACGTGTATACCTCTGTAACAAACCTGCACGTCCTGCACATGTACCCCAGAACTTAAAGTATATATATAAAAAAAAAAACTAATGGAAGCTTCTCTCTTATTCTGATGAATGTTGAAAACCAAGTGGCTTATAAAAGAAACAGCAGCATACATTTTTTTAATGATGATTTTTGACTATTTAGCATTCATTGGTTTAGAATCCACTTAGTTTTTGATAGTGTTGCTATTTCTAGTTTCCGTGTGTGTGTGTGTGTGTGTGTGTGTGTGTGTGTGTAAGTTTTATCTTGTTGTGTGGGCCTTGACTATCAAGATATAAGGACAAAAATGATTTATTATAGAAATTATATTTTCTGAGCTGAGCCAGAAGGCATTCTTTACTTTAGCTCTTGTATAAGCAAGAGTTAGTGTTATGTATATATTTTATGTGTATATAATGTTTACTTAGCAATATATATATTTATGCCACACAAGTGGCCCATGGTACCATTATGTAAATCCCTATATTTTTCAAAGACTATATGGCTGAGGAAAGAGCATGTGTAAACAAACATGTTTTAAAATTCTCAGTGTGTGTCAACACCATTTAAATAAATATATGTTTTTTCTCATAACACTAACTTTACTGGTTAGAGGGGAAGTTAGAAGAAAAAATGGACAATGAATACAGGCATATTTCATGTTATTGGTTATTGCACTTTGAAGAGACTGTGTTTTTACAATTTGAAGGTTTGTGGCAAAACTGCATCAAACAAGTCTATTGGTTGTCATTTTTCTGACAGCATGTGAAAATTTTGTCTAAGTATTATGTTTTGATAATTATAGTAATTTTTCAAAATTGTTATTATTGTATCTGTGATGGTGATCTGTAATCAGTAATTTTGATGTTATTATTATAATTTGTTTGGTGGTCCATGAATTGTGCCCATATAAGATGGTGAACTTAATCAATGCTGTGTGTGTTCTGACTGTTTCACTGATTAAGTGTTTCCCCACCTCTCTCCCTCTTCTTGATACTTCTTATTCTCTGAGACACAACAATATTGAAATTAGGACAATTAATAACCCTACAACAGCCTCTAAGTGTTCAAATGAAAGCAAGGAAGAATTTCACATCTCTCACCTTACATCAAAAGCTACAAATGATTAAGCTTAGTGAGAAAGATGTGTTGAAAGTTGAGACAGGCTGAAAGCTAGGCCTTGTATACCAGTTAGCCAAGTTGTGAATGCAAAGGAAAAGTTCTTGAAGGAAATTAAAAGTGCTACTGCAGCAAACGCATGAATGATAAGAAAGTTAAACAAGCTTATTGCTGATATGGAAAAAGTTTGAGTGGTGTGGATAGATCGAATCAGCCACAACATTCCCTTAAGCCAAGCCTAATCCAGAGGCTATAACGCTCTTCAATTCTATGAAGGTTGAGAGAGGTTAGGAAGTTTCAGAAGAAAGATTTGAAGCTAGCAGAGGTTGGTTCATGAGATTTAAGAAAAGAGACGTCTCCATAACATAAAAGTAAAAGGTGAAGCAGCAAGTGTTGATGTAGAAGCTACAAGTTACCCAGAAGATCTAGCTAAGATCATTGGTGAAGGTGACTACACTAAACAGCATATTTACAATGTAGACAAAACAGTCTTATATTGGAAAGAGGTGCCATCTAGGAATTTCATAACTAGAGAAATGACTGCTTGCCTTAAAACTTCAAAGGAAAGGCTGACTCTCTTGTTACAGGCGAATGCAACTGATAACTTTAAGTTGAAGCCATTGTTCATTCACCATTCTGAAAATCTTAGGGACCTTAAGAAAGATGCTAAATCTCCTCTGCTTGTGCTCTATAAATGCAACAACACAGCTTGGACGACAGCACATCTATTTATGCATGGTTTACTGAATATTTTAAGCCCACTGTTAAGACCCACTGCTCAGATAAAAAAAATATTCCTTTTAAAATATTACTGCTCATTGACAATGCACCTGGTCACCTAAGAGTTCAGATGGAGGTGTATAAGGGAATTCATGTTGTTTTCATGCCTGCTAACACAGCATCCATTCTATGAGTAAAATGCTATCAAACGGCATCTCATGCTACAGAGACATTTTTCATGAAAGGAAGATCCAATGTGCCAAATTTCATTGTTGTATTATTTTAAGAAATTGCCACAGTAACTCTAATCTTCAGCAAGCACCACCCTGATCAGTCAGCAGCCATGAATGTCAAGGCAAGACCCTCCAGCAGCAAAATGATTACAACTTGCTGAATGCTCAGATGATTGCTGGCATTTCTTAACAATATTTTAAAATTAAGGTATACATACTCTTTTGTTAAACATAGCTATTACACACTTAATATACTACAGTATAGTGTAAACATAACTTTATATTCTCTGGGAAACCAAAAACCTCATGTGACTTCTTTAATTGCAATATTTCCTTTATTGCAGTGGTTTAGAACCAAACCTGCAGTATCTCTGAGATATGCCTGCATGTTGAATTCTAAGGCAAAATGAATTTGTTTCTTTTTTTTAAATAAAATATTTGGTTGCAAACATAACTGTTTCTATTTGAATGGAAAAAAATTGATTCTTTTGTTTTCTACCCTTACTTATGGATTCAGTTTCTATTGGGTAAACCACAATTATACTTTTATATACATAGAGAGCACTGTCTTTGTGTTTCATTGTTCTGTCTTCTGTTTGTATGATTATGAATTCACCTTAAAATGTTTCAGCTAAGGAGAAATCAAGACAGCAGGTGAAAAGTAAACCAATAATTGGTTAGTCTTAATTTTCCAAGTTTTACCTCTCTTTATTTTAGACATATTCATTAAAAATGTATTGTAAGCTGTTAGAATGAAAAGTTCCAGATCCTGGACATCATTCATATCCTCAAATGAACTATATATTTATAGACCTTACAGTTTTATTAGAATATGTGCAACTAGGTTATATGAATGTGATATTGCTTTTTATTAAAAACCAAATACTTTATTTTACAAATAAAACTGGCTACAATAGGAAGGGATGCAATCTGATTTTCTGTTTTTGTGATGAGTTGTCATGGAGCTGCTTATATCTGCTGAGAAGCAATATGGCATAGTAGAGAGAACACAAGCACTAGTGTCACAGTTCCTTGGTTGGTGAACCAGCTCTGCCATTTAACTTTCTCATGCAGAGATGGCTGACTGTCCATCAATCTTTCATGCCACCTTTCATATCATAGAGTGGTGACTGGCAAGTACATACCCTGCCAGAGCCCATGCCCCCGTGTCCCTCTACCTCTTCCATGTAACTGCAACCACAAGACTATAGAATGTGAATAGAAATGATGGATGTCTCTTCTGTGCCAAACCAGTTAAGAAGCAGTTATGTATGCTCCTATTTTCTTCTTGTTTTCCTCAAGGCAGATGATTGTGAGGCCTTAGAGGAGGGCAAAAACACAAAACACAAAAAGTCATGAGTATTTGTGTTGAAAGAGGTCATTGACCATCAATTACAGTTACAAGTTCTGAAATGTTAGCATTTGTTACAGCAGCTAACACTACTGTACAAACTAATACATACAATGTAAATCTTGGCATTTTTTTTAACCTCTCTTAAATGCAATAAGAATCTGCAATGTAAATAAATACAAAAGGAAGAGGCCTACCTCAGAGTTCCTAGGAACCTCAAATGAAAAGGCGTATCACAAAGTGTTTCATAGTGCTAACCAGATATATAAAATTTGCCATAATTTTTTATTGTTGTCTCACTTGGCCTCTTAGCAACAAATCTTTTACACCTATGACTTGGTATGGAAGTGTATTAACACTCTATTCTGCAACATTGTAAGAAACACTTACAGCTTTTTTTTTTTTTTTTTTTTTGCTCAACATACTTTGAATCCCCTCTTTTAAATTACTAATCACAGTACCTTACTCTGTTGTGAAGAGTAATCAGTGTACTATGGCTTTTTCTGTTTCACCACTTTTATGGGCAACTATTTTATGTCAGACTGAAATATCCTAGCTTGGCTGTGGTGAATACATTTTAAACAATCCTGCCAACTCCATTTTACCCACCTTGAGCTATGTAGGGCATTCTGTTCCGAGAATTTTGTAGTCTGGGACACTTGGCATCTTTGTAACCAATTTTCTGAGAAACAGGGCCCACTGGCCCATAGATCCTGGACCTGCAACTGTGTAACTGCCTACCCCACATCCTGAGTGAAAAACAACTTTAAACAGAATTTTGTTGTTAGACACTCCCCCCCGCCGCCACTTCCCCAATCCTACTCCTTCTGCTTCTGTAATAATCTGCTTACTGCTTCTGACCCTAAACTGATATAAAAATGTTGACTGCCCTTTGTTCTGGGCCAAGAGGTTTGAGCTCTAGTTGACTCTCGGACGCCGGCCATGAAAGTGGACTCTCAACAAACTCAGAGCATGGCGCTTCTGTTTAAATTTGCTTGGGTATTACAAGACATTGTACCATGTTATGCCATTTTGTCATCACCACAACAGCAAGAGGTAGATGCATTATTCCTTTTTACACATGAGATGTTAAATATCTGAAAGATCAAGTGAACTGCTCAGTCATGTAGCTAGGAAATGGTACCATTGAGATTCAACTTGGTTCAGTTTGACTCCAATGACATGGATTACTATCACTGTATTCTCATCTACTAAGTAATTAATGTAGTTTGCCCCTTGAATCCAAAGGAATGGAAATTTCAAAAACCTTATCTTAGCCCAGGTTCTAAAGAAAACAGAGTCTACGGCTATGATTACAGTGCTGGCACCTGATTTGAAAGATGAAAACTCAGGCCAAATGATGAGGATGAGAAAAAGGGGAAGGGAGAGAAATGAGGTAAGGAGCAATGGGAAGCAATGTGAATGGGTTGTGACCACATTTAGCTCTTGCTTTGGAACATGCTACAGAGATGTAGTATTGGGGTACAGGGGTTCAGGGTCCCCTCAGCTCTGCTGAGAGGACGTTTCTCCAGGTTCTTGGTCTCCTGCCCTCTCAAGAATGAGAGAGGGGACCACGGTGCAGTGTGCAGTAAATGCCGGACTCAAAAGTGTTTGTAGAAAGTGATTTATTTAAAGAGAGAGAGAAACAGGAGAAGGAGAGAGAATGAAACAGCTAACTCTCACACCGAGTGAGAGAATCCAGAAAGATGGAATCCAGGAGAGGAAAGCAGCTTCCACAAGAGTGTTAGGGAATAAAGAGAAAGATGGAGTTTAGAAGATTGGCTTCCACGAGAGAGTGTGGAAGGGGACTCCAGAGGGAAAATCCAGGAGAGAGAAAGACGACTTCCATGAAGGGAGTGTTCGTGGAAGGGGACCCAAACATGGAGACTGAAGGAGTGTGGAAGAAGGGGACTTTTAACCTGGGAGGAACCCCCACCTTCTCTAAGACCCCAGGCCAATGAAAGGAGTTCCTTAGAACTTCTGCTGGAGTGGTTGACTCTTAGTCTCTTCCTGTGCCTGCGAAATTCAAACATAAACCATTAAATCTCCTGGGTGGAGAGAGATGGGAGGGGGGCATGACGCTGGGAAGTTCTTGCCCTTAAAACTACACCCCCTTGTGGACCCGGAAAGAGAACACATTCCCTCAGAGAGACCCGGTAGGCTGCTTGGCAAATGTGTTGGCCTAGCCCAAGGACTATCTCCAGACTGGTTGCAAGGAGAATTTGTATCACTAAGTAGTTGCAGGAGTGAAGAAAGGGTGGGAATATGGCTAGCTGCATCTCCCCTTCTTCCCTCATTTCCTGTTGTTCAAAGTTCTTCCCACAGAAAGGAGTTAACTTCTTTGTCTTTTTGGGTTGCATCATCTGGCCTGTTGGGTGGTCACTCAGGATGCCAAATCTCGTATCTTGGGTGGATGTGGTGACTTGGCCAAGTCTGGAAAATGACTCATAGGCATGGCTCTATGATGAGAGCTAATGAATAGGGCCTGGCACACCCAAAGCTGCTATCTGGAAGGCCCAGGCATGATTTGAATTGTAGGGTCTGAATGGAGGAAGCTGCTAAAATTCTAGAAATTGGAAAGTGTGAAGGAAGTATGAGGAAACACCTAAGACAGGTCTGATAGAACCTTTACATGATTCATTCAGTTAATATTTATTGAATGCCGTGGTATGCCCGGCACTGTTATACGTGTTGGAAAAGCATCAATGAAAGAAAACAAAGTTAAAAAGTCTTTACTTTCATGAAGCATACATTCTAGTAGGGGAGAAAGAAAAAAGGTAAGATGTATAAATACAATATATGGTATATTGGAGGAAGATAAAGCTAGAATATGGATATGAAATGTTTAGAACAGGAGTAGTCAAGAAATTCTTCATTGCACAGATCACATTTGAGTAAGATCTAACAGAAAGGAGGGACAACTATGACAATATTTGGACACGAGCACATGCAAAAGTCCTGATATTGGAGTGTGTGGGCACATTCCTGAAACAGAAAGGAGGTGAGTGATGGAGGAGAGGAGCTTGTAATGAGGAGAGTAATATGAGAGACTGTCTGGATGATGTTGGCTCATGTGGGTAATTATAGGGACTTCATAATTTTGATTAGTTATATATTTTGGCTATCTCATTTATGTATCACAACAATGGAAAGATGGACAGCATTATTCCCATTTTATGAATGAGCAAACTGAGCCACATGCCAGTCAAGTTAAGGATCCAAAGTCGTATCTAGCAGAAGATCACAAAGTGATTACTAGAAACTTCATTGTTAGGAGGAAGCACACTTGATCAAAGGAAATCCATTCAGTTCCAACTAGCTTTCAGAATTGAAATGCTTAAGTAACCAAGAATGATGACAACTTCCATGAAAAGCTGTTCTTATTTATTCCTTGAAGCAATCCTCTGAGATGAGTACTGTCACTATTTTCATTTAATGGATGAGGAAATTGAGATATTTTAGTAACTTACCAAAATAAAAACATTGGAACATGACAAATCAGGAATGAAACATATGCATTCAGCTTTTAGAAATTGTACTGTGTCTACAAGGACAACAAAATTCATTACAAATTCTTTAGTTAACGTTATTATATGTTATATTTTTCCCCCAGAATCCTCCTTGTCTTTCTTCCCCTTTAATTAAAAAAAAAATCATATAACTCCTTGTCTCTTTCAAATAATTTTTTTTGTTCATTTTTTTTTTTTTCTTGAGATGGAGCCTCTCTCTGTCTTGCCCAGGCTGGAGTGCAGTGGTACGATCTTGGCTCATTGCAGCCTCTACCTCCTGGGTTCAATGTTCCCAAGTCTCAGCCTCCCGAGTAGCTGGGACTATAGGCGTGTGCCACCATGCCCAGCTTATTTTGTATTTTTAGTAATGACAGGGTTTCACTATGTTGGCCAGGCTGGTCTCAAACTCCTGACCTCAGGTGATCCACCCACCTTGGCCTGCCAAAGTGCTGGGATTACAGGTGTAAGCCATTGCACCCAACCTCATACTTTGTTTTTTGTTATATCTCTAAGGCTGTGACAAAATGTCTTTATCTAATTTTTTTTTCTAATTTTTCCCAACATTGTTACTTGCTTCCCTTACTTCTTACTGAATTACATCTTTTGCAAAATTTTCAGCAACTCTCAGTGAATAGAAAACTTTCTCAGTTTGTCTTCAGATGAATTTGTATTTATTTTTGCCTTTGTTTTCAGTGATAATTTAGCTAGGTATAAACTTTTATGTTAACAGCTCTTCAGTGGTTTTCTGGCATCTAATTTGATTGATAAAAATATTGCTCATTATTCAACTTTTTCTTCTAGACATTCTGGTTTTCTGCCTTCTTTTTAGATTTTTTCTTTGTTTTTGAAATTTTGTAGTTTCTCACTGCAATATATTTTGAAGAAGAAAAATTAACCTACTCACATTTATGTTTTTTTTTTTTGTTTTTTTTTTTTTAGAGAGAGAGAGAATAGGAAGGAGGAAAAAGGAAGAGGAAGAGAGAGAGAGAATGGGGAGGAGGGAGAAGGAAAAGAAAGAGGGAGAGAGAATGGGAGTATTGCTTTCTTGCCCAGGCTAGAATGCAATTTAGTAATGGGTATTGAAAAGCTCTTTTATACTGATAATTATACTTAATGATGTAGTCAGGAAGGAATAAGGGAAGAAAATAACAAACAAACAGCCAACCAATATTTAATTTAAACCTATGAAATGCTATGCGATTACTGAGGAGTGATTTACTTCCAATTATATAGTCACCTTTGGAATAGGTGTGAGGTGGTAATGTATGTTTTGTGTATTTGAAGTGGAGAGTTCTATAAATGTTTATTGAGTTTACTTGTTCCGAGTCTGAGTTCAAGTTCTGAATATCCTTGTTAATTTTCTATCTCGTTGATCTATAGAATCGTTAGCTCTTCTTGTTACATTGATCCTTTTGCCATTATGTAATGTCATTCCTCGCCTCTTTTGATCTTTGTTGCTTTAAAGTCTACTTTATCAGAGGCGAGAATTGCATCTCCTGCTTTTTGTTTATTAGTTTATTTTTACTCTCTGTTTGATTGGTAAATCTTCCTCCTTCTCTCTGAGTCTTTGTGTATTGTTGGATGTAAGATGGGCCCGGATGCAGCATACCGATGGGTTTTGGCTTTTTATCCAATTAAAATATATATAGGTTTAATACCGGCGTTTGATGCTAGCTGGCTGTTTTGCCCATTAGTTGATGTAAATTTTTTATTGTGTTAAAGTTCTTTGCTTTTTGATATATTTTTGGAAAGGCTGATATTGGTTGTTCCTTTATATGTATAGTGCTTCTTTCAGAAGCTCTTGTAAAGCAGGCCTGGTGGTGGTGAACTCTCTAAGTACTTGTTTGTTCGCAAAAGATTTAATTTTTCCTTCGCTCATAAAGTTTAGTTTGGCTGGATAGGAAATTCTGGGTTGAAAGTTCTTTTCTTTAAGGATGTTAAATATTGGTCCCCACTCTTTTCTGGCTTGTAGGGTTTCTGCTGAGAGATCTGCTGTAAGTCTGATAGGTTTCCCTTTATGGGTAACCTGACCTTTCTCTCTGGCTGCCCTTAGTATTTTCTCCTTCATTTCAACCCTAATAAATCTGGCGATTATGTGCCTTGGGGTTGGTCTTCTTGAAGAATATCTTTGTGGTGTTCTCTGTATTACCTGGAGTTGAATATTACCCTGCCTTGCCAGGTTGGGAAAATTTTCCTGAATGATATCCTGAAGAGTATTTTCCAACTTGGATTCATTCTCTTCATCACATTCAGGTACACCTATCAAACGTAAATTAGGTCTTTTCACATAGTCCCATATTTCCTGGAGACTTTGCTCATTCCTTTTCATCCTTTTTTCTGCATTCTTGTCTTCTCGTTTCATTTCACTGAGCTGGTCCTCGACTTCTGATATCCTTCCTTCTGCTTGATCAATTCGACTGTTTAAACTTGTGCATGCTTCGCGAAGTTCTCGTGTTGTGTTTTTCAGCTCCATCAATTCACTTATATTCTTCTCTAAATTGTCCATTCTCGTTAACAGTTCGTCAAACCTTTTTTCAAGGTTCTTAGTTTCTTTGCATTGGGTTAGAACAAGTTCTTTTAATTCACAGAAGTTTCTTATCACCCACATTTTGAAACCTGCTTCTGTTATTGGAACACAGGTGTAATCTATTAAGCCTTGTTCCGTTACTGATGAGGAATTGCAATCCCCTGTAGAGGGAGAGGCATTCTGATTTTGAGTATTCTCTACCTTTTTACACTGATTTCTTCCCTTCATTATATATTTGTCCGTCTGTTGTCTTTATAATTACCGGCTTTCTAACTGGGTCTCTGACGTCCAACTTGTTGATTCCCTGTGCCGAGATCTGAGCAATCCACTGAGCCGGCCAAAACAGTGGTGTTAAGATTGATGGTGCTTTTCTGCCCGGGAATCTCCGGACTCTGCACCAAGAACTGGCGTGCTAAGGCACCAGCAAAACCACCACGCCGGCCACAAGAGTCGCCCTGGTGACCCGTGGGGCTCCTCCACTGGGAATCTCCTGGTCCGTGAGCAACAAATATTCGTCTGAAAGTGTGGCGTCCTCTCGTTCTTTGCGCTTTCACTGGGAGGTACGTGCCCGAGCTGCTAATCATCAGCCATCTTCTTATGTTTCTTTTTGTCATATAAAAATTTATTTCTTCCTTTGGTTCTAGAAAATTCACAGTCAATTTTCTTATTTCTTCTTTTGTTCATCCTATTCTTGCTCTTTGAAATTTTTGCTAGATGAATATTATTTTTCTATTTTCTAATTCTCTCTCTCTCTCTCTCTCTCTCTCTCTCGACAAGCTTTCTCACTGTGTCACCCAGCTTGAAGTGCAGTGGTTTGATCATAGCTCACTTCAGCCTCAACCTCCCAGGCTATAGCACTTCTACTTCAGCCTCCTGAATAGCTGGGATTACAGGTGCTTGCCACCATGCCCAGCTAATTGTTTTCATTTTTGTTTTTCTAAAGATGGGTTCTTGCTATGTTTCCAGGGCTGGTCTTGAACTCCTGGACTCAAGCAATTCTCCCTCTTTGGCCTCCCAAAGTGCTAAGATTACAGGCATGAGCCACCATTTTCTAAGTTTCTTTACTTTTTATATTTTGTATATTTTCCTTTACTGATCTTTCAGTTTATTAATTCTTTCTTCATCTCTACTTAATCTGCTATTTAACCAATATATTGAGTTTTATTAAAAATCAAATTAACTGAAGTAAAATTTACATACAACAAAATACATACATTTTAAGTGTATCATTTAAGTTTTGAGTACACACACACACACACACACACACATACACATAACTGTTACCCCAATGAAGATAGATAATATTTTCAACATCACAAGTTACAATAAGTTTCTCATTCTCTTTTGCAGTGAATTTCATCTACTGCCTATCCCAGGCAACAACGGATCTTATTTCTATCATGATAAATTGGTTTTGCCTGTTGTAGAATTTCAATAATGTTCCAAAAACACACAAATAAAAACATATAGTATGTATAGTCTTTTGTATCTAGCTACTTTCAACTCAACATGTTTTTGAGGTTTATCCATGTTATGTTTATCAGAAATTCATGTGTTTTAATACTATATGATATTTAATTTTATGAATATACTATCATTTAATGATAAATACCTGATTTTATTTCTCTTCAAACATTTTCCTCCTAAGACCACATAACAAACTGGGAGTATATATTAAGCTATGCAGGCCCCACACTTTAAGCATCATAGGATACAAAAACACCAACACTTTTGAATTACTTAAGGTAGAATAATAGACCAAATTCTAGAGTGTGCCTGACACTGAAAGTATGGAAAGAAAGGCAGAGAAGTCTTAAAAATTTCATGAAAAAGAATAGATGAATGGAGACACTTAGATCAAGCACAGAAATTACTTCTGTAAGAAAAAAATCCAAGACCAGGTGCCAAAGCTCCGAATGCAGAGCTGGGAGTTGGTAGTTGATTGCTCTGTCTACGGGGAAGGGCCTTGAAAGAGAGTCAGACCAACAATGACATCCTTGGAGAAGCATTGCTATTTGGAAAAATCAAATAGATAGCAAAAGGTGGTGGCTTTTGGAGATGTCACAATTGAGGCAAAGAAGGAAATAAGAGTGAAGAAATTAAGAATCCTGCAGAAAAGAAAGTGGAAAAAAATGGCAATACTCTCTCCTCCCTATCATTACCCACTAAAGCATTTGTGTTTTGTTAAACTAACAGAAGAGGGCACTCTTGAACTAGTAACCCCATTGACAAGGACTAAAAAAAAGCAGGTCACATTCATATAAAACTTATGTAAAAAGAAAAGAGAAAATCTGAATAATCTGAGCTGTTGAATATTCTCCCTAAACAAAAACAATCACAAAGCAGAAGAAAAGTATAACACAACATCTCAAATTGAATATTCTCCAAAAAGCATCTGGGGATACTGAAAAAATATACCTTAAATTAGAAGTTTGAAAACTAAGGAAATAAATGTCCAAAAAAGACTATGAAATTAAACAAGAGTTGATTGATTTCAGGAATTAGAATAAAAAGGAAAAAAATCAGATATGAAGACTACATTACAAAATACATAAGACAGAGTAGATTTAAATAAATACTGACAATTAAAACTATTGCTGTCATCCTACAAGGAGAGAAAATCAGACAATCTGCAAAAATTCTCAGGACCAGGGACTATTTTGTGAAGCCAGCTAGGACTGGAAGTGGTAACTGAGTGAGACCAAATATACATAGCAGCTGATCTGGCTGGGCATAGAAGTAAAACGGATTCTACTGCATGGTTGGAGTAAGTGAGAGATAATAAACCTGTCTTTTCCCATAATCTTATGGCTATATCCATATCTATACTATTAGAGGCCTGCTGCGGCTGATTTAGGGGAAATTTCTACCTGAGACTAACCAGAGATACAACTCAGAGTTTTTTTTTTTGTTTACTGTGGAGAGCAAAAGGAGGCCACATGTCTGAGGTTATCATATCTAGAAAATTCTCTTTGCTTCCCAACAAGAGCATGGAGTAAAAAACAGCCATGGTCCACCAGTAGGGGAAGCCCAAGAGGATTGAGAAATAACCATTAAATGACAATGTGGGGAGGGATGGTGAAAACTTAGGTAGAACAGAAATGCAGAGAAAATACCCCAACATTGATTCTAAACCCGAAGGCAATGGCAGTCCACCACTAGAAGAATTTGAAGCCTGTGGTGCAAAACCAATAATCATAGTAACATCACAACCCAAATACAGTTTAACTCTTGACTAGTTTGACTCAAATCGCTACACTAATGGTCCAATTATTACACATAATGTCTCTATTATACACAATCTTTAATAAAAGTTGTAAGATGCACAGAAGGCAAGGCAGAACAATCAGTTATCAACAGACAAACCAGTCAACAGAACCAGACTCGGAGATGATCAAAATGTTGGAAGTATCAGAGATTTTAAAATAACTGTGATTAATGTCAAAGGATTTAAAATGAAAAAGATAGAGTGTAAAATTTCAGCAGAGTTAGAAACCATAATACAAAGGGAAAGAGAAATGCTAGAATTATAGACACAAACACAAACATGTGTGCACACACAAACACAAACATGTATGCACACACAAACTCCTACAGATGAAAAATGAAGTATGCCTTTGAACAGCTCAGCCAATAACTTCATACAGCTGAAGAAAATATTGGTGAGGAAAAAAATCAGGAAAGCATTAGTTTTTAAAATAATCTAAAATAATACATACAGAGAAAAGAGTGGGAAATGAAAACAAAGAGGGGAAATTCAAGAGCTGTGGGACAATATCAAATGATCTATCATATGTTTAATGGATCCCATAAAGAAAAGAGTGAGAGAAGAAGAGAAAATGGATTGAAGAATATTGAAAATATAAGAGATAAGAACAGAAACTCTCAACCTATATTTTGTACTATATAAAAAAAATGAACTTGAAATGAAAAATAGAACTAAATATAAAACCCAGAACTTTAAAACTGCATAAGACACTAAACTAGAAAACATAGGAGAAATATTTGTGACTTTGTGTTAGGAAATATTTCATAGACAAAAATCCCAAACCATAAAAGGAAAAAATGATAAATAGGACTTCTTCAAATTGAAAACTTTCTTTCTTTGAAGGACAATATTAAGGAAATGAAAAAGCAAATGTCATAGACTGGGAGAAAATATTTACAAGAAAATACTTATAAGACATATAACTGAGAAGCAGTCTTTTATAAAATATATAAATATTTTTTAAGGCTCAATAATTAGAAAATAACCTAATTTAAAAATGAGCAAAATATTTGAAAAGATAATTCAGTACTCTACAGATAGTGATTGCAAGAAATCATATGAAAAGATGCTCAACACCATTTTTCATTTGTTAGAAAAATGCAAATTGCAACTACCATAAGATCCACAAGACACCTATTAGAATACTTAAAATTAAAATACTGTAGCAGACAATACAAGGTGCTGGGATGGATGGAGACCAACTATAACATTCACATATTGCTGGTGATAATGTGAAATGGTACAGCTGCTTTGGAAAATTGGTTAGCAATGTATATAAACTTAAATATATACTTGCCATGTGATCAAACCATTCCAGTTCTACACACTTACATGAGAAAGAAGAAAACATACACACACACAAACACAAACACACACGCATGCAATGCCCCCAAAACTCTACCTAAATGTTTATAGTAGCTTTGTTCCTAAGTTATCCCAACTGGAAAAAAAACAAATGTCTAGTATCTGGTAAATGTATAAACTAGACTCTGTTCTCTTCCTCTTCTTTCACCAATGCACCAACTAAATAACAAAAGCAATAGCAGGAATTGTTTTTGACCTTTTCTACATCTCCATTTTAACAATAAAATAATAGGAAAAAAAAGAAAAAGAAATTTTGCAACTATGATCCTTAATTTTCACTTCAGATGTAGTCATATTTATATTTGTAGAATTTGTTAGGAACCTGGAATTCTCTTATGATTAAATACATGGAAGCTTAATTACGTTAATAAAAACACAATACTATTGAAATTTTGCTTTCTATCAGTTAAAACAGTAGATTACAGGAAATTAACCATTTTATGCCCTTTCCTGAGTATTGAGTTTCTGTGCATTTAAAAATTTATTAAAAATAAATCGTGTTGAAAATACCAATGTTGCCACCCTTTGGAATGACATTATTTACATACAAAATAAACTACTGCTAGAATTGTTCCCTTCACCTGCTTTCCAATATGCCCACTATTGGATAGAGGAAGAAGCCAGGGTGCCTTTCCTACTCTCATGCAGCCAACACAACACTTCTGACCCCAGAAGTGTGAGGGTTTTCCCCCTTCACTAGCCAAGGTATTTCCCGAGTAGACATCAGGTAAGTGTTCAACAATTCAATTCAATTCTGACACTACCTACCTGGAGATAGACTCAGATTCCACAGGTTGAGGGCTCAATCTCACAAGCCTGTCCCCGACTTCAGATGCCAATTGCAAGCCCCAGGTTGTGGCTTGGCTTCTGACTGACTGGCTATAAACTGGGGTTTCCACGATTTTCTCCTTGGGTTAAATTAGTTTGCTAGTTACTCATAGGACTCAGGGAAACACTTTACTTATATTTGTAGGTTTATTGTAAAGGATATTACAAAGGACATAAATGAATAGGCAGATGGAAGAGAGGCATAGGGCAAGGTATTTGGGAAAGGGTACACAGCTTTCATGCCCTCTCTAGGCACACCACCCTCTTGGAACCTCCATGTGTTCAGCAACCTGCAGGCTCTCTAAACCCAGTACTTTTGGATTTTTATGTAAGATTAAGTAGGTAGGCCTGGTTGATTAAGTGATTGACCTTGGTATCAATCAACTTAACCTTCAGTCCTCCACCTCTCTCCAGAATTTGGGGGATGGGACTATATATTCCAACTCTCTAACCAACCCTTGCTCTTCTGGTGGCTAGTCTTCATTCTGAGGTTGTCTAGGGACTCAGCAACCAGTCATCCCATTAACATACAAAAAACACTCTTACCACTCCTGAGAGTGGTAAATTCCAAGCAATTTAGAAGTTGTGTGACAGGAAACTAGATGAAGACCAAATATATAAATCTTATTATAAATCACAATATCACACATACATGGACCCATAAACTGTTGTGGATAATGAAGTTGGTTTAAATGTGGAGACAGCAAAAGGGTTGTCAAAATCTTGCCTAGCTCAGGGAAACTGACAGAGTAGATTTCTCGACAGTATCTTTGTGGTTGATAGATTCTCAATGTCAAATATCTTTCCCTTACACCCCTATGTTTCTTTAACATTTTCTTTAAATTTGCACAATTTAGAAATTTCAATGAATTAGAAAAAAAAATGCTTTGAAGGAATCTTTCTTAAAAATTAGAGTACGCTTTAGTATTTTAAACTTTCTTAAAGCTACATTCACATCTTAGCATGATTTTGTTTTAAATACCCAGCAGACATCAGCCATGCTGGATTGATTCAGATGAGAAGATGATAAAAATTGGAGCTCAGAGCAGGCCTGGATAGATTGCTGTCATGGGAAGATTTGAAGAGTAAACACAAGAGTACTGAATGTCTACATAGGGAACATTGGGATACTGAGGGCATCACTCAATTTGTCCCACCTTTTCCTTTATTAATATTCCCAGCTTCCTGTATATGCCTCAGCACACTGAATTCAAATTAGTCTATAACAAAGAATAGGGAATTGAAACAAACATACATTAAGCCTCTATATTTCATAGAAAGGAATGACAATTAGGCCATGTACCCAAAATCTTACTGTTTTCTATGATCTTATGTATCCTGCACAAAAATGCTCATATATGAGAAATACAGGGTTTACTTGTATTTGTGAGCCAAACGTACCTGGCATGGTACTTACCAATTGCAAATACTGTACGGTTTCTTACTGGAACTATGCTTTTTTGAATTATGAATAATATATGAACAAACTTTTGAAAGGGCAACTATTTAAGACTGCCTATAGTTGCATTTTATCAGTAATTTGCAAAATTTAAGCAAGTACCTTGTGTAATAATTTCCTTAGAAAAACTTCCATATGTCAGGGAGCAATAGTATTGCCTTTGTGTCCCACTCTCAACACTTGCTTTTTCATCATTTTTCTACCCTTTAAAACTCCTCAAGTTAGAACAAGCAAATAAACAAGCACATCATCTCTTCTCCTCTTCAGAATCCCCAAATACCATCCATAACTAGTTTATAACTTTGTGAAATGTTAATCAGCAACTATATCTGTGCATAGCATCTGCTGGGAATTTATATCTATTTAATTCACCAACCAGGTAATAAAATATTCTGGGTGCGATTTTCCCTAGAACTATGATATATGGACTCAAATTGAAGCAGACATAAAAAAGTATGCTACTTATTTCCTTGGCAGACTTTTCAAGAAATCGCAGAAAACTGAAAACTGAAAAATTCTATAAAGAGTAGCCTTTGCTTCAAGATAGGTGTCTATTATTGGGATGAATGTTTAATTATGAACTTCCTTTAATTTCAGAACTGCAATATCTGTTAAACCCATGAAAGGTAAATAGATAACTAATTTTTTAATATCCTTTTATAGAAAAAATTTAAACCACAGACTAGATTAGAAACTGGGATATAATTTCCCAGACTTTTGTATGCAAAGCTTTACAAAGCTTGCCTAAATCTTGAAGACATAAATGGTTTGAGAGTCATATCTCTGTCCATATTTCATAAAAAAGGAGAAAAATCGTATTTAGTTCTTTGGAAGGTAATGAGAGTCTATCATGTAGTTGACCAAAACAGCTTTCATCCTCCCCCTTACTCTTAATAACATCCAGGAACTTGAGGATATTTTCATAAAGAATATTGAGAAAGAGATAGCTTGGTGTTTAATTAAATATCTTGAAGTAGCAGAGTCCAAAGGCTCACCTTCTTCATTGTGTGAGGATGGAAATAGTGACTGAGTTAAACATCCACTGGACAAGTGAAGATTTAAGCACTGTGCATTTCCACCCTCTCTACTGTATTTATATGGACAGAGCTAGGTGGTATGCATTCCTGCAGACTTGGTAGGTTAACTGGGAGTAGGCAGGAAGCACCCATAGAATGATGAGACAGGAAGACATAAATTCAGGCTACAAAGACACAGAAGTCAAAGACAGCCTGAGGCCAGACTGTTGGAAAGCCAACAGAAAACATGGTTTTCCTGAAGGGCTGTAGGCAGCTCCCTCCCCTCTGCACCACTCTCACTTCTGCACCTTTGATTCTCAGTTTTGTCTGCATATCCTACAGGCTCATTTAGTTGGCTTTCTACTCATGTGTAATTCATTTTCAGGGCTATAATCTTGAAACCTACCCTTTGAATCTGGTCCTTCCCTGTCTACTCTACCAATCTGTGTGGAGCAAAACTTGGTAGCTCTCTACTCTCCAGCCAGCTTTCCTGTAAAGAACACAACAATTCTAGCTTGAATGCTCCTCCTTTCCCCTTACTGCTGAGTTCCTATCAACTTTTGGATCCATCTCAAATGGAACCTCTCCAAGGAGACTTCCTTGATCTCCTGGACTAGGTCTGATCTCAAAGTGAAGCCCATTCTTATCTCTCCATCCCAAACCCATCCTACACCACTCTGTAGCACATATAATCTTAACAAATAATTAGCTGTGCAAGTATTTACTGTGTCTCCCTCATTAGAACCTAAGCTCCCCATGGACAGGAACTGTCTCTGTCCTTATTTACATTCTTATTTTATATATAAGAATATATTAGAAGGAAGGAGGGAAAAAGGGAAGGAAGGAAGGAGGGAAGGGAGGGAGAGAGAAAGAGGGAAGGAAAGAAGGAGGGAGGGGAGGGAGGAAGGAAGAGAGGGAGGGAGTGGGGAATGAGGGAAGAAGGAAAGAAGGAGGGAAGGAGGGAGGAAAGAAAGGAAGAGAGAAGGAAGGAAGGAAAGAGAAAGAAAAAGAAAGAAGGAAAGAAAGAAAAAGAAAGAAGAAAGAGAAGGAAGGAAGAAAAAAAGAGAAAGAAAGAAAGAAGAAAAAGAGAGAGAGAGAAAGAAAAAGAAGGAAAGAAAGAAAGAGAGGCCGCATTGCATGAGAGTGGAACAACCTCATCTTTATCTAGAGTGCGGACGTTGGCTGAAACACTGGACTTATGGGTATTTAGAGTAGAAGGCTAATAGGAGCCTCCATAAATCCAGCTCACTGTGGTCAGGCTCACCTGAGAACTTGACCAGCCTCCAAATCCCCTGAACCAGAAATATCCTGCTGTTGTTGGGGCCGCATTGTACACTTGTATGACACTCTTTTTCCTTCACTGCATATCAACAGGAATTAATTGGGCAATTATTTGTTTAACATCAGCTTCTCCCAAGATTGTAAACTTGTGTCTGTCTTGCTCAGGGCTGGAACCCAGTAGCCAGCACACACCTAGCAATAAATATCCCTAAAACAAAACAAAACAAAACAAGAATATATTATATATAATGATATTATTATATATTATATTAATATTAATATATTATAATAGTTAATATGATACCAAATAATATTATTAATGATGAATATAATTAATATTAATATAATTTATAATTATATATTATAATTTTAGTTGTTATATTAATATTAATTTTAATTACTATTTATTATAATATATAAATACAATATGTAATTATATATTTTTATATATTACATATTCATATATATAGTAAGAATATAAATTAGGAGAGAGACAGTCTTTTAATATAACTATATTCTTAATATAAGAATATAGTGCCTGCTATAGTGACTTGCCATTATGGATGCTCCTTAAATGTTTGTTGAAGCTGGGTGAGGTGGCTCATGCCTGTAATCCCAGCACTTTGGGAGGCCGAGGTGGATGGATCACAAGGTCAGGAGTTTAAGACCAACCTGGCCAAGGTGGTGAAACCTGGTCTCTACTAAATACAAAAAAATTAGCCAGGCATGGTGGTGGTTGCCTGTAATCTCAGCTACTCCAGAGACTGAGGCAGAAAACTGCTTGAACCCTGGAGGCAGAGGTTCCAGTGAGCTGAGATCATGCCACCACACTCCAGCCTGGACCACAGAGTGAGACTCCATCTTAAAAAAAAATTTGTTGAATGAATGAGTAAAAAGATACCTGTTTTTGGAAATGATCATTCTCATTTATATCAGGTGGTAAGGCTATTTGTAAATATTTCTAAATGGGCAATTTTTTGGAAGTTCTTTGCTATACATACGAATTCTTTCTTCTTCATTTTCCTTTAATTTTTGAAATACAAACCTGAACAAAGATCAAAGGGCTAACGTACTTATAATCCTGTTTCTATAACTTATAATTTACTTTTACTACATCAGTCTGAGTCAAATAGGGTTATTCAAACTACCTTTGCTATGATACAAGGCATATACCCTATATTAGATAACTAGTAGGCATTTAAAGATATGTTAAAACAATTCTACCATTTAAAATAAGACATACTATTGAGAATTCACTGATAAATTTATATTTGCATATGTAACATTAAATTTGTAATTGTAATATTTGTTACTGCAATATTTTAAATATGAAATATGTCTAAAAAGCCTTTTTTAAAGCCATTTGTTGCTCAATGTGGTGGTTGAAAGGCCTTTGCAATCCTTACTTTTCAGTTGTTATTGGTTTTTTATGTTTTGATATTAGATAGTTCAAAAATACATTTGACAATTTATAACTCACAAAATTGGAAGAAACAACTACATCTATATTCAGTAAAATATGTGCATGTTTTCTAATGAGGGAAAAGACCACTAGACTGGGAATCTGGAGGGCTGGAGTTTTGGTCAGAGATTTGTTAATAAATGGCTGAATGGGGCAGTTTAGACCTCTTGTAACTCAGTTTCCTCATCTATAAAATGCAGCATTTGATAGTGATTGCTAAACTGCGTTGTTTTTGAGGAACCTTTCATTCCTCTTGTCCCATATTGACTGTGTCAAGACAGCGTTGTGCCGGCAAACACTGGTGAATGTGTCTTCTATAAAATATCTTTTTGTCTGTCTAAATACTCTTAGTCTGAATCCCAACTTTCATCTTTCTTGTGTATCCTAAGACTCCCAGTGCTGTGTGAATTGATGAAAGTCCAATGTTAAGTAGATGACAATAGCAATCACATGTATTTACTACATGCTACCAAAGGAAATTACAAAAGGAGACATTACCATTGGCAACGTGGAATGAGGGTACAGAAATGTAATTTAGAGATAGCTCAAAGAGATACATCCTTGTACTTTCTGAGAAGCCAGGATGAATAATTTAGGTCCTTGTCATGGAGGACTATTTTGCGAATGTTGATTTTGCCATTATCAGCTTTGTCAGCTACAAGGATCTCTCCACACACTGGGGTGCCTTCAGTCTTGGCCACTGTTTATCAGTGGTCTGGTGATGCATACAAGGACTAAACTGAATGTTTAGGGCAGAGACAGACCTGATTGGGATGGGATACTGGACACATCTGCTGTGGAAGGCGAACGGTGGCATGAAATAGGTCTCTTAAGTAAACACACACAATTACAACTGCATTTTGGAAATTTTCATGTAGACTTTTCTTTCATTTTCCTCCAGCTATAGCTTGGCTTACCCTTGTACTCTTAAATTAGGTAATTAACACACGTGATTTTACATCCAATTGAGGCTCTCAGGGTGATCTCCATTTTGGCTCTTACTTTTTTGTTTTCATTTTATTTGAGACAGGGTCTCAATCTGTCTCCCAGACTGGAATGCAGTGGTGTGATCTTGGCTTACTGCAGCCTCAACCTCCTGTGCTCAAGCCATCCTCCTGCCACTGTCTCCTGAGTTGCTGGGATTACAGGTATGAGCCACCATGCCCATGTAATTTTTGTAGTTTTTTTGTAGAGACGGGGTTTCACTCTGTTGCCCATGCTGGTCTCGAACTTCTGAGCTCAAGGAATCCCTCTACCTGGGCCTCCCAAAGTGCTAGGATTACAGGCGTGAGCCACCATGCCTGGCTAGCTCTTAGGATTTATGACTTGTGATTGGTTAAATTTGGAGCTTACGTCCTACTAAAATATTGTCCTGCTTCATTAAAATTTATGTATTTCAGTTGTTGGATATAGAAGGACAAAGTAGGTCCGAGGGCATATAGAGCTATCTTTAAGCTTAACACTGCCTCTTTATAGGTATCTCAGTATACAACATTTAATTTCTAGGTAATTACAATATAATGAAGAATTTACTTATGGATAATTATTCAATTGTTATTGATAAAACTTATTGATTCTCTAATCTATATTAAGAGAATTAATTTGCTCTAATGAGTTGCTTACTAAAATATGGTGAGTGGCTATACCAGATAAATGAGATCATCTTCAGCTATTTCTTTATAGTAAAATAAAAAGAATATGAAAGGCCAAGTACCAAGAATTCCCTTTACCTGAAATATTTGAGTCACTAGAATATATATTGAGTCACTATATTTTGAGTATTTCCATTTAGGAGCAAAGCTACCTGAAATCTGATTAAAAGTCATGAGCTTCATTTCATAAATCACATATCAAAATCAGCCTGTATATCACAGTAATCCTTGCATACAATGACAGACAATGTAGCATGTTTCTTTCAGTCTTTTCACCTTTTTATGGGTGATAACACAAATGAAAGATTAATGATATTGCCTTGATGAAGTCACTGCTTGATGAGCACACTGTGCTCTAAACACATCTGACTTCTTTTTTCTTAATTATGACAACATTCCTTATTCAGGTCATTTAATCTGTAAGGTAAATTTTGCTTTTGTTAGCACTTGGCTAGGGAATTATTAAACTTTTCATTCCACCGTTTATAACTACTTTACAGAGTCACTAACCAGATTATCATTTAGTAGGATGAGAAAGTTGGTTCTGTATATTTCAGATTATATTATCTTTAAAATAAATGATTCAGATGATCACTGATTGTTTAATTATGTAGACTTGGCCAAAATGTTATCCAGGATGAGAAAGTTGGTTCTGTATATTTCAGATTATATTATCTTTAAAATAAATGATTCAGATGATCACTGATTGTTTAATTATGTAGACTTGGCCAAAATGTTATCCTTTTAAATGAAAATGCGGCACAGGAATGAAAATTAAACATAGGAAATTAAATGAAAATTTCAACACAGGAAAGTAAAGTTAATTGCTCATAGGAAGTTTCTTTATATTTATTTCTGCTGAAAAATAATCTTGGTGGCTTCCGTTACTTGAGAAACAGTTAAATTTTCAAATCAAACTTAGTTTTGTATCAGCAAAACATCTCCCTATAGGCTAATTGCATATATTGTAAGGGGACTTGATCTTTTTTCATTCTTTAAATTACAACTCATTTATTTAAAGAAATACTTGTCAAAAGAAAGCTTTAAGTAGTGAGTTTAAAAAGCAGTGTTAAATAATTGAATTGACTGTGATAAAATTGCCTTAGTTTAAATAGACTAGTCTATTTAATGAATTGTGCTTTTATAGGGTAAGATAAATCTATGTGGACTCAAGTGGTTCCACCAGAAACACTGAATTTGGATAGATTAGCAGAAAGTCAAGAAGAGGCATTTATAATAATGCAGTTTTATTTTATTTTATTTAAATTACACCCAGTTATGAAACAGTGTTTTCTGCCAGATTAATAATAAACTTAAAATATTATCAAGAACCTTACACACATATTGAACAATTCAGATTCCCTGAAGAGGAAGTAACCATATTTGTTCTTTTTCTCAAATAGAAATCATAACTTGATGCTTAGTTAGAAACATAGCATTTAATTTCCAATTTTTAGGAAAAGATTCAACTTACAAACCTTCAACATTGGATGAAATTATTTTGGCAGTGAGACTGCAGCAGGAAATTAATTTCATATTTTAAAGTAAATTTGGCAGGTTTACTTTCCTGTTTAGTGTTGAAAAGGGTTTTTATAATATACTATTAAGCTACCATGTAGGCCCGCCTATGTAGCACTTCAAAAGGGAAACTTAGCTGGAACGTTTTTGTAGCTTTTGATTACACTTCTTGTGTTGTTAAGTGTTGAAATTCATTTTATGTGCTTAAAATCAGAGAAGCAACTTGAGACAAAAAGATGAAGACAAGTACAAACACAAGGATCTGTTCTCATCAAAAAAGAATCACAGACTAAGACTGTGGATCATGTAGAAGGCTGGCAGTCATTTCACATTGGCTGAATATTGAAAACCAAATTCCTTGTTACATAGGTCAAGGCTGAAAAAAAGAAGTAGGAGAAGATAATATCAGTTTGCACATGCCAGTGGACCATTCCACAGTTAAAGAGTTATCTCTTCTTTTTATCTGACCCATGAAATTCCTATTTTAGTACTTACTATCTGAGAAGTAGCTTCTTTACTTAAGGCAAAATTCTTTTCACCTTACACACACATACACACACACACACACAGAGCGAGAGAGAGAGAGAGAGAGAGAGAGCGAGCAAGAGAGAGAGAGAGAGAGAGAGAGAGAGAGAGAGAGAGAGAGAGAGAGACTTCCTGCTTGGTATTTTATGTTCTTACTTTGAGGAGCTTCTAATGGTTACAGTGAAAAAATAGAAAATCAAATTCAAGTTTAAAATATGTAACAGAGATATTAAATCCTGATTTTAAAGTCATGATTAAGTTTATCCTAGTAAGCAAAATGGAATGTAGATATTTAATTCCAGGACTTCACCAATCCTGATGTTCTTTAGTTTTAGAATATTTCAATTAGACTTTTTTGGAAACTAAGCTTTTTCTTAACATAAGAGTTATACATGCTTGCTGTAGAAAGTTAGAAGAGAAGAAAGTAAATAATATCCAGCAACAATTTATTATATTTATTGATGGCCTAATAGGTGCAATACACATTTCATACCTTTATGAAGTTTTTGGTCTATTAGAGATAACAGATACTAAACAGACTGCCACAAAATGACTTTATTAATATAATAGACTTAAATGCTATGAAAACTAAGTCCAGAGTTCTTTGAGGATATCTAATGAGGGGACTTACGGTAAACTGGGGAGAAGGTTGGGCTCCTATGAGGATGTGTTTTATTGTGAGGTCAGAAGGAGAGTCAGGGGAAGGTGGTAGGGATGGTGAATGGGATAAGAACATTCTGGATAGAAGGAACTGCAAGACTATTGGTACATTTTAGGAACAGAGCACAAATTAGTGGACAGTAGTGAGCAAAAAGGAAAGTGACAAATAATAAGTTGGAATGAGAGGAACTAGATAATCACATGGGATCTTCAATAATAGGAAGGAGCTCATACTGTATTCTAAAAGCAATCAGAAAAAAAGAACGCTAATTTTTTTTATCAACTAGGTTCCTATTGCTTGTTCTTTTTCAATATTTTAAGAAGATCAGATGTTAAATGCTATGTGAGGATCAGACTATGTGAGAAGATGATTTTTTCTTATACTTAGTAATACATCATTCTATATTTATTAAATGTTTTTCCACAACAATTTTTTGTGGTTAATTAGTTCCACTACATAGATTTTTTATAGTTTACTTAGCCACACTCTTATTTTGTACCTTTGGATTTTTTTAAAAAGGTATAAATAGCAATGATGTGATGGACATCTCCTTGTAGACAAATATTTTCACAAATCCATGATTGCTTCCTTAGGAAAAATTTATATAGCACAATAGGATCTCTCTGATAAAGAGATACGGGTATTTGCAAGCTTTTAGTACGCATAGCCAAATTGCCTTCCAGAAAGGCTGGTGCAATTATTTCTGTAGCAGTATAGAAGACCACCTGTAATAAATACACTTTTTGAGCCTAAATTACAGAGATGATGGAGTACAAGGGGAGAATTTTAGATTCTAAAATATTACCTAGAATAGTTATTGACAAAACTGAAATCTACTTAAAGATTCTTATTTGATGATAGAATTTGAGCCTTGTGATTGGAAATCTATAAAATTCCTGTCTTCCTATTTGTTTGTTTTTAATTAAGAATAACATTGTTGGCCGGGCGCGGTGGCTCAAGCCTGTAATCCCAGCACTTTGGGAGGCCGAGGCGGGTGGATCACAAGGTCGAGAGATCGAGACCATCCTGGTCAACATTGTGAAACCCCGTCTCTATTAATACAAAAAAATTAGCTGGGCACGGTGGCGCGTGCCTGTAATCCCAGCTACTCAGGAGGCTGAGGCAGGAGAATTGCCTGAACCCAGGAGGCGGAGGTTGCGGTGAGCCGAGATCGCGCCATTGCACTCCAGCCTGGGTAACAAGAGTGAAACTCCGTCTCAAAAAAAAAGAAAAAAAAAAAAAAAAAAAGAATAACATTGTTTCCCTATGATACCACTGTGCAGTGATCATGAAAATTTATTGCAGTTTCAAGGTTTATAAGTAATGTATAGCTTTAAAAATTTGTGTAGAGAGTGAAAAAAAATTAATGTACACAGTAAAGAGAAAATATAGAGATGCTAAAACTTAAAATTTGAATTTTGGGCAAATTATTGGAATTAACAATCATCTTCAAGACTGTGTCTAAACATACAAAAGATAGTAGAAATAAAAGCAAAAACAAAACGGTGTCAAGATAAGTGAGAAAAATGTCTTTAACTCAGTATGATTAAGTCTAGTTTCAAATGTTCCAAAGCTATTTTTAAGCAATTGCCTTAAATTGTCAACACTAGGACTGATAGGCTACCACTGGGTTTCTTCTCACTAATCCCAGCTCTGACTCTTGGCACTATACCCCAGCTTTGATCTGCCTCTGGCTCTTTGGCTTCTAATTCCAAATACTATTCTATTCAGCTTTTACTCATTGTTTTCCTTAATGGATTTTGGCTTCTCTTGACTTTCTGGATTTTCCTACCCTGTACGACCTCTGGTGGGCAGACCCCTCTCACCCAAGTGCTCCATCTCACCCTGCTATAGCTCCTTAGAAGGCATGACCCTGGCAGTCACTGCTGGGACAGGCTTGGCCATGCCATCCTTGAGTTGGGGCAGATATTTGGACAATTAAAGTATATAGTTTCTTAAAGGGTTCACATAATTGTTGAAATTTCACAATAAATCATCACATATTTATGGTAATTTTTCTCATGCAAATTGGGCAAAAAAATTAATAAAAGGCACCCTCACTATCTCTAAAACATTTAAATCTATGAGTATAATGAGATGCAACTTTGATCTAATGAATTCATATTTTACTTGAATCACTAAATGGAGATGTTGTATTTTGTAATGCAGTTATCCTGAGAGTAGATATACACATTGCAATGACACAGCCATTCTTCTACGTGTTTATAGAATTCCTCTAAATGTCTATAGAAATGGGAGATCTAGTCCCTACTGTTGCTTCTTTCTCTTATAATTATGCTGACTTGTGTGCTGCTGACATACATAATTTAATACTAAATTAAATGGCTAATTCAGCAAGGGCTCCAGGAGTTCAAGGAAGGAAGGGTACTCAATGTGTGTTTGAACAGTCAGGGATAGTTTCTTAGAGAAGTTGGGCCTTGAAGAATAAATATTATTTAAGTATGTGGAAAGAAGTCAGGGTTCTGGTGAAGAAAATCATTTTGGCAAAATGAAAGAAATGAGGCTTTTCAGAGTTGTTATACTTTGTGCTATGATAATAGACAAAGTGTACTTTTCTACATACGTTAAATTAATACATGCAACTGACCCACCTTTGTTGAGCTATTTACTTTTTCACTGTATTTTTAAATAATAATAATGCCTTTACTTTCTCAGCCTTTTTTATTCTAGGAACATGTGAGGCTCATAGAATGAGATTTTGAAAAATTATTTTTTCTATGCTAAGCAAATTAAATGGAGCAAATCGTTATATAATTTTCCCATTTCTTCAGCTTTTTGGTTTTCTTGTTTGCTTCCTCTTTCCTCTCCCTTGCATATTTACAATCAAATATTTATCAACTTTTGTTGAATTTTTTCCTCTATTTTCTTTCATATTTTTCTTATTTAGGATCTAATGACTTCAAATATGGAATATGATAACCCTCTTTCACCTGATCTCTCTGATGCCATCTCACCTCCCTCCAGTTCACACTAGACATCACAGCAATTAACATATTTTAAAAATACTGCTTTTATATACGTCATCTCCATGACCAAAATTCCTGTATTAGTTTTTATGACCTGAAAGGTGGAGTACCCCAAATGGATCTCCCACTAGTGCTCTCCAAGATTCCTCTGACCCAAATATTGTTCATCAAATGCTCCCTGGTGAAACTGCATTATTTTTGGTTCCATTCACCAATGTGAGTTACTTCAACATCTCTCTTCTGAATTCATCATGGCTGGTTCAAAATTTACCCCCTTCCCCACTAAAGTAAGAGTGCTGTGTAGATCCTACATCCTGGTTGACTCCTTTTTTGATTAATCTTTTTCACAGGACTCTCTTCCATTATTTTTAAAGTTGAATAAACAAACTCCTGTGGCACTTACAATCTATCTTGTATTGTCACTTAAACTTCTTCATCTATTTGGTTGTTTCAACTGAAAGATAACCTCTTTGAGGACAGAGACTGTAGTTCTAGTCAAGAATGGTATTTTTCCACATTGTAGGACTTATTTGTGACATTCATGACATCAATGATGATAAACATCTCTACATGACAACAGTCTTAAGAAAAATTAAAGCATCGGTAAAGAAATTAGGCAACCTTAATCTATACTCTGTTTCTTGGGCACCCCTTAAAGGTCTTGTGCTTTAGTAGTAATAGAAAAAAAAAAAAGGAGGAGGGTGAGAAGGACATCTGCTTTGTATACTCTAGATGGCTAAATTATCAGCATTTCTTGGGGAAGGCCAAACTATTTAACTGTTGTCATCCATCCTGATTTCTTTAGCGGCATTTGAGGAGTTAATAACAAAAGCTACCACTAACACCCCATGGTCACTATGTGCTAGGCATCATACCTTGTGTTAGCATGCATTATCTCATTTAGTATCCATGCTCTGCCTGTAAAACAGACATTATTATCCTTTTGTTGAGGAGGAACTGGAAACTTTTAGGCCAATACCACCTAGAAAGTCCACAGTAAGGCTAAGATTTTAATTCCATTTGGAGCTGGATTAAACACTTCTATACCTTCCTCAGATTTCCTCAAATTTCTGTTATCAAGTGGATTCCTAAATAACCCAAGGTAGAATGCAAGAATTTCTAGAAAGCTGAGTGAGGAAGTGTAATGTGGATGATAAGCAGAAAGAGGATGAAAGAATCATTTTCCTTTTGAGGGAAAGCATCATTCCTGGATGACACAAGGTGCTAGGAGGTAGATGAAAAAGCAAGGTGAGTATTTGTTCTGACCCGGGGAAAGACTGAAAGGTAACAGGGCTTATACAGGTAGACATGACATTTGCTGGCTCTTGATCTTCCGGTTCCAAAAAGAAATAGTTCTTAGTTTCCTGCTCCTAGCCACAAGATTATTGATTTCTCTGAAAGATATGAGAAGACACTGGGAGTGGAAAGCAGGAGATTAGAAATGGAACCATCTGAAAGGATGAACCATTTTAGAAAACTGATGAAACAAAAAGATTTTTATTATCCTGCTTCTTCTTATTCTGTCACCATGAACTTCTTTCCGCCTGTAAAGGAATATATCTTCCCAAGTGGGAAAAAATGATTTTTAAAAAGATAAGCCTGAAAAAATTAATTTAAACTTAGCCATATTAGGGTAGCATTAAGGCACTCCCGGGTACATTTTATTGGTCCATTAATATAGGACCCGAGTGGTTGAATACACCTAAGGCATGTACTATATTAATGAACCAATAAAACATGCCCTGGAGTGTCTTAATGATATATTACAACCATTTCTATTACATACATAAATGCACTATTTGCTGGCTGTCTTGCATAGTTTTAAAGAAAATCTTCAATTAACCAAAAATATTGCATCAAAAACTCTTACTCACAATAAGAAAGAGCAACAAAGAATCCTGTAATTAACTTACCAGGCTAGTTACTCATGAGGTGATTCTAGGTTGATTTAATCTTTGGTGCTTTTTCACTGTAAATATTTTGGAAGGACTAGTTCTTTGGATTTAAAATTGAATACTTTCAGGAAAAGAAACAGACGAAAGCTGACAGAATTCATACTGATCTCCTTCCTTCCTTAAAATATCCAACTGTGGGTGGTGGTTATAACACTAAATAGGTATTAATGACTGGATTCAAATAGTAACTCTCTATGCCTACATTAGAATGATATATTTTAGGCATTTGGGGACATTTTCTACAGTGATAAGGAATGCCACCACTCATGTATGCAAGGGTTGAGACCAACACATGGAATCTTGAAAAAATGTCTTCTCCTAACAAACAATTGTGTGCTACACTTATTTATAAACTCAGTTTTAACCCTGCTGTCTTTTCACGGGGTCATATAAATTGATGCATTACTATGAGTAGGAGAAGCTGAAGGAGCTCATGGAGAGAGGAGAGGTAATGATAGTGGATATCACTTATTGAATGACTGTTATACATCATACAATGTTCTAATTATTATTACATTTATTATCTCATTTAATCTTTGCAACAGCCCTACAAGGGAGATACTGTTATGCTTGTTTTATAGATGAGGTATCCAAGGTAAAAGTAGAAACTTTTCCAAGTGGTGGACTTTGAGATTGAATGCAGACTCTCTGAGTCCAAAGCCCATACTCAAGTGGGTAAAACTCGGGATGGCCGCTATGAGAAAAGCAGAGAGAAACATGAGGTTTATGCTCTATATAGGGAAGAAGTCCTTTCTAAACTCTATCTACCAACATATTACATTCTACATTTTATTCTTCCCTTCCACTTCCTCCTTACAGAGGCACATAAATAGAGCAGAGAGAGGTAGTAGACATGAAGGGGCCTCATAGCAGTCTTAAAAGATGCAAAGTGACTTCCATGGAGCAAAGATCTAAGATCCAATGAGAATGGGCACATGGTGATATGGTTAGATGCCAATCACCAGAAACAGGTAAAATGTGAATGCTATATCATCTGTTCACAGGGAGAGAAGATGACATCCTCCCATCCTCACTGAGGATGGTACCTCGGTGTCACCAAATAGATCCTTGAAACTAAGGTGACAGCCCTTGGATAATGAGTGGAGAACATCGTCAAGCTAGTCATAGTCTGAGGAAATACTGCACTGACTGAATAACCCTAAATTTGACCACTGAGTAGAATAAGGGCTCAAGACAGAAATAATTGTAAAAAAATATAAAGTAAAAATTATTTTTACACACATTTAAAATCTGAAATTTATATCCTGAGTTGTTTTGTTCATAAACTTTTTAATTGTTGCAGATTTGCATCCTAAGAGAACCTGACCATGAAATATTTACAAAGGCTACTGAAGTGACTGCAGTTATTATTGGTTTTAGGGTCATAAGTTAGGTGTCAGATCATTAAAAAAAAACCTGGTCTTTCTGAGGAATTGCATTTTAGTTTAATTTCTTCTTCATGATCTATAACATACTAGGAAATTCATTATTTTGTAAACTTACTCTATACCAATTTCCCCAGCTGAATTTTACAAGCCTGGAAAACAGTTGCTGAAAGGTCTTTGCTGCCTCCACTTGATTTTTACTCATGGTTTATATTGGTTTATATTTGCCTTGCACATTTGGTAGTCAATGATATAATTCATTTTGGCTTTATTTGCTGAAGGGCTTGGCCCTGATGTTGAAAGTCACACTGCAATATTGTTTACTCAACCTTTAGAAAGCAGAAAAGTTGTTAAACATAAGCCCTAGTGCATTTTAAAAATTCTGAAAAAACACAATTTTAGCAAAATATATTTTAAAATCCCACATATATAATTTATAAATAACTTTCCCTTCTTTATTTCAGTTATTTTTTTTAAGACCATTAGGTTGGTGTTTTTTATGATGAAGTGGTAATTTAACACCAGAGAGTAAATTCATCATGATGATTTCAGTGGGCAGATAACTACCTCATGCAATTTCACTGTGTCTCTAAGTGACTCATCTGCTGGCTTATGTTCAATGTAGGAACCAGGTCATCAGCTCTTCTGTAAAGCTGACCAAACAAGTCATCCCAATGCGATATAAATAAATATGTATAAATAAAGCAACACCAATATGTGAGGGGAACTGGTGATGGCTGGACATTTGCAGTGAGTAATTTAGTGGACATATATGATCCTACTGTTCTTTTAAAAAATTTAATGCCGGTTTTGCTGATGAAGGCATCTTTGCTGACTATAATAACAGCACCCTAAATGTGTATGGTGCTTTAAAAATTTTTGAAGTACTTTCACAGGTGATATTATCTTGTGGAATACTTTCTTACAATCCTACGACACAATTGTGAACTGTATTGTCCTCATTTTCAGATGAGGAATTGTTACTCAGAAAGTTTAAGTGTTTTGTGTGAAGTAATTGACCTGCTAAATGGCACAGTGGATTAGAACCAGGTCTTTTTGGAGTCATGTTCTTCTTCTTTTCCCCGTAAGACTTGAACATCGACAGGTCAAGGCACTGAAGCTAAATAAGACTAAATGATATTAAACTGACAATATTCTACTCTTTCTAGCCTATTACAGTTTCATACGACTAAACCTAATAGTAAAATAGAGGCTTTGGGTATCCTTGGTCAGAAAATCTGAGAATTTAGTTGAAGTAAATGAAGGAAGACCAGGCAGGCAGGGACTGTGGCTATGGATCCAGAGTCCAAGATGGGTGTACATGGATACTGACAGGAAAACAGAGAAAAGTAAGAGCTATTTCAACTGTGAGATTTCTTTGTTTTGGGAATAGATATTTTCTTTTAACACCGTAGGATTAACTTGAAATGCTTCTGAATGAATGACTTTTATAGATTAGAGATTTAACTGAATCTAAAAGCAAAATAGATCTATGATTTGAAGATCAGATGAGATTTTTAGCCTTATTTATTTAGAAAATTTTGTATGTTTTGGGACTCTTGTCTAGTAAATTTTGACTGTACCTTCATGAAATAAAATAGTGTAATATAAATATAGGTGTTGATTCACATCAACAAGCAGGAGGCTGTCATGAGACAGAGGGCAAAACATGGTTATCGTGTCAAAAGGCTTCAGTTTAACACCAAATTCTCCTACCTGATTTGGACAAGTCATTGAACCTCTATGCAGATTAATTTTCTTAATTAAAAATGGTGATAACAATACCTACCTCATAGAGATGTGAGGATGAACCTGTGGATTACTGGAGTTAGTAACCCTTGATGGATTTTAGGACATCAATGAACACTGCAACATTGAATACGGTAGTATACCTATAGACCCATGCACAAAATTCTGGTAAGACTGTTCATTATTGTCATCAGATCCTTTGAAAGACTCCACAAATTGCTAAAGGTTAAGAACTACCCGTGTATATGAAAAGGATTGGAAATTGTGAAATGTTACATAAATGTTAGAAATTAAGGATAATGATGCACTATCCAGGCAAGGAAAACAAAACAGTAATTTTTAGGGAGACAGAATGTTTATCTGTCTCCAGCAAACTTGGATTGGACTTCTAGGAGATAATTTGGTAGGTCAAATGTACATAAAACATAAATTACCTCTAATGGCAAAATTACTTTTATTTGTAATAATTTTAAATATAGGCTTGTTAAACAATGCTTTTGAACATATTTCATAGACAATAATCTGTAATTTACTAGTTTCTCTTTTTGAAATTTTAATACATGTATCTGTGATCCTTTTATGATTTTTTTCAGGTGAGGTCATTGAACTCTTAAGTGCGAGATGAAACAAGTCTTCTGGGGTTCCAAGTAGGTAAATAATCTGTTCATTTCTTAACTAGCTAAATGAATTGCTTTATTAAGATACTGAAGATATGTCAGGCCTATCAAGGTCTAGTACCTGGAATCACTAATCAACTCTGTATAAATATTATTTGTATGAAGATTTTCCTTTCAGCACACTGAGTAAAAATAAACTCAACCTCTGGGAAGATGGGGGAAGGTAACGTGAGGAAGAAGGAATAATATCAAGGACCTTGCTTTCTCAAAGTTCCCTAAAGTAAGAAAGAATCAGTACCACAGTTTTAAAACAGGCTGGGTTTGGACAGAGGAGCAACACATTTGTAATTTAGGAGTGCTATTGCTTTCTCAGACATAAAGGCATTATTGTCTGGGGGAAAGAGTTCTATTGTATAAATACTGTTGAGAGGATAGTGGAATTTAGATCGTCAGCATCTTCCTTGATTTTGGCAAGGCTGAATGTAAAGGAAACTGCAGTCATTCAGGAAGAACGCTATGTGTACAATGTCATGTTTTATTGATAGAATGAGTAAACCAGACAGTACAGGCTGTAAAAACATATCGGTCAGTATTACAGCAGGAAACAGATGGCTTATTCCAATAGAGTAATTCAAAGAATATCCAATAAAGGGGCTACTTACAAAAATGTAGATAGGAAATAGGGGAACTATGAGATAGAGTGTATCCAAGACTAGTAACACAGGGTCTATTTCCACCCCTAGGCTTGAAGGAGTGAGTTACCTAGAAAGAGAATCTCGTGTGGCGGGGCCACCTTAACAAGAGCCGTGGTCTTCATGGAGGGAAATGGGAACTTCTGAGCTAAGGGAATATAAATACTCCTGTCTCATTCACCTCCCTCCCTCTGATCTTCTGCGATGTCTCTCTAATATTAGAACCCAGTCTGGAGCCAGAGGGCAAGAGAGCTAATTGACTGACTCTTTACAGTCTGGCCTCCTGCAGCTGACTAGGGTGAAGAGTATGATTTGGAGGAACAAACAACTCCCCAAATTTGGTGGCTTATGGTCCCAAAGGCTTACTTCTCACTCATGCTAAATGTCTGGCATGGATCACTAGGGAGTGTTTCCACTCCATGTGTCTCACTCTAGAACTTACTTCAGAGATGGAGCAGACGTTTCTTCAGAATATAACCAATTGTTTTGATAGAGGGAAACAGAATTCGGGATAGTCTCAAGCCAGCAATGAAATGTTTTGGTCTTAAATAATTTGTCATTTGTACTTACCCAGCACTAGTTCAGGGCCCTATGCAAGCTTCAGGGAGCCAGAAAGTTGAATTCTACCAGGTGCCTGAATGAGAAGGGGATGTAATAAAACTGAGTAGTATGCATAACCACCATGGGTAACTTTTCTGTTAAAAGCATGCTGGCCCCTAAATTAAATTAAAGCTGGAATATGGATTGGCAGGATAATTCAGGCAGAATTTAGTTTACAAACAACTTCTGAGCAACTTGCATGATATTCAGTAGAGCTATGTGTGTAGATTATACCAGATTTTTTTTTTTTTTTTTTTTTTTGAGACAGAGTCTTTCTCTGTCGACCAGGCTGGAGTGCAGTGGCATGATCTCAGCTCACTGCAGTCTCTGCCTTCTGGGTTCAAGATATTTTCGTGCCTCAGCCTCCCAAGTAGCTAGGATTACAGGTGCTGGCTACCATATGGACTAATTTTTATATTTTTAGTAGAGACAGGTGTTCGCCATGTTGGCCAGGCTGGTCTCGAATTCCTGACCTCAAGTGATCCACCAGCCTAGGCCTCCCAAAATGCTAGGATTACAGGAGTGAGCCACTACGCCCAGCTTATACCAGAACTTTAAAAAAACCAAATCCATACTGTTGACAGGAATGAAACCACAGAAGAATTTTTGAACATTGTTAGGATCAAAATATTAATACTTATGTTAAAAAAACCACTTTTGTTAAGTGGATGGCATGATACTAAGCCTTTAGTCAAATTTAACAAAATTATCCCTGCCCTCTAGTAGTTTACTATCTAAAACAGGCAATATTGACTTAAATAAATGCAATCAGTTCTCGATTATTTTCAGGAACATTAGCTGCTCTTAAATTGATCTATGGCAATTTTTGGAATGCTTAAATTATATATTACTCAGAATACAGCTTAACTGTATTCTTTTTCCTCTAGTGGTATTACTATTTGTAAATGGACTATAAAGAAACATTAGGAATATCTAGCACCTTTGGAAATGCATGTAATTTATGCACAAGTGGGATAATGTCACATACTATAGGTGCAAATTTAGAATTGGTTGCACTGTAGGGAGATGGCAGCCTCATCTGTGCTTAGAAAAAAGTTGTTTTGGAGGCTGAATATTGGATTTTATTCTGGACATAAAGTATGCCATTAGTTTGCTAATATCTTAATAGTGAGAAAATGCTTTCATATAAATACTGAAAGGCAAAAACTGCTGGGAATAAATCCTAAATATTAACTGATAATGTTTCCTGAATACCCTGAGGAATGCTGATGGGACAGAAGTTCTGGATATTTTAAGCTCAGCAGCTTCTACCTATGAGTCCTTCTTCTTACAAATTGCATAGTGGATAGAGTGCATACTGCCCACATTACCTGGGTCCTTACCATTTTTGTACAATCCGGTTTGATTTCCAATTGTTGGTGACTGCATCTTGGCTAGAGGGCCTGCAGCAGTCTGGGAGTACTGGGGAAAGAGTGCTATCAAGGAGCAGCCCTCAGTTACAAACCCAGAAGATGAGGTCTGTGGGTCCCAATGGGTGAACCAACATGGAGGAGCACCACGTTGAGCGTCCATCTTAGTTTCCTAGGGGCACAAAGCTGTAGTCACCTGAGTGGCAGCTTGCTTGACAAAGCAGCTTTTGCTGACTTCCTTCCCATCTTTACCTCACTCCCCCTCTTTCTAACCAGTGTTTCTTGGGATCAGTTTCCAAATAAACTACAGGAACTCAAGCCTTTGTCTTCGGGTATGTGCTGTTGGGGAAGGAAGTAAAACTATCACAGTGGGCTATCTCCCTAGCTACAGACCTCCTTTTTCTTGTACTATATTTTGGGACCTGAAAAAATATATAATTCAGACATAGTGGCAGCATGACGTTCCTTAGGTAAGTACTTTTGGTAGATAAAGATGAAATAGGTGTAGACAAAGTTGCCTAGAGTACTTTAATGGAGACTTTGATATAATCATATATATATATGATTATATATATATATAAAAGGCTCATACAAGGATGATGTGAAAATACCATAGAATCTTGTCTTTAAAAATTCCCAATGTTAGATATTACTTGAAGCATTAAAAAGCAAAACTGTTGAGTATCTGTAAGCTAAGGATAAAATATATTTAAGAGTTACTCATATTTGTGTGTGTGTATATGTATATACATACATATACACAATACAATATGTTTGCAAAATATTTCATACTCTAACCTGTTAATATGCAAAGTTACCAATTATTTATTAGATTGGTAGATTAGTTGCAAATTTTCTGCCTCCTCTACTCCAGCCACATGTGTGGTGGCACCAGGACAGGATACCTGGAATAAATACCTCAGGCAGAAAACAGAAAATTGGAATGTATGCAGTAGTCACTGGTCCGTGGTAATGATGAAATCCTGTGGACAGCCAGTATGAAATCTTGGCAGTGAGAGAAATGCCATGGTCGGAACTTGATTCTGTTCTCAGGGAGGAATTTTCTCCTCCATTGTTCTGCCAGGCCTCTGCTTCTGCCATCTGGGAAGTTTTGCTTGTCTGTTATCTGCCATGGCCGCAGTGGCCATCAAGGTCTCTAGAGGTTTTGCTGCCTCCTGCCTGTATGAGTTGGGTGGCCTAAGATTTGCTTCAAGGCTCAGCCAAAAGCTTTTAAGCCCTAGCTCATGGTTGTTTTTGCAATTTAATTGTCTTTAAAATTCGTAAGACTTTCATCTCTTCCAGGGACAGGAAGACAAATGTTGCATGTTCTCACTTATATGTAGGAGCTATAACAAATCTCATGGAGGTAGTGAATAGAATGGTGGCTACCAGAGGCTGGGAAAGGTAGTGGGGGTCGGGAGATAAAGTTACAAAATACAGTCAGAAGGAATAAGATCTAGTGTTTGGTAGCACAATAGGGCTACTATAGTTAAAAATAATTTATGACACATTTCAAAATAACTAGAAGAATAAATTTGGAATGCTTTCAGCACAAACAAATGACAAATGTTTATAGTAATTGGTGATGAATACCCCCCAATTACCATTATGCATTGATCATTATACATTGTATGCTTGTACCAAAATATCTTATGTACCCCATAAACATGTGTAACTGTTATGTATCCATAAAATTAAAAAAATTTAAAATTAGAAAACAACTAATAGACTTTTGTCGCTTTGCTTACAATCAGTTCAATATGCCAGTTACCATACCTATAGTTCTTTCTTAGACATAATTCTTAAAATAGTATTATTTATTTTTCTTCTCATCATCATTTCTTTCTCAACACAATGACATCTACCCCAAGGCCATGAGGCTTGGGTTGAAGGCCTGGCTCAATCTGAATGTTGTCACTTAATAATTATAACTTAAGACTGTTCATTATTCAATTTCAAAAATTATGTATTAATGTTTGAGTTAAGCATTCCCAACTTTTGAGGCTTAAAATTTCTGGATGCTTTCTTATTCCCTTTCATTTTCATGTGTATTGTGGATAATTCTTTCTTGTGATCATTTCTTTTTCTAATATCTTGCCAAATAAAGCTAGTAACAATTAATGCATGCTCATATAATTCTATTTTATAATCTCTTTTACTACAGCACAGGCTAGGGAAGTTAGTGGCCTGCCTCCAAAGATATGGTGGGAATCATTATTACTGAACATTTTGCCTCTGCTTAACTTGGGGTTTCATGTTTCCAGCCTCTGATATTAGTTTCCTAGTTATCTTCTGCCAGTGACACCAGTTTTAGGGGTTTTGTTGTTGTTAGTGTCCATTCTTGGTACCAATTTCTGTTTTAGTTACAATAATACCAATTAAAGAATCAGATAAACCTTGAAATGTAAGTGGCTTAACATGTTAAGATGTTTGTTTCTTGCTCATGTAAAACCCAAATAGAGAGGCTGAGGGTTCCATTCTATGCATTTATTAGCAACCCAAATTAGCAAAACTGTTATATTCAATATACAGTTTTTAAGGCACCAACATTCAGCCAAAAGATAGAACCCTTAGCTCCTTCTCTTTATGACCCTCCTCTCCACCTATGCTGACATCTTAGATGTCCACTGGCTTTCAATATCATCTATTTGCTGACAAATCCCAAATCTTCTTTTAACAAACTCCACCTCGCCCCCGGATTTGTATATGTAATTGCCTATACAACAGCTTCACTTGGATGTCAATCAGGGATCATTAACTTAATATGTTCAAAATCAAATGTTATTTCTCCCCCCAAAATTTCCACCTCTTAACATATTTGGGACTGTGATTTACCAGTTATTCAGGATACAAACCTGGAAGTAATTTTTGAATCTTTTTTTTTTTTTTTGGTATCATATAGTACATAGAATCAAGAAACAAATCCTATCAGTGATACCTTGAAAACATTTGGAATCCAGCCATTTCCCATAGCTCCACAGCCATCAGGTTTTACTTGTTGTAGTGTAGTGATGATCTAACAGGTCTTCTTGTTTTCACTCCTGCCCTCTTCAAATGCATTTACCACACATGAGCCAGAGTAATATTTTACAAAATAAATGGAATTACATTGCCCTTCTATGTATAAAACTCTCAAAAAACAAAGGTTTTCCCTGATAATTTATTCAAAGTACTTGATAACATTCATCATTATCTGACATTCGGCCATTATATTATACATTTGTTTTGTTGTTGCATTTTCTGTCTTCCTAACTCAAGAATGCATATCTATGTCATAGATTTTTCTTTATTTATGTCTGTCTTTATAACACGCAGGATGGTGCTTGCCACATGGGAGATGTTCTAGTAGTTTTGAATGAAAAAATAAATGAATGAGTTACCAGTTATATCAGTTTTTTGGTGCTTTAGTCTTTTTGTATCTATTTGTATGATTTTTTTATATTAACCATATGTAATCATTATCTCATTAGTATTAAATGAATTTCTAAATTCACACTTTAGTTTACATGTCTATCTATCCAGCTAGCTAGCTAGTAATATAATAATAAGTATAGTTTCCTTCCTCACAATATTTTCCATTATTCTTTACCTTAGAAACCCCTTCTCTGTCATGAGCTTGGCTATATTCTCATATATTCACCTAATGTCTTCTCATTCTTAGTGTAATTTTAGAGAAGCATGGTGACCAGTCTTCATCCAGATCTATTCTAGGATTCACAGTAAATTCTCCAGATCACAAAACTTACCTTGAGAAATACTGCTTGCCTGAAGGTTTCTAAGAAGGCTTGAACCATGAATGCTTTTTACTGGAAGCAGGCAGGCCAGATCTCTTTCTCCCAGGGAACTCTAAAGAGGTACCAGGGGTGCTGCCTATTGGCCTAATTCTTGCCTTCTTTGCCCGACTTCCTAACTAAAGGGAAGGAGGCTCTTTCCAGAGCTGACAGTGTACTTTTCTTTCATTCAGCAGCTACCAGACGTAATAGAAAACATATAATGTCTAAGTCATGTTCCTGGATTTTATGGAGTAAGTTGAATGCTATATTTTTAAGGGGAATCTAGAAAAAAATTTCCTTTTTTGAAATTTCACCAGATTCATTGATATTTGTAAAGCCAGCGGTCCTGGTAGGGATGTGAGTGTGTGTGTGTGTGTGTGTGTGTATGTGTGTGTGTGTATGTGTGTGGCTTTTGCTTGTAGTTTTGTAGATTAAACCATTTTGGAGAAACCATTTATCTCACAGTCCTCAATATTTATATAATTATTGCCAAAATATTCCAGCACATGACAATAAAGTGTCTTGCCTTTGTCTTATGCTTGACTTACATGAAATCACCATATGGACTAGCTGTGGGGTTCTATTGGATTGGGTATAGGGAAGGAAGGGAGAAAGAAAGTGGGAGTGATAAGCAGGTGGAGATTGAGGAGGGCAAGAGAGATTTGCCTTTCTGGGTATTTGAAGTTGTCCTGGATATGCGGAAGGATGGAGAAATCAGACTTAAGGCATCTTGTGCAATTGTGGTAGAATGGAGAGGAGGTCAAGCCTTGATTAAATTTAAACAGCAGAAACCAAGCCTTTTTTTTTTTTGTAAGATTTTATTCTACTTAACTTTCATAGTATTTCAAGTCTTTTTCTAAAATGTGACAGAAAAACCACATTTTCTAAAATGAGACAGATCGCTTTTTTTCACACTCCAGTATATTGTAAAAACACTTCTCTGATTTTTACTTTTTTATATATTGTAAAACCCTTGCACCATAAAGTTCAGAATCCCAGAGACTCACAGTTAGAATAAGGCACAGGTTACTGAGGATAGGTGCTGTTTTGGGAGAATATGTAAGCCAGCCACAGAGCCTTGATTTAGGGGCGAAATCTCAGAGCAAACTAAAGGTAGACAGACACAAACAGACTCAATGTTACTTTTTACAAGAAATTTCTTTCTTTTGGGAAAAAAGGCCATAACAAATACATATTTCCAGAATTGTATCCAGTAACAGCAAGGACAAATCCCTGTAAAATTTGAAAAGTCCTATTTTTTTCATTTTTTTTATGAATTACTATCATAGTTTCTTTCTTACCTTTTGAATATATTGACTTCAAAATGTTCTTATGATTCTAAAATTCCAAGCTGCTTTTTCTAAAATATCATTTTCTTTCTTTAATAAGAAAACAATTACAGGAATTTAGAATGTGATATTTCATCTCTGTCTAGAGACTACAAGGTTCAAGTAAATTCAACTTTTCCTTTTCCCTTTCTCATATATTTAAATATTTTAACAATATTAATTTAGAAATGTCTAAATTTTTCTACTCTAATTTATTTATTTCAATTTAGGGGTTGATTAGTAATACAGTAAAAACTTATTCTCACATTAAATCCATTATATTGTTAATTATTCAAATAATTTCTGAGCTAAAGAGCTGTGTCAACCATTGGCCTGGTGCAAGGTCCATCAACATAATATGATGTATGTCTGTCCCTGAGGACCTTAATCTTCCCGGTGAGACAGATTATCATGCATAAAACTTTCAATGATACCAGCTTTTTTTTTTTTTTTTTGAGATGGAGTCTCATTCTGTTGCTAGGCTGGAGTGCAGTGGCGTGATCTCGGCTCACTGTGATCTCTGCCTCCCAGTTTCAAGCGATTCTCCTGCTTCAGCCTCCCGAGTATCTAGATTACAGGTATGTGACACCATGCCTGGCTAATTTTTCTAGCTTTAGTAGAGATGGGGTTTCACCATGTTGGTAAGGGTGGTCTCAACCTCCTGACCTCAGGTGATTTCCCTGCCTCAGCCTCCCAAAGTGCTGGGATTACAGGCGTGAGACACCACACCTGGCTGATACCAGCATTTATAGAGTTACAAAAAAAAAAAAAAATGAGAATTGAACACAAAGGTAGGATAACTATATGAGGAGTTCATGAAAGTCTCCTCAGAAGAGATGACATTGGAACTGAGTCTTAAAAGCTGAGTAGGCAGCTTCAGTTAATGAAGGTGAGAAAGAACATCCCAGGAGAAAGAACATGCTTCCTATTATGGCAAATCTTTATTTATGGTTTTTTTTTTTTTTAATTTAAAAACTGTTTAAGTTTTATTTTAGGTTCAGGAGTACATGTGCAGGTTTGTTATATAGCTACATTGTGTGTTGTGGGGGTTTGGTGTACAGATTATTTTGTCACCCAGGTAATAAGCATAGTACCCTATAGGTAGTGTTTGGGTCCTTATTGTCCTTCCTCCCTCCCTCAAGTAGGCCCATGTGTCTGTTGTTCTTTGTGTCCATGTGGACTCAATGTTTAGCTATGACTTATAAGTTAGAACATGTGTATTTGGCTTACTGTCCTGTGTTTGTTTAGAATAATGGCCTCCATCTCCATTCATGTTGCTGCAAAGGATTTGATCTCATTCTTTTTCATGGTTGTGTAGTTTTCCATGGTGTACGTGTACCACATTTGCTTTATCTAGTAGCCTATCATTGATGGGCATCTAGGTTGATTCCGTATCTTCTTGTTTTTTTTTTTTCTTTTTTTTTTGAGATGGGGTTTCGCTTTTGTTACCCAGGCTAGAGTGCAATGGCGCGATCTCAGCTCACCGCAACCTCCGTCTCCTGGGTTCAGGCAATTCTCCTGCCTCAGCCTCCTGAGTAGCTGGGATTACAGGCACGCGCCACCATGCCCAGCTAATTTTTTGTATTTTTAGTAGAGACGGGGTTTCACCATGTTGACGAGGATGATCTCGATCTCTTGACCTCATGATCCACCCTCCTCAGCCCCCCAAAGTGCTGGGATTACAGGCGTGAGCCACCGCGCCCATCCCCCGTATCTTGTTGTTGTTGTTGTGGAGACAGTCTTGCTCTGTCACCAGGCTGGAGTGCAGTGGCGCAATCTTGGCTCATGCAACCTCCACCTCCTGAGGTCAAGCAATTCTCCTGCCTCAGCCTCCTGAGTAGCTGGGACTACAGGCATGCACCACCACGCCCAACTAATTTTTGTATTTTTAGTAGCAATGGAGTTTCACCATGTTGGCCAGTATGGTCTCTATCTCCTGACTTTTCGATCCACCTGCCTCTGCCTCCCAAAGTACTGGGATTACAGGCGTGAGCCACCATCCCCGGCTGATTCCATATCTTTTGTAGCAGATTTTGATGTGCTTAAAAATGATGAAGACTTTTGTATAACTGGAATGAATTTAGAGGAGTATTGGTGGCTTAATGGAAGCAGAGAGGAGTTTAGATAGAATTACCAATGGGATATTAGGCCAGGAATAGATTGGAAGGGACTTGAGAGCTAAAATAAGAAATTTCAGTCTAAATCTGGAAGGAATAGGAGCCAAATGGAATTTTAAAGCAAGTGGTTGACATGATCAGATTTAATAATTAGGAAAATAGCTAGTGTCAGTCAATACCCTCTGACTTGGTCAGGGAGTTATGAGACAGGAAGCTATTCTAAAAAACCCAGGTAAGATATTATAAAGTCCCAAAATACAGCACAAAGGGATGGGACAGAGGATTGAATTTAAGATATTTCTGCTACATATCCCAGAAAGAAATAGAATGTTTGGAACTTAAACCATTTCAGGAGGGAACATAAAGTGAGATAATATGTGAATTTCATACTGAGATTAAAAATTTACAGCTGAACTTTACATCTTACCAAGGGAACATATTTTAAATAGCCTTTGGTCTGCCAAGTTATTTTTAAATGTTAGTAGTGTTCAAGCAAGAAGAGTCTTTTCCTTCCAAAAAGAGTGCTAATGTCCACTTCACACCTCCCTAAAGATCTACAGAATGAAACAACCTATGCAGACAAATCTGGATCTCCTGGAGCTATCAGTGCCTTTTGTGTTGTAAGACAAAGGTAATCCAATAGTAGACATGTCTGTTCCCAAAGTGCTCACCAAAGTTCATGGATCAGAGAGTGCACGTTACAGTTATGTCTTTTCTGAGTTTTATATTTTAAAGAATATGATAATGAAAAGGAAAAACAAGCTTCCTGGTAAACTGTATTTATAGCCTCATAGACTGTAAAGGTTTCAAAGTTGAAAGACACTTATAGAAAATGTCTTTTTTTTTTTTCAGCATTAGCCTTTTTCTCCAGCACCAAAAGTGTACAAGGCAAAATCCTGTGAAAGAGAGGAAGCAGTGTAAGGTAGTGTGGGAGGTGTTCTAAGTCTGGGGCTCATGATCCTCTAAAATACATGGATCTTCAAGTCTACAGACAAGGTACAGAAGGCCTTCCAGCTCCCCGAAATTGTGAAAACAACTGTGGCGGATGCATGGATGGCCATTTTTTTTTTTTTTTTTTTCTGGGGGAAATACCTCACAGCCTTCGTTAGAATCTACAGCCTTAAACCTTTGACTGTTTTATTGGACACATGCAGCATGTGGCTTTCATATAGATGAGTATATTATTAGAGCAAAAATAATGATTCAGATAAGTTCTTGCCACTTCGGAAGATACAATTAATTTGTCTCAGTGGATATGAGAGTGATCTATTTAGTTATAGATATTTGTAAAGTTTGTTTAAATAGCTACACAACTTTGGGCATGCTTACCTCTCCCAGCCTTTTTCTTTTTCCCCATTACTATCTCCTAGGTTTGCTGTGAGGTAATTGATGCAGACCAGTTTGCACAATCCTTGGAAAACATCTTAATTATATATTTATGACAAATTTGGATATGACATTTGTTATACATCTGTATGCAGAGCAGCTTTAAATATAAGACTTAGGCTTAGTGAATTGTTAAAAATTAGTCATATTTCATTTATGATCATCTCCTTTTGGAAGCTGAAGAAAGAAGACCAAGTAATAGGGATGTTTATATTTTCTAACTGCTATTTTTAGGAAGTTAAACATTAGTTTCTGGTGTCATGAATGAAGAATTGAAGTAAATGACACATTCCAATACATGGCATGCTTTGAAGTGAATGGCCAAAGTGTTGTGATAAAGTCACTAACCTTTGGAAGGATGTACAGACAGTAAGAGTCAGGCCCCATTTCCAATGACCAGGCCCCATTTCTGATGACAAGAGATATAAGAACATACAATAGGAAGATTGAACTATGGTCAAAGGCCAGGGCTGCTACTGTCCACATCCTGCTTGCTGGGTATAGAGCCAGCCCTGGAACCCTAACTTGATTCTTCAGCTTTGGCAATACAAGCATTTGAAATGTGAGACAAGGTGGGGCCCAGCCTCATTAAGTCATAGTCTGAGAGGTCTTGGTCACTGCCATGACCTCCTTCACCAGCTCAACAATCTGAGGAAGAAGCCCAGGCTGCCACAAGGCCTTGTCTAAAGGCAAAGAATTAATTAATATGGAAATTTATATGTCTACTGACCTCTAGTGATTAGGCCTCTGGTTCAAGACCTGAGTTTTGAGGACTTACTTAAATTAGGAAGACTGTGACGGTTGTCCTTCCTTTCTCCCAATGTCCCTCATCCCTCCATTATTCCTCTGGGTAGCTTAGAGGTCACCTGTGGAACATTTAATGTCTCTTTTATTTGATTTTTTGGGACTTATATATGTTTATCTTCTCAGGCAAGCTTTTCCTTTGACAGAGAAGATTTTAAAGACATTTTTGTAAAACAGAACAAAACAACCCAAGCATGAGACAAACTGATTATTAGTTGGAGATTTGGTTGGAAGATATTAGCTAGCCCTGAAGCAAAAACACACTTTTCTCCATGCTTTCTATAACAGTATTCATAAAGTCACAAGTAAGTTGGACAGCTTATGGTTGAGCAGTGACTAAGAAGAGGAATTGGGCTGCAGCAGAGAGCACGTGCATTGCTGCCAGCCAGCCAGGGCTTGAGACCAGGCTACCTATGCATAGCAATATAACAGTGGGCAATTTACTTCACTTCTTGGAAATGTCCTCTTCTGGGAAATGGGGGTAATAATGCCTCAGAGGGTAATCTTAAGAATTAAAGGTAAAATGTGCAACGTGCTTGGAACTAGTGACTACTGAGTAAATTAAAAATATTTTATTTTCTTAGTGTTCAATCTTTGCTCTGCCTTAAAGAAATTGCACATCAAATACTTTATTCTTATGCATGCAATGCATTTTGTAAATCATCTGTTGCATGTACTGTTAGATGCTTGAAAACAAAGAGGAGTAATGCAGATCTTTTATATTTAAAGAGTTACTAGCCTAGCTGTGTTTGGGGTGCTTGTATACGTGTCCAAATGAGTGAAGCATAATCATTCTTTGTCATTTTGAAAATTTTATCTTAACAAAACGAAATCAGTGAGTTAAAATTTTTGGAGTGCACATGTGACATAGATGTTCATAGAAGACTTTTACGTAGGACAGGAGGGTATTGAATTCTATACAGATGAATCCTGAATTCTGAAATACAACACTAGGGACTAGCTCTATGTTTGCGTGATTAGTTTCCATATGGTATACTCCCTTTTTTCCCAATAATAGTTTAAAATTTGTCACATTGGATTTTATCTGAACTTGATTACAGTTCCAGGGCCTTCCTCTTCATTTTTTTTTCCTCCAAAACACCCAATGACTGAGTCAATCGAGTTCCCAAAATAGATTTACACATTTTTAAAAACAGATAATCAGATTTTGCTTTGCATCTCTGTTTTGTCTTTTCCCCCCGCCAATGTCCAGGAAACTTTGTAACACCTACTTTGCAAAATAAGCAAGTAATCATCTATTTTGGGAATGGAAAATAGAGGAGGTGAGAAATGAGATAACTGGCTTCAACTATTATATTTGGGCATAGAAATTATTTGTTCAGTGATTTTTTGCCACAGCTATAGGACAACTTTTGCATTGCTTTGGCTTCTCCATATACTTTGGAGAGACGGGAAAGAATATTGCTCTAAAAAATCTTGTTTCAATTCAAGATAATTATGCATGTATTTGGGCTGAGTAGGGAAGAGGCATTACTGAAATAAAAATGTTTTTAATACAAGTTGGAAGACATAAATCAACACGTTGAGAAGAAAATGAATCAATAATTTTATTTTAGAATTGAAGGGGATTTTAGAGATCATCTTGTGTAACTGCCATGTTCACAGATGAATGAACTGTTACGTGTTTTGCCCATAGTAGGTTACGCAAAGGAAGATGTCCTGACTTCCAGAATAGACCTTCGTTCCTCTCTCACTATAAATATTTGACTACCCTGCAGAGTGGCCTCATAGGTATTCTCATGTTGTGGTTCCTGGTTGGGAGGACTGGGCATGTGTACGAATAAAGTTTACATAATACCTGATACAGAAATCTTGGTGCCCTAAAGTAACTATTTAATGATGATGCCTTTGCTCTATTCAGACCAGTGAAATGAGCACACATTTCTGGCTCCATTTAATAAATTGCCTCCTTGAGGGCACTAAATCCTGCTCTTCTGGAAAAGCTCATTCACCTCACATGGGTAAACAGTTTGCTTCTTCATGAATTCTGCTGTTTACTCACAACAGTGTAAAGCCTGTTTTGTGTTATTGCTGTTATCACAAATCTGGAGACATCACTGCAGGACTGGGATGAGGTGGTGGGAGACTGTTGCTTAAGTGGGTATTGTTCAGCACAGCTTGATAGAAAAGGTTGACCAAATGTGTTAGAATTACCATTAAATAAGTTCATTTAACTGTGGTAATGGAAAGCTTTTCAAATCTAGTTAATTTTACCTTTCAAAGTCACTGTGAATAGGTGAAAAGTAAAATGGCTCATCTGTAGATCTTAAGTGAATATTTCTGAATTTTAGAAAATGTGATCAGTCAGAAAAATGTGCATTGGTATCATCTACATTCACTTTCTACCTTTATACTTCATTACCTTCCTTTACACATTGACCTTTAATTTTCCCAGAGGCAAAGTTTCAAGGTCAATTATGTGAAAGTAGTTTTTAAAGAAACCAGTCCAGACGTGGATTTGTGAAAAATAAAAATGGAGTTTAGGCAGTCAGAATTCTGTAGTATTCTTCACTCTTTTCTCTATTTTTCAAATAAAACTTTCTAAATATTGTAGCTCAAGCTGGTTTGATTAATGATTCCAGTTTTTAAATATATTTAAATCTCAAGTTGTTGGATTTTTACAAATTTGGACTCCTTCCTTTCTCTTTCTCTTTTTTCACTTCCTCCCCCCTCCCTCCCTTCTTTTCTTCCTTCCTTCTTCCTCTCTTTCTTTCCCCATTTCTCTACTCCTTTCATTCTTTCTCTCTTTCTCTCTTCACAATATAGGTTAAAAAGGAATAGTAAGAGATGATCACTTCTACTCCTATTGCTTCACTCTGGAGAATTCTTTCTTCTCCTCATCCATGCCTTAGCCAAAAGCTGCAAATGAAAGAAATTTCAACCCATTGTAAATTTTTTTTGGAATATTGTACCATATCAGTGGACCTGATACAGTTTTGAAGCATTAGGTCCTTGTTAAGAACAATTCATTAATATTTTTCTATTGGATCAGACTTACAGATAAGGTCTGCTTCTAATGAAGTCATCGATAAGTGTTTCAAATGGGAAATACATTGTGTTGTTGATTATATATATTCAGGCAGTTTTAGGTAATTTAATAGAGAATTATGAGTGAATCTGCCATTAACTATTTTAAAACATTTATGTGTTCATGAAATTCTTTAATCCTTAAGGAGCATATTAGGATTGAATTATCCTTCTGTCTTAGTCTGTTTGGGCTGCTATAACAAAATACCATAGATTGGATAGCTTATAAACAACTGAAATTTACTTCTCATGTTTCTGGAGTTTGGAAAGTTCAAGATCAAGGCCAGCAGATTTGGTGTTTGGTGAGGGCCGCTTTCTGGCTCATAGATGGCACCTTCTCCTATGTCCACACATGGTAGAAGAAACAAGCTAGCTCTCCGTTTTTCTTCTTCTTTTTTCAATAAAGGCACTAATCTCATTCATAAAGACAGATCACTTATTACCTAGTCACCTCTCAAAGGCCCTACCTCCTGATACCATCACTTTGGGATTAGGATTTCAATATAGAAATTTTGAGAGGGCACACACATTCAGACGTTATAGAACCTTCCTTTTAAATTTTTTATTGTTTTAGAGACGGGATCTATTTCTGTTACCCAGGCTGGTGTGCAGTGGCACAAACACAGTTCACTGCAGTGTGAAACTCCTAGGCTTAAGAAATTACCCTGTCTCATTCTTATAATTAGCTGGAACTACAGGCACATGCCACCTGGCTAATTAAAAATATATATATTTCTGTAGAGACAGGGTCTTGCTATGTTGCCCAGGCTGGTTTTGGATTCCTGATTTTAAGTGATTCTTCTGCCCTGGCTTCCCAAAGCATTGGGATTACAGCTGTGAGCCACTGCAACCAGCCCATAACACATTCTAATATTACTCTTCAGAATTTTAGAATGTTATTTATGACTGGCCTTGTTCTTCTCTTTCCAGATAGAAGAGTTATATTTTCAAAAACAACCCCAGCACGTTGCAGTTTCACCATTATATGAGTAAACTCTTTGGTGTTTCCTTGGCCTCCCCCAGCTTCAGCATGGCCCCTAGTGTAAGTGCATTCCAAAAGAGTCAGGGTGCCTTGCAGGCCCGGAGAAAACAAGAATCTGTATGATGAGTGTATACGGTTTTGAATTTTATTCCCATAACGTTTCTCATTTCCCTCCTTCCTTCCTTCCTTCCTTTCCTTTTTTTTCCCTTTCTTCCTCTCCTTTTTGTTTTATATTTTTTGGTGGTAGTTGCAGTCCATTGGGATAGAGATATCAGAAGAAAAGCATTACATAGAAATCAGGTATACAAACTAAAGCGACAGGAATTAAAAAACAAATAGGAGTTCAATCACTACATATTTCTTTTTCAAAACTGGTAAAAGCTTTAGTTTTAAAAATGAAAAAAAGAGAGAGGACAGAAAGTACCTAATGAATACAAAATAAGTGAAATTTAAATTACTTTATTTGCATTACATTTCCTTTAAATATTTAAAACATCTTTTTACCCTCTCCTTAAGATATCCAGCCTTGTTTATTCTGATCAGCTCTCTGGAGTTTTCCTGAAATTACACCCTCCTTGGCACCTATCCCCTTAGCCTGATCATTCCAATTTTAAAATCTCCATGTCAAGTTCTGAGAACTTCTAGCTTCTACTTTCCTTCATCAGTGAAAATTTTTTATCAGATATTGTTACAGTTGTTTGGATGTTTATTTATCTAAAACCCTCTAAAGTTTGAGAGAGAAGAATTCCCTTCCATTTCTTTCCCTTCCCCCTTCCCTTCTCCCTTCCCCCTTCCCTTCCCCCTTCCCTTCCCCCTTCCCTTCCTCCTTCCCTTCCCCCTTCCCTTCCCTTTCCCCTTCCCTTTCCCCTTCTCTTCCCCCTTCCCTTCCCCTTTCCCTTCCCTTTCCCCTTCCCTTCTCCCTTCCCTTCCCCCTTCCCTTCCCCCTTCCCTTCCCCCTTCCCTTCCCCCTTCCCTTCCCCCTTCCTTCCCCTTCCCTTCCCCCTTCCCTTTCCCCTTCCCTTTCCCCTTCCGTTCCCCTTTCCCTTCCCCTTTCCCTTCCCTTTCCCCTTCCCTTCTCCCTTCCCTTCCCTTCCTCCTTCCTTTCTCCCTTCTCTTTACCCTTCCCTTCCTCCTTCCCCATTCCCTTCCTCCTTCCCTTCCCTTCTCCCTTCTGTTCCTTCTTTTATTCCTAGTAAAGTGCCTAAATGTTTCCATCAAGAAACAATATGTGCACTGAATACTAATTGCAAATGATGTGTTCTTCACTTTTAGAATTTCTAGATAGTATATTAAAAATTGGTTCATAAAATGTTTGTGCATATTATAACCTTAGGAATACTTCTATCCATTTCTATCACTTATTGATGAAGAACTACAACCTAGAGAAGATGGAAATGACTTTTCCATTTTGTGTTTGGCCTCTCCATGGGGGTTTTGAGGGGGAGCCCTGCCCTCGAAAACTGCCAGTTGTATACTGGACACACCAGTCATGAATCTAGACTGGGAAGAAAGAATGATTACCGATTTTTGCCATCTTGAGGGGTAAGAGTGCAGTAATTTGGAGTCTCTTTGAGAGATTAATGTGGGAAGCTGAATACCCAGAAGATCCAGGATTATTTACACACAAACATTTTATATATACCCACACACATATGAACAGACATGTAAAAATATATACATGTTCTGATTTGTTAATATTTTTTGATTCTTACTATTGAGATTAGAAGTAGAAATATTGAAATAAAAGTAAACCAAATTAAAATTTCCAAATCCCTTGGTAAAGTTCACTTGTATCATGATGAAAGGGAATTTTCAGATAAGATTTTAGAACATCTTCTCTAGAACTAAAAAACAAAACAAAATAAAACAAAACGTCTCAAAAACTCCTTTGAAGCAGGTGTTTTTGTTCAATTACTAAATCTATGACCAATTATTTCAACATATGAGGATTCAGAAGTGTGTGTGTGTGTGTGTGTATATATATATATATATATTTAAATGTTTATATGATTTGGTTCTCTCATAGTTTAGTTGCTTGTGTGTGTGTGTATTGCTACCACTTTATTCAGTGCATATATTCCACAGAAACAAAGTTTGTCCACTTAGTTCATGAGTTTTTTGAAACAGTTGATGTCTAAGTAACTTCATCCTTGGCAGAAATAACTTCCTTTTTTAAAAGAAAATAACTTAAAAGGTCGTATAAGGAAGGCTCATAAGGTTTCTTGGAAATCAAACAGTTCTTACAAAACAGTTTGATGTGTTTAGTACAGAGGAATTAGGAACATATGGCTTACATTTTCCTTAAAATGCACATGGTTTTTAAAAATTAAGGGGTAATGTTCTTGGCAAAATAGGTTTTGCCAAACCCAAACTGTTTAAAGAATTGTTCAAGATGTTCAGTCAGGCCAAAATGCCCCAGGCTTCCACAGTCCTAATAATAGAATCAATCAGGAAAACCAGAATGAAGTCACTAAACTCATTTTAACAGTCTCTTGAAATAACCAACCAAAATAAATCTCAATGTCGTAACAATCACAAGCAATTAGAATATAATAACTTTTATGCTCATGCCGAATAAAACCCCAAGCTAGTAGTTAAAATCGTTCTAGGAATTCTGGAAAGTTGGCAGTGATTTTGTTTGACTAAAATAATTGATTACATCTATAAAAATGGTGAACAGACTAGAAGGGATTGCACAGATAAAGTGCTTACCAGAAATAATTCCAGAATTTCATTGTGATTTCTCAAGGAATGGAGGCTGATGTGCTTGTTTAAACCCACACATTCTTTGGTAGAAAGACGTACGTGGAGATGATAACCACAAAAATTTCATTACCCTGGTACTAAGCACCACTTCTCTTATCTGGAAAAGAGTCTATTAAATCACTTAGTGATGGACTCAGAGATGATAGGATGAAACAGCCAGTGACATCAGACCAGAGGCTGTATATGTATATGGCATGAAACAGTTGGGTAATTTTTTCAAAAAGGAATCCAATCTCTATGGTAGTATTTGCTTCCCAACACTAATCTATTTAGAAATGACATCACAGTCTTGCACATAGTAGGGTTGGTAAAATTGTCTTGATTGATTTTGATTTCTTCTCATGAAAATATCTTCACATTCCTTTCCAGATCTCTGTTTTCTACTTGTGACTTGCCTCTGGGCGTTATGAGTAAGCCACCAGGGTTCCCTCTGCTGGTTGACTCCTTGGTGTTTTAACAAAAATTGCTGCAGGGCATTAAATAATTTTTAAAAAAATCTTTTGTTCTTTTCTGACTCAGAGTTTATGTAATCACCTCCAGCTAAAGACAGAAACATTATGTCTATCAGTTGAGCCAATTGAGCCAATAACAAAAGGGTTCTGGAATTCTTCCAGTTTCCTTTTCTCCCTTCTAGAGATTCCTGGCATTCTCTCCTGCTGTGTGGCATATGAATTACTGGACAACTGGGTACAAGGCGGTTCTGATCAGCAGACATTTGCATGGCTGTAGCATTTGTGGAGAGGCAAAGCAGTCAAGGAAGTAGCAGCAGTGTTGCCCCTTCCTGTCCCACCAGCTCTCTAACAAACTGTGTGTTTTGCAAGGGCATGGGAGTAATGTATTTTAAGGATTTGGGAGGTTGTCTGGGTTGTGAATTAGGGGTTGTGGTTGTGAGAATTATTGGGTATATGCAGAGTTGGAGGGTGTTAGACTTACTTGCATCTAGACCTAAGCCCATAGGGGTTTGTGTGTGTGTATGTATGAAGTTGGCTTCATCAGATTTACTGGGTGATGGTATGGAAGAAAGAGAGGATCTCAAAGGGCACTAAAAAGGATACTGAAGCTATGAATGAATGACTGAAATTGATTCAAGATGAGTGATATAGTTTCACTGTCCAAAAGTATCTAAAGGAAATTAGCCTTTACATATCAAGGAATAGTTTAATTAGAACATCTCCAGAAGTCCCTCTCACAATCTTTTCACTCACATTCCTACATCAACCCAGGCTGGTTAATTCCTTTTGGTCTGTATATGCCTTTCTGATTTCCAACTTGGTCCATGTAGTTCCCACCACATTCCCCTCTGCTTTCCCCTCTGCTCATTGCAGTCCTACTCTTCTTTCAAGGAACTGTTTGTTCTCTATCTCCTATGTGAACAGTGGCTTTAAATATTTTAGTCATGACCACAATAAGAAATGCATTTTATATTGAGTCCCAGTAAAAACAAAATGCATGCACACAGACATGTGAAACAAAAGCTTCATTAAATTATACATACATGCACTATATTTGATACTTCTATCCTATCCTATAAAGCCTAGTCATAACTTGTAAAATAATTTCATGACCACCAATGGGTCTTTATCCACTGTTTGAAAAATACTTCTCTGTGAAGCTTTCCTTGATGATTCCAGCACACTGATCCTTCATTTGTCTAAACTCATAGAACTTTTGTCATTCTGACAATTGTTGGATACATGTCAATATATGACATTGGTATGTCTCCCTGTCCCCAATTAGGTTATCAGTCACTCGATGAAGGAGATTGTATGTTATATATAACTTGCATTCTTCACACTGTCTAATATAAAGGACACAAGTCTTTTCTAAGAAAAGGGTGCTGGGATTATCTCTACAACTCACCAAATTATCTTCTGTCACATTTTCCGTCTAAACTCTGAAATATAATCCAATTTTATTATTTGTGAATTTGGGATCAGAGTAGAATCTCATTCTCCTCAAATCCTTTTCTATAATGAATGATGTTTCTTCCTAGAGTTCTTAGTATTTTTCTGAGGGCTTTTTAAAAAAATTAGAGCCAGAAATAAATAAGGTGAGGAATGTACAACATATACAACTATAGCCTAAATTCTTTTTTTGTTTCCTTTTTTTTGAGGGGACAGAGTCTCGCTCTGTCGCCCAGGCTGGAGTGCAGTGGTGCAATCTTGGCTCACTGCAACCTCCACCTCCCAGGTTCAAGCAATTCTCTTGTCTCAGTCTCCTGAGTAGCTGGGACTACAGGCGCATGCCACCACGGCTGGCTAATTTTTGTATTTTTGGTAGAGACAGGGTTTCACCATATTAGTCAGGCTGGTCTCGATCTCCTGACCTTAGGTGATCCCCTCACCTAGGCCTCCCAGAGTGCTGGGATTATAGGTGTGAGTCACCGCACCTGGCCAATAGCCTAAGTTCTTGAGTAGAAGTGGGGATAAAGGTAGTTAGGCTAGTAGACTACTATGAGCAAACGAAAAGTTTATTATTTCCAACATGTTTTTCTTCCATTACATTTAGAAAAGGTAAATAAGTTTACTCAAGCTGTGTCTACTCATACAAAACTGTGAAGCCAGAATAAATGGAATCTCCTAGGGTACTGAGAGAAACTGAAGGAATCATTAGCTTGAAAGAGAAGTTTGCACTGAAAGGATCACCAGGACCCAGACAGCAGAGAAGAGTGATTGAAAGAGTTGAAAGACAGGTTAAGTGTGGTCAATGAGGCTGTGGTTATTAGGAAAATCAGGGTTAAGTTATGACCCTGAGCACATTGGCCTCTTAGAAAGAGGTAAAGGTGCTTCGTCTATAGGCAGTATATTTATGAAGATTTTATTAAATACCAAAGAAGACATCCTTGTGGTGAGCAGGTTTACAATAAGAATGCTGAGACTATGACTGAGACCTGTGTCTGGCAACTCATGACGACATTTCATCTAGTCCTGGTGAGGAAGGTTTGGTTACTTTTTAAAAATAATATCTTATTATTAATTATTGATCAGTAAAATCTAGCAAATGCTTGTGTCAATAGTTTATACACATATTATTTTGAGACCACTGTTTAATTAATTGGTCTCAAAATAATGTATGTATAAACTATTGACCCAAGCATTTGCTAGATTTTCATTAATTAAATTGGATAGATTTGTTTATTCATTGGAAAATGGTGTTTGAGCCAGATAGAATTTGGGTATCTGAAAGGAAAACAGGACAGGTGATACCTTGGAGCCTACATGAAGCCAATCTTCTCCTTGGCATTCTTTTGGTTTTTGTAAATGAATTTCTTCTTTCTCAAGCCTCACAGTAGGATTTTAGTATTGATACCTGGACCTGCCTTTGGCTACTTGGTCATGATTTTGGAAGCTAAGCAGAGAATACCCTAGATCAATGCCAAAATACGCAATGCTCCTGAACAGGTGCTTTCTGATATGCAATCCAAAGGTATGAACCAACTCAGAATCCAGATTAGGTATTTACCACCAGCTGCCTGATTTGAGCCCCTTTTTCTCATTCAGTAGAGAAGGGGTAATTCTCTTTGACCTATTTTATAGGGTTGTTGGGTTGAGACCATTTCTAAACTAGGAAGAACTATATAAATATGAGATATTGTAACACTTTAATTAATTAGTACCTTTTCATAAGCAATGCTGGTGAGCTAAAGTTATTTAAAACAAGGTGAAAGCTTCTCTTTAAGATCATTTTTGCATTTTATGAGTTCTTACAGAGTCAACCTTACTATGATCCAAAACTTATGTTCTCAGAAACATTCAAAATATTAAAACATGTAGCAGATTGTATAAGTCATGTCTATGATATTAATATTTGTTAGGTTTACCATCTGATGAGCCACTTTCCCTACACAGTCTTCTAAAAATAATAATATTAAATCACATTTTGATATGATATCCCAAAGCAGTATCTTTTTGTTGTTGTTCATTTTTTGAGACAGGGTCTTGCTCTGTCACCCAGGCTGGAGGGCAGTGGCACAAACTTCGCTCACTGCAGCCTCCATCTCGAGCCTCCCACCTCAGCCTCCTGAGTAGCTGGGACTACAGGCCCACACCATCATGCTCAGCTAATTTCTTTTTTTTTTAGAGATAGGGTCTCGTTTTTTTGCCCAGGCTGCTCTCATGCTCCTGACCTCAAGGGATCCTCCTGCCTTGGCCTCCCAAAGTGCTGGATTTACTGGTGTGAGCCACTGCATCTAGCCAGAACAGTGATTCTTTTTTAAGATGGAGTTTTGCTCTTGTTGCCCAGGCTGGAGTGCAATGGCACAACCTCGGTTCACTGCAACCTCTGCCTCCCAGGTTCAAGCGATTCTCCTCCGTCAGCCTTCCAGGTAGCTGGGATTTACAGGTATGCACCACCATGACCAGCTAATTTTTGTATTTTTAGTAGACACAGGGTTTCACCATGTTAATCAGGTTGGATGGTCTTGAACTCCTGACCTTGGGTGATACACCTGCCTCGGCCTCCCAAAGTGCTGGGATTACAGGCGTGAGCCCCTGTGCCTGGCCCGGAACAGTGACTCTTAAATGTACTTCTCCAAATGGTGATGAGGAGGGGTTAAGAAAAACAACAAGGTCTTGAATGCTGAAAAATTTCAATGTCCAGGTATTTGAGAAGATGTGGAAGAAATGTAGCACTATGCATCACTAGAATGAAAATAATTATTTTACATTAGATATATTAAAATATCATCAAAAACCAGCTTGCTAAAATTATGAACTTAGATATACATGAATTCTGTCCTTTTTTCAAACATAATTTTATTTTAAAATTCTAAAATGTTATGACCAAAATACTCATGTTTCCTGAAATCAGTGTTCTAACAGAGCTCTCAAATCCTCTTAGTTGGGTAGAACAGTTCAGTCTTTGTGGCCTTGGTTGCCAGCTTGACAGATTCCATTTGACCAGGCCTATCTTCTCATGCTTCTGCTTGGGCCAGTCAGTCTGCTAATAAGGAAGAAGAGGAATGGAAAATATTGTTCAGTTTCTGCTCATGTATATTTTTAAGGATTATCTGGGATTATTGAGAACTCAAACACCATCCCAGGATGTGAGCCCTGAGAAGGCTATGAATGATGGCAGTGTTTAGATTGAGAAAACTTTAAGTTCAGAAATTGAAGTCCAGGTTGCTTAAATCTTTGTTTGCTATTTCTAGTTAAATGGATGAAATTAGTTCAAGCGACAAAGTTGAGGATTCCTGCCGTTTTCTAGTTTAAACCTTTGCTCTTTGATATGAGTTAAAAGCCTTTTAGCTGCAAGAGAATAAAACCCAACTTATGCTGGTTGAAACAAAACAAGTAAAAGCAGGTTGGGAAGGTAGTGGGGGGACTCAGTGGCACCTGTCACTGAATTGCCAAGGGCTACTCTGAATTCAGGCATGATCCAAAGACATGGGTAATAGGAAAAGCAGCAGCAGTGATCTCTCAGTTGCACTGTTCTGTGTGATTTCATCTTTTCAGGCAGGCTCTCCTTATAAACTGTGACAACATGGCTGCTCTTAATTCATGTACTCCAAACTTAGTAATTCCTAGGAGAAACAGAAAACTTCTTTCTTGACAGACCAGTGATAGTTCCAGGATTCAATCTCTTTTTGTGTGTGTACTTTTATTTTTTATCATACTTTAAGTTCTGGGATACATGTGCAGAATGTTCAGGTTTGTTACATAGATATACACGTGCCATGGTGGCTTGCTGAACCCATGAACCCATCATGTACGTTAGGTATTTCTCCTAATACTATCCCTCCCCTGACCCCTCTTGCCCCAACAGGCCCTGGTGTGTGGTGTTCCCCATCCCTGTGTCCAAGTGTTCTTATTGTTCAACTCCCACTTATAAGTGAGAACATATGGTGTTTGGATTTCTGCTTCTGTGTTATTTTGCTGAGAATGATGGTTTCCAGCTGTATCCATGTCCCTGCAAAGCGCATGAACTCATCCTTTTTTATGGCTGCATAGTATTCCATGGTGTATAGGTGCCACATGTTCTTTATCCAGTCTACCATTGATGGGCATTTGGGTTGGTTCCAAGTCTTTGCTATTGTGAATAGTGCTGCAGTAAACATATGTGTGCATGTGTCTTTATAGTAGAATGATTTATAATCCTTTGGGCATATACATAGAAATAAGATTGCTGGGTCAAATGGTATTTCTGGTTCTAGATCCTTGAGGAATCACCACACTCTCTTCCACAATTGTTGAACTAATTTATACTCCCACCAGCAGCATTAAAGTGTTAACTATTTTCCCACATCCTCTCCAGCATTTGCTGTTTCCTGACTTTTAATGATCACCATTCTAACTGGTGTGAGATGGTATCTCATTGTGGTTTTGATTTGCGTTTCTCTAATGACCAGTGATGATGAGCTTTTTTTTATATGTTTGTTGGCCACATAAATGTCTTCTTTTGAGAAGTGTCTGTTCATATCCTTTGCCCACTTTTTGATGGGCTTTTTTTTTTTTCTTGTAAATTTGTTTAAGTTCCTTGTAGATTCTGGATATTAGCCCTTTGTCAGATGGCTAGATTGCAAAAATGTTCTCCCATTCTGTATGTTGCTGGTTCACTCTGATGATAGTTTCTTTTGCTGTGCAGAAGCTCTTTAGTTTAATTAGATCCCATTTGTCAATTTTGGCTTTTATTGGCCTTGCTTTTGGTGTTTTGGTCATGAAGTCTCTGCCCATGCCTATGTCCTGAATGGTATTGCCTAGGTTTTCTTCAAGGGTTTTTATGGTTTTAGTCTTTCATTTAAGTCTTTAATCCATCTTGAGTTAATTTTTGTATAAGGTGCAAAGAAGGGGTCCAGTTTCAGTTTTATGCATATGGCTAGCCAGCTTTCCCAACGTCATTTATTAAATAGGGAATCTTTTCCCCATTGTTTGTTTTCCTCAGGTTTGTCAAAGATCAGATGGTTGTAGTTGTGTGGCGTTATTTCTGAGGCCTCTGTTCTATTCCATTGGTCTAAATATCTATTTTGGTACCATGCTGTTTTGGTTATTGTAGCCTTGTAGTATAGTTTGAGGTCAGGTAGTGTGATGCCTCAAACTTTGTTCTTTTTGCTTAAAATTCCCTTGGCTATTTGGGCCCTCTTTTTGGTTCCTTGTGAAATTTAAAGTAGTTTTTTCTAATTCTGTGAAGAAAGTCAATGGTAGCTTGATGAGGGCAGCATTAAATCTATAAAGTACTTTGGGCAGTATGACTGTTTTCACAATATTGATTCTTCCTATCCATGAGCATGGAATGTTTTCCCATTTGTTTGTGTCTTCTCTCATTTCCTTGAGCAGTGGTTTCTGGTTCTCCTTGAAGAGGTCCATCACATCCCTTGTAAGTTGTAAAGACCAAACCTACATTTGATTGGTGTACCTGAAAGTGATGGGGAGAATGGAACCAAGTTGTAAACACTCTTCAGGGTATTGTCCAGAACTTCCCCAACCTAGCAAGACAGGCCAACATTCAAATTCAGGAAATACAGAGAACAGCACAAAGTTACTCCTTGAGAAGAGCAACCCTAAGACACATAATCGTCAGACTCACCAAGGTTGAAATGAAGGAATAAATGTTAAGGGTAGCCAGAGAGAAAGGTTGGGATACCCACAAAGGGAAGCCCATTAGACTAACAGTGCATCTCTCTGCAGAAACCCTGCAAGTCAGAAGAGAGCGGGGGTCAATATTCAACATTCTTAAAGAAAAGAATTTGCAACCCAGAATTTCATATCCAGCCAAACTAAGCTTCATAGCAAAGATGAAATAAAATCCTTTAAGACAGGCAAATGCTAAGAGATTTTGTCACCACCAGGCCTGTCTTACAAGAGCTCCTGAAGGAAGCACTAAATATGGAAAGGAAAAACTGCTACCAGCCACTGAAAAAACATAGCAAATTGTGAAGACCATTGACACTATGAAGAAACTGTATCAAGTAACATGCAAAATAACCAGTTAGCATCATAATGACAGGATCGGATTTATACATTACAATAATAACCTTAAATGTAAATGGGCTAAAAACCGCAGTTAAAAGACACAGACTGGCAAATTGGATAAAGAGTCAAGACACATGGGTGTCCTGTAGTCAGGAGACACATCTCATGTGCAGACACACAGAGGCTCAAAATAAAGGGATAGAGGAATATTTACCAAGCAAATGGAAAGAAAAAAAAGCAGGGGTTGCAATTCTAATTTCTGATAAAATAGACTTTAACAAACAAGGATCAAAAACAAAGAAGGTCATTACATGATGATAAAGGGATCAATGCAAGAAGAAGAGCTAAGTATCTTAAATATATATGCACCCAATACAGGAGCACCCAGATTCATAAAGCAAGTTCTTAGAGACCTACAAAGAGAGACTCCCACACAATAAGAGTGGGAGACTTTAACACCCCATTGTCAATATTAGACAGATTAACAAGACAGTAAATCAACAAAGATATTCAGGACTTGAACTCAGCTCTGGACCAGATGAACCTAATAGATATGTACAGAACTCTCCACCCCAAATCAACAGAATATACATTCTTCTCAGCACCGCATAGCACTTATTCTAAAATTGACCACATAATTGGAAATAAAACCCTCCTCAGCAAATGCAAAAGAACGGGAATCATAACAAACAGGTTGTCAGACCACAGTGCAATCAAATTAGAACTCAGGTTTAAGAAACTCCCTCAAAACTGCACAACTACATGGAAGCTAAACAACCTATTCTTGAATGACTATTAGTCCTGAATAACCTACTCCTGAATGACTACTCCTAAATAACAAAATTAAGGCAGATAAATAAGTTCTTTGAAACTAATGCAAACAAAGACACAACATACCAGAATCTCTGGGACACAGCTAAAGCAGGGTTTAGAGGGAAATGTATAGCACTAAATGCCCACAGGAAAAAGCAAGAAAGATCTAAAATCAACACCCTAACATCATAATGAAAAGAACTAGAGAAGCAAGAGCAAACAAATTCAAAATCTAGCAGAAGACAAGAAATAACTAGGATCAGAGCAGAACTGAAGGAGATAGAGACACGAAAAACCCTTCAAAAAAATCAATGAATCCAGAAGCCAGTTTTTGAAAAGATTAACAAAATAGACCACTAGCTGGACTAATAAAGAAGAAAAAAGAGAAGAGTCAAATAGACATGATAAAAAATGATAAAGAGGATATCACCACTGATCCCACAGAAATGCAAACTACCATTAGAGAATACTATAAACACCTCTATGCAAATAAACTAGAAAATCTAGAAGAAATGGATAAATGCATGGACACATACACCCCCCACCCGCAAAGACTAAACCAGGAAGAAGTCGAATCTCTGAATAGACCAATAACAAGTTCTGAAATTGAGGCAGTAATTAATAGCCTATCAACCAAAAAAAAAAAAAAAAAAAAAAAACCCAGGACCAGACAGATTCACAGCTGAATTCTTCCAGAGGTGCAAAGAGGAGCTGGTACCATTCCTTCTGAAACTATTCCAAACAACAGAAAAAGAGGGACTCCTCCCTAACTCATTTTATTTAGCCAGCATCATCCTGATACTAAAACCTGGCAGAGACACAACAAAAAAAGAAAATTTCAGGCCAATATCTCTGATGAACATCGATGCTAAAATCCTCAATAAAATACTGGCAAATCCAGCAGCACACCAGGATTCAATCTTACTGCAAAGACTTTATTCAGTGCCTGTCACCAAAGCAGTCCCTGTTGACAGGGGATGGAATTTCTTGGCTGGGTGTGGCTCATGATTCCATATGGTTGGTGAGAGATAAGGTGAGGATAGTAGTAGTGGTTGGGGAAGGGATTTAGATGCCTAGAAAAACTGAGAGGGTCTGAGTCAAAGTACTATTTACCAAAAGGAGGGATAGCCTGAGAGCAGAAAACAACAGATACTTACTGTGTGTGTTTGTAAATTACTTAAAAAATGATAGTTTTCCCATAAATTGACTATATTTTTAAAAGACCAGAATTCAAGTGCCAATGCCATTTGCGTGGATTCTCAGTTTGTTAAGAAACTGAAAATGTTTTGGAAACCATAAAGTGCTATATTCATGAAAGTGACATATTTAAAAGTTTTTTTTTTTAACTTTTCAAACCCTTTGAATTTCTTTATTTTTTTTAAGTTCTCTGGTATTATTATATGTAAGTGTCATAAATTTAAATAATCATAATAAGATAATACCATTCATGATTACTTGACACTTTACAGAAAAACGTATTTCTATTTTTGAAACAGAAGAATGGTTATTATAAAAGTTAGAATGGTATTAATACAATTTTAAAGGAGATAACGAATGAACCTTAGATCATGAAATTACTTAATACTCTATAACATACTGTAAGGAAAAATTTTGTCTTTAAAATATTGTTCTTTCTTATTCTAAGACTGAAACTTTAGTCACATGTATAAATTTGCCTTTTACTGTTCTAAAAATATGTGAATAAGTACAAGTACAAACACATTAATATATAAAATAAATATAGAAAACCTATTATTGAATTTCAGCCATTTAGAGCATGTTATAGTTCTGTTAAATTTGGAAGTTGAATACAGAGATAGCCATGGAAACAATATATGTTTCTTGATTTTCTATTACCAGTGTTTTAAGAAGAGACAGTTGATCATAGACCAAATTCCCACTCTGTTACTAGTTAGCTGTTACCTTGGATGAAGTCACTTCATCTCCTTAGGCCTAGTTTCCTCATCTGGAAATTAAAGAAATTTAATTAGACTCTGTGTTAAGGCTACCTTCAGTCCTAAGATCCTGCAATTTATGCAAGTTTTGAAAATGCTAGGTCATAAAATATTATTTTTGGGAGGAAATTAACTAGGTAAAATGCCAATGGCAGAAGCACATACTTTAAATATTCCCTGCATCAAATATTATTACTTGATTCTGTTTACACTACTATGAAAACACACAGGTGATTGTGTAGCTGTTTCTGTGACCTGCATGTTGAAAGGTTTAAATTCTCAGATGTTCCAAGAGCAGCCATGTGACTTTGAACAGGAAATTTGATTTAACTTTTCTTTCCAGTAGGAATGAAAGTCAAGGGTAGGTGGATAAGGATTACAATGGGTACCTATGGTGATCAATTTGAAATGTTTCAAATAACACGTGGTTGGTTATTTGAGAGTAAGATTATTGAACTGAACTGTCCATGGCGCGTTACTTCATGTTACCACATATGCCAAATTCCTTGCCCCCTTTTTCTGTTGCCACCTTCCTCTCTCCTGTTTTCTCTGCCCACTCATTTAGTTATTTTTTTTTCACCATCTAATTGATTCTACATGCTTCTATCCAGACACAGCCCTTTGAGAATGTTTCCCAATTGGAAAAGTACACAATAATAGAAGTGGCTACAAAATATAATTTTTTTTCTGACTATTAATGCAGGAGGAAAATGTCTAATGGGTTGCAGATTTCTTCCTATTCAAATAGCATGACTGTGACCAATTAAAAAGGAACCCCTCAGCTGAAGTTGCATTTCTTAGTTCCCCTCCATCAGGGCAGGGCCTGGGCTCGGGTGAGGGTTGGCTGGTGTTCTATGTATGGAAAGAGGAATGATGTGCAAATGGGGAGAGGTTTCAGTGACCGGGAGGAGAGAGAATTCTTTAAACTATTATTAACAATAAGGCAGCAAGACTCCAGTCACCCTGCTAACCATTAAATATTTTTGGCTGTCTGCCAGCATGTTTCAGTATTTCTTTGAAGCTTTCTTGTACTTATTGCACTAGAGTAATTAAAGTGTACCTTTTCATCTTTACCTACACAGGTGCACACACACACACACCAGTCCATTTTGCTCTGACATAGACTTGCTGGGTGCGGGGCTGGGGGGTCCAGAGGTTGGAGGAAATGCAAATCCTCTCTGGAGCCCTCCTGAGACCTAGGAGTGAACTGCATCTAGGAAATGTCAGGGCTGGATCTGCAGCACTGGTTCCTTTGAGCTCTTTGGTTTCTGCATCTCTCTCTTTTAAATAGTTCTCTAATACATCTAAAGAAGTTTCATAAGTGATTGGGAGCTGATTAGATTTTACAAAGAAGGTGCATCCCAGTAGCATTTAAAAATGTACACCTTGGTGGCCAAAGAGGCAGTTGAAATTTCTGCTTCCCAATTTGGTATTTTAGCCTTTTATCTGATCAAATGACACTTCTTTTGGAAGGATAAAATTGAACCATATATATATGGTATATATATATAATTGAACCTTTTATATATATACCATATATATATCATATTATATGTGTTTATATATATATGGTTCAATTTTATCCTTCCAAAAGACGTGTCGTTTGATCAGATAAAAGGCTATATTGAACCATATATATATATACACACACACACACACATATAATATGATATATATGGTATATATATAAAAGGTTCAATTTTATATATATATACCATATATATACCATATATATATCTCATATATCTCATATATATCATATATATCATATATATATATCATGTATATATCATATATATCATATATATATCATATATATATGGTTCAATTTTATCCTTCCAAAAGAAGTGTCATTTGATCAGATAAAAGGCTAAGGTTTGATATATATATATATATATATAAAATATATATTCAATTACTTGGAAACCTCTCTCTGAAAATATGGTCTTTACCATAATTACATTGATAATATTATTTTTTAAACCCAAAAATGTTTTTCCTTTTATCTCTCTTTTCTCTCCTGTCAACTAAAAATACTTAAACCATCACCACTTCCACTGCCACAAAAACAATAAGAAAACACTGAAAACCCAAAAGTTCTTTTCTCTTAGGATATTTCAGCTTCAGTATTAACAAAGACTAAGGTGTTGTTTTCTAATTCTTGGGTTTAATTTAATCAGTAGTCCTTGTGAGGAAGATTGAAAAAAAACCCAGAAAGATATTGAAGACAAAGCAAATTGTGTAGAGAAGAATATGATTTTTTTCTTATGTGATCTTGAGTGAGTCACACAAATTTTATTACACTTGACCTTTTACTTATGGTCTGTAATAGAATAATGTTGATCCTTAAACAAATTCTATGATAATAGCCACAAATCTTTCATCATTAGACGGGACAGTCAGACCCACATTAATGACTACTGCTGTTCCAGGAAGTAATTTGAGTTCAGCATATCTCATGGCAAGAGAGGATGCCATCTGTTGCTCTGAAGAAGAAATTCTTGCCTTCCCTCCACTCCCATGTGTATTCAGGTGTGTAAGAAATGGTCTGATTGTCTTACACAAATAAATGTGTAAAGTAGAAGATCATTTTTGGTGGATGGGAAATAGATGAAAGGAGAAGATGGGGGAAATCCCAGGACTGTAACTCTTAGATTCCTTATAAAACTATTGCCAACTTTCTACAAAGTCTCCAGGTGTTCTAAGGTGGCAACATTTTAACAGAATAAATTATACCTGTAAAAATTTGCCTTACAAGGCAAGTTATAACACATTTGCTTTGGTAACCATAAGTGTTGGATTTTCCACTGGCAGGTGAAGGGACACTTTGCAAGGGTGGGCTGTAGGCACAGTGCCAGCATGCCAACTTCTGGCAGCTGGCTGAAAATTGATCTGTTTTTATGGACTTGTTTATTAATACTAATTTTCTCTGCACCTGAGCCACTAAATTTATGGCTTTCAAATTTCCAAGAGGGTTGATTATAATCTTTAAGGTCTCTTCCAGCATCATGGCATTGATTTCAATGATGACATGAGGGAGATGGTTTTATTTTGAAGGCTGGATTGTCCTGATAATGACTCTACCCTAATTGCCTTCATGAGTTACAGGATCAGGACTTTGGTGGAGAACTCAGACCATGTGACAGCAGACACTGTATATCCCTGCATGATAACATTTGGAAGCATTGGGTAGAGTTTGTGAATTTGTATGTTGTGCTTGGTTGTGACCTCTGAGGGCACCAAGAAGCAGTTCACAATCAGAAATGTCAAGACTGATCCAATATTTAGAAAAATCTAAAGACTTAAGCAAAAACCTGTCAGAACTGATAAACAAATTTGGTAAAATTTCAGGGTACCAAATTAACATGCAAAAATCAGCAACATTCCTGTCTATATACCAGTAGCATTCTTATGCATTAACAGGAAATAATCTGAAAAATAAAGTAAGAAAGCAATCTTATTTACAGTAGCTATAAAAAACTTAAAATACTTAGTAATAAATTTAGCCAAATAAATGGAAGATCTCTGCAATTAAACTATAAAACACTGATGAAAGAAATTGAAGAAGACACACAATAAAATGGAAAGATATCCTATGCTAATGTATTGGAAGAAATAATATTGTGTAAAATGTCCATACTATCCCAAATGATCTTTGGATTCAATGCAATCCCCATCAAAACACCAAAGACATTCTTCAAAGGAATAGAAAAAAAAAATCCTAAAGTTTGTATGGAATCACAAAAGACCCCAAATAGCCAAAGCATTCTGAGCACAAAGAACAAAACTAGAGAGATCAAACTACCAAACTTCAAAACATACTACAAAGCTATAGTAACCAAAACAGCATGGTGCTGGCATAGACACAGACACATAGATTAATGGAATGGAACAGAGAACCCAGCAATAAATCTACACATTTATAGTGAACTCATTTTTGACAAGGGTCCCATGAAATTTTACTGGGAAAATCTCTTTAATAAATGGTTCTGGGAAAACTGAATATCCAAATGCAGAAGAATGAAACTAGACCCCTATCTCTCACTATATAGAAAATCAAGTAAAAATGGATTAAAGATTTACATGCAAAACCTGAAACTATGAAAAAACTAGAAGAATACACTGGGGAAATGCTCCAGGACATTGGTCTGGGCAAAGACTTTCTGGGTGAGACCTCAAAAGCACAGGCAACAAGAGCAAGAATTGACAAATAAGATTGCATCAAACTAAAAAGTTTTTATTCAACAAAGGAAACAATAAACAGAGTGGAAAGACAACCTACTACACAGCAAATCTACCTGGCTCCAGGCTGGTACTGGTGGTTGTCTGCACAGACTCCTGTGACGTGAACCATCTATGGCTCTCTTAGCTGTGGATACCAGTGCCTCTTCCAGTGGAGGTGGCAAGGGAGGTGCAATGGACTCTGTGAGGGTTCTTAGCTTTGGTGGTTTAATGTTCTATTTTTGTGCTGGTTTACCTCCTGCTGGGAGGTGGCGCTTTCCAGAGAATATCAGCTGTGGTAGTATGGAGAGGAACTAGTGGCAGATGGGGCCCTAGAACTCCCAAGATTATAAGCCCTTTGTCTTCAGCTACCAGAGTGGGTAGGGAAGGACCATCAAGTAGGGGCAGGGCTAGGCGTTTTTGAGCTCACACTCTTCTTGGGTAGATCTTGCTGTAGTTGCTGTGGGGAGAATGGAAGTAAGGTTTCCAGGTCAATGAAATTGTGTACCTAGGAGGATTGTGGCTACCTCTGTTGAGTCATGCAGCTTGTCAGGGAAGTGGGGTAAAGCTGGCAGTTACAGATTTCCCCCACTTTCACCCAGCTCCCACAAAATCTGAAGGGCCGATCTCACTCCCACTGTGCCCCCTCAACCGCCCTGAGTCTGTTTTCAGGCAGTGGGCCAGGCAGACTTGAGAACTTGCCCCAGGCTACTCACCTTCCAGTTTCGAAAGTAAAGGGCTTGGTTCTTCCCCGACCTGTGAAGTCTCCACACCAGATTCACACCCTCCCCAAAGTTCTGGCCAGGAGGCTTCTTGCTCCATTCAAATTGTTACAAAGTTTAAATGGAAATTTCCTTCTCCCTGTGATGCTTTCCCCTCTGCCCTGCTCCTCTGGCTGCCCTCCTGATGGATGCCTCTGGTGCCAGGCAGGAATGGCCTGCTCGGGGACCCAGCCGAACTCCCAGGGCTTTTCTACTGCTTCCTGTATGCCTGTGTTTTGCCTGGCTCTCTAAGTTGACTCAGCCCCAGGTAAAATAGGAAACTTCTCTTGCAAACAGACGTTCAGTTTCTCCAGGGGAGTGTGTGTTCAGGAGAGGGGGCTCTTTCTTTCCCACTTCCACAGTTGGGGCACTCACAGTATCTGAGGTGTCTTCTGGGTCCTGCAGGAGCAGTCCACTTCCTTCAGAGGGTCTGTGGGTCCTCTCAGGATTGCTGTTTGTTGTTGCAGTTGATCTGGAGCTAAAATTCACAATGTGAGCCTCTGCACACTGCTCTGTCCATCTGAGTGGGAGCTGCAATGTAGTCCTGCCTCCTGTCCACCATTATGATCTCGGTCCCCAACTTTATTTTTAATTAAGAAGCCTAAGTAAATATTATGATCACTTCTTAGAGAATATCACTAAATAATAAGTGAATGGATGAATAAACAAATACTTCTTACTAGCATATGTTATCAAGATTTGTGCACCTTTCTTTGTTTCTTTTTATTTCTTTTTTTTTGTTGTTGAAAGTGAGTCTCATTCTCTCTCACTCAGGCTAGAGTGCAGTTGTGCAATCATGGCTCACTGAAGTCTGCAGTCTCGACTTCCAGGGCTCACATGGTCCTCCCACCTCAGCCTTCCTAGTAGCTGGGACCACAGGTGCACACCACCACACTCAGCCATTTTTTAAGTTTTTTAGAGATGGGGGTCTCACTATGTTGATACTCAAGCTGGTCTCAAAGTCCTAGCCTCAAGCAATCCTCTTGTCTCAGCTTTCCAAAATCTTGAGATTGTTATAGGCATGAGTCATCATGCCTAGCCTCTTTCTTTTCTCTCTTCCCTTGCTTTCTCTGTCTCACTCTCTTTCTTTTTATTACTTTCCTCCTTTCTCCCCTCTCCCTCCCTCCTACCCTCCCTTCCTTCCTTTCAAAACAGGAGAGTTTGAAGCTGACTTGCCCTCACAGAACAAAAGTGCAACAGGGGTTTGACTAATTTATTTGGCCACGGTGTTTTCAAACCCCTTACAGGAAGGGAAGCATGCAGGTGAGCAGGTGCAGGAGCCAGGGTGAGTGCTTTTGGGCTCTGGTCAGGTGCAGAAGCCAGGGTGAGTGCTTTTGGGTTCCGGTCTTACAGCAATGTTTAGGGGTCTTAACAATGCTCTCTTTCAGCCCTGCCATCTGGGGATTGCTTGAGTGTTAAACAGCTCAGTGAAGAGTCACTGTAACAGCCTTTTTGGGTTCCTGCACCCAGTGTGTCCTGAATTCTAGTCCAGTGTCCAGGAAGAATCAATTCCCAAGGACTTGAAGGATGGTGAATGCAGGGATTTTATTGAGTGATGGAAGTGCAGGATGGGGAGCTGAAGAGGGAATGGAGTGGGAAGATAATCTTCCTCCAGAGTTTGACCATCCCACAGTTGATCTCTTCTCTGACTACCCCCAGTCGAACTCCTCTCAATGTTCAGATGCTTCCTCTCTTTTCTCCTTCTCTGTTGCACTGCTCTGCTGCTCTTTTCCTCATGGAGCCTGAGGTTTAGAGTTTACATGGGTACAGGATGGGGCAGGGGGTATGGTGGGCCAAAAGGCAACATTTGGGCGTGAAAACAGAAATGCCTGTTTTCATATAGGGCTGGAGGTTTCCAGACTTGATGGTGGGGGCCTTTGCCAGGGAACTGCCCTCTTCTACCCAATATTTCCCAGCCTTCCATTCTTTTCCCTCCCTTCCCTCTCATGATGTATGAATACCTAAAAGTTATCAATCAAGCTAACACACTTTTAAAGATTTTCCATTCCTTTACCTTGACAAATATACCTTTATAATGACAAAATTGAAAAATATGTTTAAAACTATAGCTTTTGTGAGTTGGAAAGTCATTAAAATATTGACAAATTTATTTATAATTGTACATCTGAGTGTTCTGTTGATGGGTTGATGATAGTTGCATGACATACAATGAAATAATTCAATACATTTTGTTATATATTTCATTCATTTATTTTTCTTGATTTCGTTTTTGCACAATCATTAATTACATTTTTTATGATCAAATTTTCATAATTTGGTTCCATTGATAGTAATGCAAATGAGATAACATTTCCTGAATCACTATAGTTTTTATATATTTTCCCTTTGTTTCAATCTGGAGAAATCTTGCTATGCAGAAAGTTTAGCAAAGAGAATTGTCAATAAAAATTGTAAAGCAATATTTGATTTGAATCCATGACTTTTTTATACATGTGGAAATATTATAATGGTATTGTTGTAAAATAGTATAATAAAATTGTTAAACACATTATTACCAATTATTCAATTTTGTCATGTCAATATTATTACTTATACCATGAATAAGGTGGTCATCACCATGTTTTTTGTTCCATACAGTTTATCTTCAGTTTTTCTTCTTTCAGCATTTCAATTCTCAGATATTATATTTTAAAAAATGAAAATAGCTATGCCCTGCTTAAAATGTTCAAATATATCTTTAGTGAAAACTATGCCTTGATTCATAAGGGCCAAAAATGGCCTCTTAGAAATAGTTTGGAGATTATTTCTACATAAATCTTCTTCACAATCAAGCAGTTTTGTTTCCTTGTTTTAATTTTATTTTTAATTGAAGTGTTACAATTTTCTACATTTCATTTTTAGCCTCTTTCAATTTAGGCAAACTGTATTTTTCCAAAATTTAAAAAAAATAATCCTTCAAAAAGTAAAATAACCAAAGTTCAGTTTTTGTTTATGCTAATATTTAAAGCAATTCACTCTTTTTTTTTTTTTTTGAGATGGAGTCTCGCTGTGTTGCCCAGGCTGGAGTGCAGTGGCATGATCTCAGCTCACTGCAACCTCCACCTCCTGGGTTCAAGTGATTCTCCTGACTCAGCCTCCTGAGTAGCTTGGATTACAGGTGTGCGCCACCATGCTCGGCTAATTTTTGTATTTTTAGTAAAGACAGGGTTTCACCTTCGTTTAGTCTCGAACTCCTGACCTTGTGATCTGCCTGCCTCAGCCTCCCAAAGTTCTGGGATTACAGGCGTGAGCCACTGTGCCCGGTCCAATTCACTTTTTATTTGAGCATCTTCTCTTGAGCATCATGTGTTGATTTGCTTAACATTGTGTGTACCAAAGTGGTTGAGAGATCGAAGTTAACATGTGTTTCACCAAGATTTTTCCCTCCTTAAGGCCAGTCCAGAAAATACTGTATATGATCTATGATTTTTCTGAGGAATATCACTGCCATCACACTGGTGAAATCCTGCCTCCCATGCGTCATATACATCTGTTGTGAATACTGACCTTGTTCTTGACCTCCCCTGGAATCCCAAACTGGAACATAAAGAGAAGCAAGAAAATGGACATTTAACACTCTTAGGATAATTCTATTGTATTCCTGCCCAAAGAAAGAATTTCATCCACCGAGTGATTTCACTGCTCAAAGCCCCTCTGCTTTGAAGTGGTGCCCATCTCTAACATCAGCAGTGGGGCTACCTCAACCCATAACGGCATTGAGAAGCAGTCATCTTGTTTTGATCCTTTAAAGGATCACAAAGTATGTGAGGTGTCTTCTGGCACCTGAATTGTGCTAGTCATGAGAGTAGATGTTTAGGCTGTGGACATGCTGTGCCAGCCCTGGGTACTGGATCGCAAGTAATGGAGATTCCCATGTGTTCTTATCTCACAAAACCATCCACATAGGCACTTGGCTTTTTATGACTCTGGGAAAGTGTCATTGGAAAAATTAGGTGGATTCACATGTTCTAGTTTTACATTTCTAATTTCCGTATAAATACGATTATATTTGGTTGGTTGCGTATACTATTTTTGCTAATTATTTTATTTATTTTACCTTAAGTTCTGGGATACCTATGCTGAAAGTGCAGGTTTGTTCAATAGGTATCCTTCCCTTCCCTCACTCCCCTTTTCTTGTTCCCTCCCCTCCCCTCCCCTTCCCTTTCTCTCCTTTCATTTTCTTTCTTTCTTTCCTTGTTTCTTTGATGGGTCTTGCTATCAAAGGGTCGTGTGGGACTCAAACTGAGCTCAAGTGCACCTCCTGTCTCAGCCTCTCAAGTAGCTGAGAACACTTTTGTTTCTTAACTCCCATTTCTTACTCTGGATTAGCCTTTCTTTAAAATATTCTTTAAACTGAGGACCCATGAATAGTGGTTCTTTTTTTATGTTTAAAATGACTTATTTGTGGTTCATTCTTGAATAAGGTTTAGATACACATTTCTAGGCTGACAATTATTTTCTGTTAGCTTCGAAGATACTATTCCATTGTCTTCTGCCCTCTATTATTACTGAGATTCTTATCAGATTGTCCTACTTTGTAGTTTATCTTTTCTTTTAAAGAAAATTTCCAGAAATTGCTGGGAGGGCAGTCTTGCTGATTGGTGTAGAAGTGAACCTTTGTGACTATGTAGAGGTGAATGCAGCCAAAATGGTTAGACATGCAGTCAGTGCCAAAGATGTTGTGATAAGGGCTGAAAATTAAGAAAGAGACTTTAGTAGATTACTGTGTTATGGAGAATAAATTACTAGTAGAAATGCACCTGAAGTGGTCTCAGGGATTTGTTTCACATTAAAACAATGTACTTTATTTTTTAAAGCAGTTTGAGGTTCACAGGAAAGTGAAATGGAAAATGCAGAGATGTCCCACCTACCACTACCCCACCCATGCACAGTCTCCTCCAGTACCATCATCCCTAGCCATAGTGAGAATTTGTTACAATTAGGAAACCTGGTTTGGTACATTATTATCTCTCAAAGCACACAGTTTACATGAGGGTTTTCTCTTGGTATTGTACATTCTCTGGGTTTTGACAAATGTATAATGTCATGTGTCCACCATTATAGTATCATACAGAATAGTTTCACTGCCATAAAAATTATCTGCGCTCTGGCTATTCATCTCTCTCTCTCTCTCCCCCTAAACCCCTGGCAACCACTGATCTTTTTACTCTCTCCATAGTTTTGTCTTCTCCAAAATGTCATATAGTTGGAATTGTGCACTATGTAGTATTTTAGAGCATCTTTTTTTACTTAGTAATATGCATTTGTGTCCTTCATATATTTTCATAGTCTGATGGCTCACATCTTTTTGGCACTGAATAATATTTCATTGTCTGGTTGTACCACAGTTTACTTTTCCATCCACCTACTAAAGGACATCTTGGTTGCTTCCAAGTTTTGACAGTTATAAATAAAGCTGCTACAACTGTCCATGTGAAAGTTTTCTTTGGGTGCAGCTTTTCAACTAATTTTAATAAATGCCAGAGTGTGACTGCTGGAGCGTATGGTGTGTTTCAGTTTTCAGTTCTGTGTTGTAAATGTTATTTTAAAAAGATGCTATGGTATATGCTTCCCTGTACAGAATGTGTAGATAAAAACCAGGCAAATGAAATGTTCTCTGAGGCTCATTCATGTCAGTGTTCACTCCTGCGATGCAGAGAAAAATCTCTAGGATATAGTTATAGTTTACAATAACTAGAAGTAGGTTTCCAGGAATAGAACAGGATTGACATGATTTTTGATGCTATTACTCCTCTACAGTTCTCGTATGAAAGGGAAAATTATCTCTGGCTGGGCACTGGAATTGCTTTAACAACCTCATAGTCTTTCTGAGGCTTCATAAATTACAAAGAAGCTTTTGAAGATTTGATATCTTGACCTTTGAAAATGTTATTTCTTCATTAAAATATTAAATAAAACAATGTTTTATTTGATCTACATTGGATATGGCAAAAGGTTTTTATAAGTCTATACATATATATAAATAAAACTTTTATCTGAATATTATACAGTAATTGTTCTACTGACTTAAAACACTCATTAAGGTAATATCGTGAGCTCTTTTTTGAGGAAATTTTATAGGTACAAAATCCATTAAAATGATTTAAATTTCCTCTTGGTTTCTGCTATTTCTGCAGATGTCTTTGTTCCTAAGAACAACAATACTGTTGAATCTAGCTAGCAACATGTATTAAATGCATCATGCATCTGTCTAAATGAAGAAAGTCCTGAAATAATTCTTACACTTTTTGTCTATGCTACTTCTCTTTTCTTTTACCTTCCCTTCCTTTTAAGAAAAACATAGTGCTTTGAAACAAATTGATTTTTTTAGGTAGTGCATTGATCATACCCCTAGCCTGGGGTTAGCGCATAACTTCAAAAACAATAATAACTTAGACAATCATCTAATTTTACTGAAATAAAACTGAAAATGTACATCCTACAGAATCATCCCTGAGACTACTTTAGGTGCATTTGTGCTTGTACTTTATTCTCAATGACACAGTAATCTACTAAAGTTCCTCTCTCAATTTTTCTCTTTGCAATCTGGAAGAACAGATTCACCAGTGATTGTGCTCATTTATAAAAGCATCCAAAACAAAATTGAACCCCAAGGCTGATAAGCTATAAAGATGCTGATCAGATCTGAGCAGAATGGACCATGCTTTGGGGCTTGCTCAGCTAAAGATGGTTCTAGAAGACTGATGACTTTATATACACAATTATAAACACCACAGCTCTGTCAGATAAATGGAAACTCATGAAATATGAGCTGGTCCTTTATTAAGTAAAGAATGGCATTTTGTAAAATACTTCTTAAGATTTAGTAATTTTTTTGAAGGCAATTACCCATTCTTTGGCAGAAGTCATAATCAAACAATCTTACAAGAAAGAACGATCCAATAGTATGTTTATAAAATAGTATACAAAACAAAGACTAATTGATTTTTTTAATGGCTCAAACTAATAGGAATGAACCTTGTCAACTTTATGTAATTGTTATCCATAACAAGTGGAAGTCATAATCAATAAGAAATTAGAAATATACTCTTTCCAGAATTCCTCTCCAAAAAGAGGTTGGATGTAGGAAAACAGGAATTACTTTTTTGTTGTTTTGTTTTGTTTTGTTTTCAATAACACAAATAGCTAAATATGTAGTAACAGAGAGGAAATATATTAAAAACAAGATTGGTCTTCAATTAGAGATTAATGCCTGTTTATCAGGGATGGTGTTAGTTCATATGATCAGGGTTGACTAGACTTGCTGTTGGTCATTATGTCTTAGCATGTCCCATGAAATTTCAGATTCATATTTTATTATAATAAGACCTTGAATTTGCATTTCTGGAAATACTTTCTGCTTATTATGAGAATCTAATGCCTGATGAGCTGTCACTGTCTCTCATCACCCCCAAAAGGGACTCTCTAGTTGCAGGAAAGCAAGCTCAGGGCTCCCACTGATTCTACATTATGATGAATTGCATAATGATTTCATTATATTTTACAATGTAATAGCAATACAAATAAAATTGACAGTAAATATAATGCACTTGAATCATCCCAAAACCATCCCTTCTGTGCCTTTGTACACGAAAAAATTGTCTTCTACAAAACTGGTCCTTGGTGCCAGAAAGGTTGAGGATCACTGTTGAAGATGGAGAAAGGTAGCCACCAGCCCAGGAATGTAGCAGTATCCAAAAATCTTCAAAAGATGAGAAACAGGTTGTTCGCTATAACCTCCAGAAGGGAATGCCAGCCCTACTAGTACACTGATTTTTAAAAATTATTATTATACTTTAAGTTCTGGGGTTCACGTGCAGAATGTGCAGGTTTCTTGCATAGATATACACGTGCCATGGTGGTTTCCTGCACCCATCAACCCGTCATCTATATTAGGTATTTCTCCTAAGTTATTCCTCCCCTAGCCCCTCAGCCCCTGACAGGCCTCAGTGTGTGATATTCCCCTCCTTGTGTCCATGTTCTCATTGTTCAACTCCCATTTATAAGTGAGAACATGTGGTGTTTTGTTTTCTGTTCCTGTGTTAGTTTGCTGAGAATAATGGTTTTTAGCTTAATCCATGTCCCTGCAAAGGACATGAACTTATCCTTTTTTATGGCTGCATAGTATTTCATGGTGTATATGTGTCACCTTTTATTTATCCAGTCTATCATTGATGGGCATTTGGGTTGGTTCCAAGTTTTCGCTATTGTGAATAATGCTGCAATAAACATATGTCTGCATGTGTCTTCATAGTAGAATGATTTATAATCCTTTGGGTATATGCCCAATAATAGGATTGCTGGGTCAAATGGTATTTCTGGTTCTAGATTCTTGAGGAATTGCCACACTGTCTTCCATAATATTTGAACTAATTTATACCCCCACCAACAGTGTAAATGCGTTCCTATTTCCCCACATCCTCTCCAGCATCTGCTGTTTCCTGACTTTTTAATGATCACCATTCTAACTGATGTAAGATGGTATCTCATTGTGGTTTTGATTTGCATTTCTCTAATGACCAGTGATGACGAGTTTTTTTTCATATGTTTATTGGCCACATAAATGTCTTCTTTTGAGAAGTGTCTGTTCATATCCTTTGCCCACTTTTTGGTGGAGTTTTTTTTTTTTTCTTGTAAATTTGTTTAAGTTCCTTGCAGATTCTGGATATTAGCCCTTTGTTAGATGGATAGATTGCAAAAATGTTCTCCCATTCTGTAGGTTGCCTGTTCACTCTGATTGTTAGATGGATAGATTGCAAAAATGTTCTCCCATTCTGTAGGTTGCCTATTCACTCTGATGATAGTTTCTTTTGCTGCGCAGAAGCTCTTTAGTTTTAGATCCCTTTGTCAATTTTGGCTTTTATTGCCGTTTCTTTTGATGTTTTGGTTATGAAATCTTTCCCCATGCCTCTGTCCTGAATGGTATTGCCTAGGTTTTCTTATAAAGTTTTATGGTTTTAGGTCTATTTAATTTTTGTATAAGGTGTAAGGAAGGGGTCCAATTTCAGTTTTCTGCATATGGCTAGCCAGTTTTCCCAACATCATTTCGTAAATAGGAAATTCTTTCCCTGTTGCTTTTTTTTGGTCAGGTTTGTCAAGGATCAGATGGTTGTAGATGTATGGCATTATTTCTGAGGCCTCTGTTCTATTCTGTTGGTTTATATGTCTGTTTCAGTACCAGAACAATGCTGTTTTGCTTACTGTAGCCTTGTAGTACAGCTTGAAGTCTGGTAGTGTGATGACTCCAGCTTTGTTCTTTTTGCTTAGGATTTTCTTGGCTACATGGGCTGTATTTTGGTTCCATATGGAATTTAAAGTAGACTTTTTTTTTTATTCTGTGAAAAAAGTCAATGATAGCTTGATGGAGATAGCATTGAAGAATCTATAAATTACTTTGGGCAGTATGGCCATTTTCATGATATTGATTCTTTCTATTCATGAGCATGGAATGTTTGTTTTTCCATTTGTTCGTGTTCTGTCTTTTTTCGTTTTTTTAGATAGAGTCTCGCACTGTCACTGGGCCGGAGTGCAATGGCATGATCTTGGCTCACTGAACCTCCCTCATCTAGGTTCACATGATTCTCCTGCCTCAGCTTTCTGCGTGGCTGGGATTACAGGTGCACACTACCACACCTGGCTAATTTTTTGTATTTTTAGTAGAGACAGGGTTTCACTATGTTGGCCAGACTGGTCTTGAACTCCTGACCAAATGTTTTGCCCACCTTGGCCTCTAAAAGTGCTGGGATTACAGGCATGAGCCACTGCACCTGACCTTTGTCCTCTCTTATTTCTTTGAGCAGTGGTTTGTAGTTCTTGAAGAGATCCTTCACATCCCTTGTAGGTTGTATTCCTAGGTATTTTATTCTCTTTGCAGCAATTGTGAATGGGAGTTTACTCATAATTTGGCTCTCTGTCTCTTATTGGTGTATAGGAATGCTTGTGATTTTTGCCCATTTCTTTTGTATGCTAAGACTTTGCTGAAGTTGCTTATCAGCTCAAGGAGATTCTGGGCTGAGATGGTGGAGTTTTCTAAATATACAATCACATCAAACAGCAACAATTTGACTTTCTCTCTTCCTGTTTGAATACCTTTTGTTTCTTTCCCTTGCCTGACTGCCCTGGCCAGAACTTCCAATACTTTGTTGAATAGGAGTGGTGAGAGAGGACATCCTTGTCTTGTGCCAGTTTTTGAAGGGAATTCTTCCAGCTCTTGTCCATTCAATGTGATATTGGCTGTGGGTTTCTCATAAATAGTTCTTATTATTTTGAGTTACGTTCCATTAATACCTAGTTTATTGAGAGTTTTTAGCGTGAATGGGTGTTGAATTTTATTGAAGGCCTTTTCTGCATCTATTGAGATAATCATGGTTTTTGTCATTGGTTCTGTTTATGTGATGGATTACGTTTATTGATTTGAGTATGTTGAACCTGCCTTGCATCCCAGGGATGATTGTTGTGGATAACTTTTTGATGTACTTCTGGATTAATTTTGTCAGTATTTTATTGAGGCTTTTTGCATCGATATTCACGAGGGATTTTGGCCTGAAATTTTCTTTTTTAGTTGTGTCTCTGCCAGGTTTTGGTATCAGTATGATGCTGGCCTCATAAAATGAGTTAGGGTGGAGTCTCCCTTTTTCTATTATTTGGAATAGTTTCAGAAGGAATGGTACCAGCTCCTCTTTGTACCTCTGGTAGAATTTGGCTGTGGCTCCATCTAGTCCTGGACTTGTTTTCATTGGTAGGCTATTAATGGTTGCCTTAGTTTGAGAACTTGCTATTGGTCTATTCAGGGATTAGACTGCTTCCTGGTTTAGTCTTGGGAGAGTGTATGTGTCCAGGAATTTATCCATTTCTTTTAGATTTTCTAGTTTATTTGCATAGAGGTTTTTATAGTATTCTCTGATGGTAGTTTGCATCTCTGTAGGTTCAGTGGTGATATCCCCCTTATCATTTTTTATTGTGTCTATTTGATTCTTCTTTCTTTTTTTCTTTATTAGTCTGGCTAGTGGTCTATCTATTTTGTTAATCTTTTCAAAAACTGGCTCCTGGATTCATTGATTTTTTGAAGGGATTTTTGTGTCTCTATCTCCTTCAGTTCTGCTCTGATCTTACTTATTTCTTGTCTTCTGCTAGATTTTGAATTTATTTGCTTTTGCTTCTCTAGTTCTTTTAATTTTGATGTTAGGATGTTGATTTTAGATCTTTCTCACTTTCTCCTGTGGGCATTTAATGCCATAAATTTCCCTCTAAACACTGCTTTAGCTGTGTCCCAGAGATTCTGGTATGTTGTGTCTTTGTTCTCATTGGTTTCAAAGAACTTATTTATCTGCCTTAATTTTGTTATTTACCCAGTAGTCATTCAGGAGCAAGTTGTTCAGTTTCTATGTAGTTGTGCGGTTTTGAGTGAGTTTCTTAGTCTTGAGTTCTAATTTGATTGCACTGAGATCTGAGAGATTGTTATGATTTCTGTTCTTTTGTATTTGCTGAGGAGTGTTTTACTTCCAATTATGTGGTCAAGTTTAGGATAAGCATGATGTAGGGCTGAGAAGAATGTATATTCTGTTTATTTGGGGTGGAGAGTTCTGTAGGTCTATTAGGTCCACTTGGTCCAGAGCTAAGTTAAAGTCCTGAATATCCTTGTTAATTTTCTGTCTTGTTGATTTGTCTAATATTGACAGTAGGATGTTAAAGTCTCCTACTATTATTGTGTGTGTGTGTCTAAGTCTTTTTGCAGTTCTCTAAGAGCTTGCTTTATAAATCTGGGTGCTCTTGTATTGGGTGCATATATATTTAAGATAGTTAGATCTTTTTGTTATGTTGATCCCTTTACCATTATGTAATGCCTTTCTTTGTCTTTTTTGATCTTTGTAGGTTTAAAGTCTGTTTTATCAGAGACTGGTATTGCAACCCCTGCTTTTTTTATTGCCTTCTATTTGTTTGGTAAATATTCCTCCATCCCTTTATTTTGAGCCTCTGAGTGTCTTTGCATGTGAGATGAGTCTCCTGAATACAGAACACCAATGGATCTTGACTCTTTATCCACTTTGCCAGTCTGTGTCTTTTAATTGGGTCTTTTAGCTTGTTTAGATTTAAGGTTAATATTTTATGTGTGAATTTGATCCTGTCATTATGATGCTAGCTGGTTATTTTGCCTGTTATTTGATGCAGTTTCTTCATAGTTTCAATGGTCTTTATCATTTGGTACGTTTTTGCGGTGGCTGTTACTGGTTGTTCCTTTCCTTGTTCAGTGCTTCTTTCAGGAGCTCTTATAAGGAATGCCTGGTGGTGACAAAATCTCTCAGCAATTGCTTGTCCATAAAGGATTTTCTTTCTCCTTCGCTTATGAAGCTTAGTTTGGCTGGATATGAAATTCTAGGTTGAAAGTTCTTTTCTTTAAGGATATTGACTATTGGCCCCCACTCTCTTCTGGCTTGTAGGGTTTCTGCCAAGAGATCCGCTGTGAGTCTGATGGGCTTCCCTTTGTGGGTAACCCAACCTTTCTCTCTTGTGGCCCTTAGCATTTTTTCCTTCATTTTCAACCCTGGTCAATCTGACAATGTGCCTTGGGGTTGCTCTTCTTGAGGAATATCTTTGTGGTGTTCTCTGTATTTCCTGGACTTGAATGTTGGCCTGCCTTGCTAGGTTGGGGAACTTCTCCTGGTAATATCCTGAAGGGTATATTCCAGCTTGGATTCACTCTCTCTGTCACATTCAGGTACACCTATCAAATGTAGATTAGGTCTTTTCACATAATCCCATATTTCTTGGAGGTTTTATTCATTTCTTTTCACTCTTTTTTCTCTAATCTTGCCTTCTCATTTTATTTCATTGAGTTGATCTTCAATCTCTGATATCCTTTCTTCTGCTTGGTTGATTTGGCTATTGAAACTTGTATATGCTTTGAGAAGTTCTCGTGCTGTGTTTTTCAGCTCCATCAAGTCATTTATATTCTTCTCTAAGCTGTTTATCCTAGTTGGTATCTCATCTAACCTTTTTTCTAGGTTCTTAGTTTCTTTGCATTGGGTTAGAACATGTTCTTTTAGCTCAGAGAAGTTTGTTATTACCCACCTTCTGAAGCCTGTTTCTGTCAATTCATCTGATTCATTCTCCACCCATCTTTGATCCCTAACTGGTGAGGAGTTGTGATCCCTTGGAGGAGGAGAGGCGTTCCGGTTTTTGTCATTTTCATCCTTTTTGCACTGGTTTCTTCCCATCTTAGTGGCTTTATCTACCTGTAGTCTTTGTAGTTGGTGACTTTTGGATGGGGTCTCTGAGTAGATGTCCTTTTTGTTGATGTTGAAGCTATTTCTTTTTGCTTCTTAGTTTTCCTTCTAACAGTCAGGCTCCTCTGCTGCAGGACTTCTGGAGGTCCACTCCCGACCCTGCTCACCTGGGGATCACCCACAGGGGCTGCAGAACAGCAAGGGTTGCCGCAGGTTTCTTCCTCTGCTATCCTCATTCCAGAAGGGTACCTGCCAGATGTCATCCTGAGCTCCCCTTTATGATGTGTCTCTTTGGGTATACGGGGATCAGGGAGCTGCTTGAGGAGACAGTCTGTCCTTTATAGGAGGAGCTCAAGTGCTGTGCTGGGAACTCTGCTGTTCCATGCAGAGCTGCTGGGCAGGTACGTTTAAGTCTGCTGCAGCTGAACTTATAACTGCCTCTTTTCCCAGACGCTCTGTCCTAGGAAGGATGGCTTTATTTATAAGTCCCTGTCGTGCTGCTGCCTTTTTTTATAGATACCCTGACCAGCATGGAGTAGTCTAGTCACAGTCTGCCAGCAGAAGTGTTGCTGAGCTGCTGCAGGCTCCACCCAGCTGCTGTGTGAACTGCCTCAGTTGTGGTGGACTGCCTCAGTAGTGGGGGGCACCCTTCCCTCCACTGAGCTGGACTGTCCTGGGTCCAGCTGCGCTTGCTGCAAAACTCTCAATCCAGAGCATTTCAGATTGCTTGTTTTGTGAGGGTGGTACCTGCCGAGCCCCATCACCTGGCTCCCTGTCTTAGACCCCTACCTTTCAGTTGAATGGGTGGCTCTGTCTTCCAGGCATTCCGGGAGCCAGCTGAACAGGCAGCGCAGACTTGTGTGAGTTTCTGTGCCACTGACATGGCACCGGCTGAAACTGCTCTGCTGAACACTTTTGGCGCTTTTCAGCCCAGGAATCTCCTGGTCTGTGGGCAGTGAAAACTTGCTTGGAAATGCGGTGAGCACTCACCCTCTGTGCCGCTCTCGCTGGGAACTGCACTCTGGAGCTGTTCTTATTCGGCCATCTTGGATCCCTCCCCCAGGAGTTGTGATCTTTTGGAGGAGAAGAGGCATCTGGTTTTAGGAATTTTCAGCCTTTTCGAGCTGGTTCTTCCTCATCTTTGTGGATTTATATATGTTTGGTCTTTGATGCTGGTGACCTTCAGTTGGAATTTTTGTGTGGACCTCCTTTTCATTGATGTTGATGCTGTTTTTTTCTGTTTGTTAGTTTTCCTTCTGATAGTCAGGCCCCTCTGCTGCAGGTCTGTTGGAATTTGCTGGAGGTCCACTCCAGACCCTGTTTGCCTGTGTATCCCCAGAAGAGGCTGCAGAACAGCAAAGATTGCTGCCTGCTTCTTCCTCTGGAAGCTTCATCCCAGAGGGGCACCCCCATATGCCAGCTGGAGCTCTCCTGTATGAGGTGTCTGTCAACCCCTTCTGGGAAGTGTCTCACAGTCAGGAGGCACAGGGGTCAGGGACCCACTTGAGGAGGCAGTCTGTCCCTTTGCAGAGCTTGAGCACTGTGTTAGGAGATCTGCTGCTCTCTTTAGAGCTGACAGGCAGGTACATTTAAGTCTCCTGAAGCTGTACCCACAGCTGCCCCTTCCCCCAAGAGCTCAGTCCCAGGGAGATGGGAGTTTTATCTAGACCTGACTGGGGCTGTTGCCTTTCTTTCAGAGATCCCCTGCCTAGAGATGATGAATCTAGAGAGGCAGTCTGGCTACAGCAGCTTTGCCGAGCTGTGGTGGGGTTTTCCACCCAGTCCAAACTCCTTGGCAGCTTTGTTTATACTGTGAGGGGAAAACCACCTCCTCAAGCCACAGTAATGGCAAACACCCTTTTCCTCACCAAGCTGGAGTGTCCCAGGTTGCCTTCAGACTGCTTTGCTGGCAGCAAGAATTTCAAGCCAGTGGATCCTAGGATGTTGGACTCTGTGGGGATGGGATCTGCTGAGCTAGACCACTTGGTTCCCTGGCTTTATCTCACTTTCCAGGGGAGTGAATGGTTCTGTCTTGCTTGAATTCCAGGTGCAACTAAGGCATGAAAAAAAAAACTCCTGCAGCTAGCTCAGTGTCTGCCCAAATGGCTGCCCAGTTTTGTGCTTGAAACCCAGGGCTCTGGTGATCTAGGCACCCAAGAAAATCACCTGGTCTGTGGGTTGTGAAGACTGCGGGAAAAGCTTCCTATCTGGGCAGGAATGCACTGCCCCTCATGGCAGGGTGCCTCAGGGCTTCCCTTGGCTAGGACAGGGAGTTCCCCAACCCCTTGTGCTTCCTGGATGAGGTGATGCCCCATGCTGCTTTGACTCACCCTCTGTGGGCTGCACTCACTGTCTAACCAGTCCCAATGAGATGAACCAGGAACCTAAGTCAGAAATGTAGACATCACTCACCTTGTGTGTTGTTCTCACTGAGAGCTGCAGACTGGAGCTGTTCCTGTTTGGCCATCTTGCCAGCCACCCCCCTAGCAGATAGATTTTTAGTTCAGTGGAACTCATGTCAGATGTCTGACTTCTAGAACTCTAAGGTTTTAAGAAGCCAGTTTATGGTAATTTGTTACATTAGCAATAGAAAACTAATACCAAGGAAAAATACATGTGATGCTTTGGAAAGCCTAAAATGTTACTGAAAGCTCTGTAATGGGTAGCATGTTTTGAGTCCTTGATAAATATTTATTACATATAGATGAATTCACAATTAGTGTAAAAATATTGTCAGCTGTTTGATGGGAAATTACATTACAATGTACTTATACATTATGATGTAGCTGGTGGACATATTATGTTGTATTTTGCATTGTTGTCCCATAATAAATTTTGGCTTGAATTTGGACCCCTAACAGAGTTTTTGAAGTATTTTCAAAAAGATTACTCTATGATGCAGCTACAGCATCATAGAGTATTAAAAAGGTACTATATGCAAAGCTTATGAAAACAATATAATTGCCAAACCTTTTGGAGCAGTTTGTATAACTTTCTAGACGTTGTGACAAAGTCACCTGAATACTGTTTTTCATCTACTTAACACTGTCTGTCCAAAGCATCTAGTTTACTTTCAAGAGAAGCTTATCTAAATGCTAATGGGTAACTCAATTAAGAAAGAAATGATGAGTTTAACCAAATAGTTAATGCAGGAGAAATCTCTGTAGTCCTCAAAAGGCCTCAAATACACACTGTTGATCATAAAGGTAAAAGAGTAGTCAAAGTTTTGAGCATGGTGATAAAAAATGCCTTATTTCTATAATGCTCTGCCTACATTTGAGTATCTAGAATGGACACAGAAGGATTTTCTCTTTCTTTCTTTTTTTATAAGAAAAAGATTTGTCACAAACTTCAATCATAATTGAAGGTGAAACGTATATGGAATTTGTGGTGACTACATTCCATAGTTTATTAATAGGAAGATATATATATCTTCCTATTAATATATATGACTATATGCCATAGTTTATTAATTATATATTAATAATAATATATATATCTTCCAATTAATAACCTATGGAATATAGTCATTAAATTGCTGATCATTTCTCCTGAAAAGTTATTATTAAATCTTATATATCTAGGGGTATGTGTTTTCATACGTATCAATTATATTGGGAATTATGGCATTAAAAGAGGGAAACATACAAAAAGCTACACAATCTCCAATTTCTGATTTACCTGGTGTATACTGAAGTTATAAAAATAGCACAGTATATAATGAACAAAATAGTAAGAAAAATGTAAAGCAGTGAAATCAAGTAGATATTGAAATCTAAATCCCTTAAAGACTTTATCCTTAAAATCAGTGTGAAAATCAGAGAATTTATATTATAATAAACTATCAAAGGCATTTCTTAAACTGAATTTTCCTCACACCAGGTGGCTTTCCCTTTCCCTCCTCCCATTTTTTTCTTCTCTTTTTAAAAAATCAAGTCTAAGGAAACCTATAGTGAAGTTCCTTAATAGCAAAGTATAATGGGGCCTCCTACACCAAGGTATGGAAAGGGCTGTCTAGTCTATTTTTAAAAGTCTCCAGGGATGGAGCTTCTACAACTTCCTTGTGAATCTCTGACTTCGTACCTGGCAATCTTCCCCTCCCAGGGTCCCCAGGCTGGTCTTCCTCTCTTGCTTAAGAATTTATTATAGATCAAATTATTTTAGGGTTCTGAATATATTGTTATATTTAAACGATACTTTCCCCCAAAGGGGCTCAATTAAAAGAGCACAGGATGTCTGTGCGGCTGAGTGCTATCCTCAAAGAAAGGTGTTCAATTAATATAAATGGGTGAGATTCAGACCATAAACAGAACCCCTAACATTTTAGAAATAGCTGGAATCTGAAGTATGTCTTCTCCCTCCTGACTTTTTCCAGAGTTACACACTTTTGAAGACAGATGACCCCAACCTGACTAAGTCCATGGGCTACACTCTTGACCACACTGTCTATTTCTTCATTAGAGGGGGATAATGGTGCTTATCTACCTCCATTTTAAGTTGAGGATTAATTAATATTTGTATGGTATTTTCAAAGATGTTAAACCTTATTTAGAGGCTCTAAGGGCTGATGTTGTTTCTCAAGGTGGCTTTTCTTTTATTTTGTATAAAAAATTATACAAGTTTTATTCTTGCTATATAATTATGTGTTGGCATTTGCAAGGCAAAAGAAAAGTCTTTTTAAACTTTGTCATGTTTTTCTTAATGTTCTTTATTACCTTTATATTGGCATTTTATCTTAGGAAAAAAAGCACCACAATATAACTAGAACATTTTTATGTTTACATTGGTATTTAATATTACCCATGAACTTCCAATTAAAACATTAATGTGGTAATCTAATTTAAACCACCAAAGTATTATCTTATACACTTACGTTAACTATTTTATTGTTCATTTACTTGAGTTTTTGGGAAAGAAAGGTATTCTCTTTTTCTTTTATGTTCACTTATAATTCAGCTATAAAAGTTTTTATATCTAAGAAATATTTAGATTCTAATTTTTGTCTTATAACTTCTGTTAGGATGAGCATAAAAACAGATTTTAGATTGATTACACTCTTCAAAGTTTCTCTTCCTTCTTGTTAAGGATAACAGGAAAGTCATCTTTTTGATAAGCAAAATATTTTTATCTGCTGATACATTGGTAATAAAGTAACAGATTACTTTTAAATATTTGAGGTCAATTTGCTTTCATGGTTATCATTTGTTCAAGGAAGGCATTTAGAAGCCTGTTTGTCTACACAAATTATTGAATATATTACTGGAGCTCCATGGGGAATGGGAAGTTTTGGCCATTGTGTGGTTTGTCTTTCATCTTTGGCCACTGTTCCCACTGTTCCATTCCAGAAACAGAGTGAGTACACTTGCAGCATACATTTTTTTTTTTTTTTTGAGACCGAGTCTCACTCTGTTGCCCAAGCTGAAGTGCAGTGCCATGATCTCTGCTCACTACAGCCTCTGCCTCCCGAGTTCAAGAGATTCTCCTGCCTCAGCCTCCTGAGTAACTGGGGTTACAGGTGTGCACCAAGCCTGGCTAATTTTTGTATTTTTGCGAGAGACGGGGTTTTGCCATGTTGGTCAGTCTGCTCTCGAACTCCTGACCTCAGGTGATCTGCCCACCTTGGCCTCCCAAAGTGCTGGAATTATAGGTGTGCGTCACCACTCCAGGCCTAGCATACAATTTTTTAAAAGTGTTAAATATGAAATGTAACAAAGATAAACTTCTCTTTTGTTCTTTTTCAATTCAGCTATATTGTTATTTTAATATAAAGAGTCTTATTTTTAAAAAAATTTTTTTCAGATCATTGTTTCTGTTCTCCCTTTCTTTTGCATGAGCAGCTCAAAACTCAAGGTGCTGATTGGAGCTACAGGAACAGTTGCAGACTTTCTTTGCTTTCTGCCTTGCTGTCTTACCTGCATCTGGTCCAGGAAGGTGGAATCTGTAAGGAGAGTTAGAGTGTTTACACTCCTCTTCATTTTCTAGGCACATTTTAGAGTCAGAGAGGCAGACTACTAGTATAGTATTAAAAGGAAAAAGCAGCTTGGGAATGTGATTTATTGTGCCGAGACATACATAATTTAGCTGAAGTTCATATCACAGCAAAAACTGGACACAGAGTTTCTTACCATTTTTTTTTTTTTGTAGTACTTAACTGTTACTCTCCTTGGGTGTATAATTTCTGAAGCCCATTTTCTTCACTTTGAGGAACAGATAATAACACTTAATCTCAGAAAATATTTTTAAAATGCATTGTAATTCTTAACGAAATGTGTTACAATAATGCAAAATCATCTCTTAGTCACTGTTCATATTGTTCAATTAGTTTGTCTTGCAGCATACATTTTTTTTTTTTTTTGAGACCGAGTGAAGAATTATTCTTTCCAGTAATAATTCATCCCATTTTTTTAACAGATTGTAATAGGGGAGCAGTGAGAGAGAAAATAGATGGGTAATATATTTCATGCTCTGTTCTGTATAATTTGTTTATGTTGGGGGTGTGTGTGTGTGTGTGTGTGTGAGAGAGAGAGAGAGAGAGAGTTTATATTACTTAAATTGCTTTAAGCTAAAGTCACAATTCTCAGTGGATTATTACTTGAACAATAGGAAAAGAGATTATCTTATTTTTTACTACTAGAATGCAATTAAAAATACATCCCTAGCTTCAGTGATTTTCAAGTAAGAAAATTATATTATTTATAATACTTCATTTTGTTTATCCAGTAGTATAACTACCCCAAAAATATTTCCTCTGTTGTATTGGTATCATGTACCACAAAAAAAGAATATATATGTGTAAAAAACTCATAATGTGCATTATTAACCAAGATAATTTTTAAACCTTGTTTCCTTGTATTAGGTGGGTCTTCAGGTCTAAAACAAATATTAATCTAGAGTTTTGTTTGTTTGAAATATGAACTCAGTACAAGATAATTGAACCTGCTTTAGAAAAAATGTCATGAAGAAATTTATGTGAAGGATCTATTGCATTTTTTCTCTTTGAGGTGAGCAAAAGCAAGTCTGCTATTGCTGATACCACTTGAAACCTTATTAAGGGAAATGCTATGAACACTTTCTTTTTTTCTTAACAGAAAACTGATTTTAAATGTTGAAGTTAGAAAATCTACTCAACATTTTAACTGCTCTAGCTTTAATTCATAATTATAAGCTGATTCCAATCTCTGCATAATGAAACCACATTTTAGACCAACAGCTGTTATCTACTTTTGCTGGTAGCCTTGGGGTATGAATATTTTAATATTCGTTTTATATGTGCAGATAAACTAAATACTTCCTACTGGAAGTCTATCAAATTAATCGCAAAAGTCTTAGTTGCTGTTCTTTCTTCCATGCAACTCATTTTTAAAAAACTGCTCACTTTATGCTCCATTTTCCACAAACCTGAAAGTGATTTTTATAAAATGTACAAGGGAGAATATAGAGAAATCCATGGATATAAAGGATCATGGAAAAGATTAAAACAATACTGCTTTAGTGACCTGCCCTTTCTTCCCTTTCATTTTGTGCAAATTCAGTTTAAGATTCACTGTTTTGCTTATGGCAATGTTTTAATAGCTGGTTTTGCTGGAAGGCTGTGATTTTCACTGATTTAAATGGTATTAGGTTGTCATATGTAAATGATACTGCCTAAAGGTAGAACCTTCCCCCCACCCCTCCAGTTTTCCCAGTATAATCTGATAAACACCATTGTGATGTACTATAAAACATGCGGCAACTTTCATTTTTGGATGGCAGTGAATGATTAGAAAAGTTCTGTAGCTCAGTAAAATCTAAAAGTGTTTATTCTGAAGTAGAACATAAAAGGATGATGGAAGATACATCAAAAAAATAGAAATAGATGAATTTGTAGCTAAAGGTGTTGCATATTAATAGTAGAGATGGTTCACATAGATTCTTCACATTTTTATGGATTCTGTAGTAAGATGCTTTCACCTATTCTGCATTTTAACAGAATACTACTACTTACATCATACAATAATCAATATTTGGGGTGGAAATCTGTATCATTAGCAGGTCAAGATCAGGTGCCTCATTAATGTTAAACCATGGCTATTTAAACATGTTTGAGAGGGCTGAGCATGGTGACAGAAAAATAAAGACAGGGGAAAAAAGCCACATAAAATGGTCTACATAGTGTTTTTCTAGTTACGAGGACCAGACTTCTGTGAAGGCTTATTTGGCCTTAGTGAGCACGTATGTGATGATGTCTTATGTGATCTTTCTTTCTGACTTTATGTTCTTGGCTCTTGGGATAACAGAACACAAACATTCGGGCCCTTTGTCTTTGAGAAACAGATACTTTTCCTCCTTTTGTTTAGTGGAGACGTCTTATGGGTCTTGACGATGAGAGGAGACAGACACTTTGACTCTTTTCCAGGGCTCACTATAGCTAACATTTTCCTGCTCATCTCTTCTTTGGACATTTACCACTGTCTTATACTTTTCCCTCATTTCCCTTACTCCTGATTGTTACTTATGAAGTCTTTGATCGGATACTGAGGAAATTCTTTCTTTCTTAAGCCCATTTTTCATTTTCACTTTTTCCTTTGTTCTTATGTCTTAACAGACACATGCCTTTCCCTCTGCCATTTTTGATGGATCTTTCCAGAATACTGCCAACTTTCCATCATTCCTTATGTTTTAAAGTCTTCCAGGTGCCTCCTTATGCTTCCTTTCTTAATCATTTCAGCTTCCCTGGAGGGCTTCCGGCATTTGATTTTTGTCCTTCTAAGGGTGTTTCCTACCATTTACTGAAAAATTACTCTGTGCTGGTGCCATGCTAAGCACTTGGTGTGCCTTATTTATTCATCATGATATTTGAAGAGGTGTCTACTTATTGTTACCATTCTGTAGCAGAGGAGAAGAAAGCTCACAGTGTTGAATAACTTGTCCAAAGATAACTGTTATGTGGCACAGCTGGGAGTCAACCTTGGGTCTGTTTCAGACTTTACCCTCCTTAGTTACTATTAGAGTATTTGATTCATGTCTTCTTCCTTTCTGATCATTGTTCTCAGTAACATTGACTTCCGTACTGAAAGTTCATCAAGCAAACTTTATAGACTCATAGTGTCAACAGTCGCAGCACTCCACTCTCTCTGTGTGGCTGCCATGCTCTGGAATTGCTCATCCTGTGCTGCTGAAATCTCAGAGTTGGTGAGTTCCTTGCAGACACACTGTTTTGCTTGCTATTTCTCCCTCTTCTTTATCCCCATTGAACCTACCTCTCAGTATCTCTACCCTCCTGATCCACACTCCCTTTTATTTTCTTTTATTTTGCCCCAAAATTTCATGTCTTTTGATGACATCATCTTCCCCAGCTGAATGATGAGGCTATCTCTAGTTTTAGTGGCTCATATACATCATCAGCCTAGACTCCTGAAGTCTCTTGATTTTAGACAAGCCTTAAACATCAACCCCCAATCTAAAATAATTCTTAAATATACATTATTCACACCTCTCTTTAGATCATAGATTACCACTGGGAAAAATAAAAAGATTCTTGGGGTATCTTATAGCTTTAAATTCTGTTTCTAGAAAAATGTAAACTTAAACGGCAGATGTTGTTTCCACCTACACGTTGGCACTTGCTGCTTCTTGGAAGCTCTTCTATTTATCCCCTCTGACTCTTTACTACTTGCACCTGTGGCCCTGTTCCAAACCAAGTCTTATTTCCTCTTTCTCACAGTCCAACCCTAGTAATTGCAGAAACATCCACTTTCATCTCCTTCTCCCACTCATCTCTTCCTCTGTGCTGAGCTCTCATGCTGAGTCCTGTTCACTGTAACAAACACTCCCTATTTGTGTTCTATCTAGGTTCTGGCCAGTTGTGATTTTGAGGTATCTCACTCTGAAGCTAATTTGTTGCCTTGACTGTGATTTAAGTCTTTCCCATTACAGCGATTCCTTTCTCCTTGCCTTCAAACGCTCAGGCTCTCCTTTTTTAAAAAGTTCTTCCCTTCATAGTCTGCCTCTCATAGCCATCATTTTATTTCATTTTGGTTTAACTTCTGACATATTAAATAAATGCTCTCAACCGCTGTATTCATCCTCTAACAATCTTTTTTTAAATCCTTTGGAATTTGAGTCTTATGTACTCATCATTTTGCTGGGATGACAGTCATCAATAATTGTATTTTTTCTAGATCTTCCTTCTGTCCTCGTTGTTCCTAATTTTTCTGTAGAATTTGGTAAGAATTAGCTAAGAAGCAATGGCAGAAATTTACTCTGAGATGCTGGGGCGGTCCAAGAAGAAAAGTACAAGGATTGGGCACAAATGACTGGAAACTTCCTAGGCTCCAGAACTGTGAGAAATCAGTGTTTGTTGTTTAAGCACACAGTCTATGGTGTTCTGTTATGGCAGCCCAAACTGAACAGGACAGAGCACCTATTGGGACCTTACTGCTATTCCAGACACATCATTTCTTGATTCTTACTCCCTCCTCCTCACCTCCTTCCCTCCTTCCCTTCTTCCCTCCTTCCCTCTTCCTTCCTTCCTACCTCCCTCTCTCCCTCTTTCCCTTCCTTCCTCCCTCACTCCCTAACTCCCTCCTTCTTTCTGTCCCTCTCTTCCTCCTTTTCTTCCCTCCTTTCTCTTTCATTGTTCAAATTGCTGAGTGATGAATATATTATAAATGCCCTACCTTTTATTACCGTTGCCACATACCAAATTTTCTGATACATTATCAGCCTCATTGCTGACTTCAGCCTTCTTCAGCCTGTTCTTATTGGTCTATTTTCCATGTTTCTTCAGCAGCAGCCAGGAAATACCTCAGCTGTACTGGATATTAGCCACTGCTTCAGCATTCATGTTAGCCTATAGTCACTCAATGGCATACTTATGAGAATTCATTGCATGGCATTTGTTATGAGTGTGCTGTTTCATATTGTATCACTTGAATTGTTCATGTGTGTAGTGAGTATGGTCAACAAATCTGCCATCTTAATCACATGTAAAGGCAGTGGGAGTGTCTTCTTTATTCCCTGATCTGGCGCAATCTGGCATTCTGTCATTCATTTATAGCTGGAGTCCAAGGGTAGAGAAGTAGTCACAGCAATTCTGTGGATCCTGATGTCTAGAAGCTAATCTGTGGGCACACTTTCCAAACACTGGATTTGCTTAGAAGTGTTAAATTGAGTATGAGGAACCTAATTATCCTAACCTCATGGGATTTTATCTTTTGGGCCTCTGATCTCAGAAGGAGTCACCACTGTATTGTTTCTGGCAATGTTGACTTCAAGATGCCAATTAAGCATCGAGTACAGATATTGATTATGCAGCTGAACATATGAGATTAGAGCACAGGCAGGATTCTGGATCAGTGTTCTAAACTTGAGAGTCTTCATCTTATAAAGCCATTGTAGTCAGTGAGGTACTAAGCATTAATAAATAGGAGAAGAAGCGTGCAGTGCCTAAATAGCTAGGTACTAAGCATTAGTAAATAGGAGAAAAAGTCTAAAGCCTTCTTTTGAAGGATGCTGGGCCCTTCAGAAAGGCCTTATCTATAAGACCTTGGAGATAGTCAGCATGAAGAGCTAAGGAAACGATGATGGTGTCACAGAGGAGCCTCAGTACAGTTGCTTTACCCTCTGCCTCCCTTTTTCCCACCCTCTCTTCTATATTTAGCTTCAGTAACAGAATGCAGCCCTAATCCTGGTTTGCAGTTTTATGAGTTCTGGGGTACATGTGCAGATCTTGCAGGATTTTGCATAGGTACACACATGCCATAGTAGTTTGCTGTCTCCATCCCCCCGTCACCTACATCAGAAATTTCTCCCAATGTTATCCCTCCCCAACCTCCCCACCCACTGCTGTCCCTCCCCAGCCCCCTATCCCTCAACACACCTCAGTATGTGACATTCCCCTCCCTGTGCCCATATGTTCTCATTATTCAACACCTGCCTATGAGTGAGAACATGCAATGTTTGGTTTTCTGTTCTTGTGTCAGTTTGCTGAGAATGATGGTTTCCAGATTCATCCATGTCCCTGCAAAGGACACGAACTCATCCTTTTTTATGGCTGTATAGTATTCCATGATATATATGTGCCACATTTTCTTTATCCAGCCTATCACTGATGAGCATTTGGGGTGGTTCCAGGTCTTTGCTATTGTAAACAGTGCTGCAATGAACATATATGTGCAAGTGTCTTTATAATAGAATGATTTATAATCCTTTGGGTATATACCTAGTAATGGGATTGCTGGGTCAAATGGAATTTCTATTTCTAGATCCTTGAGGAATTGCCACACTGTCTTCCACAATGGTTGAACTAATTTACACTCCCACCTACAGTGGGTGAAGAGTTCTGTAGATATCTATTAGGTCCACTTGGTCCAGATCTGCGTTCAAGTTCTGGAAATCCTTGTTAATTTTCTGTATCGTTTATCTGTCTAATATTGACAGTGGAGTGTTAAAGTCTCTGAGTATTATTGTGTGGAAGTCTAAGTCTCTTTGTAGGTCATTAAGAACTTGTTTTATATATCTGGGTGCTCCTGTATTGGGTACATATATATTTAGGATAGTTAGCTCTTCTTGTTGCATTGATCCTTTTATCATTATGTAATGCCCTTCTTTGTCTCTTTTGATCTTTGTATGAAAATTGGCAATAATAATTTGTTTGGGCCAGTTAATACTTAAGTTTATAATAAATTAACACTAAAAGATAAGCTAGATTTGTGCTGACTTCCTTCCAGAAGTCAGTGGAATGATTTCTGTGTTAGACCTTAATGACTATGACAAGCTTTTCTGCTATCTTCGCTTAGCTAATCTGTTTCTAGTTTCCACTTCAGCATAGCCCATAGTCATTTTTCAGCCCGTCCAACAAACAGCATCACCGCCCTGCTTAATGTCCAGCACCCATTAGGCAAGAGGAGGGGATTGGAAGATTTGCCATCAGGTTGTGAATTGAGTAGACAATAAAGAAGTAAAAAAATGATGAAAACAGACTATAGCTTTATAGTTATGGGCAGTGAGAGCTTAGGTAGAAATTAGAGACAAAGTTAATTGGAATGGGCAGAAGAGGTCCAAAGTAAATACCAACAATTATGACTTTGATGAGGACACGAGGCTACTGCTGTGGTCCACAAATCCTTGACACCTCTAATTGAGAGATGTGGTAATATCAACTTGAGTCTGGACTCTGTGCCTGCTTGATCAGTAATAGAAGTGATGCCATGCCAGTTTCTGGGTCCAGGTGTTAAGAAACTGTCAGCTTCCATTTCCTATCTCTTGAGACCACAACTTAAAATCCAGCCACCATATTGAAAGGAAGCCCAAGAAGTCAATGGAGAGGCCACATGTAGGTGTTCTGATCCACAATCTTAACTGAGGTCTAGATCATGCTCAACCACCACATATGTGTATGAATTATCCTCCAGATCAGTGGTGCCCAACCTTTTTGGTACCAGGGACAAGTTTGGTGGAAGACAGTTTTTCCACAGACGGGGTGGGGGTTGAGGGTAAAGGGATGGTTTTGGGATGAAACTGTTCCACCTTAGATCATCAGGCATTACTAGATTCTCATAAGGAGCAAACAACCTATATCTCTTGCATGCACAGTTCACAGTAGGGTTTGGGATCCTATGAGAATCTAATGCTGCCACTGATCTCACAGGAGGCAGACTTAGGCAGTAATGCTCAGGTTATGGCTACTCACTTGCTGTGTGGCCTCGTTCCCAACAGGCCACAGACCGCTACTGGTCTGTGGCTGGAGATTGGGGACTCCTGCTCTAGATGACTGGTCATAGCCTATAGTCTTGAATTTCCCCAGCTGAGTGGCCAGATACGGAGCAGAGGGAGGCAAGCTATCTCTGCCGCACACTCTCCAAATCTGACTCACAGAACTTGTGACCATAATAAAATGGTGGCTGTTTTATTCTGCTAAGTGAGGTGTGTTTATTAAAATGTAGAAATAGTAACTGGAAAACCATTGTCAGGCACAAGTATACCACTATTGAACAAGACCTGCTGTCTCTGACTTGATGTAAATCACTTGAGAATCCTATGAGTATATAGCTGTACATCAAAAATCAATGGCTTGAATCCCTATATATAGTAACTTCTGAACGTATTACTCTGAAAAGATAAAATTCTCTTTGAATAAGAAAAACTTTCCTAAAAATTTATGGAGATATTTTTCCCTTACAGGACAAACAAACCAATATGTAAATAAATTTTCAAGCATGAACGTGTTTCTTTGATACTGCCTTGTCACTTCCCTTGCTTGTACTTTGCTCTTCTAAGCATTTTTGATAAGGGCAACTTTAAAAATCAGTAGATTGCAGCTTGTGGCTGAGACATCTGGGTAGTTTAGGTGGCCAGCTTTGAACTCTTTTATTATTGCAAAGTTGAAAGAAATTGCTTTACTTCTCTACCAGTAGGCTTGTCTGCCAAATTTCGCTTGTACGTTTCTAAATCACTTACATATTTTAAAGGATTAAAATTAAAGATGAGATTAAAAACTTTTCTCCTTGCTTCAAAGGGAGAAACAAAATCTCCACAGAGCCTAACTGACAACCTTTGTTGCTGTTCGGAAAGTGGGTGGGAAAAAAAGAATTGCTTCAAGTGTTTTCTTAGTTCTTCAACTCTTGTTTTCCAGCCACTTGTTTTGGACTAAACATTGGAATGTTGAGATAGATTATGATGTTTACCTTGACTTAACTCAAACCTACAGTGACATTGAAGAAATTGATACTGAGTATTTGTCCATTTCTGAGCTTGGCTGTGACTCCAGTCCTTAAGAGGATGGTTCATTTGACATGTTCTGGCAGAATTAATTTTGTTGCCATACCAGTAACTTTCTTCTAATAAATTTTTCTTGCTGGAGATTTCAACACTTCAGAAGATGATACAGCATACCTTTTGCGAAGCAGAGGATGATAACATTCATGTAGGCAATGGAGTCGATGATTACTTCTGCATCCCAACATGTAATTATGGAGCAGGACAAAGGAACTTTGAACATGCTTGCTAGTGGCACAACTGAACATGGGGAGAAATGTCAAGTCGGGGTTGAGGTTCAAAGTTAGGAACGGGTTTCCAGCTTTGCAGCTGCTATAATTACACAGTTCTGTGCATTGAAACCATTTATCTCCTGCCAACTGTGGTAATTAATTTTGTTTTCAGTTAGTGGAGGGGGGATTGATCTTCCCTTTATGAAAAACTTTCTCACGCAAATGTTTTCCAGTGTTGAAATGTTGAATGGCTTTTCTCCTGTTGTACAGGTATTTACTGGAATCTGAGCTCATGAGTCTCTGAATCCATGACTAATGCAAGTCAGAACCAAGTTTATTGATGACTTCTATTTCCCCCCTTAGGGATCAAAGTTTTTCAAAGTATACACTACTTAGAACTTTTAAATTATCTCTAAGTCTATTTGCATGTAATGCAAGTATAGCAGCCTGTACAGATAAGTACCTTTTAGTTGCATAAACAAGAAATACAATCTCATGCAGGCATACATTTTTGGATTAAACATTTCTTATAAATGTATAGACTGTGTGCCTCATGGAGCTCTTCAACCCACATACATCCCAGTGGCATTGTGGAGTTGAGTTAGTGTTTACAAGAAGGCTTGTCACTGGGCAGCTTTATGTCAATATCCAGACCATCACCACCAATATTTTTTTTACTTTGGTTTAGTGTGAAAGCCTTTTTTTTTTTTTGTTGAGATGGAGTTTTGCTCTGTCACCTAGGTTGGAGTGCAGTGGTGTGATCTTGGCTCACTGCAATCTTGGCTCCTGGGTTCAAGTGATTCTCCTGCTTCAGCCTCCTGAGTAGCTGGGCTTACAGGTGTGCACGACCATGGCCGGCTAATTTTTGTATTTTTATTAGAGATAGGCTTTTTCCATGTTGCCCAGACTGGTCTTGAACTCCTGACCTTGAGCAATCCTCCTGCCTTGGCCTCCCAAAGTGCTGGGATTACAGGTGCGAGCCACCACACCCAGCCTGATTTACTGTGAAAGTCTTTTGATGTAATTTCCCTTGAAAGTTGGAGAAATTATTGCGTAGATTGTTTTTAAAAAGAGGAAAGTTTCAAAGGACATGACAGAATATCAATGAACTGAATTATAATTTGTATTTTGTTATTTATAGAAAATCACTATGAATTAAAGACAGTATATAATTTTTGTTTGATTTATTCCTTGTGTCTTCAAAACCTCTGAAGTGCATCCATGTCTGTCTTTTTGGGCTGCCAAACAGAACAGCATAGACAGAGTGCTTTATAAACAACAGTAAGTACTAGCTCCCAGTACTTTCAAGAGCCTGGGCCAGTGAGGAGTCCTGAAGCTTAAGCATTGTTAGCTTCACTGTAAAGCTGTTTATGGTCTGAGAGCCAGTGTTGTCTGCATGAAATGGACTTTTCTGGAGCAATTAATGCCCTGAGTACAGTGCTCCATGTACCCTAAGACCCCTTGCATACCCATTTCATGGAGTGGATAATCCGTTTGCTGGTCCTCCACAAGATTAGAGCTATTGAGAATCTTAACTAGACATACGTTGCTGTTAGTACAATTTATGGCATTGTGTTAATTCTCACTCAGCTTTGTCACCTTGTTGGAAGGCATAAAGACAAGCCAATAGACAAACTAGAAAAGCCAAAAGCAGTTGACCAACTTGGAGCTGATCATGCCACATGAGAACGTGGTCATCTGAGCTCCAGCTTTTTTTTTTAATCATCCCTGGACCATCCTGGTTATTATCCAGCTTTTGATCTTTTGCCAGTGTTCATTACTTTAGGTCAATAGGGATTGATAAAAGTAACTGTCAAGTTGAATCATAAAATAGAGACCCAAAATGTAGCTGAAAAAATATGCATGTGTTCTAATACTTCTGAATGTTCTTAGAAAATTGCTAATCTGAATTTAAAAGCATTGTTTCTTTTTAAAAAAAATACAGAAGATATTTGTTTCAGAAGAAACTTGTGATGTTATATTTTGATATTCTAAATAATCCCCCTCGTACAGCAGTTTAGCATAGTTTCAATGCAACAAATATGATTTAGCTCAAATTAGCTGAAAGTATAATGGATATTAAAAACCTTCTGAGATACAAAGTTAAGAACATTACACATTTCTTTGGTATTGACTTTATGTGATGAATCATATTAACACATCTCAAGTCATTAATCTTGTCTGTCTGTATTTACTTAACTGGGATATGTAGTTTTGTTATATTCAGTGTTTACGTTGAATGTAACAAAACTACATATCTCAGTTAAGTAAATTATGGCGGATGCTATTTCACATATATCTAAAATTTGTTTACATATCAAGATGATTTATTTAAACTAGACCAACATCCACATTCATTTGTGCTATAGAAATCAACTTTGATTGTCTTCATAGCCAACTTGGAAAAAAAAAAATCCAGTGAAATCATTTAGTCCCAGAGTTTGCTTTACGAGTGATTTTCTCTGGGAAAAGAAGGGGGGGACTTCTGCTAAATTGGGGATCTGGGTAACCGAGCATCTCTGGGAGGAACAAAGGAATAGAACAGAGGGGCTAATTGTTTAATTAGTAAATGTCTGCTTGGTTAATGACATATTAATGAGTTTTTAAGACCGTCATATCATTTACCATAAAAGACCCATGTGCCTATCCCTGGATGTACTGTATAATTAAGTAATGTGGCCCAGAGGAGTTAATCATTTAAAACCCTGTCATCTTCTCAAGTTTGCAGATAGAAGAGCTAGCACAGAAGGCACCTGCCAGGTAAAGTCAGGGTGGCACATAATTCTGAACTAAATTGTCTCTCTGCAACGGCTGCACAGTCAGATGTCTGCCCAGAAGCAGAAATTTTTTTTCTTTTGACAACTGAAAAAGCTGCTAAGAAACTGCCATTTGCTCCTTGGCACTCAGTTACTGGCAGTGAGAGTATGTGTTTGCAGAACAGGGACCATGTGAGTGGCTTTTGAGTACTTAAAAGAATGTGGAGGCTCAGAGGACTCAAAGGATTCTAGAACTGTGCTATCCAATATGGCAGCTATTTAAATTGAATTAAAATTAAATAAAATGTTTAAACATGTGTAGCTATTTAAATTGAATTAAAATTAAATAAAATGTTTAAATTATTATTTTTTCAGTCACATCAACCACTTGTCAAGTGCTCAATAGCCACATGTGGCGAGTGGCCCCTTTATTGGTGGCACAGACATAGAACATTTCCATCATCACAAATGGGATGGGAGACCACATTGTCACTGAATGCAAATTGTGGTGGTGGCTACCAGGACATTGGCAAGCAGTGTTCACTCTGCGTTCTCTACTTCCACCCCTGAAAAGCTGAAGAAAAAATGCATTTTCAAACCCTGGAAGGTCAGCCCCAGTCCCACAGGAATGGATCCTATCCTTTCTTCATGGTGCAGAATCTACACAAGAATATTTGCAGCCATTTGTTTAGACTAGAAAATGATAATTTACCTTACCACAGAGCACACAATTTGGGGGATACAAATTATGTTCTTACTGGTAAATTATAGAGCTTACTACCAGAAGCAGCACTATGAAATTTTCCAGCCCAGCTGTTTGTTCTAACCTATTTTCCTTAGACCCTCTGGAGCTACTTCTGAATTTGAGTCAGAAACTGTCGTTCCACTGCTCTTGCATATGTCTATGCGGTTTTTCCACATAAGGTAAACTCTATGCTCAGAAAAACTATGTTTTTGAATACCTTAACTTTCTTAGACATTCTGCAGAAAGAGAAGTTCTCCAAATGTGTTATTTTAAACAATTTACTTCTCATTCTCGTTTCTTGAGCTCCAGTCTGCAGTCTGATTTGCATTAAAATTTTCTTGCATCAGATTGCTCTCTTCCTGTCCTCTATTTCTCTAAATATTTTTGTCATCTTTTGGTCATTTTAAATTTAGTATCCTTCAAATGTCTAATAAATTATGTAAGCACGTACCACCTTACACAACTGGGGAGTGATTCCAGTGTGTCTTCAGGGAAGAAATACTTGAGATCCTCTTTCTGATCTGCTGGTAGTAGCAAGAGGTCTAGGAGCTCAGTCTGTTTCCCTTCAAGATTTCTGTTGAATCTTGACAAGGGGACAAGAACCTTGTCACCTACACTGAGAATCTTTTGCTGGAGCTGTGTGATAATGGTGCTACTGCCAACAACTTGGTACTGGCCAGATCACACCTGATGCAAATGCTCCAAATAACAGGCACGGAGTTCCAATCATCCCCCAAATGCTAACACATCAGATACCTTCTGCACTCCAAGACTTTCTATGTGTGATTTGCAGTGAAAGAAGTACAGGCAATTTATTTTCAAAAATATAATTCAAGAGGTCAGTTAACATACACAGCTCAGATATAACTCTCTGGCTAAGTGCACATCCATCTTTCTGACTTGGAGAAGTCCTGCAGAAAGTATTGCTTGAGCATGAAAAGTGTTATCATAAAATATGCTATAAAATTTATGTGTTTTCCCCCCTTTTGACATCTAATAGGGTAGATAGATTCTTGCACCAAAGGTTACCTCTTTCCCTACTTCCACCAATGAAGTGGATGTAACACTTCACTATTTGATATAACATATGTGTGCAAGAATCTATCTATCCTGTTTAACTATTTCTCTCCTTGCCCCTGTGACTTTGTCTCATGGTGGATGGAGTGTTCTTTTCCACTCCTTGGTCTGGGGCTTGGGTATGTGTTTTACTTTGGTCAAATAGATGTTATCAGGTACAATTTGATCAGAGGCATAACCTGTGCTTGCCCAGTTGGGCTTGTACTCTTGTATTCCTGTCTTTTGTCATGAGAAGATACTTTAAGTAACTTTTCTAACAAGATGAGAGAGACAACACACAGACCCAGTCCGAAACCTGGACCCCAACCCAGCTGGGGCTGACTTAGCTCAGATACATCCCAGCTACCCAGAAGTTGTGTGACTGAGAAAAAACATACTTATTTTTGTACACCATTGAGATGGATCTGTCATTAACTGAGACATCAGCCAGCTCATCTTTTTAATTATTAGCAAGGCCATATTGATTGTGTGTGAAGGTCAGATGGCAACTGAGGTTGTACAGGCATGATTGTTTGTTCTTTCTGGCTTTGTACTTTCATGGTTATGAAACACTTGGAGCCAGAGCAAGGGGAGTGTTTGCCAATTCAGCCCTATCCTTATACACTGACCATGGTAGAGAAGTACAAGAAGATGGTCTTAGTTTTTGTCTTGGTGAGGCACATCTGAAATGCAGAAGTGGGTAAAGGCCTTAGTTCTTGTGATGCCTGTGAAGATGGCTTTGAAAGCCATCAGGGAATTTTATAAATATCTTGTTTCTCCTCTTTTCAGGACCATGCTATGTTTGCATGTCTCCACTCTTCTTAAAGTTGTCCTTGATCAATTACTTAGTTTGGACAATAAAATGTAAGTAGGTGTGATGTGTGTGATGTGCAGCCTCTGGGTAGAAGCCCTAAGAACTAGTGCTTACTTTACCTTCTCCTTCCCCTTGCCATTGTAGCTGGCCACTTCCCACATGGTGGAGGATGATGCTATGGAAGCCAAGTTCAGAGCTGATGGACACACAGCGTGAAATGGAAATATTCATTTGTTCTCGTAACTCACTGAGAAATTTTTTTATTACCCCATAACCAAACCTCTCCTGGACTCTCACAATTTCCTATATTCAAGATGATTGAAATCTAGTAAAGGAGATGAGACAGATTCCTATTCAAATCAATATGGGAATAGCACCATGAATATATGGTTCAAAGTAAATTTTATTCGAATGTAGAACAAAAGAGAAATTGCTTCTGGCCAAGGTGATCAGGAAAGACATGATTAAAGATGAATAACTTGAGCAGTCATTTGAATATGATAGGATCTCAGTAGACAAATTATAGAAGGAGGCATTCAAGAGAGATGAAATGGGAATGAAGTTGGAGAGCCCAAGGGATATTTAAAAAATGGAGAGCAGACAGATGAACTTGCATTCAAGCCTTTTTAAAACAGGCTCATTGCATATAGCTGAGCAGGCTTTCAGTACAGAAATTCATGCTGTGGCCTTGAGTATAAGGCCGAAATAATACCAGATACAGAGACCAGGGCAGAAGATGAAGAGCCTTGAATGTCAGACAAAGAAATATGACCTATGTGCTATTAGCAATGAGAGTTATCAATGCTCTACGTGTAGTGCAGGAGTCAGAGGAAAGCAATGTTTTAAGAAGATTCCTCTAGCATGGTCTACATGATGAACAAGGAAAATTTGAACAGGTGACTTCTCTAATTTTCTCTCCTTCTTGCTTTGTCTAGAGAATCCACCAAAACAATTGAAGAATGAGATGGAAAGGCCTGATATAAGATTCAGAAAGTGGGAAAATAAAAATGAGAAGGCACTTCTAGAGGGAAATGTATATCATGGAGTCACTAGTCTATTCGTTCTGTCACTTAGAAGGTTATGTAACCATAGGCAAATTACTACTATGTCACTTTAAGCTTCACATTCCATACATGCAAAATGGTGGTAATGCCAGTACACATTTCATAGACTTCTAGGGGAGTGGGTGGTAAATGAGAGAATTCACTCAGCCCAGTGCCTGTTTAACCTGTATAGTAAATACCAACAAATGGAGGCTACGGTTACTTAAAATAATTATCATTTTGGTTTCTCCTGAGGAGTATGATGGTATTTTTTTTTCCTACTAAGCAATCAGTTTGCTGTTTCTATGTGATATGTCTTTGGAGAGGAAGATAAACTTCCTAAAAATGTTAAGCTGTCAAAATAAAAATGAAAAAAATGCACTTTTCTGTCATTTCAACATCATTCGTCCATTAGACCAGAAACACCAAGTAAGCATGACCATCAAGGCAGTTCTTTGTGCAGTTTGGCAATTCCTTTTAAGGCCCCCAGGGAAGTTGGTAGGGAAGAATACTGAATAGAAAAGCAAACAAGATTAGGTCAGCACCCACTCTCCCTTTGGGGGGATTCACAGTACTGTTTTTGTTTGAATAAGCAAAGCTCTTGCAAAAGTTCGTTTTTTTCTCACTGAATCCAACGTCTTTTCCCTATCCTTCGGCTAATATTTTAAAAAGTAAAGCAAGCATTCAGAAAGGTAAAGTGGCACTTTAAATAAAAAGTGGAGAAATTGTTTTCAAAAGGCAAAGAAAGTCAGCAAAAATAGTACCACCTTCTTTAGTTGTATAGACTGAAAATCGGTGAGTTAAGCTATGGAAATATCTATGTACCTCTTCTCTGCCTGAATCTATCTTGGACACTTACATCTTCACATCAACAAAATTAGTAAGGAAGTTATTACCTAATTTTACAAATGAGGAAAGAGCAATTAAGTAAATTTAAAAGCATGAAATAAAAATGTGATTTCACTCATTCATTAAACACTAATTTATGAGTGTTGATTTTATGGCAAACACTATTTAAACCACATAGATGTAACCTTGACCAAGTCACAGAATAGAATTTCAAGCAGCTAGAAGTGTAATGGTGGGGTGGGGGGGGTAGATGAATAAACATAAAAATAGTGTGATGAGGGCTTTGAAGGCTCCTTGGAGGAGGTGAACTCAAGCTTGAGTCCTGCTGGGTGACTGTGGGTTCGCATCTGCTAGGCGGAGAGGGCAGGGCACCAGGGGAAACAGAGGCAGGTCAAGGTGGCTGGAATGTGGCATAAGAGGCAAGGAGTGACCAGGGGACATGGAACATGAAGTTTCTTCCACATTATGGCATCTCGACTTCATCAGAATATGTCGCTGATATCCATTGTCTTTATTAGAATCTGATAAATCCTTAACTTTTCTATCACTACCACCTCCATCCAAGCCATTATTATTCCTTACTGTGATTATTGTCATATTCTTTTGTGTGATTTCCCTTCTGATCTTGACCTCAAGTCTATTCTACCACTGCCAAAGTCAGCCTGTTAAAATGTACGTTAGATTATGGCACTTTTGCTTAAAACTTCCAATGTTTTTTACTCATTAAGGAAACAAAAAGTACCCAGATCCATATGTGGTCGGAGGAGACTCTGTGGGAGACCCCACAAGTGCCGAGGCAAGGGTATTAAGCCTCAGCCTGTTCCCACATGAATATAGAACTAGAAGAGAATTAGAGATATAGTCACGTAGTTATTCCTATATATAATCATAAATAATCACATAGTTATTCATATGTAATCACATAAATATATATACTCAATGTAACCTTTTAATTTTACTAACAATTATCGGGTTTTGAAGCATGGAACTGAGGTGACATTGTGAACAAAGCGATCCTAAGGCAAAATGCTCAAGGCCCTCTGTTGCGCCCGCATAAGGGCTGCTGGAGGGCACCTTCGCTGTGCGGCAGCGCCAGCACTGGGAAAGCGCCCGCTGTTTAGCCAGCTATGGAAGGAAACGTCCAAGATGTCGGAGACGTCTCCTTCCTCGGGGGAGTTAGGAGAAAACTCCGCTCTCCCAAGCTCTTGCAGTAGGCCTGACGGCTGTCAGGGAGGCCTGCAGACATCCGGGGGCTTAACTGTCTCTATGTGATGCTGTGCTTCAGTGGCCACATTCCATGTCTACTTTCATGTTCCACTTCTGCACCTGGTTCCTCTTTTTCTTAGAAGACAGAATCAGTAATAGTAACATACATCTTTTTTTTTCTTTTTCCTTTTTTTTAAATATATATTTTATTGTGCTTTAGGTTTTGGGGTACATGTGAAGAACATGCAAGATTGTTGCATAGGTACATACATGGCAATGTGGTTTGCTGCCTTCCTCCCCATCTCCTATATCTGACATTTATCCACATGTTATCCCTCCCCAACTCCCTATCCCCTGCTGTCCCTTCCCTAGTTCCCCCCCAACAGACCCCAGTGTGTGATGCTCCCCTCCCTGTGTCCATGTGTTCTCATTGTTCAACACCCGCCTATGAGTGAGAACATGCGGTGTTTGATTTTCTGTTCTTGTGTCAGTTTGCTGAGAATGATGGTTTCCAGGTTCATCCATGTCCCTACAAAGGACACGAACTCATCGTTTTTTATGGCTGCATAGTAGTCCGTGGTGTATATGTGCCACATTTTCCCTGTCCAGTCTATCCTTGATGGGCATTTGGGTTGGTTCCAAGTCTTTGCTATTGTAAACAGTGCTGCAATGAACATTCGTGTGCATGTGTCCTTATAGTAGAACGATTTATAATCCTTTGGATATATACCCAGTAATGGGATTGCTGGGTCAAATGGACTTTCTATTTCTAGGTCCTTGAGGAATCGCCACACTGTCTTCCACAATGGTTGAACTAATTTACACTCCCACCGACAGTGTAAAAGCGTTCCTATTTCTCCCCATCCTCTCCAGCATCTGTTGTCTCCAAATTTTTTAATAATCTCCATTCTAACTGGTGTGAGATGGTATCTCAATGTGGTTTTGATTTGCATTTCTCTAATGACCAGTGATGATGAGCATTTTTTCATATGTTTATTGGTCTCATATATGTCTTCTTTTGTAAAGTGTCTGTTCATATCCTTTGCCCACTTTTGAATGGGCTTGTTTATTATCTTAATGTCTTTGTTCTTTCTTGACAAGTATGAGAAAAGTGCTGACGCACTAGGTTTTCTCCTCGCCGTGGCTACTTGAAAGACCTGGGCCCCTATCTCCAAGACACGTGATTTATCTGACCTTATCATTGACCACCATTGCCTCACCCTAACTTTCCTGCCCTCTGCTTTGTACTCAATAAAAGTCAGAGTGTCCAGACACTCCGGGCCACTGCTGGACTCTGTGCTTTGGTTGGCATTGGACCCCTAGGCTCAAACTCTGTTTCTCTTTTTTGATGTCTTGCGTCTTTTATTTCCATAGTTTCTCATGTCCGCACCAGCAGAGAGGGGTTCGTAGGACCCTGTAGGGCTGGACCCTACATCCATGTAGCCTGTATGGCTTTACTGGATCTGCTACCTTCTTTCACGCCTCACTTTCCACCATGAACTCTCTGATCTAACCTCTTATTGCTATTCCCTCTTCTCACTCTGTCTGGTCCACTGATGCAGCTTTCCTGCTGTTTCTAGAGCACACACAGTGCCCACAGCATGCTCTTTGCACCTGCCCACAAGACCTTTGCACCTGCTACTCTCTCTGCTTACAATGCTCTTCTTTTTGACCTCCTTAATTAAGGTCTTTTCTTAAATGTCACCTTCCTGATGAGGCTTCCCCAATCCCCTTTATGTAAAGTTGTAACCCATCCTCCTACCCACCTCAGGAATCCCTTTCATGAAATTCACTATCTAACATACTTAGATTTCATGTGTTTCTCTTGTGTATAATCCATCTCCTCCTCTAGCATATGATCTCCTCAAGAGAAGTCATGTCTGCTTGTTTGCTCACTGCTGTGTCTCCAGGATAGACAGCAGTGCCTGGAAAAGAGTGGTTTCTCTCTGTTTATTGACTACATGAATGAGTACACCTGGACACAGCTGGAACAGTTGCATATGACTTCTGAATGGAGCTTTCATTTCTTTGTAGGACAAATAATAAAACACTGAGCTTCTGAGTGTCACCATGTCTGATAAGTTAAGCCTAAAAAGTAAATCCAAACGTAAAGGAATACAAAATGTTATAATTTAGGGAAGATGCAGACAAAACCCGGGCTGTTTAGATCTACAATTATTACTCTGAAGGTCAGAAATAGGAACAAAATACTAATATCGTAATCCAGAGGAGAAGAGGTTTGAATAAATATAACATGCTTGGCTTATGCTAGTTCTTTATTTGTGGCAGTCTCTTTGTTTCCTTCTCCTAATGAAACACAGTATTTATTTGAGCTGATTTATCAGCATGGCTCCGATGCTTAATATTTTTGGTTACTCTACCAGCTAAAACTCTTCCTTGTAATTTTAAAAAATGACAATTCCTTGGCTCCTATTACTCAAAAGTTTGTGATAGGGCTAGATTTAACCGTAATCTGGTTTAGAACCTTGAATGATGTCATTAGTACTCAATTTTCCTCCGCCTCACAGCTTCATCTGCCCCCCAGCCTAGCTTCAGTCTACACAGTATCTTCATAGTGGCAGGATTGCTGCAGCAGCGTGAGCCTCAGCTACATTTAAGTCTGCAGCAAGGAAGAAACTTTTCTGGTAGCACCCCTTGAGAGTCACTCTGATTTGACCAGCTTGGGTTACTAGCCACCTTGATTTGTGGCCAGGGAAAATGCAACATAGTGATTAGTGCACTCATGGGTCACATTCAGGTCTTACGAACCGATAGTGAGTTAGATGCCAAATAGAAATCAGTGTCCATTCCAGAAGAGGGCCATCAGTATGCATGAGGGCAGTCCACATATGTGATTTTCTGTTTTCTTCTAGAATTTTCCAAAGTTCATTATTGTTAGGGATCTTAGCAACTAGTTCTTGGATTTAATATTAAAACAAAATAAAATGATAGCATCTATGGTGACACATTTTTAAGTAACTTTTGCCATATTTTAGAAAGTTAGTTAACAGATATAAACATCAGTAATTACTGGACAGATCACTAAGGGTTATGACTTTATGGGAACTTATTTTATTTATTTATTTAGTGGTAGGTTCTCTCTATTAACCAGGCTGGAGTGCAGTGGCATGATCATGGCTCACTGCAACCCTAACCTTCTGGGCTCAAACAATCCTCCCAAGTAGCTGGGATTAAAGGTGTGCACCACCATGCCCAGCTAATTTTTGTGCTTTTTGTAGATATGGGGTCTTGCTGTGTTGCCCAAGCTGGTCTAGAACTCCTGGCATCAAATGATCCTCCTGTTTTGGCCTCCCAAAGTGCTGGGATTACAGGTGTGAGCCACAATGCTTGGCCTTTGTGGTAATTTAAATTAAGCCTTTCCTGAATAGAAATTTCTCTGATGATGATGATGATAAGAGATAATACTCAGACATTTGAGCAGAATGTAGGTTTGTGTATACTTTTTTTGTTTGTTTGTTTTTGAGATAGAGTTTTGCTTGTGTCACCCAGGTTGGAGTGCAATGGTGCGATCTCAGCTCACTGCAACCTGTGCCTTTTGGATTCAAGAGAGCCTCCTGCCTCAGCCTCCTGAGTAGCTATAATTATCGGCACCTGGCACTACACCTAGCAGCTAATTTTTGTATTTTTAGTAGAAACGAGGTTTGGCCATCTCTAACTCCTGACCTCAGGTGATCCACCCGCTTTGGCCTCCCATAATGTTGGGTTTACAGGAGTGAGCCACTGCACTCAGCCCATTTTTGTGCTCTTTAATCCACATTCACAGAAAGGTTGAGGTTGGTGCCTTCTGGGAATGTGAATTTTCTTTGGGAAGGCAAACTGCAACTGTTTGGTAAAGTATGTAGCAAAATGAAAAACACCAGATACTCTGGTATGACATTCAACAAACTGATAGAGCTTCTCTTCTTATTTTTTGGCAGTATATTTTATTATTCCATTCCTAACTTGATAGCACTTCTCTCCAGATATAAAATCAAGAAAAGAAGTTAAAATTTTAGAAATATTCCCAAACAGTAAAAATTGGTGAGATATTTCTATCAGCCTCCATGGTTGTTCCTACTAGAACCAATTCAGTGCCTTGTGGTATTCACACAAAGAGAAAATATTTTGCATAACATATCTTCCAAGCAGTGATTATCCCTTGCAGGCTGTGTGTTTTTCCAAGTGGTCCTACTGATTAGAGGCTCTGAGTGAAATCTGTGCTGGTTGATAACCTGGCTACCTTGGTTTTCTACTACATTAAACCCCTTTAGTCTCTTTGAACAGTAGCACTCATGCCAATAGACTTTCCCTGCCTTCAGAAGCTATGTTTCCTTGCCAAGAATTTAATTCTTACAGGTCACCAAAAAGTAGATAGTATGTGTTGGCAACGTTAATATCAGAAGGTAACTTTTGAGATTATGAATTATCAATAGAGTATCATGTATTGCATGCTTTTGTAGTTAAATTTTCAAATAACTTAGTGAGCATTGAATAAATGTTATTGATCATCACCAACTTCACCAAGTTGATGTAGCACCCCCCCAATTCTGTTACAAGGCATAATAGTCCCATTCGGTGTCCAGTGTTAGAGAGTTAGGTGGAGCAGAAAAAAATATCAGGGTGTTTGAGAAATGTTTACAGACTCATAACATATTGGCATATTAATGCCTTGAAATATCATTTAGCATCTCTCAAAGTTACCATTTTCCCACAGAAGCTCTTTTGCCATGTGACAATTTTTAATATTCATTGAATTTAATTTCCATGGAGTACACATTATAAGATGCTAATTTAACAATCATGTATGTGGTCCTGTGTGCAGGAAGCTTGCCTCTATATCACTGTAGTGTTCATAAAAAGACAATAACAGTCTAGATCTTTGACCTTTTCATCTCTGCTCTAAGCCACAGATCAGAAAACTTTTTTCTGTAAAGTCCCAGATAGTAAATATTTTTGACTCTGTGGGCCATACAATCTCTGTCACAATTACTCAGTTCTGCCCTTACAGCCACTGACAATATGGAAACATAATGACCATGACTGTATTCCCATAAAACTTTATTTATGGCTAATGAAAATTGGATTCCATATACTTTTCACATGTTGAGATTTTTTTTTTCCTTTTGATGTTTTTCAACCATTCTTTACTCGTGGACAATACAAAAACAGGCGGTGGGTTGGATCTGGTCCATGGACCGCAATTTGCCAACCCCTGCTTTACACTAAAATGGGTAACCTAGATGATATCTGTACTTTTTTCCACACTAGCTAGATCGGAATTCTATATTACTGTTTTCTTACTTTTCTTTTGTGCTTTTGCAAAAATTTTGAAGAAGACAAACCTTATAACTCTACCCCTCCCTCAATGCTCATTAAGTTCCTACTGCCTCGATTAAACTTTTCCTTTATTGTTCTTTCGTACGGAAGTTTTTCTACATGACCCCTTCAGAATAGGTATGTCAGGGTCACACCAGCAGCATATCTCCTCTGACATTTTGAAATAAATTTTGTTTTGCTACATACATTCAAAGAACAGATATTTTGTGGTCTCTGAATTTTTAAAAATATTTTTTAGAGCACGAATCTAGTCTATGTTACTTTATGACACCACTCCTGAGCCAAGCTACCACATAATTGTATATTCATTGAGCAATCAACCAACACGTCATAGAAAAACAGTTTATAATCATACGAGAATGGATGGATATTGTATTTGTAGTTTTACAGTCAGTACTCAACTGTCTGCATGTTTAATATATGGCAAAGTGTAATTGACAAGGGGTAGTAGTAGGGATGTTATTACATTTGGGGTAGTATGGTTTATTCTCAGATGTACATCAAATGAAAGCGGGTAGTTGGCTTGTCTTTATTCATTTGATAAATAAATGCTTATTGAGTTCCTGTATCATAGGTCCCAGCATTGAAGCACATCTGGGTTGTCGTTCTCATTTGTACATCATGACATCACCTCTGGGTCCAGCTTCGGCTGAGTGTGCCTCTGAAACATCTCACACATCAGACCTCTCCTCCCCTCCATGCCTGCCTCTGTTAGCCTCTCATTACTGCTTGACTCAACAGTTGTTTTTTCTTTCTGTAGTCAGCTGGTGTCTTCCACCTTGTACACAGTTGTCAGAGTGATACTTTTATGAAGTATAACATATCATTAATTGTGTTGCTAATTTCCCATGTCTAACTGTTTAAAGATTTGCATAGCCTGCAGGATGTGTGAACTTCTCAAGGTATACATTGTCTCCCATGAAGACCCCTGCCTCCCTCATCTCTTTCATCTTGTACTAGTTTGCTAGAGCTTCCATAACAAAACATTACTGACTGGGTGGCTTAAACAACAGAGATTTGTTTCCTCACAGTTCTAGAGGCTGGAAGTGCAAGACCATGGTGCTGGTAGGGCTGGTTTCTCCTGAAGCCTGTCTCCTTGTTTTGTAAATACCACATTCTCTCTTTGTCCTCACTGGGTCTTTCCTCTGTGCACACACATCCCTAGCATCTCTCTGTGTGTCCCAATCTCCTCTTCTCCTAAGGTAGTGGTAAGGTTGAATTACTGCTCAATATAACAGTCTCATTTTACCTTAATTACCTCTTTAAAGACCCAAATTTTGAAATACAGTAACATTTTGAGGTATGGGATTAGGACTTCAATAAGTAAGTTTTGGGGAGGCACAGTTCAACCCAGAATGCATCCTTCACTTTCTTCCTTCTCCCTGACAAGCATCGTCCACACCTGATGTTTTTCTGATTACACCAAAGCCTTCCATACCTCATGCTTGCTCTGCCTTCTTTCTTTGCATGAGATGCAATTGTCTGATCCTAGACCATTTTTCTGCCTAATGAACACTGATAATATTCCAAGACGTAATTTAGAAATCACCCTTGGCTGGGTGTAGTGGCTCACATCTGTAATCCAGCACCTTGGGAGGCAGAGGCTGGCGGATCATGAGGTCAGGAGTTTGAGACCAGCCTGGCCAATATGGTGAAACCCCATCTCTACTAAAAATACAAAAATTAGCCAGACATGGTGGCGTGCACCTGTAGCCCCAGCTACTCGGGAGTCTAAGGCAGAAGAATCACTTGAACCTGGGAGGTGGAGGTTGCAGTGAACCAAGATCATGCCACTGCATTCCAGCCTGGGTGACAGAATGATACTCCATCTAAAAAAAGAAAAAGGAAGAAAGAAATCACCCTTTCTGTATTGTCTTTCTTGATCTCTTAGTGTCTGTGGAGATGTTCCATGGTTGCACCTCTTGACAAGTGTTGTAGTCATGTGGGTGCATCTGTCCTTGGTCCTAAATTGAAAACCAGAGCCTATTTTTCATTACTGTTCAATGAAGGTTTGTTGAATGAATGACTTACAGAATCTTTTCTGACCCTCTTGAATTTTGATTGGTTGGATGAATTGTTAGATAATGAGGTGACAGAAATGTTGCAGTTCCTAGGTCACCAAGCAATTTTGTGAAGATACCTATACTGAGCAGGATAAGCCTAAGATATGTAACCTGGACACTGTGAAAGGTAAAATGATAGGTTGTGCATAGAAATAGACACAAACTGAGTCAGGAAACTTCTACTTTAAGCTAAGCTATTATTTTCTTAGATTTGTTTACAAGAAAATGATTAGAGTAAAAGTTTTGCTTCTAAAAATCACTTGAAAAATATTTCAGAGTCCCTTTTGTTTCTTTTTTCCTCTCAAACATAAAGAGCTAGCTTTTTCCTACAGGAGTTTTATCCTAATGATTTACTAAGGGAGACATTAGATAATTACTTTTACTTTATATTAGATTTTTACATGGCACCTCAGGACTTGGAAATACAGCTTTCTTTGAGGGGAAAATGTTTTGAAACACAAGGCTTCCAAGACAAAGCTGTACCCATTTTCTAGGGCATTATATAGCAACTTCTAGAATGTCGTATACAAGATGGGGGTTGAAAGAATTTTATAAAATTCTCATTTATTTAGCAATATTAGAAAACTATTTAATACACTACCGTACACCCTTTCTTTCATAGATGTTAGACAAAAAAAAAATAGATCTTGATCTATTCTGACAATAGTTCCTTTCCTTAGACATTTTGCTTCACGAATTGTTCTGTGGATCCCTATTTTTTGAAATGTAGATAAAACCTATCTGTATAAACCATAAATTATAGTTCATTATAAACTATAACTTATAGCAAATGATAAACAAGAATGATGAACTACTGCAATTTGGAGGAGATAAATCCCCTGCCTGTTGGTAGGACTACATCAAGGTAGGTAGTTAAGTTTCTTTGGAAGAGTCTCAAATCATGTCATTAAAAATGGCAGTACTATATATATACCTGCTGGCTTTGTCCCTTGGTTAGGCTTTTCATTCATTAGTAAATTCATCAGTTTATTTCCTCCATCATTCCATTCATGTTTCCTACGAGTTTGTTGTGTGCAGGGTACTTTGCTACATTAACTATGTAGTACCTTATTGTATGCAGTTATTTGCCCCATTTATTTTCATGACAAGATTTCAAAAGAAAACTCTTAATACATCTGGTGAGGGCCTTTCCACTTGAAAAAAAATGCCAAACATTTAACCTGACTGAAAATATATCACCAAAGTCCTTGGCTTCTGGCATAAAGCAGGGACTATGTATAAACACATCATCAAAACAGATAAAACAAGAGCAGAGAGCCCAGAAGGGTAAAGTTGTCCTTTAGATACAGTCATGGTGACAACCCAAGCAGTGCCAGAGGATAAAGGAAACTGCACCAGACTTCAAGTCAACAGACATTTATTGAACTGAATTTCTGCAAGGAGCACTGTGATAGTTGCTTTTGGGGATACAAAGATGAGTGAGACATCATTTCCGCCCTCAAGGAAGTTACAAGGGGAGACAGAGATACACAGAACTGCCATACAAGGCAGGATGCATTAAGTGCATGAAGAGATATAACTAAAGTGCTTAGGGATATGTAGGAGAAAGTGGCTAATTTTTACCATAAATATCAGGGAAGGCTTCATGCAAAAGATGGCCTTTGAATTTTTCCTGTAAGTTTAGATCAGATTCTGAGAGGCAGAGATATGGGAAAGAGTGAAATAAACAGCACTTAAGAACAGTCCTGAAGAAGGCAAATTTCAGTGTGCAGTGTTTAGAGCTTGGGTCAGAAAAGCAGGTCCACTAGAAGTGGGTACTGGTTACTATACACTGAATGTTTGCACTCCACCAAATCCGTATGTTGAAACCCTAATCTCTAGTGTGATGGTATTTGGAGGTGGGTCTTTGGGAGGTAACTGGGCTTGGATGAGGTGATGGGGGTGGAACTCATGATGGAATTGGAGTCTTTACAAGGGAATGAAGAGACAAGAGCTCTCTTTAGGTCATGTGAGGACACAGCAAGGCCCAGATCTGCAAGCCAGGAAGAGTCCTCACAAGAACCAGACCATGCTGGCACTCTACTCATGGACATTTCAACCTCCAGAACTGTGAGCAAGTAGGTGTTGTTCAAGCCACCCAGTCTTTATTATTTTTTATAGCAGCCTAAGTGGACTGAGACACGTGAAGCAGTCAATATGGGGCTGTTCCTTTACTATCTGGTCCTGGAGCCTTAAGTCCACAGGGCAGGCAGTTGGGAGAAAAGAGCATATAAAATAGAGAGGGTTAAGAACAATCTGGAACTCCTGAGGCTGAGCCGGTTCCCATAAGGACCAACTGGGACCCACTAACGTCTCTTACTACTTGTCAGCCTCCATCTTTGATGATGGAATCGATTTTCTGGAGAAGCTGGAGCCTTTCCTCATGGAGCAAAATCTGCTGCTGCCATGTGAAATAAGCTGAAGGAGTGGGGTGGGAAGGAGCTGAGGAACTGCACTAGGCGCTACCCCAGCCAACCAGCTGAGCTGGCACTTGAACAACCACGTGTCTGAAGCACAGCCTGGCACAACTGTGGACCTTTATAGCATGCAGAGTATGGCTGCTATTCACTTTCATCTTTCAAATCTTGTGCAAATTCTCTTATGCTCCACCCCCAACCCAGAACTCTGCAGATAAAGGAATTCTGGGAAATGTAGTTCCAGTTCCTCTAAATTGACCTATTGCAAATCCACAACACAGCATCAGAATATTACCTAGGATTATATTCTACCTGTTCCGGTGCTATCGAATGTTTTATCTTCTCAGAAACCATATAGTCTCCTTAGAACATCACAGTGAGTGCAGCACCCACCAGAGCTAACCTATGTGGTTGAAACCATTTAGAGAACAATTTATTCACTTGCTAAAGATCAATCAACTTGTTCATTTTTCAGTTGTTTAGGCCCTTGCTGGAAATTAACACAAGGCAGAGAATAAGATTAGAGTAAAAGAGAGAGTTATATTAAGTTGATTCTCTTCTCTCATTTTTTTTAATCATTGAAAAGTTAATGGAGACCATTTTTCATTTTTGCTGGACAGTTTACAAATTCTAGATACACCAGAATTCTTACATACAGATGTAGAACAATATGGTCCTAGGAAGCTAAAAATACTAACTGAAACAAGCAGGACAGGGAATGAGTCAAATGGTTAATTTTTTTATGGTGATACATGTCTTACAACCCTTTGTTTCCTCTTCTTAGAAATGCATATATATCTTTGGAAGAAACTCTGAAGTAAAGGTGACAAGATTCTTTGTTTAAAACATTAAAAACAAAACAAAACAAAATATGAAGCAAGAAGTTTTCTGGCAACAAACTAAGCGCAGCATTATTTTTTAAGGAACACAAATTAAATGTTCAACTTGCGACAAATTTGTACTTTCTCCCTGAATTATGTCATTATTAAAGAAAAAGATTGGAAGAGGCTGATAAAATATCATCAAAACTGAAACTAGAATTAAACAAAGCTAAATTAAAATGAAATAAAATAGTATCCATTCTTAATTCATCCACAACTGGGCCACTAGTTTTTTGCATCTTGGTAGCTAATATTTTTGTCTCTAGGGCATAAATTATGCATCAGGTACCTCTGAAATTCAGAGACCAAGGAAAAAGGAGGTAATTTGGAAGGTGAAATAAATGTGAGCATTCTGAAGAAAGGATTGAATCTGTACTTCAGGGTCAAAGTTGAAATTCGAAAGGAGTTGACAATACATAGGAAAAAGTGCTGAATTTAAAGATGGTTTTGTTACCATTGTTATTTGAGGCAAGAATTAAATTCAGTAACTCTAGAGCAATTATCATAATTCTGTACTGTTGTTTTTCTATTTTAGAATTCAGTATGCTATTTCCAAGAGCTTGGCCAAGGAAAAAAAAGAGCTTGACTCTAAATCTCTAAATCTTGGAGACTGGATGCACTATTCATGTGATAGGCTAAAATAACTACTAATACCTTATGTTCGAACAGCACTTTACGAAGTGATTTCACATAAAAGATCTTTTTTGATATAACTGTTGTATGGCATATCTTCCATTTTATGGACAGGGTGAGTTGTTTGATGTGTAAGATGAGCTGAAATAGGAAAAGTGACAGGAAATTTACAGACCTTTGGAATAATATTCCACAATGGGGTATTCTTTATAATTATCCAGGCTGAATAGCACCATCCAAAGTTCTTAAATCATCAACAATGCCATTTTTACTGTAGAGGATAAGAGTTATGATCCTTTGACTCTTTAAATTTTCTTCTTGACAAAAGTGATCTACCTTTCTAGCCAACCTGTCTTAATGATCCATAACGTTGCTGCCCTGGTGCCAGACGGATATGATAGAAGGCTCCTAAAAGGCTCTTGGTTTAAGGAAAGTGTTGCTTGCACACCACAGGAATCTTGTGGGATTTAAGAAGTGGGGAAATATTAGTTTGAGTCATTAATAACTTAATTCAACTAAATTTACTTTTATAATGTTAGCATTGCTATTTTGATTTATGTAAATTATGACTAACATTTTTAAAGATACTGAACATCAATATTGATTCCTTTATAGCATGGCTTACATTTAAATATTGTACCATGTCAATAGGTGCAATCTGTCCCAATCTATTTCTATTGAGGACTCAAAATAGGCACTAAGATGTACAGCTGTGCCAAAGAACTATTTATCCCTCTTCTTGATCTAATCAACCACAAAATCTAGTCATTTCTTATTATTCCAATGATTACTTCTTGCCTATAGCTGGTACTCAGTCAAAACAGTCTGCTACCAGATTAGCTACATTATTTAAACCAAATTCCTCTGAACTGCCTACTAGATTTCTCATCTTTGATGCCCCATGGATTCATCAAAATTAGGATGTCCAGAATGAAAGCCATTACCCTCTCCCTCAAAGATGTCCTTTCTTTCTAACATGATTCCATCTATGTATGAATGGCATCATGGTCCCCTGAATCTTCCAAACTATTCACTTTGGAGTCATCCTTAGCTCCATACCTTATTTGTTAATCACCTCGTCCTGTTAAATCACAAATATGTTTCCAACCCAACTTCTCCAATTTATTCCTACTGATCATGCTATTCCAAGTTCTCTATTTATTGCCTGGATTTTCTCAGCATTTTTGTAACTAGTTTCTTTGTCAATAATCTCTCGTTATTCTGGCCTCCAGGCTGCCAATGACCTTGCTTTAATTTTAGTGGGATAGTTTCAAGGGGATGGATGTTGGTGAAAACAATTACCTGCTTCCCTATTTAAGCTAGAATGCCTTACAAACTGCTTAGCAGTGGAAAGCAGCTCTTCAAAAATTTGCCCCATATGGATCCTGCCCATAAGGCAGGTTCAATAAAGTAGACCAGTGACTGTCAGAGTGATGTGCAGACAGAGGGAAAGGGAATTGAGGCATTGTCAAAACTGGGAAGGCTGATGATACTTATTAATAATGTGAGGCAATGTATCTAAACTGAGGTTGAAATCTAGGAGAACCTCGATTTGCTTAATGGGGCATATTAGCTAGGCAGTGAACCTGGTGTGCAGAGAATGAAGAAAGAGGTGATTGCAAGTGGGGTTGCATGTAACAGGACTCTTGTGTGGCATTCATGTGCCATCTTTCCAGTTACTCTGACACATGCATCCTTTTATTTAGCTGTGTAATTTCATTATTCTTCCATTTTTAAATTGACAAATACAAATATGTAATTATTGTACACAAAATGATGTTTTTACATATGTATGCATTGTGGAATGGTTAAATGAAGCTAATTAATATTTGCATTGCCTTACATATGTATCTCTGGTGTGTATGTGTGTGTGTGTGTGTTTGTGTATACACTTAAAATCTACTCTCAGCAATTTTCAAGTATCCAAACATTGTTATTAACTCTAGTCACCATATTGTCCAATAGAACGTTTGAACTTTTTCTTTCTGTCTAAATAAAACTTTGTGTACTTTGACCGACACCTCCCCAACTTCCTAACTCTTCTACTTCTGGTAACTGCTATCCTACTTTCTGCTTTTATGAGTCTGATTCCTCTAGGTACCTCATATTAGTGAAGTCATGCAGTATTTCACTAATTTCTGTGAAATTTTAGTTTATATAGGGAATTTCTGTGACCAACTTATTTCACTTAGCATAATATCCTCAAAGTTTATCCATGTTGTTGCAAATAATAGATTTCCTTCATGTTTTTAAGGCTGAATAGTATTCCATATGTACCATATTTTCTTCATGTATTCATCAATGAACACCTAGGTTGCGTCCATATTTTTAGCCATACAATTTCTTAATGTTACTTGAGCACACCTAAGACTGCATTTCTGTCATTTGGCATTTTCAAATTAAGACATTTTGAGAATATTTGGGTCATAAAAGTTGAATACTACTAAAAATTTCCTATTGATTGTAAACTTGATCAATGTAAAATTGCCCTCTTTACTCAATTTCATATTTTTCTTGACAAAACAATTATTAATTGGCTGACTTGTTCACTCACTCAACAAGTATTTCTTGAATTGGGATTGCATTCCAAATACTGTTAGGAGCGTATAAACAAAATTCACTGTCCCCATTTTGTAGAACTTACAGGGAATGTAGTCATTACTACAAATAATACTGATATCATTATTTGTACTCTGGGTTTTTCTTTGAGGGAGAAATTGCATTCTAGAGCCTTGTGTATGATATTTTCTTGTGATACCTAATTTTTGCGATATTTTGTACAAGAAATAATAGATTACTATTTTCAATTGTTTCTGAGAGTCTTTGCCTTGTAAAGGGGAAATTTAGACCCTTTACTTTTGTTTTTCTGTTATTCCTTTGTCATCCTGATTTACACTTTTTAAAATGTGTAATTACTCTTGCCTTTTATTTTTACTTTTTGCAAGTGGAAAGGTAACCACTCTCTTTTTCATTCTACCAGTTGCTATTTCAATCTTCTTCAAGAGAAAGCTAAAACTTTATGTAACTATCAAGGAGAGAAACAAAATTATGGCTTTTAATGCTCACTTTGGGAAGGTCAAGAATTTAGAGCTTTTATTTTTCTATTTCTCCTTAATTTAGGTCTTGATCAATATAACTGGAGCCTCTGGGGTATGTGTATATAAAATATAGTTTAAATGTACTGGTTTAAAAGACTAAAAGTGTGTTTAGTCTAGGTCCAGGCCAGCAGAGTTCATTAGCAGTAAAACTGGACCAGAGACTGTTTCTGATACCAGATTCAGTCTTCTTTCTATTGCTTCCAGCTGCCTTTCATCTTAGTCATAAGTTTGTGATTACATAGCAAATGTGTTAGAGATTTCACTTGAAAACTAGTTCAACTCAATGTGGAGCAACTCATGTAAAACTGTGACATTTCTTCAATGAATACACCAGCCTGATAAATTTAGCATCTTCCAACATTAGTCAACAAAGGTGTTTTTGACTTATTGAAAGGACATACATTTTCCAGAAGAAGCCCACGATGATCACGCATCCTAAGCAATCCACACTATTTAAGCAATCTGTTTATCTATTTAAACAAACACATACAAGTTGCCATCTCAGTGACAACTTTTCTCCATGAAACACAAATTTTCCTTGGCCTTGATTTGATGCATTGGGTGCATTTAGTTTTCTGCACTATGTTTCATTTCCCTTCTATGGAGTAATAATACAGTGCATTAACATTAAACCTCAAAAACATTCATGAAAAGGCATTTTATCCTACATTAGCAGCATCTTTAGATAGCCATAAAGCTCTTACTCTTGCCCTGCAAGATAAATAAACAAATCCTTCAGATGGCTGAGGCATAGCTCTGCTCCTGAAGTAAGTGGATGCATATTATGATCTGGTTCTCATTTTCTGAATATAGACAAGGCATGTTATGTGATAGAGTCCCTTCCTCAAAGAAATCAGAAAAATTAAATATTCATTTATTGTATGAAAAATCCTCATGAAAATCCTAGCTCTTTTAAAACATTCTTTATCATTGGCTCCCAGCCAATGATCACTGTAGTAATTTAAAGAGATACGTGTGTTCAAGATGATTTTTATGTTTCTGCAGGGATGCCTGGATTATTAAGTATTCTACATCATGAGAGTAATTACTGGTGTTCCTCAGTAGAAGGCAACCCAATGAATAGAATTTTGTGAAACAACTTGTTTGGTATATAATGGATTCAATTACACTTATTAAATTGTTCAGAAATACACCTGTGACACTGTAAATTAACAACGATGAAGTGAGCCAGCCTTAGGTTGGGGAACTCCCATAACAAAGCACAGGCCAGCTGTCAGGAAGGGAGCCCTGGCTGTGGATGAATCAGTACAACATCGGGGAATCCATGTCCAAGGAGCAGAACTCAGAAGGGAGAGTGGAGTCCGTAAAGAGCTACCAGCAGAGAAATGAAAGCTGGAAGGTCTGCTTTTAGAAAGAAAAGCTTTAATGAGCTAAAAGAAAGTAAATCCCATGAGCCATAGGAGTTTTGTAAATAAAGAGACCAGCCTTCCCTTGGGTGTTATGCTGGAAGCGAACTTCCCGTTTAGAGATGCTGCTGCAGTCACGTTTCATGTGCAAAGTTAGCTTGTCTGGACTCCTTGTACTCCGTTGTTCAAAGGAGTAACCAGATACCATTTGAAAATGTTCACATTGCTCGGGATGTGACCCATTTGAGGTTTATTTGGATTTCCAAGCAAACGTACTACAGAATAAGTTAAAGGATAATTAGTCACTTACCTCCATGGGAATGAAGTAGGCACTTTCCTCACACTATCTAACTAAACAGCAGGAAAGGAAAGGAAGTTTTCTGGAGGAATAGATAGGGGAAGGTGAGGCAGTGGTAGCCCTACCTCTAAGGTGGCAGCTGGGGGAACTAGAGGAAGAGAAATGAAGATATCAGGAGCAGGGTCAGGTAAGGGAAGTGAGAGGGGCCGACGATAACATCTTGCGTGTAACCTTGAATCCTGTCAGCTTACAGTTTCCCTCCTCCATCTGCTATGGACAGAATGCTTGTGTTCCTGCGTCCCCCCTAAATTCTTATTCTGAAGACTAAATTTCCAACGTGATGATATTTGGAGGCCGGGCCTTAGATTTTGAGAGCGGAGGCCTCATGAGTGGAATTAGTTTCCTTAAAAAATACATGAGAGATGGTCTCCCTTTCTCTGCCATGTGAGGGCACAATAAGAAGACAGCTATCAATGAACCAAGGAAGGGTCACCAGAACTCCTCAATCATGTTGGCACCCTAAGCCCAGACCTCCCAGCCTCCAGTACTGTGGGAGATAACTTTCCGTGTTTAAGCCACCCAGTCTATGGGGTTCTGTTACAGCATCCTGGACTGACTGAGACACCATCCCAGTGTGGCTAGAATTAAACTCTGGATTTGTTCTCTACTTCATCTCTCCCAATCCACTCATTTTCTGCCCTGTTGTAATGACAGTAATCCATATTGATAAATCCTTTAGAGTGGGAAATTTGAGCCATGACATATGAAATAAGCAGCAGCAATGTATGGACTTATTTTATACCTCATGTTACTACAGACCCTTACTGTGATTCCCTAGAGACCCTTGGTCCTCCCCTTTAAGTATTCAGCTATTGAGAGTAAGAAGCAAATCAGTTTTCAATATTAAAAGATTTTCCCTCTCTATAGCCACACAACATGAGTGTAAGGCCTGGAAAAATGGCACCTTTGAAACAAACAAAGCTAATTCCCCCAGGGGTGGTACCTGACAACATGAATGACTCTGACTCTTGGTTTTTCCCATTTCAAAAAAAGGAGGTGAAGAGAAAGAAGATAATAAGAATAAAAATGCCATTATTAAACAGAAACCCTGTGACCCTTTAATTCTTACTAAAATAAGCATATGAGGTATGTGTTTTTTTACCCAACTTTAAATAGAAAATGAAGTCAAAGCCCAAAGCAATGAAGCAACTTGTGTAAGATCATACATCTTAAACAAGATGAGAGTTGTGAGAGGTTCAAACTCATCCCTTTGCCCTTAAACCAAAATATCTATCACGTTCCTTCTGACTCCCATTCTCTCACGGTTTGATTTTATAATCTTCATGGCACAAATTGCTGTGAAATAAAATCCAATATGTAGAGTAGTAATGAATTTACATAGATTGAAGGTCAACTGCAAAAGTGTAATACAATAAAATATTTTAATTGATACTTTATCAAACACACAGGTCTATTACAATTACTTGTAATTATTACTTGTAAGGAATTCAGTTTCATCATTTTTGGCAATTTGGTTTTTTTTTTTTTCTTTTGAGACGGAGTCTCTCTCTGTCACCCAGGCTGGAGTACAGTGGCATGATCTTGACTCACTGCAACCTCTGCCTCTCGGGTTTAAGCTATTCTCCTGCCTCAGCCTCCTGAGTAGTTGGGATTTCAGGTACACACCCCCATACCCAGCTCATATTTGTGTTTTTAGTAGGGACGAGGTTTCACCATGTTGGCCAGGATGGTCTCGACCTCCTGACCTCATGATGCGCCTGCCTCAGGCTCCCAAAGTGCTGGGATTACAGGCATGAGCCCTACTCCTGGTCAATTTGTTATTTTTTATGTCCATTTTTTACAACGTATTTTGAGTCCGAATGAAGTGGACTCTTTTTTTTCAAAACAAAATTTCAAGTACCCTGTCCTTTTGTTTCAATATGGATATAAGATGAATAAAGTACTGTGTTTAGTAACCTCTGATTTTATTTGTTTCAACTACATGAAACTTCATTGGTAAGAAAAAAGTCCAGATTGTTTTGTTAAATTTTCAATCTTAAATATAAAATGGCCAATTATTCATGAGTCATTTTCTTTTATCTTCTCAGTTATCACTTTAGGGCAAATCATGCTATGTGAGGATTTAGAATAAGTATTAGTTAAATAACTTATGAACCATGAATGATTTCTTATAGGTTATGTGATATGCTTCCATCTTTAAGTTCCACATGAATCAAGTTAATCACAAAGTCATAAATTAAGTCAATCATAAAATTAAGACTATGTTTTGTTCTTTAGGCAACTACAAAGAACAGAGAATAAAAGGAAAAGGAGGGACCTATTGAATAAGGCAAATCTAACAACATACCATTCATGAATCCCTTTGTCCTCTTGACACTGGCAGTTGGGGCTTCCTGATGTGATATTTGATGTTAAAATTGGTGGGGAAACCCCGCATTTTACTGCCAATAACTCGTTTTATTTGGAAAGTTTTTTTCTCTTAATAGTATGGCAGTGCTATCAAATAAAGGTATACCTGTCCTTTTCTATTTTTAGATTAATTCTTAGAAGAATGTTGAATTTATGACCATTGCCCAATGGTATATTATGATGCTTTAAACAAAAATGTCTTTATCCTTTTACAAATTGGGTAATAACTAAGGCACTGAAATCTAATGAATACCGTCTTTATTTTTTTTTATTTTTTACTTTTCTGAAGGTGTGTGAGGAGCATTGACTTTTAAGAAATGTACATCCTTGGGGCACTCTGCTGAGACAGGCAGTGGAATGAGCAGGGATCAGGGAGCCAGGGGTTTTGGGCCCCAACCAGGCTATGACTTTGGAAGGGGCTCTCATCATACTCATCATCCCCCTAACTATTCTTTTCCGTATACAAAATGAGAACGAAAGCAAGTAATTGAAAAACTTCTTTTCAGTCTTAAAGATCTGGGATTCTCAACAGATGAAATAAGAAAAGTGATTTTTAGCTGTTAGTCCTTAAGATATGATAATGAATTGTATTTATTCTTTATGATAGAAGCAGAGTGATGGCTTTTAAAAATTGCTAATTGCCTAGAATTGAAAATCACTTTCCTCCATTGTCGAGGAATATCTGGTGCATAAGTTTGCCTTTTGATGGAAGGGCAAACCTGCTATGTGGTGTTTAAAAGTGTAGGCTACACAGAAAAGGCTGCTGGTTTTGAGATCCCAGGCTTACCCCTCTCTGATAGGTCGTCTTATGACCACATTCTCTAAGGTCATCACCAGGGACTCAAGGACTCATGTGTTGAACACAGTAGATTTCTTTGCCCTGGAGGGCATTGGGAGACTGAAGGTAGATACAGCCAAATTAAAGAAGAGTAAGAATTCAGTTCATCCTAGATTCTAAGGTAGATTTGCTCTTGTATTCAATTAAATTCCTAACTTTAATTTAGGGCATTTGATAAATTATGTCTCAAACTAAGATAGTTTTTATCTCTTTGATCAAGATTTGGGAAATATCAGTCTACAATACCAATAATGTGAACATAATATATTATCTAAATAAAAATACATGGCCTCAGAAGTAGCTATTAACCTGTTTACAATCTTCTTACAGGTTGTTTCCTTCTCAGCTCTGTGTTTTTCTGTCTGAACACTGCAAAACTAAGTTCACAGCTGCAATGCAATTAGCAAGCTCTCTGATAAACCACCTCCGTTTGTGGCTGCTAATGTATTTGCTATAGATTTTAGTGACAGAAATAGTGATATTAATGCTGTCAACATCTATGTCACTGCTTGCAGGCATCATGTAAACCAAAAGGTTACATTTTAAATTATGAAAGCCTGGGTTAAAAAAAGTCCTTCATTTTTCTGACTTGTCACATTAGAGTTTAAGATTATATTATAGGTGCTCAGAATTAATCATAGCATGTTAGTTTAGGTAGAAATAAAATATCTGGAAAGTCCAAATAGTTGATTTAAGTATTTTAAATGTTATACTATATTCTCAATAATAAGATAAAATTCAATTTTATGAGTAGCCTCAACATTTAGCTAGATAATTTGTTTTTTACCATCAGACTTATCTTATTTCTATGTACATTTCTCTGCTTTGAAATTTTGAATGATATAATAATAAAATTTCAGATTTTAGAAAAATCTATGATTTTTAAGCTACTCAAAGCAACATACACACACATATATGTACGTATGCAGAAAGTATATAAATTTTGTATTTACTAGATGCTTGTTTAGTATTCTTCAGAATCACACAACTAGAAAACGATGGCACAAAGGGTAAGATGAGGGTTGGTTTCCAAAATCAATTCTATTATCCTTGATTCATATCTATACTCATAACAACTCGGCTAATAACTAAGGCAACGAAGTCTAATGAATACAGGTAAGAATATTCAAACTATAATTTGTTATTTGTATCTATTCTTTCTATGGTTTTGAACACCAATTTTCTTCTTACCAGAGAATACAGTTTGTTTTGGCTGTCTCTAGGATAAGGTTGAAAAATCTTGCAGATGGTTTTATTTTTATTTTTATTTTTTGGTGCTATGTGTGTGTGGGGTGGGGGAGATAATAATAATTTTCTGTGGATACTTGAAGGCTGAACGAAGGCATCTCTCTGTGGTCCTGTTGCTTGTCTTCATTATAGTGACATCATATTTTGGAAGCAGAGGCATTAAGAGGCTTTTCGCTTCTTCCTTTTTTATCCTTCTGAAAACTGTAGAAAAGGTACAATAATGAATAACTAGCAGTTGGTCCATGAGACTTAAGAGTGCTTTAAAAAAGATTGAAAATTGGACTTAATATTTCATTAAATAGGAGAATTAAAAACCGGGTTCAGAAACCCTGATATACATGGTTAAGTTAACTATTTGATATATTTCCTTTTCATGTGCTGCTTGATTTCAGTTTCCCATTCCTACACGAAATATAGAGATCATATCCTCTACATTTGTAGGAACTTCTTTTTATGGATATGAATTTTGAAAAAGCTGCCCATCACTTAATAATTAACATGGCTAAGATGTTTATTTATTCATTCATTTTAAATACTATTCATTTATCAAATACTTGCTAAGTACCAGTTGCGAACTAGGCATCCTGCTAGATGCTAAGAATAGAGAGTATTAGAAAGAAAAACTAATCAGAGAAAGCCAGATTGCCACATTTTGTTACTTATAATTACAGAACTCTCTAAAATAGAGGTTATATTCAGTGAAGTGGTGGACAATGTCTTCAGCTTTATACTGAAACCACTGTAAGACTTAAGATTATTTAATGCCGTAAGTCAATGCTGTCTCTAGTAAGAAAGCTCATTCACACAACATTATAGAATTTGGAAGGATCTATTTTATCAGGAAGTGAGATCTGGTTATATTTTTCCTAAAAATCGCTGCTAAGTTTTATTTTGTTTTTAAAACTCAGATCAAAGACAAATGGGAAGCTATGCAGGAGAAAGTACGAGTGCTTCTGTTGTTTCAGGCAGTTACTTTTAACTCATGTTTCAGGTCAAGCTTTAGTGAATGATGAACAAAAAGATACTTCAGCATCATGTTTGGATTCTCACATTCGATGTCTTTTATTCTTTGTGGGCTTATGGTTTCAAATGAGGTCATTACGGACTTTGGCAAATCAGTTTTTTGATTCTATTGTTTTATCAAATAATTCATTTATTAGAAGAAAGCATGAAACTTCAGACTGTAATAAAAACATACTGGGAGAAAAAAATCATTTGTGGAACAGTTCAAATGCCAGTGACTATAGCATTTTCCAGCTCTGAAAAAAAATAAGTAACTAGAAATGAATATTAAGTTACTAACTGAATTTCTTCTGAAATCCCCAGAAACAGAACAAGAGATCTGAGATGTTTTGAGGGTTTCTTTTTGAAGTCAATCAAACAATAATGGTTATTGTCACATTTGGTACTTAAATAGTATTAACTTTTGGCTGTTGCATAGATTTCATTAAATTCAATGAGATTTCTGTTATGCAGAACTTGCCAAAGAAAATTTGCATACCAGAAAGAAAGTAGTCATGGAATTTATCCATTAGCGTTTTTTTCCCCCCTCCACCAAAGGTCTACAAATGCAAAGGTTGGATTCTTGATGGAGTTCATTTGGATGTGTCACCAGGAAGGATATCATTGCATTGCAGGCTGCCTAAATTTGGAAGAATTCACCCTCATTGATTGTCTTTGTTCTTTCCTGGTTTACACAGCAAATATAATGGAATATCATGGTCTGCAAGGCCAGATATGTAATTTCACCATTTCAATGGCAGTTGAAGGCCTAATCCATAGCAAAGTTACTAAGGAAATAGTTTTATAGATATTTAGTTTTTCCCCCATGTTTTCTTAATCATCTTACTCCTAATTAAATCACTCACCTCACTGCTGATACTAAGAATGGAGGTAAAAATGATTTTAACCTTCATTGATTGATTTTAAAATACAAGATTTTTGTTAGTTATACAGACTAGCTCTTAAATTATTACTTTGAAAAGTGCTTTTTCTTTCTCTGATGATTTGAGAAGTGGTCTATAGAAAAACAACGGTATTCTTCATGCTTGTGGTCAAATGGAAGCTGAGATCTGCCAATCAATCCTTATCTACCAAATTTAATTTAGAACATTATGTTCTTCCATTTCTAAAATAGCATAAATTCAGTAATACCATACTTTTTCATAGTGATAGTTTAGTTTATGAAAATTGTATTTTTTGAAAAATTAACATTATTTTTTCAAATCTACTTTTACTGTCATTAGATTTGTCATTAAATCTCAGATCTTGGGAGGGCAAAGAGGGAAATGTATTGATAATTAAAGTCCATTTAAGACAGAGGGGAAGAGAAAGGCAAGACCAGTCCAACCCACTTGGTAGTTTTACAAAATCAGCTGGAGAGAGTTAACCTCCAAAGGGTGCTGAGCCCACTGGTACCTTGTGGGCTGAGGTTCTATTCACAGGCCCTCCTTGAATGGGGAGATGGAAATATGGGGCAGAGAAACTAGGCAAGGTTCATAATGAAATTAAAGGCAGAAATTCATGCCTGCAAATAGAGTTAAAGGACAGAAGAAGAAAAAATGAAGCAAGTGGTTTAACTTTACTCAGTATTTGGCATAACTCAGGTCCTAGCTTATGTTTTTTGCCTTAGCATGCCCAGAAACTGGAGAATAAAAAAAGACAAAGGAAATTAGTCAAGGTTTGAAACTCCATCAAGTATAACAGCACAGTTGGGTTTGCAAAACTTAACTTCTGAAGATGGCTAGTTATTATTTTTCTGTTTGGCTCTGTAACTGAAACGAGTCTGTTTGTTGACTTTTGAGAGTCAGAATATTCTCAATGATATTGGTATGCTACAGATTTCAGAGGGATTCTGTGGTACAGTGCACTGTTCTCAACCCCCAAGTCTTCAGTTTGTCTCCTGATAATAAATAATGTAAATAATGCTAAAATTAAATGAAAGCCCATTTCACAAAAAAACAAACAAACCTCTAAACATTAAAATGACAGAAGAGTCCCCAAACAGAGTGGAAAGCCCTGGAGTGGTGGCCTCACCATGGTAAAACTAAATCATCAGTACAAGCAGGTTCTAATAAACCATTCAGCGTGATAAAGGGGCACTATTATGTTACAAAGCCCAGAAGGCTCTGCTACTGCTGCTACCATGAAGTGAATAGGTTAAAAGATTTTAAATGGGATTGCCATGGCTTTCTACAGCAAAAATGTAGGGCTACAGGCAGATAATATGGCTTTATTAATGCAGACGCTGGGACACTAATACAAATTAGAAGTATCTATGATATTATACAATCTGGTTTGTCTCATTCAACAAATTAGGGGGCCTTGGCCAGAAAGAAAACCCATTTACAGAAAGGATTTTAATAAGAGTCTTTTTGGATAATTAATCAAGTTTTTCTATTGAGTAGAAGCTTCTAGAAGTAAAGTAATTGAGCAATTCATGTTTGTTTAATAATATTTTTCAGTGCTGATGATGTGCTAGGTACTATGCTGGGTACTCTTATGCTTGAAAAAGTCACTGTGTTTGTTTACGATGTAGTCTCCTATCCATGAGGCCCAGTACTGGGCATACATTTATTCTAACTTTTATGTGGTTTGTGTATAACCATAGAAAAAAAACCATAGGAAAAAAAAACCTCTTTAAGAAAGTTCTCCACCCATTATTTTGACATTCCTCTCATTTTTGTCCCTATGATTCTAAACATTTCCTGACCTTTAGTGTGTCAAGGTCAAACAAAAAAGAAATGAAGGTGAAGAGACTAACATTTGTAAATGTGGGTCAATATTCTTGTTCGACATTATGTGAGAGATTGGCATCTCTTAGCTGATCACTAAAATTGGTTATGTTATAAATATTACCTGATGACTTGACATAGAATTTTGTTCAGTATTAGAAAATGAAAAAAAAGCATGTGAAATACTCTGTATTATTTTGATATAATCTTCTGGCAATAGAACCCTGGCACTGTGCTACTGTCATGCTTTCAATTATCTGACTAAGTAATCACACATTCAAGTCTCATGGAAAATGATCCTTTATTCCCATGGTACCCCATTCTATTGTTTTCTAAGTGGGTTTTTGAATAACGATGTGAACTTGGATATAAAAAGGTTATTTATGGTATTATACTCTTCTTTTTGCGCTTCTCATGTAACATAAAGATATGCTGTGTTTTTTTAAGTTTTAATTTGTGCATGTTTTTTAATAGTTGAAAGGTACTTACTCAATGACAAATTTTTTTTTGGTGTGAATCAATATTATTAAACTTTACTTATGGCAAATGTTGATGCAACTTACATTAATAATTCTCCAGGAAAGAGTTCTTTCACTTGTTTCTGGGGGGCATCCTATTAGATCAAGTTTTGCAATGGGTTGAACGTGTTGAAAACCCTGCCCTGGTTTGATTAGGTTGTGGAGAACTCTTTAACTTGTTTTCCCAACTAATTGTGCTTATGTGTGCACATATATGCTTGTGTGCAGTTGTGTGTGTGTGTGTGTGTGTGTGATTGTGGGGAAGGTTCACCAGATTATCTTTGATTCTTAATCTTCTTTCAGAACTGGCACAATATCAAAGTGGTTACTGCATAATATGAAGTGACCTGGGGGTCTCTTTAAAAGCATGTAAAGATAAAAACTTAGGGAGAAAAATATTTTTATTACTTTAATCAAAAGCCATGAACATAGTGGGTGTGACTGATAATTGAACAACAAGAGCATTATGCACTTGGGTATGCTTTTAGATGGCTTTTGGCCTGACCTCTGTTCACACAACCATCACTAGTTTTATATGGTAGCTTAGAGTTAGCCAGCTTTGTGCAATCACAATGGTCAATGAAATAATTCTATATTTGTCTGCCTGTATAAATGGACTTTCAAATCAAATTTTTCAGGTTTAAAATAACATGTAGCTAACAGATGCTGGTGTAACCCTTTACAAGTTCCTATGAAAGTATGGAAAGACCAAAATTGCCACACCAAAAAAAGAAAAAAAAAAAAAACTCAAAAAACAAAACATGCACACACGCACACACACACAAAAACCACAAAAGAGAAACAAGCAAACATACAAACAAATAAAAATAAGTACACTAGCATTAATCCAATTTCAGAATCTGGAAGAATGTGGTAATAACCATAAGGATAATGGAACTAAACTGAAAAGGCAACCATGCTCTAACTGTAATAAAAATAACTGGGGAAATCTGCTTTCTTGCAGTGTCTACTTCCTCGTTGGTGAGACAGTTGTCCTGCAGAACTATCACCCTCTGAGGCACTGTATTGGCCACCTGTCTGTGTCTCCTCTAGTCAGAAATGCTGAGCCCCACTAAACAACCAAGTGGCCTAGGGGTTGGAGAATTGGTAGCAATATATTATACTATGGGTGATATTGTTTCCACAAGAAAATCTAGGATGAATTGTATGGATGACATTTTGTACTGACAATTACAGCTTTCTATACCCTTCATCCGTCCATAGTACAAAAGGTCTGACAATTAATGCGAAGTTTAAAAAGACCCAGAAAAAAAGTCTACTGGAAAGTGGTAATTGGGCCCTCTTGATTCAATAGGGGCATGCAAACCAGCCCCAGTGTGTGGAGAATAGGTTAATGGATAGGGCCCTTTTGCTGTTGACTGGTAAATAGTGAATAAGTCAGCACAGGTATCTCCTGATTTTTGGATTAATCAACAGAAATCAACAACTAAACTTAAACAGGGACCATAAAGGCTCTCCCGCATCAAGGCACACAAAACATTATTCTGAAATATCAGAGCCAGTGTATCATGAAAATGATTTGTGTGAGGAATTAGAAGAAAGCAAAGCTATTTAGGCATTAATGGTAAGATCCCATGAAGATGCAGCTTCTCTGGAATAGTCACAGAATATCAAAAGACAAAAGGCAAAATGAAAGGAAAACAGTGCCAGTAGGAGATGGATAAGACAATGACGAATTTCTGTGCCATGATAAATTGAGTAGGATAATTAAAATTTATATTGGAAACATGAAGAACAGAGCTGACACTTGGAAACTCGCATCAGTGAGTCCAGGCAAATTTGGGAAGAAGAAGTTCCATATAGCAGGTGAACAAGGAAATTCAATTGAAATGATGGATTTCAAAAGAAGATGACACATCTGAAGAATAGAGAATAGTGATTCTAACCTAACTATAGCTATTCCTAATGGGAAAAGCAAACAAACTTTCAGAGTCATTCGTGACAATTTCATTAACAGAAAAAATGGTATAAATATGCAGATCAAAAGGCTCTGTATATTTCAGTTAACATTAATAAGGAAGGTCACAGATAAAAATAGAGGCTACTGAAACTTCTTTCCAGCTTTATTGAGATATAATTGACAAGAAAGAATTGTTTAAAGTTAAAGTGTACAATGTCATAATTTAATATACACAAATAAATTAAAAATAAACCTTTAAAGCATCCAGACACAACGGCAACAAAAACGATACTATTAAAAGAAAAAAAATCAAACTGATTTCATACAGCTCTGAAAAGCTAAGTGTCTTAGTCCATTTTAACACTGCTATAAAGAACTGTCAGAGACTGAGTAAAATTTTTAAAGGAAAGAGGTTTAATTGACTCATAGTTTAGCATGGCTGGCAAGGCCTCAGGAAACTTACAATCATGATGGAAGTCAAAGGGGAAGTGAGGCACCTTCTTCACAAGGCAACAGGAAGAAGAACAGATGCAGCAGGAACTACCAAACTCTTATAAAACCATCAGGTCTCATGAGAACTCACTCTCTATCATGAGAACAGCATGGGGGAAACTGCCCCCCATGATTCAATTACCTCCACCTGGTCTTTCCCTTCACCATAAGGATTATAGGGATTACAATTCAAGATGAGATTTTGGGTGGGGGACACAGCTAAACCATATTACTGAAATAATGAAAACAATTTCAAATAATTTTCAAATAACTCAAATTTCAAGTAACTTAAAATGATGGCAAATTTGTCATAGATCCCTAACAAGGAAAATATTTCTGTCTCAACAGTTAAATACCTGACCGTGTTATCTTTCTTTTGTAAAAGCAAAATAAATATATTCTTTATTGAACAAAGGTTTAAAATATATTATCTCATGTTGATTAAAAATTACTTCCATTGATTATGAGATTAATCTACATTGAAATCTTAAAACAAGATCCTAGACTCCATCCCAAGGAAATAATAGAACATGTGGACAATAATATGTATCATAGCTACTTCATTGTTATAAAAATCACAAATCAAAAGTGTTACAAAAATCACTTCATTATTATAAAAATCGCAAGTGTTCAACATTAGGAAGCAGTTTCATATTTTGGGCAATGCAGACATAAAAGTTACCATCACAGAAAGGTTTTCCATGGCATAGTAAAATGCCTGCCAGCAGTCCACTGTGAGCTTCCTGAGAGCAGTACCATGTGTGTTTTGCTTGCTGTTGTCTCCTCAGCACTTGGCATGATTTCTGGCACATTAAATATTTGCTGACTGTAATAGTGAATATTGATTAAATGTGGCAAGATAAAGTTATATGTGGAGTATCATATTACATATATTTACCCCTGGAAAAAAATCCTGGGCAAGTTAACTTCTCCTAGTCCCTTGTTAAGGAGAACCCATCAGGAGCTGAGAAATACTGACCCATGGCTAGTGGGGAGAAGTGAAGGAATCTGGACCTAGGTTTTGCTCCTAACAGCAACAGTTGGAACATACTTCCATGGAATGCTGTGCATGTCTGGAATTACACTTAGCACACATTTGAAATTATATGTAGATCAATCTGGAATATAAATCTCTTCAAAGTCTTCTGACACAAAGAAGGTAATCATATGTTTGTGGAATGATGCAGAGCTAAGCAGTTCTGTGTTTAATCAGCTCTAATAGGGTGAAGAATGACTTATTGGGCATCACTTTTGTGATAAAAATGTGTCTTATGTCTGGGTTAATATTAGATGGAATGTTTGTGTCTCTGGCCTCAGATTCTTATGTTGAAACCCTAATTCCTAATGTGATTGTATTTGGAGATGGGGCCTGTGAGAAGGTGATAAAGGTTAAATGAGGTCACAGGGATGGACGCCTTATTTGATAGGGCTGGTAACCTTATAATAAAAGACAAACAGAATATTTCAAAACAACATGAACACAGTAAATATATACAATTCTTATTTGACAAATAAACTAAATAAATAATAATTATATTTAAAAGAAGAGGAAGAGACATCAGGGCTCCTTCCTTCATGTTACCATAGTGAGGGAAAGCCATGTGAGATCACAAGAAGGTGGCTGTCTGCAAGCCAGGAAGAGAGTCCTCATCAGAAACTAAGTTGATTGTCTCCTTGATCTTGGACTTCTATTCTCCAGTACTGTGAGAAAATAAATTTATGGCAGCCCGACTAAGACAATTCATTAGTAGTTTGTGCTAGTGTATGTGGAATATTAACTTTATTCATGGTGAATATTTCTAAAATCCCAAAGCCAAATATTTTGAGTGAAGCCCCATGCTGGTTCCTGCATTTTGGTTAGGATCTAGCTTAGTGTTTTTCACACCATAAAGAATAGATTAGTGAAAAGTTCTTGAAAGGGGGAATGGATACAGAATGGAGGAAATGAGAGTGGAGTGGAGGTAGGGTAGTGTCAAGCTTGAGGTCCGCTTTTTTCTAATTTTAGGATGCTGAGTCCCATATCTTAAATCCTAATTTCCTTAATGACACCTGTGTTTTCTACTTCATGGGTGTCCTGGGATGATCAAATGACATCATGTGTGTGAAACAGCTTAGTTGATCACAATTGCTATGTAAATATAAGGGATTTATAAAATATGCCACTCTTAGACCTATGAAGGGAAGCCACCAATGAAATGCACATGTTCCATAGGACCTGCTCTGACTCATTCTAGCCATGGCCCTGCTCGCAGCATGAGGAATCCCTGGGGTCAAGGGAAAGTGCCAGCCAGAGCCCAAGCTCCAGTTTCTGCACCGTGATCCGGGTACCTGGGGTGCTGAGTTTCCCGTTCAAAGAACCTGAATCCCCTTCTGGCTTTGTCTTGATCTCTTCCCCAGGCCCATTCTCTCAGCTGCACCCATGACTTACTCATTTATAAATCTGAGGGGTTCACAAGTGCTGAGGTTTGGGGAACACGGGAAGATCTTGGACTTGCAGGCTGAGATGCTAACAGTGCATGCATGCATGTGCATGTGTGGGCCTTCATGCTGCATGAGGGAACCAGGAGAGGGAAGATAAAAGGGCAAGGCTGGGGGCTGTAGTATGTGGTCTGTGGCATGGGATATGTTGGCCTCTTTGTTCTCTCTGCCAAGCCTTGAGAATGTTAGGATGAGGCTGTATATGAATCTTGGCTTTAGTCTAACTGATTTGTGGCTAATTAACTAGTGTATCTGGCCCTCAACTTCCTCAGATAAAAAAAAAATTGATGATTTGAATCTCTGTCCACAGATTTGGGTACATGAAACTTGTACTATTTATAAAATTCTGCTCCAATTCTACTTCTGTTAAAATTCTGGCTTTGATATTCATATCTATACTCCTTCATTAAATTCATCTACACACTAATTTTGTTGGCTCTCCAATATCCACCTCAATACTTACATTAAAAATCACCATTTCTGGTTCTTAGAGGTCTTCAATGGACTTTATTAACGACCTTCCTTCTAGCTTACCTAATATGAATATTCTCATTTTCTTTCTTTAGTCTATATAATTAGTATTGTGAATTTTTTAATTGTACATCATATCATTTTATCAGTTCTCATTACATCTGATTCTTTTGTTGCTTAAAAAATAAAATAACATTTTTCTTTTACTTTCTGTGTGATTTATATTTCATCTTTGATTACCCTATTTTAATAAGATTTATGCCCACATTTTAACATAATTTATGGTACAGCTTGTCTGTGGCACAGAGCATTGTAACCCATTCAAACTTTGAGACTTCAAAGGGAGACTTGAGATTGAATTTTTTAACTTAATTTGGCTATTATAATTAGGGATATTTTATGAATAAAATTATCACATAATCAGAAAATGTTTTCAGTGGGTAACTTTGTTTTAACTTAAATTGACATAAGGGAGTCTATGGGCTGGCCTAAGATTCATAGCATTTTTTCTCTAGGAGAATCCCAAGTGGTCAGTTCATAAACAAGTAATTATTGAACACACCCAAGAGGATCTGGATCTTATTCCCACATCTGCCATTAAGCAAATTGCTTAATACCCTTGTCTTCATTTGTACAAGGTTGCATTGAGGATAAAGTTAGAGACAATAGATGAGGCGATACCTTAGAAAACTAGAATATGCTGTGATTTTAGTTCATTATTATTATTAATAATAAAATTACTATATAATGTTCATAATGCATAATTTATACAATCTAAAACTAAATTATATTTTCATGATAAACTTTTTTACAAAGCGAAATGCTTTAATGTAATGGAGACTTTGTGACTTTATGACCAGTTTAATGTCGTCAGCTTATTTCAGGCAGAGTTTGGCTTAAAGAGAACCACTCTGTCTCCTGTTCATTTGACAGATGAAGACTACACTGTTAAAGAAATTGTATTTTTCTCCTCAATTTGTTTTCGTAAGTTGTGACTACAAAGTGGTGAGTAAAATATAAGCGAAATAGTCACCAGATGAGTGATCTTAGATGAAGAGCTTACTGACTCCGAATAGAAAAGGTTTGAATACGTTAACCTCTTCTAGCCTCCTTGCAGTCACTTGGGGCTTCAGAAGGTTGCAGTGCTGTCTCCTGTGGTCTGGGTCTACCATGGTCTGAGTCTACCGTGGTCTGATCCCACATTCCCATTGCTGCCTCATCTCTCTCCTCACTGGCATGTTCCTCTCATAGGAGAGAACTCTCTGCTGTTCCCTAGACATTCTTTGCTTATTCTCATCTTATAATGTCATTATAAGGTTTATTCCCATTGGGATGCCCCTACCCTTATATTCTCCAGTTCTGAGCCATCTTTCCAATTGTCTCCAGCCTTCCTAGTGGAGACAATACAGCCTGATTGTTAAGAGTGGATGCTTATGAACCATACTGCTCATGTTTGAATCCCAGGCTGACTACCCAGGAGATGCATAATTTGGGGTAAATTCTTAGTTATCTACAAAATGTGGAAAATACTAATATTTGCCCATTAGATTGCTGTTGGAATTAAATTAGCTAATGTGTGTAAAAGGTCCTAATTGCTTAGTACATAGTATTGGGTCTAGAAATGTTAATTATTTCATGACTGAGAAATTTGCAAATAATGAACTATTCACTTTAGACCTCAATAATTTTAAAAATTACTTTAAAAATTGTGATTAACAATATGTAACATAAAATTTACCAATCTAACCATTTTTTGGTGGACAGTTCAGTGACATTCAGGACATTTGCATTGCTGTGTCACCATCTCCACCAACCACGCCCAGACCGTTTTCATCATCCCAAATAGAAACTTTGAACCCATTAAATGCTAACTCCCATTGCCCTCTTTTCCCAGCTGCTGGTAACCACTACCCTATTTCTCTATTTTTTTTTTTTTAAGATGGAGTCTTGCTCTGATGCCCAGGCTGGAGTGCAGTGGCATGATCTCAGCTCACTGCAATCTCTGCCTCCTGGGTTTAAATGATTCTCCTGTCTCAGCCCCCTAAGTAGCTGGGATTACAGGCACATGCCACTATGCCCAGCTAGTTTTTTTTTTTAATTTTTAGTAGAGACGAGGGTTTCACTATGTTGGCCAGGTTGGTCTCAAACTCCTGACCTCAGGTGATATGCCTGCCTTGGCCTCACAAAGTGCTGGGATTACAGATGTGAGCCACTGTGACCAACTGATGTCTCTGTTAATTTGAGTACTCTAGATACCTCATATAAGTGGAATCATACAGAATTTGTTTTTTCAATAGTAGCCACACTAATGGGTGTGAGATGATGCCTCATAATGGTTTTGACTTGCATTTCCCTGGTGATTAGTGATGTTGAGCATCTTCCCATGTGCTTTTTGGCAATTTGTATATCTTCTCTGGAGAAAAGGCTATTCAATTTCTTTGACCATTTTTTTTTAAATCAGGCTTTTTTTTTTTTTATCATTGTTCAGTTATAAAAACTTCAATGTCTTTAATTAAGAAAACACTTTCTCTATAGTTGTCAACGTGCCTGGTAAGGTCTGAGAAAATCTGCTATGTAGAGGATAGTCTCAATTCTAAGTACTTATATTGAAATGCACAAATATTGCAAATAAATATTTTCACAAATATGATTACTTTTTGTCTCATTCAGAGACATTTTCTTCAACAAATATTTTATAAGAAAGATTTTATCAGATAACTTCTCTTTCTTTATGATTATTTTGAATCCTTCACCATCATTAGATGTTACAAAATAAAGCCTTTCTTAATTCCATTTTATTCTCAAGGAGTATATAAATTTATCCTAGTAAATATTTTTTTCTACGAAAGTAAATTTTCATTAGTTTAGATATTCTGAAATGCAATTTTAGAATTTCAAGTTTTAGTCTTGTACATTTCACCTCTCATTTTTAAATGCATTCAATTTATCTTTTACTTTTGTGAAGATATATTTTAATGACATTCTTTTTTCAATAATTACAGTTTTACTTCAAAATCTTACATAATCTGCTGGGTAGATACTTGGGGAAAATATGACCAGCTTTTTGCCTTTAAGAAGTTAACTATCTAGGGTGGGATGTGAACAGGTCAATGAAGAAGGTGAATAAGCAAATAATTATGGTTAAATGCAGTAGTAAGGATGCAGGAATATCAAAATCATTACAGTAAACAACCTGATAAACCACCTCTTGTTTTCTGGGTGGTTTATTATGGATGCAGGAATATCAAAATCATTATAGTAAACAACCTGATAAACCACCTCTTGTTTTCTGGGTGGTTTTCTGGTGATTTATTATATCCCAATGGCATATTATGATCCAGAAAATTCCTCCCTCCCTTTATAAGCGGTGGTATCCTTAGAGATAATGTTGAGTACTAAAACAAAAATTGGAGTCAGGTATATGAATGTTTTACGAGATAAGATTTAGGAAAATGGGCTTAAGACAATGAGGCAAGAATGGGGTCCAAAATTAGAATGACATCAAAGGTAAAATGAATAGTAAACTTCACTCTGGAAATCGGCCTGGGTTAGAATAAGGAGTTGCGGATTCATCAAACTAAACAATAGAATTTAAAACCAATGTTCAAGTTAAGAAGTGGAGAAGAACTAGGAAAGATACACCAGGTTCATTCACAAGGAGTCCCTCTTTGCTAGAGCAGGTTAAACCTCACCCTGACCACAGATCACTGTTTTGACATCATTTCATCCAGTAAGGATGGCACTGGGCCCTGGATGCTGATCGATCTCTGAAGGAAACTCTGAGCCACCCATACTTGGTAACTGACATTTAATAGTTCCTGACATTCTCCTCTGAGAAATGTTGAATTTCCTGATACCAATTTTGTTTCTGAAAAATGTAGCCTACCACATATTTATAAAAGAAGGTGAATTTCCAGATGATGAATTTCAAGAAGGTGAATTTTTTATGAATTGCTTGAGAGAGTCTCAACCATTTTGTGCTCACACCTGTAATCCCAGCACTTTGAGAGGCTGAGACGGGTGAGTCATCTGAGGTCAGGGGTTCGAGACTAGCCTGGCCAACAAGGTGAAACCCCGTTTCTACTAACAAATACAAAAATTAGCCAGGTGTGGTGGCAGGTGCCTGTAGTCCCAGCTACTCAGGAGGCTGAGGCAGGAGAATTGCTTGAACCTGAGAGGCAGAGGTTGCAGTGAGCCGAGATCATGCCACTGTACTCCAGCCTGAGTAATGGAGTGAGGCTCTGTCTCAAAAAAATAAATAAATAAAAATAAAAGAACTACCTGGGGTGGTCTCAAAACCAGAAAAATTTAGGCCATTCTAAAGGATTTTCCCAAAATCTTTTCTGATCATTTTTAACCTGTGGGGAGAAAAAAATCAAAGTACTATGTGGTGCTTATCAACTGCTACACTTCATTATTAGTTTTGAGCAAGACATAGAAAATCTGTTTCCAGGTTAGATTAATTTTATGCAAATTGTGAAAACCTTCATCAAATAGAACCTTGATTCTGTAAGAAACACCAGTGACCAACTGCTTAACACTGTTTTCACTGAATCTTTCAGGTTTTAGGGATGAAAAGGTAGTGGAGGTAATGTATGTGGCTTACTGCATTTGAATCATTATATTCAGGAGAAACTGTTATCCTCCCCATTCTAGAACACACACACTTTCCTTAGGAACAAGCTTAGTAATTACAATCTGACAAATGTATTTAATGCATGTGTATATATACAAATATATGCATGCACACATGTACACACACACACGCACACACTTTTCACTATTTTTCTCCCAATGAACATACTTGAAAATTCCAGCAGCCAACTCTGGTATTACGCCTATCAATTCATTCAGCTTTGCAGTACTTGCAAAAAGCTATAGAAACATTCTTTCAAAATGTGGGGAGATCTGAGTTTATAGATATATTTACCCAAACGTTTGTCAATTATTCATAGGCCTCAGTAGGCAGTTTTACAAATTTGTGTAAAAATAAGCCTAAATCTATAAATCTTCAGCCTATTTGCTTAGAATTTGCTGAACACAGCATTTATATTGATTAGCCAACTAAAAAGTGAGAAGAATATCAAATGGAACACTTTGGGGTACGTATCATTCATAAGACATAATGAGTGGCTTGAATAGCAATAGGTAACATGATAAAAATAATTATTGATAATTATGAAAATTTTAATTTTTTTCCTAGGGTATCTCTATGCCTGTTTTCTGAATGTACATGAGGGGGTGACTAATCAACTTTACTAGTAGTTCCTTACCTCATTTGTTCAATATATATTTACTGATTACCAATTAAGTGCTAGGCATTGTGACAGATTCTTTAATCAAAAGGATTAGATACCACCTCTGGTCTCATGTATCTTGTAGTTTAAGAGAGAATATTGACAGACAATTGCAAGACAGGGCTATGATAGGGTAAGCTTTGAAAACATGTAAAAGGGGAACCTAACTTGGATTCATGGGGGTCAGCAAAGACTGCCTTGAGGAAGCTGCATCAAATTTGAGGCCAGAAAAGTCAATAACAGACAAGGGGAAAGAGGAAAAAATAAATTTTCAAGCGAAGGTAACAGCTTACTCAAAATGTTGTACAAACAAGAAAAAAGCATAACACATAGAGAAACTGAAAAAGGTGCCGTATTACTGGAAAATAAAATTCTCACAAAGAAATGATAAGAGACAAGGCTGGAACTGAAATAATAGTATCTATTTCAAGTATTATATGCAATGATCAGACTCTGGATTTGTTTAGGAACAATGAGAAATCACTGAAAGATATTAAGCAAAGGAGAAAAACATAGTACTTGTGTCCTAGAAAGATTAGTCTTGTGATAGCACAGGGAATGTATGAGAAGGGGGAAAAGCTGGAGATGGGGAGTCTAGTTAGAAGCCTGGTACAGCAACCCAGAGGAAAGGGAATATCACCTCGATCAGGGCGGGTGGCAGTGAGAATGAAGAGACATGGGAAGACTTGAGATCGGAAGGTAAAATCAGAAGGTAGACACTGAACTTGCTGTTTCACTGTTAATGAGTGAGTGAATGGAAAGAAAGACTCAGTAATGATGACAGAATTTCCAGCCTGGATAAATGTGGTTGCTTTACAGATCAGAATGACCACTTACCCTGTTCCTTAAAGCCACACCACTAAACATGTAATGAATAATAACTAATAGATCTTTAATTCATTGATTTTTGAATAAGCTGTGATTGCCTACCTCTAACTGGATGCATGTGTGGATTAGACACAATTTATTCTTTCAAGAACTTACATTTTAATGGGGAAAATAGACTCATACACCAAAGACCCACATAGCATAGACTGTGCTCCCACAAACATGTCTGAGGAGTGAAGTGGGATTACTTTCATAAAAGTGATGCTGATAAGACAAATGAGAAGGACTCATCTCAGCTTCCCACGGGCAGGCCGCACAAAGGAGTGATGTTGGAGAAGAGTCGCTGAGTCCGTTGCTTCCCTCAGTGGTTTTGCATCTTTGGGGAACCAGGTGTGCCTGCTTTGGCCCCACATTCAGCCCTAACCTTTTCTTGTAGCTCACTTGTAGGAGTTTGGCCCTCTTTCCCCGCTGTTAAATCTCACTGCTCACAGAACTTCCCCCATGGAATTTCTGTATTGATTAATTCTTTAGTGGGTACCTACGATATACTAAGTTGTTCCCTGGTATTACAGAAGTGAACAAAACAAGTCTCCAGTCTTTTGGATCTTCCTTGTAGATGACAGAGGCAACTGAAAAAATTGTACTATTTGTGGAGATGATAAGAAATATATATAAAATAAAGCTGAACAAGCAATAGAGACTGACGTGGGGGCACAGGGGTTCTGTGGGCTGTTTGAAAGAGGGTGGTTTTTATGTGGGGAGGATAAGGGTACCTGAAAATTAATTCTTCTTGAGTTCAGCCATCTCAGGATTTGTGGATAAATAACCCATCTCTCTTCACCTTGACTGAGATTTCTCTGAGGTGAATGTTCTACACTATTTTTCAGAATCTCCCAGTGGAAATAAGCTCCAAATATCTACAGTGACATCTTGCTTGATAAAACACACTGTAATTATCTCTTGCTAATCCTGATCCCATTTCTTCACCTCCCAAATAAAGTACTGACTCTAGAGTCTTAATCTCTTGGTTTCTGGGCAACCTAAGTTAAAATAGTAAGAGAAACATCTAAAGAGACTTGTGAAATATTCGGTCTGATTTTATAAATGTTTGAAATATGTACTAGGCTGTCAGTATAATTTTTGGTGAGAAGAGAAAACTTATCCCAGTGTAGAACACTGTCAGAGATGCCGCTGTGTTCCTCAGTCTTTCTTTGTCCTAGTTCTCTTCATTCCTGTGTCCTACACAGCCTGGTTACAACCAAACACAGCACAGAGCTGGTTTCTGCCCCACATTATCCCTACCTTCTTCATCCAGCAGCATGGGTGTGGCAGGGCTGTAAAACATAAAACTGTTTCCGTGACGTGTAAAATGAAAGCTGTTCACCTAGTAACTCTGAATTTAAAAAAAATTAAAAGAATATTTTGATACCTTCTATTCACCCTGTTGGTGAAGAAGGAATCCCACATTTCAATTACAAGATGACCAAACACGCAGCACCCAACTCTGGAACAATAAGATTGACAGCAGCTTATTAGGCATACATATTTGCAGTCCAGGGGAGGAGGACACTGTGCTCCAGGCAGAGCCACATGAGGATGGGCTCAGGAGAGTGAATCTGAAAGGGAGTAGGAGTGTAGGCTTTGTAGTAAGAAGAGGGTGAGGTGACCCCTGGTTTCTATGGAAGGATGTGATTGGCTTGTTTGAATAATTTCATGGGCTGACAGGGAAGTGAAACCTTTTGGGTGGAGGATTAGGTGGAGTGCATCTGGCCCAGAAGATAGGGAGACTAGCTAGGTGGGGAGACTTTCCTTTTGAGGGCAGGGGTTGCATATCTGATGAGAGCAGAGAAACTCATGTTGAGGCCTTTGAACACTTGTGGGGCTCAAAGATGTCAAGGTAGTACAGGAACTTTTAGAATTTATAACACGGAGAGTTATTAAAAGATTGGTTGAGCTGTAAACAATCCAATGAAAGCAAATAACATCAATTAGAATAATAGTTGTGAGGTGTGATTTCAAGAAGTTTAGATAGAAAATTTAAATTTTCCATATTTATTCATTTTTTTAAAAAGCAAGTTACTGTAGAGAAGGTGGTTGATCAGGCACTTCAATATAAAGTGCTTTTTTATATAAATAAAATGGGCTTTACTGATACTTGTGAATATTTCATATTGTAGGTAATCATGATAGTCTGTGTTTTCTAATTTTGGACTTAAGATTCATAAAGATTAGAGTCTATGACATTGAGAAATTGTAAAAGCCTCCAGGGATGTTTCAGATATAAGTAAGTGCAGTGAGCTTGTCTGTATAACTGATCACACCTCAACTTGGCTGCTTATTCAGAAATCAATGCCACATGCAGATACACTGCCACAATTTCTGATGAGAAGTGGATGGGATACAAGCTATGCTGTAGGTATTTGGTGTCATTTAGTCTTCAGGTCTATATATGACAATTAAAATGGATGTTCCAATATTTTACATTTCAGAGAGAAAGGAAGTTTTCATCATTGTCCACATTTGCATAGGAAAATACATCAGTAGGGTGAAAGATTTTAATAAAACTTAACAATTGCTTCAAAGTCTTTACCAAAATATTACAATCATATAATGATGAGCTACTTGGTTTTTGTATAAAGACATCTGAATAGGATGCCTTTAGTTTCAATCCGATAAGTCTATTGATTGCCTGGTAAGTAACACATTATCAACATATTATAGCACCCAACAGAGTCAATTCTCAAATAACTATTAGTCTCCTGAGTCTTAAGTTCAAAATATTCCAACTTCAGAGGTTTTACTATATATACTGGAATCACAGTACAGTTTTAAAATATTTTTATTCATTTCATTTTATATAGGTTCTATATAACCCATATTTTTATTCATTTCATTTTATATAGGTTCTATATAACCTAAAATTGAAAGAATAGATGAACCTCAATTTGCCTAACAAATATGTTTCTGAGAAGTTATGAATTGAATGATATTTTAAATGCACTAAGGGAACTGATTATTTGAAAGCACATTGTGGTGAATTATTTTGTAATTCAAGTGTTATGTAAGTTTGTGTTACTTTGAATTGGATTCTATTAAAATAGCACTTCTTAGTGCTAACACTGATGAGAAAAATAATTCACAGCAGATTATAAATGTTCAATGGGAGTATTTAAGGAGGAAAAAGAAACTTTTGCCTTTCAAGGATGTTTAAATACCTGGTTGAAATATAAAGGAAAGCTAACATCAAGTTCAGGTCTACATTCACCCTTCCCAATTTTGAAAATACATCTCTTTCCAGTTAGGTTTATATATAGTCCTCGCAAGTCTGGGGATTGCCCAAGTGACCTTATTTTAAGATCTTTTATAATTCTTTTACTTCAGTCCAGACAAAGAAATTTTTTTAAAAAAGCCTTCTCTTTGTACTGGGTGAAAAAAAAAATCCATGCATCAACCTCTGAGATGGCATTTAAAATAGAAAAAAGAATCCTTTAAAGATCATTGTTCTCATAATTATTATTTAATCCCCATTTTATTGACTAGATTTATGTTTTTGTTGCAAATAGATTGCAAAATTCTTTAAAAAATAACAACAAGCAATTTTCAGAACTTTTTTTTAAACCAAAGAACTGTAACATATTAAGCAATCTGTGCAGCACTGCAATGAAAGACTACAGATTCAGAAAAGACAGCTTTAAAACTCATCTATTGTATCTATCTACATTTATCTTACCAATAAAATGTAAGAAATATGAACGAATTATAATGGAAACCTAGGGGGCCCTTTTATTTGCAAGTATTTAAATTAAAAATTTGTTTCTCAAGATGAATATGTCAATCTATCCAATAAATACTCACTTATGTCTACCCCACCATGGGTTAGATAAGGTGAATCACATCATGATGGATATGACATGGTACCTAACATCAGAAAACATATAGTCTACCAAGAAAAAGAAAACAGCCGGATGCAGCGGCTCACGCCTATAATCCCTGCACTTTGGAAGGCCTATGCAGGCAGATCAGGAGGTCAGGAGTTTGAGACCAGCCTGGCCAACATGGTGAAACTCCATCTCTACTAAAAATACAAAAATTAACTGGGCGTGGTGGCACACACCTGTAGTCCTAGCTACTCAGGAGGCTGAGGCAGGAGAATTGCTTGAACCCGGTAGGCTGAGGTTTCAGTGAGAGGAGATCATGCCACTGTACTGCAGCCTGGGTGACAGAGTGAGACTCCATCTCAAAAAAAAAAAGAAAGAAAAAGAAAGCACATGTACAAATACAGTATTACCGCTATTGAGGGATGCAGACAGAACGCCAGAGTAGGGAGAAATTATCTACACCTGTAGGAAATAGGAAATTGCACACAAATGTGTTTGAGAAGACATTTGCAGTGGGAAATCATCCTAGGAGTCACAGCTCAAAGCTAGACAGGAGGGGCCTTGGGAGGAAATTCAAATCACATGAGACCTTGAATGTCAGGCTGAGCAATTTAACTTGAATTTTCTGTTCAGTAAGGGAGTTACAGAAGGTTTTGAAGCAGGAGAGGATTATGATACAATATATGGTACAAGAAAATTAATCTTACATGGGTGAGTAACATGGACTAAGAGAAGAGGAAGCTCTGAGGTGAGGAGAAGTGCAGGGAATTTCACAATCACTCAGGTGTGAAGAAATGAGAACTTGAATAGGAAAAACAGATTCCAGGACCAAAGTCAGAAGAATCAGAAGTAGTAAACAGCCAAAAGAATGGAGGATGTTACAAGGAAGGTTGGAGGGAGAAGCTAAAAGGCATTTCAATATTCATCTCTATGCCTGGGAGAGTGAAGGTGATGTTGCATCTATAGACATGGGAATCACAGGGCTAGAAACAGGTTTGGGAATAAAATTGTAATCTTACAAATTGGTAATCTTGGTTTACATGCATTGCACAACGTTTGATGTAGGTGTTTCATGCAGCAAAAAGTAATGATTTTTATAATTTGTTATTCAGGCTTTTACACATTTAGATTATTTTTTTCTAAAAATTATGTAAAGATGTATTGAATGTGATAGATTACATTGCCGGAATATGGTAATCCCCAAATATTGGAAAGTTATATTCTTTTCCTTCATAGGTATTTGGCACCAGTCAACTCCCAGAATCACAGCAACTAAACTCTAATTTGAGAAAATAATGAAAAGAGTGTAAATCACATTCCACTTTTTGAAACTTCATAATCTATGTGCTCTGGTCCCTCATTTTAGAGTTATTTGAAATAGTTTGTCTAAGGAGTACACAGAATAAGTTTATGATGTGTGAACATATGATGACTTGGGTGATGTTTCATTACAACAATGTCTCCAATGTTTTTCTGAAAAGGGGCTCATTTTGTTTTTCTGAAATTTTTTGATGAGTGGAGGATGGAATATGAGGTTAAAATATTGATTATAAATGTAACATTGGATTGCAAATAGCATTATCCGTAAATTTACTGTATTATTAATGCTACTGCAGTCGATCTAAACACTGGAAATGAATTTGTTACTTTGCACAAAATGGTGAAAAAAATACTGTATATCCAATTGATTGTCAAAAGCCCAAGAAGCTCTTAAAAAGTGTTGGCTAAGCATATTTGTGAAGACAAATATTTTTAAGTATCCTTTTGAGTAATTTCAACATAAGTAAATCAGAAGAACTGGGATTATGTTTACTCTTTAAATTTGCTAAAACACAGGTCAAGGATTATTGATCTTGATTGGTTGTCTCTGCTCTTTTTCTTACCTTTCCTTTTATTCTTTTTATCCTTCAATATTTTTGCGATTTTTTTAAGTGATCATATATTAACTTCAAATGACTGGGAACACTGATTTCTTTGTAGGGCATAGAGGCAAATTATGATTTTCCTAAACTCATCCCTGATTCATAAACCATAAACTACTGTTCAATGTGTCTACTTTGAATGACTAGGCAATACTCTTTGAGCCACATGAATAAAATTTACAGGATTCTCTAAGAAATCTTAGTGATAAGCGGGTGCCTGACTTAGCAATGAGATTTTGTGGTAACTGATTCAAGTCTCCTATATGGTGCAGCTGGGCTGGGAGCATCTTTCTTTAGAGTTCCTGAGAGGTTACAGCTATTTCACACTTAACTTCATGGGTAGAATATGGAAACATGGACATACACTTGATAAATAGCCCTTAAGTAACCAGGATCCACTTAGTCACTTTGGAATCTTAATGTTCTATTATTAAGGAAAAAGCCTCACTTCTTAAGTCCTTGATTTTCTGTGTTAACTACCAACAAAGAAAAACAGTAACAACAAAACCCATCTCAAGCTAAAAAGCTTACAGCTACTCTTGAATTGAGTAAAACCCAACGTGTCTCATAGATACTGTATTTCACTCATGAAATGTGGTTGATCTTATCAAGCAAAATTCAATGAATATAATGCAATTTTTCTACTGTTTCAATTATATTTTAATATTGGAAGAAAAGTGGAAGATTTAGTCAATTCTGCCAAGAGTAAAACTTAATTTCATTTAATTCCATTGCACTCCATTAAATCTGGTGAAAAAGATTGTACTGTCATTTATTCCCATTCTTTTTTTTTTTTTTTGAGACGGAGTTTCGCTCTTGTTACCCAGGCTGGAGTGCAATGGCGCGATCTCGGCTCACTGCAACCTCCGCCTCCTGGGTTCAGGCAATTCTCCTGCCTCAGCCTCCCGAGTAGCTGGGATTACAGGCACGCGCCACCATGCTCAGCTAATTTTTTGTATCTTTAGTAGAGACGGGGTTTCACCACGTTGACCAGGATAGTCTCGATCTCTTGACCTCGTGATCCACTCGCCTCGGCCTCCCAAAGTGCTGGGATTACAGGCGTGAGCCACCGTGCCCGGCCCTATTCCCATTCTTAATCATTAGAATGAAATGAAACATATCAGTATACTTAAAAAACCTTTGGATTATGAATTAAATACAAAATTACAATTAGAAAATAGTACAGAAGGATATTTTAAAATAGAAATTATTATAAAATCAGTAAAAAGAAAACAATGAAACAGTGACCATTTGAGGTTTGTTTCTTTTGTTCTTTCTATGAAAATAATTTCAAACTCTTTCACAATGTAGTTAGTACATTCTGGAAGTAATAAATATCACACTAGTTATTACTTAAGCAGCATATAGAAAAAATAACACTTGGATTTAGACACAAGTTGAAGAAAATAATGGGATTATTGCTACCACATATAATTTATAATTTAATTTTAATTTTTAGGTAATTGTGAATTCACACACAGCATAAGATGTAATATGCAGAGTTCACAATACCACATATCCACTTCCCCCCAGTGGTAACATCTTAAGATACCGTAGTACATTCTCACTATCAGGATATTCACACTGATACACGCAAGAGAGAGAACATTCCTATCACCACAAACATTTCTCATGCACTTTTAGTGCCACCTGCCTTTGCCTCCTGCCTGCATTCATTCCTTAATTCCAGGTAGCCTGAATACTATGTTTGTATCTATAATATTTTCATCTAAAAGCGTTGTATAAATTGAATCCTATAAGGTGTAACTTTTCGGACTGACCCTTTTCACTGTGTCTCATTTCTTGGAAATTCATCCAGGCTGTTTATTGCTGAGTGCGCAAAACATGGTATGAATATTACATAGTTCAAACACTGCCTCATGAAGAACATCTGGGTTGTTTCCAGGCTATTGTGTATAAAGCGGTTATGAACAATTGTGCTGATGTCTTTGGGTGCACATGTTTTTATTTCTCTGAGAGAAATGTCCAAGAGTAGAATTTCTAGGTTGCAGGAGAGTTGCATTATAGGTTTTTCAGAACCTACAAACAGTTTTCCAGAGTGGGTCCACCATTTTATATTTCCACTTACAATGTAGTTGTGATTTGGTGGTTTCTCTGCATTCCTCCCAGCATTTTGTCTTGTAATGATTTTTTATTTTAACCATTCTGATAAATTAGATATCTCATTATGATTTTAATTTAAATTTTCCAAATGACTGATAATATTGAACATCTTTTCTTGGGCTTATTTGCCATCTGTGTATTCTCTTTAATGACATATCTCCTATCTCTTTTGCCCATTTTATAATTGAATTGTTTGATTTTTTTTCTACTGTTAAATTTTAGAGTTTTAATATATTCTAGTCCTTTGTGAAATACGTGGTTTGCAAATATTTTCTTCCCAGTTTGTAGTTTGTTATTTTGTCTTTGTAACAGGGCATTTTGCAATACAAAAGTTTTTAAATTTGATGAAGTCCAACTTGTCATTGTTTTTCCTTTCTTTGGATTGCGCTTTTAGTGTAAAATCTAAGAACTCTTTGCCCAGCCTTAGATCCTGAAGATTTTCTCCTACTGTTTTCTACAAGTGTTACAGTTTTACTTTTTACATTTAAGTTCATGATCCAATCTATTTTGAGTTTATAGGATATGAGACTTGAATTTGGGTTCTCTCTCTCTCTCTCTCTCTCTCTCTCTCTCTCTGTCTGTCTTCCTCTTCCTCTCCCTCTCTTTTGCTTCTGAATATCCAATTGCTCCAGGATCCTTTGTTGAAAAGGCTACGTTTTCTCTATTGAATTGCTTTTGCATCTTTGTCAAAAATTTATTGAGCATATTCATGTGGGACTATTTCTGGGATCTCTCCTCTATTCCACTGATTTATGAGTCTATCTTCTGCCAGTACCACATCATTTTAATTATTGAAGCAATAACATAAGTCTTAAAATCTAGTAGATGAATTCTTAATGCAAAATAATTTTAGCTTTTGTGGTTCTTTTGCCTTTCTATACACATTTAAAAATCTTGTCTAGTATATAAAAATTCTTGCTGGTATTTTGGTGAGATTGCCTATTGATTTAGATAGAATTGATACCTTTGCTATCTTTAGTCTTTCATCCCATGAACGTGCTATAGCTATCCATTTATTTCAATCTTCTTTGGTTTTCTCTATTAGTTTTTTGTTTTCAACATACAAATCTTATATGTGTTTTATTAGATTAACACTTATGTATTTATTTCTTTGAGCAATTTAAAATTGTACAGTAAATTTTATTTTATTTTAAATATTTGTGTTTATTACTAGTGCAGAGAAATACAATTGATTTTTGTATATTTATCTCATATCCTGAAACCTTCCTGAGCTTACTTATAAGTTCTATAATTCTTTTATTGGTGTTTTATGTTTTTGTTCATTTTGTTGATTTTTTGGGATTTTTTATTCCGATGATTATGTTATTTGCAAATAAGGACTGTTTTATTTCTCCCTATCCAATGTGAACACTTTCTATTGCCTTCTTGGACTAGCTAAAACTTCTAGCATTGTTTTGATTAAAAGTAGTGAGAGTGGACACCCTTGCCTTCTTTCTATTCTTACAGGGAGATAATTTGATCTTTCACTATTAAGTATAATGTTATCTATAGGTTTTTTTGCAGGTACTTTTTATTAAGTCAAGGAAGTTTCTCTGTATTCTAAATTTTCTGACAGCTTTCTTTCCTTCAAAATAGGTGTTGCATTTTGTTAAAATTCGTGATTATTTTTCTTCATTAATGTATTAATATGGTGTACTACAATGATTTATGATTACTGAACCAGTCTTGTGTACTTATCATAAGCCACACTTAGTCATGGTGCATAATTCTTTTCATATGTTGCTGAATTTATTTGCTAAGATTTTGCTAATGATTGTTGTGTCTGTATTAATGAGAGATATTGGTCTGTAGTTTTCTGTTTGTACTGTCTTTTTCTGGTTTTGGTGGTAATCCTAGCTTTATGGAATGAATTGAGAAGTGTTCTGTTCTTTATATTTTTCTGAAAGATATTGTTTAGAATTGGCCTTAATTTTCTTTAAATATTTGGTAGACTTCCCCAGTAAATTCATTGAGGTCTGGAGATTTATGTTTTGGGAATTTTTTAAAATTACAATTTTAATTTTCTTAATAGTTAAAGAGCTATTCAAATGATTTCAAGTTGTTTCTTGTAGCCTTTGTGTGCGTATGTGTGTGTGTGTGTGTGTGGGTGTGTGTATGTGTTTCAGAGGATTGTTCCATTTTTTCTAAGTGGTATCCAACTTTTTTGTTGCCAGGGACTGGTTTCATAGAATGTAATTTTTTCATGAACAGGGGCAGGGGGTCGTAGGGTGGTTTCAGGATGAAGCTGTCCTGCCTCAGATCGTCAGCATTAGATTATCATAAGGAGTGCACAACTTAGATCCCTTATGTGCGTTCGCAATAGAGTTTGCGTTCCTATGAGAATCTAAGACTGCTGCTGATCTGACAGAAAGTGGAGCTCAGGTGGTGATACGGTTTGGCTACGTACCCACAAAAAATGTCATCTTGAATTGTAATCCCCACATGTTGGGGGAGGGACCTTGTGGAGGTGATTGGAACATGTGGGCGCTTCCCCCATACTGTTCTTATTATAGTGAGTGAGTTCTCATGAGATCCGATGGTTTTATAAGGGGATTTATCCCCTTCTCTCTACACTTCTCTTTCCTGCCACCCTGTGAAGAGGTACCTTCCACCATGATTGTAAGTTACCTGAGGGCTCCCCAGCCATGTGGAACTGTGAGTCAATTAAACCTATCTTCTTTATAAATTACTCAGGCTTGGATATTTCTTCATAGAAGCATGGGAACAGACTAATACAGTAAATTGGTACTGGGTAGTGTGACACCCTGTAAAGATATGCAAAAATGTGGAAGTGACTTTGAAACTGGTTAACAGATGGAGGTTGGAACAGTCTGGAGGGCTCAGAAGAAGACAAGAAAATGTGGGAAAGTTTGGAACTTCCTAGAGACTTGTTGAATGGCTTTGACTGAAATGCCAATAGAGATATGGACAATGAAGTTCAGGCTGAGGCGGTCTCAGGTGGAGATGAGGAACTTGTTGGGAACTGGAATAAAGGTGACTCTTGCTATGCTTTAGCAAAGAGACTGGTGGCATTTTTCCTCTGCCCTAGAGATCTGTAGAACTTTGAACTTTGAGAGAGATGATTTACAGTATTTGGCAAAATAAATTTCTAAGTGGTAAAGCATTCAAGAGGAATCAGAGGATAAAAGTTTGGAAAATTTGCAGCCTGACAATGCAATAGAAAAGAAAAACTCATTTTCTAGGGGTGAAACTCAAGCCTGCTGCAGAAATTTGCATAAGTAATAAGCAGCTGAATGTTAATCATCAAGACAATGGGGAAAATGTCTCCAGGGAATGTCAGAGATTTTCAGGGCAGCCCCTTCCATCACAGGCCTAGATACCTATGAGGCAAAAATGGTTTTATGACCCAGGCCCCAGGACCCCTTGTTCTGTGCAGCCTTGGGACATGGTGCCCAGCATCCCAGCTGCTTCTTTCCCAGGTGTGGCTAAAAGGGACCAACGTACAGCTTGAGCCATTACTTCAGAGGCTGCAAGCCCCAAGCCTTAGTGGCTTACATGTGGTGTTGAGTCTATGAGTACACAGAAGTCAAGAACTGAGGTTTCAGAACCTCTGCCTATATTTCAGAGGATGTACGGAAACACCTGGATGTCCGGGCAGAAGTTTTCCACAGGGGTGGAGCCCTCAAGGAGAACCTCTGCTATGGCAGTGGGGAAGGGAAATGTGGGGTTTGAACCCCCACGCAGCGTCCTCAATGGGGCTCTGCCTAGTGGAGCTGTGAGAAGAGGGCCACTGTCCTCCAGACTCTAGAATGGTAGATCCACGACAGCTTGTACTGTGTGCCTGAAAAATTGCAGACACTCAGTGCCACCCTGTGAAAGCAACTGGAAGGGGGACTGTACCCTGGAAAGCCACAGGGGCAGAGCTGCCCAAGGCCATGGAAGCCCACTTCTTGCATCAATGTGACCGGAACATGAGACATGGAGTCAAAGGAGATCATTTTGGAACTTTAAGATTTAATGACTGCCCTAATAGGGCATGGGGCCTATAGGCCCTTTGTTTTGGCAAATTTCTCCCATTTTGAATGGGTGTATTTACCCAATTCCTGTATCGCCATTGTATCTGGGAAGTAACTAACTTGCCTTTGATTTTACAGGCTCATAGGTGGAAAGGATGTTTGACTTGAACTTTTGGGTTAATGCTGGAATGAGTTAAGACTTTGGGAGACTGTTGGAAGGTCATGATTGTGTTTTGAAATGTGAGGACATGAGATTAGGGAGGGGTCAGGGGCATAATGATATGGTTTGGCTGTGTCTCCACCTAAAATATCATCTTGAATTGTAATCCGAATTGTAATCCCCGTGTGTTGGGGACAGCTCTAATGAATATCAGGCTCAGAAGTAATAGGGGCAATCTAGCTTGTTCTACTAGCTCTGTTGTATAACATCTTTGCTAAGTTGTGCCTATCTAGCACATAACAATGTGTATTAGACTGGAGTAATAGAGTGCATGAATGGATCTGAGTGGTACAGATGGTAGATTATATTGTATCCCTCAAAATTCTTCTGGCTCCAACTCTTACCCTAGCTACTATACAGGCTTTGATGAGCCTAGCAGTCATCCAGTGGTTCAGCTTGAGCTACTCAGCTCACCTTTTGGCTCCTGCCCTGGTGTTCTCTGATGCCTTTTCAGGACATGTTCTTGAGAAGCCACTTTGCACTCATTTGTGTGCAATCCAGAAGTGGGAAAACTACCACCTGTGGGGCTCCTCTTAACCTCTTTTGTCTCCTGACCAGGCAATTTTATGATGTTTTTGAATGTCCCCTCAGTATTTGCCAGGAGATCAAGAACCAGCTTCCTATAGCATTTGCCAAGCAGATAGAACATCTTTGTGTTGGTTTTCCTCTTCTTCCCTCTTTTATTCTTCAGCAGGTACTTCTCCCTGGGACCAAATTCCCATGTGAACAAGTACAAGCAAACCTTTGCACTAGACCCTGCTTTGGGAGTAATCCAAGCTAAGAAAGAAAAGCCATTTGATGATGGCTTTAAAGTGAGAAGCCTCATTGCAAAATGGAAGTTTTATCTTTCAAAATTGTACACATTCTTTTTAACATAAGATAAAAAAATAAACAAACATTTAAAAATTATAGTTGAACTCCTAGACTCCCAAGTAATCATTAACCACAGTTTGAGAAACAATGGTGTCAGATCTCTTTTTTTAAGGAGAATTTTCAGAAGTTTCATAGAACCTGTGGAATGACCAATAACCTATACTATGGGTCAGGAGTTGGTCATTTGCCACAATGTAGCTGTGAAGTGCACAAATTTGGTACAATGTCCACAGTTCAGTTGCTAGGGGAAAAGAGGAAAATGACCGCTGGAAAGGGAACAAGAATGCTCTGACATTGGGACATACATGATTGATGTTAATGATTCAAGTTTTCCCAGAATTTTGTTAGTAAATATTCCTTCTTACTCAGAATCAGAAATAGCCAAATGTACTGGACTGGTTAGTACTCTGTGTTAATGGCATACATATTGTGAATATGGCTTAAAAAGAAATACAAGTTTATATCTCAACATTAATCTAGTTTCTACATGTTCTTATTTGACTTTCAGCAAAGGTAATACTAGCACTTAGGTTTAGCAATTTACTTGCTGTTAAATATGGCAGCATGGAGTTTCAATATTAGAAAATAGGGAAAAAATTTAAAAGGCTTTTGTAGATTTGCATTAAGTAAGTTAAGAATATATTTTTCCATTGGTTATTAGCCATTGTTAAAGCAATTGAATTACTATACTCTTATCCATCATGTAGCATGTGGATTTATGGAAACACAATCAGACAATAGATAAATATGAATTTTAAAAGAGAAAAATCAAGTCTACAAATAAGAAAAAGAACAATCACCTGATTGTTATGAACCATCTGAATATAGTTTTCTAGGAATTCTTTACTCTGAACAGACAAAAAATAAAATGACTCCCACTGGGTAAGGAAAAAAAGCAATAAGATCTAAATCTTAATCAAATGTTGTTCAGATCTCTATAGCTGGGGGCTGGCTTTACAGGAACATTCAGAAATTTGTGTGCGTGTGTATTTTCAGGTCTCCATGTTACGTTAAGACCTTATGCAGGATACAATTACACTCAATAATTTCATATTGTTCAACTAGAAATTCAAAGCCAGCAATAAATATTTTTGTCCTCTTTCCAAATAAAGAATAATATCTTCATTGACTAACAAAAGAGATTCTTCTGAGCATGGATTATGCCTTTAGGCTCTAGGATGATGCCTTTTTAGTGTCTACATGCAAACTTTAGTTGAAATTACGACCCTAATTGACAGGGTTTTTAAATTGAGCACCCACAGGCCACGTTGCTACATGGTACATCGTCATTTTCTTCTACATTGAATTAATTTTCAATCAACATTGTTTAAAAAAAAAAAAGAACAAGAGTAGAAACTGGCTACCAATACTCTAAAGCTATTTCAAATCCCGAAGCACAAAGCTTAATTAAGAACCAATTAATATAGAGAGTATACGTCAAAAGAAGATAAGGAAGATATGATGAGGTCAGGGTAAAAGTCGTTTCTGTTTTCTTTTGAAGCTTAGATATATCTCAATTGTTAAATAGAGGAGAAAATAAAACATTAACTTGTGAAATCTGCTTTATTTTAAAGAAATAGAAATAAAATTTACTTTTGAGGTTACTGACCCATAATCTTATTACAGAAGAAAAAGCATCAAAAGCATTCATAAGACAGTTCTTGTAATTTCTTAGGGAATCCATGTAGTGTTTGAATTGTTAGGATTAATTCATTGTGGCATATAATGTTGTTTTGCTGAGACAGAACCACTTTTGCCATGTGAATATGGAATTAGGTGTTGTTGCCGCCAAAGTTCTTTCAAGTTTAACAAGCTCATACTTTTATTTTCCAGTAATGGGTCAATTCCGTCTTCATATTGAGCAATTTAAACTGCTATGTAACCTAAACCTTTGTTAGGAGTTGTGATGCCTTTTAGGCTTCACTTGAGGGTGAATGCATAATTTTAATGTCAAGTTCACCTCAGTTTTTATATTTCTAATCTATGACATGGAAGGTGGAAATATATGCTTTCAACGAGGTCTTAATGCTGACAAAAATGGAAATCAAATGACTATGGTTAATTAGAAGTCAGGTGAATAAGTATTTTAAGGAGCTGGCAGTGATTAACTGTATCATCTAGTGTCTTCATTTATTTGAGCTGCTATAACAAAATACCATAGTATGGGTAACATAAGCAACAGAAATTTATGTATCACAGCTCTGGGGCCTGGGAAGTCCAATATCAAGGGGCCAGCAGATTTAGTGTCTGGCAAAGTTCACTCTGCCTCAAAGATGTTGCCTTGTTGCTCTGTTCTCACAAAGCAGAAGGGTATAAAGGAGATCTGGGGCTTCCTCAAGCTTCTTATATACAGTTAGTAATCTCATCCATGAGGGCAGAGCTCTTATGATCTAATCACTGCCTAAAGGCTCCATTCTTTAATACTATTACATTGGGGATTAAGTTTTTAACATATGAATTTTGAGGGAACACTAACATTCACACCGTAGCATAGCTGAGAATTAGCTACTGAGTTTACAATGTGGAGGGCATTGTTGACCTTGAGCAGTTTCGATAGAGTAAGAAGGATAGAGTGATAAACCTTGAGTGAAGTGGATGCAATAGCGATTAACAAGAGACAAATTAGGAACAACTCCTTTGAGGAATTTGCAGTAAAAAGAAGAGTAACCTTTAGTAATCAAAACAATATTGTACTGGCATAAAGACAGACATATAGATCAATGAAATAAATAACAATGTCAGAAGTAAAACTGCAAATATAAGGTCTGCTGACTTTCTAAGAGGATGCCAAAAATGTAAAATAAGGGAAGTCTTTTCAATAAAAGGTGTTGGGAAAACCGGATAAGAGAAGTGGTAGCTGTATCAGATATTGGGACCAGATTGTTTTTAAAATATACTATAACGTGTTCTTTGGAGAAATGTTGCTTCAAGTCCTTAGCTCATTTTAATTGGGTTAGTAGTTTTATTTTTTGCTATCAAGTTGTTAGCATTTGTTATATATTTTGGAGATTAACTTTTTATCAGGTATGTATGATTTGCAAATATTTTTCTCCTATTCCATAGATTGCATTTTTACTCTGTTGATTGTTTCTTTCACTGTGCAGAAGCTTTTTATTCTGATGTAAGTTCAACTTGTTTATTATTATATTTGTTATCTGTTCTTTGGTAGTATATCCATGAAACTATCGTCAAGATAAAAGTCACGACCATTCTATGTTTTTTTGAGATTTATAGTCTCATGTTTAAAGCTTTTAACCCATTTTGAATTGATTTTTGTATATGGCATAAGATTAAAGTCCAATTTCATTCTTTTGCATACAGATATCCAGTTTTCCCAACACTTTTTGTTAAAGAGATTTTCACCATTTTATATTCTCAGCACCCTTTTAGAAGACCAGTTGTCCATATATTTGTGGTTTTCTTTCTGGATTTTCTGTTTTGTTCTGTTGGTCTATATGTCTGTCATTGTGCCAGTACTATATCATTTTCATTAATGATACAGGTTTGTAGTGAATTTTGACATCAGAAATTGTGATGCTTCCAGAAGGCATACAAATAGCCAATAGGTATATAAACATTCTTAATGTCACTAATAATTAGGGAAATGCAAATCAAAACCACGATGAGTTATCCATTCATATCTGTTAGGATAACTAGAATCAAAAGTAAAACCAAAAAAACAAGTGTTGGCAAGGATGTGGAGAAATTGAAACACTTGCACACTGTTGATGAGAATGCAAACTGGTACAGCCACTATGGAAAATAATATGGCAGTTTATCAGAAAATAAAAAACAGAACTACCATATGATCCAGAATACCACTTCTGGGTATTTATCCAAAAGAATCGAAGTCAATGTCAAAGAGATATAAGCATTCCTATGTTCGTTGCAGCATTATTCACAATAGCCAAGATGTGGAAACAATAGAAATGTCTGTTGACAAATGGATGGATAAAGAAAATGTGGTATACACATGCAATTGAATACATTCAGCCTTATAAAGGGAAGGAAATCCTTCAAAATGTGACAACTTGAACCTCGAGGACATTATGCTAAGTGAAACAAGTCAGTCACTTGAAGACAAATACTGCGTGATTCCACTTAGATGAGGTGTTTAAAATAGTCAAACTTATAGAATCAAAGAATAGCATGGTGATTGTTGTGGGGGACAGAAAATGGAAAAGTGTGAATCAATGGGTATAAATTTCAGTCAAGCAACATGAATAATCTCTCTAGAGAAACACTGTACAACATTGTAACTAGAGTGAAAAATAATGTATTATACACTTAAAAATTTAAGATGGTAGATGTCATGTCAAATGTTATTTACCATAATAATAATAATAAAAAATGAGAATAATGGCATGTTTGTATATTAATCAGAATGATTCAGTGGAGAGGAAAAATCTGATGATGCAGGGAAGAGAGGCTTGGATACTTGGACCAGTGACCTTGGACGAGCCTGAGGGAAGGGTCCATGGTATACAAATGAAAAGATTGGCTCTAGATAGGCACATTGATCATTTACCCATGGTAGCAGAAGAAAAAGCAAGGATATGCTGATAGATTCTAGTTGGTGGGTAGGTGTGGATACTGTGTTCTGACTGCTTCAATTTCTCAGTCAAACTCAAGCAAGCTCATCAGCAGAGAGTAGGATGGAAGAAGTTGTATTAGTGGTTTGAAAGCCAAAGAAATTTCTCTATTAAGAGTTCAGTTGATTTCTGTAGTCATCAATTAGTGGAAGGGTTGGCAACTTATTCTGGAAAGAATCACATATTTTAGCTTTGTGGCTCCTTGTAGTCTTCGTTATAACTACTTGATGCTACCATTGTAGTAAGAAATCTTCTAAAGACAATATGTAAACTGGAGTCATCATAGACTATACAAAAATGGACAGTTTTCCTCCTCCCTTCTTAAAGACTGGGGTCAAATGCCATTGCCTCATTGAACTGTTGCATGACTTTCTTGGGCATAATCAGTCAGGATTCTTTCCGTGGTTCTAGATCCTCTGTTCGATACCTTTCTGCCACATTCTTCACACTGTACTGTAAGTGCTGGAGCTAATTTTTCTTAGTTCAAGAGAGCCGAGTATTAAATTTTCTGGAATTCTTTGAGTCAGTTAATGTAACATCAGTAAACTAAAATCACACAAATTGGCAAAATCTACAAATAAAGTTTTTTCTTACTCCCAAGTGCCAGTTGTTAAACATTTGTTTGCCAGATCACTCACTGTAATAAATTTGTTTGCATTACTGTCCCCTACACTAGTATCAATTTCTCAAGAATACTGACTGTGTTCAATTAATGTTTCTATCTTCTCCACTTACAGAACTATGGGGGATGTAGTCAATGCTGAAAACTGTTAAAGACAATTGTGAATGTTTTACTTTTTTCCTAAGTAAATTATTCAAATGCAGAAAATTTCTTCCAGTTTAATAATCTGTCCAAAACTCAATAAAGTGTAGCAACCCATACATTAGAGGACTAAAGAAGACCTCTAATGTTTGTTTGGTGTTTGTGAGATTAACCGCATATTGGATTGGACCTCAACTTATCACAGTTTTCCCTGAAGTGACTTTGGTTTCAATCTCTAGTGACTCAACCCGCTCCGTCATCTTTGGCCTGGACAAGCACTGTGCCTCAAATCTGATGGTAAAATTCGTAGTCTGTTAGAGCACAGGGTTGGAGCCAGGCTACCTCCTGACAGTGGACAAGTTATGAAACATGCATGTTCTCATAGGTAGGAGGGAGTTAAAATGGTATGTACCTTGTAGAGTTCCTGTAAGGATTAAATAAATTAATCTTTGCAATGCACTTAGAGCAGTGTCTTAGCAATGTTAGAGCTAGTTCTCATTATTAACCAATCTCCCAGGTGTCTCCTCTTGGCTGTCTAAAAATCCATTCTCCCCAAAACATCCAGAGTGACCTTTAAGAAACAGAAATCTAATCACATTATCCCCCTGCTTGAAAACCACCAGTGATTTTTAATGCTGGAAATAAAAATCCAGCATTGAAATCCATGGTCTCTAGTCCTGTCATGATCTGGCCCTGTGGTTCCTTCTTGCTCTTACCTCATGCCAGGCTCACCTGGTTTCACTAACTTCACCCATATGGTCTCCTTCTGCTGCTTGCATGTACCAGCTTGCATCCTACCCTTGGCCCCCACTCTTCCCTCTGCCTGGAATAGTTTTCTCTTAGTTCTTCCTGTCATTTCTTTGTGTTATTAAGATCTTGGTCCAGATATTGCTTCTTCGTGAGGTCTCTCCTGAGCATTCATTCCAAAGGAGTTCAACCCACTCTCATTACACTTTATCTCATCCTCCTCTTTTATGGTCTTTATATCATTTGTCCATGTCTGAAATTATTGTATTTATCTTTTTATTTGTTTGCTTTGTTTTTTTTTCCCCAGTGGATATAAACTCTGGACAGTATGGATATCATCTATATCTTTCACTGCTGAATCTCTAGTTCCTAGATCAACCAGTCCTCAAAACATTATCGTTGAATCACTTAATGACATAAAGAATGAATATATCTTCTTGTTGTTCTACTTTGGAAACCCACTTGATCCCTTGTCCTATTTCTGAATGGAGTCATTGTCATTCACTGTAGAAGCCAGAGAACTCGGGGTCATCCTTAACTTGTCCTTATCCATCATCCTTCTGATGTACTCCTTACCTTCAGTCCATTCTGCTTCCAAAATCGCACATGAATCCCTCTACTTTTTCCTATCTAGAATGATTCTTATGTATTTGTTTTTCTAACTGGGCATTGTTTTTTATGCTCAGCTTCAATCTCTTTGCTTAACTACAGCTAGAATAAACTTGGCAAATCACAATCCGATTGTGTCTTTTCATTGCTTAAAACCCAGTAACATGAAAACAGTCACATGGAGGGGGAGACATTATGAATGTACAATCTAGGCCCATACCTTTTGTATCCATCAGCATGTCTGAAATTGGGGGCAGTATCTCAAAAGCCATTGGGTCCCGTATGAGTTATATGATCTCTCTTTGTCTCTACATCAGGGCTTTCTCTATACCATGGAGCTGCTCACTGCACAGTGTGGCACCCCTGGGGCAACTCTCACACTATGGAGGATGGCATCAATGGATAGATGTGCCAGCCTCTTGCACCAGCCCAGCCTCCCAGGCTTCAGTGGGATTCTTCTTAGACCCTGGAGGGTACTGGAGGCCACAACTACACATGGTATCTCAGAGGGATGCCATGTAGGCATATAGGGTTGAGGCCCATTGCCAATAATTATGACTAGCTCAGTAACACACTGTTTTGTTTTTGTTTGTTTTATCTTCTTTCCTTATCGCACTTTTACATCTTCCTTGCTTGTGCATTCTGAAATTAAATCTTAAATAAATTACCTGTTTCCAAGGCCTGTCTGGTGTTTCACTCTTGGGAAAACACAAACTAGGATACATGACTTATAACATGCCTTGTGGTCTGGCCTTTACTTCCCTCTCCAGCTTATTTTCCTCAGTCAACAACCACTTCCTACCCTCATCAGCCTTGTTTCGGGCCCATATTAATTTCTTGAGTACATCATGCTCTTTCTTACTTTCTTTGTCTTTGTGTACTTTTGGCCGCAACTTAAATGCTACTGCCATCCCCCAGTGGATAATCACGTGCCATGTTCCAACAGGTGTTCAATGGTTGCTCCTTCAAATAATTGGAGTCTGAAATTTATTCCTGCTCATGTAATTCCACAGAGAAGTCTTAAAATATTTCATTTTATTTTTACACAGTGAGTTATGGGAATATTGCTAAAATTCTGAGAAGATATACAAGCAGAAATAGTAACATATAGTAATTTTTAAATTCCAAATTTATGTTTTTCTTATTTTTAATGGGCTTTGAGTTAACCAGGTGCAAATGATCTACTATTTTTACTTGGAAACAATGGAACATCTAGCTGTCCAGAGAAGAAATTTGTGTGAATTGCATGATTTAAAAAATACAAGCCAATATTAGCTTAAAATTTTCTTTTTACAATAAGTGAAGTTCTTTTTATGGAAGACATATTATGACTTTTATTATATATATATATTTTTTTTTCAAAAAATGTTCCTTAGAAGTAGCATTTTCTCAGTTCTAAATAAACTTTTACATTGTACCAGCAAGAGCCAAAGTGATGATAGAATTAAACTTATTATGCTTTTATTTTACCCTGATACTCTTAGCAAGAGATATAGCTCATTCTGAACATATAATTAGGGCATTTGAGGTAATCCATGCTTTAATAAGATTTGAGATGATAAGTGCTAGTTACAACAAACACGTTACTGCTCTTTTTATTGTTACTCCTTTTCTCTTTATAGTCATTCACTAAAAACTTGGATTTCTTCTTGTATAATATTTTAATTTTGTTAAAAATCCAGAGTTTTTATAAACCAGTGATATGTATTGGCCTGAAAACATTTGAAAAAACGGGTGGCCTTCTTGCTGCAGAGTCCAAATCTACTAGTAACATGATTTATATGATATATTCACGTATTTCATGTATAAGTGAATTTTCACTTTCAAATTTATATCTTCACACTTTAAATCCAGATGATTCTCTTACTGTTCAGAGTGCAAAGAAATTTCCCATACCACTGCAGCATGCCTGAGTTTCCATGCACTGTGTGCTTCTCCCTCACAATCTATTTTAGACATTGGTAATTATATCTTTAATGTACATGACAATGTTTCAGTCAATGATGGACTATAGGTATGACAGTGGTTGCATAACATTATAATGAAGCTGAAAAATTCCTACTGCCTAGTGATATCTTTTTTTCCTCTCTTTTATTTTACTTTAAGTTCCTGGATACATGTGTAGAACGTGCAAATTTGTTAGATAGGTACACATGTGCCATGATGGTTTGCTGCACCCATCAACCCGTCATCTAGGTTTTAAGCCTCACATGCATTAGGTATTTGTACTAATGCTCTCCCTCCCCTTGTCTCCCATCCATGACAGGCCCCAGTGTGTTCCCCTTCCTGTGTCCATGTGTTCTCATTGTTCAACTCCCACTTATGAGTGAGAACATGCGGTGACATCTTGATGATCCTGACCCTGTGTAGGCCTAGGCTAATGTGTGTGTTTAAGTCTTTGTTTTTAACTAACAAAAATGTTTAAGAAGTAAAAAGAAAAATTTTTAAATTAAAAATCAAAAAAAAAGCTTATGAAATAAGGATATTAAAAGAAATGTTTTTTGTAAAGCTATACAATACATTCATGTTGTAAGTTAAGTATTATCACAAAAGAGTCTAAAAGTTAAAAAAAATAAAAAGTTCAGAAAAAGGTTACAGTAAGCTAAGGTTAGTTTATTATTGAGAAAATAAAAAATATTTAAAAATAAAGTTAGTATAGCCTAAACATACAGTGTTTATAAAGTTTACAGTATGTACAGTAAGGTCCTCGGCTTCATGTTCACTCACCACTCACACTGACTCACAGAGAGCAACTTCCCGTCCTGTAAGCTTCATTCATGGTCAGTGCTCTTACAGATGTACCATTTAAGATCTTTCATACAGTATAAAAGGTATAGATTTTCACTATACTTCTTCTATGTTTGAATACACAAATTCTTACTGTTGTGTTATGACTGTCTACAGTATTCAGCCCAGTAACATGCTGTACAGTTCCGTAACCAAGGCTCAATAGGCTCTACCACATAGCCTAAGTATGTAGTAGGTTATACCATCTGGGTTTGTGTAAATATACTTTATGATGCTCCCACAATGACAAAATTGCCTAAAGACACATTTTTCAGAACATGTCCCTGTTGCTAAGTGATACATGGCTGTTTATCTTCTCTACTTAACTACAAACTAAATGATGATCCAAATTGAATTTTGTTTTTTTTTAAATCATCATATACCTAGCTGTTTCACACAGCACCTGACACATAGTAGGTACTCAAAAGATGTTTGAAACTTCCTCCAGGATACATCTATATTTATTTTCCCAGCATACATAGAACTTTAGTTGATTACATCATTCATTTATACTTTTATGCATTTAAATTTGTTTAAGCATTCATTTATTCTGCAAACTTTTATTGAGCTTCTAGTATGTGCCAGCGGATTTTAGACCATATAGTGGTGTCTTAGAAATAAAAAACAGATTCTCTTTTCTTTAAAAAAGAAGAAGACAGAGAAATAAAAGAAAATTAGCATATAGTAGTATAGGTAAGCAGGGAAGTTAAGATAAAAGAAAAAAAAATAGTAATACCTGACTTGAATGTCTTATTTCACTCTTCTGTTTTCACTATAGAGATTCAATTTCTTTATTGTTTTCAGCATGGTTTATGGTTCAAAATAGAGAACAGTGACTAACTACTATACAGAATTTAAATAGGAAAGGGGAAGGAGTAGTTTGCTGAGTCATTTCAGAAATATTCAGAATGAGGGTGGCATGGTCCAGCCTAGCTTTGTGGGCTAGGGTCTCCAAAGTGGCTTCACTCTAAGTCAGTGGTTCTCAAAGCGTGCTCTGGGGAGTACCACCTGTAAAGTTGCTTGAAATGCAAATACTAGGCTCCTCCCAAGGTCTACTGAGACAGAGACTCCAGCAACCTGTGTTTTAACAAAGCTCCCTGGGATTCTGAGGCCCACACTGTAATGTAAGAGACCCCTGGTACAGACATTGCTCTGCCTTCTTCCCCAATGCAGATTTCCTCCATTCGAAAGTACTACCAAGTCCAGAGTTAAAACTGACCCAGCTGTAGTTCTGAGGTGCAGGATTCAGTCTCGTGGCTGCATAGCTCAGAGTGGTGAGTTCTTAGATCACTAGCTGACCCCTTTTAGGGAAAGCCTGTACCAGAATAATCCTCCAAGCCTTGTTCTGACTTCCTCCTGGCTTCCTGTGGTTTTCCTCGATTTTGTGTCTGCAAAGTCTCATAGATGAACATACTTAAGTTATATGGTATATAGGCTTATTAATGGTAGAGAGAGTAGAATTCACTAATTTAAAGGGAAAGCAATAAGAATGAATTTAGTATTATATATTTTCAGCAAGAAGCATGATGGTGATAAGTCAGAGACATCAGTTTGGACATATTAAAGGCCATTTTACTCTGTCAATTTCATGACTATTGACTTTAACTTTAATGCATACTATCTTGAAAATATGTGACTATAATCAAAATGGAAACAAATGAATTTACATACATCAACATAGAACCTAATTTCCTGAAATATTCGGCACCTACATATACTTGCACACACATACACACCCACTCTGGACCCAAGCACACAGTTATTTTTGTTCTTTAGTATGTGGTTTCTTTCACAAATATATTAATGAGGCATTTTTAAGGTTTTAAAAATTGTTTACTTTGTAATGGGCGGCCTAAAAATCTTAGTTTTATTACTCTGGAAATTCTGACTTTTCCCTTATTGCCCAATTGTGGTTTTTCAGAGAGGAAAGGCTTGCTATTTTCCAACTTAAAGCAAATAAATCTATCTTATTGTTCTATTTTGTATACCTTTTCAAAAACACATTTGATAGCAGTGCAAATGCTTTTTGAAAATTAAAATAGTAAAAGTACCACAAGGGCTTCAATTAAAAACATCTTGCTTTGCCCTATGTGAGCTCTTTTCTATTTATCAGGATGTTATTTAAAGTTGGAAAATTAATGTAAATGCTCTCTGGAGAAGTAAGTGGTTCCATGTAGCTAGGTTCAATTTCCTAGGAAATTCCAGAGACTACCAATCTATCAATCTGTCATTCAACAAATGTTTCAGAAATGCCAACTGCATGAAAGATACAGCTTTAGATTCTAGGTGAGATTGAATGTGACACTTAAATTAAATGGAAAAATACACATGCAGAGTTAGGTTACAATGTTAATATTAATGATTGTTTCTTCTGTAGAGCTTTTTTGGTAAGTTTTTAAATTTTGTTGAGTTATTTGACAATTAAAAACTAAATATTTGAGGTGTGCAATTTCATGATTGATGGATATATGCATAATCACCACAGTAACGCTCACAATATATCCATTACCTCAGATAGCTTTCTTCCTTCCTTCCTTTTTCTTCTTGGTGAGGAGGTGGTGAGAATACTTAAGAGATATCCTCTTAGCAAATTTCAAGTTGTGTAGCTTACTTAAATTATATTCTTTCAACCTATAAGGCAGGAAGGGAAATAATTATTATCCTTATTTTCAAGTAGAGAAACAGAAGCTGAGGTTTGCAGACCTCAAGTGCCTTATCCAAGATCATGCATCCTTATGCTAAGTGGCAAAGTCGTGATGAAACTAGCTCTGTGAACTCCTAATACAAGACTTGGTTATGACTTCCTGTTGCCCCTTTAAAAAACAAAACGACAGCAACTAAGAGATGGTCCATGATAAATTTGTGAATAATACAGTTATATCAGAAAAATGCTTTTTTCTGTGGTGATGATGACTGAGAATTCCCCCTCTTATGAAGGAGAGAGTGATGCATTGGGATTTGGACCAATTTATCTAAAAGTGAAAGAGTCTGGTCTTGGAGTAATGATCTCACCAGTAGTGGAAGGAGGAAACGCACAATCGAGACCCGCAGTAGGTCAATCGTCTGCAATGATTGAAGGCATCCTTGGACTTGGATGGCCATCCTGACATTGTCTAGTCCTGACTGTTCATTTCTCAAGATTCTTGTTAGCTGCCAAGGTCTAGTAGGGTGAGAGCTTACGGGCCACATTAATGTCAATGAAGTCCAGTTAGTTCGAGACAGCTTTGTTCTACAATTGAAACAATGAGGCTATGACTCTCAGTCAAGATTTCTTGGATCTTTTTCCCCTGGATACTAATTAATGGTGGTTCTAATTCTTTTAAAACAGACTATAATGTTTTTTTTTCTCTCTCTCACATGAGATCACACATACAAATACATGTGGTTTTGGTCCACATGCATTTTATATGACTCTGAAGTATAGCGTTATTGGTGAACATAAAAGCAATCAGACTTGATTACCATTCAAGAGGGACTCTGGAAAGAGTGTCCATGTGTAATGCCCTGGACTGCTGGAAAGCTTGGTGTATCATTTCTTTTTTTTTTTTCCTTTTTTATTTTTTTCCAGAGCACTGGGCCTTAGACAGTAGATGGCAGTGTGAGATGGGAAATTTAAGTCTTGGCAGCGATCTGCTTGGAACTAGCCCAGTAAAAATGGTTTTTTGACTTGAAAGCATTTATGAAATGAACTTTCAGTTGGAGTTTTGTCTGACAGCCGGGATTCCACCCTGCGAGGTGCTGGCAACCCACAGGTGAGGCTGTGTAAGTGCTTTGTTTGAACCGAAGCTGTTGCACTGCTCGGAAGCAAGGTGGGGAGCATTTGAGCAAATTCATTGTCACAGAGCCAAGCAAACTGCCACTCAACTCTCTTGGCACTCCTCTTCCCCCTGGCAAAGTTAGAGCCTCTCCCCTTTGCCTTTCTGGGAAATTCATTGTGTTTAAATCTAATAAGTAGAAGCTTTGATATAACCAAAATGTTCATGCTGCTTCAGGTTTTTACTTAATCTTCACTTTCCTTTCTAACGTAAACCCCTTAAAAGTCTGAAACAGTGAGTGAGGGGGTTTCCAAACTGAAAAGCAAATTAGATTATTCATGGAAGAATTACTCAGTCAATCTGAAAGCACACTATCCCCCATAGCTTATCAAAGGATGGATTCTATTTAGATTCTTTAAGAAATCATGGAAAATAGGACAGATTTGAAGTTGGTTTGGGCTTCTCTTCTATTAAAGACTCTTGGCAGTGACAAGATATGGTATCCGTAGTTACCTAAACCTGCATCCCTCTACAACACCTTATAACAAGCAGAAGTATTTTAAGCAGAGAATTAGCGTAAAATATTTGTTTTACACAGTATTTTATTTCATAGAGAAGAGGTTAGAGGATCCTTGCTGTGCATGCAATCATTGAAGAATCAGAATAGGGTGCATAATGAGTGTATCCTAAGGTTAGTAATTATTTTCCTTCTTGAACCTATGTGAAAACTACATTCCTTTAATTTTAGGTGTAATTTCTAAACTAGTTAAATCTCGGCTCTTATGTGATAGCATATACATTACTTAACCCTCCCTAAGATCTTGCTTCCCCAACAATAAAATGATGATAATAAAAGTACTTGCTTCATAGAGCCTGATACACAGTAAGTCTTCCTATTATAATACAGCTTGATATACAATATTATCCATTATTATTACGTATATGTTGAGGAATGCAGGCATATTTCAAACCAAATTACTTTCTCTTCACTTCCCAAAATAATTCAAGAGGATAGTGAACACTAGTAATACTCCAAGTCAAATAAAATTAAGTAGATAATTCTGCTCAAAATATACCATATACACAATTAAGTGCAGGAAAGTTTAAGACTACTTATGAAAACACTAATTTTCATCTAAGTGCTTCATAGGAGAAGCATAGAATGTTATATAAGCCTCCACACACATACTGTGTATCTGCATGTGCATGCCCATATATTTTGATTCATTACTTAAACCAATGCTTTGGTTAACCATGTGTGGAGACACATTTTCAAAATAAAAGAAAATAGAAGTATGAGAATAAAATATTTCCAGAGTCACATTCACCTTTTATTAACAGGCAGAGTTTCTTTTTATCAAGTGAGACTGGGGTTAGAGCTTGAAGGGGTAGAGTGAACATAAAAACAGTCACAGGCCAGGTGCAGTGACTCACATCTATAATCCCAGCACTTTGGGAGGCTGAGGCGGGAGGATCATTTGAGGTCAGGAGTTTGAGACGAGCCTGGCAAACATGGTGAACCCCCCATCTCTACTAAAAATACAAAAATAAGCTGGGGGCAGGCGCCAGTAATCCCAGTTACCCAGTAGGCTGAGGTAGGAGAATCACTTGAAATTGGGAGGCAGAGGTTGCAAAGAGCCAAGAGCATGCCACAGCCTGGGTAACCATCATAAAACTGGAAACTTCTTTTGAGGGAGACGTACCTAAGATAATCTGGAGGAAAAGTAAGTTGAGAGTGATTGACCTAGTGAATTATGAAGTATCTTCCCAATTCCCCTAATGTCTGACATTTTCCTTAAGTTGTTTCTTCATTTTGTTTTTGTTTTTGTTTAATTAACTTTACTGAGGCAATATGTCTGGGTTCTTTTCCTGGCTCTGCCATTTCCAGGTTTTGAGATCTTGGGAAAATTGCTGAATGTCTCTGTGTCCTCACATATAATCATAAGGAATAATAACACCTCAGCTTTTTGTGAGATGAAATTAGCAGATACATGTAACACCCACCAGCTCAGTGTGGGGCATAAGGTAAATTCTCATCCCATAAAAACAGAGATAAAAAGCATCATTTGACTTGGCATTTATAGAATTAGGAAACTACATTATGTTTGAAAGAAGCTCAGAGTTAATCAATACCCCTTATTTTATAGGTGAGGAAACGAATAGCTAGAAAGGTTAAGACTGGTAACACTGCTTGCATTAGTCAGAATTCTCCAGAGAAACAGAACCAGTAGTATTTATTTATTTGTTTGTTTATTTAATCACTCTTTTATTCATTACAAGGAATTGGCTCATATGATTGTGGAGGCTCAGCAGTCCCATGATCTGCAGCCAGCAAGCAGGAGATCCAGGAGAGCCAATGTTGTAACTCCAGTCTAACGGTCTTCCAGCTTGAGATTCAGTAGGGACCAATGTTTCAGTTTGGATTTCAAGGTAGGAAAAGACTGATGCACCAGCTCATGGCAGTCAGACAGGAGCAGTTCCTCTTACTAGCAGGAGGGTTGGTCTTTTTGTTTTATTCTGGCCTTCAACTGATTGGTTCAGGCTTACCCACATTAAGGAGGGAAAACAGTCTGCTTTACTTGGTCTCTTGATTCAAACATTAATCTCATCCAAAAACACTTTCACAGATGCACTTAGAATATTTGACCAAATATCTGGGTACCCTTGGTCCAGTCAAGTTGACGAAATTAGCCGTCATACTGTTAAAAACCTAGTCTATGCCTACTTTTAAGCTTCTAAAACAATCAACTCAAAAGAAATTTGTCTGAACTCTAGTGGTCCCATTTGCTAAAGTATTACATTTGTGTTTTATTCTAAACAAGTTTAGGCTTTTCTCTTTGCTAAGATAAATTCACATTTTTAAGCTTTGAAAATGCCATATATATAATATTGAATATATAATATTATATATATTATTATATATATATATTTTTGAGACAGGGTCTCACTCTCTTGCTCAGTCTGGAGTACAGTGGTGTGATCATGGCTCATTGAAGCTTGATCTCCCAGTCTCAAGCAATTGTCCTGCCTCAGCTTTCCGAGTTGCTAGGACTGCAGACTCATGCCACCATATCCTGCTAATTTTTGTATATTTTGTAGAGACAGAGTTTCCCTGTGTTGCTCAGGGTGGTCTTGAACTCCTAGGCTCAAGTGATCCACCCACCTCAGCCTCCCCAAGTACTGGGATTACAGTCATGAACCACCATGCCAAGCCAAAAAAATCCTAATTTGTTGATAACTTCTTTGAGTTTATGTTTTTGTTATGTGATCTTGAAGCAGAACAGATCCATGTTAAATAAACAAATAAATAAATAAATAAATACTACTGGTACTGTTTCTTTGGAGAATCCTGACTAATGCAAGCAGTGTTACCGATCTTTTTTTTTTATTGCATTTTAGGTTTTGGGGTACATGTGAAGAACATGCAAGATTGTTGCACAGGTACACACATGGCAGTGTGATTTGCTGCCTTCCTCCCATCACCTATATCTGGCATTTCTCCCATGCTATCTCTCCCAAAATCCCCACCCCCTGCTGTCCCTCCCCTGTTTCCCGCCGACAGACCCCAGTGTGTGATGCTTCCTTTCCTGTATCAATGTGTTCTCATTGTTCAACACTTGCCTATGAGTGAAAACATGAGGTGTTTGATTTTCTGTTCTTGTGTCAGTTTGCTGAGAATGGTGGTTTCCAGTTTCATCCATGTCCCTACAAAGGACACAAACTCATTGTTTTTTATGGCTGCATAGTATTCCATGGTGTATCTGTGCCACATTTTCCCTGTCCAGTCTATCGTCGATGGGCGTTTGGGTTGGTTCCAATTCTTTGCTATTGTAAACAGTGCTGCAATGAACATTCGTGTGCATATGTCCTTATAGTAGAATGATTTATAATCCTTTGGATATATACCCAGTAATGGGATTGCTGGGTCAAATGGAATTTCTGTTTCTAGGTCCTTGAGGAATCGCCACACTGTCTTCCACAATGGTTGAACTAATTTACACTCCCACCAACAGTGTAAAAGTGTTCCTATTTCTCCCCATCCTCTCCAACATCTGTTGTCTCCAGATTTTTAATGATCGCCATTCTAACTGGCATGAGATGGTATCTCAATGTGGTTTTGATTTGCATTTCTCTAATGACCAGTGATGATAAGCATTTTTTCATATGTTTGTTGGCCTCATATATGTCTTCTTTTGTAAAGTGTCTGTTCATATCCTTTGCCCACTTTTGAATGGGCTTGTTTTTTTCTTGTAAATCTGTTTTAGTTCTTTGTAGATTCTGGATATTAGTCCTTTGTCAGATGGGTAGATTGCAAAAATGTTTTCCCATTCTGTTCGTTGCCGATTCACTCTAATGACTGTTTCTTTTGCTGTGCAGAAGCTGTGGAGTTTGATTAGGCCCCATTTGTCTATTTTTGCTTTTGTTGCCAGATGCCTATGTCCTGAATGGTTTTGCCTAGATTTTCTTCTAGGGTTTTTATGGTGTCAGGCCTTATGTTTAAGTCTTTAATCCATCTGGAACCAATCTTAACCTTTCTAGCCATTTGTGTCCTCACCTATAAAATAAGGGATATTGATTAACTCTGAGCTTCTTTCAAACATAATGTAGTTTTCTAATTCTATAAATCCCAAGTCAAATGATCAATACATTATAGGGGTTGCCCTCAAACTTGATTTGTACCTTTCTGGCATTATCTTTCTCTCTCGAATGGCATAAGGAGGCAGCAGCATGTTGTCTTTTTTCCCTGACACAGGGAAATCTAGGAATTGATTATCTGCCTTCAGAGAAATCTAGGATGAGAGTACAAGGAAACTCTGAATCTCACCACCTTGTTTTGAGAGCACGTTTACCAGGAGAAAATGAATGAGAAAGAGTATGAGTTCAGAGCAGACTGGGAACTAAAGCCATGGTCATGTCTGGGCAAAAGGAACTTAAGGTGAAGACAAAAATCACTGGGGAAGTATATACTCTATTATCAACAAAAATCAGATGATCAATTTGTACATATTACAGGACCAGAGTGTACAGAACTGAGTGGCCTTGGAGGCAGCTCAGGGCATTGGACTTAGCACTTGATTCTTTTGGGTAAAACCATTCAGTGCCACACCACCAGTGTGTGATGATTGCACCTGGCAAGGGTGGTGGTCAAGGTCTACATTGAATTTACTGAAAAATGTCTCCTCTTTTTCTTCTCAACTACTGTGGTTATTAGGCTACATTCTTTAAGTATCTTTACACTTTAAAAATTTGTTAATCATTATTGTTTTTCTTCTGTTATTTCTATTGATAATAAAATAAATCATAAGTCTTAAATAATACATTTCTTGGCATTTTTGGGATTTGATCATGTTTCTGCTTAGTTTGAAGAGTTATTGCTACAAAGAATATTATCAATGGAAATTTATCTAACATGATTAAATGCTTTTATTTGAAGGGTGATATTTATTTTAATGTATTGAAAGTATTTGAGTGTTCTGTTTGCTATTTACTTTATTTCTTATCATTGTTAATTTGAATGATGTTTATTATTTTGGGGGACCTCATAAGCAATACACAATTAATACTTGAATTTATTTTAAAAATTAATTGAGTATATCCTTAGATTGGATTGCCAAAACACTTTGGAGTAAATCTTTGGAATATATTAAGTACTTTTTAATTGGAAATATTTAAACTGAGGTAATGATGAGGGTAATACTATTGTTAATGATTTCTATAAAATTCATTTTAATTTTGTTTACCAATTTCATTTTGGTTCTTAAATTAATGCTGTCAATTATATACATGCATGTAAAATCAGTTAGTTGGACATCTGCAATAAAATGGTAGACTTGAAATTATATATATGTTTTTATTAAAATAATCTTATATTTATATTATCATTTTATAATTCTCAAAATGATTTCATTAATTATCTTTTCATGAATATTATTGTGAACTTACAACTAGAGGCATCATGTTTTCAAACTCTATACTTACAACACTGAATATGACATTGCTTCTGCCTTTAAGAAACTTATATTACAGTACTGTAGACAGATAAGTAAATAATTACTGATCCGGGAAGACCATTATTATAGGAGAGTCATAAATACAATATCTTAGAAGCAGAGGATGAAGCTACAAATTGTTTTGAAAGAAATAGGGATGGGTCAAAGAAGACTATGAAGACAATTTAGTATTTTGAGCCAAATTAGAAAAGATGAGTTGCTGGCTAGGAGGAGAAACTGGGTAAGGGAATTCTAGGGAGATGAACCTGCAAGGATGTAGGGTCTGCTTGCACACAGGGTGTTGGAAAAAAATAGGTAACAATTTAGAAAAAAAAAGGAGAGAGTCAAGATTTAAATTTAGAAAACAAAAAGATTAGAGCCAGATAGTGGAGGGCCTTAAAAATTATTCTAGATATGTCTAGATATGTCTGCCTTTTCCTAGGTAATGGAAAGCCAGTGGAGGTTTAACCCTCCCTTATCATCCAGCTACTTTAAAATGTAGGAAATGCAAATGATCTCAAGTTTATAAGATGTCATCAGCTAACAAATATCAACCAAGTGATAGCCTTCTAATTTCTAACCCTGTACAGTTCAATACCTTACAAATCATTCTGGATCTACTTGAACCAATGTTCCAGTGAGTCAAACAGCAAATGAAACATAAGTTGCAAGGGGTCAGATTTTTGTCTGTGAATTGTGTTCCATTTTTGGTACATTATTTTACAAATTGTTGCTGAACAAGCAAAGAAAAATATGATACTGATGGTTCTGGAGAATATCTTCAAATGTGGTCTAAAATGGCACATCTTGAGGAGATTAGAGGAGACTTATCTTCAAGTATTTGAAAATCTATCATGTAAAAGAAGTAGATCTATTTTGAAGAATAATCTCTGGAGAGTTTACTTAGGGTCATTGTTAAGAGTTATATTTTGTTTTAATATGTGAAAGAATTTTTTGACAATTTGATTTAACTAACAATAGAGCAAGTTAATTTGGGATAAAATAAGCTTCAGTTAACTCATGATATTCAAACAAGAGCTGGGGGGCCATGGATTCTACAGAATAGAATATAGAGCTATATGATATACAAGGTTCTGTGAGCCTAGTAGAAGTTGGTAGATCAGTTGGATAATTTTGATTCAAGAGGGGCAAGTACTGATCTATTAACACGTATGTTTGAAAGTAGTTGGCCTGTTTCAAATCAGCTTAGAACATCAATTTAAGGGGAAAAAAAGGCTCTTTGGCGTTTTCTCAATGCCCTTTCCAAACCAAAGCAGATTATTCATAGTTTCCTTTAATGTCTTCTCTCCTGTTTATGAGGAATGACTCAAGGGAAGTTTTCTTTAATTCAAAACAAACAGATTGTTTACATGATGATGGATGGCCAGTACTTCAAAGTTTCCTGAGACTGTTTACAGCCTATCAGGTATTGTTTTACCTGAACTTCTGGTGACTCAAGAGAAGAGGCAGACTCAGTCCATGAACTCCAACTACTAACTTTCAGCTTGCTCTGTGGCTGATTATGAATTTGCTGAAAAAAGTTGTTACAATACCTTACAAGCAACTGATAGTTTAGCAAGCTGTTAAACTGCAGGTGGACTCTAATGGCTTGGGATACTGGTAATGGCATTGTTACACTTCTGTATCTGGAGCTCCTCTTGGAGAAGGCTTTGAAGAACAGGGGCACATTAATTTTCTGAGGATATATGTGGACTAGGGATTATGAAGCATCATGCTTGGAGAAGACTTTCTTTCTTTTTATTTTCCGTTTTCTCATTTGTGACCTTAATGGCCACTGCTAGTCAGCCCACATTATTGTCCAAAAGAAAAAGAAACCAGGGAAACTGTTGCCATTAAAGAATGTGGACACCTCAGAGATGGTGATGCTAGACACTCTTTCTTCTGTTCTTCTCCATCTGCACTGTTGGATGTAGAACTCATAATTCCCTGAACGGGCTCCAGATCAAATGCTGGTAGTGATTTTCTTTCTCCTATGGTACAGGGTAAGAGTTGAACAGTTACACAGCCACAGAGATGGACTGGCCTGATGGTCTAAAGCTGACTTAGGGAAGGTCCCATCTTCTTAAGTATTCCAGGGGAAGCTCTGTTAGATCATCATTCATGGCTTTCTTTACATGGAAACTCAATTTTTATGTGAAGAAATTGTGGATTCTTAATGTCTTCCCTCTGAAATTCCAATCAGGATATACAATGGGTTAATGGTGGGGTGATTGCATTAAAGGTTTATGGGTGGAGCTGTGAAAAAACTTACACTGTGCAAGTAACTTAGAAAATAAAAAAAAAATCTTTTAACGTATATATTTTCTTGAATAATATTTCTACAAATATAATATTCACTCCTACAAATTATCTGCTTCATCTTTTAGATGTCATATGAGTATCTGGAGGCCTAATGCTTGGCTTTTTATTCCAGAAATGACTGGTAATAGGTTTACCATCCTCCTTTGGGGTGAAGGGGACATTCTTTCATGAGTATAGTTTCTCTAAAATTCAAAATTGTTTGAGAATGTTTTAGTGGCTAGAGACGTGAGCATAGATTCAGAACATAGAGGCCCCAGTGTCCTCTCTGCCACGAATGTCACCGTGACATGCTATAAATCATTACCTTTCTGGCCTGTTTTTTTTCATCAGTCAAAATTTAAAGTGGACCTCGATGGCTCTTAATCTCCCTGCAAACTCTAACATGAATATTTTTATATTGACAATATTTTCATAAGGCAGGAGAGCCACTCCTTGAGAATAGAGTATATCATATGGCATTTAAAAAAAGAATAAAAGAAGTTGCCTATATCAACGTAAAATTTCAAGCAAATAATCCCTTTCCAAGTAGCAAAGTAATAACAAAATAGTCTGTCTTTGGAAATACATTTTTATAAGATGTTTTTATTTATTTTGTGGATTTTTAATAAATGCCTTTTTATTAAAACATGCTAAAGAAAGAATTGGAGAAAAGCTAGTGTTCTTTCAGGCCATGTTATTTGTCAAAGTTGTGATTGAGACTTGACAGTTTCCTAACATTTTCTCCTTAGCTTCTTTTAGAGAGTTTTATTTGCTAGTTTATTTTAGGTTTATTCTCTCCTATTGTTAATCCCAGAGAGGAAAAAATGAAAATGAATAGATAATTATCTAGATAAAAAGCTCCCACTTGCCCTCCTCAATGTTATAATAGTTTCTCATATCCTCTTACTTTTTCAAATATGCCTTTGGTTTTCATACCAGTGGTCTATCCTGAACCTCTTATTTTTCCCACTCTGACACTGAAAGCATCGTTTGCTATTAGTGGACAAAGAGTACCTCTTACTTACTCTTGGAGGAAGCTGCAGTGCAAGGGTTTAAGCAAACACATGTATTAGGCTGTGTATAGTTTGGCCTGGGAAGTATCTAACAAGCACAGGCCTCCCACCATTTTCCTTGGGAACCTTTTTTGAATGTCCTCTGTGGCTTTGTTTCCTCTTCAGTTAAGTCAGGCTCTTTCTATTCCCAACTCCCCTGCTCGTCTTTGGTAGTAAATTGTCACTCAGGTGCATGCTCTCATTTGCAAAACCAGGGGTCACTTGTATGTTGTGAAATATTTGAATCACCTGGCATTCTGTCATCATTATCTCATGTTGGCACTAATGCCCCTTTTCTCAGCCTTAACTCTCGTTACTTTACTTAGAGTCCATATTTCTGCCCACTGCATCTGTTTTCGCTACTTTGAAAAGAACAAAGTACTAGTTCTGATCCCCATAGGGGTCAATTACCTTCCCGGTGCTCACCATCACATAATTCATCTCCAACTTCAACTGCCATTTTGCACATGGGGTGTTCGAGTCACAGTTAAGGGAGGAAGGAAGGGTAGATTGGAGTCAGAGAGAAGGCAAATATTTTGAATAGATTTGTACAAATCCGTCAGTGCACCTGGAAAAACTACATAGCAGAATAGACAGAGCAGAAGTATTTGAATTAGAAAGTAGTGTTCGAATCTAGACTTTGGGGCATATTCACTGTTTGCCCTTAGGAAGTTGCATAACCTCTATAAACACAATTTCTTTATGTATACACTGTAGACAATGATGACAATCTTATTGGATTGTTGTAAGGAAAAAAGATAATAATGTATTCAAAGTGCCTGCCACTTGAGAGAGAGAAGCCCTAAATAAATCATAGCGATTAGTATCACTAATACTGCAATAGCACAGTCCTCAATGTAATTTGACAATTATTCATTCAACAACACCTAGATATTCTAGTCTGTGTATTAGAGTTGATAGAGTGTATGAAAGAGGTATAAATTGCAACTCTTTTTACCTTCACGTCATCTTCAGCTTTGCCTACTGAATAATATCCAATACTTTAGCAAGATATTCAAAGTTCTTTCAACTTATCCTCAGCCACATTTTTTTTCAAACTTCCTCTTTTCCCCTTCGCTTCCACAGTTTGCATTCTTGCCAAATCAGGGAGCTCACATTCATATAACTCTTTTGGTTTCCTTTGGCTGAAGATACCAGAATGAGGCAAATCCTACTGATTTAAAGATCTGAAATAAATATAACTTTCCCTGTGGAGTCTTTCTTTTCTACCCCACCCTCACACAGGAAGGGTGTTTTATATAAAACACAGTATGGAAAGCCCTTAATAGATCTTGTTCCCTGCTTCTCGTCTCCCTTACTTTTCTTGTCTTTCTTACCTGTCAATGTAAGTTTCAGCTAGCAAGACCTCTCCTTCTTTAGCAGAGGGAGCAAGAAGAGAATTCGAGCTCCACTACTTATCTGCTGTGTTCCCTGGACAAGTCGGGAATCTATTTTTACGTCTATAAATGGGGGTTGTCAATGACTTGTGGAACTGAGCAGATGTGTATGATGCACCTGGCATATAACGGGAGATTACTTTTTAAATATGATAGTGGCACTTCTACTTGGATTTATACATGGTTGTGTAAGTGCCTGTCACTAGATTTGAGTTCATCAAAGCCAGGGACAACCATTAAGTATCACTGGATCTCCATTACGATCACAATGCCTGATAACTGTTGGTTAAATGCACACATGCCTTCATGTCTTTCCTTCTTTTCTCCAGAAATACTGTTCCTCAGCAGGCTCTCATGCACTGAGGTGGCTCCAGCTGATACCTAGGTGTCTGTGTGCTTACTTTTCTAAGATCAGAACACCTTCTGCTACTTTTACATAGTTGGTGGCTCTTGATGGTTCTTAGAATTAAAGTGAGAATTATAAATATCCTCCATCTTTTCTTTTCTTTTTCTCCATTTCCTCCACTAAAAGAGACCTTCTTTTTGGTTCTCTAAGCAGGGTTCATGTATTTAACCATATGTCTTTCATGTCATGGAAAACTAAAGTTTTTATGCAAGCTAAATAATAGGCTTCAATGGAGCAATATAATCCCAAATAAAGGAAAAAACAGGGTGATTGATTAGTTTACTTTGATAGAAATTAAAGTTTCAAAATAAGATTTGAGCAAAAGAAAAAGACTGCTTTTAGCATTCTGGCTGGGGAGTTTTATGGTACTGCTTTGGCATTTGTTTATTTATTTTAGAGGTAAGAGAAATTTTTATTTATTTTTTATTTATTCTTAATTTTTTTTTATTTCCATAGGTTTTTGGGGAACAGGTGGTGTTCAGTTACATGAGTAGGTGCATTGGCTTTTAAAAGAGGTTGGTCACTAATCTATTGGGAAAATGTGCAAATGAGGACACAAGCAAAATATTTGATAAAATTAAGCATGCTTTCAAAAGGATATTAAATGCAGAGTTTGTCTCTAGGTCTGACGTGCTTACTCACTTAAATGGGGTCATACATTTTTGGGAATCACAATTCTTCCTGGTGAGTGGAAGCTTACCAGGAAGCTCTAAAAACCTCTTGATAGTTTTCACTTGCATGTTTTTTGTCAGAGGACTTGAGTTGATTTAATTAATTATGCCCCCCCACTCTCAGTTCCATTTTCATCTGAACCCACATGGCAAAGCTGTAAATGACACATGCGAATAAGAATTCATCTCTGAGGAAAGCCTTCTTACAGGAATGCCAGCTTCCACTTTGTGGGATGCCAGTAGTGTCCTAGGTTTTAGGGCTATTATCCCAAGAAAGGAGTTCATCTTGCCTTTTCTCCTGTCTTCCAATGTCAGTGCCAAAGTATCTTATTTTATGTACATTTGAAGAATAAGGCGAGGCTGTGGAAAAAGACATTTCTATTAAAATTAAAATGATAGCTCATTTATTTTAGGAATTTTGTTCTATCCTAATAATGTTGAGGGATATATCAGATTGTCTTTACTTTCACTTATGTGTCATCAAAACTCAAGCAAGCATCTTACACTCAGCTTAAATCTTTCTAGCTTGTTGTTAACATTTTAATTAAACTTATATTTCACAAAAATGAGATTGGAGTGGATTTAACCTCCAGAATGATTCATTTCTCTCTATGGAGAGATATTTTTCAAAATTCAGATAAGGTATTACATTCATTTTATAAACAAAGAAAATTGAATGCTAAGCCAGTATTTTTTATATGGTTCATGAGACTTTATTTTAATTTTTGGTTTTAGGCAGTACATGCAATCATGATAGCGAGCCTCCTGAGATTCAGTTTGCTTTTGATTTATGAATTTTCTAACTGGAATGCCATAGTCATGTAGATATTTTGCTGGAATCCAATCTTTCCAAGGCATCAATTTAGAGTTATCAGTAAATTTTAGGTTAGAAAGTGTATCAATGCACAGTACATGCTGTAATGAGCTCTGGGACAGGCAAACTGAGGCTCAAACCCAGCTCTATTCCTTGGGAACTCTAACCTTAGCCAAATTTCTTCTCCTTTCTGTGTAAATGGATGTCTTGATGCCTACACTGCAGGGTGATGTTGAGAATCAGATATTTTACAGTATGCAGAGATCCTCACATTGTGCCCAGCATATAACGGGATGCAATTGCTGTGTTATTGTGTGGTTCCTGGAAGAACAGCATGCATGCCACTTGGGAAATGGTGAGAAATGCAAATTCTGCCTTACCCCAGATCTATTGAATCAGAAATCTGCAATTGGGGCCCCAAAACTCATATTTTAAGAAGTCTTCTAGGCAATTTGGACGCCCGCTCAAGTTTGAGAAACTGTCAGAGAGTCTTACAATCTAAAGAACGACATTTACTGACTCAGTTCAATAGCAATTTAGAATTATCCTAGAAAGTTAGTACATAAGGTGGCTCGTACTTATTTTAAACATCATAATGAGAAGGACGGTCTTCCTTATAAGTATAAAATCTTCATATATAGATAAAATAACTAAAAATTGTTAATAGTTTATTATTTTCTATGGCTTATAAAAGGTGCAGTATACCAATTATCTTATTTAATCCTCAAGACAACCTCAAGAAAGAGTGGCTCTTAGCAGCCATCTTTTACTAAGCAAGTAACTTGGATTACAGAGGCCAACTGAACAAAAGTGATAGAGGTGGACCTTCCATTCTAACAAATTTCAGAGATTTAATGCCTAATCCCTATTAGAAAAATAGTCTATGAAATCAGACTGAACACAGACATCTTCTTAATTTCGATGAGATTGCTAAACAGACACAATTTCATTCCAATTTTTAAGAAAGTGTTAGACTTCCCCGGAAAGTCTATTAAAAGAGCTTTTCTTCCTGTTCTAGGTCATAGCAAACTTTTTCACCTTCTTTCTGGAATTTATCCCAACCTGTATCATTTATGAATGTTTACACACACACACACACACACACACACACACACACACACACACAGACAAATGCAAACATATATTGCTAGGAACTTCATGAGGCCAGAGTCACATTTATTTGCCTTATTCACCCTTTGTAGCCCAATGTCTAGAACAATGCCTGGAACATTACTTGAACTCAAACATTATTTACTTAATATAATAAATGAATAAGCAAATTTCTACTGGTGCTGGTAAAAATTTCAAAGACTCACAGCTCTGAAAAACAATCTTTTCTCTAATCCTGTTGAACTGAAGAAATTGTGGCTGAATCTCTATTTAGAAAGCAGATAGATTGATTTTAGTAGTTTTAACATTAACATGGCCAACACACCCACAAGTCATGAGATCAATGTGACATTCATTCAGCCATTAATCATCGAGACATACGCTTTGAAGTTGAAAAGGACCTTGGAGAACATCTAATCTCTCCTTGTGCAGATTGGGAATTTGGGCCCAGGGGTTAAGTGGCTTGTTCAAGGTTAAATGCTGATCAGGGGCTAGGCTGGAAGTGATGCTGGAAATCGAGGTCGGCTGATTCCTGGCCCAGCACTTTTCTCACTCTGGACTGTTTTCATTAAATGTACCGGCCCTGAATGCATGTGAGCATGTAATATCTAAACTGCGTTCGCACCCTGTACCCTTCTACAATGCCGTGTTAATGTGAGTGACAAATGCAAATGGAATTTTCTTTTAAACTGGCTTTGCCACTAACAAGCTATGTAGTCTTCAGCAAATTACTTTAACATCATTGTACTCAGTTTCTTCATCTCTAAATTTTGGAAAAATAGTAGTTCCTACTTCGCAGGATCATGAAGATTAAAGAAGATGAATTGTGTAAAGGGTTTACAATGGTACCTGACACGTAATACACTCTCTGTAAGTGTTAACAGTTCTTACTAATATTATCTTGGGTAGGAAAGTTTGCAATGGGATATTTTCGTCTGAGTTTGAGCGATGAACAGATAAAAAGCGAAACCGAGGCTAACAGTGAGTTTTCATAGAACTCAGACAAGCAAGATCTTCACAATTTCTATTTGTGATTAGATGAGCAGGCAGAATTCTTTCTTGCTTTTAATCCCACTTGACTCTTGGGACCGGGACTATCAGTTCATATTATTTATTGAACGATTTGGACTTGGGAAAATTTGACTAAGCACAGCAGAGCAGGGTACATGGAGTGACCTAAATTCTTACCAAGAGTTTTGGATTATGAGTACAAATTCCATTTGAAATATGCAATCCACAAACAAGAAATCCATGTGGTTGGAGTTACGGTTGATACCTGAAGAAGAGAAGTTCAAAGTCTCTTACTTAAGTCTGCAGTTTATGATGAGGAAAACAAATGAAGGTGAATCTTGCTTGAAAAAAAGATATGTTTCTGAACATTTATACAAATAAAATCTTTAAAGTTCAGATTTAAATATTGCTATAAAGTTTTTTATTTACTTAAAAATCACAGTGGAAATACATCATAGATTTTTTTTCTCTTCTAGAGCTAAATCTACCTTAATTTGATCGTAAGATGAGGAAAATACTTTATATAGAACATTGTGTATAGGCTGGGCACAATGGCCCATGCCTGTAATTCCAACACTGTGGGAGGCTAAAGTAGGAGGATAGTTTGAGGGCAGGAGTTTAAGACCAGCCTAGGCAGCATGGTGAGACTCCAAATCTGGGAAAACAAAAAGAACCTTGTATATAATATACAGTGTATATAGTATACATAGTGTATATATACTGTACATATACATACCTGTTTATGTATACACACATAGAAACAAACATACATATACATATATAGACACATATGAACACATATGTTTGTATTTGTGTCACATTTAAAAATGCATTACAAAATGCATTACAAAACAAAACGCATTACAAAACAAAAAAATGCCCATTACAAAACAAAATTCTAAACTGAGCTGAGACAGTGAGTTCATGTCGTTCACTAATTGCTATGCAATTAGACTTACAGCAAACGTAATAGATTGTTTGGGTCAAATTGGTAAGAAGCAGGCTAATGCACTCTGGTGGCATTTGCCACTGCCATTATATTCTCCTAATTAGGGAATTGTAACTACTTAAGCCATTTACAAGATGGTCAATAAGAACATTCATATCAGAGGAACTCAGCACACAATGTAAAACATATTTAGAACATAGAATGTTTGGTTAGAATCTGGTGTTATTCTTTTGCTTTTAAAAACAAAGAGATATAAAAACCAGTTTCACTTGTTTGTTTTAGGATTTCATTCTGTGTAATTCTATGTAAATGTGACTTCTTTTTGAGGACCCCAAAAATGCACAGTTACTTCTTATAGGCAGACCATGTTTACATTCCAAAACGAAGAAAAGACCTGTGTTGAAGCCTGCACTAGCACAAAATGGGAACTTCAAAATTGCCTCTGAAGATTCCATTAGAAGAAAGAAATGGTCAATTATCCATAATTAATATTTACTGAGGACTCAAGGGGACTTAGCAGGTATGAGAGGATGTCAAACACACCCACAAAAAGCTGTGTGATTTCAAGTTAAATATAGATTTGACTGTGGACTTTTCCCACTAGTAGTGTATTTTTTCATTCCTTTAGAAATCTAGTTATATATATTTAAAGAAGGGTTAACTGTATATTTTTTAACTTGTTTCTTTTTTATTTCTCCCTGAAGCAAAAAGAAGCAACAACAACAAAAATAAAAGTTTTTATGATCCTGCTGAATCAAGATACTAAAACATGAGTTAACTGAAGAGGCGTGGTGGTTTTAATGAAGAAAAATAAAACAATTTAAGCGTTGCCAGGTGGAAAATGAAACAATCTCTTTATATGGAATGTGTAGAAGGGGATGAGGCACAGGGATGTTTTGGAAGGCAGTTTCCAATGTCAGGAATTTTTTGCCATGGTCTTTGATCTGCAGGCCAATTTTAATCTTGGTCTAAAAGAAAAAATGAGGAGGAAAACTATTACTTGGTTTAATGAAAAAAGTCTCAGTGAACCAAGATTGACTATGGAAAAACAAGCCAGGAGAAAGGGTGTTGATTCAAATAAACAAACCTTAAAAACAAAAATCAAAATGAAACTAAAATTTCCCTACACACACACACACACACACACACACACACCTGCACTCACACACACACACCTGCACTCACACACATTTCCCAAACACCACCACCAAATGCTTAATATGCTGTGCATACACAGCTATACTATTTTTCAGTATCCTCTGACTACAATTTCTTTTTATTGAATAGGACTTTTCTTTCTTTCCAGGCTCAGTTATTAGTGCTATCTGATAACTTTATTATCCACATAATTTGGCTTCTAAAATTATGTGCACAATCACCTGCCTATGAAATACAGCCTATGGTAATAGGTGTTTTTCATTGTCACTCTGCTGGTAAAATGTATTCTGACTTTGTTGCATGGACTGGCTTTTACAAGTAAAAACCACATTGATGTTAAAGAAAAAGTGGCAGGAGTGTTGTTGCCGATCTTTGGTGCCCTGCCATAGACAAAACTGACTTGGGCGGCTATGGCAGTATCCCAGATATATGGAATTCTGGATAAAATTCAGCTTGTTTAAAACAAAACAAAGCAAAATATTTGCCTAAGCTCAAAAACATGAAAGGGAAAATCTTGAGTGGCCAGAGAAAGAAATGCAGAGTCATGGAGATGAACCGGTCTGCATGGGGAGTTTCAGGGCTATCAGGCTGAATATTTTTCTCAGGTGTCTGGGTTTCCATACCAATGGGGACCAGGGTCTAAGACACTCTGTAGAATATGAGAATGTTGTTTCATTTTTTAACTTGGATAAAACCAACACTAAATCTAGTGTCTAAGGAAGCCTGGAAGCCATGCACCCACCCTTAGTTATAGATACAAACAGAGACCCCTGTGAGAAACTAGAATTCCATGCCCACCGTGAGTACAGGTAAAAAAGTTCTATAACATGGACAAGAAACTAATACCATAAAACTAACAGATAACCCTAAACTAAAACTGAAAACCAAATGCAAACAATAGGAAAGTCCTCTTGAGACTGCAGATAATAGAGAAATCTGGAAGGGAACTTAAATGATAATGTTTAGAATTTTTATAGATGAAGAAATGGATTCTACCTATGTTACAGAAACAAAGAAAGCAGACTGGAAAGTGAAACCAATAGAAATTTTAAAAGTGAACTTAAAATAAAAAACTTAAGTGAAAAATATATTAGATATATTTCCACCAATTCTGGAATTAGATTTATTTCACAAAGGGTGTGAGTAGGGGAAGTAGAAAGTAAACTATTTATTGAAGAGTGATGTTAAACTCAATAAACCAACAGTTTTTTAGCTGTGGGCTTTCTTCTTAATTTCTTATAAAGTATCTAGGCAACAAACTTATCTAAATTATTTATTTCCTTTACATTCTTCAAATTCTAAAAATCATAATTGATTTCCAAACTTTAACTCGTAGCATTATTTTATTTTTTGTTTTATTTATTTTTATTTTTTTGAGACGGAGTTTCACTCGTCACCCAGGCTGGAGTGCAATGGTCCGATCTCAGCTCACTGCAGCCTCCACCTTTGGGGCTCCAGGGAATTCTCCAGCCTTGCCTCCTGAGTAGCTGGGATTACAGGCACCCGCCACCACACCCGGCCAATTTTGTATTATCGGTAGATACCAGGTTTCACTGTATTGGTCAGGGTTGTCCTTTTGTCTTGATCTTGTCTGAGAACTGGGCATGATTTTTTTCATTCTACAATGCTATAAAAACATGCTCAAGAGCTTATTGCTCATAATTTCTTCAGGCATTCTTTTTCTGTTATTTTCTAAGAAGAGAACTGAAATAAAGCAAATCCAATTCTGCATATCCTTGTTCTATTGTGTCCATTTTTATAGAAAAGTTTCCTGCATCGCCCACATTCAGAGGTCTATTTGCAATCAATGTTAAACACGTCACTCTAAAATAGCTAGACTGTATGCAGCTTCCTTTTCCCAGCTATTCTTCTATTTGTTGTTTTTCTTAAGGCACATACCAGCGGTCTGCTTTCATTTATCTGAATATTCATTTAGCCCAGAGGTTCAGTCTAAGCAGCCATAATGCCCCTTTCTCAGGACATCAATAAATCTGATATATTTTGTCTATTTATCTCACAGACAATAAATACCCTTATACAAAGTGCATTTCATAAATTAGCTCAAATTACATTTGGGCTGCTTTGGAGCTGCAGAGAAAGGTGCCAAACATTTGATATGACACAAAATTGAATTTAACTTCAGGGGAAAACAAAACTTTGGATTCTCTCATTAAAAGTAAAAGTGAAAAATCTATGTGTGTGTGTGTGTGTATGTGTGTTTAAATCAAGTCATTTATTTTCACTTATCTGTCATTTTTATTGAAGGACTTCATGGTGATGTATGTTTCCTGAGGTTTAGGTGTAAATCAAAATGAGCCTATGTGTTTAAAAGTGTATGGTTCATCTTTTAGATGGTTTATTGCCCGCTGTTTATTATGAACTATTAAAAGAATGTGAAAAATTAGAAAACATTGGTTCAAGCTCGGCTTTGGCACATTTTACCTCACTTCCTTTTATCTGTCTTCTCGTTCACTTATTCGTTGTTTTCTACCTCAACACCAAACATTTTAGTTGGTGATACTGGAATAGTGAAGTTTCCTGCTATTTGGAAATTTAAAACTTGCTCTCATTATGCTTTGCTTCACTACAGAAGAGCTTCACAATTTTTCTTAACCAACTTTTTGGGTATATGACTGCCAAGATTGTATTGTGAGAAATTCTCTTAGGGATAAAATTTAGCTTCTGAATCTGGGGGAGCTGAGCACTATGTTGTTCAGCCAATTTACTGATTTTTCTTGTTTTTCTTTTCCTGATATCTGGAGCCCTCAAACCAAAACATTAGCCAGCAGGCGTTTCTCAGAGAACAGGAATTCAAAAATGAGTTCTCCGTGATGTAGTGTGTACTCTTTGGAATTCACCGGATTTTTATAATCAATAGTTGCCTTCCTGTCTCATGATGACCCTCAAATATAATGACAGTAATGAACTAGCAAACTTGGATATGTCTTTCTAAACTCCATAAAAAGAAAACATAAAAATCTTAATTGATTTTATTACAGTCCAGTCAAATTGCATGTTGTTTTTTTTTTCCAACAAAGTAATGAAAATGTGTTGAATGTCTACTATGTGAAAAGCACTGTGCTTGCTGCTGAAGAGGAATCTAAGTACATGTTACATGTGGTCCTATGTACATCAGCTTTGTCGGATATAGGAGCCTCTACATTTTATTCTGTGTCTGTGATTGAGAAAGTCATTCTGCTCTGGGAACCATAAGCTAGTCATTTGTGTATGAGACTTTAATCATCTAATTCAAGATTAGAGAAAACAGAGACCACAGTGGGAATAGCTGTATGTTCTGACCATCTTTAGCATCCTTGACTGTCATTTTAAGGAAACAGTGATGAGCAAATCCTGCAATCAGGGTATTTGCAAATGGTCTCTGAGAAGATTGAATTTGCAGATAGTCGCTGAGAAAATTTAACACTATTGTGAAGAAGTCTTTGGGAATCTTTGGCACAGGCTCTTGCTGACTTTTTTTCTGGTATAATTATTATTACACTCTTATTATTGAATTATTATTGATATAACGATACCAATAATATATCTGGTACAATTGAATGCAATTAGTATTGAATTAATTATTCAACTGGGTAGTATTTATTCTTTTTCTATTATATGGAAGAGTTTATATAAGAATAGGCTTGTTTGTTTCTTAAATGTTAGGAAGAATTCACTGGTGAAGATTTCTCATCTGTGTATTTCCTTTGGGGAAATATTTTAATAACAGATGCAATTTATTTTGTAGATACAGGCCTATTAAGATTTGGTATTTCTTCTTGTATTAGTTTTTTAATTGTGTTTCTTCAGGAGTCCGTCATCAAAATTTTTCTACTTACTGGCACAGAGGATATTGGCACAGTATCCTACACTTTTAATACTTTAAAAAATATCCATAGGATTTTCTTTGGCTATCATCTAAAATGCATGCATACAGCTTGTAATATTTGAAATATAATTTTTATGCTCATATATTTATTAGATCTTTAAATAACAAAAATGATAATATATATATTTTTGTTTATATATTCTTTGTATATATATATTTATATGCTATTACTTAAAATATATAAAATAATTATAAATGATGTACATATTTTTATATGTAGCATTTATATGTTATTTTTTGTTTTATGTATTTTATGCATACATTCACAATTTTCTAAATATTCTTATAAAATATTTTAATGTGTGCATATTTAAAATACATAACATATCGAGACAAGAGAAACTTTCATTTTCACTCATTCAGGGCCTGCGCTGCCCTGAGCCAGGTTACAATTTTTGTAAGGCTCCTCTTAACTCATGTCCATACTGCTCCAAGCCTTAGTCTCTAGAGATTGGGGTGTTTACTGAAATCTCCAACTCGTTGGTGGGCTCTGAACTGCAATATTTATTTCCTAGGCCCAGTAAAACTGCTGAAAACTCTGTTTTAATTTTCAGAGTCTCAGTTTCTTAACCTCTTGCTTCACAGCTAAAGAATTTGGTAAAGACCTTGACCTTGTGCTCACTTGTTCATCCTCCCCTTTTTTACAGGATGTAAGCTGCCTTGAGGCCCTGAATTCAATTTTTGTCTCTCCATTGCTGTCAAACTGAGATGCTCAGCTGGCCTATTGGCCTCCTGGCCCAGGTCTTGACCTCAGATTTTTCACCTTTTACCCAATGCCAACAATCAGCAACTGCTCCAAGGGAAAAATGGGTCTAAGAAGTAGGCTTATCTCTCCTTGGTTCTCTTCTCTCCAACATCTTGGCCCCTCAATTTCTGGTCTCAGCAGCTTTGTGCTGCTTTCAAACTTACAACTGTGTGTTTTATCTCACTTTTCTCATTGTTCTTGACAGGGGTTTCATTGTACTCCTGTGTACTCAACATAGCCAGAGTAGAAATCCTGGCATGACTAACATAATTTTTCACTCAGCATTTCTGTGTGGTATTTACAGTGCTAAGGTCTCTTTCTAATTAACACAAGACAATTTTATTGTCTTGTAATTATAATTTGGATGAATATTATATTATACATAATAGTAAACATGCATTCTCTAAGTGTATAAAGGTTTAGAAAACTTATTTGTGGATAATGTTTAAAAATATAACAGATCCTCACACTTCTAAGTCCAAGTCTATGTTTATGAAAGCATTCTAGTTACAGAACTAATTTTATGAAACTAATTTTTGTTCACAATCCACATATATACTTTTTATTTTGGGTTATTACTATTGTTGAAACAATATTATTATTAACAAGCCCTATTCATATTTCCTATTTCAGCATCACTTTCAATAAGTCATGTAGTTCAATATGACAATGTAGTATATCAGTTTAGATATAAACAAGTACACATTAGACACATTGATATACAAATTATTCATGCTATTTTAAAATGACAGAATAGAAATAATGAAATATTTACTTTAATCCCTGATTTTAGTATAATAATTCATTAAATACACCGTGCCTGTATAAGTGGGGTGTTTTTTAAAGGCTCATTGACAAATTTTGAGGTCTCCAGAAAAGTAATAATGTTAAATCAATCAGATTTTCAAGCCAATTGGATATGAACCTAGAATTTGGAAGTAAGAGTGATGGACAAAGATTAAATAGCCCTTTGTTAATCAGCCGGTAGCAAAAGCCCTACTGCCTTTGAAAAATATTGATTAAAGCTGATTGATGGACTTCATGGATGGAAAGAGAAACAGGAACTGGATACATCAACTCATGAAGCTAGGCTCCTTCATTAGGGAGATGGAAATAAAGTCGTACTATTTATACATGCTGTCTGATTCACTTCAAATATGTTTTTATTTTAATAGTTTTTCAGTCTTTCTGTCTACATTGTGCTAAAAATACATATGCTGAAATAATACCTTTATGCACAGAAAATAGAAAAAGGGGAAGGTAATTGTGCAGTCAGTTGTTCTTTTAAGCCAATTAAATTCCTTCACAGGGAGATGCTTCTTTGTGCTCCCTGATGCTTGCACTATGTGTTCACTCATCAACATATAGCTCTTAATTTTGCCATTTCATTTGACATCAATGGGGAAACCACAAGTAATTTAACTATTAATGCAGCTGCCATACCATTTCGAGTACAGATAACACATTATTATTATGTATGCACTAAATCAACCAATATTGATCTACTATGGAGCATGTATGAACAGAATGTTGTGCAGACACTGGGGAAAATGCAGAAGAGGAACTTAAAGCCTACTGTATCTACTAGGAACCTATGCATGCTCTGCATTCATATCAAAACCCCATCTTGGCTCTTAAGACTCTTAGGGAAATTACAGCCTAAAATTAAGATTTGAATACTTGGTTCTACCTATCCTCTCTCTCCAGCATATGATGCCATTTTCCATTGCCAAAGAAAAGCAGGGCACTGAGTTCGTTAACTTCAGTCGTGTCTAAATCACAGGGTCTGTTAAATCACAGGGCTAATATCTTTTGCCTCATATGTTCATTAAAGGTCTGACCACAGAGGGATGTTCAGAGGAATGGCAGGAATGAGTTTCTGATCAAAAGGAGAAAAAGAGCCTTTATAAGATCTTTCACTTTGTAAACAGATATGCACATGATGCAGCTTACTGACCTCCACCCTCCATGACTGCTACTCTGTATAAATTTCCAGTATATCACAAAGGGAAAAACTAGACTTCCTGTTTCGAAAGCTACTTTAGCTACTGTAAAATTGTGGTCTGACTAGGCAAAAATTAGGAACACCAGAGGACAAGTTTCCTGGGCAGTAAGGAGGAGAGACTTTTCTTGTCTTGTGCATCATACAGCATAGCTAACTTCAGGATGAGCTGTGGGTACAACCACCGGGGAGGTGCAGAAGTCAGTCTTGTAACCAGTTCTTCCTTCTAACACCTGAGCAAGCCCTACTCATAGCAGTCCCCATAGCCGTCCTCTACCTTTACTTTCCTCTCAACGCCCACCCTCATACTTGTCCAGAGTGTCTGGATACCACTGGGAGAGGGCGTTGGCCTGGGGGACCGCAGCTAGAAGGACGTCAGTGAAAGCAATGCTGTTTATTATATTGATGTTTAAGAAGAGACAATGGCCCAGAAATATGGGCCTGAAAAAGTAGATAATAAATTTCAAGAGAGCATACTCATGTATGAGGGAGTTGGTGAGTCTGATACATTAGGTAAATGAAATTTGCATGATTTTTATTGTTTTCTTTGTGAATTCAAGTTGCTGGTGGCTGGCCAGCAAGTAAGTAGAAGTGCTAGGCAGAGGACAAGCTACTTCAGGAAGTTTCTGTGGCAGGTGAGTTTGTAGTGGACTGAACATTTGTGTTTCCCCCCAAAATCATAAATTGAAATCCTAACTCTTGATGAGATGGCACTAGGAGATGGGGTCTCCGGGAGAAGACTAGGCCATGAGGATGGATTCTTCATGAATGAATATAATGCTCTTATTATAAAAGGGGCCACAGAGAGTTCTCTTTCTTTCTTCCACCATAGGAGGACATAGGAGGAAGATGTGATATATGAAGCAGGAAGCAGGCCCTCTTCAGACACTGGATCTGCAGACACCTTGATCTTGGACTTCTCAGCCTCCAGGATGGTGAGAAATGAATATTGTTGTTTAAACTATCTACTCAGTGGTATTTTTGTCATAGCAACTCAAACAAAGTAAGACACAGATATTTTTTAGAGATGAGGTCTCTCTGTGTTCCCCAGGCTGGTGTTGAATCAAACTCCTGCCCTTAAATGATGCTTTCATCTCAGCCTCTTGAGTAGCTGGGATTGTAGATACATGCCTGAAACATAATTTAAGATCAAGTATTTACGGATTATTTTATTTAATAAACACTTGAATAGAACTTAATTGGTGATATACTCTGCCATAAAAACTAAAAATATTAACTAATACTAACTCTGGGAGTTTGGTTCTGTTATTGTGCCTGTACTATATAGGGAGGAAACTGATCAATCAAGAGGTTAAGTGGCTTTGCCGAGGCTCATAACCAAAAAGTTGCAGGGCAGGGTCTGCATTAGGCAGGCTGCTGTTAACCTGGTGCCCTGAAGCACTTTACTGAATCTCAACAAGGGCTGCTTAACCAAAAGTTAGGGGATGGATCTTGCTTTCAATGAGAACAGAGACAACTTCTCCCAAGACTAGCTGTTTAGGGAGCACTAGCTCAGCTTTGGGCTTGGGAGTGGAAAAAAGGATGAAATCCTAAAAACGAAATTTCCAGCATCAGATTTAGAAGGAGGGTAAAAACAGATGCAGCTGAAAAGGGAGACCACTCACGGAGTGACATGAAACAGAGAACCCATCACTGCGGAATTTGGAGAAAACCGGAGTCCCTGGCATTTTGACCTTGGGCTGACCTAGGAGTGACTCTCATGGGAGAGGCACTGCAAGGCAAGTGGAATTACAGGATAAAACACTTTATGCCAAAAAAGCAAAATCTGGGAAACAAACAGTCCTGAATGACCTAGAAGAAAAGGCGTGGGGCAGGAGCTGATGGAAGGCACTAGGATTTCTAGTTTGGCAGGCTCTCTCAGGCACAAGTCTGATTATTTTACCCCTACCCTCCACATCACCACCTCCTTTTCCCTATCCCTGCTCATCTCCTGCCTCATCCATTCAAACCACTCATGTAGCTACTGCGGCTCCTCCCTGGGACAGCCACCTTGCAAATACTCCTCCAAGCCTTGCTGACTTCTCCTATCCACACAGCCTGAACTTAGCTTCATGCCCCAGTGGCTACTTTTTTAAGCAAACAGAGTCACGCATCACTTGACAACAGGAATACGTTCTGAGGGACATGTCAGGTGATTTTATCGTTGTGTGAACATGAACAACATAGCATGCACTCACACAGACCTAGGTGATGTAGCCTACTGCACACCCAGGCCATGTGGTAGAGCTACAAACTATAGCTCTCTTAGGCTATAAACCTGTACAGCATGTGATTGTTATGAATATTACATGAAATTGTAATACAATGGCAAGGATTTGTATATCTAACATAGAAAAGCTACAGTAAAAACACAGTATATAAACTTATGGGACCACTATCGTGTTTGTGGTTTGTCATTGACCGAAATTTTATGTTATGACTGTATGTGGATACTTAAGCGTGCCTTTTCTAATTTATTAGGAGGGTAAGAATTAAATTTAATTCAGTGAATATAAAAGAACAAATCTATGGCAGTTAGATTCATAAACAATAACAAAACAACATAATTTGTACTATCATGTTTATCGTTATAATAGATTACTAATACTTGCTAAAAAGAGTCAGACATGTCACAGTTAATCTTTACAATAGCCCTGTGTAATAGCCATACTTCTATATTTAAGTGAGGAAGCTAAAACTTAAGGAGTTTAAGTAATTTGCCAAGGGTGGAAAGTAGGTGAGCTAGGATTTGAACTCAGACTTATTGCAAAGCCTTTGGTCTCAACCCTTAGGTTGTATCGATTCAGATATAAATTTAAACTGGGACTCATAAGAATACATGTGCAGAAGATATATGTAGTTAGGTGAAATTGTTAATTATTTCTATGTATAAGAACCTAGTTTTTACCATTGATAAAATGGGGATGAGAATTACCTAGCTCACCGGATTTAAGCTAGACACTATTAACGAAAATGCCTTATAAACAATGAAGTGTAAGTAATTACAAAATACTACTACAATGGATGGATAATGGCTGTTGGAGGCAGACATGCACACATCTATACTTACACATACATATATTGGCAGGAGGTTACAGCTTGCTTGAGTGACTGGGCAAGCCATATGTAACCAATCAATTAGTGCACTGAAAATCCATGTACAATTCATATCTCATAGGTACTATTGTAGAGAAAAAAACAACAGAAAAAATTTTCCATGATGTATCCGATTAAGAATGAAGAGCTAATGAATTAGAGGAGAAATCAAGAGAGAATAAACTTACAAAAAGAGTTTCCTAACCATCTAGTTTAATGAACTCACTAAAACTTTGAAAAGAAAGTGGCAACTGATTTAACTATTTCATAAGAAAATGTTTGAGAGAAATTTTGAATTTTTATCTGATTTAATAAATGTGAGACCCTGGGATCTCATAGTTTTCTTCCTAGCTATTGACATTAATGAACTTTGGACACCTCGATGCGTCACTAAATAATTTGCCTTTTCCTCCAATGTAGAAATTCTTTAGATGAGTCCATTTTAATTCAAAATTTGTATATCCAATGCTTTTTGTTGATTTATTTAGACTTCCAGGGTCAAAATTCTACCACTGAAAGTAAAAGCATATAACATCCAGTAAGAACTTTAATAAAGATAATTCATATTTATGCCTTTTTCGTTCTGGAGCAGATTTTGAAGTTTCTAGTCAGCGTTTTTCAGTGACCTCATTCTAAAAATTATTTATCTGTGTCCAGCTCAACACCTCTGCAAGTAAATCACTCACCAATAAACTTGACTTCCTGGATGGAGGACTGTAAGGAATGGGTTACAGGCGATGTGAATCTGCAACAGCAAATGTCATGGATGTTTGCTTGTTGCAGCTTGCTAAGATGACCCAAATCCAGTAGAGCCTTTGCTTTCCTGCTAACCACCATTTTTCCTTGCCATTTTTCTCTCCTTTCCCCTCTTTTGGGTAGTGTAAAATGTCTTTCAAAGCAAAAGTTAGTATTCAAATTGTTTTCTGCTAAATCCAATAAATCTAACAAATTTTGACTGATGCCTGCTAAGTACAAATGCTAAGAGCAGCGTGTGAATCTGAAGATTTTCAAAAAGGGATTCTGCAATTAGCATGTGGTCCTGTATTCTTCCAGCAGGTAGTAAAAAAGAAAAACATCTAACAGTAGGGTTTATATCTCACCAAATATCAAGCAGACCTAAAATATGCATTAGAATCTTGGCTTTCCTTTATGTCTCGGGGGTGATCTTGTAAATTTCCGTCCTGGGCATGGAAGAGAAAATGCTCCTCTTCCCAGGGAGACGTGAAGGCCCCAATGACTGCTGCGTTGCCAGAGGCTGGCTGTGAGGTAGGCAGGAGCCAGCCTTCATTCGGTGCACACTGTCTATGTGCAGAATGCTGCAGGAACATGCAGTGAATAGACAGGGAAGGACAGATTTGTAAGCCGCATGTGGAACTTTATGCCTTGTAATTCTGAAGCGTGCCTCTTTGATTCTTAAAATCCCCTTCTGAAAATATGGTGAGTCTCTCCCTCTGACCGTGGCCTGTCTGCTCCTACCCTGTGAAACTCTTTGAATCTTGGAGGAGCAGAGGCATAAGTGCCATGTTGGTTTTAATTAAATTTTGAAAAAGACTCAACCATATCCTGCTTTTTCCTTCCATCAGGGATCCTACAATTATTAAATTAGGCTGGTGGTGTCTACTTTCAGAATCATGAATTTTTACCAGCAGATAATTTCTCTTTTTATTGTTGGATATTTTCTTGGTGCATTTTACGGCTCTCATCTTTGGCAGAGTTAATCTGGTTTTCGTCAGCCACAGTTCTGCTTGTTAATCTATTTATGGATTTTTACATAGTTTCTCCTTGGATGGTAAGTGTATTACCTCCAAGGATTCCTTTCAAGCCACTTAGTAGAGCTTGCTCCTCTCTTTCTCTGTCCATAGTGTGTGTTTGTATCACCCCTGCCCTGCTAGCATTTTGAACATTTTATTTCAGGGCTTGGCTGAAATGCTGTTAGAGGAACATATTCACAAAGCGGGCATATTTCTGAAAAGCTTTGTGTAAGTTGATGTACATTTTTTTTAATGAATGTTCTTACTTCTCTAGAAATTTATCCAAGCATTTATAGATCTCTTTTTCTATGTCTGGTACCCTGCTAAGCACAGTGAGGGATACAAACAAATACACACACTCACCCCCCTCCCACATACCCTAAAACGGGAAAATATATGCCATTTTTGAATTCTACCAAATGTTGAAAAAGAATTAACCTCAATCTTTTTCAGAAGAGGAAATATTCCTAACTCTTTGTATTAGGCCAGTACTCTGATACCAAAGCCACACAAAGACATCATAAGAAAGAAACTACTGCCCATATCCCTTATGAATAGAGATGCAAAAAAGTTCAACAATAGTGATCAAACTGATTTCAATAGCATATTAAAAGAATTATACCACATGTCCAAGTAGGATTTATCCTAGGAATGTGTGGGTGGTTCCACACACAAGCATCCACCAGTGTAACACACCGTATTAGTAGAATGGAGAAAATGAAATATGTGATCATATTAATTGATGCAGAAAAAAGCATCTGATAAAATATAACACTGTTTCATGATTCTTTTGTTTTTTTAAAAAAACCCATAACTAACTAGAAATAGAAGAGAACTTCCTAAACATGATAAAGGGCATTAATGAAAAACCCACAGCCAATACTTACTAATGAAAGACTGAAAGCTGTCCTCCTATGATCAGGAATGAAACAAAGATGTCTGCTGTCACCACTTCTGTTCAACACTGTACTGGAAGTTCTAGCCAGAGAAATTAGGCAAGAGAAAAAAATAGAAGCCATCCATATTGGAAAGGAAGAAGTAAAACTATCCCTTTCCACAAATGACATGACCTTGCAGAAAATTCTAAGGAATTCACCAATAAAACTGTTGAGACTAATAAACAAAATTAGAAAAGTTTCAGGACACATGACATATAAAAAATCAATTGTGTGTCTTTACACTAGCAATGACCCATCAAAAAATAAACTTCAGAACATTCCATTTACACTATCTTCAAAAGAATAAAGTGTTCAGGAATAAATTTCACCAAATATAAATTTACATTTGCCCACTGAAAACTATAAATATTGTTGAAAGAAATAAAAGGAGACCTAAATAATTAGAAATACATCCTCTGTTAGTGAAATGAAAGACTTAATATTATTAAGGTCGTAGTACTCCCCAAATTGATCTATAGAGTAAATGTAATCCCAGTCAAAATTCCAACATTGCAAGGAACCCCAAATATCAAAAACAATCTGGCTCACAGTTCTTAATTTCAAAACTCATTACAAAGCTATAGTAATAAAAACATCATTGTATAGGGATAAGGATAGATATGCAGAAAAATGGAAGAGACCTGTGAGTTCATAAATAAACCATACATCTAAGGCCACTTAAGTTTCTTACACAGAAGCCAAGATTATTCAATGGGAAATAATGGTCTCTTCAACAAATGGCACTGGGATAACTAGACATCCACATGCCAAAGAATGAATTTAAATTCTTAACTTGCACTATATTAAAAATTAACTCAAAATAGATCAATTGCTTAAATATAAGAGCCCAAATTATAAAAGTCTTAGAAGAAAGCATAAGGGTACGTCTTTATTAACTTGGACTTGGCAGTGGTCCTTAGATATAACACTAAAAGCAAAAACAACAACAGAAATATATAAACTAGACCTTCATCAGAATTATAATCTCTTGGGCATCAAATGACACTTTCAATCAAGTGAAAAGATAATCAGCAGGATGGCCAAAACATTTGCAAATTATATATCTGATAAGGGCCTATCATCCATAACATCCATAATACGTAAATAGCTTTTAGAATTCAATAGCAAAAAGGCAAATTATCCAGTTAAAAATGGGCAAAGGGCTTGAAAAGATATTTCTTCAAAGAATATAAGAATGTCCAAAAAGCACAGGAAAACATGCTCAATATCATTAGTCATTATGAAAATGCAAATCAAAACCATCATCAGATACCACATCACACCCACTAGGATGACTAGACTGAAAGCACTTAAAAAGTGTTGTCAATGATGTGGAGAAATTTGGACCATCATAAATTGTTGGTGGGAATGTAAGATGATGCAGCTGCAGTAGAAAACAGTTTGGTTAGTCCTTAAAAAGTTAGACACTGTATTACCATATGACACAATAGTTCCATTCCCAGATACATACCTAATAGGACTGAAAACATATATTCAACCAAAAATACCTGTACAAATGTTGATAGCAGCACTAGTCACAAGATCCCAAAGGTGGGAATGATATCCAGGATCTAATGAATGGAAAAATAAGAAAATAAGGGCCGGGCACGGTGGCTCATGCCTGTAATCCCAGCACTTTGGGAGGCCGAGGCGGGTGGATCACGAGGTCAAGAGATCGAGACCATCCTGGTCAACATGGTGAAACCGCGTTTCCACTAAAAAATACAAAAAATTAGCTGGGCATGGTGGTGCATGCTTGTAATCCCAGCTACTCAGGAGGCTGAGGCAGGAGAATTGCCTGAACCCAGGAGGCGGAGGTTGCGGTGAGCCGAGATCGCGCCATTGCACTCCAGCCTGGGTAACAAGAGCAAAACTCCGTCTCAAAAAAAAAAAAAAGATAGATTCATACAAGAAAATATTATTCAACCATAAAAATGAATGTGTTGCAGCATAGATGACTCTTCAACACATTATCTTAAGTGAGAGAAGCCAGACAGAAACAATATAAATTGTATAATTTCATTTAGCTGAAACTTACAGAAGGTAAATCTATACATCCATAAAGTAGATTAGTTGTTGTCAGTGGCAGAGAGGCAGGGAAAAGGTGGAGTGCCTGGTTAATGGTTGTGGGATTTTCTTTAGCGGTGATGAAAATGTTACAGAACTAGATAGTGGTAGTGGTTATACAACATTATGGCTGTTAATACAGAGTGATAGAAAAAATAGCTGACCATGTTCAGATGCTGCCACTCTTCTTGAAATTCTAGATGTGTATCCAGAGGAATTTGGTGAAGGCAAACTTACTGACAAAAGAAGAATGTGGTTGTGATGAAAAGGATGAACATGTAACAGAACAAAACAAAACAACTTCACAGATAATTCATGACATTGAAAATGCAAAGGATAAAATGTCTGAGACTGATCCAAACTGAGAAAAGAGCGTGAAAATTTGCTAAGGCATAGAGAACATGAGCTCTCCATAGCAGAAGCTATACAAAGAGAACAAAGGCAAGCAGTGTTTAAGCAACTCTAGGTACATTTTTAATTAAAAACTTTAATTCTTAATAGTTTTAATATTTTAAATGACACCACAGTAAGTAAATATTAATTTTACTATTTTATTTCATTTGCAAATGCTTTTACACTTATAATCAACAACACAATAATTCTTTTTTTATTTCAACTTTTATTTTAGATTCAGGGAGTACATGTACAGGTTAGTTACATGGTATATTGTGTGATGCTAGGGTCTGGGGTATGGATCCAGTCACCCAGGTAGTGAGCATGGTACCCAATAGGTACCCAATCCACACCTCCTCTCTCCCTCCTTCTCTATTAATCCACAGTGTCTACCTTTTCCATGTTTATTTCCATGTGTGCTCAATATTTAACTTCCACTCATATGTGAGAATGTGTGGTATTTGGTTTTCTATTCCTGTATTAATTTTAGGATTATGGCTTCCAGCTCTATCCATGTTACTTTAAAGGACATGACTTCATTCTATTTTATGGCTGCATACTATTTCATGGTGTATATATACCACATTTTCTTTTTCTAATACACCATTGATGGATGCCTAGGTTGATTCCATGTCTTTGCTGTTGTGAATTGCACAGCAAAGTACATGTAAGTACATTTGTCTTTTTGGTAGGATGATTTCTTTTCCAATGGGATTGCTGGGTTGAATGGTAGCTCTGTTTTAAGTTCTTTGAGAAGTCTCTAAATTGCTTTCCACAGTAGCTGAACTAATTTACATACCCATCAACAGTATATAAGCATTCCCTTTTCTCCACAGCCTTATGAGCATCGCTATTTTTTTACTTTTTATTAATAGCCATTTTGACTGGTGTGAGATGTCATCTCAATATGGTTTTGATTTGCATTTCTCTGATGATTAGTAATGATGAACATTTTTTCATATGTCTGTTGGCCAATCGAATCTCTTCTTTTGAGAAGTTTCTGTTCACGCACTTTGTCCATTTTTTAATGGGATTATTTGTTTTTTGCTTGTTGAATTGTTGAGTTGCTTGTAGATCCTGGATATTAGACCTTTGCTGGATGAACAGTTTGTGAATATTTTCTTCAATTCTGTAGGTTCTCTGTTTACTTTGCTGATAATTTCTTTTGCTGTGCAGAAGTTCTCTAGCTTAATTAGCTCCCATTTGTCAATTTTTGTTTTTGTTCCAATTGCTTTTGGGGACTTAGCCAAAAATTCTTTACCAAAGACAATATTGACAAGGGTATTTCCTAGGGTTTTTTCTATGATTTTTATAGTTTTAAGTCTTACATTTAAATCTTCAACCCATCTTGAGTTAATTTTTGTATATGGTGAGAGGTAGGGTCCAGTTTCATTTTGCATATGGCTAGCTAGTTATCCCAGTATCATTTATTGAGTAGGCAGTCCTTTCCCCGTTGCTTCTGTCAGCCTCGTCAAAGATCAGATGGTTGTAGAAGTGCAGCTTTACTTCTGAGTTTTGTATTCTGTTCCATTAATCTATGTGTCTGTTTTGTATCAAACCATGTTGTTTTGGTTACTGTAGGCTTATAGTACAGTTAGAAACAGGTAGTGTAATGTTCAGCTTTCTTCTTTATGCTTAAAATTGCTTTGGCTATTCAGGCTCTTTTGTGGTTCTGTATGAATTTTAGACTAATTTTTTCTAGCTTAGCTCTGTGAAAAATAATGTTGGTAGTTTGATAAAATAATGTTGAATCTGTAAACTGCTTTGGACAATATGGCCATTTTAATGATATTAATTCTTACAACTCGTGAGCATGGAATTTTTTTATTAATTTGTGTCATCCCTGATTTCTTCAAGTGATATTTTGTAGTTCTCCTCGTAAAGATCTTTCACCTCCTTGGTGAGCTGTATACCTAGAAATTTCATTTTTTTTGTGCCTATTGTAAATGGGATTGTGTTCTTGATTTGACTCTCAGCCTGGATGTTATAGGTGTATACAAATGCTACTAATTTTTGTGCATTGATTTTTGTATCCTCAAACTTTATTAAAGACATTCATCAGTTCTAGGAGCCTTTTGGTGGGCTCTTCAGGGTTTTCTAGGTATGGAATCATATCATCAATGAAGAGAGATAGTTTGACTTATTTTCCAATTTGGCTGCCTTTTATTTATTTCTCTTGCCCAATTGCTCTGGCTAGAACTTCCAGTACTATGTTGAATAGGAGTGGAGAGAGTGGCATCCTTGTCTTGTTTCAGTTCTCAAGGGGAATGCTTTTAGCTTTTGCCCATTCAGTATGATGTTTGCTGTGGGTTTGTCATAGATGGCACCTATGTTGTAGATGACTCTTAGTTTGTTGAGGGTTTTTATCATGAAGGAGTGTCGTGTTTTTTCAAAAGCTTTTTCTGCATGGGTTGATATGATCATATGGTTTTTGTTTTTAATTCTGCTTATGTGGTGAATCATATTTACGGATTTGTATATGTTGAACCAACCCCAACCTTGTATCCCAGGAAAAAAGCCTACTTGATTGCAATGAATTAACTTTTTGACATGCTGCTGATATGATTTGGTAGTATTTTGTTGAAGATTTTTGCATCAGTGTTCATCAGGATATTGGCCTGAAGTTTTCAGGCCTAATGGGACTCTAGTAATCTTTCACAGCTTTGTTGCTCTCCAATCGAGATTTCTGGGTTCATCTTAAATATTTCTTGTCCTAGACTCAGAATAGTCATGGCAACATGGTAAAAAAAAAAAAAAAAAAGAAAGAAAGAAAGATTTTAAAAATTTAGATAGTCAAGGAAAGCTTCGAAAGGCAGAGGAAGGAACATAAGTAAAGAGTAAAGTGGGTTGTTTGAGGTAAGGAAATGCTTCTGTGGGTCTGACTGTAATTGGAGTAAGGAAGTGGAGAGTAGGTGATTGAAGGCAGAGTATAAGGATGGGGAATTGGTTCTAAAAATTGTTGGCAATAGTGAATTATCTTATAATTCTTATTTAACTTTTTTAAACACATGAGGACTTGATTGCAATTAAGTTTTAGCAAGGAAGATTTAAATATAGTATGTTTAGGCCGGGTGTAATGGCTCACGCCTGTAATCCAAGCACTTTGGAGGCCAAGGTGGGCGGATCACCTGAGGTCGGGAGTTCAAGACCAGCCTGACCAACATGGTGGAACCCTGTCTTTAACAAAAAAAAAAAAAAAAAAAAAAAAAAAAAAAAAGATAGTATGTTTGATGAGAAGATGCTGCAAATAAATCAATTATAGGTTATTGCAAAAATTGTAGGAGAATTGGGCAAGATTGGTTGGATGTGTGAGATTTTTTAGAGGTAAAAAATATCCACAATATTTGGCTACTTGGTAAAAATTGGTAGTCAAAAACACTAATGAAACTTCGGACTCTGAGAAAGTAGTTTTCAATGGACTTTTAAAAGACCAGGAAGAATGACTGGGCTTGGGGGAACACTTTCATTTGGAAGATATTAAGGTAGGTAGGCATCCAAATATTAATGGCCAAAAGCCAACGGGAAACTTAAGTCTGAAGCTAAAGAGAGAAAAGAGAAAGAGATTTGGTAGTTTTTGATACTGAGACTGCAAGAAATCCACAGAATGGCATATTAATTTGAGAGACTGTACAGAAGGAAACAAAGATGGCTTATTAGATAATCTTGCATAATCCTTTTCATTTAAGGGGAAGAAAGACTATGAGGTATTGCTGAACAGGACTAAGAGAGAGATTTCATATAGTTAGGAAAAATCAAGATAGCTTCGTAACATGCAAACTAAGAAGAGAGGTTCACCAGGATGAACCAGTACTCAATTGAAAGATTGAATAAAAGAGGCAATTGGGAAAGAAGAAATTTTATGTTGCAATTATGCACTTAAAACTTGATAAAGGATCCGACATGGATAGAATACCTCAATCATGGGACTGACCACTGACCAGAAACTCTGTACCTGAGTTAACAGAGTAAAGAGATTGAAGCTGGAAATTCTTGTTGCCAAATAGGATCTGAGAGATGATGCATCTCTAATGGTTTATCATAGGGAAGCTGTTAACTAGGCATGAGCAGCATCCAAAGGCCACATTCAGAATGCTAACAGCTGGTCAAGAGCTACAGACAAGGCAGACACAAGCAGATTCCCAGGACATGGAGTGAATAAGCTAAACTATGTCCAGAGTGGAGAGAGATCATCCTTTGGTGCCACTTTTCAACAGGAGCTTGAGGTTCTTAAGCACAAGTTGGAAGTGATGGAGAGGTAGTCTGCTGAGCATATGAGAAACTAGAATTAGAAGAACAGGTAGCTTTGCAAGATTTTTTCAGTTAAGGGAAGGAAGAAATAAATAGAGGCTTCAGGATGAAATAGGTTCAAGGAAAGACTTTTATATTCGTATAACAGGAGAGTTGAGCATATTTATAGGCAAAGGAAAAGGATCTGGCAAACATGGGAGATATGGGGATGGAAGTAAGAGGAAAAAAGTATCAAAAGAGACAAAAGAAAAAAACAGTCAAGAGAAAAATATAGCCCAAACCAATTAAATTTTCCAATTATTGGGCCGATTTTCCCATTTGGTTTTCAAGATGCTATTGTGTTCATTATGACATAGGACCTGATTAACCAATAGTCTCAAGTTTAATTTAGTCTATTTGATTGACACCTGGCTTGGATTCTAGGTGACATACAGGAAGATTTTTATTTATGAAGCTGACACACTTTATTCTTTGTTCTGAGGAGAGGCATGTGGGCTGGTTGTACAGTAGTGATGCTGGATTTGCAATGAGGTGATAGTAATTTCTCAACTCAATTTTCCTTTAGACCATGGCCATGCATTTTTCATATAGTTGACAGAAAATTTTGGTACCCTCCACAGCTATGGAACAAAGAAAGGGGAACTGTCCGTGTGAGAGGCTGAGTATGAACAATGATCTTAGGAGCAAGATGTCTTACCCACCGGGCTGTTTCTTATTGGGAAATGGGAAGATACATTTTCAGGATCACACTTTAATGACTCTTGAATATGTCAGGTGGAATCATTATTTAGCCAGTACACAATTTCCAATTAAACTAATTAATTAAATGTCATAGTCATTTTCTGTGAATCATATATCCTGCAGACAACCTTTTAGATCATTCCTCTTGACCGTGGATTTTTAGCTTAACCACTCGAGAAATGTCTGTCTCCAGTCAGATTGCAATATTTACCTATTCAGTTAGAATGGATAGTTCATCTGGCAAGAATAAATACGCTATTGAAAAACAACTTCACAAACAATTATCTTTTTTCCCCTAAATTTGACTTTCTATATACCAGATATTTCCATTCTGAATTTGTGAAAGAGGAAAAGTCTTCTTATTTGTTTTTCCACCAGCTTGATGAGATGTATTTCATGTGCATCCTGGTGTCAGAAATTACTCATTGGAAAAACAGCAGTTGTATATGTTCGCTCTAGCAGGTATATAAAATCCATTGAGAAAGGCGGAGACCTCAGACACCTTTTAAACTATCTGGTGATCTACAGGAACTCACTAAGGACATAAAAATAAAAGATTGAATAGGGCAGTCTTCTTCTTTCACTCACTTTTCTCATTTCTCTTCAGTCGTTTGGAGCTGAAGCTGCTAGTGGGGTTAATTCCTTGACTGTTCTGTCAAATGTTAGGCTCCAGTACACATACTTGTGTATATATGAACAACTGTTTTTTAATAACCTGCCAAGAAGCTATAATCTTCCATTGCGGTCCCCTGGGATTTAATTAGAATGGTTTTCCCCAGCCTGACATGTTTATGGGGCATAGGTAAAGAGACAGTTCATAAAACTGTCAATTTCCCGAGAAATTAAAGAAAAATTGGGCTGCTTAGTGCTTTGGCAATTCTGTGCTGCTGATACCAGCATTGCAAGCAATGAAATCAAGGGAAACATAACAAGATACTGATGCATTAGATATGGGTGGGTTAAAAATAATGTACAAGGGCATTTGTCAATTTGAATGCATAAAGAAGAAAGTAGAGAAAGTAAACCATAAACTGGAGTAGCTTGACTTTGGCGTGTTTGAGAACTAGGTGAACACTGAACAATAGTTTATTTGCATCTGGAAGATTTATAATTTTTCTTCTTAATAGACAAGATCAAGAAATGAATTCTAGGGAGGATGTAGTCTCCCTAGGGGAATGATAATGTGATGAGCAATGCCTTCATTTGGGAATTCTTCATTTAAAACATTTTTGCCTCCTTTAGGTAAGTAAAAGTTATTAATCTTACATAGATTCTGTCTTAAGAGAACCAAATGTGTTGAAACAAACAAGCCCAATGTAAACTGGTCAGGCCTCTCTTTGCACTCTATCTTTAATCAATGTGTCTACTCTCTTTTACCTGGCATTCTTTGTGGCAGCTACTCATAATCATGGCACTGAATTTGCTCAGGAATTGTACCCAGCCTGCAGTAGGAAATAGAGCAATATGACAGCAAGCATGATCTTAAGTATTAGACACAGCCATGGAATGTTCTTAGGGTTACTGGGGAAAAATTAATATTCAAGGAAGGCCTATTTTATGTCAGGGACCATACTGGGCAATTTTTGTGCATTTCTCCATAGAATTCTCAACAACCTTCTGAAGTATTATTTATCTCATTTTACATATGAGTAAAAGGACTCATAGAAATGTTAAGCAATCTGTGTAAGATCATTCAACCAGGAAAAGGTAGACAGAGCTAGGATCAATGAATCTTTATGTATGTTTTTTTCATAATATTACCTTGCCTTTTTAAAAAATAGTTATAAAATGGTGGAATATGTACAAAATATGTACCTTTGAAAGAAGAGGAAGTCCAAAACATTGACTGTTGTCAGAATAGCAGTGATGTGAGAAAGAATGACCACCCTGTATCTTCTACAAGTCCCCATGATGGCAGATGACTGGAGCAGGTCTCCTGGAGATGAGTGACATCATTTTGCTATCACTCAGTACAGGACTGGGGCTGGTAAAAAGTAGGGAATTACATGTTGGAGATAGCCATGGTGTTATCATCTTGTTTGTCAAGCATTTCATCCCTACCACTTAAGTAGTCCAATTCATGTCCTGTGAGCTTTAGTCATCTATACCTCTATTCATTTACTAATTTAATGTTGTTTTCCAGACATGGTGCAAGGAACTTGGGTTCAAAATGAACTAAGACACAGTCTTGTTCACACAGTGGAAGGTAATAGGCTTTAGAGTTGGATGAATTTCGGGTCAAGATTCTGACTCTGCCACGTAGTAGCCATATGATCTTCGCTATTACTTGACCTTGATGCAACCCAGTTTAATCACAGGGAAAATGGGGAGAAAAATACTTATTTCAAAGCTGGATTGACATAAAAATACTAGTTTTATCTTTTTTCTTTTTCTTCAAGATCTCATAAATTAATGGTACATGTAGACATAATAGAAACCAAAAATGATATCTTACTGTGAATTAATATGAGAAGAGTTAATGGCTTATTTCAGGGATGTTGAGGAAGTCTTTGCAAAAGTCAAATATTTGAATAACATAAAAAGATATTTAAACAGCACTGAAAGAATATTTTCAGATGGACACCAAAAAGGAAGGCAGTTTTTAGGTGTTCAAGGGAATGTGGACCATCTATCTTCTTGAAACACAGTGTGTACACGTGTGCACATGTGGACCTATGTGAGTTAAACAGAAGTGGTAAAATAGGCATCAGAAGTTGAAGATAGGTTGAGTCTCAAGAATAAAAGCTCTTTTACACCAATACTTTTTTTCTCCTGGAATGGGAAGCCACTAAAAGGATTTTAATCAATAAAGTTAGAACAGAATATTTGTATAACTTCAACAAGTATTTCTTTCTTTCTTTTATTATTTTTATTTTTATTTTTTATTTTATTTATTTTTTTTTTTTGAAAGAGAGAGAGAGAATAGGAAGGAGAAAAAAGGAAGAGAAAGAGAGAGAGAGAGAATGGGGAGGAGGGAGAAGGAAAAGAAAGAGGGAGAGAGAATGGGAATATTGCTTTCTTGCCCAGGCTAGAATGCAATTTAGTAATGGGTATTGAAAACCTCTTTTATACTGATAATTATACTTAATGATGTAGTCAGGAAGGAATAAGGGAAGAAGATAACAAACAAACAGCCAACCAATATTTAATTTAAACCTATGAAATGCTATGCGATTACTGAGGAGTGATTTACTTCCAATTATATACTCACCTTTGGAATAGGTGTGAGGTGGTAATGTATGTTTTGTGTATTTGAAGTGGAGAGTACTATAAATATTTATTAAGTTTACTTGTTCCGGGTCTGAGTTCAAGTTCTGAATATCCTTGTTAATTTTCTATCTCGTTGATCTATAGAATCGTTAGCTCTTCTTGTTGCATTGATCCTTTTGCCATTATGTAATGTCATTCCTCGCCTCTTTTGATCTTTGTTGCTTTAAAGTCTACTTTATCAGAGGTGAGAATTGCATCTCCTGCTTTTTGTTTATTAGTTTATTTTTACTCTCTGTTCAATTGGTAAGTCTTCCTCCTTCTCTCTGAGTCTTTGTGTATTGTTTCATGTAAGATGGGCCCGGATGCAGCATACCGATGGGTTTTGGCTTTTTATCCAATTAAAATATATATAAGTTTAATACCAGCATTTGATGCTAGCTGGCTGTTTTGCCCATTAGTTGATGTGAATTTTTTATTGTGTTAAAGTTCTTTGCTTTTTGATATATTTTTGGAAAGGCTGATATTGGTTGTTCCTTTATATGTATAGTGCTTCTTTCAGAAGCTCTTGTAAAGCAGGCCTGGTGGTGGTGAACTCTCTAAGTACTTGTTTGTTCGCAAAAGATTTAATTTTTCCTTCGCACATAAAGCTTAATTTGGCTGGATAGGAAATTCTGGGTTGAAAGTTCTTTTCTTTAAGGATGTTAAATATTGGTCCCCACTCTTTTCTGGCTTGTAGGGTTTCTGCTGAGAGATCTGCTGTAAGTCTGATAGGTTTCCCTTTATGGGTAACCTGAACTTTCTCTCTAGCTGCCCTTAGTATTTTCTCCTTCATTTCAACCCTAATAAATCTGGCAATTATGTGCCTTGGGGTTGGTCTTCTTGAAGAATATCTTTGTGGTGTTCTCTGTATTACCTGGAGTTGAATATTACCCTGCCTTGCCAGGTTGGGAAAATTTTCCTGAATGATATCCTGAAGAGTATTTTCCAACTTGGATTCATTCTCTTCATCACATTCAGGTACACCTATCAAACGTAAATTAGGTCTTTTCACATAGTCCCATATTTCCTGGAGACTTTGCTCATTCCTTTTCATCCTTTTTTCTGCATTCTTGTCTTCTCGTTTCATTTCACTGAGCTGGTCCTCGACTTCTGATATCCTTCCTTCTGCTTGATCAATTCGACTGTTTAAACTTGTGCATGCTTCGTGAAGTTCTCGTGTTGTGTTTTTCAGCTCCATCAATTCACTTACATTCTTCTCTAAATTGTCCAATCTCATTAACATTTCGTCAAACCTTTTTTCAAGGTTCTTAGTTTCTTTGCATTGGGTTAGAATAAGTTCTTTTAATTCACAGAAGTTTCTTATCACCCACGTTTGGAAACCTGCTTCTGTTATTGGAACACCCGTGTAATCTATTAAGCCTTGTTCCGTTACTGATGAGGAATTGCAATCCCCTGTAGAGGGAGAGGCATTCTGATTTTGAGTATTCTTTACCTTTTTACGCTGGTTTCTTCCCTTCATTATATATTTGTCCGTCTGTCGTCTTTATAATTACCGACTTTCTAACTGGGTCTCTGACGTCCAACTTGTTGATTCCCTGCGCCGAAATCTGAGCAATCCACTGAGCCGGCCAAAACAGCGGTGTTAAGATTGATGGTGCTTTTCTGCCCGGGAATATCCGGACTCTGCACCAAGAACTGGCGTGCTAAGGCACCAGCAAAACCGCCACGCCGGCCACAAGAGTCGCCCTGGCGACCCGTGGAGCTCCTCCACTGGGAATCTCCTGGTCCGTGAGCAACAAATATTCGTCTGAAAGTGTGGCGTCCTCTCGTTCTTTGCGCTTTCACTGGGAGGTACGTGCCCGAGCTGCTAATCATCAGCCATCTTGGATCTCTCTCCTATTTTTATTTTTTGAGTCTCACTCTGTTATCCAGGCTGGAGTGCTATGACACCATCTTGGCTCACTGCTACTTCCGCCTCCCAGATTCAAGCGAGTCTCCTGCTTCAGCCTCCCAAGTAGCTGAGATTACAGGCGTGTGCCACCACGCCCAGCTGGTTTTTGTATTTTTAGTAGAGATAGGGTTTCACATGTTGGCCAGGCTGGCCTCGAGCTGCTGACCTCAAGTGATTCGCCTGCTTCGGCCTCCCAAAGTGCTGGGATTACAGGTGTGAGCCACCGTGCCGCCGCAACCAAGTATTTCTAAGTGATGATAAGTTTGATTCTAAGCCACTTATCTTACATGTTGATTTCATTGACTCTGTAGATAAAGAAAGCTGTTAATTTCAAATATGAGAAACATGTAAACAGTGCTAGCAAAAGATATAAAACTGATGGCGTAATTTAATTAATCTGTGAGTTACTTCCAATGACAGAATACCATTAAATTGTATAACGAATAAATTTGGTGGAAAATATTTTGTCGAATAATACACCCTATAGCAGAACATGGCCTTGGTTTAAAAAATGTAGAGATTTTTACCAAACAGGGACACCATAAATTGATGAAACCCGTAGCATAGCAACCATGGTCTAGCAACATAATTTTGCATGACTTCCAAGAAGACTGCCAACACTGGAAATTATCTCCAGAGTTAAATGCCTCAAAGTTATATCTATGTAAAGTCAGAATTAATGCAATGCTATACTTACAACTTTGCAGTGATAAAAACAATTTATCCTATAACTTGTTTCTTCTAAGGATCTAAAATGATTCATAATTTTAACTAGTTAAACTTCTTACATCATCCTAAGATAAATGAAATGGTATATTCAAAACTTAATACTGTCTGTAAAGTAAGTTTAATCTGCATTTTAAACTATTGGATAATAAATAAGTGGTGGTGAGGGAGAAAATAAAATGTATTTATTTGGGATTGCATAGAAGTATTATATTAACTTATTTTTTCAAAATGTACTAATATTATATGTGATTGTTTATCTGTGCCATTTCTAGCAAGTATTACAGAGCATTTCATAGTTCTGCTGACTCTGAAGGATGGGTGATTCCATGAATAGTAACTCTGCATATTAGGTGCTGTTAGGAGGTCAACTGTCTATATTTAACAAAAAACCAAGTTCTTTAAGGAATGTTTTGGCCTCAATAGGTGATATGAAGATAGAAACAAAAATGGTCCTAGTAATGATCCCCCTAAAAAGAATTTGATTCTGGATGTACAAGTGTATTATATTACCATTCTACAAGTGATTCATTAGCAGGTCTATGTTCTACTATATTTTATTATCATGTTGTAAAACATGGTCAAAAGTGAATTTGTCTTTATAACTTATTTTGGCACACAAATAATGTAAAGCCATGTGTTCAAAGAATATTACTATTGAATTCATTTCAAACAGAAATTTATTCTCTTCTCCAGAAAAGTTGTCTAGTTTGTTAGAATTATTTAAGAAAAAAGGCTAACCCTGTGAAAGTTTTAAACTGCTTATACTACTTATATCTTTTTTTTTTTTTGAGATGGAGTCTCTCTCTGTTGCCCAAGGTGGAGTGCAGTGGTGCAATCTCAGCTCATTGAAACCTCTGATTACAGGGTTCCAATGATCCTCCTGCCTCAGCCTCCCGAGTAGCTGGGATTACAGGTGTGCACCACCATGCCCAGCTAATTTTTGTATTTTTAAAAGAGACAGAGTTTCATCATGTTGCATGTTGGTCTTGAACTCCTGAGCTCAAGAGATCTGCCCACCTTGGCCTTCCAAAGTGCAGGGATTACAGGCATGAGCCACCGTACCCAGCCTAAACTGCTTATATCTTTTAATTTATTTTGAAATGAAAAGTTTCAAAGAACACAGTTTTTGCTTATTCTAATCTGTACTTTTAAAGTTATCTACAGACCATAACTGTTAAAGTAAGGAACTTAGTATGCACCCAATAAGTAATACTGTTATTATTCTGAGATTTATTACGATTAATTTATTTTAAAAATCTGTAATATAATAAATATACTTCTGCTTTACCCTATTAATGTTTTGTTGGTTTCCTTTATATTCTATATTAAAGATGAAATAACGGAAGCCACCTTGCCTGTGGAATTTGTTTTCTCCCTTTTCTTATTCCTCCATTTATAACCTTTCAAATTTTTTCCCCCAAAGAACATTGCATTTATTTTCATTATATACTTCTTTGTCTCCCTCAACATTTTGTTGATTCTTTTCTTCCAAAGTCTTAAAATCATTATTGTTACTCCCAGGAAAAATATAAAAAGTCATTAGATGCAGAATTTGTGTGATTTGTCTTTTTTATGCCTTAAATCATCAGAGGGAGAATACTCCAGCAGCCCAGGGCGTTATGGTTTTATTTCTTGCTAGTTTATTTAACTTCTTGTGTCTTTATCGTTTTTTTAAGTTACTACAACTCTTACTGGTTTTTTATACATGCATAAAATAAAAGCAACTAAACATCTGATCTCTCTCTTTTTCACATACAGATATATGATATGTAAGTTTATATATGGAGCATAGTGAAAATGAAGAATGAACATTTGTAGGCAGAAATAGAATAAAAGAGAAAAGAATGGAAGACAAAAAGAGATGTGCTAAAGGTCACCAAAGTAATATAGAGAATTCATTCAGATCAAAGAAAGTTGGGAGTTATCTGACAGTGTTTAATGCGAAGCAGCTGCACTGCAGAGTCTTCTGTAATAATTTATTCTCCTTTTGACTTGCAGAGTACTGAGCTGTCTCCGAAGAATTCAGATTATTGAATGTAGCCACCCTTTTCTGATTTCCTTTGTCAGTTCAATTCAGGAGATGTGATGCAATGTGATGTGTCAATGTATGTATGATCACAGTGTCAGTCTCTATAAGTACTTCACTCCATGATCCTGGGGTGAAGTCCTACAAAACACATTTTTGGTGGAGCAGAAATAGTGTTGCCTTTCCTGTGCTTCCCACCACTCTTGTAGATGGAAAGCAATGAATTCAGAATTCTCAAGTCATCCAGGCCATCTTCTCAGTGAGCTTTGCCTCAGGCACTCTAGATATTACCATGAGAGCTATATTTCATCTGTGCTTAAATTTTTGTGGCTAAAGGACCACATTTGAGGGTTAAAATTCCTGCCACACACCAACCTTACCACCTTCTACTATTCATAAAAAAAATCCATCAAAATGTACTAGAATTTATTGCAGGAATGACCTCCTGTTTTATGATCTGACAATGATATGAAGCCTGGTTTTATCAACTATCCAAGTAAAGTAGTAACTTCAAGACTTTATCTAATAATACACAAAAATTGTTAACAGATCAACTACAGAACCTCCAATCATAAAAAAACTGATTCTCAGAGTATATTTTACCAGGTATTGTGAGAAATAGAGAAAAAACAGTTAACAATGAAAGTAATTACTGGCCTTCAAATTCATTATTAACGGCAAGTCTGAAATTGAAAGGTACTGGTTCTGTTCCCTGTCACTGACATGAGAGAATATGGTAGAAGGAAGTGGAGGAAGAGACTTGGATGCCATCTGCTCAGGCCTTCTCACTTCTTTGGATGCCATCTGCTCAGGCCTTCTCACTTCTTAGAAGCAAAGTTGTTAAGTTAATTGCTCAAGGCCTTCAAGGTCCCCACATTCCCTCTCTTTTCCTAGAACATACATGTGTTGGTATCTTCAGATATCTTCACATATTCTTCTTTCCATCTCTACCATTTCAAAGAAGTGTTCCTTCTCAGGTGTAAGGAGTGAGGCTAATTGTCCTGTCGTCTGCTAACTCAGTTGTTCCTGCAACAAGTACCTTTCCTCCTTTCTGTTAATTTTCTTCCCCTTTCCATAAAAGGAAATCAAGTTTTTACACATTTTCTTACAGAAAATTTCATATACAGCATATACAAAGTAGAGTGGATAAGGTATGGTTTTATTTCTTGCTAGTTTATTTAACTTCTTGTGTCTTTATCGTTTTTTTAACCAAAGTAGAGTGGTATAATAAGGTCCCATTTATACAACACTCAACTTCAAAAATTTCTAACTCATAGTCAATCTTCTTTCATCTATACTTCCACTTACTGCCATTCTGTCAGATAATTTTGAAACAAATCTCAGATATTATATCATTCTCTAGTATTTATCACTAAAATAAAAAGTTATTTTATTAAACATAAGAGTAATGTCAGGGCCTGGTGTGCTTTCTCATGCTTGTAATCCCAGATTTTGGGAAGCCTAGGCAGGCAGATTGCTTGAGGTCAGGTGTGTGAGACCAGGCTGGCTAATATGGTGAAACCCTGTCTCCACTAAAAATCCAAAAATTAGTCCGGTGTGGTGGCATGTGCCTGTGGTCCCAGCTACTTGGAGGCTGAGGTGGGAGGATGGTTTGAGCCTAGTAGGTGAAGGTTGCAATGAGCTGAGATCGCACCACTGCACTCCAGCCTGAGAGGCTTAAAAAAAAGTATGTCATTATCACATGCAAAACTTAACAATGATGCTTTCATACCATCAAATATCTCGTCGGTGTTTAAATCTTCTCAATTGTCTCAGACAAGTTTTTAAGTGTTGAATCAAGATTCAAGTAAGACCGTAGTTTACGATCAATTGATGTAGCTCTTAAGCCTCCTCTCTCTTTCAGCAATGTATTTGTTGAAAAATCTTTGTCATTTATCATGTGAGTTCCCTACAGCTGATTTTGCTGGTTATATTCTGTGAACTCCGTACTTCCTGCACTTTTATAGTTGAATCTACAGGCTGGATCATATTTGCTGTTGTTAGCAAGAACTATTTTTAGACAGGGCCTTGTATTTCAGTTAGTAGATGAATACCGTGTGGTTGTCTCTCTTGTGATATTGGAGTCAATTGCCCAGATCCAGTGGCAACAACCTGGGGGAGAGCCAGTGGGAGTGGCCTGTTCTGGGTGCAGGCAATAAGGGGTGCTTTGCCTACAGCAATCTGAATCCTATTGTGGAAAACAGTGTGGCGATTCCTCAAGGACCTAGAAATAGAAGTTCCATTTGACTCAGCAATCCCATTACTGGGTATATATCCAAAGGATTATAAATCGTTCTATTTTAAAGTCACATGCACACGTATGTTCATTGCGGCACTGTTTACAATAGCAAAGACCTGGAACCTGCCCAAATATCCATCGATGATAGACTGGACAAGGAAAATTTGGCACATATACACCATGAAATACTATGCAGCCATAAAAAATGATGAGTTCATGTCCTTTGTAGGGACATGGATGATTCTGGAAACCATTATTCTCAGCAAACTAACACAAGAACAGAAAATCAAACACCACATGTTCTCACTCATAGGCGGGTGTTGAACAATGAGAACACATGGACACAGGGAGGGAAGCATCACACACTGGGGTCTGTTGTGGGGGACCAGGGGAGGGACAGTGAGGAGTAGGGAGTTGGGGAGGTATAACATGGGGAGAAATGCCAGATATAGGGGATGGGGATGGAGGCAGCAAACCGCATTGCCATGTATTTACCTATGCAACAATCTTGCATGATCAGAACCTAAAGTGCAATTAAAAAAAAAAATATATATATATATATATATATAATTGAAACTAACTGAAAAGCGAGTATACTTTTTATTATTACTAAGGTTGCCAACTCTAAATAATGCCTCTGAAAAAGAATCTTCTGTTGGACTAAGTTCTAAATAATTGCTGTGGTTACTGCTGAGTTTTAATAATATATATCTTGGCTCCAATTTCACATATTTTTATTACTTATTCTTTATTAAACTTTCTATTCTTCATAGAAGTAAATTCAGAGAAGTCCAGTTACACAGTTGGCCTCACCCATGAGAATTGGGCTAAATGTTTTAATTTTGAGAATAAGTTCATAAAAATTTGGATTCTTTAGGGCTTGTGCTGGGTGTAATCCGTGTCTCCAATCCCTCTGGTGCTACATGGTCCTCTGCTTAATTCTGAATCAATAATGATATCAGAGTCATTGTGAAGAGGAATACACAGAACACAAGTTACTTTAATTCCATTAATTCTGTCATTTTGTGAAACCACTTGAGGTTATTTGTTCTTAAATTTTAAAAGATTAAAACAAAATATGAATTGCAAGGTGTAAAAGCTTTGTTTGGTAAATGGAAATTTTGTTCATATGTAAAATCTTATTGTATTTGATTTACATGTTTGAAATGGAAATTTATTCTTATATTAATTGGAATACTAAAATAATATGAATGAACAGGAGGGTAGGATAAATGCTTGAGTCTTTCTATTTATTTATTAGTTTTCAAAATAATTGGTTGGTTTCATATCATCCTCCTTCGGAGATATCCAACTAACTCTTTTTTTAATTGTTAAGAACACATTTATTTAAATGTATCTGATGCCTTTTGGAAGACCTTAAGCCAATAGCAGTCAGATTTAATTATTATCCTTATCAATGCCTAAAAAGTCTCTTTGGGACCAGGTGCAGTGGCTCACACCTGTAATCCCAGCACCTTGGGAGGCTGAGGTAGGCGGGTCACCTGAGGTCAGGAGTTTGAGACCAACCTGATCAACATGAAGAAACCCCATCTCTACTAAAAATACAAAATTAGTCTGGCATGGTAGTGCATGCCTGTAATTCCGGATACTCAGGAGGCTGAGGAAGGAGAATCACTGGAACCCGTGAGGTGGAGGTTGCAGTGAGCCAAGATCACTCCATTGCCCTCCAGCCTAGGCAACAAGAGCAAAATTCCGTCTTAAAAAAAAAAAAAAGTCTGTTTGGCTAACATAGGAGTCTCTTCAACTCTTCAAGTTAGCTTCTGAGTCTTCTTGATACACCCTTAAAAGTCTTTGGTAGCTTTCTTGCTTTTTAATGTAACAAAATATTCCAGGCTCATTCTTGCTCTAGGCTTGGCATCAGTCATTTTTCAGAAGAAAACTGGTTTCTTTTAGTGCAAAATAGTGTTAGGCACTAATGGTGCTTATTGCTGGGTAGTGGTTTCTAGGCATTTTCAGTGGATTGTGCCAGGTAAACAATTCTAAGGTAAAATGCGTAAGTTCATATTAATCTTTCCTAATCAAATTCAGGACTTCAGGATTTTTACCCAACCTCATTCAATATTATATCTCCAAGTCACAATGAAAATTCCAGTTCTCAGTAATGCCAACATCCTCAATTGATGTATTTACATCATCCATGCATAACAGTTTCAGAATAGCAATACCAATACTACCACCCACACTATGCTTAGTAAAAACAGATTTTTTCATGGTTATATTTGCCCACAGGGTCACTCCCATTAGGAATGTATAGTCATATACTGTGTTTTAAAGTCATTTGAAAAAAATCTTCCTTCTTCTAATGGCGTCCACTTGACACATATAAATTAACTTATTTTATTTGGTTTTGGATATTACAATTATTTTTAAACATTTAATTTTGGTTTATGATTATGGGAACTATTTACCTATTTACGTGGTTCCAAAATAAATTCCACAGAGCAAGGTATATTCAGAGAAGTCTAGCTTCTACCCCTGTACATTTCTATGCCTATTTCCACTACCTTTCACCTTTAGATGTCCTTTTAAAAATTTTCTGGTTTGTCCTTTCATTTTCAATATGAGAAAATATTGGTTTATGCTTTCATTTCAATATATAAAAATATAAACAATAGCATATGAAATAGAGTTTTCTGTCCCTTGGACATGTTTCTTTAAGTCTCTCATTGTATCAAGTCATTAATATCTACTTTGAGAGCTTCAGTCTGTACTAAATGAAACTGTGTGTGACATACTACCGTAGGCACACATGGATTGTTGGTTTTTCTTTCTCTCTGAAGTCTATCAATCCAGATACTCCCTGCATCTAAAAGACCTGCTGTACGAAAACAGCTCTGCTTCACACTTTCAATCTTTGTGAAAGTTTGCCAACTCAATTTTCAACCTCAGTCTTTCTCATGATGCATCTTATAATTGGTGAGAAACAAATTTTCCTAAGAACTAGGTTAAGAACGCAAACAAATATTAGATTCATCTTAGAGTGTTGTTCTAGCGTATTTGGGTTTGCCTGAATATTTTTATGTACAAAATGGGGTAAAATATCTTTGAACATCAGATCCCATTTTTAACGTAAGGTATTCATAGGAGCAGAGATCCCAACTTGGGCTTCCCAAACTTCTTAAGACTTTGGGGTACCCAAACATCTGAAGACTTAAAACCTTTAAGAGAAAAGTTGAAATGGGAGATGTGAGGCATTCTTATTACTGGTGGATCATAGAACTACCGAATGAATGTAAGGATATATTCACTTAATAGTATGGTCCACACATTCTCTCAAAATTGTGGGATGGGTGGAAGTATAGATAATTTTTAAAAAATGTCTCCTCCTCCTCCTTGATGGGTCTGTCTAGGAACTACTGTCTCTTAATCAGTCTTTCCTCCTCTTTGGCAGGGATAATAAGACTCTTCTCTGCTCAGCTCTTTTTGCCAGCACAGGGGAACAAATGATATGATATTTACTCTGCATCTGATAGCCTATGACTTTACAAAACAACGTGTGAGGCCGGGCGCAGTGGCTCACATCTGTAATCCCAGCGCTTTGGGAGGCCGAGGTGAGTGGATCACCTGAGTCAGGAGTTTGAGACCAGCTTGGCCAACACGGCAAAACCCTGTGTTTCAAAAATTAGCCAGGTGTGGTACTGCGTGCCTATAGTCCCAGCTACTTGGGAGGCTCAGGCAGGAGAATTGCTTGAATCCAGGAGGCGGAGGTTGCAGTGAGCCCAGATTGCATTACTGCACTCCAGCCTGGATGACAGAGCAAGACTCTGTCTCAAATAAATAAATAAATTAATTAATTAATTAATGTTTGAGTACAACTCTAGGCTAATGACTATCTGTTCTTGGTAATGACAACTGTCTAATAATTGTTCAGCTGGTACCAACAATGCTCAGAGAGAGCATGGTGTGATGACATACACTTCATGCCCAAGCAACTAAATTTATCAACACATTCAATGCTTACAGGAGACAGGATGGGCTGTGACCCTTGGCAAGCCTCCCGAGTATTCAGTGATGTTAGAGAACCCACTTAGGCTCTCTGAAATTTACTTTTCTTGTCTGTAAAATGCAGCTATTGTACAGTTAAGTAAGATTTCTCCCAGCTCTCTGTGACTCTTGGTCTAGCATGAGCCTAACTAATAACAGTGAATGATTATATAAGTGTAAACTGTAATAGAATCCTCATTTTTCTCACAAGATCACTTTGATTTCAGATTTACAAGTTTTTTTTTTCTGTTTGGAAAGGGACTTTAGAGGTGGGCTGTACTGATATTTGTATTTTCTAGCCACGTGTGTTGGGGAGAAAGAAGTATAAAAACCAAACACAAAACTATTAAGAAGGAGGTAAAAGTGAGTTGAACAAATTAGATTTTTTTGATTGAATTATGAACTTGAAAACTTGATGCTCTTAAATATTCAGATCCATGAAGTTACTCTTTTCCATGAAGACGGTGAAACTTTCTGAAATCACAAGGAAAATACTGTACAGACAGGTAAAAACCAGAGGCATTTATTGAGCCGTCACATGCTGCATACTTTCAAATGAATTTGCTTGTTTAAACCTTACAAAAACTCTGTGTTGTGCATTACCATTCTTGTTTCTAATGTCAAGCTCAGTTACCTTAGTTACTTCTCCCAAGATCACACAGCTTGTAAGGAATTAGGCAGTGAGTAGACTGCAAAGGGTTAGGAGTTAATATGTTAAAGGAACTTAGAAGAGTGTTCAGTACCTACTATGCACTATAACTTGACCTATTCTGCTCCTCCTCCTCCTTTTCCTTCTTTCTCCTTCTTTTTCTCCTCCTCCTCCTTTTTCTCCTCCTCCTCTCCTCTTCTTCCTCCTCCTCCTCCCCCTCCCCACTCCTCCTCCTCCTTCTTCTTCGTCTTCCTCTTCTTCCTCCTCTTCCTCCTCCTCTCTTCTTCTTTTTCCTCTTCCTCCTCATCCTCCTCTTCTTCTTCTTCCTCCTCCACCTCCTTCTTCTTCCTCCTCCTCCTTCCTCTTCTTCTTATTCTTCCTCCTCCTCCTCTTCTTCTCCTTCTCCTCCTCCTTCTTCTCCCTCATCTTTTTCCTCCTCCTCCTTCTTCTTCTTCTTTTTTCCTCCTCTTCCTCTCCTCCTTCTTCTCTTCTTCCTCCTCCTCCTCTTCCTTCTCCTCCTTCTCCTTCTCCTTCTTCTTCTTCTCTTTCCCAAAAGTTCATTATCTCTACCTGGTGAGATAGTACAGTGATCTCAGGTTTTGGGGCTGGGTTACCTTCATTTTAATACACATACTGCCATCTAGGTGTAGGGCTGAGTGCAAACTGCTTTATCTATGCGGTCTGTAAAAACCTTGAACAACATGTGGCATATGCTGCATACACAGTAAATATAAACTCTTACTATTAACATAGCTCTTTTATGTATTGATTTTGCTGAAATAATTCTTTAAAAGCTACTATTTATGGTGTTAGTATAAATAGGACAGATAGTACAATAGTTGCTAGTTAGGGTAGACGATACTGATAACACTCATTTTATTGGTTGTACTGTTTGGTATAATGGAGTACAAAATGATTTCTCCTGTTGTCTTCATACTTAGAGACTTGAAGTCAGTGTTAAGTCACAGCTTTTTTAAAGTAATTCTCTGACATCTAGTTTTGATGATGACTTTAAAAAAGTCAATTCTAAATAAGATCTATTTTTTTCTCAGCAAATGCCTATTTTTCTACGTTGAAATGAAGAGACATATTGTTGAAATGTGATAGTCTCAATCTCTTAATTTTTAGACATCCACTTACCCATTATTCTGTTGTTGCCTCACCAAGCCCTTGGAATTGCTTTAATTGGTTTTCAGAAAGAGAATCAATCTTGGTATCACACATCTAGTATTGAAGTGACATTTTGCCTCTTGCTAGCTGTGTGATCTTGGAAAATTCACTTAACTCTTCTGAGCCTCAGCATTCTCAAGTGAACAATTAGATGGACAGTGCCTTCATTCAATTTGGCTGACCAATCCACAGTGAAGGCAGGGCAACAAATCTGTTTTCTTCCCAGAATGAGGTGCAGGCGTGGCCATGCACAAAGTGTGTCTGGGTCAGTGTTTAGCTGCATGTATTTTGGCCCCTGCCTTTGTCCTGTCTAAAATAAGAGTATCTTAGACTCTACAGCTGGAAATGGCCTTAGACCTCATCCTGTCCAAGCTTCTTATTTAACAGACGAGAAAATTTTGGTCCAGACAGGATAAAAGAGACATGCCTCAAAATCAAATCTGTTAAACTATAATGCATCATATTGTTTGTGCTTTTATTTTTCACTTTATCTTTTCCTTCCTATTTCACAATAAAAATGAGTACCCTCACTTATCTATCTTTAGAAAATAACCTTTCTCTGACATTCAGTATTCAAGAAAGGTATATATTTTTTCTAATCCACTTTTTTCTTCTTACAGCATATCTTGGGATATTGAAAATATCCCATTTTTGCAAATAAATCTATAAATTTAAAGAAGTGTCAATCTAAATCTCCAAAATACACTTTATGGAACTTTGTAAGTCAATTATAAAGATGAGGTGAGGAAAGGAAACCATAGTAATGGGCAAGAAAAATTTTAAAAAAGAAGTGAAGGAGAACTTTCTCTACAGATATCAAAATATAATATAAAACTATAGTAAATGAAATTATGTGGATTTTGGCACTGACATAGAATAATAGATCAATAGAATAGACTAGATTCCAGGAAAAAAAACTATGACTGTAATAAAAATAGCATTTTAAGTCAGTGGGAAGTCATTTAATAAATGATATTGGGATAATTGGATATACACATGGATAAGAAAGAATGAAACTAAAATTGGTCTTAGGCATATGTAATGAATATTGCAATCTCTTGTGCTTTTAAAATACCCTGTGGGGTGTGTGTGTGTGTGTGTGTGTGTGTGTGTGTGTGTGTGTGTATAAAATGTCAGGGAAAGAAATTATTAGAGTGAAGCAAAGAGGTTAAGAGAATTTTTTATTTTTTGACTCTTTGTAAAGTCTTTTTAAAATATTTTTAATTTTCCTGTCACTTTTGTGATTATAAAGATTTCAAGTATAAAAAATCCTCATTACATTGCACATTTTCTAAAAATTTTCAGCAAGCTGTGTATGTATGTGCATATGTTGTAAACCAAATCATATTTTGAATTAAAGTGGGGAAACTACACTTTATTGGAATTAGAGTGCTTCCTTTAAAAAACATGAACATTATTCCCTAGTCTCCCCTATTCTTAGGTTTAGAATTTGGTACATATAGTTTTCTTTAATTTTGCTTATTTCTATTAACCCTTGAAATCTGGGTGCCATGATGGAGATTAAGCATGTCATGCTGACTTCTGAAAGATCAGGTTTATCCTGGACCCTGTTGCCTGCTTCTGCTTAAGCTTTTATTGAGGAATGTTTTCCACAGCTGAAATGAAGTTTGAAGGCTTGAAGAACTGTGATTTCCATGTGACCTAGTGTAGCTTGGAAGAATGAAGTTCTGATCTGTAAATATAATCATTTCCTATTGTGGTAGATTAATAAACTTGGAATAACAGCTTTGTGTTAAATAAATATAATTAAACAATAGTAAATATTAAATTTAGAGACTATTTTTAATGCTCTGTTTATATGAACTCACTTAATCCTCACAACAGCTATGAGATTGTTTCACTCATGAGGAAACCACAGCACAGAGAGATTGGTAACTTGCCTGAGTTCACAGAGTTAAGGATTGGTACCAGGATTGATGTTCAGGTCATCTTGTTCCTAAATCTATTCCCTAATCACAGCTGATGATGCGATGAATATTCTTGTGTACGTTTTCTTACATTCACATGTACAAGGTTTTTCCAAGTGTGGCATTCTTGGCTGTAGGTTGCACCCATCTTCGGCTTCACTAGCTTTTGACAATTCCTCCTGTTTCTCCATATCCTAACACTTTTGAACAACTTTTAATATTGGTCAGTCTGATAAGTGTGAAGAGTTAGATCATTGTGTTTTAAATATTCATTTCACTTATAACTAGAGAGTTTGAAATGTTTCCACTGGGTTTTGTCCATAGATTTGTAAGATTTTTTTTTATGCTGAATACTAAATCATACTTTCTACAAAAATATCCCTGGGCACTGTGTTCTGTTTCTCTGCTCTGTTTCCCTGCTTTGTTTCCCTAGCCCTGCACTAATACACATCATCATAGTTACATGAGTTTTTCTTCATTCTCCTCCTCATCTTTCTCCTCCTCCTCATCTTTCTCCTCCTCCTCTTGCTCCTCCCCCTCCCCCTCCTTTTTTCTAAAACATTGTGTATCTGATAAGAGGAATCCCTTACCCTTTTGCCTTGAAAATAGAATTGATCATTTGTGGCCTTTTAGCTGTTTCATATAAACATTAAGATAAGGTTGTCAATTTCTAGGAAAAGATTCTGTTGCATTGAATATGTGTATTAATTTAGGAAAATAGTTATGCTGATTGTATCCAGCCTGCATTTTCTGAAAATGGTGAAAGTTCTAGTTAAATTAGTTGCTGAAGCTTTAATGGTTAGTGAATCTTACTGGCTTTCCTGTGATTGGTTGCCAAAAGGGATTAACAGTTTCTCAGGTAACTACTTATGAGCATGACCTCTGTCGTATGACACGTGCTATGGCTAAAGTCTTAGAAAATTTATTGTGGTTGCTGTTGTTTTAATAAATATTGAGGTCTTTCTAGATTGTGTTTTTTATTGATGTGATTGTTGCTATTTCGCTGAAGTGATATAGATGTTACAGATATACAGAGTCACAGTTGTACACTGGTAACCTCCATTTTTTACCCAAGACTGAGTGTTTGGGATTCTCTAATGACTTATTTGGCTCTGATTCACATAAGGCTTAGGGTGATTGTGAGTCCAGGCTCTGCTAAGCTGGGGCCAAATGTTGCAATGTATGTTCCAAGCACTTGATGGTATTGAATGATTCCAATTTAGAGATTGGAATGGAATGTTAGTGTATCTATTTAATTTTTCAGGTTTAATATACAATCTAAAATTATGACAATTCAATCAGATATAGTCTCAGATAAACAAGTTTAAAAAGCTGACAAAAATCTCTGGACAAGTTTATATAATTTGGCTCTGCTGTCTTCAAAATCCTTGTAAATAAGAACCAAAATTATGAGGTTGATACTTTTTCTTTAGAATTATGAACATCCCATTGTTGGAAAAATGAAGATTTCCATATATATTTCAGTTATTAAGATTATTCATATCACCACTTTTTTTGTTAAGTTAATTTGGACATGCTTTCTGAAGCAGCCTCTACCACATGTCAAGTATTGTGTTTGACCTTTTCACATCAATGATCTGCTTTGTTCTTCACAGCAATCTTATAGATGACATATCGATTCCAAATTTATAGATGGAAAAATATGGTCAAGAGGGGTTTCCTAAAGTATAATAGCTAGAAACAACAAAGTTGGGTTTCATACACGGTTCTATCAAATTCAGGTCTGTATTGTTTTCTGTCATCCCATTTGTTCTCCCAGTGCCTGGGAATTAAGTAAGAAAAAATAAAAACAACAAAACTATGTTTTATTTTTGAATGGGTGCTAATTCTTAAAATTCAAAAGAGCTCTTTCTTTAAGTCCACCAGTGATAGCCCAACTAGATATTGATTATTATGCTGATTTTGTTGCTTAACTTGCTCAGAAGCCTAAATTATCTGCTAATTAAAGAAATATTGCACAACTGGACATTCCTGTTAGTTACATCTGGAGGTGATCTCATTAAACGTTACAGATTTGACTGTGTGTTTTGGGGGTTTTCTGAAATCCTAACGTTTTGCATCCTTCCCCTAAAGGCACAGTTCATAAGCTCTAGATATGTAGTCAGATTAGCCATAGCCATGACAAACAGGAAACTTTCCATTAGATTTTTCTCTATATTTTATTTGGACTTTGGAAACAGAATTAAATGGAATTGAAAATAAAATGTTTTTGGATTAGAATCGTCCTAGTTTCTGTATTAAATGTTAAAATAACTAAAGACTGTAGACCAAAGAGATTTAAAAATGTTGTTTAATTTGCTAGTAGTAGAAGAAATGATTAACAGACCAACACTCTTTCAAAAGTTGATGTAACACTTACAGGAAAGGATCAGAGAAAAGATCGGAAAGGAGGGCGCCAGTTCAAGGGGCTTCAGAAACAAACTCTCTTTCCATGTAGAAACTTTTCAGTGGTTGACTATAAGGAATGACACCAAAGAAACAGAAGATAAATCCATGCTGTAATGTTCTGCTGCTCCTGCATCCAGCTACAGGGGTTAAGGGGCTTAGGGTGACTTTAATGCAAATTATGGTTCAATTTTGCAATTCCCTTTCACTTGAAAAGTAAAAACTGATAAAGTGTCAAGATTCTTGTCCTAAGAAGTCTTCTGTAGAGTGAAAAAGGAACTGTACTGGGTATCAGTGGCATTAGTGTTAATCTAGACCATCTCTGGCTCACTGTGACACAGGCAGGCCTGTGCCTTGGTTCTTCTGTATTCCCTGAGTTGAGGACTGCTGATGAAACTACCTTACAGTTCATAAAACATCTCTACACGGGATCTCTAAGGTTTTTTCCAGCTCCAAACCTTTGTGAATCTCAGCCTGACTGGGTGCTAGGGTAGGATTAATAATAAATTAATATCCCTAGCCAGTAGTTTCAAATTGTAAAATCAAAAAACGTTTCTATGAAGTGAACCTTATGTAGTGGAGTGTATCTCACAAAACACTAGAAAGTATAATTGGCTGTCTTTATCCAGAAAAAAAGGACAGATTTTAATAGACTGGAAAGATTTAGACTCATATACCAAATACTCAGTAGCTAAGTTCAACTTCTGCCTCTTTCACATAAATACTGTATAACCTTAGATGAACCACTTAATGTTTATTTGTTTCATGTCTGTAAATTGAAGGGACTATGTTACGTGATTTAAAGTCTTCAACATCTAAAAGCTAAAACACTTCTCACTCATTTTATATAAAACGCAGATCGATTTTGGGAAGCATATTATGAGTAGCTGATAAGATAGGGGAAAGATCTAACTATATTGGAGGAAACCAAGAAATGCCTAATATTATGATTAAAGCAAGTTGCCACGTAAGTTCTCATATACTTGGGTGTAACTCTTCAAGCCCTCCTGAGCCTGCAAACACAGGTCTTAAGTTCTTAAGATTATAATAGTATCTATAAAATCAATTTGTTCAAGAGCTTTTCAATTTTATTGTTTAATTTGCTGGGACATTTTGGATAGCTATAATTCACATGGAAGTTATTTAAAATCATAGGGTAGGCCTTTTTCAGGCTGACATAATTTATCTGTAGCTCTGCTTAGAAGCTAGGATATGGAAGATATGACTTCTATAGGCCCCTGCATGTCCCAGGAATATATGGGTAATTGGTTTTAGCAGTGCTTGAACAGCACATGGTTTCAGTATAGAGTAGGCAGAATTTGACCCCAGAAAAACAGACATAATTTTTATTTCTTTTTAAAATAAGAGCCCTTGAAGAAAGCCTGAAATAAATCCAGAGTTACTGTAAACAAAGTGGTGGGAGTCTTACTCATCACAGAGAAAAGTCAGGCTCATTAAAGAAGGTAATTATTACCTTTGACATACAGAACTGTGTGCTGCTTTAAATTAAGGTTCTTAACGAGGCATTTCATTGTAAGTCCTTAACTGAGGGGTTTAAGGAGGGTGACTGTCTTCCACAGTCAGTGGTAATGGGTGTTGTACATTCAAGCAAATATTTCAGGAAAGAATAGGTCAGGAATTGAAATACAGGAATGTTCACACAATTTCAGAACAGATTGCTGGTGTGCTGAAAGCCCACCCAAGCTATGTGCTTATGAGTGGAAAATTTAAACTTTGCCACCTGCTAATGATATGCTAATGAATTTTCATGTTAGACAAATGACAAAAGCATGGTCTCTGTCCTTTTTCTGTTAATATAATGAATGAGCTTGAATAAGCAGTTTTAAGAGGAAGTTGTAAACAGGTTGTAAATGTTTACATGTTTCCTTCATTTTTATTAGTTTCTGTTTATTTCACCTCTCTTTCTCAACAAATTTCTTTTGACTCTTGCTGTATTATATTGTTTATAGAATTTAAACATGCTTTCATGCTCTTGCAAGATGAGAATTTGTCTTGACCACCAACAAGAAACTTTTATCTATCTCAAAGCAACCCTTTATCAAAAAGTCTATATTGAGTACCAATATCAACTTCTCATGGTGCTCACATACATAAATGTGTTATGTTTCCAGGAAAATAAATTGCTTTTTAGTGAATACATTTCTTTAAAAAGACATATTTTACAGCTCCGCTTTTCCAAATTTAAAAATATCTCACCAAACCACAGTGCTATTATAAGAAATGAAATGGGGGTGTTGCTCAAATCTAAAGTTTGCATTCTAACTCTTTTTCCAAGCATATAGCTAAATTCTGGAAAACCTATAGCCCATTAACATGATTTCCCCAAGGATTTTTACCTGTTCCATCTAAGAGTAAGTGATAGAGCAATTTTGTAACCTCATTTTCTCTATCTATCAGAAGAGCAGCAATGTCTACCGAGCACCCAAGAGACATGCTAGTCCAAGATAGAATCTATGATCTATACCTACTATAGAGAAAAAAAGTCTAAATCTTTCTAAACTTTCTTATACGAGAGCATTTGAGTGTGACCCATAATATTACCACCTGATTAAAATCCATTTCCAGTTAAATTACAAAGTCCTAGTGTTAATCACACACATCTCACCATGGGACTTTCAAGGTGGGTTCATATCCTTGGTAAATGCTCAAGTGTTCTCTAAGGTCAAATTGCCTGTGACAGGAACCATTATGTCAGTGTTTGACACCGACCTAGCTCTAGTCAGTTCCATCATGATGTCACGCTCAAAATATATGTTTAGTCTGTTTTTTAAATAAATACATCATTTTCTGATTCTGTTACATGCTATCGTTCCGATCTTGACAATTGGTGCGGTCTTTACTCTTCCCTGCTTTTCTCTGCCTTGTTTACAGATCGTAGGTGAGATGTCCTACTTTGGGCCATTTTAATTAATCCAGTTTCTCCTTATGTATGCGACATGATTTAAAATGAAAATTCAGATGGCAGGGTGAGATGGTAAGGAAGACAGTTTAAAAGTAGTCGATCTGGCTGTTAGGGCTCTGAGTACGCCAGAGGCGAGTACGTAGGAGGTGGGGGGATTCTTAAGAACCCCCCCCTTAAGAAAGGGAGTTCACTCTCTCTTTTTTTGGTGTTTCGCTCTTAGGTTCAACTGTGTCTGATGTCTCTGAGCCCAGAGCTTCTCTGGTTCAAAGTATTTCCACAGTAAATGTCCCATCTCCCATAGGGTGGCAGAAATGTAGTTCCTTATCAGATAGGAGAGAGCATTTGGAGTGTATGAGTTTTTTTTTTTTTCTTTTTAAGTTTTATTTTGCGTTTAGTTGATACATAATGATTGTAAATACTTTTGGGGTACAGTGTGATGTTTTGATACATGTATGCATTGCATAAGGATCACATTATCCTTGCATAAGGACATCCATCATCTCTAACACTTGTCATTTCTTTGTGGCGAGAACATTAAAAATCCTCTCTTCTAGCTATTTTGAAACATACAATACATTATTGTTAATTATAGTCACCTTCCTATGTAATAGAAGAGCAGAGGTTATTCCTCCTAGCTAACTCTAACTTTATACCTGTTCACCAACCTCTCCCCATGCCACGTCCCACATCCCCCCCACCCAGCCTCTGGTAACCTCTATTTCTACAAACAACTGGGTTAGATTCCCCATATGAGTGTGAGATCATGGGGTATTATCAATTCCCCTTTTCTCATTCCCATCCTATGTTCTTTCCTTTATATGCACTCACTGTCTTTAATTTTTGAGATATTCTGGAATTGCTTGGTGAAAATTGACCTGCTTCTTGCTTTACCCTGAATAGAGTGGAGAGGCTGATACTTAAGCTTGCGATCACACAGCTATCAACTTTCCATTTTCCTGAGTAGTCTTGAAATCTTTCATCTACTACCATTTTTTTCTTCCATGCTTTTTTATTTTGTAATGTTTTCCTTTTTAATCCCTTTACTGTCATTCTAATAAAATTTTGTTAGAGAACAAAGATAAATATCTGCATTTGCCTTGCCACAACTAATTACATAATACCATTCCATTCCTTTCTTAAATTTTAATGATAGTGTCTTTCTCCAAATCATTGCTTATTTACCATATTGATCCTTGTTTTTTTTTATTTTATTTTTTTGAGACAGAGTCTAGCTCTGTTGCCCAGGCTGGAGTGCAGTGGCATGAACTCAGTTCACTGCATCCTCTCCGCCTCCCAGGTTCAAGGAATTCTCCTGCCTCAGCCTCTTAAGTAACTGCAACTGTGGGCATGTGCCACCACACCCCGCTAATTTTTGTGTTTTTAGTAGAGATGTGGTTTTATCATGTTGGCCAGGCTGGTCTCAAACTCCTGAGCTCAAGTGATCCACCTGCCTTGGCTTCCCAAAGTGCTAGGATTACAGGTGTGACCCACGATAGCCGGCCTGATCCTTGATTTTTCCATGACACTTGGCATTACTTACTATTTACCTCTGGGTTGAATGACACTGACACTATAGCTTTCTATTTCTTCCTCCATGTCTGTTTGTTCCTGATCTCTTTTGCAGATTTCTCTTTGAATGTCTATCCTCCAATATGGAAATTTTCAAAGACTGTGTTTATATCTTTCTCAGTTCCAGAGGTTTGAATTAGATAACATATGTTAGTCACTTATTGTGCTAGGGCGTTAAACAATAAACAATTGGGAATTACTTCACGTAACCTTTTACTTAACCTTATCATGATGCTTACAAATTCAATTGTAATTTCTCTGAGGTCAGGAATGAAGTTTAATTTGCCTCTGTGTATGTCACACCTAGAACCATGATCCATATGTGTGTATATAAAAACATATAATATGCATTGGGTGTTTGTGGAGGGAAGAAAAAAGGACAAGAATAGACAAATGAAAAAAGAAATTGATGTCATTTGCAAAAATGTGTAAATTAGTCATGTAACATAAAAGTAATCATGATGCTGTATTTGGCTTGTGAACGAATTAAAATAAGAAAAACACATATTTTGGGAGAAAATGTCATCAGAGTTTTTATAAAACCTATAGAGAGAAATGGAAAGTTTCATTCAGATTCATGGCTTTCACACTTCGTTAGCCTCACTGCTATAATTAGTTTTAATCTCCTATATTGTGTAGCACAACTTATGCCCGTAATGCCAAAAATACACACACACACACACACACACACACACACACACGTATGTAAATGTAACTAAAACCTACCAGAAATTATATATCTTCTTCAGAAGTGTTTTAATGAGTCAAATGGGTATTTATACAAAATTTATCTTTTTTGTTGTTATTGTTGTTGAGACGAAGTCTTGCTCTGTCACCCAGGCTGAAGTGCAGTGGCACGATCTCAGCTCACTGCAACCTCCGCCTCCTGGGTTCAAGCAATTCTCCTGCCTCAGCCTCCCGAGTAGCTGGGAATACAGGCACGCACCACCACGCCTGGCTAAATTTTTGTATTTTCAGTAGAGATGGGGTTTCACCATGTTAGCCAGGATAGTCTTGATCTCCTGACCTCATGATCTGCCCGCCTTGGCCTCCCAAAGTGGTATGATTATAGGCATGAGCCACCATGCCCAGCCTAAAATATATGTTTTCAAAATTGCATTGAAATGGCTGATAGAAGAGGATTCAAAGAGACCCTCCCCACATTGATCCTCTCCACTTCCCAGCCTTTACCCAGAGAATGTCATAGCATTAGTCCTATAGAGCAGGAATGGGAAGGCCAGGCTCATCCATGTGAAGAGACAACAGATAAGTTGTGGGTTTTATGAGGGGTCTCTACTGTTTCATTTAAAAAATATCAACATATGGCAAACAAATACTATATAGGGGACGTTTCACTTTTTATCTACACCTACCTAAAGGATTTGATAATTATAGTCCAGAAAGTGCTGTATATTCTTTAGTTATTTCTTTTCTTGCATCCTTTGTTTTGAGGTTTTCCTCAGGAGCAGAATGCTTCTTAGTTACTAGACAATTCTTGATAAAAAAGCAATAAAGCCACCAGTCAGTATGTTTCCTGTCTCCTTACGAGGAGCAGTCTGAATATCTCTGTCCAATTTCTGAAAGAAAACATCTGAGAAATGACAGTTCACAGTACCTGTTAAAGCAAATAAATTCTGTGAGATATTTACAGGAATACTTAAAATTCATACAATCTGAGGTTTATTCCCAGAAACAAGTCATACCCACTAATTCCTCAGTTAACCAGTGGACAACGCCCTGGTGATAGCTTTCGGAGGATGGCATGATGGAGACTTCTCCAACAGCTCTAAACTTGTGGGGAAAACATTTGGCAACCTCAAAGAGCGGTCTTGTTGACCCCAATATATCATTTTACAATTTTTTTAAATCAAAATCATTCTTAGCATGTTTTATGCACAAAGTGTTATTTACCTTAGCAACATCATGGTATGGAGGGATTCACTGTAGGATAGGTCCTGAATATTCTTGCTTTTTTTCTGATTTAATTTTGAAAAAAAGCCCTAGACTAAGCTCAACCCTGCTCTTTTAAATATCTTCATATATATATATATATATATATAATCTTTTATCTCTGCTTTCCTCTGCACATGGCCCTCTCCACAACATCCACAGATACAACAGAGACACAGATGAAAGATGGGTGCAACCCAGAGCAGAGAGGTATGGATATCAATTTCCATAATTATCAATGTGTCAAATTTTATAGATTGACTAGGAAGTGTGGGCCCCAAGGTAGGCAGAACCTTTGGCCTGTTGATTGTCCACTGGCAAAGTTTGTAATTTTGAAGTTGTATTAACAACAACAGGTTGTTACATCATCTAACACAAATGAGTGCATCCGTTTGGAATATACAGGAGAAGACCACGTATTTCTGAGGAAGGGGCTCGAAGCACTCTCTCCTGGGGAATTCAACTTCATATCAGTGAGGTAAAGTGGATATAAGAAAAATGCCGTGTGTGAGGAGAGCATTAGGAAAGGTCATATATTTCAAAAAAGAATATTGTTTACAAGAGTGTTAATAGGTTTCAGGGGAAATGTTAATTTTTTTTTTCCTGGATGAAATAGCTACTGTAAGTTTTTAATGGTTAATCATTCATTCTTGAATTTTTATATTAAGCATTTCATATTACTTTATTGACTTAACTTTTATGCTCTTCTTCATTTTGACAGTAAAGAATGACCAGGCAACACTCTTTGAAAATTGGAGACCATTTGCAGCTGCTCTGTGTTGAGGAAAGTGAATAATAGGGTGCCCTCAAGGAATTTCAAAGGTATCACTCAACAGAAACTTTTGTGTCTGAAGAAAACTAGATCATTTTATCATGGTAGGCATGCTGATATGTTTGCTTTAATAAAATGCCATATTTCTGCCTTTAATCTCTTGTCAACCTGCTATTAAAAAGCCCCAAAGTGCATGCGTGCAGCACATGTAAACACTTGTGGTTTTGAGGTTACCACAGAACATACTAATAAAGCATGTAATTTGTGTTTTGTGCACAGACTGTAATAATTTATTGAGTGGTACAGAGAAGCTAGAAAAGGATTTTCTCTAACTTTAGCCAGCAAGTCAATTTAATTTTAGTGTTTTCTGCAGAGGTACATGTATACACATGTTTTTATGATGACATCATGTTTAAAAAGCATTAAGAAGCCTGCGTAACAAAATGAGACAAAATATAAATTCATTTTGCACACATTGAGGACATTCTATCAAGCATGGTAATGTTGCTCCTATAAGCTGATCAGCTGGGAGGTGTGATGTCTATTCTTCCCCAAAGGGTTGTGTGTGTGTGTGTGTGTGTGTGTGTGTCTGTGTCTGTGTGCCTGTTTGTGTGTGTGTTGAGCACTGACAATACATTAGCAGAATATAGATCAAGTAAATTATGACAAATTGCAATTGCAATAGCAAGAATTCTTATAAACTTTATCAACATTATCCCTAGACCCCTGCAGAAGGAGGACAGAGAACAATGTTGATCCAACCTACAAAGGTTGGATCACTTCTAGAGGATCCTAGAAGAGCTCACTGCCAGACTTCAGCTTCCACCATGATTGTTTGGGTAGCCAGTTTATCTGCTTATGTAAGAACCTTACAGGTAAGAACTGTCTGGTTATATACCACTCAGCTTTATACTCTTACTTCTTACTTTGCACAAAACAAATCATCCACACAGACAGATAATTTGAAAGAAAAGGCCTTGAGTTTGTGGAAGAAATACACACCAGTTTCTGGAAAATTCTGTAGCTGGAAAATTCTGTGAAATTCTATGCTTTATTCACTGAAACAAAAACACATTCAGTTTAGAAATAATGTCTGTGCCCAGAATAAATTGGTGTTACATACTCAATACATGTTTATTCCAAAAAGATGCAAGATTTCTCTCCTGGAAAACAATTCACCACTCTCTATTCTTCTTTTTGTTTCTGAGAAGGCTTATACACATATCGGGTTTCAACGCATAGCAGATTTGTGGTAAGGGCTAATTAAAATGAATCCTTTGTGCCACCTCTAAGATGCAACTCACTCCTTCATGTTGTTCATTAATCTAAAAAACCAGTTCCAATTCATAGCTAGGGATTATAGAACTTTGTGTGGCCATTGACTATCACAGAGGCATTGTGAAAATCTGTAAGGAGACAAGTGCACAGCAACCTGGCCCGGAGGGTCCTCTTATTGGAAGTAGAACTCAAGCTGTGCCCAAGTATGCAAAGCTAATCCAACCTAGAAAACAGTTTTCTGCAAGAGACTAAGCCAATTCTCCAGACCTCTAAGGAGGAAATCAAGATCCTTGTGGCTATTTGATCACTTCTGTGATTTGACTGTCTCCATGGTTTAGTCATTTGCTCACATAACAAGAACATTACAGAGAGAAGAGATGAGGTAGGGGAAGAGAAGGAAGGGAAAGTGAAAAACAAGAAGGAAAAGGAAAAGAAAGAAAAAAGGAAAGAAGTAGAAAGGAAAGAAGGGATGGAGGAAGGAGAGGGAGGGAGGGGAGGGGAGGGGTGGGCAGGGCGGGGAGGGGAGGGAAAGGAAAGGGAGGGGAGGAAAAAGGAAAAAAATTGGTCAGAAAACTACATATCATTAAAATGTTGATCTTGCACATGTTGGCTGGTACTAGTTTTGTAGTGTCAGAGATACTAGAGTCAATGCTAATTTTAAAAAGCTAGGAACAAACATTTTCAGATTGTTAAAAGTTATGATTTGGAGACTTTTTGATTGGCATAAAATGTAACAGATATAAAAAATAGAGATTAGCTATTTAAGTAGCTAGGTTAAAACAAGATTAATCAGGGCCATTTTGCTTAGTAGCCTTTTAAATATTTATCCATGGGTTTCTCAGCCCTACATGGATGCCAAATCATCATTCATGAAGTGTCTTTTAACTGATAAAATTTCTTTTAACATACACACAAAGATGGGAGTAAAGTTTGGGGGGGGCAACTACATACAAAAAATTCAGAGTCAAAACAAAGTTAGTTCCCAGCGTCATATTTTAAATCTGTAACTCTGTAAGGTTGCAAGGGTTCATGCATATCAAACTCACTTAATTTTATTTTAATGTGGTAATCAAAACATCTGTTGAAATGTTTTAGGTAAAGATGGGCAGGTTTGAAGAATAATGACAAATGTTAATCAATTTAGAACACCAGGTATAGACTATATTTTAAGTTAAAATTACTTAAATATTAAATAAACACCCATTACTAGCTTTTTTAGTGCTTTCAGCTTTGTTAAACAAAAATGTCGTACCTAAAGGTTATAATTCCTATTTAAAGTGGTTAATACAAAATAATTCTGTGATTGCAATAGAAACCATTGATATCAAAACACACAGCGTTGACATCACAGGACACAATCCAAGTTGTAACTCATTAAATATACTCTACATAAATGTAGGATCTATAACAACCAATTTTTTTTCCTCAATAAGAAGACTGAAGAAAAGACAATAGTACTTTTCCAAAAAATTTCCCCCCTAAGCTTATGTGTACATATTTCCTCATAATAAGCTCTAGAATTAACTGAAGAGTGAAAATCCCAGAGTTAAGAAAGAGTTGTCATAAGTTCAGGTCCCTAAGAGTTTGGGTAATTACAGTGGTTTGTTAATGTTTTACACCAATCATTGATCTTTTATAAGAATTTTCAAGCTCGATATCTTAGGATCACAGCTTTCTATAATTCAAGTTTAAGTAGATGTGAAATATTTAGATATAGATTCAGATACATCTGGACTAGATCTTGTTGATTGTGACCTCTGAAATACAATTAATAGCTGTATTTGTTATAATTTGCATTTGTTCAACTTTGGTGCATATCTTTTATATTCAAAGTAATCATTAATTCTGAATGAGCATTAAAAAATAATCCTAGGGTCTGTCAGACTTTGAGTCTAGCTAGTTCAAAGTATCAATAAATTGAAATGCAAGAACTCCTGAATTCTGATATTGAGAAAACTTCATTAATTCATACATTCAGTCAGTCGTCCATGTGCACTTGGTAGGTTCTAAATAAATATGTGCTGAATGGAAGAATGAATGAATGAATAAACTTCTATGTATCAAGGGCATAACTCTCATATATGAGATAGTCACTAACTCTGAGTGAGCAGTAAACAAAAACATTCTAGACTCTGGGGATTGTGCAGTAAGCATGACAGATTAAATTTCTTACCCTCATGGAGCTTACATTCTAAAGATGAAATTTGATCAAAAATATTTATTCACTTCAAATAAACACCAAGGCAACTGGACAAATATTTTTTTCTTATTTTCTTTTAGAACTCTTGTGGTTTACTTTTCCTTTCACCAGAAAAAGATGTGGATGCCTTGAAATTAGTATCTGCGCAGATGACATCCTCACAATGAGGACGTATGCTGCTACTCTGGCACTCACGCTTGTCCCTGCTGTTTCTTAGGGGGGTCATCTTGCCTGTAAGATCAGAAAAAGGGATTTCTACTTAGTATCAAGAAATTGAAATCAAAGTAGAAAATATTCATCCATTGTTTTCCTCATAGCATTCTTCTTTCCAGAAATGTCAGCAACTTAACCACATGCAAATACCATTTTGTGTACAAATGTGTACAAAAGGCATTTGGGGTTCTTCTCTTTGACACTAAAGCTGACCACATAGATAGGGAAGAAAACAGTTTTTCTCTATAGCATCATATTGATGCTTTGCATCTTTTCTGATAGAGTAGCATCCGGTCTCTTTATTTAAACAGAATTCAAATGTAGGTCTACAAAATCCAGAAGTCATACTTTTCTCAGAGTACCACATGGCTTCTTCCCAAGAGACATACTAAGGGGGAAATGGAGGGAGTGGAACAGGTACTATGCTTATTACCTGCCTGACAAAATCGTCTTACGCCAAACCCCCAGGAAACGCAGTTTACCTGTATAACAAGCCTGCACATGTACCCATGAACCTAAAAGTTAAAAAAAATTTGAGATAAAAACATGAAATTATCCACAGAACATATTAAATTTGTATTTCATTGAATTAAACATTGCCCAGGACACAATTGAGATTTTATTCCTCTATTTATTATATATTTACAAGGAACGAAAATCATGAGCAGTGCTTCAAAGTGTTCATCTATTAATCGGAAGGTTTTAACCAAATGCACCTCTGCTGTTTTTTTTTTTCTTTTTCTTTTTTTTCAGATAGGGTTTCACCATGTTGGCCAGGCTGGTCTTGAACTCCTGACCTCGTGATCCACCCGCCTCAGCCTCCCAAAGTGCTGGGATTACAGGCGTGAGCCACCGTGCCCGACTTTCTGCTGCTTTTGATCAGGATAAGGACAAAGGTTAAATAAGTAACTTGCCCACTTGCTTAGGGAAGCAAACTATTGTGTAGAAACTGGAAGAGTTAGTGAAAACCACTCATGCACAAAGCATCCTGTCAGATTCACTCCCAGTAATTTTCCTAATTGTTTATACTAATTAAATGGCCTGATGCTGCTATAAAATGTTTCTCTTCTTCCGTCTTTCTTAGCCCACATACCATGCTAAATGTCAGCTAGGAGAGCTCAGAGGGCAGTCCCTGATTTTAATGACTTGTATTATGAAAGTAGTTTAGAAATGGAATTCATTGTTTCAGAAACTAATTGTTATAAATATAGGTAAATATGAAGCTAGTTCAGATTAAGTGAGCATAGCGAAGGAATCTGAGAGCATTGAGAGGAGATAAGTTTGGTGTCATGAGAACAGGGTTTTGAATCTCTGAGAGAAGGAACATCGCTCCTCCTTCCTAAATCATATAAGCCTCATTTGTGAGAATGGAAATACTAGCAACCCCTCTCTAGCTCTTCCTTATGTGCCAGACATGGTTCTAAATCTTCTCTATTTATTCATTCTGTAACCGCACCAGACCAATCTGGTTCAATTTTTATATAACAAAGTTGTGAATTGTTTTTCAGCTGCCATGGATCCCCAAGTTGAAGATCATATAACCTCAGCCTGCCCAAATGAACCAAGCATACAACCACAGGGGGAACCTAACTGTTCCAGTGGAAGAGCGGGGACCAATTTAAGAGGTGGACACCATGTGGCAGAATCCAGGATCCAATCAGATTGAGCCCTGGGGTCACCCTGTGGCAGGATCTAGTTGGGTCATGCCTCCTGGCATCACCTATTGCAAGATCCAATCAGGTAACACCTCATTATCCTATGCTTATAGAGCCCCACCTAGCCCCTATCCCAAGGATGCCAATTTGAGTATTTCCTCTTGTTTCCTTGCCAGTCGACTTGCAGTAAACCTTTTTTTTCCCTCCAAAATTGGTGCTGTGGTATTGGCCTTTATAACCATTGGATAGGAAGCTCATTGATTGCTTCGTAACAATTCCTACAACAATTTTCTGAGGTAAGACCTATAATTGTTCACATTTTACCAAAGAGAAAGGGGAGACACAGAAAGGTCAAGGGATTTGCCCAAGGTCACACAGCTGATAAATGGAAACAACTCGACTGACATCAGGAGAGGAAGATATTCAACAGCCAGACACCCTGAACTTGCAGCTCTTAACACATTGTGACCACCCTCGATGGAAGGAAAAGGCAAGGCTAAGAAACATCTCTCTGTGACAATCGGAAGACTATCTGAATAAGAGCTGGAGGTGCAACAGGTTTACTGTTCAAAGCTAAGAGTTTCTACGAGAATTCAAATGGTAATGTAGTAACACCCTCAGGAGAAAGCCACAACGTGTAAGTCTTCATGGTGAACTTCAGCCTACAAAGATCCTAAATACTTGGCCATACACCGCTGGGCACAAATATGCTATAGCATCATGACTTTGTAATAGACTGCTGTAAACATATGTTAATTGTTCTTTTTTTCTTCCCTCCACTAGAACTTTAAGGCTACCCTTTCATATTGCATTTCTATAAAAACTAAAAGGAGATTCTTATCTTTCACCAGGGAGACTTTTGGATATACAAATAATAGTCACAGCCCGTGTGTTTGATTTATTGCTCAGGCCATGGTAGTGTTGTGCATGGCCATTGGTGTTCAAGGTTTAAGTGTTGCGTGCTTCCTAGTGGGTCTATTATGTTTTGAGTACACTTCTTGAAATTCTTTTTTTTTTTCTTCTTTTCTATATTTAATCTCAGATTATACCATAAAAGTAACGAGCTGCAGAAACGGAAGAGCGTCCAAAGTCCTATGGAGGGGATAACCTGAAAAGGCTGATAGGATCTTGTTAGTCTCAGCAGAGCAAGGCCAGAGGGCAGTGTTTGGTTTGGTTTATGCTAACCAGAGTGCTCTCCTTTCATTTTTACACCAGAGTCAGTCCTGCGACGTGGAGCGTGCAGTGTGCTGAAATGCGAGAGGCTGTCTTTTTATAGGTCTTATGTGTGAGCGAGGCTGGTTTGCTTACTCACAAAAACCTGATGATGCCAGAGAACTGATAAACTATCAAGAGATTGAAAATCAGGTTTTGGGCATATCCGTTTCCTCCGATGCCTTTAATTCTGTTGGAGCAACATGGTATAGATAGGTTAATCTGGAAATGCCTCTAGGCAAATTCAGTCCTTTTCTTAGTTTCTTCCAAATACCAGGATCATTTTATACCCATGGATTATTTGTGCAATACTTTTCCTCGGTAAGTTAGTTAATGAAAGTAAAACCTCTGGAGGAACTACACTTATATCTTGTTTCTATATTGATCCATTTAATATCTTTTTCCTCTTCTTTTTGGAAATCTAATCCAGTAGACGGTGTTTTTGTCTGTGACAACATGGTTAAAATAAATCTCAATTTGACGGGAGGGCATCTCCACAGTAACGAATTGTGTGATTTAGAAGCAGCATCAAACATTCTGCCTCTGTTCCTCTTTTTGCAAAATGGGTCATTCTTGTAGCGCTTGTAGGAAAGAGGGTAATGCATTACACATCCATGATAAAATGTATTCGCCCAGTACCATCCCGTTTCTCCACTAAATCCATTTATTCATTCTTTCAATAAATGTTTTTTGTATTCCAATTATGTATCAAGCCCTGTGCTAGGTACTGAAAGTATGGCATTCTGTGTGTCACAGAGTTTATATTTTTTTTAAGGTAAGATAGACTAATACATAGAGCAAATAATAAAGTGTTAAGTGTCTTTGCAGGAAAAGCACAGTACAGGGGACTTTGGAAGCACATGGCAGACCTATCTAATCCAGTGGAAGGAGACTTGAAAAATCCTGGAAAGGGAGATACAAACAGAATCTTAAAAGGTAAGTGAGAGTTAGACACACCAAAGGCAGAGGAATGTCTTGTCCTGAGGGCACAGGCTGTACAAAAATGTAAATGTGAGAGATCATATTAAGGAAGCACAACTCAAAAGCCGTCCAGAATGCCCAGATAGCATCGTACAAAAGGAAGGGTGGTAAGAAATGAGGCTGGAGAGGGTCTGAAATGCTATGGCCGGGGGAAGGCTTTGAAGAGTGGAACAGGAAAGAGTGGCTTAATCACCTGTACGGTTTAGAATGCTACCTCGGGGTCCAATGTGGAGAATGGTTGGGAGGAGACGGATAACTTTAGGGCGCTTAAAAATGTATTTTGTTGCATAGTGTACCCTTCAAAGCCTAAAAACATCAAATTCCCACTACTCCCCACATAAGAGTCATTGGGAATGGATTCTTAGCCTACTTCATTTTTTTAATCACCTTTTTAGGAAGAGTGTATTGTGGGGTTTTTATATTACCCATGACAGCAATAAGCAAACATTCTCAGATGAAAATCACTCTTCCATAGGCTTATCTGGAAGTATATTTTTTAATCGTCATCATCATCACCATCATTATCATCATCATCTAGCAAAGATAGTCCCATAAATAGGAGAGTTGGCTTTTGGAGATTGGCCTTAGTGACACAATGCTCAGCAAGTTTAGTCATAGCTCCTCCCTTTTTACTCCTATTCATTTCAGTATTTGGATGGGTAGCTCCGAACGGCAGTTTTAGAAGAACCCTTCCTCTACATCTTACGCAATTCAAAAGATTTCTCTCAGTTGTCTTACCTCTGCAGGCTGGTTTGTTTCCTACTGCCTTATATGTATCACATGTTTTCACCAGTTTTTACACAATGTATTGCTGGTTCATTAGGTATCTGCTGGAATCTGTATCCTCTCTTTGTCTTTCTTTAATTTAAATCTGGCCCCAATCATAGTATACTATTTTAATTGTTTGAAGGTGCCAGTCCCTGGTTGGGCGGCTCCAGGCCTCACTCCCATCCATCCTCAATAAATGAGGAAACAAAATACCAAAGAGGCTGCTATGATAAGACCTGAAGAAAACACCCTTTCCTTACTTTTTTTTTTTTCTATATCAGCTGTTTGTGTTCTCTGATACTCCTTTATCCAGAGATAGCAGTGAAGGAAACAGAATCAGTGTGAACATTCAAAAAACAATACAAACAGAATAGATTTAATAGAAATAAAACAAATTCCTCATAGAAAATTAACTGACTCTGACCCTATCTAGAAATTATCATAAAGAATTTGGTTATTAACAGTAACATATTTATTTAGGAAATATAATTTTAAGGTTTTTTTTTTTAAACATTAGTATGAGCATGATGGCTCACGCCTGTAATCCCAGCACTTTGGGAGGCTGAGGTGGGCAGATCACCTGAGGTTGGAAGTTCGAGACCAGTCTGACAAACATGGAGAAACCCCATCTCTACTAAAACTACAAAATTAGCTGGGTGTGGTGGCTCATGCCTGTAATCCCAATTACTCAGGAGGCTGAGGTAGGAAAATCACTTGAACCTGGGAGGGTGAGCTGAGATCACACCATTTTAAACTCGAGCCTGGGCAACAAAAGCAAAACTCCGTCTCAAAAAAAAAAAATGAATATGGGTTCATTTTATTTAAGGCCTGTATGTGCTTCAGCAAAAATGATTTTGTAATTTAAAGCCATGTAAAGTATAAATTAAAATACTGACTTTTTGTTGTTTTATTTGCTTTCTTAGCCTGAATATCTATCTATCTACCTACCTACCTATCTATACACATATATATACACGTATACATGCATATGTGTGTACATATATGTGTATATATAACTGAGTAACTTTCTACATTTATCTAGATATTACATAATACACTGATGACTACTAATAAAATCCTGAGGTTTAAAATAGAAGCTGTAGGATAGTTTCATATATATTCATTCATCAACTTACAATATAATGGACTAAGAGCTTTATAAGAAAAGGAAACACATTTATGGCATTTAAATATTCTACTTACTTGTTTTACATAACTATTTTACATGTATACAGTCCCTGAGATGTTAGGAAACATGAAGATTATTTGGTATAACATCACCAGATAGATGAATATCTCTGTGACAGCCATAATAAGAGGTCATCCCACTTTTCTGTACATACCTAGTGATGTCAAATATACCATCTCACTTGATAGCTAGACAGATTCTTCAGGGAAAATAATTATCAGACAGTCCTTTCTTACAATGAACCAATATCTTCTTTTCTGCAGATTTCACCTGCTTGGTTTTCTTTTTGCCTTCCAAGAGTCTCAGAGAATGAATCAGATCTCTCTTTCACCTGACAATGCTTCAGATATTTTGAGACAGCTATTACAGTTCTAGTCTTTTTCCGTCATTTATTAAACATCTTCAAAAATTTTAACGTTACTTGGAATTTTGTTTGTTGAAGGCCTGTTGAACACCCACGTCCAGGCCCGAACACAATGCTGCTGACCAGGACACAGCAGAGTCACCAGCCACCTTCACTGACTTTTAAATAACAAAAGAAGTTTTGTTCTTCATCTTCGCTGACAAACTTGCAGAAGAAGGTGGGCATCTGATTGACAGGTATCTTTACAACCTTTTGCAATTGTCTTTTGATTTTTGGCTAAGATTTGCATTGAAAGTGTATATGATAAAATATATACAAAAAAGAAATGGAATCAGAAATAACATCAGGCTTTCATTTAAAAAATGTAAATTATTGCACAAATTAAAGAATTTCTCCTTGGAGCTTTGTTCTTTTAGGTTATCAAATAGAAAATAGGAAAATTTGAAATGTACCTCACATTAAAAGAAAAATTTAGGACAAATTAAATTTAACAGAGTTTAATTGAACAAAGAATAATTGGTGAATTGAGCAGCCCACAAACCAATCAGAATAGATTGAGAGTGACTTCAGTGCTGCACCATGGTTGGAGAAGATTTATGGACAGAAAAAAAAGATGCACAGAAAATGGAAGTGAGGTATAGAAATAGCTGGGGCGGTTACAGCTCCATATTTGCCTTATTTGAAAAGGGTTGACCAGTTGGCAGCTTGTAATTGGTTGAAAATCTGTAATTGGCACAAGAGTAGGTCACAGTCTATTGACAGATCCAGTTAGGTTACTGTTCTCCATATAGAGAAAAACTGTAGGAAGAACTTAAAATATGTAAAGAGGCAGCTTTAGGCTAAATTTAATATAACATTCATGATGTAAGAATTATGGATGGACTGCAGTTCACTCGCTGATGAACATTTATTTGGATTTTTACCTGGTTTTGGCTACTGTGAATAAAGCTGTAATGAAGCCTTTTTTTTTTTCACCCTGATTTAAGATTCAGATTTCTAGCCTCCATAAGTGTGAGATAATAAATTTGTGTTGTTATAAGTCACCAAGTTTGTGGGTATTTTTTTTTTTTAAGAAAGAAAGAAAGAGGAAGAGAAAGGGGGAGAGAGAATAGGAGTCTTGCTCTATTGCCCAGGCTGGAATGCAATCTAAAAATAGGTATTAAAAACCTCTTTTATGCCGATAATTGTGCTTAACCGCGGAGACAGGAAGGAATAAGGGAAGAAAATAACAAACAAACAGCCAACCAATATTTCATTTAAGTCTGTGAAATGCTATGCAAATGCTGAAGAGTGATTTACTTCCAATTATGTGGTCACTTTCAAAATAGGTGTAATGCGATACTGAGAAAAATGTATGTTCTGTGGACCTGGGGTGAAGAATTATATAAATATTCACTGAGTTTACTTGTTCCAGGTCTGAGTTCAAATCATAGATGTCCCTGTTAATTTTCTATTTCGTTGATCTGTCGAATATTAACAATGTGGTGTCAGAGTCTCCCACTATTATTGTGCGGGAGTCCAAGTCTCTTTATAAGTCATTAAGAACTTGTCTTATGTATCTGGGTGCTCCTATATTGGGTGCATTTATATTTATGATCATTGACTCCTGTTGTTGCATTGATCCTTTTACCATTATGTAATGCCCTTGTTTGTTTCTTTTAGTCTTTGTTACTATTAAAGTCTATTTTGTTGGAGACGAAAGTTACAACTCCTGGTTTTTTTGTGTGTGAGTCTTCCTCCAATCCTTTATTTTGAGTCTTTGTGTGTCCTTGCTTATGAAATGGATCTGGATACAGCGTACCAATGGGTTTTTACTTTTTATTCAATTTGCCTGTCTGTGTCTTTGATTGGGGCATTTAATCCATTTAAATTTAGGATTAATATTGATATTTGTGAGTTTAATATTGTCATTTAATGCTATCTGGCTATTTTGCCCATTAGTTGATATAGATTCTTCATTATAGAGATACTCTTTACCTTTTGGTAAGTTTCTGGGATGACTGATACTGGTTGTTCCTTTCTGTGTGTAATGCTTCTTTCAGAAGCTCTTGTAAAGCAGGCCTGGTGGTAATGAAATCTCTGAGTGCTTGCTTGTTCGTGAAAAATTTTATTTTTCCTTCATTTATGAAGCTTAGTTTGGCTGGATATGAGATTCTGGGTTGAAAATTCTTTTCTTTGAGGATATTGAATATTGACCCCCACTCTCTTCTAGTTTGTAGGGTTTCTGCTGAGAAATCTGCTATGAGTCTGATAGGCTTCCCTTTATGGGTAACCTGACCTTTCTCTTTAGCTGCCCTTAGAATTTTCTCCTTCATTTCAACCCTGGTGAATCTAATGATTATGTGTCTTGGGGTTGCTCTACTTGAGGAATATCTTTGTGGTATTCTCTGTATTACCTGGAATTGAGTATTGTCCTGCCTTACTAGGTTAGGAACGTTTTCTAAATAATATCCTGAAGAATATTTTCCAGCCTAGATTCATTCTCTTCATGACATTCAGGTACACCTATCAAACGTAAATTAGGTCTTTTCACATAGTCCCATATTTCTTGGAGACTTTGCTCATTCCTTTTTACTCTTTCTTCTCTAATCTTGAATTCTCGTTTCATTTCATTAAGTTGGTCTTCGACAGCTGATATCCTTTCTTCTGCTTGATCAATTTGACTGTTAAAACCTGTGCATACTTCGCAGAGTTCTCGCATTGTATTCTTCAGTTCCATTAATTCACTTGTATTCCTCTCTAAATTGTCTATTCTCATTAGGATTTCGTCAAACCTTTTTTCAAGGTTCTTAGTTTCTTTACATTGGGCTAGAACATGTTCTTTTAACTCACAGAAGTTTCTTATTATCCACCTTCTGAAGCCTAATTCTGTTAATGGAACACACTCGTTCTCCATCAGGCCTTGTTCCCCTATTAATGAGGAATTGTGATCCCCTGTAAAGGGAGAGGCATTCTGAGTTTGGGTATTCTCAGCCTTTTTATGCTGGTTTCTTCCCATCATTGTAAATTTATCCACCTGTCGTCTTTGTAATTACCGACTTTCAAATTAGGTCTCTGAGTGGAAGTCAAACTTGTTGATTCCCAGCACTGGAATCTGAGCAACCCAGTGCGCCGGCTAAAACAGTGGCATTAAGATTCATGGTGCTTTTCTTCCCAGGAATCTCCGGTCTGGCTTCCCTCTTGAGTCCCTTTTTCAATCAGCTGAATGGGTGACTCTGCCTTCCCGGAGCTCCAAACGTCGACCAGAAGGGGACCCAGTCCCATTTACTCTGCACCAAGAACTGCCACACCAAGGCACCGGCGAAACCACCGTGCCAGCCACAAGAGTCATGCTGGCAACCCATGGGGCTTCTCTGCTGGGAATTTCCTGGTCTGTAAGCAACAAAAATTCATCTGAAAGTGTGGCTTCCTCTCATTCTCTGCACTTTCGCTGGGAGCTACAATCCTGAGCTGCTAGTAATTGGCCATCTTGGATCTCTCTCCAACGAAGTCTTGAATTAGAAGACGAAAGGTATGTTGTTTAATTTCCACACGTATTTAACTTTTCCAGTTTTCCTTCTGTTTCTAGTTTCCATTGTGATCAGAAAAGATGCTTTGTACGCCTTGAATCTTTCTAAATGTATTAAGACTTATTTGGGAGCCTAATATAGATCTAGCTTAGAGAAAGTTTCATGTATACTTAAGAAAAATGCATATTCTGCTATTGTTGGGTGGTATGCTTTGTATGTCTGTTAAGTCTATCTGGCTTATAGTGTTCGAGTCTTCTATGTCCTTACTGATTATCTATCTGAATGTTATATCCATTATTACAAGTGGAATATTGAAAAAAGGATTTTATAATTATTTTTCACTACAGTTTTGCTATTTCATATTTTATCTCTGAATATATTTTGTTATTTTAATTTAATTCATCTGGGGAGCAGCAGTTTTAAAAACATTAACTTTATTTTTTCTGAAACACAATTAAATTCATTTCCCAAGTTAAGATGTGTGTTTGAAACGTTGAGTTGTAGTATGTCTGACTCAGCAAACCTGCCTTACTAACTTTCAATGCAGTGACAGAGTTCCTGGCTGTTCCTAAACTCACAGCTGAGTTTTTGATTGTCTTTTTCATTTATTTCTCCATCCCCTTTCAGGGTATTCTTTCACTTTCAGGATTTGTCAACCACTTGCTTAATTGTTTCAAATTGCATTCTAGTAAGTGTGGCACAAGTCTAACATAATGGAAGCAAGAAAGCTCTTCATCTTATCTCACCTTTGGGAATGCAATGTCCTGCTGTCTTTCTGGTTTATGCCTAACTTCTACAAAGCAGAACAAAGGCAAGAGGGATTAATTAGGAAGGGTATCTATAATAGGTATACCTCCTAGAGGTGCTAAAGTAAGTGTGCAAAGAATGTTTATGTGCATTAGGTAAATTAGTAAGAAAATAGATTTATTAAATTGTACAATCATATGTTTTAGGGATTTTGTACACAAAATGTGTCAAAATTATACACAGACCAGTTGTAAAGAATAAATAGATAATACCATCTGCAGTATCTTTTCAGTATAAACATCATTGGGTATCTTTTCACAAACATATGTAAGACATTTTCATGTCTACTTTTGTCATTCATTTTGTGTTTTCACTAAGCTTTTAAAAGACTGTGTTATTAATTGCAAATATAATCATTCCCTGTGCAAAGAAACTTCATGTTAGTTACATGAATTGAAACAGCCCCTTTTAAATTTCTATTTTCTACTTTTCATATTTGAGTATCCTTCTTAGATAAAGAATATATAATTTTACTCTTTGCATTTATTAAGATTTAAGGGTGGTGGAGTTTCATATTTCTTATTGTTAAATCAAAAAATGAATAAAAATTTGTTTATATCCAGGCTTAAGAAGTTATAGGGGGGTATAAAATTTGTGTATACAAACAACCAAAACAACGATTAATATCATATGGATTGCGTATCAGCATCATGTACCCTTGATAGGATACACTGAAGGACACACATAATTTCTGTGGCCTTCTTGCCAAAAACACATAGTCTTAATTGACCATCAGTTAAACCCAAGTGGAAAGACATAAGACTAGTACTCATTCTACAAGATAGCAGATACTCTTCAAAATACTCTCTTAAGGTCGTAGAAAACAATGAAAGACTAAGAAAATGTGAGAGGCTGGAGGAGACTAAGGAGCTGTGACAACTAAATGCAATTCACAAATTGTGGGATCTTGGATAGGATCCTGGGACTGAAAAAAGACAATACAGGAAAAAGTATTGAGATCATGATAAAGTCTGTACTTCAGCGAATAGTGTAATACCCATTTTTTTTTTTAACTTTAGGTTCAGGGGTACATGTGCAGGTCATGCAGGGTTGCTGCATAAGTGCATACTGTATCCGGCATTTCTCCCCATGATATCCCTCCCCACCCTTCCCACCCCCTGCTGTCTCTCCCCTACCCCCACAACTGCCCCCAGTGTGTGATGCTCCTCTCCCTGAGTCCATATGTTCTCATTGTTCAACACTCGCTTATGAGTGAGAACATGTGGTGTTTGGTTTTCTGTTCTTGTGTCAGTTTGCTGAGAATGATGGTTTCCAGATTCATCCAAGTCCCTACATAGGACACAAACTCGTCGTTCTTTATGGCTATGAAGTATTCCATGGTGTATATGTGCCACATTTTCTTTGTCCAGTCTATCATTGATGGGCACTTGGGTTGGTTCCAGGTCTTTGCTATTGTGCACAGGGCTGCTATGAACATACATGTGCATGCGTCTTTATAGTAGAATGATTTATAGTTCTTTGGGTATATACCCAGTAATGGGATTGCTGGGTCAAATGGAATTTCAATTTCTAGATCCTTGAGAAATCATCACACTGTCTTCCACAGTGGTTGAACTAATTTACACTCCCACCAACTGTGTACACACTAGTTTTTCCTCTTTATTTTATTCAAATTTGAAGTTTGTGTTTATTTCATATTAATAGATAGTAGCATCGAATCTTAACTTAGATTTAAAAGGGAGCTTAAAATCAAGCAATTTAATCTCTTTACTTAAAAACAGTGACACTCATCTGAAAATAATGTGTATAGATGACAAAGCATTTCCTAGTCAGGCCATGGAAGTCTGTGACTGAGCTGAGACCAGCACTCAGGAACCCTTATGCTCAATGTGGTCCTTTTCTATACCATTCTGACTCCAGATTCCAGATTGTTACTAGCAGCATTTCTGATTTTATGATTTACCATAGGCATTTTTTTTGTTATTCCAGCAGTATTTATTGAGTACCTCACCTCTCAGGTGACAAGTGTACCACATCATCTTTCTTTCCCCGGTCACGTTATGCACATGTTCATTCATTTATCCAGTATAATGGTTGATTTTACAGACATTTACCAATATTGTAGGGTTAAAGTCATGCTTTCAGAAATTAGATGCCTTTAAGTTCATATTCCCTTGGAAATTTACTAGCTGTGTCACCTGGGGCATGTCACACAACTTCTCTAAGCCTCAATTTCTTTCTTTGTACCATAGGCATTTTTAAATGACAAAGGATGACTTTAAATTATTTAAGACCTCCTTTACTCCCACGATCTAATCAAAGACAATTTTGTTTTGTATTGTTTTCCATAAATGTATTCCCTGGCCTTGTGTTGCTAAATGGAATTCTAAACTAGTGATATACAAATATATTTATCAAAGGCAAACATTGTTTCATTTATTAGTGGTTGCTGGTGGCCCATAATCAAAGTACTATCTAGTGAATGAAACAGATTGCTTTTTTGATTCTATTGATTGTTTCTTTGAATTTTCTGAGGATAATTTAGTAATAAAAGCCTTTCTCCACTATTACTTCCAATACATATATTTACTCATGTGTTTTTCTTTTGCTTACACAGAGAAGATGAAATAATGAAAGCAGTTTTTCAGTGTTTCTGCAATTCTCACTTAGATCTTATGAGGCAAACTTGTGGATCAGTTATTTCTTTGCACATACACTGTGCATGTGTGTGCTTTTCTTGTTCAGCTTGAAAGGACAGGGCTTTTTGTCTCTTTTACAGAATTGAAAGTGAAAACTCAAAGATTCTTAAGGCTTCTGGTGTGGATCTGAACCAATTACTGAGCTGCTAAGTAGCAAGACTACCCATATTATAGTAGTTTCTTATTGTATTTAAATGGCCATGTTCTTTAACATTTAATGTGTTACTAATGTTAACAATTGTGTCTCCAGTCTTGAACTGAGGTGGGAAGGAAGCAGGTTATTAGTCATGGCCATTAACAAAAGGTAATGACATAATTCCTCTCCTTGAGCCTTACTGATTATTTTAGTATTATTTTTGCAACTTCTTTGAATCTGTAAGAGTTTCAAAGACAAAAGACTAGAAACAAAAGGAAAAGAGAATGCTCCAAGTCTTGAAATGAACACAATTTTGAAAGGGGTGGGTAGCCCTTGGGACATTAAGAGGGTGTCTTAATTTATTTTCATGCTGCTGATAAAGACATACCCAAAACTGGGCAATTTACAAATAAAAAAAAAAAGTTTATTGGACTTACAGTTCCACATGGCTGGGGAGGTCTCACAATCATGGTGGGAGGTAAGGAGGAGCAAGTCACGTCTTACATGGATGGCAGCAGGCAAAGAGAGAGAGCTTGTGCAGGGAAACTCCCATTTTTTAAAACCATCAGATCCCGTGAGACTCATTCACTATCATGAGAACAGTGCAGGAAAGACCCACCCCATAATTCAATCGCCTTCCATTGGGTTCCTCCCACAACACGTGGGAATTGTGGGAACTGCAATTCAAGATGATACTTGGGTTGGGACACAGTCAAACTGTAGCAGGAGTTATTGGTAGATACTTTGGCCTCCTCCTGTCTCCCCCTTGAGCAGAGTGTCAGAAACTCTAGCAGCTGCACATGGGCCTCAGGCCAGCAGTTCTTTTCTGAAGAACATGGATACATCAGAGCTGTGCCTCGAGGCTTCATGTCCTCAAAACACCCAGCTTGTTGATAGATGGTAGCTGTAATGGTGACCAGGCATGATTCCTTGCCTACATTTTCTATGAATTTAAATGGATGCTATTTTTTTGTTTGTTCTTTTCTTCTTCTTTCTTGGAGAGGCTAACTTTTTTTCCTTCATTTTCAAAGATAATGGGACAATGAATGGCATTCATCTTACTGGACAATCTAATGAACTTCAGAAGGTAAATTGTTTGCTGGTCAGGATTTCCAGGATGGCACAAATTCAATTTCATATTTAAATTTGAGAAGAAAAAATAAGTCTCAGTACCCATTACCCAGAAAGCAAGTAAAGTCATCTTACAAACATAACTATTAACTCAGCAAAGAAAAGCCTGAGAGGTACTCAAGAAATTCATAATTGAAGTAGTGAATAATCCTATAATTGCTACTTCTCAGAAAAGCTCTGTGTGTATGTGGAAAAAAGGCATCATGGAACATTACCCATCAAAGCTACTTCTGTCCATGATGTTTAGTTGCTTTAAAATATATTTTTTAAACAAGATAAGACTTGGGACAGAGATTTCAGCCAAAGCTATGAAGAAAGGAAAAAAAATAATAAACTCTCTGTAATTCAAAATTCACTCTTTTCTATCACAAGAAAAAGTAGCTTTATGAACAATGGCCTTTTGTGATGCATTCTAATGCAAGACAGATGTTGCAGGAGGTCACTGTATTGCATGGCCTCTGTCTCTTCATCATTTCTCTGCCTCCAGTATGGGCCTCTTTTCATGGATCCGCCTCATGGCCAAAGACAAACACACACAGTGCAGATTCTACTAATATTATGTCATTCTCCTTAAGATCCCACCACACCATATTCTTTAAAATATTTTAAGCCTCTTAATATGAAATATAAGCCATTGACTAAATATGTTCTCTAATTTCCCACATTATTTCCTTCAAACTTGGTGCTCTATTAATCCAAATTTACACTGTTGCTTTTTGAACTCACCATATTGTTTACACAGTGCTGTGAACTGGGCATGCTTTTCACTCTGTCTGAATTCTATTTCTACCCCAACACACACATATATTTTTCTACTACCTTTTAATTTGGCTAACTTGTACTGATGAGCCATCCCTGAACCATCATGGGTTCTTCAGTGTCACTAGTGCATTTCTATCAAAGCCCTGACACTAAAGAGTAAGAATTACCTGCTGACTCAAAATCACCCCTCAAGGCTGAGGTCCCTTCCAGGGCAGAGACAACGTATCCACATTTTTCAACAGCCCAGACACAGCAAACACTCAATGAATGAAATGAACCTTTCCATTTACAATATCTCCTTTCTTACTCTTTATTAACTCAAAATCAGTCCTTTGAACCCCAGGAATTTTTGCAAATTGAATAATTTTTACTATATTTATATTCCAGGGTTTCCTCAAAACTTTTGAGATGTTACTTATGTGATCTTTATGATGGTCTTTTAGGGAGTAATTAAATTTAGGAACTAATTTATATAAGGTTTATTGTCATAGCAAACTTTAATTTTTTTCTGTTAAGACTATAGGTTCTTAGCCCATCAAGGCATTTCTGATATTTGTAAAACTCCCAAAGTTTTTACCAGAATTTTGGGGTAGGTACATTTTTGTGGGAAAAGAGCCAACAGCTTTCTTGAGGTACTTCAAGTAGTTTGGAAAGAAAAAGGGAAAAACGAGTGAAATTACTGAATAGGAATGAAGGGCATATGTTTAGGAAATGCAGGAAGGAAAGGAGAAAATACATTTCTTTCGTTTGTTTGCTTTTTTGAGATAGAGTCTCACTCTGTCGCCAGGCTGGAGTGCCGTGGCATGATCTTGACTCACTGCAACCTCTGACTCCCTGGTTCAAGCAATCCTCCTGCCTCAGCCTCTCAAGTAGCTGGGATTACAGGCATGCACCACTACACCCAGCTAATTTTTGCATTTTTAGTAGAGACAGGGTTTCACCATGTTGGCCAGGATGGTCTCAATCTCCTGACCTCATGATCCTCCCACCTTGGCCTCCCAAAGTGCTGGTATTACAGGCATGAGCCATGGCACCTGGCTAAGAAAATATGTTTTAAACGCATAAAATGATAGTGAAAAAAGAAAATTCATAGGGCCACAGACAAATCTTGCTGAATCAAATTTTGTCTAGGGTTAACTTAGATGCAGGATAATACTTAGCCTCTCTTTTGAAGAACACACAATATCTGAGTATAAATATACTTCTCTTTTTCTGACTAGAGTGAGAAAAACTAATATAAAAAAGGATATTACACTTAGAAGCTCAATCTATTGGCCATTTTTTTTTTCTAAGTTACAATATTCATTGGGTATTGATGAAGAGAGATACAGGATATCCATAACATACTCATGTTTGATTCAAAGGATGAATGGGCAAAATTATCTCTAGCAGAAAGACATTTTATTTAAAACAAGCTGAAATTAAAATACAAATACCTTTGTTTTCCCTGTCAAGCAAAATGTTTACTGTCAGGATGGAGACAAAATTTTGTAGTCTCCCAATGACGTGACCTTGCTGTCTAACGCCCTCCAGGTGTGACCAGTGAAGACACTTATTCTGGGAAGCCTGATCTCAGATCTGATGGATATTTTTGCTGTGGAGGAACCAGTTATAGGATTTCAAGTTCCAGAGAAAAGGGAAGATGTGAATAAAATTCAAGATCCATCTTAATTAATCTCTATTAATTATAAAACAAACAATATAAATGAAAAGCAATTTCAACTGACTACTGAAAAAAAAGTCAACAGGAAGCACAATATTTACAAATAAAAGTCAAGTGATTTATTCAGCCCCAAAACTGCATTGTTTGGCTGCTTTGAGGCTGTTCACCATGCCTCCTTGTTTGGCTGAATGCAGGTGGAAGACTTCTGACCACAGGATTTAATGTACTAGATTCACATATGTGTCAGTCATCCAAGTCAGGAGGACATGTAGAAGTATTTTTAGCAAACATTCTCATGGCAAGCACCTTAATTTATTGTCTTGTAGAGGATCAAGAACACCAGCACGTGTTTGTAAACATTCCAATTTTACATGCAGTTTTAATACAATATGTTTCATAAAAACCTTGCCGATTGGTTACATCTTGTTAGCGATGGTACTTCATCTCAAATCCCTGGAGGGTTCTTTATTCTGGGAACAGAGCATATAGGCACCCCCAGGTACTATTTAGGAGAAATGACTGCATGATCATCTACTCCCATGTCAGTTCAAGTTAAAATATTTTATAGCACTATCAAAATTTGGTCAATAGCAAATAACTTATTGTCATAGTCTATTGCAATAACAAGTAAGCATTTGTCAATAACAATGCAAAGAATAGCTTATCCTCTCTGAGTTTCTGTGTGGGTGAAGCTAAATCAAATGTCTACAAAGAGAAGAAGAGAAGAGGATATTCTAGGATTAAATCTGGTTGTAGCAGACATTTGATATCTCCGTCAATGGGAAGATTCATGCTCTTAAATAACAGAGAAAGAGAGCTTTGAAGAATAAAGAAAAATAAGTATCTGAGTGAAGATTTTCTCAAATAGAGCACAGGAGATTTTTAAGAATCTTTAAATAGAGAATGTATTTGCAATATCTTACTGAACAATTTAATATTTATTCTACACATAGATGCTTCATACTGAGGTTATCTTTACAGTGTTAATTTTTATGAAAACTGTAACATTTTTGCATTCCTAATTGTTAGGGATAAAGGAGTATTTTTCAAAGACTCAGAAGCTCTAATTTTGATCTCCATGCATGTTGTTCCTGCTTTTATCTCCTCACCTTGTGATGGTCCAGAAAGGAAACTTTTGCACCTCAGCCACAGCGGAACTATGAGAAAGATAGGATATTTACATGCTCCTTGCCTCTAAATGTCAAAGCCATTAGGCAGTGCTAGCTTCTGAGACTCAGCAAAGCACCCCAACACACTAATTCCCTGAAGCATAATCAGACCATAAAGTCAGAGTTAGAGTGGCATTTGGGGCCATCTAATCCCACACGTCCTCTTAAAAAACTCTTCACATCAACCCCTGTGCTGACACAGCACACAGCCTCCAGGAGTGGGACTATCCTCTCTCTGGGGCAGATAGTCTCATTAGAAACCCTAATGCAACACTTAGCCAATGTGCTAAGTGTGAAAGAACTTCTTTCTCCAGGTGTTGGTTCGAGAGTAATTACATCTATCTACTTTTCTCCTTTACAGCCCTTCAAGAAAGATATAACCTCTTCCTGAAATTTCCTTCTAGTTCTCCCTATAATAGTTCTTTATGTAGTGTGGTTTCCAGTCACTTTCTCATCTTGCTGACCCTTCTCTGAACATGATTCTGTTTTTCTGGTACCTCTTTACATCTGGAGCCTCAGCTTCCAGATGAATTTTGATCTTTGATGGCTAAGGAACATTATCTTTACTTAGCCAAGCATTATAATTATCTTAGTACAACATGAATTTGTCTTATCTTACAATTATTTATAAATGGCATAGATTTATGGGGTGCTAGTGGTGTGGATCTAGAAAGGGTGAGCCAGATCTCAATTTTTTAAAACAAAGACTGGAATGTGGGGCATGTTGCCAACACAGGAGCTCCAGAATATAGACATAGGCACAATCCCAGAGCTATTGTAGAAAAAAAATGGAGCACTGCCTCAGAGTCTAGCTGGCAAAAATATTTATTGATTAAGTATATGATACTATTCACAGCAACAATCAATGGTCATTCTTTTACTCTGTGCTAAGAGTTTACATACATGTTTGTTTTCAATCTTATCTTTATAACTGATCTAAGAGGTAGCTATTATTAGCCTTCTTTTACAAGTAAGAAAAGTGAAGTTCAACGTAGCTAAGTACATAGACCAGGTCACAGCTAGGTGATGGTGAAGCTGGAACATAGGCGGGATGACCTGACTACAGAGTGCATGCTGATAACTAAAGTGCACTAAGCCCGTTACATATGGCTTTCTCACCTTGAGATTAATCCAGTGATCTGGAGGCATACCTGAGTATGAAAATAGAGCTCAGTGGCCCAGAGGTGATTACAAGGATAGATTATAATGGGTTGGGACTAGTGGAGCCTAAAATTTACAACTGACCTGGAAGATAGTTCACTATCATACTAACCAGGGTGAGGTTACTGGATGGAGAGGATGACACCAGACCCCTGGAACAAGAAAAGCGATTATATCACCCTTTGCTCCCAATCTACCAACAACAACTTTACTGGCTTCAGTAAAGAAGGTTAGGTTAACATCAAACATAAACTGGAAAATAAAATTATGTCACAGGAAAGTCTCTACCCACACAAAGGGAATTAAAAATACAAAGACTTTTTAAAAAAATAAAATTTCTGAAACCTGACAACTTACCAACCACTTTTTAAGCATATCCATTAGAATTATTACTATTATTCCAGTCAGCAGTTATTATGTATCTACCGTTATTCTAAGTGCTTTTCACATATTCATTTAGTGATTATAATAACTCTATAAAGTGGGTACCATTATTATCTTCATGTAAAATCTGGCTAAACTGAGTCACAGTTAGGTGAAGCAGCTTGTCAAATAGTGAGTCACAAGCTTGCACTCAGATCCAGGTGTCTGTAGAACCTCAATTTTTTATTCATCTCTTTTATGGACTCACCTCTATTCTGTGTGATGATACTATTCAATCTCCTGAGGGATATTCCTTCGGGAAAATGCTCTTGTGAGACAGCAAGATAGTCCACCACTGAACTCTGGAGTTGAGCCCCACCCTGTCACCATATTCTGAGATATTTGAGTCCTTGGGTTCAATGTCAGAAGTTTGTCTAAGAATATGCCCTTTTGCTGGTTTGAGCCAGACTGTTAACTATTGCTATAGGAATAGAAAAACCTTGATTTGGGTCTTGTTGTTTTAAATCCCTAATGCAACATGTCATTTCCACTATTTAATAATATTTTAGTAAAACTAATTTTTAAAAATTTATTTATTTATCTATTTTTAATGTATTTATTATAGTTTAAGTTCTGAGGTACACGTGCAGAACGTGCAGGTTTGTTACATAGGTGTACACGTGCCATGGTGGTCTGCTGCATCCATCACCCTGTATTTAAATCACTTTTTCTAGTGGTTTCTTTATGAGAAAACAACTGATGCCTCAGTGGTCCTGCATATCCCTCTGAGAAGTCTGTTCTATGGTAGTCACCAATGTTACAGATTTTAAAAATTTCATTGACTTGGCTTCAGTTTCCATTAAGGAAAAAAAAAACTTCCCCTGAAATCATTTATCCACTTATTTGGATGAATTGCTTCAGGGGAAGTTTTTCTTTTTACATTTTTTTATTATGTAAAGAGTATTTTAAATAATTATTATGGTAATATAATAATAATATTTCAGAGGAAAAGAGCAGGTAACTAGTTTTGACTTTGGGCCCTTTGCTATTTTCTTTACTCCTTGTCTCTGCCTGGGTCTATGTTTATTGAACTCCACAGAATGCCAAGACAGCATTTGTAAAGGGGGATTTATTTAATTCTGGGTGAGTTGTACAAATGCAATAATGTGGCCCAACTCTTGTTTAATTTTGAAGGCTCTCTCCTAGACAACATTGCTCATAATGGACGGTTCAAGCCAAATTATCCATTATTGTTCCCAAAGTTTACAATTAAACTATCGATCAAAACTGGCAGTGATTTCTCCAGCAGCCTGAGCCTAGAAGCAGCTGAATTATATCAGAACACAAATGTGTAGAGCCAGAAGGTGACACAGACAGACAGATGCCAGCCAGACAGTGGCACCTTCCACCAACCACCCTGGGATCCAGCCTTTGGTAATTTTCCTTGAGCCGAGAAGCAGGCTGCCACCCCAGCTATGTAGAGTGGGTTTGCAGTTTTAATAGCCAGAGGTGTCCGCAATTTGCGACCTCTATCCCTGGCTGTAAAAATTGGAGTTTAACAGGTTTGGCTCCATGGGGAACCGACCTCAGCTTTTAGGCTCCTTTAGACACTGCAGAATGCATCTTTTCTGGGGAATTCCACAATAAAATGACTGTTATTTATCATTACAAACCTCTTTATCATTTAGTCAATAAAAGGCCTCTCTCTCTCTCACTTTTTTTCCTGTGGCGTGCTCAGTCAGAAATCGGTATTAGTCTCTCCTGGCCCGAAGGCAGGAGATGTCAAAAGCTAAATCATGATCTACCCTGGCTTCCTGGCTAAATTGTGTATGAAGGCCTGAGGCAAAAAGGTACACATGCTCATTATTTGAAACTGAGATTTTCCCCCTCTTTTAGTTTTTCTTTCTTTTTCTCTTTCTTCTTTTTACATATTGAGACATAGAATACATATGTGGCTCAGAAGACATTTGATATAAAACACGACAAGAGCTTGACATGTCCCCTTCATATATTTTCTGATCAAGAAATAAAAAGTGAATTGTAATTAAAAAAAAAAAAAAAGGACAGTGGACTTCACCTCTTGAACTTTTTGCTCCTGGTGAAAAAAAACGGTGTTGCTTGTGATTGGGGGTGTCAGTAACAGATGTCTTCCAAAAGGAGTGCAAACCTCAAGAAAGGCAGATCTTTAGTTGAGCATGAATAGTGTTATTTTTTACTTGCACAGAGTAAGAGGAATCCATTCCTTTAGATCTGCAAATAGGGTTTGCCTTGAGATTCACTCACTTCCTACAGCACTGCAGTGGTAGCTGCGTGGTGGGAGGTGTCAGTCACAAAATGTCAGTAAGAATGCTAAGGTAACAATATCTTTGGACATAACATATTTGGAGTGATTCCTGCAAAACCAGCTATCCTGATTATGATCTGAAGCATCACATTTCAACCCAAAGTAAAATTTGGTGGTCTTAGATGTCCTTTTCATTGTATTGTTGTGGGTATGTCCTCTCTCCTGATTTTTACATAAAACAAAGCACTCTTCAGGGACATGGGTTTGTTCATTACTTTATTGTCTTTTTCAGTCAAGGCAGATTCTGAGCTCATTCTAGGTGCCAGATACTATGCCACCCTAGGGGACGGACCTTGTGAATAAGTAAGGATTATCGAGCATGACGAGATGTGTTGGGAAAAGCTTTTAATGACCCTAATTACATAGATACATGTCCAACTGTTTCATTTCTACTGGGTCAGTCTACAAAATAAGAAATAAAATTTCAGGGGACCTCTATTGTTAAAACCTTGATATTTTTTCCCTGAATATCTTATTCCTGGAGGAGGTAACATTTAGAATCATAGAAACCTATATTTTCAGAGCTGAAAATAGAGAATATCTTGTTCCATACTCCTACTTAGAAATTAAGGCTTAAAGAGAGAAAACGAACACAAAACAACAACAACAACAATTGTCTGAACGTTTAACTAGCATTTTTAGGAACTGAAACTTGGATTCCTGTCCATACGTCAATCTCTCTTCTGTATGATATGTTTAGTCTTATCCTTTTTTGTATAGCATTTACCAAAGATACACTCAAGGATTGCTTGGCAATGATGAGAAGACAGAGAAAGAAGTTGCCTTAATGTTATCAGACACTGCTCATTGTCATCGTTTGCTCACCTGTGTTCTTCTTAAAAATGAACAAAAATTACACAGGTCTCAGGTGCATTATCTGGGAAGTCCACGTTAGCTGTAGAACTAAATACATACTTATTTACACAGTTAGATCTCACTGTATAATATGTATAAGTATATATACACATACATGTAGATCCCATTATATATAACAAAATATATATCTAGAGAGAGATCTCACTATCTATGTACAATACGCTTTAAATATATAAATAAATATGTATTTATTTGGTATGTATATTTTTAAGTATGTAAGTATATACATGAATACACACACGTGCACACACACATGCACATACTTTTTTCTTTGCTATTGGTCAGGGCCCTGAAATGTTGATGCTCACTTATTTTTCCTGACATAACATGGATAAATTAAAAGCATTTGCTTTTTTTCTGGCTTTCTGACTTTGTTAGACTGGCTTGCAAGCTGCACTTCCAAGTAATCTCCAGAATGAATCAATGGTACATAATTCTGATCTGTAAGGCAGACGAGCCAATCCTCCAAAAACTTAATCATACATGGGGCCCTATTAATCTACAAGGTTAATATAAACAAATCTTGGTGGGGGAAACAGATCATTTTGTATGAACCCATGTGTGTATGAAGAACTCTGCCATGATGTGAAATGATCCCAAGTACAACTGTCTCCCACTTCTCACCAGGAGACGGTGAGGCCGAGGAGGGTGGATCATGAGGTCAAGAGATCGAGACTATCCTGGTCAACGTGGTGAAACCCCATCTCTATTAAAAATACAAAAATTGGCTGGGCATGTGTCACGCGCCTGTAGTCCCAGCTGCTCGGGAGGCTGAGGCAGGAGAATTGCTTGAACCCAGGAGGTGGAGGTTGCGGTGAGCCGAGTTCGTGTCATTGCACTCCAGCCTGGGTAACAAGAGTGAAACTCCGTCTCAAAAAAAAACACACACACGCACACAGAAGAAAATTTTCTAATGATACATAACTGTCACATATTTAAAGAAAGACAATTTTAAAAGGAACACATTACCATATCATAATTAAGTTGAAAATTGAAAATGCACTCTTTTTCTGTTTAGCCTGAATTTTCTAAACTGTATGTACACATTAACAAAGGTCATCTGTGTTGGGGAATAATGAGTCTTTTGTTTATTTTTTTCTTCTTTGTATCTCTATGTACTGAAAAATATAATTATCCTTTTTAAAAATAAATGTTAATAGGATATTAGTCATCTCTGCTACAAGAAAAATAACCTTAAAACTTTAGTGGCCTTTAACAACTGTTTATTTCTTAGCCTTGTCAAATGCTGGAAGCTGAGGTTTTTATGGTTCTTCTCTATGTGACTTAACATTCTGGCTGAAGGAACGGTCTTTGTTTGGGACGTGCTGTTCTCACAGCAGAGAGAAGAAATAAGAGAATTGGCCAAAACACACAATGGCTTGTCAGGTTTCTACCACACTTGTGACCACCAGCTCACTTGTAGTCAGCACAGCAAGTCACATGACCAAGCCCAACTTCAGAAACCCATAGGAGGCATAGAAAGTCATATGGTAAGTCATGTGACAAGGAAAGTGAAAGGCTGCGTACCCACATGGGTACATGTCCTTTTACTGGAAAAGGTAGTGATGAGTGGGAACAGCAATAGCATCAACCAGAGAGTATAACTGTTTCATTCTAAGAGAATTTCCAGACTGAATAACTTGCATTGATCATACAGAGAGCTTTAAAGAAAACACGTGTGCATAGTTTACATGTATCTCATGTAAAATCAATCTAGCCAAAATAAGAACTTAAAATGATGCCAGGGATACAAATAATACATAATATATTGAACCGTCCTTGGGAACTTAAGCAGGAACAATCCACATTAATCAATCTCAAGAGTATGGTCCATTTATAGTTTTATGAAGTAAAATACTAGGATAGAAAACTGTATGAACATAAAATATTCCAAATAGCACCCTTGAGTGTGCCATCAGTCTGAATAGTCCACCCCTGCATGGCAAGATGTCAAATTTGATTTCATCTGAAAAGCACTTATTGAACCTCCCTCCTTCAAGGACCTCACACTCTCAAAGGGAAGTGAACACTCTCACGTGGCTGTGAGACAGAGCTGGGCACCAAAGTCATGTCAAAGGATACCCCACACCCATGCATGACATTGAGATAGTCCTTCTATACTACATACACCCATGTGCTGCATTTAATACTGTTCACCAAGAGCCTCATCCATATTACGGAAGGTGCTCAAGGGCCGCTATCCAATTTGACACTCTGAGGTAGGTATTTGCCCCCTTCATAAGGAAACAGGACCACATGTGTGTAAGCACCAAGCCACCTGAGGCCATGGAAACTGATGTTTAATTTGAGGAAGAAATAAACACTTAATAGGAATGTTACATGCACTTAAATTCATCAACACTCTTAAAGTTCTTTTATTTACAGGTTAGATGGCAGAGCTATGACCCCATGCCAGTAGTATTGCTAGGAGATGTGGACTTAAAATTAAATGAGAAAAGAGGCATAATCATAAGTTTAGAAAGTAATATGAATAATTTTTAAATGACTTAGAGCTTGGAGGCTTAGAGTTTGCAAGCTAGAACTGGAAGATTTAAGTTAGGGTCTTGTTTAAAATAGCAAAGAAAAAAAGGGAAAAAAGATGAGAAGAATGCAAATACAGTTTTTAAAATTTCTTTTTTTAAACTCTTCACTCTTTAAAGGTAAGATTTGCTTTAAATATCATGCTCAGAACTGAAGAATATACAAATCTGATTTTTTTATCGTCAAGCTATAAGGGGCTACTAGACCCCAGATTTGTATCTTTATCACAAACTATCTCATTATCTCATTTTTAAGTGGTTTATAACCTGTCATAAATTTCACTTGGAGATGAGAATATATGGTTTCAGTCTAAAAGCAATCTATTTTGTGAATGTTGAAAATATATCACGTTGTTTTGAATGTAAATAAATAACTAGAAGAGTGTAAACTGCCTTCCTGTGTGCGTCTGTGTTTTTTTTTTTTTTTTTTTTTTGGGATGGAGTTTCACTTTTGTTATCCAGGCTGGAGTGCAATGGCACGAACTCGGCTCACCGCAACCTCCACCTCCTGGGTTCAAGCAATTCTCCTGCCTCAGCCTCCCGAGCAGCTGGGACCACAGGCGCGTGACACCATGCCCAGCCAATTTTTGTATTTTTAATAGAGACGGGGTTTCACCACGTTGACCAGGATAGTCTCAATCTCTTGACCTCATGATCCACCCTCCTCAGCCTCCCAAAGTGCTGGGATTATAGGTGTGAGCCACCGCGCCCAGCCTTCTGTGTTTTTATGTACAGTTTACCTGACTTTCCTGTGGGCGACTAATATTTCAAAGAAATAAGTGATGACAAATGAATATTTTATTTGTGTTTATTATTTACTTTTCAAAACCAAGTATGTATGCTATTGATGTTCATAATATCTATATTAGGAATACACTTTTCTCTACAAAAGGTTGAGGCATTACTTTGATACTGTTTTGATTTATTTCCTATGAAGTAAAATAAATTTCCATTCCACCATAAAGAAAATGTCTTTCTTCTCTTTTTGTTTTGTTTTGGCAAATAATCATTTGAGAATTTGGAATTGGCCTCACATTTTATTCCAAAAGATGGATATCTTCAGAGAAATTTCAGTACAATTCCAAACCTAACTCTTACACACACATTTTTGGGATAGATTTGCAAAATAGTGCCAACAAAAAGTCTCATTTTATTGCTCTATTCTTTGATGTTTTTTCCCATTCTTTATATCTTGCTTGACAAAGGATATTTAATTAGTGAGAATCCATTTCATTTTATGCACTCATGCATGCAAGATACTATCTTTGTATCTCTTTTGCCATAGAACAGTTGAGAAGAAACCAGTGTGGGTGTTGATGAACAGGGATGATTAAACACTTTCTGAGAACTGGAGAGAGTGCATTTGAAAGTTGGACCTGGTTTTCAAGCATTCTACGTTTGAGATATTTACTATATCTACATGTATGATACATATATAAAATATATGTACGTGTATGTACATGCATATATATACATTAATTTTATATGTATATATTATGTTATAATGTATATGAGAATTACACATACATACATGAATGTTTATATATGTAAATATACATAAACATGTTTATTGAGCAGTGGCTACATAAGGCATAGTTTAGAGCCTAGTGTGCCTTTTATATTTATAATAAATATAAATGAGGAGAGCTTGAAAAGTTAAATATAAATGGAGAGGGCTTGAAGAGTAAAAATACATACCTATTTTCTTGAGCTTTGATCATTCCAGATCTTGTACTTATTTCAGCCTTCATCACAACTGACAGGAGATGCTTCCTAAGTGGATTATTGTACTTTAAAGGCACTTGGTACATTTTTCACTGATTATGTTCAGTTTTGTATAGTATTATCACTCCAAAATCATTAAAACTTTTTTTTTTTGAGATGGAGTCTTGCTCTGTCGCCAGAGCTGGAGTGCAGTGGCGCGATCTTGGCTCACTGCAACCTCTGCCTCCCAGGTTCAAGCAATTCTCCTGCCTCAGCCTCCTGAGTAGCTGGGACTATAGGTGTGTGCCACCACAGCTGGCTAATTTTTTTTGTATTTTAGTAGAGACAGGGTTTCACCATGTTGGCCAGGATGGTCTTGATCTCCTGACCTTGTGATCCACCCGCTTTGGCCTCCCAAAGTGCTGGGATTACAGGCATGAGCCACCCTGCCTGGCCCATTAAAACACTTTTAAGGAAAAGAGCTGTGTCTTATTCATCTATATGTATACATTTCTTATCATAGTTCCTGGCTTCTGGTGGGGTTCAATTAATAATACCTGGTATTATGACATTGTATATTATTACATCTAGGCCAATCAGCAGTATAAAGAAACCCCTTCAGAGGGGCCAGCAGTCTTTTGATGAAAATATTTGAAGATATTCAAATATGCTTTTAATATTTGAGGATAAAATGATTGGATTTATTCTTTGTTATTTTGGAGAGTAAAACAGAAAACAGAGATTTCAGCCCAGTATAAAAAGTTTTCTAATACATAGGCTTTCCAAATTGCTCTTCACTGGGCATGCCAATGCAAAGATATTAGAAAGTGGATTCCTGTACTGTGTGGCAGGTTACATACTAAGTGGATTCTTGTTCTAAGTTCCTTTATAGTTTCTTCTATTTTGCTTTGTTCTTTTCTATCTCAATAGATTATATATTTATTGAGTCCAAGGATCATGTTTTACATCTTTTGGTATCACTAGGCTCTAAACTCTGCTCTATGTAGCAGCTGCTCAATACATATTTGTGGAATATAATAATGGGAGGCTACTCAGAGATAAGGCAACATTAGGAATGGTGCCCAGTTCATTTTTTATAGGACTGGGAAGAGTGTGGCCATCAGAAGGAACAAACATATGGCAGTTTATTTCAAAGGGGAAGGCCACAAGAGGTGGCAAGAAGTAGGGATGCAGATTTAGAGAGGAGAAGATGATGGGATTAATTTTGAACTTACTGAGATTGCTTTGCCAAGAGAAGATAGACAGTAGACAGTTGTGTAAGTGGTCTGATACTTGGGAAGGAATGCTGAGTTGAAATCTACCATTTGGTAGACCTGGGTTCCAATTTTGGCTCCAATGCTGACAACCCTGTGTCTTTAGAGAAGGCATTTAAATATTTCAGGTCTCAATCCTTATCTGTAAAAGGGTAATAAATAATTTTGATTAATTGTTAGAGTTGCTATGGAGATATTCTCATAGTGCCTACCAAATAGTAATTATCAATTAATATGGGTTTATTTACTATTGTAATAATTTTTATTATTGGTTTTTATTTGAGTCAAATTCATTTCAATAAGGTGAGTGCTGAGGTCATATTTTAATAAAGATTGTTGACTAGTCTTTCTAAAATACTGAGAAATAGATAAGATTGTAAGTAGATGCAATGAAAGAAAAAATGTATATATAAAAGTAATGAACATCATTTAATGCTGAGGAGAAAGAGCTAGGAGAGAGGGAAAAAGTTGAAAATAAGAAGGAATTAAGGGATCATGGTCTACTGAATGAAGGAACAGGTGAATGAGGGGACAGGTACCAAAGTACATCTATCTGGAGGGATGGGTTCTGACTAGGAGAAAAGGTGTCATTCTTTGGAGATGTGTGGGGGTTGAGAGTTGGGGCATAAGGAGTAAGGAGGTAAAGATACTTATCTTATAATATCTTTAATAATTCAAAATAAACTATCAGAATATCAAATTCAGATAGTATTTATTTATTTAGGGAATTCTGCACTCTATTTTTTATTTTTAAAATTTATTTATTTAACTTTAGGTGCATACTATATCTGGCATTTCTCCCCATATTATCCCTCTCCACCCTCCCCTCCCTCCCCACCCCCCACTGTCTCTCCCCTACCCCCCGCAACTGCCCTCAGTGTGTGATGTTCCCCTCCCTGAGGCCACGTGTTCTCATTGTTCAACACCTACCTGTGAGTGAGTACATGCGGTGTTTGGCTTTCTGTTCTTGTGTCAGTTTGCTGAGAATGATGGTTTCCAGATTCATCCAAGTTCCTACAAAGGACACGAACTCATCATTTTTTATGGCTGCATAGTATTCCATGGTGTATATGTGCTACATTTTCTTGTCCAGTCTATCATTGATGGGCATTTGGGTTGGTTCCAGGTCTTTGCTATTGTACACAGGGCTGCAGTGAACATACGTGTGCATGTGTCTTTATAGTAGAATGATTCATAGTTGTTTGGGTATTTTTGAAGAGACTTTATCACATGTGATTCTATGAATAACATTAGAGGTAAGGGTAGAGAAATTAATATTGAAAACGACCTAATAGTCCCATACATAGTTTTTTGATAAGCATAGAAGTTGACCCTTCTGGTCTTAAAGCTTGAACCTTATATTTGCAGACCTTCAGGCCTCTAAAAGTATCAAAGAACTGAAACTCGCCAGATCACCATATCCAGCCAGTGAGACGCTGGACCACTCATTCAACATGATTGATTCCTTGCCCTGCCCTAGTTTCTGTTTTGTTACACAGTGTTACATTTCTTCCCTGCTATATACAACCCTAGGTCTTGTCTTGGGGTGGGTGAGAGAATGGACCTGGATTTGAGACTGAGCTCTCATCTCCTGAGCTGTAGCACCATATGAACTTTCCTTGGCAGTACTGTCATCTCAGTCATTGGCTTTCTGTGCAGTGAGCATCAGGGCCTAGACTGAACCTCTGGTGTTTTGGTAACAATATTATGCCCTTCAATCAGTGAAGAAACTGAGACCAAGAGAATGAATGCAACCTGCCCCAGATGATGTGGGTCATACTAGCCCTGTAACTTTATGCGAATTTAACCCATTTCTGTAGTAGGAGCCTGTCGTTTTGATTCCATTATCTGATGGTTCAGACCTCACTTGGGGGCCTTACTTCCCACCTCTGATATCTCGATTTGACACCAGAACTTTGCCTCCCCACAACCAAACACTGATTTCCTTCATGGCATTTTCCTAACTAGCATCTGAATTGCATCTCTGTTTGTCTTGCATAGTAGCCTCAGATTCAATTCTATAGAACCTAAGTCCAGATCAGTCTAGCTAGTGGAGTGCCTGGTGGGGTGCCTAAGTCTCTCCCTGTGTGGTAGTTAGTATGGTTTTATTTCACAGCTCACTGTATTAGGAGACAGGTCTCCTAAGCCCCTTGGGAGCTCAAACATATATATAGAAGATATATATATATATATATATATATATATATATATATATATATATATGCTAGCCAGTTTTAGGGGGACAAATACCAGTGAAAAGCTTGCAATTTGAAGTTTCTGCAATTTGGATTGGCCTTGCCTCCTTCTGCCTAGAGAGTAATCCAAATGATTAGCAGATATTTCCTGTGTTCATCTGTCTCTTCTCATTTTGAAAGGTAAGTGCTCTTCTTAACTTGCTTGAATAGCGAGGCTGCTTTTATTTTAATTTCTTAGCTAACATCATCACCTCTACTCTTTGACAAGTTTGGATTTGTTCAAACTATGTACTGCTCTATGAAGTGCTTGAGTAAGCATTGGTCTGGAAGACTTGGGCAACACTTCTAAACCAACTTTCATGCACCAGTGTCCAAAATAGTATCATTTAAATTCTATCCTTCCTATCTTCTGCGTGCCTAGGGACACTCTGCTAAACCAAGTAGTATTGAAATTGTAGCACATTTAGATACCACTTATCTTTAGCAATGATAATTTTATTAGGCACCCTAAGAAATATGCAAAGAGAAATAAAGGACTTCAATGTGAAATTCACAGCATCACTTCTTTTTTGAACATGAGCTATGCCTAAGTTACAAAGGAGCTGGAACCAGGGTTTGGAACTGATTCCAAAGACAAACTGAAATGATATGCCTTTATGGAGAAGTGGTCAGAGCAAGCAGAACTGCCGACATTCACAAGTATAACAAAAGCTATGAAACTGTACATTTTCAGTTCCATGACGTTATAAAGCTGCAAAAATTTGATATCCAACTTAGAACAGAAAATTTTCTCATGTTTGCAGGTGATGCCTGGATGTTGTTCTTATATTTAATTTATTTTGTAATTATTTACTTATAGTCTAGATGTGACTTTGGCTAACTAGTCCCTAAATACACCAGCTATCCAGGATTATAGTTATTGTAATAAAACCTGAAAAAAACCCTCCATTAAAGCTGTTTGAATGTATTGTTAAAATAAGAATTTATCGCTTAATCTACTGTCTGTTTAGATTAGGGTTTATGTTTCAGATTTGATTGTCATCCAAATGTTCTTTTTTCTTCCATAGTTAACGTCACTTCTTGTTCCTTTCCCAGAAAAGAGGAAACAAACATAATTGTGCTGTTGGGTACTTTTCATTATTTGACCACATTTATTTTTTAAAGACTTAAATAATTTTTTTCTGCTTACAAAAGTATTTTGTAGGTTGTAGAAAATGTGGAAATTTAGAAAATATTAAACACAACTAATAATCCCACTTCTTAAAAATAACATTTTTATTTATAAACTAGCTGATAAATATGACAAAGTTTTCTTCTATAAAATTTATCCTTAAGTTAGTTTAAGTTTCATCTTTCTATACATCACTTTCAGTGATTACATAGTATTTTATCAATACATGATCTTTAATTCCTTGAGTGAATTTATTATTGATAACCATTAAAAAAACTTTAATTTCTTTGTAATAACTCTATGGTGAACATCCTAGTACATATATATCCTTGTACTTATCCAATTACATTTCTACAAATATAGGGATGGTGTTTATCATGTAATGGTTAAGATTTGAGACTTTAGAGTCAGGCAGACTTGACCTAAATAGCAAGTCTACTAAAAATGTCTAATAACATGCAACATCATGGGAAACCTACTCAACCTCAACTTCTCTGAGTTTGGTTTTATCATCTATAATATAGATGTAAAATAGATCGTAAGTATCTAAGGTGATAATCGAGAGGATAAAATGGGACATACTTTGATGTTTATGCGCATGCTTCATGGTCACTAGTATTCATGTATTATTTTAATTGTATGAGAACTAAAATCTCAATGGATATTCAGAGTGAATCTATGAGGTAATACAGCTAAGGCTGCTATATCGTTATTTAATAATCTTTATTTTAAAAATACGAACTTTAAGTTCTGTGATGGATATTCCATCTCGTATCTATCACTTCATAAATCAAAAACTCTTACAGTTGTCTTATCCTCTTGATGAATTACACCGTTTTCTTGCTTTACTCCATATTTGTGAGTCTCTAGTCACATGGCTCTGGGGTGAGGTTGATGTATTCAGCAGGTGAAAATACAGACTACCCAATTAAACTTGAATTTCAGCTACACAGCAAATTATTATTTTTTTCTTTATTTTTTTCTTTTTTTTTTTCTAGAGAATAGGAAGGAGGAAAAAGGAAGAGAAAGAGAGAATAGGGAGGAGGGAGAAGGAAAAGAAAGAGGGAGAGAGAATGGGAGTATTGCTTTCTTGCTCAGGCTAGAATGCAATTTAGTAATGGGTATTGAAAACCTCTTTTATACTGATAATTATACTTAATGATGTAGTCAGGAAGGAATAAGGGAAGAAGATAACAAACAGCCAACCAATATTTCATTTAAACCTATGAAATGCTATGCGATTACTGAGGAGTGATTTACTTCCAATTATATAGTCACCTTTGGAATAGGTGTGAGGTGGTAATGTATGTTTTGTGTATTTGAAGTGGAGAGTTCTATAAATGTTTATTAAGTTTACTTGTTCTGGGTCTAAGTTCAAGTTCTGAATATCCTTGTTAATTTTCTATCTCGTTAATCTATAGAATCGTTAGCTCTTCTTGTTGCATTGATCCTTTTGCCATTATGTAATGTCATTCCTCGCCTCTTTTGATCTTTGTTGCTTTAAAGTCTACTTTATCAGAGGCGAGAATTGCATCTCCTGCTTTTTGTTTATTAGTTTATTTTTACTCTCTGTTTGATTGGTAAATCTTCCTCCTTCTCTCTGAGTCTTTGTGTATTGTTGCATGTAAGATGGGCCCGGATGCAGCATACCGATGGGTTTTGGCTTTTTATCCAATTAAAATACATATAAGTTTAATACCGGCGTTTGATGCTAGCTGGCTGTTTTGCCCATTAGTTGATGTAAATTTTTTATTGTGTTAAAGTTCTTTGCTTTTTGATGTATTTTTGGAAAGGCTGATATTGGTTGTTCCTTTATATGTATAGTGCTTCTTTCAGAAGCTCTTGTAAAGCAGGCCTGGTGGTGGTGAACTCTCTAAGTACTTGTTTGTTCGCAAAGGATTTAATTTTTCCTTCGCTCATAAAGCTTAGTTTGGCTGGATATGAAATTCTGGGTTGAAAGTTCTTTTCTTTAAGGATGTTAAATATTGGTCCCCACTCTTTTCTGGCTTGTAGGGTTTCTGCTGAGAGATCTGCTGTAAGTCTGATAGGTTTCCCTTTATGGGTAACCTGACCTTTCTCTCTGGCTGCCCTTAGTATTTTCTCCTTCATTTCAACCCTAATAAATCTGGCGATTATGTGCCTTGGGGTTGGTCTTCTTGAAGAATATCTTTGTGGTGTTCTCTGTATTACCTGGAGTTGAATATTACCCTGCCTTGCCAGGTTGGGAAAATTTTCCTGAATGATATCCTGAAGAGTATTTTCCAACTTGGATTCAGTCTCTTCATCACATTCGGGTACACCTATCAAACGTAAATTAGGTCTTTTCACATAGTCCCATATTTCCTGGAGACTTTGCTCATTCCTTTTCATCCTTTTTTCTGCATTCTTGTCTTCTCGTTTCATTTCACTGAGCTGGTCCTCGACTTCTGATATCCTTCCTTCTGCTTGATCAATTCGACTGTTTAAACTTGTGCATGCTTCGCGAAGTTCTCGTATTGTGTTTTTCAGCTCCATCAATTCACTTATATTCCTCTCTAAATTGTCCATTCTCGTTAACATTTCGTCAAACCTTTTTTCAAGGTTCTTAGTTTCTTTGCATTGGGTTAGAACAAGTTCTTTTAATTCACAGAAGTTTCTTATCACCCACGTTTTGAAACCTGCTTCTGTTATTGGAACACAGGTGTAATCTATTAAGCCTTGTTCCGTTACTGATGAGGAATTGCAATTCCCTGTAGAGGGAGAGGCATTCTGATTTTGAGTATTCTCTCCCTTCTTACGCTGGTTTCTTCCCTTCATTATATATTTGTCCGTCTGTCGTCTTTATAATTACCGACTTTCTAACTGGGTCTCTGACGTCCAACTTGTTGATTCCCTGCGCCGAAATCTGAGCAATCCACTGAGCCAGCCAAAACAGCGGTGTTAAGATTGATGGTGCTTTTCTGCCCGGGAATCTCCGGACTCTGTACCAAGAACTGGCGTGCTAAGGCACCAGCAAAACCGCCACGCCGGCCACAAGAGTTGCCCTGGCGACCCGTGGAGCTCCTCCACTGGAAATCTCCTGGTCCGTGAGCAACTAATATTCGTCTGAAAGTGTGGCGTCCTCTCATTCTTTGCGCTTTCACTGGGAGGTACGTGCCTGAGCTGCTTATCATCAGCCATCTTCACAGCAAATTATTTTTTAAGCATAAATATGTCTAATAGATTATTTGGGACTTATTTTTTATACTAAAACAACTTGGTTTTGGTATGAAATTCAAATTTGACTGGACTTCTTTTTTAAAATCTGGCAACCCTACCCTTGGGATTACTTACTTTTACAACTGCAGGTAGACTCCAGCTAGAAGTAGCCCTAGAGCTGTGCATGGCCATGGTGGGTCATGGAATGACAGTGCCAGAGCCTTGCAGAGGCTGGCAGGTCACCTCAGTTCTTACCTCAATTCCATTCCATCAATCTTATGCAAATTACCTCTCCTGAGCCTTAATTTCCATATATATGTATATATATTTATATGTGTATATATGTATATATGTACATATGTGTGTGTGTGTATATATATATGTATTAAATTTGGTGGTGTGAACTAGATGGCATCTACTTGTCTTTCTTGATCTGGAACTCTTCTCTCTCTTTTCCTCATTTTTGTCCACATTGTCCAATATCTTTTCTGATGAACTTTCTGAATCTATCTTCAAATAGCAAGCATTGTAAAAGGAATAGTTAATTAAAACATTTATCTATCTCTACTTTTAACTCTATATCTATCTACAATATGCAAACTAGTATAATAAAAGAAAAAAAAAAATCACCAAGTCCCCCTTCTCTGGGAAGTGATGCCTTTCTGAGATGAACAAAATAATGAGAGAGTGAGGCGTTTTAAAGGAGTATGTGGTCAGGTTTCATCCGTGCTTTCCCGGCATGATTAAGCAAGTGAAATATGCAGAACTGCATCACATTCTTAGTTTCCCAATATGCACTTTAATATGGCCACATATTTCCCTAGCATATCAAGACCTTCCTAGTCCCATGTTAAAACTGTAGCTCCCATAATGTGTCAATACATGCTCGCATAGCATATTCCCTGTATGCAGGTTGAGTTCTCACAGAATACAGACAGGAGGTTGCCTAGGAGTGCGGAAATCATGTCAATGCTGCTGCATTTGCACATTTCTTAGACCTGTGCTCCAATATCCGAGCCCATGAATCAATTTAAGGATGATTCCTCCTGCCGTTTTTGTCAGTTTTTTGTTTCTGTTGACGTGCCATAAATGTTTTGCTTTGGAACTAGAAATTCTTGCTTCCACCTTGTAGACTTTTCTCCTTCTGTCTGGGACAAAGTGGCAATCTCATAAACAATCAAGAGAAGACAGGATTAAAATGATTGGTGTGATGTAATTGAAGTTGAGTGACTGAATTTCCTCACTTTTTAGGCAATTTTGAGTTGCTAACCAAAAAAATAGTGTGGCCTTATATTCTGAAAGGCCAAAGGAATGTGTTAAATTTATAAAATAATGAAGACTTCTAAATTCTTCGAAGGAAACAAATAAGAAAACAAGATGCATCGATTTGTAAGTTTTAATACCATCTTTTTCTGATTGTATATTTCAGATATGCATATTAAAAATGAATATGAATACTAGCTGATAAATGTAGAAAAAGTGGTGAAATTACAAAGTTACCATTTGGCAATGATTATAAAGATACTTGATTCAGACCAGGAAATGTCCAATGGGTGCTAAAACCAATGGATCAATTTTGATGAGAAATATGAAATATATTTACCAAAATATTTCTCCACAAGACACTACAACTTTACACTGAATAAACCTGGCAGACACCTCCTTAATCAGATAATTGCAGTTAAACTCATCAGGAATGGGACAAATGAACATGATGTGACTCTTGATAGAATGCACTGAGAAGGATACAATATCACTTCTATGGTATTCCTGCCAAACATGCATCATCTGAGTTTAATCAAGAGTAAACATCATACAAATCCCATGTGGGAACCTTATGCAAAATAACTGGCCAGTAGTGTTAAAAACGTTAGGTGGTACAAGACAATGTTTGAGGAACTATTCTAGGTTAAAGTAGACTAGATGTGACAACTAAACGCAATATGTCATTCTGGATTGGCTCTCACACCACATTTTTTGTTTTGTTTTGTTTTCACTAAAGGATGTTAGTGGGATACTTGGTAAAATTTGAATAAGATTTATAGATTAGATGATAGTATTGTGGCCATGTTAATTTCCAGATTTTGGTAATTATACTTGGTTATGCAAAAAGAATGTTGTGTGTGTGTTTGTGTGTGTGTGTGCACGCGTGCGCATGTGTGTGTGTAAATATAAAAATAAACACTGAAGTTTTTGGGTGTAAAGGGGTGAAAAGCGGAAAATACAGAAAGTTAAATAAAAAAGAACAACTCTAATCCACATTTTAGAATAAAATTCTTATTTTAAAAATATTTTCTATGGATAAATAACCTATACATGATTTTGTATTCTCTTGCTTCTGCTATTCAAACATGCTTTAGTGGAATGTAAGATTTTTTCACAAATTGATTCACTGTATAGAAAACTTTTAGTTTCATAGTTGAAAAGTATGTCTTATTATTTAATGTAAATGATAAACAATGCTCATTGATTGTTCAAATTTATTATCTGTGAATTATCGTTTCAGGTGTCTAGCTAATTTCTTTCGGAACTATTAGTGGGTTTTGTATTAATTAAATTATTTTTATATTAAGGTTATCAATCCTTTCGGAAGTTCATTGCAAATACACAACTTGTGTTCTTGTGAAATTATCCATGATTCTAGTTATCCTGTTGTTTGTGTACCTGCCAGACCCTTTGATTTGCTGAATGAAGAGTCACAAGCTGTTTTTCTTACAGTTGAGGTTGAAAAGATACATAAATATACAAATAGTGACTTCTTACTTTGGGAGAGATACTGTGATCTAATCCAGTGGTCTCTCCTAAGTAATCTGGAAGCCAGTGAGGGAGGAGACCGGTTCTTTTTATCTCAAAAGCTTATTTCCTGGGTCAAAAAAACAATATAATAGTTGGTTTTTACATGTTGGTGGGTAGGTTTTTACAAGTTGGTGAGCAATCTATAGAGATGTGTATAAGCTCTGGGAAAGCCAGAGTATTCTCCCATTTATTTATGTGTCCCCAGAGCTGGGTGTATAGCACATCTTAGGCACTCAATGATGAACAAATTAATGAGTTAAGAAATGTAGTATTGCCTTTGGAATAATGAAGAAAGGCATCTGGGATAAATGAGAATTTGGAAAGAAGAAAAAGGGACTGAAGAGAGAGGCAGAAAGGTGACAAAAAGAATCTTGACAATTTTGCCTAAAGCCAATTCTTCTCTCAAGTTTTAACAAGATTTTCTGTTATTGCCCAAATTCCTAGGGTTCTATTTCTAATATTTTTGTTTTGTGCAAATAGTTTCCGCTTGGGAGAGGGATGAAATTCACTTGAATACCAATGAAGAGCCTTTAATAGAAGATAGTTTGGTTCAGGCTTTACTCTGTCGTTTATTTACTATCCCATGGGACTGTCCTTATAAATTATTCCGTATCTATCCTCTGTCCTTTTTATAATGTAACTTTTATCAAAAAGACACAGTTTTATAAACTTCACAGATTTCCATTTCCATCAATTTATTTTTATAAAGCCATGGCTTATGCACGGATTATACCAACAACTACAGGACAGGCATCTGCAGTCAAGCATGTAGAAAACACAGTGCCCAGTCTTGTAGAAATAATCTTTGATTGGGGGGGGTCACCGGACTTGGTACTTAGGAAAAAATGAACCATTGGCTTGAGACTCCAGCAATTTAGAATGGTTCCTGGAAAGCAAACTTCTCCTTTGTCTGGGGAAAACATCTTGTGGGGATTGATGGTGGTGGAAGTGGCAGCTTCCCATTTTCCACAATTTCATTCATGCACCTTCTGGAAGAGAGAAGCTGAATCCCTGGGCATGATAAAGTGAGAAGACTTTTGAATTGAGGCTGAGCAGTCTGAAGGAAATTGTCTTCAAAGGACTAGTGGGAGAGAAAAGAACCCGACTAAGGCCTAAGACCTCGTGTTTAGAAGAGACTGAAAGTGAGTGGCAAGAGCACATCACAGCTGACATTGATTGGGTGTTTACTGTGTTTGACATTTTTCTGAGTGCTTTGAATGAATTGTAAATTTAACTCCCTAAAAATCCTATTAGGTAGGTATTATTATCCCTACTTTACACATAAGAAAACTGAGGCACACAGAGTTTAAGCAGCTCATTTAGGATTGCACAGGTGTAAATGGCATATTTTGGATTCAAACACCATCTGACTCTGGAACTTGCTTTTAAACCACTATGTAAGATTGCTCTGAGCCATCCATGGTAATCTTAGGGAGAACATTAATAACCCCAATGTATATGGGATGATAACTCCATTATTTTACTTTAATTTTAAAAGGATGTGTAATTCCAAATGTCTGGAGGGCTTGGGACCAACCAGAGAGTATATAACCGGGTTGCACATAGACTGACTTATTTATTTTTGAGTATGAATTAACTGTGGCCCTGGACCATTCTGTGAGCTCTCTCCCAGTTCTAAAATGTAATCATTGTGAACCAAGCACAGAGGCATTTAATTGTTTATTATTCAGTCTTTAATGTTGGTATGAGCTCAGAGCAGATTTTATTATATAATTTCTGTTGTCTTATTAGGTGACTCATTCCAACTGCGAAAAAGCAGCTTAAGGGGAAACCTCAGAGTCCCCGAAAGACAGAAAATTATAGTAGAATGAGTAATTGACTAGGAATCAAGAGTTTAGCTTGGCTTTCCCACAGATATTAGACCAAGGCTCGCATAGCCAATTGCCTACTCAACGTATTGTCTTGAAAGTCCTACAGGCATCCAAAATTCATAAAGTATAAATGTCTATAATCCAGCCCTTTGTGCATGTGATCTTCAATATGCTTCTTTTTCTTTAGTCTTTATTCATTTCAAGGCTCCACCTTCTACCTAATCAACCATACGCAAATTCTTGAATCTAGTGATATTACCTCCCTGTATTTCTTGAATGTGTCATCTCACCTCCACAGAAGTGATGTTGATCTCTCACTGATCTTGTTTTAGGCTTGGATGATGGCACCAGGCTCTTATTTGCACATCATGACTTCAGGCAAGCCCTCTTCCTATCTGATCTCCACTCCACATCACTATACCATCCTTCTCCATTTACTGAAGGAACAGATGTGGCCTGTACACTTTCATGCTGGAAACTATCCAGGGGCTTCCACTGCCAAGTCCAGGCAACTTTTCATAACATCTAAAACCTTCAATATTCAGGTCTTTGCAATCTTTCCAGCCACTGTCCACTTTTCGTCTTCTGTTCTAAGACACCATTCTGCTTCCATTCCTCAAGGTCTATGCATTTATTCATATCCATGCTTGAGCTAGTCTCTGTTTAGATGTTATCTTTCTTCCCTTCTTCTTCTGTGCTTAATTCTAAATTCTCAAGTGCTTCTTCTTTCTGTTTCTGTAATATACTGTGATCTTTATCCTAGGATCACATTTTAAAGCAATTTAATTTATCCTCTTCCCTTGATTAATGGTAAACTTTTCAGGAGCTACTTTTATTTGCAGCTCTGTTGCATAACTCAGTGTTTAGGACATGGTCAATGTTCAAAGGATTGTTGCGAACCATAAAACTGAGATCATGATCACAGATGAGTCTCTTTTCCTCTTACAGCTCAGGATCTCATTTGTAAAAGAAAAGCACTGACTGGAATGATCTCTAAGGCCTCATTCGGCTTAAACCAAATCAAACCAAACCAATCAAAATCGTACTAGTATGATGCATGTTCAATTAATGAAGCATGTTTGGTACTTCTGCTTCATCTTGTTTATAATTTTTTTTTTAAATAAATCATATTCTCTAATTCATGTATATTCATATTTATTTTGTAAGATGAAACTCCTGATATTTGGCCTTTGAAAGAATTTACAGAAAATCTTTAGATCAAATGATGCTAATGAGGAGGTTAAATAGATATCCTTTGAATGTCTCACACTGGCATAAGTGTTGGCATTTAAAATTTTAACTAAGCATCGTAAAAAAATTGTATATTAAAATGCAAGAAATCCTACTGAAAAGCATTATTAGAAACATACCATACTAAAATGTCTACTATTAATATAATGAGCCCATAGGCATTGGATTCAGACTGATTTGATTAAAATACAGGATCTGCCATTCATCAGCTCATTGACCTATGCAAGTTACAAATATAAAGAGATACATTATTCTTATTTTTGAGTTGGGAACAGTAATACTTCCTTTCAAAATTATACTAAGCATTAAATATGACTTCCATAAAGTAATAGCTTAGTCCCTGGTAGCTCTACAACAAGTTGGAAATGATGTGTGTGATGGTGATGGTGATGTGGGTGTCATGATGATGGTGGTAATGGTGGTGGTGGTCATGATGATGGCAGTGGCAGAGGTAATGGCAGTGATGATGATGATGGTAGTGGTGGGTTGGTAATGATGATAATGATGATGAAGATGAGTGGTGATGATGATGGTAATGGTGGAGACAATGGTGGTAGTGATGATGATGTGATGATCATAATGACAATGATGATGGTGGATGCTGATGGTGGTGTTAATATTGATGTTAGTGATGGTGATAGCCCTTTCTATCTCTGTGACTTTGCACATGGGTTTACCTCTGTGAGAGACAATCCCTCATTCCAAGGGCTATCACTCTACCCTCCTTCAGCTGGCTAAATCTTATTCTTTAATCTTAAGGTTTCAGTTTCACATCACTTGCTCAGAGAAGCAGCCTCTGATTTCTCAAACTAAATGAAGTACCCCTATTTTAATCTCTTTTGGCCAGCATCATATACTTTTCCTTCAAAGTACTTTTCACAAATGTAGACAATTCATAATTTGCAAAATATCATTGTAAAATCTCTGACAACTCGACTGTGGTTCAGTGTATCCCTGGCATTTAGTGCTATGCCTGGCATAATTCAGGTCCCTCCATAAATATTTGTTGAATGAGTAAAATTATGACAAAAATCACAAGGACTATTGACCTGAAATCAGGGTGACAGGATGGTACATTCTACTTAATTCGAGGAATTGAACCAGGTAACTATTTTGACTACAGTTTAAAGGGCATTCCCAAAGTGAGAGTTATTTTAAATAAGAAATGAACAATTGGTAATATATATAATTGAAGTCTAAGATGAATCCAATACATGATTGATGGTGTATTGTAAGAAAAGGGAAAAAGAGAAAACAAAAAATCTTGGTGGATGAATATAAACAGGTACTTTAAAAAGAGCCTTGCCTATAGCCCTGTCCTTTTGGCTACTTCTGTAGGAGGAAGGGTCTCTAGATAATGGGGCTAACTGAGTGACTGTGGGGTGTTGCTGGACATCAGTGAATCCCTTGATGCTTCATTTTCTTAGGCCACAGTTGCTGTGCAGGATAAGAAAGGCCTATAAAGATGACATGTTTGCTTGGCGGCTCCCTGTTGGGGTTCCAGTGTATTACCTGGATCTAATTATCTCATCTCCAGCTGACAGAGGGGTTTCCATGGAACCTCTCCATCACTGCTGCCTCAGTCCAGCTTCCAGGGGGCTGTCTAATAGCTTGATATATTTTTGGATCCCCTGCTCATTGGATGAACAAGCTGAAGCAAATCATGTATTGACCTCAAAGCATTTATAAACTGTAGAACATTATATTCTCATCAGAGCCATAAGGGCAGTAAACTATAGTTTCTCTGCTGTGAAACATGGTTTTGGTTATGCACTGTGTTACCGAGGTTGTACCTAAACAATAATACATCATTTGTGGCACATGTCGCCTTCTTTATTGAAAGGCAAAACAAAGAGTTGAGGACAAAAATCATTACTTCTTTAGCAATTTTTCACAAAATGCTTTTCTTTTGTACTTGACACACAGATGGGACATTGTACTGTGAGGGAAATGATGTATGGCAGCATGACAAATTTCATTTCCTTTCTAAAACCAGAATCAGAAGGATGCACAAATTTGGGAAAGTTGTGTTTCTTTTTTTAAAAAAGAACAAAATATGCTTTTTAAAAGCAGGAGAGGGGACTCCAGTGGGTCTCCCTGAGAAAGCATTTGTGTGCTTTAATTGACTTGTCAGGTATTGATCAAAGTGCTTAAATGAAAATATTGGTAACAATAAGCCGGCTCATGTAAGAGCTTTTGTATCATCTTGAAGATGATCACCCATGATGGAGGCTAGACTTAGAAGCAATGCAGCACTGTAGGACTGGACAGACAAAGGGGCTGACACAGAGTCCTCTCCTTCAGGCCCAGGAAAAGCTGTATGCACAAACTTTCGGAGCGTCAGAGGAAATCAGGCAGCTGGTCTCAGGTCTTGCGCATTCTTTCTCTATCCTTCCTATTCTTTGTCCACTCCATCCACAATGCAGTTTCTCAAAGCTTATCCAGCCACTGCTTGCTTCTGAGTCATGGGTTACTTCCTAAAAATGTGAGATCTCTAGATCCATGCAGACTTGGAATCAGACTGAGTTGGGGCATGAGGAACTCCTGCACTCCAAAATTTGTGAATCCCTGCCCATGTGTCTAATCCCAGACTACCCTGAGAATGAATCATGTTTAATATCTACAAAGGTCTGAACATCTTTTTCTGACTTCCTCCCGCTAACAGTCCTTTTCCCTTAACATTATGCTTGGTGAATTTTCAAAAGCATTCGCAGCTCTTAATATAACAATTTACGGTGCTGCTCTTCCAGATAACATGTTTACATTTCATTAGAGTCTTTTTTCCTTCTTTTCCATGTCTTGCTGGGCATTTTTTTAAAGAAAATAAATAAAAGGCTCAAATATATTTAAGAAATAAAGCTTAGTTAAATTTAGTGAAATATCTTGAATACAGAATTTGTCAGAGCCTTTAATAAATGTATGTACACTGGGATTTTTTTCAAATATTCTTTAGCATACTTGATAGGAGACTCCTTTGTCCTGGAGAATCTCATGAGATTTTATGTTTCAAAGAACAAATATTGAATAATACTGCCTAATTTAGGAGTATTAAAGAGGAAGCGGAAATCCTAGAGGTACTGTGGTGAGTGGGCTATGGGAGGAGAGACATTTGCTGCCTCTTATATGTTATACCTGCGTTCTGTTTACTATGCTCACAAATATTTCCAAATAGAGGAAAAATTGTCTGATACTGCGAAATGAAGATTATGTGTTAGAGAAGTTAATATTTACACCAAAGGGATTCACCCTACTAGAAAGTATTTTCTGGGCAATGTTTTATTTTTTTTAACAAGTTGGTACCATTTACCTAAGTTAATATCTATAATATTTAATCTTCTATGATTGTCATTTTATTCTTTAAACGTTTCAACAGTCACTTGGATTATGAAAAAGTCAACAAATTTTTTTGACACCAATATAAACACTGGATGACACTGAGTGTGTTTCTTCACATCTCTGGGATGCTGACTGAGTCTCAGTAATTGCTAACCATTTTGGGATCATATCGCTTTTCGAAATTTCTAATGAAAGCGATGGGATTTCCTCTCCCTAAACATCACATATGCAGATGCAAATTAACTTTTCTCCTATAGTTTCTAGGGCTACATGAATCATCTGATGCTATATATATGCCTATCCCAGATGCTATAAGGAGCCAGGGATGGGCATTGAAAGGATCCCTGGTCCAGCATCTCCCTCGGGGTCCTACCTGCCATGATACTGTGTGAGTCTACCATCTCTCCTCCTCTCACTTGTCGCACTCCATATGCTTTCTACTGGAGTATCTTCCTTTTTCTTCCCTTTTTGTAGTTTCTGGCAACCGCATATCTGAATCTATAACGTTTCAGTCACAATGAGTGGTTACAACTTCAAAGGATACTCTTCTCATCATTTACATTAGAAAATATAGCACTGTTTTTCCATTTATACAAAGCCGCCCTTTCCCATTTCTTCTGCATATTTAATGCACCAAGTTAGAGACCGACCACAGAGGTCATAAACAATGAAAATGTTTTGCAACAGTTGGCATAGAGAAACGATTTTCCTGAATTGTCAAAAGTGCATGAAATCAGCTATGCACGTTATAAGTCATAGTTCTTTTTGTGAAACAATAAATAAAATGGTGGCTATTTCAGCAAAATTACAATGACAAGCTGCTGAAACCACATACAATCATCTGTGTCTCAAATGTTCTCCCAACATTTTTAATACCCTTTATTTTTCAGAATAATTTTAGATTCACAGCAAAATTGATAAAAAGTACAGAGTTCCCATGTACCCCCTGTGCCTACGTACACACAACTTTCCCGACTACCCAAATTCCCTATCAGAGACGTACATTTGTTACAATATCTGAACCTACATTGATGCATCATTACCAAGAGTCCATAGTTTACCTTACGGTTCACACTTGGTGTTGTATATTCTATAGATTTGGACAAATGTATAATGGCACGCATCACCATTATAGTATCATACGGAGCAGTTTCACTGCCTTAAAAATCCTCCCTACTTTGTCTATTCATCCCTTCTTTCCCCCAACCTAACAACCACTGATCTTTTTACTGTCTCCAGTTTTCTTTTTGCCAGAGTGTCATTGTAGTTGGAATTACACAGTATGTAGTCTTTTCAGATTGGCTTCTTTGACTTAGCAATATGCATTTTTTCCTCCATGTCTTTGCATGGATTGATACCTCATTTCTTTTAGTGCTAAATAATATTCTATGTAACCCCAGCACTTTGGGAGGCTGAGGCAAACGGATCACGAGGTCAGGAGTTTGAGACCAGCCTGGCCAATATCGTGAAACCCCGTCTCTACTAAAAATACAAAAATTAGCTGGGTGTGGTGACATGCCCCTGTAGTCGCAGCTATAAGGGAGGCTGAGGCAGGAGAATCACTCAAACCCAGGAGGCCGAGGGTGCAGTGAGCCGAGATCATGCTACTGCCCTGCAGCCTAGGCGACAGAGCGAGACTCCATCTCAAAGATAAATGAATAAATAAAATATTCCATGCATTCATTCCATTGTTTCTATGTTTCCCAGTTTAATTATCCATTCACCTACTGAAGGATAACTTGGCTGCTTCCAACTTTTAAGAGTTATGAACAAAGATTCTATAAACCTCCACGTGCAGGTTTTGTGTGGACATAAGTTTTAGTTCATCTGCGTAAATATCAAGGAGCACAATTGCTAGACGCTATGGTTAAAAGTAGGTTTAGTGTTTTAAGAATCTACCAAACTGTCTTCTAAAGTGGCTGTACCACTTTGCATTCCCACCGGTGAATGAGAGTTCCCGTTGTTCAACATCCTTGTTAGTATTTGGTGTTGCCAGTGTTTGGGATTCTGGCCGTATACTAGGTCTATAGTGGTATCTCAATGTTGTTTCAATTTGCAATTCCTTAATAACAAGTGGTGTTGACCATCTTTTCAAATGCTTGTCATTTGTAAATTTTCTTTGGTTAGATATCTATTCAGGTCTTCAGCCCATTTTTTAATCAGGTTGTTTGTTTTCCTATTGATGAGTGGTAAGAGTTCTTTATGGATTTTCGGTAGCAATCATTTCTTTATCAGATGTTATTTATAAATATTTTCTCTTAGTCTGTGGGAAGTCCTCTTACTTTTGTGACCCTCCCAACATTTTAACTATGCCACTCTTATGGCTATAGGATATATTCACGATGTTTTTTGCACTTCTTGATGGAATTTGAGGCACAAAGAAAGTTATGTTTTATCTTTTAATATTATTTTGAAAGGAAATATATACCTTTTCATAAATAAAAACCAAAAATATAGTGGTCCTAATTATCTCCAAAGTGTTTCATGACCAAAAAAAGAAGAAACTAAGAAATTAAATAACCCAAAAAATATACCAAAGATAACTTAAGGGCACTATATTTACTTCCTGACTGAAAATGTATGTGTGTGTGTGTGTGTGTGTGTGTGTGTGTTTGTGTGTGTGTGTAAACATATTTACACTGTCTACAGGACTCTTTGAAATGTAGTTATCCTTTATACAGCACCAACAGTCCCTTTTGAAGGAGCTAGAATCTTTGGAGTGTACCCTTAAATGTGAAATTATATCCCCAATTATACCACATATCAGATTTTATTGCTTTTACACTAATACTACATGCCATTTTTTATTTTTAAATAAAATAACTGCAATATCATTGAGGCAAATGAAGGGGATTATACTTGAATTATTTGGATCACAGTTTCTTTTTCCTGTAATGCACATAGATTACTGATATAAAGAAATTTTTAAACTAACTTTAAGATTTGACCTAACTGGTCGTTGTAGCATTGATTCTGTTTTAACTATGTGGAATAAGGATTTCTTCTATCCAACAAATATCTTGGACCACATGTGGTCCAGTAATGCACAGGAAGGATGAGAATCAGTGCTGTTAGCACTTACTTACCTTCAGATGGCTGACTCATAGCCATAGAGAAACCTGACCAAAGCTTACCTAAGGAAACTAAACCTGTAGGTACAGCGCCTCCGTAGCTCAAAACAGCAAGAACAACAGCAACACACAAAACTGCATATGTTCTTTTCTGATCTGTGTACCAAAGAACAAAGTGAAGCCTTTGACACATGGTTTGGTTTTGGGCATTGCAAGTAAATGATCACATAGCTACTTTGCTATGGATCTTGCAGGGTTTCTCGTTCCAATTGTGCAAAATTTGTCTTCTACATCCATTTATTTTGGTGTCATGGACAATTGAAATCAGGTATCTAGTCTTATCTACTCACCAAAGCTTTCAAGCTTATATCAGCAAAAGTAGGAATGCCTTATTTTCTTGGCTCAGTCATTTGGAAATGCCTCTAGCACCTGAGTGGTCAACTGTGCCAAGTACAGCCTCTGTTTAATTTTTGCATGATGGTATCTATAAAGTCACTGGAGCTTGTTTGTTTGTTTGTTTTTGTCTTTCAAGGTTCCAACTCTGCTTTCATCTTTGTCATGTTTATTCCAGATTTATTACCCCCAAAGTTGCTCTTGGTATGCCATCATTGATTAAAATTAAAGAAATACTCTAAGAGTATATTTAGAGATGATCTTAAAAACATGCATTAAGTATCATTTTTACCATGGTTTAACCAGTTCTATTTATAAAACAAATACAAATGCTAAGAGGCTGGCCAAGAAACACATGCTTTTTGCACAAAGTGGAAAATATTTCTTCTTTTGTAAAATATTAAAATGTGAACCTTTCCTGCCTTATTCACGGTCCGGCTAGTGAACTGTGTATGATTCAGTCAAGACTGAATATATGCTTATTGTTTCTTTATATATCAGCTAATAAAAAATTAAACCCATTAAGAATATAACATTTAGACAGGAGAGAATGATATTTTTTAATGTCACACTCAAAACCACATTTCTTTTAATCAACATCTGCTCTGTGTTAAGCTGCCTATAAAATCTGGTGCCCTGTTGACAGTGGAAGATGAAAACAAACAAACAGGAAAACTACAAAAGGCATGGTATTAACATCAAAGTAGAATAACCCTGCTCTCTTTCTTTGGCATTTGAAAAACCTCTTTATTTCGACCCCAAACAATTGGATTTTCTTCCGACCAATCTCGATTTTGGAGCTCTGGATTAAGAAGACTTGCATGTAAACTGAAACATGAAAGTAAAGGCAACCAAAAATGAACAAGAGACTGTTTGAACAAATTAAACCCTTTGCAATTGTAAAACCTCTTTTATTGTTTGCAACAATCAGAAATCAGCACCACATTTATTTGTAGATTAGACTCATGCTCTTCAGCCATAATGGCAGGTACCCTATAGAAGGCAAACTGATCAGAACTGTCCTTTTTTAACCCTGCAAATAAAGTAGTGCAGGGGTTTGGGATTATGGAGAATGAAAGAGAGATCCCTTAGAATTTGTGAATACTGGAATATGAGAGCATCATTCTTTTTTTTAAAACTGAGACCAGTGATCTAGATTTGTGATAGTACTTTATGACTAGCTTTCTGTCTGTACTAAAAACAAAATAAAAGTAGTGTGTGGAATGTCTCACTTTAGAGCATTGGTGATGATGGAAATCCCGATTCTGCAAGGGTTGTGTCTATCACAAAAATGTATGTACTAATTCGTTACATGGAGAAACTTGCTATAGATTTAATCATAGCCTTTACTATCAACGAGGTAGTATGATATGTGTTGAGTACAGAGTTACAATGATCAGTCTCTGACTTCCTGAACCTAGTGGGAGAAAACAAACTGACTATCATCACAAATAATGACAACCACAAAATTCCTGTCATAGGGTTAAGAGGAGATATGGAGAAAAGCCTTCCTTCCACGCATGACGTTTCTCAGAAGGTGGTGCATTCTTCTCTTACCATATGATTTAGGGATTGAAATACTATATAAGGCACGATAAACTTGTCACTATGGAGCATAAAATGAGGTGAGCATTTTAAAATTTCATTTATCGATAACTTTGCATTTTATCCTCCACTAAGAAGACCTTCTCCAGCTGTAAATATTTGTGGAGCACTCACTCTAATACCAGGGGGAACACTTTTACAGGATTATTCCAAATCTGATTTTCTCAGGATTACTACATATTAAGTAAGACAATTCTTGCTCTCTCTTTTTTAACATCTTCAAAGTGTCTTCTGTAAAGACTTCTTCAGATCTTCAATAGGAAGACTGATAAACTCAGGTATTTGGTACTTTTTTTGTTCAAGGAAAGCCATGGATGCCTCCTGGAGGAAAGCAGTGGGGATCTATTAAAAATATGGGCATGAATCCCATTACTGGGTATACATGCAAAGGATTATAAATTGTTCTGTTGTAAAGACACATGCACACGTATGTTCATTGCAGTACAGTTTACAATAGCAAAGACTTGGAACCAATCCAGATGTTCATCAACAATAGATTGGATAAAGAAAATATACAACAATAGATTGGATAAAGAAAATATACAACAATAGATTGGATAAAGAAAAAGGCACATATACAGCATGGAATACTATGCAGCCATAAAAAACTATGAGTTTGTGTCCTTTGTAGGGACATGGATGAGTGTGGAAACCATCATTCTCAGCAAACTGACACAAGAACAGAAAACCAAACATTGCATGTTCTCACTCATAGGAGAATGTTCAACAATGAGAACACGTGGACACAGGGAGGAGAGCATCACACACTGCAGTCAGTTGAGGGGGGCTAAAGGGACAGTGGGGAGTGGGGAGGGTGGGGAGGGATAATGTAGGGAGAAATACCAGATATAGGTGATGGGGGGATGAAGGCAGCAAACCGCCTTGCTATGTATGTACCTATGCAACAATCCTGCATGATCTATACATGTACCCCAGAACCTAAACTACAATAAAAAAAAAAAAAGAAAAAATATATGGGCATGAACATAGATTTTAAAGTGCCACTTCTTTCTTTTTCTTTTTTTAAGGTGTAGAGGGGGGTTGCAATCTTACCCATATATATAGATCTCTCTCTGGATTTCCTATCACAAGCATGGATTTGAGAGCCGTGGAAAATAAAGTTCGAGGGAGGTTAGGAGCTATGGTTAGGAAGACCATAGGAGAAAGAAAGAGAAATCTTTTCTGTTTTGCAGGGAAGACAGAACATGGCACAGAAAGTGATTAAAAGGTCAAAGGCATTCTATGCTCTGATTCACACATTTCTTGGATTTCACCCTTGACCTGACTCTAATGAATGAACCATATAATTGAATTAATTCATCCTTGCCAATTCATCTTAGACGGCGAGTTTGAGTACCATCCGAAGAAACTGTAACTCAGAGGGAAAGGACAGGGTTTCCCAGACCCTTAAGAGTCTCTGGTATGGGGCCTATAAAAGTCACCTACTGAGAACAATGTCTGTAATTGAACAAACTGCACCAATCCTTTCGGGTTTTCCAGCTACTTTTTAAAATCACTGACCTCGAATTTCATTGACTTTGGGTTGCTTTGGAGTCACGCCTCAGTGCCTGCGTTTATGTTTCTCACAGAGGCTGACACTGAGGCGTGCCAGCAGCACACAGGATGCTTCTTTGTGAGGTGTTTATTTTGTTGCATTTCAAACCTTTCTTTTTCACGTAAAGCTCCTAGATTATTTTACTCGAGTATTTTTTCAATCATAGAAGGAAAAGTATACAGTCTTGTTAAGACGATCTTACAGGTATAGCTCCAGATAAAGATGTAGATAAAAATAGATATATAGATAGTATGTATGCCAAGTGGGAAAGCTATAAAATCTGTGTTAAGCCTTTTCTCATACATATATAAGTTGGAGCATGCCCCAGGTATTCTTAAACTTGTTCCAGTTATATAATTCCTCATTAATAAAGGTTCAGACATAGTTAAAATCGGCACAAATAACAAAATCCCCTGGTGAGATAGATATCATAGAACGACTTATTTCTCACTCATAAAACCAATTTAACCTTTAAAACAATCTATTTCCTTTACTTATTCCTGTCTCTTGCCTGCTGGAATCACTGCCTTTCTTTCTCTTTCTCTCTTCTTACTTATTCTTTGCTTTGTTCTCATTAATTAAACAATAGCTATAAAGCAGCCACAGAATGCATGAAGTCCAAGTCTAGCCTTGCAATCTGTATTAAGAAGATATAAACAATAGTAGTTTTTTTACAGGTGACTATTGTTAAGCGAAATGTTAAATTGAGGCATTATACGCATATATAAAGTATAGTGAGATAAGCTGTAAATTATGCTCTAAGAAATCTTTCTCTCTCTCTACGTATATACATACACATACATAATATGTTGATAAGCCTGTGCAAGATTATAGCAGTCAGTGGGTAGGAATACTCAAGAGGTTTTCCCACTTAATGGTACTAGAATAAGCCCCTTTCTAAGGTAATCCATTTTCCTTCATGCTATTTAAAAATAAAACAGGGTACATTTTTAAATTATGCACGTGAAGGCAATATTCAGCGGGCTGCTTAGCATTCAGACGGGATTTCTGCGATCCACCCTGTCATTGCTGCTCTTGCCCTCGCTCTGCAGTACGAGAAAACACTGTTATTTACCCTGGGACACAGGTGACTGAACTTATAAAAATCACTACAAGACAAGATGTATTGAGGCCTGGCATGGAATGACAAATTCTGGTGAGGTTCACCAAGAAGAGACATATTGATTCTTAAATGATTAATAAGGAGAATATAATTGTATTTCATTAAGATGGATGGGATTTCATTTAGTCTGTCTTCTCCCTTTCCAGTTCAGATGCGAGAGGAAATCGAGTCATCATCAATGGCACCTTGTGTTAGCCTGCCATGGCAACAAGCTCATTGATTGAGTAAAAGAACTTTCAGATGCACTAGCTGGTCTTTAACGGGTTGCTGAAAGCACAGATAAGACGGCTGAGGGAGCCGGCTGAATTTCCATGGATATATACAAAGGGAATGGAAAATCACAGTACAATTTCTCAATGGCTCCTGATAGAGCTAGGCCCTTTTATGATTCTAAAACTGGTGTACAAAACAATGCCCATGTCATTAATTTTGGTTATAACTATTAAGGGGAAGGAGGATGAAGTCTGTGGAATTGCAAAGTACTTTGCACTAGGATTTTCTATTACATATGCATATATAGAAGTATCTTCCTCTATTACATTATCACTGGTGTAATAATGGTAGCTAAGAATTACAGAGGATTTCTATTTTCTTTTCTGCATAATCTTGACTATTTTTCAAAACAGTCCTGATTGCTGGGTACTATTTATGTCACCGTTTTACTGATGAGAATGCCAAAATTCAGAGTGGCATCCATCTAAAAGAGGTCAGTTTCAGCCTTGAACCCATTATATTCTGATCCCATTTTAAAAGTAACTCTTGGTTTTCTCAAAAGGCCTTTCAAGTGTATGGAGAAGCCAATATGAGGGCAGCAGTGTTGTGGTTAAGTGTGTGCACTTTGGATTGGACTCCACTGAAGGCCGGCACCACCATTTAGTATCTATATGAGCTCGCAAGTTACTTAAAATCTATACCTCCACTTCCTTATCTGTAAAATGGGGTTGTGGCAATAAGACTGGAATAAGTAAATGTGTGTAGCGTGTTGACAAGGCTCTATCTCAGCGCATGGCACATGGTAAGCATGTAGGAAATAGGAACCCATGCCTGGATCTGAGTTCTGCTCTGTAAAGTAATAATAGTAGTAATGGTAAAACAGAAAGATCTACTTAAACCAAAATTCTATTTAACAAGGAGATTTCTACATGTAGTCACTATGGTTTCTAATTTTCAAATGATTAGCATATAATAAAATATGCTCAGTAATAAAACTGAATTGAATAGATGATAATCACTTAATGAGGCAGAAGATATTTGAGATCCCTCAATTATCATTGTGTTTTGTGTATTCAAAAGTCTGACTTTATACATTTATTCAATAGATAAAATGTTGACTAGGTCAGCTTAAAGTTGAAACAGTTTTTTGGATTCTCTCAAAGTATAGGGCGATAACAGTATAGAAGTTTTCTGAAAAAAATTAAGTAAACTAGATAGTAATATTAATTTTAAAATACTATAAAATAATTTTAAATGAGACAAAAAGAATATGATGACAATAGGCCTTTTGCAAAGAGGGGAACTGAGGCAGGGAGGAGAAATAATCTTAGAATGACATACTAGTTAGAGATATGATGTGCTGGACCACGGGAGTGATGTGATTCTGACTTTTCCTTTATTTACAAATCACTTTGAATGAACCAATGGTTCTTGCTGAGCCCCTGGGTTGGTGGAGGAGTAACATGCCCAGGAGTCGAGCATCCTAAGACCTCCACCCTGAGGACTGCAGGAAAGTGCAGAAATAAGTAGAAATAGGGCTTCTTTAGCATTCATGAGGGCTAGGCATCACTGCAAGTGTCTTAAGAAACTCCCCAGTAGGGGCCGAGTGTGATGGCTCACGCCTGTAATCCCAGCACTTTGGGAGGCTGAGGCGGGTGGATCACGAGGTCAGGAGTTTGAGACCACCCTGACCAACATGGTGAAACCTCATCTCTACTAAAAAAAAATACAAAAATTAGCCAGGCATGGTGGCTCATGCCTGTAATCCCAGCTACTCAGGAGGCTGAGGCAGAAGAATTGCTTGAATCCAGGAGGCGGAGGTTGCAGTGAGCCAAGATCACACCACTGCACTCCAGCCTGGGCGACAGAGCCAAGACTCCGTCTCAAAAAAAAAAAAAGAAAAAAAAGAAATAAAGAAATTCCCCAGTAACTCACTGAACCAGCATCTGTGTCCATGGCCTCCTGAGAGGTGAAGGTATACAGAGTTTTATCAAGAGTGAAGGATGTGTCTGTGTTCAAGTGTCTTGCAAAATGAAGACAAAAGAAGTAGTTTGCAATTAGCGCGTACTTCCTACCTTTCAAAGAGGCATTCACCAGTCAGGTGAGATGAAACTGACCAGGAAGGGAAGCTTGCATCTGTATAAAATGCAAACCTGTTTGGACAGTGGAATGGGGTTTGTCTCAAACTTCAGGGTGTATTTATATTAAGCAACAGAGAGCACACTTTCGAATAAAAATAAAATGAAGCGCAAATGGCACAAGAGTCTCCTTATATTTAAAATGGTTCTCGTAAAGTAACATTTTGATGATTTAAATGGAAATGAATCATAACATATAGATTAAATTTCCTTGACAAACACATTGGCTTTTGTATATTTTTTATTAAATTTTCATTTCCAATATCCTGAAGTAGGCTCCAGAAAAAATTAAAAAGGAAGGAAGGGTAACGAAAACATATATTCAGCTCAGAGCATGATGTTGTTTCATAATATTTTCAGTAAATAAGAGAAATTGAAAAAAAATTAAGCTGGTGTGAGTGCTTGCTATGCAATATATACTGCAGACTTTGCCTTTGAAAACAAGATGGATTCAGAATATAACATCACTAAAGAGGTTGAAATATAACATTTCACGTATAATGTTTTTAAAACACAAATAAATTTCTCATTTAAGGATACTTCCAAGAGATTCTTTTATATAGGGACTTTTTTGAATACTATCTACAAGATAGGTTGAGATATGATTTCAATTTGAAACTAAGTTTAAAGGGTAGATGTACACAGTCATATTTATTAGAGAAATTTTCCTGTCTTTTTTTGTTTGTTTTTGTTTGTTTGTTTGTTTGTTTGTTTTTTGAGACAGAGTCTTGCTCTGTCACCAGGCTGGAGTGCAGTGGTGTGATCTTGGCTCACTGCAATCTCCACCTCCTGGGTTCAAGTGATTCTCCTGCCTCAGTCTCCTAAGTAGCTGGGGTTACAGGCATGTGCCACCACGCCTGAATAATTTTTGTATTTTTAGTAGAGATGGGGTTTCACCATGTTGGCCAAGCTGGTCTCAAACTCCAAGTGATCTGCTCAGCTCAGCCTCCCAAAGAGCTGGGACTGTAGGTGTGAGCCACTGTGTCTGCCTTCAGGAATTTTGCTAATGAAATGCTAATCATTCAAAGGGCTTAAAAGGAGAGGCTTACGCAAAGAAACAGGAATGTACTGGAATCACTAGTATTAACAAATCATTAAGTCAATTAAACAGCACTGTGTATTATCTCATTTTATCTTCACAGTAACCATATTGCAACCATCTATTGCTGTCACCATTTTACAGAAGTAGAAATGTGGGTTTACAGAGGCAAAGCAAGTTGTCCAAGCTTATATGCTTAGCATGACATAGACTATCTCATGCTATGACCACTCCATCACACTGCCCCTCTTTCTGGACTGAGTCCCTTGATAGTGGTAGGGTTAAAAACAGGAAAGCATTATATTTTATTATTTTCTAACTAAAGAATTCTTTCTTTTTGTCCTTTGTGCTGGGCCCTTGATAGCCCTTCCATGTACAAAAATAACTTATTTGTCCAGTATTTTGTGGATAGTTTGCCTGGTTACAGACTTCTAGGTTGGAAATCATTCCTTTCAGAAATTTGAAAGCATTGTGTTTTATTGTTTTCTAACTAGAGAATTTCAAGGCCATTCTGATTTTTAATCCTTTTTGTGTGACCTTTTATTTTGTCTCCCTGGAAGTTCTTAGTATTTTGCTTTACCTCAATGGTACCACAGTTTTATGACAGTTTACCAAATTGTTGATTCTTTATTATCCTTTGTGGTGGGTCCTTGATAGGCCTTTTTAATCTGAATTTTTTTGCCATTTACTACTAGAAAATACTATTTGTTTTGTTTATTATTTTTTCCTCCCATTTCTTTTGTTCTACATGTTTGAAAAAAATTTTTTTTTTTTTGCAGGGGTTGGGAGGAGTGGAGGTGGGGGGATGTGGGAGGAGTAGCATTGGATTTCCTGAGCTCCAATACTCTTCTTACCTTTTTGTCTATTTTCCATTTGTTTTTCTTTTCTTTTCTTTTTCTACTTTGTGGAAATTCTTTATCTTACAACTTTTTATTGAGTTTTTTTACTAATTTCCTTTAGACATGAAATTTCTGAGAACTCTTTTTGTGTTTTCTCATTGTCTCTATTTAATAGCATTCTATCCCAGCTTTGTAGCTGCTATATCTGTTAGAATCTTTCTGATGATATAAATCATAGCTTTTAAGGGAAGATTTCTTCTGCTTGCATAATCTCAGTTTCCTCTAAGTTGTTGATTTCGTCTTTCTGCCTATGTTAGTCTCCATCTTTTGTGTCAATAGCTTTCCTCTAGTATCTGGTAAACTTTACTGTTGTTATTTCAATATCTTTAAAAATGAGGACCAAATCGGAATCTATAAGCGCATGAATGGAACGTATCTATTCTGAGAGCTGCTCTCTCTGGATCTCATATTCCCCAGTCAAAACTTCAGCCTGGATGATGAAAACCTTACTGCTTATCTGTGGGGATGGGGCCTACATTCTCTCTGAGAGTCCAGAATGAGTTGAAGACCCATGGAAATTGCATGAAGTTGAATTGGGCAATATGTAAGTTACAGTAGTCTTACAAACTCCATGCAAAAAGGCCCCACATAGAGTATGATGGTTAATACTGAGTGTCAACTTGATTGGATTGAAGGATGCAAAGTGTTGTTCCTGGGTGTGTCTGTGAGGCTGTTGCCAAAGGAGATTAACATTTGAATCAATGGACTAGGAAAGACAGACCCACCCTCAATCTGTCAGCTGCCAACTGACACAATCTAATCAGCTGCCAGCATGGAATAGCATAAAACCAGGCAGAAGAACATGGAGAGATTAGACTGATTTAGCCTCCCAGCCTACACCTTTCTCCTGTGCCAGATGCTTCTTGCCCTTGAATATAGGACTCCAAGTTCTTCAGCTTTGGTACTTAGACTGGCTTCCTTCCTCCTCGGCTTGCAAACAGACTAGTGGGAACTTGTGATCATGTGAGTTAACACTCCCTAATAAAGTCCCCTTATACATATATCTACGCTGTTAGATCTGTCCCTCTAGAGAACCCTGACTAATACACAGAGTAAACAGATGCTAAGGCCCTTTTCTTTCTCTGTCTCTCTCTCATTCTCATAATAAGAAGCTTTTGTTTATTGTTTAGCAAAGAGACAGATGAATGATATGGTGTGGACCTTTTGTAGGTATCATTATTGTATTTTTGGACAAATACTTGGAGTTGTTTTGTTCCGCATTCTCCAGTGCCAGAGCCTGTCAATTGGGTCTCATTCTCATTCTCTTACCCTTAAATACCCTAAATAAAGGACCAAATACCATTAAAACTAGCAAATACAACCTTAGCTCTAACAACAAATGTGTAAAGTATTTAGCATCTCACAAAAGCCCTGAATACTGTATCACAGTGCTTCTATAGGACAAGAATGAGAAACTGACACTGTTGATGATAACATTGACCTTGCCCGGAACTCCTCGAGGCTTTAAAGTAATGTATCATGTGATGACCAGGTTTTAATTCCAGATGAAGTCATGCTGATGCTCTGCATCCTGTCCATGCATCAGAGATGCACAGTGAGGAGTAATTAGATGCAAACAAAGTTGTCGGATGGGCAGTGGAAATGGGAGTTTCAATTATTTTTTAACAACCTGTTTACTGATTCTCTGGTGTTTAGTATTTTTCGGGTTTATGAGGTTCCTCATTGATGGCTTCAGGCAAAAAAAACCACAGAAAATTGGTGGAGAGGATCCAAGATGTCCTAGTACATGGGCGATATTCTCTCACTCTGGAATGTGATTACAACCTCTGAGTTTTTGAGTTTTTAAACACAGTTGCAGGGCTTTCTGCTTGTTTGAGCGAGGAAACTATCCTATTTAGAAAAAAAAATAATGTGGTTCTCATTTGAGTGAGAGTTCCTGGCTTGACGTGGTCATGAGTTTCACTCAAAACACACAGAAAATCACTATTAAGTCACAGCATAGCCCACTCTGTGTTGGAGAAAAGGTGTTAAATGATGTGAATGCTTTGTCTATGAGCTTAGAGGGGAGTGGATTTTATGCTTAAAGAATGCAAATTTAACCCTCACAAGAAAAAGAATGAACCATACTTAAAAAAGAATAATGATTATTTAATGTGGAAGATTGGTATAGACATACATTATTATTCCTAGCAATAACAGATATATTATTTGAAATGTGCATTTAGCTCTCCTTGAAGAAATTTATAATACTTTACATAGCTGTCTATATAGGTATTTGCTGCCCTAGTAAATTTGCCTGGTTACTTAGAGGTATTATTATTTTTATTTTACACATGGCAAATGAAGGGATTGAGTAAGCTCTTCGGTGTTATACTATACCTCGGAGTCATGGCACATGCAAAAAATATAATCCAAGCTATTTGATTTCCAAATGAATGTTAGTGTGAATAAATAAAACCCACAGAACTAATGTTTTCTTTTCACAGCATCAATGAAAGTATTTTCCCTTGGTTAGTTGTGAAATATGTTAGCAGGCAAATTTGAGTTCTTAAGAAACAGATCACCCAGTTTTTAGATGCTATAGGCCTTTTCTTTTGCAGTGGATTTTGTTTCCCCATTGTGTAGATCTCAGGGTATTTTGTGACCTCCTAGCATGCCCATTGGATAGTCAAAGGCATCCAGGCTACAGACTGTGCTAGCTAAGCCTCATGGTGCTTATTTCTGATTTCTGGCAGGGGAAGCTTTCTGTACTTCTAGTGAGCATGGAGTCGGAAATTAACTATGTAACCCTGGGTCCAGACCTTTTCTCCAATGTTGGCTCCTCTATGTTTCACTGTCAATCAAGAAGAAAACCATGACACGGTTTGTTTCCCAGTACTCTATTTTTTAGAGTAAATGCATCTCTTAATCCTTCTTTGGAGCTCCCCCTCTCTCCACACATACGTTTTCTCCTTTAGTCAATAATTCGGTTTATTGGTTACAGTGTGACTATACTGTTTGAGGCCTTTCCACAGCCGAGCACAGCTGCTCATGTTGGCTATTGATTCCATATGTTAGCTCAAAATCGTATAATAGTCTCTTCTAATAGTTGCCTTTGGCTTTTCCTTTCCCCACTCAGAAAAGCACCCTCTGCCCCTAGCTTGGCATGCCAATAACTAGAAAAGGATCCTAATTATTTCAACCACTCATCACCAAAAAGCCCAAATAGTTGTCATGTGTTTGAACAGCTAACCATGGTTTTGGTTTATGTGGCTTCATGCTGTTCTATGGAAAACACGTTAAGAAACCAGCACTGAATTTGCTGGTAGGAAGAAAATGTTTCTCTGTGGAAGGTTTAGCTGCCTCTAATTCCAAGGAAATTTCCTTGTCAAATTATTGTGTGACTATGTAAGCTTATCTTCTCTCCAAGTTATCCCTATATCCCACCCCCTCTATTTTCTTATCTCTTTCAATCTAATTTCTTTATCTATAACTGTGAGTAGAATATTTAAGCTGTCCATGAAGCATAACATTTTTCCCAGGGAAGACAACTTGTATCCCACCTAGTAAACTTCATCTCTGAAAGCTTTATGGAAGCATGCCCCTGAAAAACTCAAGCCCTGTGGAGTTGATGCTTTACCTGAGAATCTCCAGGTGTCTGAGTGATTCAGCAGCTGGTAATCTGGATCTCAAAGAACCTTCAGAGTGTCTCCTTCTAATACTTTAATAGCTTTTGTGCCATAGTGAGAAGCAAAACCAGTTATCCTGGCCGGGTATGGTGGCTCATGCTTGTAATCCTAGCACTTTGGGAGGCCGAGGTGAGCGGATCACCTGAGGTTGGGAGTTTAAGACCAGCCTGGCCAACATGGTGAAACCCCATCTGTACTAAAAATACAAAAATTAGCCAGGCATGATGGTGCATGCCTGTAATCCCAGCTCCCTGGGAGGCTGAGGCATGAGAATCACTTGAACCCAGGAGGTGGAGGTTGCAGTGAGCCGAGATCCTGCCACACTGCATTCCAGCCTGGGTGACAGAGTGAGACTCTATCTCAAAAAAATGGTTATCTTCTTTATGGCTGAAAGAGGAAGGCACACAATTTAGGCATGGTCAGGAGGATCTACTCATCAGACATAGAGAAGAAAATTCTGATTTTGCATAACAGCCCTGTAGAATTGATCTCAATGACGAAAGCATGCACAACTTTTTTTTTTTTTAATTGTACTTTAGGTTCTGGGGTACATATGCAGATCTTGCAGGGTTGTTGCCCAGGTACATACATGGCAAGGTGGTTTGCTGCTTCCATTTCCTCATCATCTATATTTGACATTTCTCCCCACATTATCCCTCCCCAACCTCCCCACCCCCTGCTGTCCCTCCACTAGCCCCCCACCAACTGACTCCAGTGTATGACGCTCCCCTCCCTGTGTCCACATGTTCTCACCCACCTATGAGTGAGAACATGCACTGTTTGACTTTCTGTTCTTGTGTCAGTTTGCTGAGAACGATGGTTTCCAGATTCATCCAAGTCCCTACAAAGGACACGAACTCATCATTTTTTATGGCTACATAGTATTCTATGGTATATATGTGCCACATTTTCTTTGTCCAGTCTATCATTCATGGGTATTTGGGTTGGTTCCAGGTCTTTGCTATTGTGAACAGTGCCGTGATGAACATACGTGTGCATATGTGTTTATAGTAGAAGGATTTATAATCCTCTGGGTATATACCCAGTAATGGGATTGCTGGGTCAAACGGAATTTCTATTTCTAGATCCTTGAGGAATCACCACACTGTCTTCCACAGTGGTTGAATTTACACTCCCACCAACAGTGTAAAAGTGTTCCTATTTCTCCACATCCCCTCCAGCATCTGTTGTCTCCAGATTTTTTAATGATTGCCATTCTAACTGGTGTGAGATGATATCTCAATGTGGTTTTGATTTGCATGTCTCTAATGACCAGTGATGATGAGCATTTTTTCATATGTTTGTTGGCCAGATTCCCTGTTTAACAAATGGTGTTGGGAAAACTGGCTAGCAATGTACAGAAAGCAGAAACTGGACCCCTTCCTGTCACCTTACACTTAAATTAACTCCAGATGGATTAAAGATTTAAACATAAGACCGAACACCATAAAAACCCTAGAAGAAAACCTAGGCAAAACCATCTAGGACATAGGCATAGGCAAGGACTTCATGACTAAAACACCAAAAGCAATGGCAACAAAAGCCAAAATAGACAAATGGGATCTAATTAAACTCCAGAGCTTCTGTACAGCAAAAGAAACAATCATTCGAGTGAACCAACAACCAATAAAATGGGAAAAAATTTTTGCAATCTACCTATCTGACAAAGGGCTAATATCCAGAATTTACAAAGAACTAAAACAGATTTGCAAGAAAAAACAAACCCATTCAAAAGTGGGCAAAGGATATGAACAGACATTTCTCAAAAGAAGACATACACAACTTTCAAGTTCTCAATCAACTAGCTGGAAGGGATGGAGCATAAGTTGAATACAGTTTTGCAAGTTAATTTGGGAATTGGGCAGGAGGTTAGGAAGATTTTAGCCCCAAATCTCTGAATTAATTTAATTTTAGCCTTCTTCTACCTCTCCCTCCCTCCAGGATCTGGATCTAAGTCCTGTGGATCTTTCCTTTGCTATATTCACTGCCTCCTCTTGTATATATATCAGTTTTGTGTCATTTTTAGATTACTGGAACATTTTCTCCATATTACCTGTTTCTAGCCTTCTTTCTCTTTGGTAAATCTCAGTGGTGAGTGGTCAAACTGATTCTGCCAAAAAAAAAAAAAAAATTCAAAATTTTCCTCTGGTGGTCACAGAAAACTAGGAAACTAGTAAACTAGTTTTTTTTATTAGAACTGGTAAACTAGTAAACTAGTTTTTTCTTTTGTTTGGTTTTTGGGCTTGTGTGTATGTGTGTATGTGTGCATGTGGTGTGTGTGTGTGCCTGTGTGTGTGTGTGTGTGTGTGTGTGTGTATGAGAGAGGAGAGAGATGGAGGTAGTTTTAGGGTTAAGTAAATCACCATGAATAACCTTAAACATGTGAGGCTTAAAATGTCCTTTAAGTTTCACGTTATCTGATTCATGCTAAATAAAATAATGTTTAACTTCCCAAGTCTTTGGGCAAAATGAAGACTCACCAAAATAGTTCCATGTTTACCCTGTAGCTACACAGACTGGTTCCCCCCATCCATGCTGTCTCCTCTCCTCTCCTTTCCTGAACAAATTGCACAGACTTAGAATTTGAAAGCAAATCAAAGCTCTGTGCAAGCTGGCCAAGGGAATCCCTGATCCACCCAATTGTTTTACTGACAATCACTTGACCATTCTGTACACATCTTTCCTCCTGTCTCTCCTCTAGGGTTTCACTGAGTAATGAAGCTCTAAAGTTTACTACTATTATCCATTTAAAAATAAAGACAATCCTAATGACTAAATAAGATGTTTTCTGAGCTTCAGTGCTTGTTTTCATGAGAACATTGACCAAACATGACCCAACACTCTTAAGTAGACCAGAGTATAGGAGTTCCTGAAGCATCACACAAATTCTCAGCTGTGTGAATGCACATAAATTCTCAAAGACTAATGGGGATTCAACAATGAACATATATATTATTCTAAATTGTTATTCTTATGACCAGATTCTTCCATTGCTCTCCCCTGTGTTGCCATAGTTCATTTATGAACTTCTATACTCTTTTTATTTTCCTTTGTCTCTCTGATTAAGCATGAAGTGATCAGTTCAATGCTTGGCATCTAATAGGTGCTTAATAAAAACACCATGAAATAAATTAAAAGAAGAATAACTGTAGTGATAGTTGTAAGGCTGCATTTAAAAGCTATGAAATATTTCAAAATCAGAGTATGTCCAAGATCCACCTGTTTTTGGAGTTGTGAAATTTGAAATTCTCTCTATAAGGAAATTTGATAATTCAATGAAAAGGAAGGTTATTGTTGATGGGGCCAACATATGTATGTTAGATAGCTAGCTAGACACATGATACGTGGCATATAGGCTTCTAAAAGTAGAAAACAGAAGCCATGTCAGGCTTCTAAAAGTAGAAAATTATCCAAAGGTTTTCGTAAGATTTTTAGGAAAATAAACTATTGGGATATATTTTCCTAAAGGTATGTTCAGTTAAAAAAATACCACATTTGACCTTCCTAATCCTTTATAGGCATTTCCAAAATATAATTTGTTTTGATTTTATACAGGTTTTTTCCCATAAGTAAGATAATTAAGGATTCTGCCTTTTCAATTTCAGAGAAGTTTGAATTAACCATTTTATGAGACCATGTGGGTACAGTTTAAATCTACTAAAGAAGGAAATTGAGCATTAAGCATAGCACCTTGCTCTTGCTCCACCGTACCTTCCAAGGGCTCGCATGCAGAGAATACTTGTGATCCAGTGCCAGCTTTCCTCACCGCCTTGCATAGCCAGCTTACATTAACTTGAAAGAGAGTTCCAGGTGCATTCAAGTGCTGCTGAAGAAATGGAAATTTGGAAGCTCTATTATTAGCTTAGGCCATTTTCAAATCACGTGAGCAAGAGACGGAGTAAAGTCATTAGAATTTATTTTTTCTCCCTTTTTATCATTACCGTTTTTAGGACAGAGGGAAAACTGAACCGACACCTAAGTGTGTATAGATGTAGGTATAGGTGCTATTTCTTTCTGTGTAGCAAAACAATATGGACTTTCATTTCTTCACCAACACAGACACATAGATTAGCATCTTGATTATAGATGAAGCTAATAAAAAATGAGGACAAGAAGCCAAAATTAGATTTCTAAGACAAAGTCAGGACAAAAATAGTGCCAGAGCTATGAAGACATGCCAGGGCTGTAGCTCCATGGCACAGGGAAGAGGGGAGAGGAGAATGCCTTGGGTCACTAAGGTCCTGGCCCAACACTGCAGCTGAACACAGTGCTCAAGTTGCTTGACTAGATTCTCAGTTTGAGTCTTTAAAGTTTACAGCTGGATGGGAATCTTAGAAAATAATATAATAACTTAAAAGCTAACATCACTCACCCTCTTATAAAGTTGAAAGTCTGATACCGAGAAGTGTTTCCAAATTCATTAAGCTATTTCATAGCAAAGTGGAGGCTAGTGCATGGGTTCTTCGACTTCTGGTCCAATATGTCTTCCTTCTCAAGGCTGGTTCCCAGCACTGGCCCCAGGGACACAGAAGCAGGAAAGCCAAGGATGGAGGGGTGACTAAACAGGACAATAAGAGTAGGGAAATCAATAAGAGGAACAGAGGAGTCTGGGAGTTGGAGGAAGGAGAGATGGAAAGGCACATTGGAGCTGAGATGAAGGGCAGCATTGGAACAGACAGTGAATGCTGAGCTCAAAATGACTTCTTAAAACCCATCCTTGAATTATATCAGTGGCTCTCATCCCTGGATGCACTTTACAACCATCTGGGGAAATTATATAAAAAACGCCAATTTCTGGATCTGACAGCAGACAGATAGACTAACGGACTTATTTCTGGGTTGGGGTCCAGTTGTTATAGTTTCAAAGTTCCCCATGTGGTTCTAATGGAAAGCCAGTAGAAACCTTTGGCTTACAAGGAAGACCAGTCTAGTGGTTCTCAAAGATTGGTCCTGGGACCAGTAGCATTTGTATCACCCATTTGTTAGAAATGCAAAGTCCTGCATCATTATAGGCTTATCAAATACAGAACCTTTAGGAGTGGGACCCAGGAGCTCTGTTAACGAGGCCTCCAGGTGATTTGGAACATGGGTAAGTTTGGACACCATTGCTTGAGCTGATGGCCATGGTGTTTAATTAAGTTGTTACTATACTAATACATTTTCTGTCTAATAAAATCAGGGCATTCTTCTTCCCATTCTAAAATTTTATAAAATTCTTCATTAAAGCATCATAGATAAGACACAACCTAAAGTGATAAGACAAACACCAACTTCCTTAAACTGCATTCAACTTACCACTGACATCACTATAATACAATGACTAGTCACTAGATAATAATATATTAAATAACAGAAGGAAAACCTATGAAATATGCAATTAAAAGTAGATTTTTTTTTTTGAGGCGGAGTTTCACTTTTGTTGCCCAGGCTGGCGTGCAATGACATGCTCTCGGCTCACCATAACCTCTGCTTCCTGGGTTCAGGTGATTCTCCTGCTTCAGCCTCCTGAGTAGCTGGGATTACAGGCGCGCGCCACCACACCTGGCTGATTTTGTATTTTTAGTAGAGACAGGGTTTCTCCATGTTGGTCAGGCTGGTCTCAAACTCCCAACCACAGATGATCCACCTGCCTCAGCCTCCCAAAGTGCTGGGATTACAGGTGTGAGCCACTGCACCTGGCCAAAAGTAAACTATTTTATCTGTAGAATGCTTTCCTACAATATTTTATTTTCTGGTATCACTGTAGATGTGTGTGGCTTTTTCACTCCCCATCAAACAAAGAGGTTGCAAGGCAACCACAGCTGCTGCTTTATGTGAGATCTGCACGCTGTTACTTAAGACCTGTACCTTGTGGGCTCGCAATACGTATCAGTTTGATTAGACAACTTGCATTTGTTTTGGTTTCTTTAGAAACCAAGAACCATCAGTTACTCCAGCATGAAGGAGTCAACTGCTATAGAAGGCCACATTCCCTGGAAAGAGTTTTATAAACTATGCTGGTCATCGTATCACTTTTAGGGATCATGTAAGGTATTGATTTTGATCACCTCGTGGTGTTTATTTTTTTATTTTTTTATTTTCCAGTTCTTAAGAAAAGTTCTTAAAAATGTAAATAACTAATACTTGGGAAATTGTAATGTAAACTTCAGTTTTTCTGAAGTGAATTGAGCACATATTAATCATTTTATTTCAAGATCTTTTGGCAGTGTTGTTTTCATGTGTAAACAACCAATGACTTTCTTGATAGTCACAAACGAAAGCAGAATAGTGCTTTCCCAAAATGGAAATATTTGGTGCTTCTGTCTTCTAGTTCCCTGAGACAGGCAATCTGAAGTAACTGATGTAATCAAAATTATAGTATTAAAAAGTTCTCTCTCTCTGTCTCTCAATGGTTTCCAAAGGAGAATTTCTTTTAAGAAAGGTTTATCTCTGTATCCTACTCCCTTTTCACCCACTAAAACACTTAGATTTATTTTATTTTAGTGTATACGTAAAATATCGGTCTTTAATTTGACATTCCACTGAGTTAAGAGTGGCAATTCTCCTAAATTATTTTCTTTTTCTTTCTTTTTTTTTTTTTAATTTTTCAGACAGGATCTCACTCTGTCACCCAGAGTGGAGTGCAGTGGTGTCATCACAGCTCATTGCAGCCTGGCTCACTACTGCTTTCCTCCTGGGCTCAAATGATCCTCTCACCTAAGCCTCCTGAGGAGCTGCGACCACAGGCACACACCACCATACCCAGATAATATAGTTTTAAAATTTATTGTAGGAATAGGGGTCTCCTTATGTTGCCCAGGCTAGCCTCAAACTCCTGAACTCAAGTTATCTTCCCACCTTGGCCTCCAAGGGTGCTGGCATTGCAGCCCCAAGCCACCGCATCTGGCCATTCCTAAATTCTAAATGTGGAATATTTACATTTTCTCATTGGAAAGACAGCCTTCAAAGATTCATACGAATTTAATAATACAATGTTCTTAGCAAACAAATAGTTAATTTTTTAAATGAAAAGGCAAGATGAAAGAAAAATATTTCACAGAATGCTAATGTAGTGTGGGATAAATTTAGTATCTTCATATATTAACATAAGAAGCAATAAAATGCAATCACAAAAATAGCCCTGGAATTGAATTGCATGTTGGGAGTGGTGGTTTGATGGCAACTCTGAACACAAAATGAGCAGACTGGAGAGATTCTAGTGTATTCAGAGCCAGAGAAATAATTCCTTAGACTTTTCTTCCTCTTAACTGTCTCCATTAATGTTTGTGGTCAGGTTGGCTTTTTGGATAAAAGTGAGATAACATCAAAATCTGTAGAACCCTACTGGATACATAATGGTTACTCAATACATATTTCTGAATCTGATTCTGATAAATATAAGTCTCGTCTTTGAAAAATTAACTATCATGGAAAGAAGGGGTCAGTGAGTTTTCCCTATGGTGAGCCCATCTTTTCCTTATTTACCTATTCCCCAAATCTGTATTAAACAGCTTCTAGGTGACAGGGCCTGTGCTAAGTGTTCAGTTCCTACCCTTAATTAAAGACAGGCATGAAAGGCTATAATTGTACTCAAATTCCTCTTGAGGCCACATGAGAGCTCTCTCCAGTAGGAATAGCTTTAAATAGTCAATCTCTAATAAATACAAGGGAGCCACATCATAGCAAAAGATGTGAAAAGACAATGGCATTTTCTACTTCTTGACACCACTGACAAGGGGAAATGGCTGAGCAGTGCATCTTGCTCAAAAAAACATTCCTTCAACTTTGATATTGCTGTCAATTGAAAAATATGACCACAGATTTCTTCCATCCTAGAATCCACTCCCTTTGTGGTATGTCTTTGCTGCTTCATCCTGTGGTGAGGTTACTGTCCCACCTCTTGAATCTGGCTGGCTTTCTGATGGCTTTGGCAGATAGAATATGACAGAAGTGGGCACTGTGGTTCACTCCTATAATTCCAGAGTTTTGGGAGGCTGAGGCAGGTGGATCACTTGAGGTCAGGAGTTTGAGACCAGCCTGGCCAACATGGTGAAACTTTGTCTGTACTAAAAATACAAAAATTAGCTGGGCATGGTCATAGGCACCTGTAATCCCTGCTGCCTGGGAGGCTGAGGCAGGAGAATTGCTTGAACATGGAGGGTGGAGGTAGCAGTGAGCCGAGATCATGCCATGGAACTCCAGTCTCAGCGTCAGGTGCAAAACTCTGTCTCAAAAAAAAAATAAAAAAGAGAGACAGAAGTGACATGGTACAACTTCCATGTCCAGACCTGAGACTTAGAATGAACTTAGAAAGCCTGTGTCTTTCACCTCTTTAGCCTCTTAGGATGCCACTCTGTATGCCACCATGTAAGGAAGCCAGTCCATTCTTTCAGAGGAAAAGCACTGTATGGACAGAAACCAAACCAAAATGTCACAGCTAAAGGCTGGCATCAAGGCCAGTCATGTGATCAAGGCATCTTAAACCTCCCACCCTCAAGCTACTGTATGTAGCCACATGAGTGAGCACGAGCAGAATCAGCAAAGGCACTGCCCAGTGAACCCACCAAATGGTGAGAAAAAATAAACGACGGTTCTTGTAAGCCACCAAGTTTCAGAGTGGTTTGTTACAAATCTGTAGTTAACTGCTACTAATACACTCACACTTACTTAAAGCTGTCCTCTGAAATCAATCTAGTCGGGCACAAAAACCCACATCTTTAGGATGCTAGTTGGCAATAACCATTTTGGCAAGAAAAATGGCCAAGAATCAAAGCTGGTTGGTGTGTGTTTGTGTGTGTGTGTGCGCATGCACAGGCATCACACACATGTAGTTGGACATACCTGTGACAGTGGGTGACTATGCTGAAATTAGGGGAATGTGACACAGTTTAGAAAGCTCAGATGAATTTTTGCAAGGTAACAATGATTGTGATCTCTTCTTCCTTACCATGGACGTTAAACAGACTTTGATAGGGGCATCCAGCATTCCAATCTGTTCTCATACTTGCCAAGGGTCTAGGCCCCATTTATTAAATGCAGTAACAGCCAAATAGATGACTTGTAAAACATGTACCAAGGCAGAATTCACATTTTTTTAAAGGTGAAGTCCATTTGCACTCCTCATTTAGCTGAATGAGAATGAGTCATTTGCTTAATGGATAATTTTAACTTGATTTCCTATAAGTGGATTAAGTAATTGAAGAACTTCAAGGCATGGAGGAATATTTGTTGAAGTACTTGGAAACAAAATCAGAGCCAGATCTGTCAGCAACTTATGATGGAAAATTCCTATTAGTCAACCTATCAATAAGGCTTCATTATTAAGCAACATTCTAATGGCTTGGCTTCAGTGCTGACATGTTGCAGGCATTTGCAATGTTACACCAAGGTTGCAGGCTACCCTGTTAGGCCTCATGCTGTTAGTCCACTTTGTTAAATAGAAGTTGATTTTATATTTAGCTGTGCATGGAGTGTACAGATGAAACAAATCACTTCTATAGGCTCAACAAGATGAATAGTTGCTGTTGAAAGCTAGCAAGGAGCTGGATGCAAGATTAATATGCAGTCCCAAGTTCCACTTCCTACAATTTTTATTGATTGCGTGAAAAAGTACTAAAATTCATGATTTCTTAGGTGAGTTAGATTGAAACTCTTGCATAGCTAGAGTAGATGTAATTTCTCTGAAATGTGCCATTTGTCTACAAATACAGCTTTTCATCTGGGACCACGTGCAATGAATTCTTTGATGAGCACAAAGCCTTCCTGACGGCACTCTTTGCCACAAACATACCCTGGTTCCCAGACTAGCTTCTTTGCTGTCTTTGGTCTTTGCCAAATTGCTTCCTTGGGAGAATTTTATAAATGTCCTATTCTGCTGTGGTTCAAATACCGGGACTTATTTGGTGTTTGTTTTTCCGTTCCCACAAACCACAAAAGATTGAATGTTGATGTATTTTAGCATTAAGATCTTTCTACTAACATCTGAATGGCATGCCAACTAATTTGACACAGCATTCCATTGTCTTTCAGTAGGTTTTAGGAAGAGAGAAAGCCTATTAAAGCCTGCCCTTAATTATTTTACTTATAGAGTTTGGAATCTAGATTTTGGCATAATGAGAGAGGGGACTAGATGAGTTTTGGTTCAGGGCATCATTCCAGTTCTACTACCATTCAATAATTTTTGGAAAATAAATGTATATACTTGAAATAGTACACTTGGGTGTTTTTTTCCTTTCAATTGAAATCCATTGTTTTAGAAACATCTTGAAGTCAGTTTCAATACTAAAATATTAATTTGATGAAGTTCCTGGTTGATCTCTATTCTAGAACCTGTATTCTTCCCCATGAGATGGTCCCAATGAAAGAACATAATCAAGGAGAATATTGGGAGAGTTATCATTCCTCATTGATTAATAATTACCAAAGCTTTGCCGCATCAGTAAAGGCTCAAGTTTATTAATATATATTAATCCCCTTGGTTGTTCAGCTAAATAAAGTTTTGCAACAGATTTGGAATATGAATCTCCAAAAATGCCTATTCACATGAAGCATGAAACTTGCAGCTCATCCCTTTGGCTCAAAGTCCAGCTAAGTTATGTAATTTTCCTGAAGTTTTAACTTTGACTATCTAAGAGTCTTATTGTAAGACTTCACTTCCAAAAAACATTGAGATATAGGGACTCTAGCTACTGTACTGTGTTCTACATACAGTTACATTTTGTTTTGTGATAGTGTTTTTAAAGCTTGTTATTTTGTAACACAATTATGTTTCCTAGAGGCCTAGCTATCAATGCAGATTTCAAAGCAAGTGATCATAAGTCTTGATAAGGAGATGACATGCTTTGAAATAGGAGGAAATGAGACTACTTTGAGAATGAGTGAGGGTGCCCTGGCATTCTTTCTCCCCGTGCCCTTGGAGGGTATTTACTGCTTCCCAAAATGTGAGTAAGGGAAGGTACAGATAGGAAGAACCGTTCTCACACCACAGGAGAAGTAGTAGCTCAAGGGCTTCGCCACTCAGAGCAGTGTGGCACTGCTGCTCCAGAGGTCTGGTGTCGTCAGCAGTGATGCATGGCTCTGATCTCTGAACAGAAGCGTGGCTGATCTGGGCTGAAGGCTTGGCTGATCTCTTGAATAAACTGAAAGATGATGGAATGGTGCACGAATCTCCTCTAAAGACTGAACATCTTCCTTGGACCATGACCAGTGAACATACTGGAACAGAGATGCTTCTGACACCATTTTCCATCCCAACCCCTGTTCTCCCTTAGTTTTCTAGTCTAAGTGTTACAGCTTGAAGTGAGTAGCTTTCATTGTAGCGCTCTGATTTCTAAAAGTATTAAAGCCAATTTTCTGACTCATCTGTATTCCAAGTCTAAATATTTACTTTTAAGTTGGATTAATAGCCCCATAGTTTCTTATTAGTGAAACTTATTTAAAAACAATAATGAACTGGTATTTCTTGTGGTAATTTCTGATTCTGGATATGTGAATGCATAATACGCTCTCTTTAGTGGGATCCTACATGAGGACAGTAACTGTAGTTTGGCAGGTTGTAGCTGAAAACATCTGCCTCTGCTCCACTCTCTACATTGAAATTTACTTCAAAATTAAATTACATTTTGGGAAGATTTCCATTTGTCCAAATATAGGTTTGAAAATTGTTGGACAGCATAAAAGTCATTTAAAAGATTGTCCTATTTCCCATATTGTCTCAAGTGTGTATTACTGTTCAGTTCTAAATTATTGTTTAAATGGCTTCCTGTTTTTATATGGCTGAAAGGCAAATCATGTTAGTTTGGGCATACATTTATAGCAATGAAAAGGCACTAGAACACACATCATAGGTGTACTTTTGTTGCAGATATAGAACACAAATATAAAATGCACAAGTTAGGCCAGGCGCGGTGGCTCACGCCTGTAATCCCAGCACTTTGGGAGGCCGAAGCGGGTGGATCACGAGGTCAAGAGATCGAGACCATCCTGGTCAACATGGTGAAACCCCGTCTCTACTAAAAATACAAAAAATTAGCTGGGCATGGTGACGCGTGCCTGTAATCCCAGCTACTCAGGAGGCTGAGGCAGGAGAATTGCCTGAACCCAGGAGGCGGAGGTTGCAGTGAGCCGAGATTGCGCCATTGCACTCCAGCCTGGGTAACAAGAGCGAAACTCCTTCTCAAAAAAAAAAAAAAAAAAAAAAAAAAAATGCACAAGTTAAATCCACCCTAGGATAATTCTAATTGTCCCAAAATACATTTACACTCAAATATGACATTGAACACTCTCTCTCTATTGGCAGGGCCATGTTGATGTTCTTATTTACAACATGTCGATTTGTTATTCACTAAACTAAGATTACAGCTTTTAGTTGCTTATCTATTCATATGCTTGTAGTAATTGCATGACACAATCGATAAACCTATCCTAGCCATATGTTAGTTATAGAAAGCGTGCCTGATTGATTGTGGACCTGTCATGACATCAAAAATATAGGCAAATAGAAAACATTCAACAGAAAACCTCTTGATATATAAGTTAAAACACATATCCTATGAAAGGAGACTCTCCTACAAATAAAACTGCCTTATAACCCTCTTTCCTACGTTTTTCTTTCTGCAACATTGAAATGATGGAAATTGTGATGGAAAATGAAAGATAAGTGCAACCACTTGTAAATACTGTGATATCACCTTATCATTAGCATGAGGGTGGCTGTTGGGCAAATCTGTTCTACTCTGCCTGTGGTTTGGAGGACTATGGTACTAAGAATGCAGCTTTGAACCCCATTTAGAATTGCCTGATGACCAGAAACACACACTCACACACAGAGAGACAGGGAGAGAGAGAGATCAAGCTTGAGCCCTTGTGCTACATAAAATTTAGCAGCCATTAAACAAATAATTGCTTTATCTTGGAAGCTTGTTCTAATTAAACATTAGTCACACACTCTCCCTTGAACCCTGCTTTCTGTGTTAAAAATCACCATCCTAAAAAGCTTACTTTATGCATTGCATAATTACAAAAAGTTCCCAGAAGAATGCAATGTTTTATTGTATGGTTGCTTTATGAAAAGGAAATTATGTGTATGTGTATATGTGTGTGTGCACAAATTTATATAAGTGTGAAGATACATGATTGTATTTCACAAAATTTTTGCAGCCATATTCCAAAAAGCATGAGGGAAATGAGAGAACATGGGTGATGCTTGGGAAACGAGGCTGGAGAAAGGAAAACAATAGGTACAAATTTCTACCAGTTTCCTCAGGCATCCATAGCAGCTGCTTAATGATACATGTATCATTATATCCTGGAGTAGTTGGAGGGCAGAACAGACTTGATTACACTACAGACAATTGTTTCACAATAATTCTGGGCCATTTTTCATTAGCTGTCTCCCCTCACAGCAAAACAAGAGGTGATTTTTTTAAGGAACATAACAAAACAAAACTAAACAAAACACCCCATACCACAGTAAGGTTGTCCAGCGGTTACAGATTTTTAATAATTCATCATGCGAAACATTTTAGGCGAAATGCTAAATTTCTCAACTATGACAACAAAAGATGGGTGGAAAAAAACAGAACTTGATTTGATAGAAACAATAGGATGAATAAAAAAATGTATGCTCACTTCATGATTGCACTATACATTTTTTTTTATTACCTTGCTTTGTGTGACAGGTTTTGTCACTAGTAGGGAGAATCAAAAAGGTTTGTGTTGAACCAATTGATTAAGAAGCTGATTTCTTTTTAACAGATGGGTGGCAAACTATCTCCTGGTAATCATTTATGTATTTTCAGGTATCAGCTTCCTGGAATCATGTCACAGCACCCTTTTAGGTTTTCTTTCTGAGGATGATGGAGGGGTCTAGTGAATTTACATGACTTTCAAAGGGCAGCATTTCATGTGTCAGGACTCTGCCTTCCCTTGTGATGATAATGAAAATAAGAAGTAAGGGTAATTAGGAGCTATGTCTCAAGCCACTATTCAAAGAATTTGATATGAGTTAGCATATATAATCATCGCAACCACACCTAAGAGAGAGGTACCACTATCATTCCCAGGTCACAGACATTAGTCAGGGGTTCTCCCCACATCTGAGGCTGCAGAGGAGTGTGGAGCCCTTCCCAGAACCAAACCCTAAAGGTATAAAATAAAATACACTAGAATACAAAGGAAATTAGTTATGTTGAAACAAGAAAGTATTTTAAAATTATTATATACTTTTATGTACACTTCTTCATTAATGCATTTGATAAGAATATCTGTGAGGGGACTCTAATAACAAGTATAATCTCAAAGTGGTGATGGGCATTGGTGATATTTTCAGATAGCTTCAACAACCCCAATAGGATAGGCTCCTTGTGACTTCTACTGGTGACAAAGTCACAGTATTGCTAATACTACTGTGACTTGTCGCCTGCCCTCCTAATCGATGAAAATTTCAAAAATTAGAGAAAATAAAGATGCACTCTTTTTTTCTACGCAAGTTCCTCACCCTACCCTGCAACCTCAACCTCAGTTCTTCTTTTTCAATATGAAGAGAAAGTAAATTAAACAACAGATTTATTTAAATGACATGATAGGAAGAGTCAGGTTGAAGCTGGAGGCCATTATCCTTAGCAAGCAAACACAGGAACAGAATACCAAATACTACTTGTTCCCACTTATGTACGTGAGGGCTACATGATGAGGTCACATGGACACATAGAGGGGAACAGCACACACTGGGGCTTGTTGGAGGGTGGATGGTGGGAGGAGGGAGAGGATTGGGAAAATCGGGAAAACTAACTAATGAGAACTCGGCTTAATACCTGGGAAATAATCTGTAAAACAGATCCCCATGACACAAGTTTACCTATGTAAAGAATTTGCACTTATATCCCTGAACTTAAAATAAAAGTTAAAAAAAAAAAGTAAGAGTCAAGAAGACAAATTTAGAGAATTCAGGGCCTATTCTCATAAAAATATAACAACCAGAGTTAAGTAGTTTCTACTATGAATGCTTTCGGGTTTTAATCTGAAATGGGATTTCTCTCCAGGCATTCTCCTAAACTTCATAATTTGGCATTTAAAAAAGTATGACAGTGGTAGAACAAGAAAGGTTGAAAGTCAAAGGTCATAAGGCCAATATTGGCTGACAAGATTTCTATCTGGTATTGGATGCTCTTTCCTTAAAAGGTGTCCCTCTCACCTTTCTCTCCAAGCTGATCATTGGCTAGTGATGTCCTTCGATTCTGACCCCAGGGCCATCCTCCATGCAGCCCCTCACCCTTGGCATGGTCTCACCTCCTCAGAGCCTCCCCTGACATCTCATTCTTCCTCTGTGCTCTGCCTTTCCTGCGTCATTCCTACCATCTGGAGCACATGTTTTGTGCCTGATGATGTCATCTTGTGCTTTTTGCCTAATAACTTCACATTTCCTTTGGCAATATCAACCACATTGTATATTTCTTACCCATATTTTGTGTAGAAGGCACTTGGAGATTTCTTGCTGAATTTTGTCTTGCCCTCTGCAACTGCAACCTTGATAATACAGAATTGAGGGGTATGTGTGTGTGTGTGTGTGTGTGTGTGTGTGTGTGTGTGTGTGTACAAAGTAAATCATTTTTTAATTTGTGGCTTAGTCCTGAAGCATAATGCCAGTCAAATTCTCTAATATTTAATTAAAGGTACAAATGTTGTTCCTCTACTCAACTGGAAATGGGCAGGCCTTGTTACAAGGATGAGACAGTATTCCCTGCCCTTAGAGCACTGTCTGCAGGGGCAACAGACATGAAACCAGACAAAACAGACTGTTACAGCACACACTAATGTCTGTGAATGTGGCAAGCACAGAGACATGCATTTGGCAGAGATGGGCCATGAAGGATACATGTGTGTACAATTATAAATATATACATTTCTATTTATTTAAATTATATATAAAATTTTCTTAAATGAAATTGCATGTTCAAGTGTAAAAAGAAAGGACTGATCAAGGCTTAGCTATGAAGTGAGGAATTGTGAGTGGTTTTGAAAAAAAAAATGCCCAGTGAAGTGTGGGATAACTGGGAGAGGCTGAAAGAGATGCATTTGTCGCCCCTGGAGGCAGTGCTCTAAGGGCAGAGAATGCTGTCTCTTTCTTGTAACTAGGCCTGCCCCTTTCCAGTTGAGTAGAGAAGCAACATTTGTACGTTTAATTAAATATTGGGGGATTAGACTGGCCAAGCCAGACTTTGAAGTGCCTGGTATGGGCCACACAAAAGTGTTTGGACTTTCTTTTACAAAAAACGGCAACCTGGTAAAAACCTTAAATAAGAGAATAAAATCATCAGGTTTGCTTAATGAAAAAAACATCTGCAACTGTATAAGCGAGCCTGTAGAAAAGTGTGTCTCAGGTATATTTTCCCCAATGTTTCAAATTGTACTTTTTTTTTTTTTTTTGAGACGGAGTCTTGCACTATAGCCCCAGCTGGAGTGCAGTGGTGCCATCTCGGCTCACTGCAGCCTTCACCTCCCAGGTTCAAGTGATTCTCCTGCCTCAGCATCCCAAGTAGCTGGGATTATAGTGCCTGCCACCACTCTCAGCTAATTTTTTGTATTTTCAGCAGAGACAGGGTTTCACTATGTTGGCCAGGCTGGTCTTGAATGCCTGACCTCATGTTCCACCCACTTCGGCTTTCCAAAGTGCTGGGATTACAGGCGTGAGCCACCGCGCCCAGCCCAAGTTCTGCTTTTCTTTGCTCAACACACTCCTTTTCCCTTCCCTCCATTTGTGAAGCCAGCAATCTGAACATCACAACAGAGGCAAAGTCATCATCCTGTTAGAGAGGGCAATTTTACGTTGTCCTTGCTGGTGAGCCCACTGCCTTTTCATGCTATGAATTATGGCCCACAGTTGGGTCAGCAGCTCTGGGCTGAACAGCCACCTCTGTCCATTTCATGTAGCCTGATGCTGTCTGAGAAGCCTTTAAAGTTTGGCTATGGAATTCAGGAGATTTTAGGTGTGAGCCAACGTGCCTGCCTATGCAATATTTAGAGCAAACTTAAACTAAACTGAAAAAAAAATTCTGCTTATCTGATATTGAGAGCTAACTGGAAGTCCTATATTTGTATTTGCTAAATCTAGCCAAACTACAAGGTGGGGGTGTGTATGTGTGTGTGTGTGTGTATGTGTGTGTGTAAAGTCACTTGCACCATCAAAGAACTTTTGTTGCCTTATTGCTGGAACTCTTCGGGAGGAGCTTAAGTTACAGGGCAGACCATGAAGGCAGACATCCTGTGTCTGTCTACTCTTATGAAGAGCTCAGAGATATCAGTGAACATCTTCAATGCTAGCAGAATATATCTGTTAGAAGACATGAAGTAGGTCTGTTGAAGATGGTTTAACAAACCCATTAAATAAAAGAAGTGGGATCTGATTCCTTGGGAGTGACTCATGATCAACTTCAGCTCAGCCTGCATCATGGTACTTTCAAGAGATTTCCATTTTCTAAATATTCTTATTTATCCCCCTGACTTTAGGAGATTTAACATGCATGATTGCAGGTTGAAAAAATTGTGGTAGCTTGTGGGGCTGCCCATTGAAACTCTTTTTTTCTAATATTTGGCTTGGGTTATGTGAGAAATGACACCATCCTAAAATCATCCTCCTCCAACCATCCCAGGAATGCAAGATTCACTTTTACCTTTTCCAGTGAATTTTACACTGTTTCAGACACCATGTGCAGCATCCACACTGCCCTTACTTCAGGAGTCTTATGAAGAACTTGGGCTGTTGTGGAGGCAGATCCAGACATCTCACTACTGGATTCCAGACAGCCAGACACATGTGGATTTGGGGGTGGTGTCATGCCATATGCAGGTCAAAAAGTAGCATCCTCTTAAGACTGGAAATAGGGATGTAGGGTATTACACCTGGCGTTTTCTTCAGACCTCTCCCTAACTTCCCATATCTTGTTTCTTAGTCAAGGACTTTGGTTCTTACTCTGTGCCTTGTGAATTAGGGACTACTCTAAGAGTTTCATATGTGTTAACCCATTCAATAAGAAAGGCACTACTATCGTCATAATAACAAAAACCCAGGAAACTAGTAACTTGTCCAAAATTATACTGTTACTATGCAACTGAGTTAGGATGTGAACACAAGTATCTGGCTTTGGAGTCTGTTCTTTTTTTCATCACTATGCTGTTCTGGTGAAATAAAGGGCTTCTTGCTCAACAAATGTGGAGAGTGTCACAGCCACAGACGAGCAAGGTGCACATGAACATGAATGGCCAGATGTGGGGCGAGAGTTCCAGGTGGCTGGGCATGAAACTGGAGAGGGACGCTGTGCAAGATCTCTGCTAGCAGGGGCCATTCGGATTTTAATTTATCAACTGAGAAATTCCAGAAGGCTTTGAAGCAATGAATGGAAGAATCAATTTCACATTTTAGAAAGATAACTTTCCAAAATAGAGGATGCACTGGTAGAAGGTGAAGCTGGAGGCAGAGAAACCAATTAGGAGATTCTTGCTGCAGTCTGTACTGTGCACAGGAGGTGTGGACTTGTGTCTGCCTAGATCCTATTCCAGTAGTAGACTGAGTACATAGGGGTCTTACAGGGAATGGATTGTATTTGAAATATATATTTAAATGGGTAAGAAGGTGTGTGGATTTGTTAACACTTGATTCCAAAATTCTCCTTCCAGATGTCAGTGCAATAAAGCAATTAATTGTAAGGCAAGATGATCCAATCATTGAAAGTGATTGTTAGGGGGTTTCATCCCCATAAACTGTAAACCCTATAATCTTTCCTAAATGTAACTACAAATCTTCTTTGCTTTTCAATAAATATTTAATAACAGGGGATTGCAGAGGAAGGCTATATTTCAAAAATCTTAATTGCTCTAAAGAAACCATCTGCAGACTTAGGTATTAACACACCTAATTGCTACTAAAATGCATTTATCAACGAAGATGATCAACAGAGATTCAAGCAATGAGTTTTCTAGTCTACGGGTGTGTAGGGACAGAAGATTGACAGTTTTACTGTTTCTAATTCAGCTTTTTCATTGCTCAGACTTTTTCAGGTCCTATTTATCTTTATCTTAGGGTATGTGAGACAGTCCAATCCTTCGTTTCATTAGTAGAGTGTGGAATTTTTCACTTTTTCCTATATATTGTTTTTAGACAATCCACTCTTCCCTCTTTTATATGCATTCAGAGCTCACTTTTAAAGTCATAAGTAACTAGGAGATCTTGTCCTTAGCACTCTTTTGTTCTACTCATTAATTAATGTTGGCTTGGGCACTATTCAAATCCCTCAGATAACAGTGAACCAAAGAGATAAAGTAACTGCCTTCATCAGACTTAGACTACAGTCGAGACTAGAGACTTCAAACAAATTAACATGTAAAACTTTTGGAGCCAGATTACTGAGACAGACTATGTTAAACATTTTGGGGTTTATTCTAAGGAAAATGAGTACAAAATGAGAAAAGAAAATCACTAAAACTAAGATTATTGTTCCTTTATTTTTTTCTTAATTTTCACTCAACTAATAAAACAGAGTAAATGGTCTGGGATTGGCAAGGGGAGCAGAGGACAAATATGGACAGAAAGTCAAAGGACTCCTATTCTTGCCTTGGCCTTTCCATCAACAATTTTAATTAATTTATTTAAAAGTCAATATTGTTATTATATTTGCAAATAAATATCATTGGTATAACTTTCCCACATCTCATCTAGACAAGATACAACACAAGACACCACACAAAAACTTAAATTTCCCTAATACATGAAGTGGCAACTAATATGTTCAGAGCAACAATCAATTTTTTTTCCAGAGAAACTATCATGACTCAAAGTTAATCTGTTCCAAGGAAAGGAACTGAAATTGGTTACTGACATGCAATCATTCATTTCTTATTTTACCAACAGTAATTAAATTGCCCGGAACTGTTGTCGTTTAACAGCCTATTAATTGACTAATGTGCATTACTTTTATTCAGAGTGTAGGTGAAATCCAGGGATTAAGCAAGAAGAAAACGAGATTTGCAAACTCTGCCTGTCATCCTGAAAGCAGTAAAATTGCCTCATATTGCAAGATAATTTATAAATGCACAAGTAGCTTATATTTCAGAAGAGGGAAACATGTTAGTCTGAAAATACAGGAGCAGCAAGGGTCCTGCAGCCTCCTGGGGAGCTATGGAAGTTATTTTTTGAAAGCTTTCTCCTGAGCAGACGGACCCACTACCCTTTCTCATCAACAAGATGCTTTCTTCTGCAGTCACTTTTTTGTCTGCATGAAAGGTCTCATTTGCCACTGCCAATTCTTCAGGTTGCTTTTAAGAAATGTTATTTATATTCTTAGTTGGTATTATTACTATTTTTTTCTAACAGTCATGCAGAATATTTCCACATATCCATGTTTTATTTTTGTTTCCAGTTTTAGAAGCGTAAGCATGTATGGTTTATAGGAACGCTGCAACATATTTTGAAAGTCTGGACTGATGGTTCATCAAAGCCTGAGGTTTCCTGAAATCTCTGCATCTTTGAATCTCCGGTATAGTCAATAGGCCTAGAACACGGAAGATGTCAAATGATGCTTGATGAATTCAATCAGGATAAGAAATAATTTACTGTAAATAAGGATGAAAGAAATGACAAAGGTGACATTTATTAGCATTATTAAAAGTTGTAGTTCTGGGTTTTCACAATCTTAAATTGCCAGCCAGCCAAAGGCAAGCATCAACTTCACTCATAAAATTTTCTTCAAAGGATCTTATCCCCAAACGACATTTCTGTCAGATTACCTCCAGCATAATTAGAGTCCTTGTCTCCTTTCTGTAGTCAGAAACGTTTCCCTCTTCTTGGGCTTTGGGCAGAAAGTAACGCCCTTTATGATCACACCACTCTTCCCAGGAAACCTTTTTAATCTAGGCCCATTACAGCACAAGGAAGCATTTCTGTTTCCTCCAGTCTCAGAGCTGTATTTTCTGCCGACCTTGCCTGACTAATATCTTCCCAGAAGCAAATATTCTGGCTGCTCTATTCCTCAGTTTACTCTCTGTAAAATGGAGGTAACAATGCTGTTCTGACCTACGGATGTGTATGTATGTAAGTTGGAGAATTACCTTGGCAGGGAACGGAAGGCATGAATGGGGCAGAAGCAGCAAGTGCCTTCCCCTGCCACAACAGTGTGGGAGCTGTCTTTTTTTTTTTCTCTCTCTCTGTCTAATAAATCATTCTTACACACACACACACACACACACACACACACACACACACACAGAAGCAGTTGACATTGTCCCTTCCATGTGGGCTCCTTCATAGCTCGTTTCCTTTTCTTCTCATCCTCTGTGGCTGACATTTAGTGGTCTCACTTATTTCTCCGGTAGAAATGACCTACAGGATATTCTATGGTTTATTGTTGCTAAGAAACAACATCTTGGCCCCAGTAGAAAGAGGCCCTCCTTGGGTAATTGGGTGGAGTTGTCGGTGTGAATGAATGTAAGATGAGATCATAAATGCATCTGTGCCCACATGGGCTGATACGTAACCTTCAGTAAGTCTGGACCTTCATTTATGTATCCGTGAAATGGCAGGGTTAGAACAGGTGGTCTCTAAGGAATTCCGCTATGGTCTATAGATTAAATAAAACTGATTGCATTGATGGAAAAGGGATTCAATCAGGTTTGCGCGCTTCTCTGAAATCAAAAGCAGCTCACACCAAACTTTTCTAAAGAGGAAAAATGTATATGCTGCCCTTCTTTCTGGAGTCTCTAAAAAACATTTTAATATTTCTCACTTCCCCAAAACCAAACTAAGCATGGGATTAACTTTACCATGCTCTGTGTCTATGTATCCAACCCATTCACTTTTCTTTTTAAGGCCAAATTTGTGTGATAAAAGTTAAAATTTCTAGTAGCCCTCCATGCAAGGCTGGTAGAAGAGAAAATAATGGCTGAATGGCCCATTCTGGACCCTCTCAAATGACATTGTAACAGAAGTCCTCACTAAATGCCCTGATGTGTGTAGGTTTCCTGTGACACATCTCTTGAGTCTCTGTTTTTGTCACATTTTTCATTAGACAATACTTTTCAAGTATAGATCTTCAACCAATAGGGTCCTGCCTATCTATATTCTATTCTGTAGTTAATATAAGAGAACTTTGTTCTGCACTTGTTACTATACACACCAGATGCTGTGTCCAAACATATCACATGTATCATCTCTGCTCAAAGTCCAGAGTAGGAAGGGTCATTTCTCAATATCACCTCAAAAATACCATGAATGCTTCTTCAATATGTCTCTTCTCTCAGAGGCATTCTATTCGAAGCTTTATTTGTAATTATGGAGTGAAAAGCCTCATTTCATAGTAAAGAGATGACTGCTATCTGAAGAAAATCGGGAGTCTGGGAAGGGCTAAGGGACCCTTTCTAATGTGCTGGGTATTAAGCAGCATAGATTCTTTCCTTTGCCAAAGGCCAAACAGTATCCAGCAGAGAAAAATGTTGCCTGGCACCATGCAATCACATTAAAAGTAATAAATATAAACACATCCAGCTAATATCTGAATAGTATTCTCAAATTTGAGACCAAAGGACAGCATAGTGCATTTTCATAACAAATTGCTGATCTGAGAATTTCCTAGGCGAATCCATCGTGTATCATAAGTTGATGGTTCAACCTGTAGACAGAACAGTCAGACTGGCTGGCTTACAAATTGCAGCATTATTTTCCCTAAATCCCCAACATTCATGATTTCATTTCAGTAAAACAGTAATTTAAACAATGACTAAATGTGTAAGAAAAAATATATGGAAGGCTATGGAACAATTTATTAATAATGGTAGGACATTTTCTGCAGTACTTCTAATCTATCACTTAGGACCGTATTGATTCAGCATCAGAGTTCTTGGAAACAAGCCTCTTACCAATATCTAAGATCCTGATGTTGTAATTGAACCAGAAAATGTAAGATTTCCACTGTTCCTGCTGAGAATTCTTCCCAATAAATGTATGTTTTCCACCGGGGCTAAAACCACTGCTACTTGTGTTTTTAATTTTTCCTCCTGTTTCTTTTTCATATTATTCAGTTTTCTGTTTTTCTCTCCTTTACCAGAAAAACAGACATATTAGGCACTATTTATTCCTCTAAGACAACTTGCACTTTAGGGGGCCATTTGAATGATAAACTTTGTTATAACTTATAGCCAGAAAATCACCAGTGTGCAGTATGAAAAAACTGAAAAATGCATTAATGTTTAACCCTACACAGTGGTTGAATGAAATCTTAGCAGACACAAGCTTTTACTATTTCTCCCATTGTTTTATATGTTATTCTGTAAAAAAGCTTAAGAAATGGCTCAGTTTGCAGCCTCATTGAGGAAGCAGGACACATACTTCCAAACTTAATGAGTTATATAGTACAGCATCAGCATCACAGCACCATTTGCTGGGGGAACAAAGACCACTTGACTAGGGTTATGGTTCTGATTCCAGTGCTAAGCAGATGTGTGGCCTTGGGGAAGATATGCCGTGTCTCTGAGGAAGTGAAAATGAAGGGACTAGATGAGGCCATCTCTAAGGTCCTTCCACTGCTGTGTGGCACGCTTTGATTTTTTTGTCTTCATGAGTTTAAGAAAAGCACTAAAGAGCTGAGTGAAAAATCTCACTAGAAGACCCATCACTAGAGTATTGAGTATTTTCCAGTAGAATAGAATCCTTCTAATAAAAAGAGTGCCTAGGAAAGGTAGCAACATGAGTTTCATTGGAGTGGAAAGGAAGATGGCCCACTCCTCTGACTAGATAGTTACAGAGCTAGCTTCTCCTCTTCAGTGTGTTGAGCTGTATATGCCTAGGAGTAGTGGATGCTATAGTGTGCTATTCAGATGCCCCCTCCAAGACAAGGACACTCATTCACCAAGGCACTGAGAGTACTGGCTCTTGTTGTCTCACAGTCAAATCCCCCTCTTGGAATTGCTCTTATCTGAAGGAGGCTACATCGAGCAAGTTTACACTCTCTCCCTGGGATAGTCTACTTCTATTGGCTCATGAGTGCAGAGAGGATACAAAGTTTCAGCTCTGTTGCCTCAATTTGAGACAATTCTGAAGTTGCCTCCCAGATCAGAGGTCCTCGTGGGATTATGGGATCCTCTGAGGTCTCTGCTGCAATTGCAGCACAGTTCACTTTCTCTCTGCTCAATTTTCCTTCCCTCTTCCTCTTTTGAATGATGTTCATGTGAGCACTCTTTGATAAATCCCCTACACTCAAATTTTCATCCTGGAGTCTGTCTCTGAATAATCCACCCAAGGTGCCAGAAGATGAAAAAGACCCTGTGAGAGCCAGTGGCTCATCCAAGTCATACCAGCTAGTTGGGAGGCTGAAGTGGGATAATCCCCTGAGTCCAGGAGTTTGAGAGCAGCCTGGGCAACACAGCAAGATCCCATCTTTTAAAAAAAAATTTTTTTTTTAAATTAACCAGGCAGGGTGGCATGCACCTGTATTCCCAGCACACCATCCTAGGCAACAGAGTGAGACCTTGTCTCAAATAAATAAACAAATAAGACCCACTGAGAGATGGGTTGAGATGGGGTACAGTGGAATAACAGGACAAGGAAGGACAGGGCAAAGAAAAACTGGAAGATAATGAGATCCTACTAGGTTTTGTTTAGTACAGATAATATATTGGAATAAAGTATTTCCTCTGTCTAAGCTAGAAATGACCCACTTGGGCCGTTTCCTGGGGGGTCTCTGGTAGGAGGCAGTCAATATTTTAGTAAAGGGAGCGTGAGATGGCAGGCTCTGATGGTTGCCAAGATCTTTTTCACTGGTGATGCAATCTTGGAGCCATGGAGGAGACCAGGGGTACTTGTGGAGAATGGAGTGCATGGAAGCACATGACATATCTGAGAAAGAATAAAATCCAATCCACCAGAGGTGGAAGCAAGAGGATTCCAGACACCCAACACCAAGCAGCACTTCCTGCACAGGAGGGTACTCAGAGCTCCAAGCCGGAATTTCCTTGGAAAAAGGAGATCTGCCGAGAGAGAGAGAGAGAGAGAGAGACAGACAGAGAGAGAGAGAGAGAGAGAGAGAGAGAGAGGGAGGGAGGGAGGGGGGAGGGAGGGAGGGAGAGGAGAGGCAGGTAGACTTGTTCTCTGAATACTGGATCAGGAGGCTGAGTTTCTTGAGGTACGGTCTCCGGAGACATCATGGTACATTTCCTTTTTTACTCTCCTTTCTGGGTGAGTCATTGGAGGAGCTCGTTGAGAAAACAAATACTCAAGAGGCAAGCAGCTTGGGAAGGGGAGCCGTACAGTGGATATATTCAGAGATTATTATTCAATACCGTGCCTAAATATTTCTGAAAAACACTATAATTTGTAAACACATCCTGCTCCCTCTCTTTCTACATTTTATACTTGTGCAGCTGTTTTTTTGATCACACAGAATTCCATATTTATATTTACTATATTTCATCTTGTTTTATTTGGACCTTGACTCCAGCCAATTGTGCTTCTATTGCGTTCTGATTCAGTCGTTCATGGTGCTCTCTTCCTCATACTCCACCCCCATTCGTTCTCCAGCCTGCTTTGTGCTGTCTATGATTTTGTTAAACATATACCTCAGATATCCTCTGTCTTAGTCTGTTGAGGCTGCTTTAACAACATAGCATAAACTGGGTGTTTTATAAGCAAAAGAAATTTATTTCTCACAGTTCTGGAGGCTGGAAGTCCGGGGTCAGGGTGCCAGACTGATTGGGTTCTGATGAAGGTCCTCTTCAATGTTGCAGACTGCTGACTACTCCTTGTATGCTCACATGGAAAAAAGAAGAGAAGAGATCTCTTTGGGGACTCTTTTATAAGGGCACCAATCCCATTCATGAGGGCTCCACCGTCATGACCTAATCACCTCCCAAAGGCCCACCACCTAAACTCATCACAATAGAGATCAGGATTTCAGCATAGGAATTGAGAGAAGACTTAGACATTCAGTCCATTGTATCCACTTATAATAATTAAACTGGTTACATTTTTTTAAATTATACTTTAAGTTCTGGGGTACATGTGCAAAACTTGCAGGATTGTTGCATAGGTACACAGATGCCATGGTGGTTTGCTGCCTCCATCCCCCCTTCACCTACATCAGGTATTTCTCCCAATGTTATCCCTCCCCAACTTCCCCACCCCCCGCTGTCCCTCCCCTAGCTCCCCAACCCCCAACAGACACCAGTGTGTGATGTTCCCCTCCCTGTGTCCATGTGTTCTCATTGCTGAACACCTACCTATGAGTGAGAACATGCAGTGTTTGGTTTTCTGTTCTTGTGTCAGTTTTCTGATAATGATGGTTTCCAGATTCATCCATGTCCCTGCAAAGGACATGAACTCATCCTTTTTTTATAGCTCAATAGTATTCCATGGTGTATATGTGTCACATTTTCTTTATCCAGTCTATCATTGATGGGCATTTGAGGTGGTTCCAGGTCTTTGCTATTGTAAACAGTGCTGCAGTGAACATACGTGTGCATGTGTCCTTATAATAGAATGATTTATAATCCTTTGGGTATATACCCAGTAATGGGATTGCTGGGTCAAACGGTATTTCTATTTATAGATCCTTGAGGAATTGCCACACTGTCTTCCACAATGGTTGAACTAATTTACACTCCCACAAACAGTGTAAAAGTGTTCCTATTTCTCCACATCCTGTCCAGCATCTGTATCTCCAGATTTTTTAATGGTCACCATTCTAACTGGCATGAGATGGTATCTCAACATGGTTTTGATTTGCATTTCTCTAATGACCAGTGATATTGAGCATTTTTTCATGTTTGTTGGCTGCATAAATGTCTTCTTTTGAAAAGTGTCTGTTTATATCCTTCACCCACTTTTTGATGGGGTTGTTTCTTTTTCCTGTAAATCTGCTTTAGTTCTTTGTAGATTCTGGATATTAGCCCTTTGTCAGATGGGTAGCTTGTGAAAATTTTTTCCCATTCTGTTGGTTGCTGGTTCATTCTAATGATTGTTTCTTTTGCTGTGTAAAAGCTTTTAAGTTTAATTAGATCCCATTTGACTATTTTGGCTTTTGTTGCCATTGCTTTTGGTGTTTTAGTCATCAAGTCCCTGCCTATGCCTATGTCCTAAATGGTGTTGCCTAGGTTTTCTTCTAGGGTTTTTATGGCATTATCTATCTGGAGTTAATTTTAGTGTAAGGTATAAGGAAGGGTCCAATTTCAGCTTTCTGCACATGGCTAGCCAGTTTCTCCAACAGCATTTGTTAAACAGGGAATCCTTTCCCCATTGCTTGTTTTTGTCAGGTTTGTCAAAGATCAGATGGTTGTAGATGTGTGGCTTTGTCTCCAAGGCCTCTGTTATGTTCCATTAGTCTATATCTCTATTTTGGTACCAGTACCATGCTGTTTTGATTACTGTAGCCTTGTAGTGTAGTTTGAAATTGGTTAGCGTGATGCCTCCAGCTTTATTCTTTTTGCTTAGAATTGACTTGGCTAGGTGGACTTCTTCTTTTTTTGTTGTTGTTCCTTAAATCAAATTTAAGGTGTTTTTTTCCAGTTCTGTGAAGAAGGTTAATGATAGCTTGATGGGGATAGCATTGAATCTATAAATTACTTTGAACAGTATGGCCATTTTCACAATATTGATTCTTCCTAACCATGAGCAAGCAAATGGAGAGCAAAAAAAAGCAGGAGTTGCAATCCTAGTCTCTGATAAAACAGACTTTAAACCAACAAAAATCAAAAGAGACAAAGAAGGGCATTACATAATGGTAAAAGGATCAATGCAACAGGTAGAGCTAACTATCTTAAATATATACGCCCCCAATACAGGAGCACCCAGATGCATAAAGCAAGTTCTTAACGACCTACAAAGAGACCTAGACTCCCATACAATAATAGTGGGAGACTTTAACACTCCACTGTCAATATTAGACAGATCAACGAGACAGAAAATTAGCAAGGATTTCCAGGACTTGAATGCAGATCTGGACCAAGCGGGCCTAATAGACATCTACAGAACACTCCACCCCAAATCCACAGAAAACACATTCTTCTCAGCACCACATTGCACTTACTCTAAAAATGACCAAAAATTGGAAGTAAATCACTCCTTGGGAAATGCAAAAGATCAGAAATCATAGCAAACTGTCTCTCAGACCACGCAGTACAATCAAATTAGAACTCAGGATTAAGAAACTCACTCAAAACCACACAACTACATGGAAACTGAGCAACTTTCTCTTGAATGTTGACTGAATAAACAATGAAATGAAGGCAGAAATAAAGATGTTCTTCAAAACCAATGAGAATGGAGACACAACATACCAGAATTTCTGGGACACATTTAAATGAGTGTCTAGAGGGAAATTTATAGCACTAAATGTCCATATGAGAAGCTAGGAAAGATCTAAAACTGACACCCTATTGTCAAAATTGAAAGAGCTAGAGGAGCAAGATCAAAAAAACTCAAAACCTAGCAGAAGACAAGAAATAACTAAGATGAGAGCAGAACTGAAGGAGATAGAGACACAAAGAACCCTTCAAAAAATCAATAAATCCGGGAGCTGGTTTTTTTGAAAAGATCAACTGGTTACATTTTTTAAGCATCTTCAAAAAACATTAGCTCTTTATACAGTAAAAAATACCCAAGTCTTTCATCTTTCTTTCTAATTATAGCATTGGATAGTTTTCTTTCCTGTTTATGACACTGCCCATGTATCAGTGAGCATTCTTGGATGCAGATTACAGACATCAACTCTTAATAATTTAAGCAGAAAATAAATTTATGAAGGTGAATCAGGTCATCCATAGAACTAATAAATGATTGGAGAATTGGATTCAGAAAATGGATAGGAATGCAGATGGCAGACATTTGGGAACACAGCAGAGGTCACCTAGCAGTTACATTCCAGGTATGCTGCCCCCACAGGCACTACCCTCTTCATGGCTAGAAGCTAATGCCACCATCACACATCCGCACCCTTGCTGCTGGAAGCTGCAATGGAGAATGGACTCACCCAAGGAGGAATTCCCCACAGTGGGACGGAGGTTTCTATGCTGAGAATACAATGTCCACTACAGTCAGCCTATTTGGTTATCCAGTCTCCAGATACATATTTCTTCCACAATCATCTTAAAACAATACCTTTCAATATGATGAAACCCCATGGGAAATTAAACATACTCACTCCTTTTCCCCAAAGGGAGACATCCCAAATTCTCATCAATATCTGCTTACGGCTCCAAGTTATAGCCTTCCAGGTGATGGGCTATTTCTCTCCTTATTCTGCTGTGATTTTGGTTAGATATTCTGCAACCTATAAAGCAAGTTTAAAGTTGGCTACAACCAACACATCCTATAGGTAACGGAGAGAGAGAGAAACCAAAAGGGAAATTAAAATATATGAAATCACACTTCCATGGCAAAGAGAAATTATGGATGAAGACTCCAGAAGTTATGGATACCTGGCAGGGAAGCCAGTGCATGAAGTTAGTATTTAGCACTTTCCTTCTCCACAACTAATCCGTGTTTGTTTTGCTTCTGCCTAGCAACTCATTTGATCAGGTTTCTTACCCAGTGTGGAAACCCAAATGTTGGCTATCCTATCTACAAGGGGTATAAAGGTCCATTATCTTCTGCCACTGGGCACGATAGAATAATGAGTCAGCATAAAGGCTCCTCTGGTTTCCATTTCTATGACCCCTTTTGCTGTATGCAACTATCCTAGTTCTTTTTGATAGTATCACTAACAGAAGACAGCCTGTTTATCCATAGGTGGGGGGGTCTAAAATGTTTATTTGGCAGTCTCATATTCCATAAAATCATTGTCCTGTAGAGATGGAAGTTCTCCCTTTATTACAAAAACCTCTAAACTTGGAAGAGCCCAGAATCGAGGAAGCTGAGTTAAAAAAAAATTGTAAATGGGTAATTTATCTGAGAGTGACCGTTCATGCATTTACCTCTTAGGTTCCAGAGACTTTGATTCTACCTATGGAAAAACAGCAACATCTATTGTTCATAGCATCAGAATGTATATTCATTTTATAAGACTGCATCCCAACCTGGGAAGGGGTTCTCTCCCTGCTGAGACTGAGTTGTATAGATGACTTCAGTACTCTACAAAGCCGTTTGCATCTGGTTGATGCTGTGTTTTGAGATTCTGAATTCCATGGACGTCATCCCACAGCCTGAGTTTTTAAATTGCAAAGTGAATTCCTGCATGAAACTTTATTTTATGGGATACTGTGATTATGTGTAAGGTACTCAGTAGGTTCACAGGTAATGCTGTTTGCAGAAAAATGATGGGCAGAGAAGACAAATCTAAATCCAGAATGCCTTTATACTTGCAAGGACCAACTTTTATCCCCTTCATGAAGGAACAGGGCCAAATAGAATCAATGTAGCACTGAATTTATAACTGGTGCCCTTGAGGTATGATCATCAGAATGGGATCTCTGACTTTGCTGCTGCTGGGTACAAATCCGTCAGTGGACTAATCATCTTGGCCAAGTTTAAAATCTGGGTTTTGAGCCTATGCCTGCACCTTAACTCTCAGGGCTGGGTGAAGAGGTAGAATATTTGGTCCTCTCTTTCATTTATACAGGAAGTTATGGCTCCCCTTAAACAAAGACTCTCACAATGGAGATCCCTCTGAAATAAGAATGAATGAATAAAACCAAACTTGACAAACATTCACTTCATGCACAAATGCTGTTATCAAGAAAAGAGAAATTAGTGACGTTACTTCCAAGTTGACTACATTTTAGTCACTGTTGGAGAGATGATTGATTATTACTTGGCAAGTGTGTCCATCTAATACTGGCAATTAGGTAATACCAGATCCTGAATATGCTCTGTGTTCTTTCTTTGTAAATATAATTTATTTATTTTTATATATTTAAGAGGTACAAGCACAGGTTTCCTACATGCCTATATCCTGTAGTAACGAACTCTGGAATTTAGTGTACCCATCGCCTGAATAGTGAACCTTGTACCCAGAGGGTAACTTTTCAGCCTTCGCTTCCCTCTCACCATCCCACCCTTCCACCTTTTGTAGTATGCAATATCTATTATTGCACTCTGTATGTCCGTGCTTACCCATTTTCTAGCTCCCACTTGTAAGTGAGAACATGTGGGATTTGACTTTCCATTTTTGCATTATTTCACTGAGGCTAATGACTTTCAATTCTATTTGCATTGCTGTAAAAGACAGGATATTATTCTTTCATGACAGAGTATGTTCCATGGTATGTATATACACCACTCTTTATCCAATTCTCTGCTGATGGACACTTAAGTTGATTCCAGATCATTGCCATTGTGAATTGTGCTGTGATAAATGTAAGTGCAGGTATCCTTTTTTTAATGTGATTTATTTCCCTTTGCTTATATACCCAGTTATGGGATTGCCAGATTGAATGAGAGTTCTATTTCCAGTTCTTTGAAAAATATCCATTTCTGCTCTATGTTCTTTCATCGTCTACCTATATTAATTGGTTGAGATTTTAAACTTTCCCAGGGAATGATAGAGAGGGCTGGTGCCTTAAAGAGCTTGCTTTCCGAATTTCTGTTTTGAGTAATGTTCCTGTGCTGCCTGTTTGGGGTTGGTTCATAGGGCTGGGGGAGGGCTGTGCTCTTCATGTTAAACACTGATCCCACTGGTGTGAAGAGAAGATAATTTTGTAGGGGCTGCTGATACTCACAGACTCATTTTTAGAACCTATCGATTGAAGGTCTCTACCCTGAACACATGATTTTTAACTCGACCTTCCCATCCCTCTTTTGAGATGCAGGACTACAACAGAAACATACTTGTGATGAGAGATTGGGGATGATTTATTTAGCTGCAAGCCTCATCAAGATTGGAGGGTAAGGGAGAAGCTTTGAAAGCAAATTCCTACAGTGAGAAAGAATAGGTACCATAAAAATTCAATTTTACCAAGAGCTAAATAAGGGTTTTTTTCCTCCCTTGTTTTGAATTTTGTTTGTTCTGAAATAGAAATCCTTTTCGTCTTCCTTTTACTTCACTTCCATTCTCAGCTCTTGTCTAGGGACCCTATTTAGGATTAAAATAAATGGACCATTTCAGCATAAATGTAGTAGTGCAGGAAAGAGCGTGGAAAGTGCTTACTGCATAAAACACATCCCTTTCTGACTCATTACATCCCTTTTCTGCTGTATATAAGTGGACACCTTTCACTGACTCACTACAGGGTAGCTGAGCACATGTATTTTGAAAAGAGGAGACATCTTCCAAAATACATAGGACTAAACCATAGGTCAAATAGACTTATCACAATCAAGCAGTTAACAAAAGGGACCTTTAGAAACTTGTCTCATCCAAGCTTGACATCTTATTTTCTAGGAAGAGAGATAGTTTTACAGAGGATAAACTGATTAGAACATAGTTGGGACAGGAAAAACTGATCATTAGTAATTAGCTCCTTAAAAAGAATAAACTTTATTATTATTATTTATTTATTTATTTTTTTGAGATGGAATTTCACTCTTGTCACTCAGGCTGGAGTGCAATGGCGCGGTCTCAGCTCACTGTAACCTCCGCCTCCCAGCCTCAAGTAATTCTCCTGTCTCAGTCTCCTAAGTAGCTGGCAGGTGCCTGCCACCATGCCCAGCTAGTTTTTGTATTTTTGGTAGAGACAGGGATTCACCATGTTGGCCAGGCTGGTCTTGAACTCTTGACCTCAGGTGATTCTCGCGCCTCAGCCTCCCAAAGTGCTGGGATTACAGGGGTGAGCCACTGCATCCGGTCAAAAGTAAACTTTTTAAAAAAGCAAACTAGAAACTGAAATATGAGATGTCACTAAAGCAAGTGAGGCAAACATTAGAACACCTTTTGGGATCAGTTACCTTTTATCTGTATTTTCAAGCCTGTAGTTTTCAAAAATCTTTGGGTACAATCAAAAGGAACGATCTTAGTGGATGTGTCTATATACTATTAAGATCAAGTTACTTAAGGAATTTGAAGGACACAATAATAATGCTAGGATTGGATTTTTATTTAAGATGGGAAAATGTACAAATGTCAAAGCAGGAGGCCAGAATTACACTAACAGAAATGTGTATCGTGCTCTGTCATTTTCAAGTAGACATAATCACATTTACTATTCAGTGATGGTTCCTGGTAATCAGTAGCATTACAGCAAACCAAATTTGAATTTATGTAGGGAAGGAAGATGTAGGGAATCTGGAATGGACGTTTTAAAACTCTGAACTAGTCAATGGATTATATTTAGAAATACACTTACTTACAGTTCATAGTCTGTTATAAGGAAGAGAAAGCTTATGCATATTCAGGAACAATGGAAGGTTTTCTGCATTTCAGTGGTGCACAGAAGCAATCTAGGCTTTGAGAGCTTGGCATTGATATCTACTATGAAAAGCAAGAAAAAGCTAGCACAAATTTCCTTTTGAATGAGCGTTTTCTCTGCTTCTAATGCCAAAGTTGGGGAAATGATCTCAATTTATATGATCCTGACATTTTTAATGGCTCGTATTGCTATGGAAATTGGCTACAGTAGACTCTGTACATGTCTTCAAATCTCAGACTTCCACATGGACAACAGAACTCATTCATACGTACAAATACCCACAGTGGCATCTTTGGTGGTTTGTAAACTTTATTTTCTTGCTCTTAAGAATCTGAAATTATAATTTTTTGACTAATGCTATGACTCTTTCTTGAATATCTCCAAATATCAGCATTTGAGGAATGAACAGCTACAGGGAATTCAAAACATATTAAAATCAATATTTTTTATATAATTTTATTGTGTTTTAGGTTTTGGGATACATGTGAAGAATATGCAAGATTATTGCATAGGTACATACATGGCAATGTGGTTTGCTGCCTTCATCCCCATCACCTATACCTGGCATTTCTCCCCATGTTATCCCTCCCCAACTCCCCACCCCCTGCTGTCCCTCCCCCAGTTTCCCCCCACAGACCCCAGTGTGTATGCTCCCCTCCCTGTGTCCATGTGTTCTCATTGTTCAACACCCGCCTATGAGTGAGAACATTTTTAATGTTGACATTATTTGTTAATTCAATTTCCACAGAATCTACACACTGCAATTATACTGCATTGTGGATCTTTATCACTTCTGTGGTTAAGCACTTCGTAATCATAGCAAAACTAATACTTGAGGTATAAAGAATCTGGAGTACCAACTAGTTGATCCTTCTGAACTCAGTAATTCCAGACTTTGTACTATCCTAAAATGACAACTTTCTTTCTTTCTCTTTCTTCCTTCCTTTCTTTCTTTCTTTCTTTTTTTCTCTTTCTTTCTCTTTCTTTCTTTCTTTTTCTTTCTTTCCTTCCTTCCTCTTTCCTTCCTTCCTTTTCTTTCTTCCTTCCTTCCTTTTATCCTTCCTTCCTTTTATTCTTCCTTCCTTTTTTCCTTTCTTTCCTTTTAAGATGGGGTCTTTGTTGCCCAGGCTGGAGTGCAGTGGCATGATCTTGGCTCACTGCAACCTCTCCCTTCTGGGATCTAGCACTCCTCCTGCCTCAGCCTCCCAAGTAGCTGGGATTACAGACCTGTACAAACATGCCTGGCTAATTTTTGTATTTTTAGTAGAGACAGGGTTTCTTCATGTTGGCCAGGCTGGTCTCAAATGCCTGGGAGTTTGAGATCACAGGATCTCCCTGCTGTGGCCTCCCAAACTGCTGGGATTACAGGCATGAACCACTGTGCCCAGTGATAGATTACTCTTTCTTAATGTGAGTGCTGTATATTGAATGAATCATACACACCCCTGCAGTTTGTCTTTTTTATTACCATTTCACATCATGCTTTTCTGTTATTGTACTTCTTACAATTGCTATTAATGACTCACATAATTATTTTCAAATTTTTATATGTTACCTCCGTATATTGTATGTTCCATGAAGTAGGGAACCATGTTGGTCTTCTATACAGCTTTATCTTATTCCCATGTGCTGCAGGCTGAATTGTCCTAACCTTAATATATTGAAGTCCTAAGATACATTGAAGTCCTAACCTTGCTATCTAAAATGTGACCTAGTTTGGAAGTAGGGTTTCTGCAAATGTAATCAAGTTAAGATGAGGTCATACTTGAGTAGGGTGGCCCTTCATCCAATATGACTGTTATCTTTCTAAGAAGAGAGAAATGCCATATGAAGGTAGAGACACATAAGACAACACCAGGTGACAACTGAAGCATACTGAAGCGATGCAGCTGCAAGCCAAGAAACCAGGAAAAGGTAAGGGAGGATTCCACCCAGTCTCAGAGCTTGCATGCCCCATTGATACCTTGATGCTGGAGTTACAGATTCCAGCGCTCAGAGATAATGCATTTCTGCTGTTTTAAGCCACCTACTGGTAATTGGTTGCAGCGGCCCTAGAAAACTACTGCACCCTGCAAGATACAGTTTATAATAGGTGCTCAATTAATTATTTTTAAAGAATGCATGAGTGAGTGAATGAGTGATGGATGAACGAATATAATTATCCAGTGTCCCATAGGGGAGTTTATAAATACATACAACTGAACAAGCTCATCTACTAGGGGATGTTGAACAGTTTAAATTCCAGGCTAATATCCCTTGCAATGAATATTTGTTCCTGGGGTTCTTCCTCTACATTCAAGTAAGACAAGTGAATTTTAACTTTTGGCTAAGCAAAGTGTAATCATAAAATGAAATAATTAGCAGAATATCACACAATATTCTCTATCAAATAAAAATAGAAATGAGTATGTAATATTTTCCATTAGAGAATGTGAAAGAAATCAGAGACACCTCATTGGTATCAGAGTAATGAATGCTTTGTCATTACTATTTCACATTTGTCTATGATGATTTAAAATGTTTCATTATATAAATCATTAAGGAATTCTTTAGAATCTTTATCTTCATATTATAGGTAGTGTAACTAAGGCATTTTAATTTCTAAATTAGGAACTTTTTAATGTTGAAACTAGGTCACAGTTGCCATCTGACTTTAATCCCTGTACCAAGTAGAGTTGCTTGACAAAGAAAGATATTTCAGAACCATTGTATCTTCAACCACAATGTTAATTATTGGATAAGCTTCATAAATTTTAGCACAAATAAGCTCTGCTGGAAGGAGAAAAGAAGAGAGATAAACATAGAAATAGACTTGAACATATAAAGAACATAGACATGAAGCATATTTTGTTTTTCTGTTTGATATTTTATGTATACATACATACATACGTGAAGATGAGGGTGCTAAGGTGGAAGAAGCATGTATCTATTTGCTTTAGAAAACATGTTTCCAGAATGCATAGTTTGCAAACATTTTCCCCCATTCTTTAGGTTGTCTCTTTACTCTGTTGGTAGTTTCTTTTGCTGTGCCGAAGCTTTTGAGTTTAACTAGATCACATTTGTCCATTTTTGCTTTTGTTGCAATTGCTTTCAGCATTTTCATCATGAAATCTTTGCCTGTGCCTATGTCCTGAATAGTGTTGCCTAGGTTGTTGTCCAGGCTGTTATCCTCAGCAAACTAACACGGGAACAGAAAGTCAAATACTGAATGTTCTCCATTACACGTGGGAGCTGAATGATGAAACACGTGGACACATAGAGAGGAACAACACACACTGAGGCATTTTGGAGGGTGGTGGGTGGGAGGAGGGAGAGGATCACAAAAATAACTAATGCGTACTGGGCTTAATACCTGGGTGATGAAATAGTCTGTACAACAAACTCCCATGACACAAGTGTACCTGTGTAACAAACCTGCACTTGTATCCCTAAACTCATAATAAAACAAATTTTTTTAAGTTTCTGGAAAGCTTGACCTAGGTTGAAATTTATAGCTTCTAAATACACTGTGTCAGGGATGTTGAGCTTAGTGAGCTCCATTTAGTGATAGTAACCTGCATGGATGCTCGTATCTTCTTATCTCCGTTTGTTCTCTTTGGACAGCAGCTAACTTATTGGTGGTAGTTAAAAACCTCCATTTTTGGAGGCATTATATGTATCTTTTCTATTATTGCAATAAGCCTAAGAAACCTATTTCTTATTTTAAAAACTCTATGAATTTCCCAATAGGGGCAATGCAAACTCTAGAACCTGTTCCTTTGTATGAGAGCCATTGAAAATACGCTTCCCTGAAAGGTAGTGCTACTTTGGTACACATAATAGGTACACTGGCAGTTTTTGGCCCAGCGATTTCCTCAGGAATAGAAATGTTGTCAATCTTTGGTTTCAGGTTATTTTATGGGCTTTAAGGGAAGGTTGTTTTTATTAATATGCAAATATTTACTTGAACAGTTACTTTCTGTAAATTTTGTGTGTGCCTACCAGTTAATCATAGCTATTTGATTACTGATTTTTAAAAAATGAGTACCTGTTAAACCCATTCACATGCCTTTTTTTTTTTTCCTGAGATGGAGTCTTGCTCTGTCACCTAGGCTGGAGTGCAGTGGTGTGATCTTGACTCACAGCAATCTCTGCCTCCTGGGTTCAAGTGATTCTCTGCCTCAGCCTCTTAAGTAGCTGGGATTACAGGCACCCACTACCACGCCCGGCTTATTTTTATATTCTTAGTAGAGACGGGGTTTCACCAAGTTGGTCAGGTTGGTCTCGAACTCTTGACCTGGTGATCCACCTGCCTCAGCCTCCCAATGTGCTGGAATTACAGATGTAAGTCACCATGCCTAGCCCAGCATCCTTTAAAATAGTGTCTATGGAGCCAGAGAAAGCATCCAGAAAAATAGCTAATGCATGCTGGGCTTAGCATGTAGGTGGATAGGTTGACAGGTGCGGCAAACCACCATGGCACACATTTACCTATGTAACAAACCTACACATCCTGCATATGTACCCTGGAACTTAAATAAAAGAAAAAACATTAAAGAAAACAATACTGTCTGTAGTGGGGAGCAGATGGTAATATCTGCTCAGAATGGTCACTCTAAGAATGGATCCCCAAGAACAGAAACTAGGACAAGGTAAATGTAACTTTTGCTTGTGGCCACTGCTCAGAACACCTATTCTTCCCTTCTTCAGGCCTCCTTCTTCTATGCAAAATATTCTAGAACATTGTCAGTTCACAGTGATTGCTCTCTTTTCTCTGATATTTAAGTGAAAAATCAGCAATCTGTGAACTATGGCAACAATATACTAGTCTTTTGGTCTCATACGTAGCGTGACTTCACTCCTTCCATGACTAATCTATGAAATGAGACGCTCCGTGGTGGTCCCGCTGGTCTTTTAATTACTTCATGCAATGACTCAGTCATGTTGTGATGACCAAATATTATAGACTAAAGTATTTTGAAAAAAAATGTAAAATATATTAGAAATGTGAAGCAGTGGGTTAATTTCAAAAGAAGAAAAAACTAAACCCTTTATTAGATCTAGCAGTGTAGGCTTCTGTCTCTAACTGCATGTAGATCAATATCGCTTCTCATTGTATATATATGTATGCACATGTGTATTTACGTGCACACACACAGTATATAATTATCTTGCTCTGTTTGTTGCACCTGACCTTATCTTTCTTTTTTTTGAGATGGAGTCTCGCGCTGTCACCCATGTTGGAGTGCAGTGGCGCAATCTCAGCTCACTGCAACCTCTGCCTCCTGGGTTCAAGCGATTCACCTTCCTCAGCCTCCTGAGTAGCTGGGATTACAGGTGCAAGCCACCATGCCAGCTGATTTTTGTAATTTTAGTAGAGACAGGGTTCCACCAGGTTGGTCAGGATGGTCTTGATCTCTTGATGTCGTGATCCACCTGCTTCGGCCTCCCAAAGTGCTGGGATTACAGGCGCGAGCCACTGCGCCTGGCCACGCCTGACCATATCTTACCATTCCAACCAGATTATAAGCTCTCATAGGCTGTGAACCATATTTCTCTTATGTCCCTCTACACACACAGCACACTTCTGATCATAGGGTTCAATCAGCATAGGTTCCCATTTACTGACTGACGGTGGTAACTACTCATGGCAGTATTCATTTCTGCGCCATCAAGCATTTTCTAGAAAGCTACTGTTATTTTGTGGTAGCTTTGGGCAATTTGTTCTAGCCATTATTGGTGACACTGACATGTGCAAAGTGACAGACAGATCACTGGCACCATAGAACCCACGGAATCTGGGGGCATTGTGGGTTCTAATTGGTTTAAAATTTACCAGCTGGTTTATCCTCATTTATGTTCAATGTGTGGCAAAACTAACAATATTTCTTTTAAGTGTGCTTGGAGGCAGTACAGACTTAGGGAAAACATTCCCTACAGTGTTCCATCTGCTGCCCTCTATGTAGAAAGCAAAAGCAACAATTTTATTATTGAAGGATATAAATGGCTTACCAGTTAGCTGGCCTGTGTGAAAACATGGAACATATAACGTCCTTCAATTGCACAGGAGCTCACCCGACCATGGTGCTAAGCTCAGAGCATAGGGGGTTAAAAGCTTAGGTTTTCCCTCAGTCTCCGTTTGGAAGTACACAATGCAAGTCAACCATCGTTTAGTTTATTTTGCTTTGTTAGATGTCGGTGTTAATTAATTTTGCTTTGTCGCCTTGCTTTCTTCTTGATAACATCATTCTTTTTAATAGCAATGGAACCTTGCAAATGTCAAGCAGCCTGCCCCAATCACAATAGGCTGCAACATAAAAACACATTAGAGTTTGGAGGAACCACAAATAACTACTTTAGGAAAAAAAATGTAATAGCTGTAATTATGTTGTGCCTGCCAGTGAACTACCCTCCTTCTTTCGCTCTCTCCCTCTCTCTCTTTTCCAGTGTCCTTAATGGATTTTCGTTGAACAAAAAAAATCAGTATCTGTTGTCAAATGCTTGGTGGACTCTGCCATGTAGACAGGCAGCTCTTTCTATGCAAGTTGACCCACCTGCTACATTGGTGCACTCTCTGACGCCCTATGTTCTCTGACTTTCTATGCTGGATCTGTTTCATTGACCTGCTTCTTGAAACATTTTGTATGGTCTCCATAACTTCCAAATTATTTTTTGTTGAAGGTTAGAGTCTGCTTGTATCCCCAAGCCACACCCCCACAGCCTGAGATTAGCATCAGGGCTAACATGAACTTTCCTCTCCGTGTAAGGAAATCTAACAAGGTCTTGTGCACTTAGCATGTTCTGAGTCTTCAGTTTGTCAAACTGGAAGGGAAAGAGAAAGATATATTGCTTCATGCCCTCATCTCCAGAGATTTCAAGCTGTTCCCCAGCTTCATGAAACCAGCCTGGCTTTCTATCCCAGGGGTTTCTAAAAGGTGATAATTAAATTAAATTAGTAAAGGGAGTTGTGGTCCCTGGGATGTGGCTGGGTAGCATCAGTGTGATGGTTGCTGTAGACTTCTTGTTGAGTGTTGGTGAATTAAAACAGTAGCTGTGATCACAAAGAACTTCAAACAAACTATATTTACTTTAGGAAATCCTCTCTGGATTTCACAGACAGACGTACAGAATCATCAAGTGTTAAAACGGGACCATCTGAAAGGACCTCAAGTCTATGACAGTTACTTAAATGGGAGGAACCTGAGACAGAGAAAGGAAAATGCATCTGCAAAGCACAGCCATTGTGAAAAGGTGCAAACTGTGGAAGGCTTGTTTTTGAGTCAGATGGAATTGGGGAGCTTTTCCTTGAGAGTTGAGTGACCTTTAGCAAAGTTCTTAAGATTCTCTGATGTTCAGCTTCTTTATTCATAAATGGAAACGCTTACTTTGGGAAGCCCCTTTGAGGGTCACAAATTACAAGCCCCAGAATAAACTGATGCAGCTATCATAACTCTAGATGAGAGGGAGACCCTCTCCCCATCTCCCTGCTCCCAGGCCTCCACCTCGTCCTTCCAATTGAGAAGGAGGGTAAAGAGAGATAAAATACCAAAGAACTGGAATCCGTGGTAAAGCCGCTTGCTAACGCCACTAACCAGGCCGTGATGAAGCCCAAGGACTGGGAAGATAACTCCCTTTTTGGTTCCCAGTGTCTCTGCTATCTATAAGCCTTGAAAGAGTTGCAAAGAATATGTCACTACCAGCCAGAGACTGGCACTGGGTCATGTCCTCCACATTTGCAGGCCCCCTCCTGGAAATAACTCTGCCAACTAATAATTTACTGTCTTTGTCATGTCTCTGTTAGCCCCCTCGCCTGCCTATTCCCACACGTACTGCATATGAATTAGCAAATCAATGAAAGCAAAAGACTGTAAGGTCAGCTGCCCGGCCAATGGGCAATAAGACAGTTTCACCTCTGCTCCCCCTTTAGAGTTGTAAGCCCTTAGAAGGGAAAGAAGCTGCTTCTTGGGGACCTTGGTTGTTAAGACATTATGTGTGTATGCGTGTGCATGTGTGTGTGCATGTATGTATGTGTATATATCTGTATATTATGATCATGTTAGGTGCTAGGAACATCACAGAAGTGACCAAGACAAGCTTAGCCATGCCTTTATAAAGCTCATCTAGTTGGAATGCCTTGGTAAGTTTCATGAGAAACATAATGCATTTTTCCTTATCTCGCTCTGGCTGAGACTTTCTCATAAGAAAGCTCAAGGCATGTTGGAGCAGTGAAATAGTGAGCTCACTGGATGGAGAAGAGAGTTTTATTAACAAGTGCTGGAGAGAGATGCCATCATAAAGGTAGACCCATCTGTAAGGATCTTGGCTTTCATTTTAAATGTTAGGTAATGAGAAGCAGGAAGCCATTCAAAGGTTTTGAGCAGTGGAATGACATGATCAACCCAGCACTGCAGGAGGAGTGTTCTGGGAATCAGATGAAGTAAATATTAATAGCAGATGGGAAGATGTTAGAGACAGCAAAATGCAGGCAGTTTTGGTTATGAGCAAAGTGTGGAGATGGTAGGGAGCCATGGGTTGGGAAGTACAGTGTTATTAACCAGTAAGCAATTGAGAGGACACCCAGTAGAACAGACCAAATTATTTTTTTCTGAATCAGACTGAAGTGATGTCAAATCCTTGCTCTGCCTTTATTTATTCTTGAGGCTGGGAAAATAACTTGCCTTCTTGGTCCTCTTTGCTATACCTACAAGGGCCTACCTAAGGCAAGTGTCCTGAGACGAGACAGTAGGATGTGTCATACACTCAGAACAGTGCCTGCCATGCGCTAAGCTGCAAACCAGTGCTGGCTCTTATTGTCCTTGAAGTCATTACAATGTTCAAACACCCGCTTGCATCTTTTCATTTCATCACTAGGGCTATTCTGTTTTTTTCCTCATTTCTGAGAAAGGAAACAGAAATATAGAAGGATTACATAATTCACATGAAGTCCTGTAGCTAGTAAGCACTGATACCCAGATTCAAATCTGGTTTTTCAATTTTCCAAGCCCCAACACTGCCTTTTTGTTTCCATTAAGAAACAACCAAGCTATATTAAAGGTTATCATTCAAAACATAAAGAGGAAAATAATGAATCAAATTAAAAAAAAGTAAATTTCAGGTTTCATAAATACCAAGCTAAAGGGAGCCTAAGTAGTCAATAACTGGTGGGTGTTAGCTTTCCATGTAAAGTCAATCATCCTGGCCTCTGTACCAGAACACGCTCTGAAAAGGACAGCCTATCACGTCAGCTGAGAACTGGAGAATCTTCAGTGACTCCCTCCTGCTTTAGGACAAAGGCCTAATCAACTTAATTTGCCTTTTGAAGTCTTCATCTTGGTCCTGACCTATGTTTATATCTCTACCTTCTAATCACTTCCTTGCAATACGATTTGGAGTAGACCATTTCTTACGCTGCTGAAATCTTAAATTGCTTCTTCATGCTGACCCATACTCATCTCTCTCCTTTTCTGATACATGGAGGCCGTGGTGGGGGGATCAAGGGAGTGGTATCTGAAACTTGATTTCTGAGGTTCATTCACATCCTGGCTCTGCACCTCCTGCCCATGGAACATAAACACTATGTTCTTCAACTGCCTTATCTGCAGGAGGAATTTAAATAATGCAATCTCATAGGGTCATTTTGAGATTAAAAGCCAGCATTCGGCCGGGTGCAGTGGCTCACGCCTGTAATCCCAGCACTTTGGGAGGCTGAGGCGGGTGGATCACAAGGTCAAGAGATTGAGACCATCCTGGTCAACACGGTGAAACCCCGTCTCTACTTAAAATACAAAAAATTAGCTGGGCATGGTGGCACGTGCCTGTGGTCCCAGCTACTCGGGAGGTTGAGGCGGAAGAATCGCTTGAACCTGCGAGGCGGAGGTTGCAGTGAGCCGAGATTGTGCCACTGCACTCCAGCCTGGGTGACAGAGCAAGACTCCGTCTCAAAAAAAAAAAAAAAAGCCACCATTCATGAAAAGCACTTAGGAGAATTCCAGATATATCACAGGAAGTCTGGCAATGTTTGTTCCTCTTATTAACTTTGGCCTTTTTTCAAAGTCCAGAGCAAAAATCCTCTCCTTTGAAAGGCCATACTTGACCATTGCAATCTACAGAATCATCTGCACCTCTAGATTTTCTCTGATTTTCACAGAAGCTACTTGGCATTTTTAACATATCTTATATTATCATCTAATCATTTACCTGTGTGTGTGTCTGTGCATGTGTGTATGTGGTTTCTTAATTAGATTGTAAGCTACTTGAGAGTGGAATGCATTCAAATAGTTTTCTCCAACTCTTAGTGTAATTAATATAGTCCTTTTCAAATAGTAAGCTCTCAATGCGTATTTGTAGACTGGGACATTTAAAAATGTTTGGATACATAGCCATAGTGATGGTACAAATTATAAGTAAATTAAGGGGCATTTTCAATTTGCCCCGTGTTTGGTTTACCTGAGTCTAGCATTTGAATGGCAGCCTCAGTCAGATTCTAGGCAGAACATCCTGGGTGAAGTAGGGACAAACACTACATGTGTTTGACAATTGTGCTATCTTAGATAAACTTTTGAGGGCAGCCACCATATCTTCCTCCACTCAACTTTTTAATATCCTAAAGAAATCTATTCTTAATAATCAATTGGAATTAAAGAGGAGCACAGACATTTCAAATTAAATATCTTAATTAAACGCACATCTGAGAACCTTAATTTAACATATTACCTAAAGCTCTATGCTCTCAAGACATCTTAATTTACACTGTGTATAATCGCACCTTGTTCTTTCACTTCAGGCAGTAAATGGAGCGAGTATCTCCTTGTATTCTTAATGGAGATTAAAATTTCTGTTACACAACAATATCACACGTGCAAGCAGTCTTCATTTATTTTCAAGTATACATTGTTTATCCCAGGCAGATCGTTAAGACTTTTTTTAAAAAAAACATTTGAGGCACTCAAGACAAGCAATCATAAACAAACAAAAGAGTATGCATTACGATTATAGATTCAAGGATAATTAATGATGATTAAGTTTAACTGGAGTTAAAGTCACCTTAAAACTCCAGTGAAACTAAAAAACAATTCTATTTCTCTTCGAGGAAAAAAAGACTCTTTTGCTGCTGGCCAGTAATACAGATAATAAAATAATATAGGAAGACATAGTAAATTGTGTATTTTCGGCTTTTTGTAAAGTTAACTTTATATTTGCATGCTAACTTTAAAAAGCGAAGAAAAAACCTTTTTCACATATGATTAAAAATAAGTATGCAGGACATTTGCTTCCTATTAGCTAAAACTTCCTTTCTCTTTTCCCCTCACTCTTTCTTTCCTTCCTTCCCTCCTTTCTTCCCCTTTCTTTTCTTCTTTCCTTCCTCTTTTTTTCTTCCTTCCTTCCATCCTTCCTAATGAACCATTTACTCTACAAATCATTCAGTAAATCATTTTGATATAATTTCCACTGCTTTGGCAATAGAAACATTTTTTATTGAAAGTAGTTAGATAAAGTGGAGAATCAGGGAAATTAAAGATTATGCTCAAGTATAAGAAGCTAAATGATTTGAAAGAACATTCTGACAACCAGTCCTGCCACCTCCATTGGGCCAATAAGACATTCCTGGGTGTCTTGTGTGAGGACACCAGGAAACAAATAACAGGTGATAAAGAAAAGTCCTCAGACATTGTCATAGACAAATGTACTAGAATAACAAAAAAGCAAAAAAAGTAGAAATATTCATATGCATAAGTTCTCACATAATGAATGCCATTTCTGATATTATTGCAGACACGTTTTATGCCTAGCATAAAATGATAAAGCATGAATATGATCTGAGAACCTGAAGGTGTAGCGTGCATGCAATAGAGAATTAAAACGTTTAAATAAATACCTAGAAACTATTTTCACCTATTTTAAATATTTTCCAGTTTTCTTCAGATGTCACACCATGCAATTCATTTAGATAGACTGGTTTGCCTAATGTTTATGCAGTTGGGTGATGGGTTATTTTTCCTCAGTGTTACCATGAACCTTTAAAAAGGATTATATCCTACCAGCAAGCTAAGAATGATGTTTAAACATGGCTTTCTCAGCATTTTGATTGAATTTGAGTATCTCTCAGGAATAAAATATTTGATCGGAAAACTTTGGGATTATGCTTCAAATGCAATGCAGAAACATTTCTTGCAGCCAATGGGAGACATGAAATTGCTAAGAACAGGTGCATGATGACCTTGAGAAGAATATGTATTGCCAGTAGCCAAAATGTCCCATAATATGAAAACTGGAAATGGACCTCTCATTGACTAGGCTGGAGTAATTTCTGAAGCCTTGGAAGGCTTTCATTTGGTTTTAGATCCTATAATATTTGCCACCCTAGAATAGCCATCCCCTATTCTATTTCCCTCAGGAAGATGCAGCCCAATGCCATATAAAATACAACGCTAATACTTCTTGAAAATGACCGACAAATTGCATCTCTTAATAGGCTGAAAATAATCAATGGGGCATTGAAAGGTGCCATGCCTGAGCTGCCTGACAACGCCAATACTAAAACAATCCTACAGCACAGGCAGAATGAGGAATGCACCCAAATTGACCAAGTTCTCTTCGGTAATCAGTTAAGTGATATTAGTACACATTTCTCAAATAAAAATCATTACCTATCATTGAAAACTCCCATCGTGAATTAGGTTGTTATTTGTCTAGCACAAAGCATCACGCAAAATAACTGCCCTTTGTCACGAATGATGAACACTTCCTCCATAAAAGAAGATACGGCTCTCTGGAAATCCTGAAACATTTTTCCTTTAAGAGGGTACTCCAGACTAATTTGTGGAATGATGAGGTCGTTGGTCTTGGGCCTTTGCTCACTTTTTATTTCTCTTCTTTAATCTCATTCTCTTCATTTTCTTTATTACTAAGAGGGAGGCAAACTCACAAAAAACCTGTTATCTATTATCCTTGTTCCAAATTTTGCTGGTTCTCAGTCCCCAGGGTTTGAAGTCAATATGTTTGGTAATGACTTTTTACAAAGAAAAAGGAAAAGGAACAGAGATTGGATTTCAAGTGTTATGATAAATGCATATCTGAACTTTTAGCTGGGTTTGGCTTGAACTCAGCATCAATTGTATAGAAAGGCATATAGTCTGAGAAACTGAAATCGGACAGAACATTAAATAAAATGCCATTTTTCTTTCTCTTCCTCTCTCTCTCTCTTTCATATTCTCTCTCTCTCCTCATGTACGCACATGTGCACACACACACACACAAACACACACACACACACAAACACATGCACACATTTGTCCCTAATCTGATGGCAAAAAAACTCAGGGAGCTACTTAAGTATGTTGTAAACAAAATGCAGTGGATAAAAGAGTTTTCTATCAGTTCGAGAAGCCTTCTAAAAGAAAGTAGAAGGAGCTGAATCCAGCAAGAACTAGGATGTAAAGAAGACAGCATGAGTTTATATAGCTCATGCTTTTTTGTCCCCTTTCATTGATTTACTAATCGGTTTCAAATTAGCTTTATTGCCTGCATTTTGTTGGCATATCAGGGTGAAAATCTATGTAGAAGACTGTTCTGTCTTTAAAAAATATGCTAAAATGTGTTGAAACCCCTATTGGCAAAAGGAACTCTAAATGCAATGTGTTTTGGAAATACACAATCCAGTAAAACCATTAATTTGTTTTGTGTAAGCCCTATGTAATAAGGGGGATTAACTGATAGTATTCCTTAAAAAGAAAAAATAAAATATGAAAAGTATCAGTTTCACCTGTTCCTGCTTGTGAATAAGACGGCTTTTGAGGAAAACCCAGGAAATATTATTGTATTTTGAAATTAAAGTGTAGATCTTCTTCTTTTCTTCCCCCAACTATTTCCAAGTATTTTATTCTTTCTTTTCTGGAGGATGTGTGTGTGTATGTGTGTGTGCATATGTATTATGTGCATGTGTGTGTACGTGTGTGTGTGTGTGTGTAAACGTGTGCATAATTATGTGAATCTTTTGTTTTTTTCCTCTTTGGAAACCAAAGTTTTCCAATTGTCAGAACCAGCTTGGGTTTTAGCATCTTCGGTGCCTGGTCAGAGCCAATAAGTTCATGTCCACACTGGAATATTCCCATATTGGTTGGATTTCATATTTTCACCTCAGATGTAAAAAGCACAGCGTTTTCCAGGAATGCACAGATAAAGGGCCCCATGGATCAGCTGGCCTAGCTCTTGAGAGACATGACCCTTAGCAGCTTAGTTGCCTGCTATCTCCAGCGCTTCAGGGAACTCTTGCAGCATCCCACAGCCCTGAGTTCTCTGGGGTTGTAAACCGGAAAGAGGGTGTGGAGTGGGTCTTTTTCCATCTGAGTGCTAATAGTGATTTTGCTCCCAAAAGTTAGGTATTCTGTGCTAGAACTGAGGTTCTGTCCTCCAAAGCTGACACCTGACAATGTGCGTCTGATGCAGGTGCTCAGTGGTGCAAGCTCTGAAAATAGGGATCATCTGTTCAGCAGCTCATCCCACGGACCTGTTTCTGCTTTAGTGGGAATATTTGGAGGCACAGCTCAATGTATGCACTGACAAAGTAGATCAGATCAGAGAAAAAATATCTCAAGTTGCTAGATACACTTGAAAAGAGAAAGCAAAACACCATTTCATCCAGGCATTTGGCAGATGTCTCTTCTCTGGTCTGAAAGCAAACTAGAGCAGAGCTGTGACATGAAAGGCCCTTAAGCTCCTGCTGAAGATTTGTTATTAATTAAAAATTCAGCAAGGGAAATCTCAGGTTCTTTAAAGCAATGCTTTCTCTATTTCCCCATATGAGGATGAACTCATAAATTCTATTTTATGATACTCATATCGATGGTTTGGGAGAACGAATTAATTGTTGGGGGAACAAAGTGGGTAAGTGAACACAGAAAAAAAGTCTTACCAAAAGAACAATTAAATGAGATAGGTCATATGATCAGGGTTGAATATACTCCTGGTGATTCTCCAGGTTCCTTTCTTTCAGTAGGAGGGAACTCGGGGAAAGCACTACTTTCCCAAGGATTATTATTTAAGTCTACAAGCATATTGAAGAGTTGAAGGTCTGAAAATCAAAATTTGAGTGATTATTAGGGAATTAAGATTTCCTTCAGCTAGCCCTTGTCATAATTCAAATTGCCTCATGGTTCTAGTAAGTCAAATTCCAGTAGTTCTCATTTCCCACCTTTGCTTAATTCAGTTTAGTGCTTTGCAAGAGACTTTTCAATCCTAGAATTTTTTGGTAGTATAATGAAGAGAATTGAAAGATCCAAAACAACAATAAAATAAATCAGTAATATTTTACAATGCCGTCACTACTAAAGTAAAATCATGTTTCCTGTGATCAACAGATCATCAATAGTCACGGTATGTTTTCCCTTTGTCCAAATTCAGCACTTTATGAGTTTCAGTAGAAACTTTTAATAACCTAATCATGACATTTTAAACTTCAGGATGTCAGGTTGTAGGTTCCAATGTGAACATGCTTTCTTTAGTGCCAGTTTAGTTTCAGAATTTTGGCCTGCCTGGATCATATAACAAATGCAACCCCAATCCTTTATTTTATCATGCTGACAAAGTTGTATCAAAAATAAAGTTTTAGTCTGAGCACGGTGGCTCATGCCTGTAATCCCAGCACTTTGGGAGGCTGAGGCGGGTGGATCACCTGAGATCAGGAGTTCAAGACCAGCCTGGTCAACATGGTAAAACCCATTCTCTACTAAAAAATAAATAAAATAAAATAAAATAAAATTTTATACACTGATGGGTTTATGAGGTAGATGTGGAATACTAACATATCTCTGCTTACAGAGAAGTCTAAAGTACTTAATTAATGCACAACATGATTCATGTGGATGGTAATTCTTTCTACACTGCCAACACTTTTGCATACCTGCTGTAGAGGAACAAAAGCACATAAAAGAAGGGAAAGGTATGAAATTAGGACATGTCCTCTTTGAGAGAAGAAGGGAGAGAGAGGAGATAAGAAATTAGAAGGAGCTGAATCCAGCAACAACTAGGATGTAAAGAAGACAGTTTTTGTGCCTTCTAGCCTTGGACAGTGGGAAAATGCTGAGGTTACAGATAGAGGCAGATTTGGCAAAAGTTATGGATTTGTGTTTTGAAGAATTGACAGCTGAGTTTATATATCTGAAAAACAAGCGGTGAGAAGTAAAAGCACTTTCTAAGTTTTTCTGTTAATAATTCTGAACAAAGTGCCATGGCTAACCAACAGAAAATTTTATAGAATTTTACCTAAAACTTGTCAAAAAGTACATAAAACAGTTGCATCTTCATTGGCCTGGAATTCTGCTATGTGTATTCTGGAAGTCTCTCTCCCTCTTTTGTGTTCCAGGCATACAATTTCCTTTTCTTTAGACAAATAGTGTTAGGAGTTGTGTGTGTGCATGCATGCGTGTGTGTGTGGATGTGTGCATGTGTGTGTGTGCTTTTAGACACTATATGAATGGAGTAATTATGTATATGTTTTTGTTTCATTTTCTACATGAATTGTAGCATGCTATAATCACTATTTTGTAGTTGGCTTTCTTCATTTCTACTTCTCTTTCTATGAGTTTATGTGCCTGTTTTATACATATTTTTAAGATACTGTTAATCTTTTGTAAGATAAGATATTAAAATATCTAATCTCTAATGGAGAAATTTTAGAAATTCCAGTATTTGGATGCAAAAATACATTTAATCCACATTTACCTCCTATTTGCTTTCTAATTACCCTGTCTTGAATGACTACCCATAGACTTAAGCAGATAAAATAAGACAGTGGTTGAGAACATGGGCTATAGACCTAACTAGCCATGGTAGATCAGCCTGGGATGTGTGCTGCTCAAACCACCCAAGAAAACCTGCTGTGAGGACTGAAGTAAGCTCACAGCCTCCAACTACAGTGCTTTTGGATAACTGCAGCACATGCAAACTGAGGCTATGCTTTCCTTGGGCAGCTTAGCCAATGCCTAACCATGACAGCATATGGCAGCTGGCCATTCTTGCTCACCATAGAACCCATCCAAAAGCAATCTTTGAGCTGGACCTTCCATTGGGCTGACTGAGACCTTTTCCAAGCTATATCATACTGTCTGAGACTGCTTCTACCCAGTCCTTTTGAGGGAATGTGTTCTCTTTCCAGGTCCACAAGGGGGCGTAGTTTCTAGGACAAGAACTTCACAGGGTCATATTTTCTCCCCCTCCCATCTGTCTTCATCCTGGAAATTTAATGGTTTATGTTTAAATTTTGTAGACTCAGGAAGAAACTAAGAGTCAGTCACTCCAGCGGAAGTTCTAAGGAACTCCTTTCATTGGCCCGGGGTCTAGAGAAGGTGGGGGTTCCTCCCAGGTTAAAAGTCCCCTTCTTCCACATGCCTTTGGACTCCATGTTTGGCTCCCCTTCCACGAACACTGTCGTGGAAGTGTTTTTCTCTATCCTGGATTTTCCCTCTGGAGTCCCCTTCCACACTCTCTCATGGAAGCCTGTCTTCCCCTCCTAAACTCCATCTCTCTCTGTATTCCCTTCCACTCAGTGTGGGAGCTTCTTTCCTCTCCTGGATTCCACCTTTTTGGATTCTCTCACTCACTCAGTGTGAGACGAGCTTTCCTTCTCTAGTTTTCCCCTTCTGGGAACCCTTTTCACTCAGTGTAAGAGCGGCTTTTCTTTCTCTCACTCAATGTGAGAATTAGCTGTTTCTCTCTCCTTCTTTTTCTCTCTCTGAATATATCACTTTCTACAAACACTTTAGACTCCAGCATTTGCTGTGCACTGCACGGTGGTTCCCCTCTCTCATTCTTGAGAGGGCAGGAGACCAAGAACCTGGAGAAACGTCCTCTCAGGGGAGCTGAGGGCACCCTGAACCCCAATATTACACTTTCTCATACCTGCTTACCTTTTGCAGGTATCAGACCAGCACCTCTGTCTTTAGCCTCTTTGAACCTACTCTTCCCCCTCTTCCTCTTTATCTTTCACAGAGTATCTTGAATATTCCTCCAATGAATATCTCGCACTTCTGCTTTGCCTGGCATCTGCTTCCTAGAGGACGCAAACTGACACACATGGCTCTTACATGTCCTAGTCTTATAAGCATGAGAATTTTTCTTAATTTCTTTCTTCTCATCACTTATTTTTATTATTGTAGAAGTAATTCATGCATAAAAACTCAAAAAATAAATTCTTAACCAATTTTACTGGAGAACCTCCTCAATTTATCTAAAAAATAATAAGAGATAAAATTCTGAGTTCTTATATGTTGGGAAAAGTTTTATTTTGATGTTGCATTTGATTGTTAGTTCTCCTGGCTACAGAATTTTAGGACAAATTCATGTCCTAGGAATTTGAAGACATTGCCTTCTAGTAAATATCACTATTGAAACATGATAATTTGAAATTCAGTCCTTTATAAATAAGCTATATTTACTCTTTGGAACTTTGAAGACTTTTTAATATAGTATGGGCTTAAAAATTGTACCGGAATATGTCCAGGGGTGGGTCTATTTTTTTTTAAATCCTGCTGAGCACTCAGTCACCATGTTTACTCTTAAGACTTGTTCATAGCTATCATCAACTCTGGGAAATTTTCCTTTATTATTTCTTTGATTATTTACACCACATTATTGTCTTTCTCCTCTCTTTCATTTCTATTATAAAAATATTAAACTTTTTGAATACTAATCTATGTGTAAGTCTCTCATATTTTTACAAAATTATTTTCAATTATTCCATATTCTATATATTTCCTCAAATTCTATTGACTTTTTAAAATGTATATTTCTAGTTCCTAAGAATTCTGTCATTTTTTGCTGCTGATTGTTTCTTTTTAATAAAATCTTTCTGTGTTTCATAGATGTAATAGTTTATCTCAATAGGTAGTTGTGACTTAGATGTGGTAATGGGTATACTTGGGTGATATATATACTTGGGTGATATATATTTGGGTGAGATATATACACATATACATATATATATGTGTGTATTTAATTGGACTCATGTTTTCCTATCACTTTTATTAAACCTCTTTCTTAGGTAATCTTTAAAATTCATAGCCTGATAATGTCTACCTAAAATTAAATATTCAACTGTTTTCCAAGGCTTCCTAGTAGTATTCTTCTAACTTGGGGTTCACTGGCTGCATACGTTCATACTTTTCTCTCCCATGACTATAACTCCTTTGCATACAAATCTACTTATATTTTAATAACCTAAGATAATATTTCCTCAAAAAACTTCACCCACTCAGTGCTCGTTTTTCCATGAATGATTAATGATGATAATTTATATAAAATTCTACTGAAAAGCACATTAAATAACAACATTGCCAGCACAGCCGCCACGTATCTCATTACACTGGAAAGCAGTACTTAGAATAAATGCTGCTACTTTAACCAATTGCAAATCATCAAAGTGGCATGTGTGAAAACACAGATAGTTAGAAAAAAAGTATTTTAATGGATATATGCACTGGCAATATTATCTTTATTTCATATAAGAAGTATAAAGTAGTCATTGAAAGTTCTCATTCTAGAAACAGCAGACTGGATTCTGATCCTAATTCAACTGTCTGCTCTTGGGCAAACTAACTTTTCTGAGCCTGTTTTCTCACAGAGTTGGTATGAGAATTACTTATAATACATATGAAGTGCTTAGTATAGTGCCTAATAAATGGTAAGCATTCAAAAATATTAGTCACTACGAATGATGAGCAGATTGGCAACCTCTCAGATAAAAAATATTTATCTATTTCCTCCCGAAAATGATTGTGCCTTGTCTTTCTTGTGAGTATGTTGCATTTTATTGTTACATCTAGAATACTTCTTACTCTGTCCAGTCTTTCTGTATACAGAGTTATTTTTCTGATTTCCCAACTGTGCTGTTAGAACCAGGAAACCAAAGATTGTCATCCTTATTGCCCAGTGTGACTAGCAGGGACCTTGCATTTTGTACTTCATTCAATGAACAAATGGTGGAGGTACAGAAGGATGGGGATATGGTTTGATAGCCATATCCAACATATCTTTCTATGCCAACACATCCTTCTATAAGGAAAAGGCGAATACTGGTAAATAAAAGGATAAGCACCTCAAGAATAAGGAGTAGCCTTGGAATCATGAGTGGCAAAGTCAAAAGAAAAGGTGCTTCATGTAGATTGAGTAAATGAGGTTAAGCATTTCAAGGCTATAAACACTCTAACTGATATATGGCAGTTGCTCTATATTCTCTAAGTACTCTAAGATATTCGTTTCTCTGAGCAGCAGCAGAATAAAAATAAACTGAGTGAAATGAAGACGGTCAGGGAATGGGCAGAGCTTTACATCACAGAATGAAGATCTTGCCCTCGATAGTAATCACTTCTGGTAATGATTGCATCAGATAGTGAGCCCCCTTCAGGAAGTAATGTGCACCTTTCCCAGGTAACCCTGGGTAAATGGATCCATCCAACTAGTGCCTCTCAGATTGAACAGGTACATGGTGACCATCAGTAGTTTTTTTTTTTCCCAGCCCTATAGCTAAAACTCTGAGCTTCCACAAGAAGTGCAAGAGATGATGAAGCAAGTCCAGGGAGGCATGGGTTAGACTCGCTAAAGCAAGAGAGGAAGGCTTAGATCCGCAGTTATGTGGATGAAAATTCTACAAATCAGTCTGACTTATTATAGAACTACAACTTCCATGCTGCGATTTGAGTCCAATTCTAAACTCATGAGAATCAGCATGTATTATCCTGGTCTTTAATGTGTTTCAAATCCAACCTTTTTCGTATTTCCATGTTACTACCATTCTGATGCTCATTAACACTTTCATCAAAGAAATGAAATTGAAAGGGTGCAATCTGAATCCAGAATTTTTCACGTATTAATGGGCTTGGCAGAAGGGAAAGGGAAATCTCTGGAAGAAATAGTTTTAAAAGTTGTTCACGTTTAAAGGCATGTCACAATTAACTTTTTAATATTACTCTACTTCCAAGTTTAAGTTGTTATTCTAAACTATCTCTGATGCTTCTCTTGTTTACTAGTTTAGCCAACAGCTAAGGTTCCTTGAGATTTAGAAACAGCCCTATCCCGATTCTGTTTCCCACTTCCTGCATCCAGTGTAGAATTGGCAGAGTGGATTGTTACGGCTCTTGGTGTGTGGAGCCTAAGGATCTCTCTGTGGGAGGCTGAGGAGGGTGTGAAGCTGCAGTACTGAGACCCAAACTGAGCTTGGATGGTAAGGGAAGGAGCCTATTAGTGTATTGCAAAGCTCCTTACTTCCTTCTTGGCAGGAGTTGTTGCTTGGACCCAGCAGGTGCTTAATGCTGTTAAATTTATGAGTAGTGAAAGCTGTTGGATTTCTTAACATCTGGGTAACATAAATTATCAGAATTTTTTTTTTGCCTGACATAGTTGGAAAGTGATTTTGAAATCCTTGAAAAGCCATTAAGTAACCTTTACTGGAATGTGTTTATTTTTGAACATTTACCTGTGTGACTGTAGGCTGTCCCTAGATGAGCTGACAGACCCTGGCTGAGCAGGAAGTGGCAGGGTCAGGAAAAGCTAGGCCACAACGGTTTTCCCTTGAGAACCTTAGGTAAGACACGCAGCACTTTTAATTTTTATATTTATTGTTTTCGGGTTTTTTTTTTTCTCTTGCTCAAAATTACCAATGAGGTAAGTGCAGAACCAAGGTATCAATTTGTAAATGATTTCCATTGGTTATTTTCCTTTTAAACTAGGTGTGATATTGAGAGCTGCTCCTTTATCTGCCTTTCTTTCCCTTCTCTCTGTTCTTTCATTACAATAGGCAATTGAGTTATTACCTGCCAGGCAGAATTTAAAAAGTAAAATAAAGTAGAAAGAAAGGAATTGATCGTTTCTATGTAGTAACAGGTATTTATATAACATTATGTTGTTGTTGTCTATGTTTGTCTGTTTCATAGGACTGATAAGTGCAAATGGGCATTTCTTAAATTTTTAGCCACCACTTATTTTAAATGATACTGTCCATAAAATGTTATCACGTTTATATTTTCATGTTGTAAACGGGACATTTTGAGCTTGAAGTATAGTGGGAGATTATTTTTCTACCTAGATTTTACTTTCGAACACAAATTGAAGTAGTATATAATATTGGCTTAAAATATTACTGTTTTCCACGCTCCCCATATTGATTACATTCTTATAACTGGAATTAGTGGATTAAAAGGAAAACAACACAACATGAAGTGTGTTCGCATATTTCACATGATGCTGTGGAAAGACTCATGGACTGTGAAAACTGTTGGTTACGACCTCAGCTTCACTCTTCCTACTCTGTGACCCTAGGTAGCCAGAGTCACAGTTTTTCTTTCTTAGAGTAGAATCTGCAGTGACGTTGTAGGTAACAGCCCAGCATCCATTGGGCCCTTGCCCTACTGATTAATAGGAATGCAGTTTGAGGACCTGATGTAGGTGAAGGGGAGAATCTGATTGTACGAAAAATTATTCTAACCCTTTTTGCTGGTAATTATTTTCATATACTAAATGCTAAATGCTATTATATATACACCCACTACAATAGATATATAGTCTTAAAACATTAGGATAATTTGCATATGTATATTTATATGTGTGTATATACATATATATGTCTTAGTGCATTATATATCACAATCAAACAAACTCAATAAAATAAATACACTTAGGCTATTGCATGTAATAGTTTGTGGTTTTCAAGGAAGAATTTAATCTGTCCAAAAACATGTTTAAGTACTACTTTACCTTACTTTGAAACTTCAGCTCTTCCAGATTTTTCATATTGACTACTTCGAAAAATTTACACTTAAAAAGATGTGTGTTTTAAGTTCAACACTTGCTCATATTTGTATGGCTGCTTGTGTCAGAAATTACATTTATTTATGGGCATATTTTAGGATGTTTTCATAAGAAGAACACAAAACAAAGGCCTTCAGATAGGATCTATAATAATGCTTCACAACCGAAGACAGTTTTCTTGGTGTTTTTGCTCCTTGAAAAAAAGAAGAACAATAATGTACCAGAGACCCCAAAGGGAAATATATTGTTAATGGAAAAACTTTCCTTCATTCACTCTTTCTATTTAAGGGAGCCCTTGATGCCAGATTGTAATGAAAACATAAAGGTCTAATACCAAATGGACCAGGAAGAAGGAGTCAGAGGAAAGGAATCCAGAAAATGCAACCACTAATCCAGATATTAGCATTAGTGGGGTTGCTTTTGTGAAAGGCAGCCACCAGAGTTTATCTTCTTCATCCTCTCTGAGGTCCCTACTCCACCATCAAGTAAAAAACAATTAAAACCTTATTTTGTCAGGTTCCAATATTTTTTATACTATTTAGATTGTGTTCACTTATAAGAAATTCTTGAGTACGAAACAACTTCCTTATGATGGTTGATTTAACTGATTTAAAGTTCAAGAAAAAAATGGGAATAAACAATATCTAAAAACAGCTTTTGTTCAAGCCAGGGAAACAGGAAAATCATATAAAGTTATTTTTGTTGTCTCATAAAAATAAACATTTTCTCAACTTGATGAAATTAAGGATACATTCTTAGAACTGAAAAAAAAAAGGGCTCCTGTGTGGCTTAGAAAATAATGGTTTACTGGTCTATCTGGAATGGGGAAAGAAGAGAGTTTTTTAAAAGGAAGAAAGAAATTACTCTCATAGAGAAGTAGAGACAGACTTCTTCATTAAAACAGTGCTTAGTGACAAATATTAGAGTAACACACATTCCAGAAGTGAATACTCTTTTGAACCATCTGTCTTGGCTTTTTTTTTTTTTTTAATAACCTTTAGGAATGCATTTTGGAGAAAGCTATCACAAAACTTCACAGAATTGTACCTCCTTCCTATGGCAGCTGCTTTGCATATTCTAGAACTTTATGTCTTTCTGGGAGGTGACACAGCACACTGTGCATGCCTGCCCTTTCACACGAGAGAAGCAAGGAGGTTGCATGATTGGAGCAATTGTTCGTCCTCTGCTTTTGCTGGCTGGTGTGCTTCCCTGAAGCCCAGCACCGTTTACCATGGATATTTGATCATATAGTCTGTGAGATAGCTTCATTAAGCCTAAGTACTTGATTGGAATTGAATGGGTTAATGTGAACTTACTCAACCTAAAGCTTGTTTGGATTATAAATGAGAATGCATCACTTTTTGGTTATGGAAGTTTCTTCTTACTTTGGATTCCCCCTGAAATGACCCTAAGCCAAAGATCAGAATGCAGATAGTTGAGTTGAGAACTTCAGGAAATACCAGTAGGAGTCAGCAGAGTGGTGCAGAAAAAGGAATACACCCAATAAAGGATGCTATAGGAGAATAGGATTAACATGGAGGGTTTACTTGGAGGGTTTGTTTTTAAGGGTTTATTTGGACTTTCATTAGTATACAATTCACTATAAATATCACAAAAATGTAATATTTTTGTATATTCTTTATTGTATGATATTAGCTGCTTACAGCAAATATTTATAATGTTGGCTCAATTTAGATCATAAGAAAACTGGAAACTCTGGAAATGAGTGTAAGATACATATCACAGTTATCCCAACTGAAGAATGTGGAGTTTTACAACAATCTTTACCAGTTATCAGTTGACAGCTGCATGAGAGCTGCATTCAGTAGGTGCTAACTCATCTGCATGTCCATCCTATTGCACACAGGCAGAATGGCACCAGGAGGGTCTGCCCGATTAACATAAGATGATCTAGAAATTATAAATATTAATACAATTTAAAAATTATATTGCAAAATCCAAATAAATGTGCAAAGCACAGACAATTAACAAGACCTATCAATAAAAAAGCAGTTAACATCAACGGCAATGATAATGAGCTAACATTTGTCACACATATAATACATAGATGAAGGAATGAGGATTATTTTTCCTTTACATTTTCTAAATTTTTTGAATTACAATACTGTATATCACTTTAGTATAAAAGTCACTATAAATATGAAAATCTCATATATTTTGTATATTATTTATGATATTACATTAGTTTCTTATAGCAAATAGTTATAATATTGGCTCAATTTAGACCATGAATAAATTCATGTCTCATGCATATGAGACAATTAAAAAAACTTTAGGTGATTTTCCTCTTTCCCTGGTTTGAACAAAAGCTGTTTTTAGGTATTCTTCATTTCCATCTTTCTCTAGAATTTTAAATTAATTAAATTGGAAGAGTTATCTAATGTTCTTGCTTTACAAAAAAAAATAGACAAAATAGCAAAATACACAGTATAAGTTCACCAAAAATCTAATTTAATAGAGGCCTCCTAGGGAGTTACATATTTCTCTAGGTGAGGTGAATATTTCTTTTTCTATTTGAAGTATTTCTTCATTTTATATATTTCACTTTTAAAATTCTATAACAATTGTACCTATCATAAATTTGTTTTTAATTTGTATTTTGGACCTCTTATACACTGAAAATAAAGAAACTATTCATCCTAAAATCAGAAATACACACAGCATACCAAACCTGCACATGTACTCTTTGAACCTAAAATAAAAGTTGGAAAGAAAAAAAAGAGGTTGTTTGCTGGCCAGAGTTCGTTTCCACACTTAATCTACATAATTATGATGTATCTTAGGCTCTTTGATTTGTTTTTAACTCTACCAATTATATGAGGACTCCACTCCCCACTCCCACCAAATTCCTCGGCCACATAATCCAATCATAAGAATATTATTCAAGAGAAACAACCATCAACATTAGAAGTTTGGGACTTATAAACTCTCCATCAAAACATTTTGAAAATTGTCAGCTTTTAAAATTTAATATATGAAGGCTGTTTTTGAATTTAAAAATGATTATACAGTAAAATGTATACATGTATACATTCAATAAAGCATGACCATTCTTGTCACAAAGCTGTTGTCATTGATTTTTAGTCCTTCATCTCCTAAATAGTAAGAGTTTTCCCCTAAATCTTTTAATCTTTTTTGATAAGGAGCTGTTTGTCCAGTAGGAATGTCTTCTCACCAGAACTGAATAGTTTGGGTGTCACTGCTGTTCTCTACTTTTTTATTGTCAAAGTCAAATGTTAGCAAGTGCTAGCCAAAGTTACATCTGTTAGATCACAAATCTCAATTTCAGTCAAGGTTGCATTAAACTGCCATGATCATCTTTAGCTTTAAGAACCAGCTGATTGTTTTACATCATGTTCTTTACATGACTCAAAGCCTTCTGGCTGGAACCATGGAGAGGAGACTTACGACTAGCACCACTGTGGTGGCAGAGCTGGCCAAGAAAACGCTCACTCTCTGTTCTCCGCTCCAGTGTCTAGGGAGCAATATTCAGGTGATCGCTGCAGCAATTTCTTTGTGCCTCTTTAGTTTCTCCTGCTCCTTTTCTGTTAGAGCTCTGATCTCCTTCTTGGGGGGATTTCACAGACAGTGTAAACAGGCAGGGGGGCATTCTCTAGCATCTCCTTGTTTCTGCCCTCTCCCTCTATTTTATCATTTTTCTGCCCAACCATGAAATGCTGGTGCTTCTCAGGTGCTGTCCCAGGCTGTGCTAGAACAGGAATACCTGTCTGTGGGTGATGTCATGCAAGCCCAGTAAAGGACTGGTCCAGACCGCAATGGAACAAGCACAGGATGGCCTGTATCCATTTCCTTCTTGTCTCCTCCAGCAGCTAGGCACTTGGCTCATCCCTGGAGCTTTAAAATTCTGTGCATTCCTTTGTAATCACCCTATCATTCTCCTCTTCTCTGTCCAGTCACCCACACAATTTAAAACTGTGTAAGATTCCTAGAGATCATCTGATTTGAGTCCTTTTTAAAAATTTATATATATATATAGTATTGCACTTTAGGTTCTGGGGCACATGTGCAGATCATGCAGGATTGTTGCATAGGTACATACATGGCAATGTGGTTTGCTGCCTCCATCCCCTGTCACCTATATCTGGCATTTCTCCCCATGTTATCCCTCTCCAACCTCCCTGCCCCTCACTGTCCCTCCCCTATTCACCCCCAACAGACCCCAGTGTGTGATGCTGCGCTCCCAGTGTCCATGTGTTCTCATTGTTCAACACCTGCCTATTAATGAGAACATGCGGTGTTTGATTTTCTGTAAACTGTGTTCTAGATGTTGTTGCTGGGGCCAGTAGAGGGAGCAAAGAAAGACATAGCTTCTGGATCCCAGCTTCTAACTCTGCTTCTTCCATAGTGGCTTTGTTTCTCTTCTATATTCTAGCCTGTTTCACAAGATTTTAGTTGAACGAAGTGTGTCTTGGCCAGAGAAACAGCTCGCAAACCACTAACTTGGTCCATGTCATTGTCAGAAAGCAAATTTGATGAAGTGGTATTTTTTCCAAAATCATATGACTCAATTGTGGCAGAACTAGGACTAGAACCAAGTTTGGTTGGGTAATATTTTTACTCTACCCTCCTGCCCTTTCTAAATGTATTTACACTTTAAACACCAGCAGAAATTTAACCCAAAGGAAGAAACAAACAAATGCAATGAGAATTTCAGGCAGAATATGATGATGTCTCGGTAAAAGAGAAATTTTGAAACTACTGAGGTCTCTTGAGTCGTTAATGAATGGTCCTTCTTTGATCATGATATCAAGATGGGAATAAAGAATGCTTATCTTTCTATTTTTAAAATAGGATATAAATGGATATTAAAATGCAAAAATAGTACATTTTTGATACTTATCTATATAATCCACTTGACCAAATTCTAGATTTGGTTGGATCAAATAATTTGAACAAAGGCAGAGAAATTTTGAAAAACGTGTGTATGTGTGTGTGTGTGTGTGTGTTTTCATTGCAAATCTCAAATTCTAAGTTAATTTGTCTGAAAATATGATGCCTGATTTTTCCAGGCATTTGACAATATTCATCCATGCTTTATAACTATCACAAAACAATCTTTTATTGGTCTGATATTGAATTAACCAACAAGAAAACACTGTTCCATTGAATTTATAATATTTAAGAAGACACGTGGAAAGGGAGGGGAGAGCAAATTGGCATAATGGGTTTCAAATTGAATTTCAAAATTTTCAGATAAATAACTTAAGATATCACTGTGGAATTTAAACTAATCTTCCATGGTATGAATATACTACAGTTTGTCTAAACATCCACTCCTTAATGAACATCTGACTACTTTCCCATTTGGGGATGTCACAAATGAAATCCCCAGGAGAAATAAGGTGTGTTTTTTGAGACCTACAGCATAGCCTGGCAAATATAGTTAATAATAGTGTATTGTGTATTTCAAAATTGCTAAGAGGGTAAGTCTCAAATGTTCTCACCACAAAAAAATTACAAGTATTTAAAATAGTGGATATAGTAATTAATTTAATTATTTCACATTGTGTTTATAAATACTAGCATCATTTTGTACTTGATAAGTATATACAATTATAAATTGTCAATTTACAGTAAAATTTAAAATACAAAAAGAAAACTGAGTCAAGAACATTTCTCCCACCATACATTTTCAAAATATTTTATGTATAATTTTTTTTTTTTTAGCAAAAGGGTCAGACAAAACCTATGCCTCAATATTACAGAAATTAGATCTCTATGTAGTAAATTTGAACTGTTAATGTGCTATGTATAGATGTTATTATTGTAATACTATTTATCAATGTTATTTGTATGACTTTCTCCCAGTTATTCCATACCACTACTCTCAATTAATTTGCTACCATTTCCTTAATATCCACTAAAAGAACACATTAATTTCTACCTTTGGATTTTGCTCATAGCTTTATAGCAGTCACAAGTGTCACTTACATACTTTCTTCAAAATATTCACTATGATATTTCCAGAAGTTTGAGAAATTTTAGAAGACAAACCCAGGGCAACATGAAATCATAGCTATAAAAGCAACACAAAAATGTGAGTTGTTGAAGCAGTACAAAAGGATTCAAATTTACTTGTTTTTAATTCAATTTGTGAGTGATCAGATAACTAGGAACCATTATAGACTATTATACCAAATATTAGAAATAATCTTTCAAAACTCCTCTGCCATTGTCAATTCTCCCTTATAGTATCAGAGGGGTTTCTATATTAAATAATAGCAAATGATTTTAGATAAAATGTTTCTGCAATAGTTAATCATAAAAAATAATGTTTTGCTACATGATGCATTGGTCATTTAGAAAAAGACAATTCATGACTAATATGTCATTATGAAAGTTTTATATGCTTACTATTGACTACAAATATTACTAATATCCCAAACCTTTTTGTTTTAATTTTAAGAAACTCAATTTCCAGTAACGGTGTCTTGTCACATTCATAGATCAGCCACTGTAACCTTTACATCAAGTTGTATTATATGTTATTGTATTAACTGTGCCGCGTCATCTGTTGGCTGAATGAATCTTAATTGGTAAATAATTTTAGCTTCATTTTATTATAAATGTGATTCTTAAAATATTCAAGGAAAAATACTACTATGATCTGCTAATATTTATTTGATTATATGTTTATATCCAAGTTTTGTTTTCCCTGATATGTGTGAGAAGGCTACTTTATTTTGTTTTTCACCAGGTACTAGTCAACAATAACTTTTGGATTAAAAACCCTTGATTACATAAATTGAAGGCAGAGTAAAGCACTATGGTAGCTTCTTAGAATACAGGGGAAGTTAATGGTTTAAGTTGCTTGAGTCCTAAGCTGACAGATGTGTATTTTCTCCAACAGGGAGAATATCGGACATGGTGCCATTGCAAGTTTATTCACTCATTCAATTAATTAGTTAGTAGATATAATGGAGTACCACTCTGTGTCAGGTAATGTGAAGGGAGCTATGCACATTTTGGTGAATAAAACAAACATGGTCCTTACTGTCAGAGAGTTTGCAAATTAATGTAAGAGAGTGGTAACAGATAAAGAAATGAACAAATACATGTATAACTGTAATTTTTAGGAAGTTCAAACGAAGGAAATAAGCAGAGTAAGTGATAGAAACTATTGGTCTGGTGTTGGGAAATGGAGAAGTCAGGGGTTGTATTTCATAAGCACTCTCTAAAATATTACACGTAAGTAGAGATCTGAGGGATGAGAAAGAGCTAGGCACATTGCCCAGGAAAAATCACAGAATCTTCCAGTTTACCTGCAAGTATAGTTCTAGAGATAAGTATCTGGTAACATTTTTGCCCATGAGCTTGGATGAGTTTTGATACAAATGAATGACCATCATTTATTCACAGTATGAGATGGTAGTTAAAATGGTAAAAACTATGTTGTAAATCATGCTATAATTCAATCCTACTTTTTATATCTCAACACATGTATAATCCCATAAAATGCAGGATGGAACCCTAGAACACTTGGTAGTTGTAGAAATGGAAACGTCCCTACATTTCCCCCTATTTGAAGAAGACTGAAAAGAAGCAGCTTGGAGTCTCCTCCTGAGCTGGAAAAGTACATAAGCCACCCCATGACAGTGTTTTCAAAGGCTCCTTTGCTGAGCCACTTCTCCCCAGGATTTGTGCTAGAAACATAAGAGAACTTACAGAGAGAACAAAAAACAATGAAGAGGAAATTATTCTGTTTGTTTTTTGGTTTTAAAATGACAACTTTTAAAGCCAATCTTAATTCAGGAAAGAAAATGTGATTTTTTTTTTCTTTTTTTTCTTTGTTCCCGCAACTGCCCAATAATCATGCTCAATAAAAGCACAGCAAGTGCCCTACAAATGGCTTCGCTTTATGATCTTCACAAGTAATTTCATGTGTCTAAACTTTGCTTTTCCATCTTTAAGATCTCTAAGGTCCTCTCAGATCCAAATAGTAGCTACTGTTTATTGTGTACTTACTACATGCCAGGACTAATGTACATACGTTATTTCATTTAACAATAATATAACGCTATACTAAAGATAGTATTAAGATAGTATTACTCTCATTCTACAGATAAGAAAACAGTCTCAGAAATACTAAGCCACCTTCTGAAAGCCACACATTAGTAATTGACAAAACTGAATTCAAACTCAAACCCATGTTCTTAACCACCCCGCCAATGATTCTTAAGTTCTATGGGCTGTGTTCACACCATAGCTGGGTTCTACTTCTTTGAGAGTCTTAAGGGAGTCACTACTAACCTGATATTCCTTTTTTTTTGAGACGGAGTCTCACTCTGTCACCCAGGCTGGAGTGCTGTGGCACTATCTCGGCTCAAGGCAACCTCTGGCTCCTGAGTTCAAGTGATTCTCCTGCCTCAGCCTTCTGGATAGCTGGAATTACAGGCACATGCCACCATATTCCCAAGTTGCTGGGATTACAGGTGTGCACCACCACTCCTGGCTAATTTTTTATTTATTTAGAGATAGCATCTCACTATGTTGCTCAGGCTGGTCTCAAACTCCTGGGCTCCAGCAATCTTCTGCCTTAGCCTCCTAAAGTGTTGGGATTATAGGTGTGAGCCACTGTACCCGGCCCTGGTTGCATTATTAATTATTAGGAACATAAGATACCTCCTGTCTCCTATGATTTGATCTAATCTTATAAAACTGACTTTTCCAATATACAACAAAAATGTGACCAGCCATTTTAGAGAAATAACAAAGTTGCATCCAAAAGAATACTTGCCTTTCTGAACTCAATTTTGAAATAATTTTCTTTATTTCACTTCGGTATTGATATTCCTAGAGCTTGGCTTGGCACTTCTAGAGGGTCAGTTAAATTATTGTTCCACTTTTAAATTATAACATTTTTAGCCTATTTATTGTGATTTATTTATTTATTTATTTATTTTGCTTAATCCACAACAAGTGCAGTCTCTACACCCTAGGTCAGTCATTATGGCTGCTTTGTGGTGAGTACCTGTTGACATATTGCATATTGAAGACAGTAGTTGCAAGGAATAGTTAGGCTCTAAATTGAAGTTCTGTCCCGCAGTTATCCTTATCAAACTTCAGAAGGAATTTGCATTCAGATTTCTAACAGATGCCCTAGTGCTGGTTCAATCCATGCTTCCATTGCCAACATCAACTATAGTTTAAAATACAGCAAGGCATCAATACATAGTGATTAAGGGCACAAAATCTGCAGCTAAACCCTCTGGGTTCAAATCCTGACTTTAGGTTTTTAAACCACCACATTTTGGTCATCTCATCTGCAAAAGAGGGATAATACCTCCCTCAAAAACAAAATAAATGAAGACACAACAGTGAAGTCCTTGCACCTGGTAATAATCCAAGAAATACTATAATATTATCTTTATTTTATTATTATTCAAAATGAGATATGATTGCATATCCCAAGCTGTGTTTTACAATGTTTTTCTTTTCCTTCTTTTCATGATGTTCTCATTTCCTTTCTTTTCCTTTTTTTTTTTTTCTTGAGACAGAGTCTCACTCTGTCACCCAGGCTGGAGTGCAGTGGCGTGATATCGGCTTACTGTGAACTCCGCCTCCTGGGTTCAAGTGATTCTCCTGCCTTAGACTCCTGAGTAGCTGGGATTACAGGAGTAAGTCACCATGCCTGGCTAATTTTTGTTTTTTTAGTAGAAGCGGGTTTCACCATGTTGGCCAGGCTGGTCTCAAACTCCTGACCTCAGGTGATCTACCTGCTTCAACTTCCCAAAGTGCTGGGATTACAGGCGTGAACCACCACACCCGGTTTCACTTCCTTTCTTCTTATTCATCCCTTCCTTCTTCCCACCATCCCTCCCTCCTTTCCTTTCCTTCTTTCCTTCCATCCTTCCATTTTTTCCTTCTCAATGATTGAGTTTTGAGTGAATCCACTATTGAGGAGAGCTTGTATATAAATCTCCATAACTTCTGACCTAGCAGTCCAGCTGCTATTCTTTATTTTTGTGAAGTGTGGGAGCATTTCAGGGGAAATATAGAATGTTTTTTCATTTATCATGTGCTGAAGCATGAGGCTCACCTCAATAGAACAGATACGAGCTATTCCCAGTTGCTACGCCATGGCAACATTAATCTATTAAAAAGGCAGCTATATTGGGAGCAGAGGAGTCCCAAGATAAAACATGATCTTTGCATCAGCGTTTGTTTTCTAATTAGGATTGCTCAGTGGTACTGTTTATCCAATAATTTAGTTAAATTTCATTTCTAAAGTATAAATATCCTCTGAAGGCACACAGGTGAAGTTAAATCGATAACTGCATTATTGTAAATTACCTCATAATTATATATTGATGAACAGAATTAGGTCTTATAATATCCATTTTCCATATCACTTCATATTTCAGACAACTTACTGGCAAGTTGCATTCTTATGGTTTTTTTTTAAACAAAGCTTTTTTTAATATAAAACACAGTTCTCCATTTTAAAGAAACATGATTTCAGCATAGCATTTCTTCTCTTGTTTAAATATTTTATCACTGGAAATTCAGGATACCCAACTCAGATCTTGCTTTTTAAAAATTTCTCAGGGAATTTTATATAAAATAATTTTTAATGAGTTATAAGAAAACAGCTGCATTCTGTTCTATGTTTCTAGGCCTGGCCAGAGAATACCAGGTGACTGTAAAATGTCATGGTATATCAAGTCAGTCTCATGTGTCCTATTACCCTGGCCATCAGCTTAGAATGTTCTCTTTACTGACCTCGCTTCCATCTATGGTCTCTTCCTTCCATCTGCTGTTTATCATGAACTTATTGATGCTGTGTGTCCCAGGATGTTCAGAATCATCTGATTTAAAATATTCTGTCCCATTTTCAGTAAAAGTAGCCCAATATTTAGTGAGAAAACACAGTCACTGAGCATATACCTATGTACTCATTAGAGTATCACTTGTTGGTCACCTGGAGTACAAACTCATGGCATGGATATAGCTTTTGTATGAGTCTGTTCTGTACTGACTTTGTCCCTCTTTGGGGAAAGACACTAGGAGGATGTGTATATAGAAGAAAGAGGCCGGGCGCAGTGGCTCACGCCTGTAATCCCAGCACTTTGGGAGGCCGAGGCGGGTGGATCATGACGTCAAGAGATCGAGACCATCCTGGTCAACATGGTGAAACCCCGTCTCTACTAAAAATACAAAAAAAAAAAATTAGCTGGGCATAGTGGTGTGTGCCTATAATCCCAGCTACTCAGAAGGCTGAGGCAGGAGAATTGCCTGAACCCAGGAGGCGGAGGTTGCGGTGAGCCGAGATCACGCCATTGCACTCCAGCCTGGGTAACGAGCGAAACTCTGTCTCAAAAAAAAAAAAAAAAAAAGGTACCGATCGAGCATAGACAGACTCTTCCTTGAATCTGTTTCAGCAATTAGTAGATTTTCTTTTTTTCTCCTAGCCAAGTTATTTAATCTCTTCCTATATGAAATACTCCTTCTTTTTGATCTGTTTTGGTTTTTAAATGAAATGACATATTCATGACTAGTCTTGGTCCTTAACACTTAGTGGGTGCTTAACACATGATAGGTTTTATTATGGATAACAATAATTAGTGTAAGCTCAGGATGTAAATAAAACTGCCTTTTGTTCACTATCACATTGCTTGTGTCAACAGGTCTCATCATGAAATATTGGTCATCATTACTATGAGACATATCTGTGGTTAATGATACTAGTGTGATCCTAAAATAGGATTCCTCAACTAGGTATGATCATCCATCCATTCATTCCTTAAATATATCAAGCAAAATCTTCAGGGTTAGCTGTTCTTTTTGACCAAACCATCTATAGGGATTCTGAAGTGAAGCTTGGTGAAGAACCAAGCAGTCAAATATTTGAACAGGGGTTGACAGTCTTAGGTGTAAAGAAATTTCCTCTTCCTTCATGGTAATTAGCAAGAAAGTTCTATAAAAGTTACAATGTCAATTACTGGAAATGTGCATATCGGGTGTCCCATGTAGGACCAATTCCAAGCAGTAGAGATAATGCCTCAATCTGCTTTTTGAAATCCAGACTGATTTTCCAAATCATTTTTAAATAAGAGGCCTCAAGTCATATATAAGGGACAAGAAAAGTTATGCCTCAAGAGCAGCTATCAACTTAAATTAAAGAGGGGTAAGAAGTAAGCTCAGGGGACAGAGAAGATAAATCTAACAGTAAATAGCCTTGCTTACCTCTGAGATACCTAGCAAATGCTGCCTTTTTGAATTTTGTGCAATTAGTTTAGTACTTCAATTACCTAGATATTTTTAAGTTCATCAGGCTCTTGAATGATTTTTCATTAATTTACATTGAGTTATAACAAATGCAGGAATCTTTATATTTAAAATGCATGAGAAAATGCAAAACATATCTCTATTTTGACTACTAAAAGGCTAGTTTATGAGGATAACTTTTTGCCATATCTTATTAATTGTAATGTGTCTTTAAGTATGCCACGTGGAATAGTTCCAATGTAAAACGGAAAGGAAATCTGATATTATATTGTACCTTAATGCATTCTGTATTCTGTGGGGAAAGATGCAGAATATATTACAAAGAGAAATGAAGACCTGTTTGAAAATTAAGCATTAATTAATTTATTCATTCATTTATTTCATCACACTCTTATTTAACAAACATTTATTGAAAGTCTTCCTGTTAGCAAGGTGGGTGTTCTATCTAAATTCTATGAAGAACAAGACAGACAGGGTCTGTCTTCTCACAGATCTTACATTTTAGTGAGGGTAAAGTTGTTAATAAGTAAGCAAATAAAAACAAAAGGTCAGGCTCAACTAATGCTGCCAAAAGCGACTTTTCTCTTTTTTTTGAGATGAAGTCTTGCTCTGTTGTCAGGCTGGAGTACAGTGGTGCGATCTCTGCTCACTGCAACCTCCGCCTCCTGTGTTCAAGCAATTCACCTGCCTCAGCCTCCTGAGTAGCTGGGATTACAGGTGCGCACCACCACACCTGACTAATTTTTGTATTTTTAGTAGAGACCGGGCTTCACCATGTTGGCTAGGATAGTCTTGATCTCTTGACCTGGTGATCCGTCTGCCTCGGCCTCCCAAAGTGGTGGAATTACAGGCATGAGCCACTGCGCCCGGCTGCAACTATTTTTAAAGCAAAATTTCATTGTATTCAAGTCTAGCAAAGAGTCACAAAAATATATTAAAGATTGTTGACATGTTAAGGTTATTCATTCTTTCTATTTTTATGAATAAATCAAGTAACCTTGTATTATTTTAAAAAGTCATGCAATGTCAAAAATGTTGAGATGATTGGTATTCAACTCTGGTGGAAGAAGCTCCTTTAATGTCTCCCTGACCTCAGTAATCCAGGTCAGGAAGCAAGCCCTTTCCTCTTGCTCCCCAACTGCCCTCTTTACCCATTTTATAACACACACTTGCTCAGGTCACCCAACTGGTTACCAGTCTCCTGTGTTCTGTTTTTGTAAAAGGGCATTTCTTTGACCCTAGTTACCCAAGAGAAGGCAATTAGTCTTGAAAACTGCTGCAAAGAGCAAAGCAGAGATGATGGAAACATTCAACACTTGGAAATCCTTAGATTTCAAGCCCTGGGGTCTCCGTCTCTATAGTCTTCTGGGAGTTTGGGCCAATTAAAATATATCTTTTTATTTTAAATATATATATAAGTGAATGCTAAAACAATTCTTAGAAGGAAATTGCTTTATGTAGTCTAGCCATTATCAGCAAAACTAGTATTCATATTTATTTGTTTATTATATCAGTAAAGTTTGAGAATCATTTAAAAGAATTGCGTTCTAGTTCAGCCTAAATTCCCTTCCTGTTAATCTGAGCCAAATGTCTCAAACACAGATATGCCAGTTTTTAAATCTCTGAAAATTATTTAAAAACTATTACTAAAAATATTGTTTTTAAATATATTGTATATACCTGTATACTTAGGTCTAAAGAACTTCCTTCATGGTAATTAGCAAGAAACTTCTATGAAAGTTACAGTGCCAATTATTGGAAACTTCCGTATCAGGTGTCCCATGTAAGACCATTTCCAAGCAGTAGAGATGATGCATCAACGTGCTTTTTGAAATCCAGACTTATTTTCCAAATCATTTTTAAATAAGAGGCTTCAAGACGTATATAAGAAACAAGAAAAGTTGTGTATACGTGTATGCAGGTATACAAAAGTGCCTGTAAATGCAAGCTGAGGTGGAAAAACTGAAGACATGGATTACATAAGCCATTAACTCTTTAGGGGGCAAGGTGCTCTGATGTTCCCACTTGAAGATGAAAGAGGGGAGTCCTCTCATGCTTGCCTCTCACTGTAACTTTTATGCTTTTGTCTGTGGATGTGTTTGTTCAGTGCTTAGACTGAACAACAGTGACCGCCTTGAAACAAGAAGATATACAGTTCACGTGGCACATACTGACGTTCAGTCAATGACAGACTGCATATATAAAAAGTCCACTCTAATAGGACATTTGATAATAGTTTTGACTTCTTGACCATCATCTTCTCTAGGAAGATGGTATTCTGCCCCCTGCCTCCACACACACACACACACACACACACACACACACACACACACACACACACGATATCTCTACCACACATACTTCTGGCTAGGCTAAGTGCGCCCTTTTCTTTTTCATTTTTTTTCTGACACAAGCCCTTGCTCTGTTGCCCAGGCCAGAGTGAAGTGGCATGATCATAGCTTACTGCAGCCTCCAACTTCTGGGCTCAGAGGATCCTCCTACCTCAGCTTCCCAAGTAATTGGGACTACAGGTGTGCATAAGCATGACTGGCTAATTTTTAAATTATTATTTTAAGTAGAGATGGGGTCTCACTATGCTGCTCAGATGGGTCTCAAAGTCCTGGACTCAAGCGACCCTCATGCACTGGCCTCCCAAAGTGCTAGGATTACAGGCTTCAGCCATCGTGCCCGGCCTAAGTACCCTTTTTCTATAATTTCCTAGCATCATGTGGGGGTCCTTCTCATACTATCCATAGCACACTGTGATTATGTATTTACCCATATTTCTCCCAAATGACTGTAAGCACCTCAAGGGAAAGGACTGTAGCTTATTCATATTTGAATCCTTAGTATTTATGACAGTGCTTGGCTCATGATAATCTCTCAAGAGATATTCATTCCATTGAATTGAAATGACTTCCACTTGGGTTTCACAGTAGAATACTCATTACTTATCAAAGTTACTCAGGGGACAAGTCTCTGGCCTCATTTTCATTTGCATCTTGGCCATGATTTTTGCCTACTGTCAATCACCATGAAGTACAGAAAAGCAAACTGAGCTATGGTGAGAGAAATTAACTGGACCTGAGATGACCTCATCAGCAAAGCGCCCTAAGCAATCAAGCAATCGGGTCAGTTAGTTGCAGCCTATACTTATCATGGAAACCTGGTTACTACTTTGATGTCAATTCGTCTTGCTAAGTACTCCTTTTGTTTGAAAGATATTCATAACAAGTACAAAACAACACTGAGTGAACATTTTTAATATTCCAAGCACGTGGATAAATTCATTTTTTATTTCAGTTAATGATCCGAATAAACTAAAGTCTTCTAACACTTATATTTGTCAAATTTTAAGGTCTTTTGACTTAGGCAGAGATCGGGCAATTATCTGATTAATTCAGGCCAATATTTTTAACACTAGATTTCTGCATCAAGAATTGTTAATTTCTTCTTATATCCTAATTTCTGGTACACAGTGGATCCTCAGAAGTAGCTAGGATTTGCTGAGAGTTTACTGTATGCTAAACTATACAACAATGTGTTATCTTACATTAAGTCTCACAAAAATTAAAACTCTTAAAAGTCTTCACACTAATCCTTTGCGATAGGTGCGATTATGATCTGAGTTTTAAGATGGTTAAGTAACTCACCCAAAGTTGAACTAAGAACTTGAGCTATCTTTTTAAAACATTTTTGTATTTTTTTAATTATACTTTAAGTTCTAGGGTACATGTGCAGAATGTGCAGGTTTTTTATATAGGTATACACATACCTTCATGGCTTGCTGCATCCATCCCCCTGTCATCTACATTAGGTTTTAATCCCTACTCTATATAGACATTTGTTGAATAAATGGTCAGATGTATTTTGATCAACTATATGCTTATTTTAAATATCACATGAATTTTTTGAATTTTATAAGTATTGACCATTTGGAAAAATGTAAGAAATAATCTCATGGAAAGTGTAAATAATTTTCAATCTTGCAAACTTAACATTTGATTCATACACTTTCAGGATTTACTTTATTGTGTGAATATACATACTTTAATATAAAGCAGGTATCATACTAATTAGAGAATGTTTAATGAACAATCCCCTCTGTCATTAATAACCCTTTTACTTTTAAAAGATACATTATTTTACTTCAAGAAAATTTTATGATTTGTATAATAGAACTATAACTTGTGGACATTTTGGCTACTTGTAACTTTTTTAGTGCTTTGATAATATCACAAACATCATTACACATACATATTATAATTTTTTAAGAAACAAATGTTTCTTAAATGCATTTTTAAAGAAAAATTATTATAAGTTGAATGATTACATTAAAGGGAAATGGATTATTTTCATATGTAATTTCATGCTGCCTCCAACAAAGGTTTTATTCTGGTTATATTATAGACCTTAATTCACTCAAATTTATGCTGATTTTTTTTTTTTTACTTTAGAGACATATTGCTCACATTCAAGTATATTTTAATTCATAAGTATATGACAAGATAAACATGGATGATGCTTTGACATCCTCTATTGAATATATTCTTTTTACAACACTAAGCTTTTTTAAAATTTAGTTTTTAATAAACAGGACAGATAGGCAGGCAGGCAGAGAGAGACAGAGACAGAGATGACCAGCATAAACAAGGAATTATAGCTGTTGTCCAACAGATTGCATATTTTTAACCACTTACATTTAGAAAATTAAGTGGTATAATTTGTTACTGATCATTTGGGGTCAAGCTAGCCAATCTGACAACTTAATTTTCCCAGATGTTTATCTGATGTAAAAATACGGTCCAATTATTCTTTAGTGGTTCTTTCCTTTTAGGACTCCTGGTCATGAGAACCTGTCTTAAAGCTTTTACTGCTTTGGAATATGTAGAAAACCCAAGGATAAAAAAGAGGGAAATTTGTTATTGTTGTTGTTGTTTACTATGAAGAATTACCATTGAGTCAATTCACCTCTTGTTGGCATCTGGGGAGAGTTTGCCTATGCAACATAATGAACAGCTAAAGTATTCTTATGGCCTTTCTCTCAGCACTCTAGAAGATTCAAATGAAAAGAACATTATTGGTAGAGGAAGTAGGAGATAAAACATTTCTAACAAAAATGGACGCTCAATAAATATGTGTTAAATGAAAGAATAGATAAATACATTCATCCTAGTTGTGCAGTGGTAACTCTTGTTATATTGGAAACAGTAATGCTCACGGACCATTAGTCCTTGTATCCTTTTTGAGCTAGCTCGGTGAACTTGGGCAAACCACTGGCACTCAGTTGCTTCATTGGTAAAACAAGGCCAACAGATTTGCTATGCTTATCCATTAGATTTTTAATATATGTGAATAAAATTTATGAAAGTACTATATACTATGTACTTAGTGTATATTTAATTAGTATGTAAATAAAGTAAAAATACCATAGAAAACTAGGAGTTTATGAACTGCTGATATGTGAGGTATTTACTAGGGCAGTAACATATGGCTTCTAAAAGTATAAATTTGGTAAGTAGAAATCTCTTAGGGTTTAGCGTTTAAATGATAGCAAGAATTTTGAATGTTAACTATTTAAGTATATCTAGAGTGACTTTCCTTTTCTTCATGATATTGCCTTGTTTATCCCTTTGATTTATCCTCACGTCCCACTTAAGCAGACTATGCACTTTAATGCCATCTTGTTTATGGGGACTAATAAAAGAAAATTCTCTGCAATGGGAGATCTGCTTTATTTAAATGCAAATTAAAACTATATTCTTTCAGTTACAGGCCAAAGATTATTAACGCATGATGTTGAACAATGTCGGGCAAAAGTAAAAATGCTTTTCCTTCCTATAACCTAATGCAACTGACTTCATTTTTGTAAAATGCTGCAACAAATTGAGCCACGGCATTTATAGTATCTTACATGGTTTATGCTGCTTTTTTTTTTTTTTAAAGGAGAATTAACATTATATAAGAAATAGAAAAGAAAACACTAAGTTGCTAGACTAGTAAAGCAATTGACTGGCTTGGAATAATAGGAGGCAAGGAATATCTGTTTTACCACTCAATGCTATGACTGAAAAAACATAATTCTTCAGCCCTCTTTATTGTATCTAGAAAAAGAGTAATATTTATCTTGAAAGAACGTTCTAAGAACTAATATAGTAACTTGCCAAATGGATTAAAGTTTTGAAGAAGAACAGGGATCCTAGTTATTCTCTGGAATCAGATACAGCCAGTTTCCGTTTTTTGAAACTCACACAGGCAATCATCAGATATTAAGAAAGGGATCAAGATATTGAGGAGGCAAAAGAACAGAACAAATAAATACTTATAGCTTGCCCAGAAGGTAATTAGATCTCTTAAAGAATTAGGGTTCTAAGCACTTAGGTAAAGCAATTTAGAAAAGCAAATTAAATAGGCCAAGAGTTAAATGAAAAATGTCTAAAGATAACTTTTTTCCCTTTGTATTCTTATGATTCAAATGGAATATGGTTCTCTTCCAGAGGAAAAGAATTGTACTTCAGCTATCTCGTAGTTCCTTTATCAGAACTCTGATTATTCCTACTTGAAGTAAGAACCATTTATTCCAGGGTTTTTCTTTATATATATATATATATATATATATATATACACACACACACACACACACACACACACATGTATGTATTTTATTGCATTTTAGGTGTTGGGGTACATGTGAAGAACATGCAAGATTGTTGCATAGGTACATACATGGCAATGTGGTTTGCTGCCTTCCTCCTCATCACCTATATCTGGCATTTCTCCCCATGTTATCCCTCCCCAACTCCCCACCCCCAGCTGTTCCTCCCCTAGTTCCCCCCCACAGACCTCAGTGTGTGATGCTCCCCTCCCTGTGTCCATGTGTTCTCATTGTTCAACACCTACCTATGAGTGAGAACATGCGGTGTTTGATTTTCTGTTCTCATGTCAGTTTGCTGAGAATGATGGTTTCCAGGTTCATCCATGTCCCTACAAAGGACACAAACTCATAGGTTTTTATGGCTGCATAGTATTCCATGGTGTATATATGCCACATTTTCCCATTCCAGTCTATCATCGATGGGCATTTGGGTTGGTTCCAAGTCTTTGCTGTTGTAAACAGTGCTGTGATGAACATTTGTGTGCATGTGTCCTTATAATAGAATGCTTTATAATCCTTTGGATATGTACACAGTAATGGGATTGCTGAGTCAAATGGAATTTCTATTTCTAGGTCCTTGAGGAATTGCCACACTGTCTTCCACAATGGTTGAACTAATTTACACTCCCACCAACAGGTAAAATTGTTCCTATTTCTCCACATCCTCTCCAGCATCTGTTGTCTCCAGATTTTTTAATGATTGCCATTCTAACTGGCATGAGATGGTATCTCAATGTGGTTTTGATTTGCATTTCTCTAATGACCAGTGATGATGAGCATTTTTTCATGTGTTTGTTGGCCTCATATGTGTCTTCTTTTGTAAAATGTCTGTTCATTTCCTTTGCCCACTTTTGAATGGGCTTTTTTGTTTTTTTCTTGTAAATATGTTTTAATTCTTTGCGGATTCTGGCTATTAGCTCTTTGTCAGATGGGTAGACTGCAAAAATATTTTCCCATTCTGTTGGTTGCTGGTTCACTCTAATGACTGTCTCTTCTGCTGTGCAGAAGCTTTGGAGTTTAATTAGGTCCCATTTGTCTATTTTGGCTTTTGTTGCCAATGCTTTTGGTGTTTTAGTCATGAAGTCCTTGCCTATGCCTATGTCCTGAATGGTTTTGCCTAGATTTTCTTCTAGGGTTTTTATGGTGTTAAGTCTTATGTTTAAGTCTTTAATCCATCTGGAGTTAATTTTATTGTAAGGTGTCGGGAAGGGGTCCAGTTTCTGCTTTCTGCGCATGGCTAGCTAGTTTTCCCAACATCATTTATTAAACAGGGAATCCTTTCCCCATTGCTTGCTTTTGTCAGGTTTGTCAAAGATCAGATGGTTGTAGATGTGTGGCATTGCCTCTGAGGCCTCTGTTCTGTTCCATTGGTCTATCTCTCTGTTTTGGTACCAGTACCATGCTCTTTTGATTACTGTAGCCTTGTAGTATAGTTTTTGGAACATTTATAGATTGGTTTAATACAATGTGTACTTTCCTAATTTAACCAAGAGCATAAATTCCAATTGCCTGTTTATGAAAAATAATTTGGGATTTTTTAATAGAAATGGGAAATTATAAACGCCTTAATTCCTTTTTAATTATTTCAAAAGTAAGAAGAAAAAGAATGCTAAAAATGTGGACCATTTTATGGCAAAACATTACAGTAATGCAAATCCTTTTTCCATGATTTTCTCGAACTTTCACAGTGACAGAATTGTTTTTGATACTCACACAGAAATGATTAAAAGAGTAGAAAAAAGATCAATATGAAACAATTAAAGGGACTGTCCTTTTTCAGCCTAAGGAAGAAAGAGAAGGCCGAAAGACTTCTAATCCATGGGGTTTAAACATTAGATGGTGATTAGCTGCTATTAATTTATATCAGCAAAAGAGGAGAGGAAATATGTAAAACTGCATCATGAAGAAATTACATTAAACACCAAAAAAAATCTGACTCTGAAAATGAAGAACCAAGGAATATTATTGTTCTGGGAATCAAAAAAAAAAACAAAAACAAAAACAAAAACAAAAATTCCCATTTGAGTAATTTCCCATTTCCTAAATGAGATACATGATAATTCCATACACAGCGCTTTCCTAAGAAACATTATAAAATATATATTCATTACTCAAAATTTGAAAACACTGAAAAAACATGATGCAAAAATGTATCCTTAGCATTATTCCACTAAGATAATTCATTTTAACATCCATATATTCATTATTGCTTCAAATACTTATCAGTATGTGTGTATATGTTTGTGTGTATATTTTAACAAAACAAAATTCAATAAAAATTGAAATACAGAAATGACAAAAACAAAATAAAAAATATAAATAATTTCCATTGTAGCATATATTACTTTTTTCACCTAAAATTATACTGTAGGAATATTATTTCATCATTCAATGCTTTTGAAAATATAATAATATTCCATTATAGAAGCATGCTATGATTTAGTCCATTGGTTTTTAAACTTTTAGATTATTTCATTTTGTAATTATTTGAATAAAGTGTTCCTTTATGTAGTCATAGATATGTTCAAAAGTATATGGACTAATTTTCTCAACCTGTCCTGTACTTCTGCAAGTAGAACTACTTCAGCAGAGATTAAGAGCGATTTTAAGGCTTTTCAAAAATATTGACAAATTGTTCTGCAGAAAAAATATATCTTATTACTATCAGCATTTTTAAGTTACTAATGACTAAACGTAAAAATAATTGTGTTTTCTTGTACTTAAGCCTTAAGCTATAGATTTTAAAAATTTGTCACAAGTGAAAAAAAAAAAAAGCCAGGACCTTAGAACCTGGCATCAGCTGAGGCTTACTAAACCGTATCAAGAAGATCATGTCATTCACAAGAAAAGCATGTTTCAAATAAAAAGGAAATGTCAGCCCTGAGCGTTTTTATTAACTGTCTCCCCATCTGACTTCAGAGCCAGCTTTAGCTGACCACTTCCTCTCTCGGGTTTATTTGTATTAGAAATAAGTAGATTCATTAACTGTGCCACTTGGTGGTCAGGCCAGGTCTGCCAGTGTCCAATAACAGGTAATGGTTGTATTTTTCACAGGGTGACTGATGTTTACTTTGTTGATGGCCCCAGGAGCCGATGTAATCTGAGATAGGTCTTTGTTTACTTCTTGTTTTACTGATATGCTGACCCATTTGAAACTAGCGAGAAAGAAAAATAAACATTCTGGAATATGGTACCTGAAGTCACTCTTCCTTAGTGGCTTTTTTGTAATCTCTTCAAAGGCTTTTGTTAACCCACTCTTTTCCCAGCAAAAAAATGCTGATCTCGTCTCTCTTCCAATTAAACCAAAAGTAACTGATATCACACCAAATAAGAGGCAAATTGAAAATAGAAAAGATTGAAATTATGACTTAAAGAGAGTTTTATCTGGGGCTTACGTGTATACTCAAGTGTTTTGTGTAGGTCATTTGCTAATGACATCTAATAATTTTTAAAAACTAGATAAAATTGATACTGAGCCTGTCTACAGCGATTTAACTATTTTTGGGGAGTATAAAGTTAGATTTGTCTATATGGACTTGTTTGCTCCATTTTAAAAACTGTATTGGAATGATTTATTATGGATGTTCCAAAATAAATATAAAGTGAGGAAAATATTTTTTAATTACCACTAGTAACATATTTAATGGAAATGTGTTATTGTGCCTCAAACCTTATTGAACTATATTTGTTATATTATCTTACTCATCAGCACAGCAAAAATTCCTATTTCAAGGGTGAAGGAAGTGAGGCATAGAGAGGTTAAATAATTCCCCAAAGGCAGAGGGCTGCCAATTGGTGAATGTCAGATGTAATCCCACGCCTGCCTGAGGCCAGAGTCCATATTCTTAACAGACACGCCCTTTTCTCTCCTTATTTCATGATGCCAAATATGCATGACACTGATATAAACCATATATATTGGAATCTGCATATTCAAATGAGCAATGTCCATTTGGTCAAACTGGAAGTGTGCCAGTTACCTTCCAATATTCAACACTCATCTCAGAAATGATGAGGCACTTCACATTTGCTTAACTGGACTGAACACCCACCTCACAAGCCCATTTTGCCTCTGTTCAAACCAGCTTTGTTATTCTAATTTTGGAATTATCTACATTTGCAATCTGAGTCACAAGAGTGACTAAATAAAATATTAGTCATATCTTTAAAATCATGTATGTATGTATAATGTATTTATGTATAGAATTATAAGTAAATACACATATTTATATAAACACACACATATCTATATAAACCCACATATTTACACTTGACTACTAAAAATTAGTTATAATATTTTCTCTTCTATGTATGTTTTCAAAAGTTGTATTTAATCCCAAAGACTTACCATGATATTGTAAGACAGATTCAAAAAGGAGATTCAACAGAATTTGAGGAATTGTAACACAGAAAAATCATAGCCCCAAAGCAACCACTTGTAGGGGATATTCTTTGTATTAAGTATGAGTATTAATAAATTTGATTGGCCAGGCACAGTGGCTTACGCCTGTAATCCTGGCACTTTGGTAGGCCAAGGTGAGTGGATCACCTGAGGTCAGGAGTTTGAGACCAGCCTGGCCAACATGGTGAAACCCCATTTCTACTAAAAATACAAAAAAATTAGGCTGACGTGATGGTGGGTGCCTGTAATCTCAGCTATTCAGGAGGCTGAGGCAGGAGAATCTCTTGAACCTGAGAAGTGGAGATTGCAGTGAGCCAATAACATGCCATTGCACTCCAGCCTAGGCTGCTGAGTGAGACTACATCTCAAAAAAAATTTTTTTTTGATTAAAAGTGTTTATATTACTTTATACCTGTATTATTACATGCATAGCCTATATACATAATATAGTTAATAGATATATATGTGTATACATCATGTATACAGGCTATGAATATAATATTAATATATAAATATATATATACACACACACACACACTTTCAAAATCTGTGTTGTATATACTCAAAATGCATATATATATTTTTTCAGAGGACTGACAATTATATTCTAGCAAAACTTATTTAAAACCTCTAGTCTGTAAGAGATGACTCCACTAGTGCCCCATGGGTCTGTAGCCGATTCAGGGTGGCAACTGCCACATCTTCCCCGCCTGATTTATTTGCTTTCAGTCAGTTTGGCAGCTGCCCTCACAACAGCCTGAAAACTCAATCTATACTTCATAGAAAGGCATTTTGAATAGAAGAATGTTTTTGAGGGAGTTTTAAAAAATAAATGAAATAAAAATGTTGCTAAAAGCTATCCTCTCAGATTCACAAGACTGACAGGAAAACAAAGTTTCAACTCGCAAACTGCATGAACTGGCCAAATGGTTTGCTCTGTCATGGACAGCAGCAAGGCTGGCATGCAGTCTCACTGTGCTCACACTATCGGCCCTGCTAAAACTCAGGCCAGCTCTCCTGTCCAGACAAGTTCCTGGGTTTTTGGGAGAAAAATCCACGTTAACTACTGCATTCGTTTTTCCAGGAATACAATCCAAAATCACAGGGAGCACTTGGAAACAATTCTTGGCAATTGTACTTAGTTAAAGAAACTCAGAATATGAAAACATTAACATAGAGTGCAACCCAAACAAGATAAGAATCACCCAAGCTGGGCTACAGTAATAGGTAGTGTTTACTCAGAGGGGTTATTTATGAAGAGCTGTATTAAGACAGATCTTTTTGATGATAGCAGAGGCAGTGTGTGGCATGAACCTGATATTCTGCCTCACTAATGAAATGAAAAACTCTGAGATAAATGTGACAAAGAAAATTGTCACTATTTCTCATTCATTGATAATTTCACTTCTTGAGTTAAATTCTGCTCATTCTCTTCTGTGCATTTAAAATTGTTCCTTACCTGTGATATATATATCTCCCGTGGAATACTACTCAGGCACAAAAATGAATGAAATCATGTGTTTTGCATTGACATGGATGGATCTGGAGGCCATCATCCTAAGTGAAATAACTCAGAAACAGAAAGCCAAATATTACACGTTCTCACTTATAAGTGGCAGCTAAACAATGAATCCACATGGTCACAGAGAGTAGAATAATAGACGTTGGAGAATTCCAAAAGAAGGAAAAGTGGGAGCAGGGGTGAGAGATGAGAAATTACTCGATGGGTACAATATACACTATTCAGGTGATGGGTACACTAAAAGTGCAGAATTCACCACAGTGCAATATATCCATGTAACAAAACTGCACTTGTACCCCCAAAATCTATAAAAGTAAAAAATAAAAAATAAATTGTTCCTTTTCAATATCAGCATGTATTAGAATCAGGAATGGTTTATACATTCAACACTGTAGGCACAACCCTTATGGAATGTGAGCCTTTCGAGGATATATTGTTTGGATAGAGCTTGAATGTAATAATAGTAACATGCATTGAGTGTTTACTTTGTACCAGGTATGCCATGAGGGTTTCACATCCATTTACTCTCTTGATCCTCACACCACCCTTTGGGCAAGTTATTTTAATTATCATCATATGCAAACCCTGACGTATAGAGATAATAAGGAACTCGCCTATGGTTAGATTGGAAGTAAGTAACAGAGCTGGTCTTCTAATCCCTGGAGTTCAAGAGAACTCTTTGCCACTGCACTGCCTTCTCACACATGTTCAGAACCCTCGATGTTTTCTCAACAAAGTACCAAAAATCTTCTCTGTGTCTCTTTCTATTCAAACACCCAGAGAGAGGGAAAAGCAAAGGTCCTATGGCCCAGGGAAGTATGGCTTAATGGAGAAAATGGAAGCTGATAGATGTGGATGAAAAAACGGAAATTGACATCAAGCTAACATGAAAAAAGGGCCAACTAGGTAGGACCTTACAGGGCAGGTCCAGATTTTGGTCTTTATCCTTAGAACAATGAGAAGGCCATAAGGGATTTAGCCAATTAACAATTTTTAAAGTCCACTTTGAAAGCAATTAAAAAAATCAGCCTGAAATGGAGGAGGCTGAGTGGATATCAAGAGAAGGCTGAGGCAGACTCAGCAGCCTGGGAAGAGAAGCAGGGTCTTAGATTAAGGGACTGGTGAGGTGAGAGTGTTGGGTGAAGCTCAGGCAGTCTCCGCTTCTTGGGACTGCCCTTCCTGGAAGCCCAGCAGGTCTGGTTGTTGGTGTGTAGATGCCCTAAATATGACACTTTGGCTTAAGAAAGAATTTTTCCTATTCCAGTTTTTAAATGCAAAATTCTATTAACTTTTGATGAAATTCATGGATATCATTCTTGAACATGACTTAAGCCATTTGAAATGTATAAGGAAACAACATAGGAAAAAATTACATGTTAAATTTGGCATGATACATAATGAGACTAACAGAATTAGTAATTTTTTCTCTTGGGTCTCTCTTTCCAAAGTTAATAATAATCATCATAATAAATCTGGCCTGGAACAATAATCAAAAAGTTAAACCAACACAAAATCATTAGGCTGTTTGCTTTTCTTCAGTTCAACCCGACATATGACTTCAATATTTTCACAAGGATTAGGATCATTTTCTATATAAATCTCTATTGCATCATTAGTTTTCAGGTAGTTGAGTAATTTCACTATAGTATGTAATAATCTTGACTTGACTCTAATAATAAATTTCCTGTTTTCATTTAATTTGCTAAGTTTTATAATATCTGCACAAAGACTCTAAACTATATGTCCAATTTTTCTTAATAGAAAAAGTACTAGCTTGTCAAAACTGTATTTGAAATGTACAGCTTGATTATAAATTATGAGAAATTAAAGTGTGAGTTTCACTTACTTCTTAATACTAAGTAGCCTTAGCCCATGTTCTGACCTAATAATCTGCCAGATTTTTCTTTAAGTATACTTAAACACTTGTTCTAAGAAAGTTTATCGAGACTTTCATTAGGAATGACTGCTACTGGGAAATATAATTTATTGGACTGTCTGTAACAGAAATAAAACAAGCCAGATTGATCCAGGATTCAAAAGAGCGTTGTTCGTATCCACAATAAACCAATAACATCTTTCTAAATGTGTTTATATTTATACTTCCAAAGAGCATTGTTGGAAAGTTCAAAGATATGTGATTTTTCTGTACTACTATTTAAGAACATGTTTACTAAAGCTGCTGTTTTTCTAGGCCATCTTTTGTTTACAAATGATATAAAAATACTGCCCAAAGATACTAACTGCAATTACTGTATTTGTGGCAGGAGGTGTGACCCAAGTGAGAGCCCAAGACAAAAAAAAACAAAACAAAAAAACAAAGACAGGATTATGGTCTCGAATCCTACACAAAACTTGGGAAGAACTGCTGTCCTTTTCTTTGTCAGCAGAATTCCCTAAAAGCCACATATTTATTTTTAGCCTATAGGGAGTTTAGTGCCGCTTATTGTTCGTACAAAGCTACTTCAGTGACTGATTATTATTAATTACCCTCCTGAAAGAACTTCAAGTCAGACAGGACTCAAGTTTCAAAACTGAGGTATGTATCAGCCCTTCCCCTTTGACTAGGATGATCCTGATGGTGGCTTTTGTATGTACCCATGGGCAAGACCAAAACAGCTGCCCTGGGCCCAGGGCCTTTGTGGGCTGTCCCTTATGGCACCCCCAGTTAGGAGGAAACATTTTACTTACTTGTGGGACATTTACTAAGAAACTTGACTATAAGTATGGTGAATGTATGGTTTATAGCATAAACAGCAGTGTGTTTGTGAAATAAAGATGGTGTTCTTCATTAACAATGGCGGGTCAACCAGCATGAACAGATTGCTGTCCTGGGAAAACTAGAAAACACAACTGAGGACCGAGAAACAACTTAAAAAAGTCTCATGTCTACCCCAAAATGGTATCAAAAAGAGACCAAATACTAAAGTGTAAATAGCTTATTATAAGACACATTTTGAATCTTTATTTAGAGCACATTTTCTGTTATTTTAGATACAATTTGCAAAATCTTCCCTGTAACTTTATCATATGTCCAGGGCCGCTGATTATGAAATTGCAAATCTGAAGAATGAGGTGGCTTCTTAATAAGTAGTAGTTGATAACCACTAGGGAAGCATGAACAATAAAAACTGCCAAATGAAAACGCACAAGAAGTATTCAAAGTAAACTCAAATTTAGGAGCCGTAGTTTTATTTCATAAGGGAAAATTTAGTAGGCTTCAAAAACATCATACAGAGTGTCTGTTTGGGCTATACTACTCTGAAGTGGCAACTCCATTTCCAAACTTCCTATCAAAATATTCCAATCTGAAAGGGCTTTTATTTTCTGCTAGGATGAGTTAAATCAATTTATATGTATTGGCTGAGTTCTTATCACTTCTTTAAGAAATGTGTCACTTTCCAAGTATCTGTGTCTTTCCTTTGATTTCAAAAGTCACCAGGCAAGATAATTAGATCCATTCAGTTTAAATTCATTATTTTCTATACTCAGAAAAACCGATTTTAAAAAGTGTAATATAGTTCCTTTTCCCCAACATTTTTCTATATTTTCTACATATTTTTTAAAAATGTAATTGGTCATCTTGTTAAAATTCATAAATAGAATAGATGAGTAAATAGAGAATTTAAAAAACAGGGCGGGCTGAGGCATAGGTTAGAGGCATTGGCAGGGCGAGCTCCAGCATAAAGACATCATGAGCCTGATAAATGATGTGAGAAATACGTACTCATCTATGACCAGTAAATCAAAGTTCCCTAAAACATCTCAAAGTCTAAAATTACTCTTCGCCTCAGGATCAGGGGAAGCAGGATGTGGGCATGAAAAACTCCAAATCATAAAATTCAAAAGACATTTTGATAAAGTTTTAGACATTTGATAAAAATCCATTTGAAGGGGTCTTACCTAGATAAAGCAAAACAAATTTGCAAGCATCCTTTTGAAATTATAGGAAAAGAAATGTTTTGGTGAATAAAAATGCTTCATTAATTTAATAAATATATCACTGAAACATTTATTGTTTTATTATTTTATCTTAATTCACATATGTATTAAATCATACATATGGCTTCTCACAGGTTCAGGCACGAGCATTCCAACTGTCTAGTTTTTAATTTCTTTTTTCCTCTTTAAATTTTCAAAAATGGGCTCCTCTTACATTATTTGGAGCTGAAGTACCTACAGTGTACAGAAGAAATTCTTTGAAGACACATGGCAGCGTTATTGGTTTACTATGGTTTGCAGAAGCAATTGTTCTAAGTTGAGTTGTCATTTGAGGGAACACTCTCTTACTCTTGCTTAGATATTTGGATACCCAAACCTGGATACAATTTATTTCATCCTTCTATAAATCTATCTTGTGATGCTGTAGACTGCAATGATAATGCAAATATATAGAATCATCAATGTTTATTATCTAAACATGATTACTCAAATGCATCAGTTAGGTCTACAGATTAGTTTGCTAGGGCTGCCATAGCAAATACCACCGACTGGGTGGCTTAAACCACAGAAATTTATTTTCTCACGGTCCTGGAGGCTAGAAGTGTGAGATCAGGTGTGGGCAGTATTGGATCCCCTGAGGCCTCTCCCCTCCGCTAACAGATGGCTGTCTTCTCACAGTGTCCTCGAATGGCCTTCCCTCTGTGTGCATCTGTGTCTTCATCTCCCCTTCCTATAAAGATGCCTGTCCTATTGGATAGGGCCCACCCATATAAGCTCATTTAACTTTCATCACCTCTTTCAAAGGCCTGTCTTCAAATACAGTCACATTCTGAGGTCCCGGAGGTGAGGACTTCAACATATGAGTTTGAGGGAACGTGATTCTGCCCGTAACAGTCTATATATAATACATGGAATATTAACCTTACCATTGGTGTCAATTCAAGGTTATTTGCTAGACTATATTCCAGGCTTTTGATAATTATATATTCTTGTACTGTTTGACAAATGCTTCTTTCTCAAACCAACTTTGAGGAAATAAAATATAAATGAATGACTCTCCTTTGTGATGTGCTTTAGAAGCAGATCTATTGCTGATGACAAATTCTGATGGCACCTGAGGTTGAGACATCGGTGCCCTGTGCACATAGCACATTAGCGTCCATGACAGCCACTTAACACATAATCTATTCCTTACTTTCTGGGGCTCCGAGCTGTGCACACCAGGAAAACAGAGTCCTGGGGTCCCTGTTGCGTTATTTACCTCTGTTTTGAGCTGTTAAGTCCACCACAGCCATTTAGTAAATTATCAGTTTTCTTATTGGCCTTAAATCATGCCTAATTAAAATTCTGACCTCCACAAACTAGTCCTCTTCCTAAAGAGACAGAACATAAACAGGAAAAATCAACTAATTGCTACAAAAACTGCTTTTGTGGCACTGTAATTGGACCTCAGTGAAACAAATGAACCCACTGGGGATTCCTTAATGAATGTTTAACTGCAAACGGTAGTAGGGCACTTAAGCAGCTAGGCTGATGGTCCCTAATGAAATCCAATAAAATCAAATAAAATAATCTGGCATTTTTACTAACCAGATTTCTTGGCACTATGACATGAAGAATAATATATTTCTGAGTACATAAATATGGGAAAAGTTATAAAGGGAGCAGAGAAAACTTAGTTGAAACTGCTCAGATTTCACTTAGAAAAATACAACCCAGAAGAAGAAGAAAAAAAGGCAACACCCCGACAAAATGACACATGCTGTTTAATTTCACACGTGGAGCTCTCTGTCGTGAAAGTCACTTCAGGGAAATGCTGAACCTGAGTTGGACTATATTCTTATTGACACTTAAGGAAAGGTGCAATTTCTTTGCTTTATCTTTCTTTTTAAGAAGTTTTCAGTCCAAAAGAATAATATTTTTAAACTGACAAACATTAACATAGTTGAAAATTTTATCAATGTGCTTCCTCAGGGAAACAATGACTTTCTAATTTATTGTTCCCTTGCCTAATACGTGATAAACAAATTCTATTAACAGTGAGATAGTGCTCTGACTTCAGCTTTTCCTGATTATATCAATATTAAAGGAAACCTTAATAAATTATCATTATCATTATAAATAATGTAATGATCCCTATCCATCAGCTGTGCTGAGACTGTTTTTTGTCGTCGTCGTTTTTTGTGTTTTTTTTTGAGATGGAGTCTGTTTTTTTTGAGATGGAGTCTAGCTCTTGTTGCCCAGACTGGAGTGCAATGGCGCTATCTTCGCTCACTGCAACCTCTGCCTCCCGGGTTCCAGTGATTATCCTGCTTTAGCCTCCTGTGTAGCTGGGATTACAGGCATGAGCCACCATGCCTGGCTAATTGTTTTGTATTTTTAGTACAGATGGGGTTTCTCCATGTTGCACAGGCTAGTCTTGAACTCCCAACCTCAGGTGATCCGCTTGCCTTGGCCTCCCAAAGTGCTGGAATTAGGGGCATGAGCCACTGCTCCCGGCCGTGCTGAAACTATTAATACTCACTAACATTTGCATGCTTCCCCACTTCCTTGGCATCTTGTTAGTTGCAGCTACACTGCATTGAAGTGGGGCCAGATGATAACTTCTGGCAATGAGATGTAAGAAGAATTGATGTACATCACTTCTAAGACTGGCCCATATAACATCACCCAGATCCTCCATGTGGTCTTTGTCTTTTGCTGTTGCCCGCTGGCCGGCTGCAGAAAGCTGTGGGGCTGTAGGGAATGGGTAACTGGGGTAAAAACAGAAGATCTCAGATTTTGACCACCATCCCACCGAAGTCCTGCAATAGCATTTTCTGGAAACTTGTTAGAAATGCAAATTTTCAGATCCAAACCCATACCTACTGACTCAGAAACTCTAAGAGAAGGTCCAGCTATCTGCTTTAACAAGGCCTTCAGGTGATTCTAGATGCACACTAAAGCTTGAGTACCAATGCCCTGAACATAACCACAAATTAGAGGAACTGAGGTCCCTGAATAAATATACAGAGGAGAAACCAACCACTACATTCCCCCAAGTCACTGAATAGTGGTATGGGCAAGAAGTAACCCTCAATTATGTTAAAATGCTGAAAGTCTAAGGTTGACTGTTGTAGAAATTAACATATTTTGCCTTCACTAACACACCAATAGAGAAAACTTCCACTTAAAATAGCTCATCTTAATCCTGACAGGCAAGTACTTTTTAATATCCACATTTTGAAATGGAGGAAACTGATGTCCAAGGTAAACAACTTAGCCAAAATCACACTACCATTTTGTACCACAGCCCGCAGTGAACACATACATATACAATATACATGTACAGTCAGTTCCTGATGGACGAACTCACGATGGAATTTTCAACATGACAACATATTATTTCTTTACAAATACTGTTGTTTCCCTTTCCCTTCAATAGGTATTTGGTAATAATTAAACCACTTATATATAATTTTGAATATTTCTGTATCATTTATTATTTAAAGCCTTTCATCAATCAAAAATTTATTACACACTTTCCATGTTTTGGGCATTATTCAGCAAATGATTTTTTCTTCTGAAAGCATCCAGAATATGCCATCCCAAAATATGCCATTTTGGTCAGAATTTTTATCATTCCCTTATCTGCCTAAAAGCAAGGCAGTAGGTTTTCTTTTCTTTTCTTTTTTATTTTTTTTTTGATACAGAGTTTTGCTCTTGTTGTCCAGGCTGAAGTGCAGTAGCGCCATCTCGGCTCACTGCAGCCTCCGCCTCCCGGGTTCAAGTGATTCTCCTGCCTCAGCCTCCTGAGGAACTGAGATTACAGGCACGCGCTGCCACGCCCAGCTAATTTTGTATTTCTTTTAGTAGAGATGGGGTTTCTCCATGTTGGTCAGGCTGATCTTGAACACCTGACCTCAGATGGTCCGCCTGCCTCAGCCTCCGAAAGTGCCAGGATTACAGTCATGAGCCATCATTCTCGGCCTGGCAACAGTTTTTCTTTGTGAAGGTGTCCCACCTGTACTAGGAAGAGAAGAGCTGAGGCTGAGAGTTGACAATGAAGTGAGTCTACACAAACAGACCTTATTAAAACAACCCATGATCTTCCACAAATTTTCCCCATATATTTTCTAGGAAATACACTTTCCCACAACGTATCATCCATCAAAGCCCAAATCCTCTTTCCTTTTTAAAAATGGTATATATGCTCTTGGATCTAACCACTGCTTTGCATTTCACTTCTTTTCTGTGAACTCTCATGTATGTAAATATTAATAAAAATTATATTTCCTTTCTCCTGTTAATCTCTCTTTCATTAGTTTAATGTGTAGGCCCCCAGGGATAAACTAAAAGGGTAGAAGAAAAATTTTCTCTCCTCAACACTTACAGCTAGTTATAAACTATACTTATTTCACTGAAGTTGAAAAGGTTCCGGAGAGACGTTTAGCTCAGTCATGACGTGGAGAACATTTTTCGAATGCTTATACGATTTAGCATATAACAGGGTGTTGTGGAAAAAAATCAACAGGCCTATTTTTATGTTTTGGTTGTGCCACAAACTAGCTGTACAAGCTTCAGCAAGTCCTTTTAGATTCTGGCTCTTAACGTCTTTAAAAGCAAAATTAGAGTTTGTGGTAAATAAGTTCCAAAATCTTTCCCACCTATGTGATTCTAATCCAAACATTCGAAATTTGAAATTCAGGTAGGATAGGAAAGATTGTGTTGAGTGGTTCATTCTTCCACCACCCCCTTTGGAAAAGACAGACAAAACAATTTTGTTACCTTGGCATGCTGAGAATGCTATGGTATGGATGACCTTGATGGAATCCAGAATAGTAACCCCAAGATCTTTTCTATTGTAAATGATATTGTATGGAGATTGTGAATACTCTAATAATTTTAATCATAATCAGCCAATGAGAATAACTAACTGGTTCAGTATTAGCATGTTGACCACCTGGAGTTGTGCAATACGGAATCCTGCAAACAAGCTCATTGAGAGTCATTGTAGTTTTACCTTACGTCCTGGGATCAAATTGCAAATTCTCCAACTGAGGCAAGGTACATAAATGCTGAAGGCTCGTTTACCTCATTTGCTAAATAAGCACATTAATAACATATACCTCACTAGCTTGTTGTCAGGCTCGAATGGGAGGTATGTATAATGGCTTTTTTTTTTTTTTTTTGAGACGGAGTTTCGCTCTTGTTACCCAGGCTGGAGTGCAATGGCGCGATCTCGGCTCACCGCAACCTCCGCCTCCTGGGTTCAGGCAATTCTCCTGCCTCAGCCTCCTGAGTAGCTGGGATTACAGGCACGCGCCACCGTGCCCAGCTACTTTTTGTATTTTTAGTAGAGACGGGGTTTCACCATGTTGACCGGGATGGTCTCGATCTCTTGACCTCATGACCCACCCGCCTCGGCCTCCCAAAGTGCTGGGATTACAGGCGTGAGCCACCGCGCCCGGCCCCCATAATGGCTTTTTATTAACTGCAATATCCTATATGCATGTGAGTCTCTACAGACATAGCTCCATTTTCCCTTCAAAATCTGAAATTTGGATAAAATAGAATACTAAGGCTGCAATAACAATAGACTCTGACTCAGATTAATTTTAGAGATTGGTTGGTTGGTAACCCATCTTACTGAGTTAATTTAAATATGCAGTTTATTATTTTCTGAGTGCATCTAGTCCTTGAAATAACTGCTAGCAAATTGTGTTCAAGTAGATATCCTTTGGGACTACTTAAATAAATGGTTAAGACTTATTTGAAATTAGCAGCTTTCATTTGCATGCAAACAAAATAATGTGTTAAAGCCTTTAAAAACTGTTCAGCGGTATGAATTTAGATTCTGGGCCCCAAGGAACAGTATGTACACCTGTAATTCATGAAGCCGAGCTGTTTACCTGTAGCTCGGAGCCACAAACTCATTTCTTTAAGCAGAGAACTGGTCCAGGAAAATATATCTTCCAGGGTTTTAGAACCCAGTACACTTTTTCTCTGTTTCTTAGTGTCTTGGTTCTCAATTTCATTCTTCTCCTCTGGTTTCCTATCATTATATAGATGTATGGGTAGAGTTCAGGGGCTGTGGCAAAGAATTGCAGTAGGTTTCTTAATATAGATGAGATGTTAACTGAAGCAGCAAACCCTCCTACCTGCATAGCCATCATCTCCTCCTGCCCCACCCTCTTACTTCTGATTGACTAAAAATTTCTGAGCCTTTAGCCCTACCCTATCCCACATCCTTGGGGGTTGAAAATTACTTGCTGGCTAGGCATGATGGCTCACTCCTGTAATCCCAGCAATTTGAGGGGCCGAGGCGGGCGGATAACCTGAGGTCAGGAGTTCGAGACCAGCCTGGTCAACATGATGAAACCCCCCTGTCTCTACTAAAAATACAAAAATTAGTCGGGTGTGGTGGTAGGCACCTGTAAGCGCAGCTACTCAGGAGGCTAAAGCAGGAAAATCGCTTGAACCTGGGAAGCGGAGGTTTCAATGAGCCGAGATTGCACCACTGCAATCCAGCCTGGGTGACAGAGGGAGACTTCGTCTCAAAAAAATATTACTTGCTGAAATTAGGGTTTAAAATGGCATCTGATATCTAGCTCACGACTCTTTCATCCATTAAGTCCTGTATGTTGAACACAGATTATTGCTGTTAGTATTAGTATTGCAATGCTACTTAAGGCACTTTGATCTCAAGAGTGACAAGTACTGAGGAATTTTCATTGACGTGTACCAAGGTCTACAATAGGAATGACAGGTTACCATGGTAACAAGGAGCTCTTAATTTGATATAGGAAAATTCATAAATATTACCTGGAGGAAGTAATGATTAAGAGCTAAGCAAAGATCTGAAACATATTTAAGAGTTATTTGGATAAATGAAGAGGCAAACATGGTGTTTTCTAGCATACACGGAATCTCAGTGGCAAGAAAAAGTATGACTGCAAGTATTTCAGTGAGGCTAGAGCTTCTCCCATCACTACATAAAAATCTTCACCACAGCAGTGAAAGGCTTTCTTTCTTGGATATGAGTTCTGCTTCTTGAGATGGAAAGAATAGCATTACCCACTCCATTCCATTTGAACTTATGCCCATAAAGAAATATTCCTAAAAAAAATTTTTTTAAGTAGTTCGTTAGGGAGACAAGACTATGTCCTGGGAGTCTCCATACTTAAAACGTTGACATGTGAAGATTTAGAGATAATATGAACTCTGATCTCAGCATACATTTTTGATGAAAGGTTATTTGTTGTTTGTTTCTTTATGCCAGAGTCCCAGGAGTCCTGACAATGGCTTAAAATGATGCCAGGCTAATCCACGAAGTTGAGTTAAAACCTGATATTTTAGTTTGAATTATTCACATGAAGTACAGTGTAGCTGAAGATTTGTGAAAGAGATTCCATCAACCATCATGGACCTACCATAAAATCGAAGTATAAATGTATCATGTGATGAGTAAAGTATTCAGATAGGTTTGCTTTTTTAACTCATGCAAAGATATGTTGTAGAAAGGAGAAAATTTACGATAAGGAAAATTATAAAATAAGAAATCAGCATTCTAACACCTCAAAGAAAAAACAAATTTGAAAAGTCTTTACTGAATCAAACAGGTAACATTTTTGAAGGCACTTTCAACTGGATACAAAAAGTCACAATATGAAAACCAAAAATAAAGCAGCAGATAGTGCTAAAGACAGAAAAGCATAAGGTAAAAAGACAAGTAGACCGGAAGCAAAAACAAGATCACAGCAGAAGGGCTCTGAATGAACAACCAAAAGAGAGCCAGAGTTGCAACAGTAGAGTTAAAATGTGCATTGAAGACAGCAAAGAAAAGAGATACCTACAAAAAAAGCAAAAATTTAGACACAAACTTGTGAAAATCTGTCTAATGAAGAAAATAAAGGACAAATTTTAAAATGATGAGATCAAAATGTCAGCTTTACAAGTCACAAAGTAATCTAAAAATAGAAAATAAAAAAGATCAATAGGGGTAAAAAAATACCTGCACATTCAAATAGAAAGATTCATAGTATTTATTCACACATATATGTTAGAAATTGTGTCAGGCAAATGTTAAAATATAAGATTGAAGAACAAACCCTAAAGTTCTTAAGGTAGAAAAAAAAAAAAACCTTCCACCATATGCAAAGTAAAAAACAACAATCTTTCTATAGAACTCTGAGAGATAAAATATAATAAATCATTATTTCAGAGCAAGACTCCATCTCAAAAACAAACAAACAAAAACAAAAAAAAACTGATGGTATGTCACCACAACTACATTTAGAAAAAAATTCATTGATTTATTTTTAAAATTTAATGGGAAAGTTGGAAATCGTATTGGAACAGATCCTTCAAAAATATATTTAATAAAATATACACTAAAATATCTTAATAGATAAAAATCAATCAATAAATAAGTTTTCATAGATGTTTATATTTGTAATCATTTTAGAATATTTAGTATGCTTCATTAAATATTCTAGAGAATGATAAGAAACTGAATGCTACTTAATTCACAATTCATAGGCGCCTAAGCCTAAGATTGACAAACAAAAAGCCAAAATTCAAAAATGATGATAAAAGTAAATATTCTAATAACGTAACACCCAATCACTATGTAGTACTCACAAAATATGACCAACTAAGAACAAAAAGGTATAGAATATTTATTAAATGTAACTTATTTTAATGTAAAGGTAAAATAGAAGTATTTCCCTAATTATAGACATTTAGAAAATTTATCACTCACAGTTCTCCCAAACTTTACTGGAATACATTCTCAGGAATAAGAAAACGAATTTAGGAAGAACTAAGGAGTTAGAAGATGCAAGGCGAATAGTAATTAGTACAACTTGTTTTTAAAAGCTGTCTAATGGTTGGATTTAAAAAAATGACAATCTATAAGTAAAATTTCTGATTTGGAACAGAGAGAGATTTAAAAAATAGGAGGAGACTCTGTTGGCACCTTGATTTTTGACCCAGGGATACTGATTTTGGACTTCTGGCCTCTAGAATTGTGACAGAATAAATCGTTATTGAGCATAAATTGTAAAAAGCCACTAAGTCTGTGATGATTTGTTACAGTAGCTGCAGGAGACTAGTACAGAAATCAGTGAATACTTTTTTTTTCCTTATAAAAAGAAAAATTTGTCCCCAAACTACATCAATCCAATGAATCAAACACCATAGCCTCAAAGATATGTAAAGTAAAAATTAACAAAAACACAAAGGAAAATTGATAAGGACAAAATCAAAATAAGAAATAGAAATGCTTCTTTTTCAGAAAGTTCAGTAAACTTAAGAAAGTTAGAATTTAAGATTTAATTCCCATAATGAAAAAGCCTACAATATTAGATGAACATAGAATTTTATAACCAGAAAAAAAAATCATTCGTTTCAACTACATATGGGACCATTTACAAAAATTGTCATGTAACCACAGAGGAAGTCGGAACCAGATTTATATTTTGCAAATCACATTTCTAGTCACAATACAATTAAATCAGAAATTAACTTTAAAAAGGTAATTGAAATACAACCTTACAATTAAAAAGTGTAAACATGATTCTAAATAATTGATGCAATATTTTTCAAATGCAAACATTACTTAAGATATGTTTAAGACTTAATGCCAACCAAAACATATATATTAAAACTCGTAAAAAGATAAGCATAAAATCACCTATATGGGAATTTGTATTCTTAATACATTTAATTAAAAGAAAGAAAGATTAAAAATGCTTATGCTAGCATCTATATCAAGACACTATAAAAAAGAACAAAATGAATAAATTAATTCAAATAAAATTAAAAGTAATATTAAGGTAAAATAAAGAACATTAAATATATATAAAACAATATCAAGAATACAAAAGACAGATTTTTGAAAATACTTGAAATTGGCAAATTATAAACACTGAGAAAAAATAACAAATAAATATATTGCAGGTGAAAATGGAATTAACTCTAATTACAGTAAAGAGTAAAATTGTATGTAATACCATGGAAAGCTATATGCTGACATAGTTGAATGTAACAATGAAATGACAATTTTCTAGAAAATAAAACTTTCTACAATGATAAAGGAAGAAGAAATACTACAAATACAAGTGTATGTTTAGAGAATATAAATGTCTACCAAAAAATATTTTACCCACAAGTTTCTATAAGTGACCAAGTGGATTTTATAGAGAAATTTTACACAATTTTCAAGGAACAAACAATTGCTAATACAGACTATTTGAGAATGAAGACTAAATAAGTAAATCTACATGCTTCATTTCATGAGGTCATTGGAAATATTAAAAGACAATTTAAATAATAAAATGTGACTAGTAGAAACTATACTAGGAAGTCTAAGATGGTTCAACTTACCACTGCATTGATGGTTAAAAAGACAACAAACCAGGCCGGGTGTGGTGGCTCACATCTGTAAATCCAGCACTTTGGGAGGCTGAGGCAGGCTGATTACCGGAGGTCAGGAGTTTGAGACCAGGCTGACCAACATGGAGAAACCCTGCCTCAACTAAAAATACAAAAAAATAGCTGGGCATGGTGGCACATGCCTGTAATCCCAGCTATTCAGGAGGCTGAGGCAGGAGAACCTGGGAGGCAGAGATTGTGGTGAGCCGAGATCGCACCACTGCGCTCCTGCCTGGGCAAGAGGAGCAAAACTCTGTTTAAAAAATAAAAAATAAATAAATAAATAAAAATAATAGTTAACAACAGACATAAAAGTGAATAACCCATAAACTGCAACATATATCTCATAAAAATGGCCTTCCAATACAGTTATATGAAGAGAGAACATTCATAATTTGAGTTAAATTTGTCTAGTAAACATCCATACATACATTATACTTACTGGCAGAGTTTGAGAAATATTTTCTATTTATCATTGTACTGAAGATCCTAGTCAGTGAAACCAAAGAAGAAAAAATAGTAATAATTGGAAAGAAAAATAAAAAATTGTTATTTTAGGGTAGATATGATTTTGACATAGAGGATCCAAGAGAATCAGTGATAAATACTGAATCAATAAGAGTTCATCAAGATTGTTAGGTATAAGATCAATTTAAAAAATCAGTAGCATTTAAAATATAAACAGCATTATTTTTGTTACCTCGTTGGGTTTGGGGTGCCAATGTACTGGGCGAAACAGTATTGAATAGAGCCTTCCCTGAGACTCTTCTTGGAGAAATCTGTTGCATTGCTACCGTTAAAAACTCTGAAACAGCACAGCTAAGTATATTTCATTTTAAAAAAAATTGACTTCTGAGGTTCTACTTGATTCTTAAGAACTATTTTAGAAAAGATAACAGTAAGTACCAGCTCAACAAACTTCATTGCATATCTCTTCCTAGAATGCAAAAATTATTTGTAACTAGAATGCTTATTTCACACAGCTGGAGAAAAGTTTACATTGTGGTCGGCTAAATACCATGACTGCCTTCAGAACAGCAAATAGCAGTTCATTTTTGGATGTCTCTTTGATCTATTTTAGAGGCTAAACTAATGACTCATGCGTATCTGTCCTTTCTTCTTTAGCAATGGTCCTTCAAATATCTCTGACTTTCTGTGATTGAAATCATCAAAGGCAATTATTTACAGTATTATAAGTGCAAGATATCAAAGGATGGAAAAGCAAGTGGATTTAATGTGGTGTGTTCTCAAGATGGCTTAGTAATGACTTTTGAAGATACTTTCCTGATGTATTACTTTGTGATCAGTAAACAACATTTAAACAGTGGAAATGCTAAGATGACTATTTCCTATCTCAATAAGCAAATCTTACTCTATAATTATCTAGTGCTCTTCTTCTTGTCATATTAATGTATAAGACAAATTTAAGGTTAGTCCCAGTAGCTTTCATTTACATGTACACAGTGTTTATAAAATCTTTGTGATGTGTACATGGTGTTTATAAAATCTTTGTGATAGATTTTATGAATGATAGGCAGAAACCTCTAAATGAAACTTACTGACATCATTTATAATATTAAGAATTTTCTATCAATAATGGTAAATAATAAAACTCATTTAATGCATGTTTTCTTTTCTCAGTAGCAACAGAATCAGAGGAGAGTGTCAAGGAAGGGCTAGAACCTTGTCTGTTTGTCACTTGCTGTACCCCACCCTATCTTCATCTCTAGTTGGCTCCAAGTGAACTCTGCAAAATTCCCAGGTCCCTAAATGGGAAATCACTATTATTAATGGTTAATGATTATAATTTTAACTTCTAGATATTTATTTATTTACTTTTTGAGACAAAGTTTTGCTCTTGTCATCCGGACTGGAGTGCAATAGTGTGATCTCTGCTCACTGAAACCTCCATCTCCTGGGTTCAAGCAATTCTCCTGCCTCAGCCTCCCGAGTAGCTGGGATTACAGGTGCCCACCACCATGCCCAACTAATTTTTGTATTTTTAGTAGAGACGGGGTTTTGCTATGTTGGCCAGGCTGGTTTCAAATTCTTGGGTTCAAGCAATCCTCCCATCTCAGCCTCCCAAAGTGCTGGGATTATATGTGTGAGCCATGGTGTTGGGTCTAACTTCTAGATATTTAGACAGATAGATCTAGATACTCATGCATTTCATAGAATTTTTAAAAATCATGCCCATTGTACTATATCTTCAATGCATGAGTATATACTATACTATACTTCAATGCATGAAATATATATATTTGAAAATAAAAATTATATATATAATTCTGCTATATTTTCTATATTAGAATATATATGCATATATATATATGCATCAGAATCAAATCCAGGATAGGTAGATTACATACATAATCTATACCAACAAACCACTACAAATTTGGATATTTAAAACAACAGACACATTTAATACCTTGGGAGTCCAGATGAGGTTTATTGAAGTCCTCTGCCAGGCTACAATCAAAGTGTGGGCCTGAGCCGAGATCTCAGCTGGAGGCTTCACTGGGGAAAGCTGTGCTTCCAAACTCACTCCAGTGTTGGCAGCATTCAATTCCTTGTGAGTGTAAATCTGGGGACTCTACTCTCTTGCTGGATGGAAGCTGGAAGCTGCCCTCAGCACCTACTGGTAGGCCTTGGTTTCCTGCCACATAGGTCTCTTGACCTGGACACTTGTTACACTTCTTCAAAGCCAGCAAGGGAGACAGTGTCTAGAGGCAGTCATCTAGCAAGATGGAGACTTATGAGGCACTTACAAGATTGACCTCCATCACCTTTGAGGCTTCTATTTCTTAGAAGTATATCATAGATCATGACCATATCCAAGGTGTGGAGGGATACACAAGACATAGATACCAAGAGGTGGGGATCATGGGATCCTCATTAGCATGGGTACATCATATCTGTTGAACTCAGTACTTGCTTCCATTTAAAAACCCAGTTGTCAGTGTGGGCACGGTGATTCACACCTGTAATCTCAGCACTTTGGGAGGCCGAGGCGGGTGGATCATGAGGTTAGGCAATCGAGACCATCCTGGCTAACATGGTGAAACCCCGTCTCTACTAAAAATACACAAATTTAGCCTGGTGTGGTGGCACATACCTGTAGTCCCAGCTACTTGGGAGGCTGAGGTAGGAGAATTGCTTGAACCCAGGAGGCAGAGGTTGCAGTGAGTCGAGAAGTGTCTTGCACCCCAGCTTGGGTGATAGAGAGAGACTCTGTCTCAAAAACAAAACAAAACAAAAAACCTGGTTGTCTAGGGATTAGTTGGCAACAAGTCCAGTCCAGTACCTCACATCTGGTTGAGTAAAGCATGTCACACGTTAATCTCAAAGAAATGGGAACATGTATTCTCAAGCAACGAATTGGAAAGTCATACATCCGTGAGAATCCTGTTATACAAAAGAAACAAATCACTGAGGAAAACAAGCTAGTCTACTGTAATTCACATTTACATATGTAATGCATAAGGAAGTTGATAATGCTTTATTGGTAAGTAAATGATTGATATAGAAATAATTTTCTAAATATTGAACATGGAATTCTTATTGTCAAAAACTATTTTATTTAAAGTTTTTGAAAACCTTTATCGTAATAGCTATCTTTGAATTCATTGAAATACAGTGAGTTGCATGGTAAACAGATTCTTTTTTTCAAGTTAGGATGCAGTTAAATAAGTTACCTATAGCCTTCTTTGAGCTGTATCCTTTCACCCATATTATTTCTTCTTTTTGAGACTCCATCTCAAAAAAACAAGGGGTTGAAAACCTAAAAAAATTAAAGTTTATGGATAAGGAAAGTTATTGTAAGATATGTATAATTTATTATTAAAGAAAAAATATTTTAAGAATAAATTTAGTGTAGCTTAAATACAGAGAGTTTATGAAGTCTAGAGTAGTGTTCAGTAATGTCCTTTGATCTTTATATTCATTACCACTCACTCACTCAGTGTCACTTCCAGTCCTGCAAGCTCCATTCATGTGAAGTGTCCTATAGAGATGTAGCATTTTAAAATCTTTTATGCTATATTTTTACTGTACTTTTCTATATTTAGATGTGTTTAGATACACAAAGACTTAATTGTATTGCAATTGCCTACAGTAATCAGTACAATAACATGCTCTACAGGTTTGTAGCTTAGGAGCAATAGGCTATACCATATAATCTAGGTGTGCAGTAAGCTACACCATCTAGATTGGTGTAAGTACATTCTCTGACGTTCACACAATGATTGAATTGTTAATGATACATTTCTTAGAATATATCCCCATCTTAAAGTGATGAATGACAGTGTTATGTTTAAAAACTTGACCTAAACTTCAGCTACCTTAGAATATTTCAAAACAATACATATATGTGAATAATTTACTATGTGATCAACTTTATATAAACTATATAACATTACAGACTGTGGAATGACTACTACCTAGAACAATATATTGGGTTGCCTGCTTCATGTGTGTGTTTTTCGTCACTTTCTTGGTGCATAACAACCCTTTTCTCCTTTGGTAACTTCTCCGCAACCACTCATTGGAGGTAGCCATAGTGCCTAACTGGTGACGTTTGGGCTATAGGCTTTAATAAATTAATATCTAGTTTTTAAGAACGAACTTAAATAGAAAAATATATATTTTCCTGTTTTTAAAATAGACCTGTTTAATTATTTTTAAAAACATTCATATACCAAATATATTAATACAATTAGGTTTTATATCAAAGATGAGACCCACATAGCAGGCTCTTTTATTTTAGAAAGTCACAAGGAAATAATCTATTTACTTGTGATTACTCTATTAATTGTAGATAGTAATAATTGTAGATATTAATCTATTACTCTATTAATTCAAGATATTAATAGTTCAATATAATCCTGTATTAATTCCAATATTACTTTGAATACATCTTTCAATGTCATCCTTTAGCTTTACCACAGAATCAGACGTCTTTAGGGGTTATTTCTGGCTATAGGACATCAAGCCAAATAGGTTTGTATGTACTCCACAAGAGATAACATGCTCTGGGTCCAAGAGCGAATGAAAGGAATGATACTAAATGAATGTCTAGAGTTATCAGTTCGAGTATCAATGCTCTCTGTTTCTTTGACCTCTTCTTTTCCATGTTTTATTCTTTACTGACTTAGAAAGAAAAAACAGAAAAAATAAAAGGTGTGTCTATTTGTGTTTAAAAGAAGTTATGCTGGCTGAACCCATAGAGACGGTGAGTCATTTCTATGGGTTCAGCCAGCATAACTGGTTTTTAAACAAATTTTTTTTAAGGGAGAGGGGGTCTACCCCATCACCCAGTCTGGATGGAGTACAGTGGCATGACCATAACTCACTGCAATCTCAAATTCCAGGCTTCAAGAGATCCTCCTGCCTCAACCTCCCGAGTAGCTGGGATTATAGGCACAAACCGCCATGCCTGGCTTTTTTATAAACAAATGTTCTTCTCTAGTTCTAGATGATTTCTTAGTTAATTCACTGTATTTTTTTTTAATGCCCTTGTTTTTGTTCTTTGCTTAGAAATAAAATGTACGATTGTTGTGTTAAAATATTTTAAAAATAGGTAAAAATTATCCCAAATCCCACCTTCAGTGATAACTACTATTTCCCCTGTAGCTAATGAAGAGCCTTTATTTTTGTTTGCCTGAGATTCATTCACCCTATTGCTAATGATGGTTTAGGTTTTCATGTTCTTTGTCTTTTTATACATTGGAGAAATTAAACCAGTAGATAGGTGCACTGGTTTTTCTGTTTTATTGTCTATGTAAGATGTTTTACATATTAAAATCTTTTAAATTTTTTTTATTATTTTCATTTAAATTTCTTCATTTGCTTGTGAGGATGAACATATTTCATCTTTGTATTTATTTTCTTTTGTGGCAATTGCAGTTAATACATTTTTACCTTTATTAACATTAAATCTAAAACAGTAATTTATTAGCACTGTTTAAAATATATTAACATTCTGCCATATATATATATATTCCATGTTAACATTTATACTTTTAATATCTTTCAACTCCAAAACTGTATTCATTTTTAAGTAGTTAAAACTATCATTTTTTCCTTAGTCTAATTCTGCAAATATTTCAAAGAATTTCCTAAATAATAATTTATTGTCTGTTATTTTAACTTTTTGTTCTTTACTATTCATTTTCTTACTTGTTTTTTCAGATATATGTGTTTTTGGAAAAAGTCTTTACATTTTCACAAAAATGATACATATTCCCTTCAAGTATTTAAGCAATGTATAAAAAAATATAAACCTACAGCCTAGTGCCAATTACAACACCCAGAAAACTGAAACGTTAACACTGTATGAACATTACTATCTAGACATCTTAGGTAGAAGTTTGAATGAATGCATAGATGGGTAGATAAATGGTAGGGAGATAGTATTCGTTTTATAAAATAAACATTTTGGGTTGCTTATCTTTTTCCATCCCTTCATCTTCTATGTGTGTCTTAATATCAAAGTTTACCTTTTATAAAGAGCATATAGTCAGGTCTTTTAAATTTTAATTCTAACATTCTGTGTTTTTTAATTATTATGTGGTAAGTACTTTTCCTTTTGTCTTTCAAAGTCATTTTTATGCCTGGAATTCAACTGCTTTTGCTTTTTCTGTTGGGATTTGCCACTCTTCAGTTTTCCTGGTTTCTTGGCTTCTCTTTTCTTGTTCACCAGATCAAGAAGACTGGAGCATTTCCATGCATTCCCTTGTCTCTCCTGAGTTTCTGTGGGCTGCAGTTAGTTATGAAGTAAAATTGCAAATTGAGGAACTCAGTTTCTTATCTACCTTCCTCCAAGTAGCTTCCACTCCACCAGATTCTGCCTGCTTGTGGCCGGGTGTGGCGGCTCATGGCTGTAATCTCAGCATTTTGGGATGCCAGGGCAGGCAGATCAGCTGAGGTCAGGAGTTCAAGACCAGCCTGGCCAGTGTGGCAAAACGCTGTCTCTACTAAAATTGCAAAAAATTAGCTGGGTGTGGTAGCATGCATCTGTAGTCCTAGCTACTTGGGAGTTTGAGGTAAGAGAATCACTTGAACCTGGGAGATAGAGGTTGCAGTGAGCCGATATCATGCCACTGCACTTCAGCCTGAAAGACAGAGTGAGACTGTGTCTCAAAAAATATAGAACAGAACAGAACAGAACAGAACAGAACAGAACAGAACAGAACAGAACAGAACAGAACAGAATAGAATAGAATAGAATATTCAGTACCTTCAGAATAGCAACAGCTATCAAAGTTCAAAAAAATTGTTTATTGTTTGTACTGCTGTGATTCTATTCTACACATGTGTAGTTCAGATATATATCAATTAATGAAGTGGGGAGGCAGAATTTGGGGATTTGTCTCCAGTACTTTCCCTTCTGAGATTTCCCAGTCTTTTCAGTATTTATAGTGTCCAGGCTTATTTTTTTCTGGTTTTCCAGCTAGAAATATTTTGGAGTTTTCCATGTGCATTCCCTGAACTGCTACTTGCCCAAAGGACCAAATGTAGCCCCTCAAATATGGGAATTATTTGTACAGCTCCTGTCTCCTCTTCTAAGCATAGATTGTCTGCAAGAATATGTTTGCTTCTGTTCATTATTTTGTACCTTTACATATGTTTTTTCCCCCAGATTTCATAGTTATTGTCTCTGCAAGGACATTCCCCCAGTAGAGTCTAAGTCCAGCATACTGAGATGTGAAAAAAGTCTGGTGATTTTTACACGGAATTTGCTTACTATTCACTCTGAAAGTTTTCTTCTATTACATCTATGATAATTTCCTTTTCTCCATTTTTTAAACCCCTATTTCTGAACTTATTAGAGACTAGCTTTTCTTCACTTAATTTTCTGTGGCTTCTCTTGTCACTCAAAACATTTTTTGAAGTTTATTTTTTCCAAATTTTCTTGTCTAATTTTAGTCAGTTTTTCTATTTTTGTTAATCATTGTATTTATTGCTATAGGATATCTTTCTTGATTTTATTTATGTTTTACACTGAGGTAGCAAAAGAGCTGAGTGGGACATTTGTAAGCCTGGGCCAGTGGGTGACTTTTATTTAGAGAGCAGATGGGGAGCCAATGGCAAATATGTCTACACGCACAAAAACTACTACAGTTCTGTTTAGTTTGTTCAACAGCTTCAGAAAAAAACCCTTCTAATTTTCTGTATGAGAGTAACTTTATTTGTATTCTGCTCATTAGGGTAGGTGGGTAAGGATTGTCATAGGACAGGAAAGGTGAATTCTTCTTAAACAGACTTTTTGTTATCTTGTTTCTAACCTTACTTTTCACTCTGCTTTGTTTTTTTCTATTGATTCAAGGATGATTCGGAATTCTTTGCATGTTTTTTTTTTCACACAGCCCTCCATCTTTATGATTTCTTCTATTTCATTCATATGTCATCTATCTACCAGATTTTTGTTGCAGTATCTTTTATGTTCATAGCAACCGTTTTGATTGATTTCTCTTTTATTTATTTATGCAATTTTTATTCTTTTAACTATGTTCCAAGGTTTTTTAAAGTTCTTTTTTTTCTTCTTTTTGATAAACTTTTTGTCAGAGCAATTTTAGTTTTACAGCAAAGTTGAGCAGAAGGTACAGAGATTTTCCATATACTCCCTGTCCTAACATAAGCATAGCATAGCCTTCCCCATTATCAATGTACCCTACCTTAGTGGTCCATTTGTTACAACTGATAATCCTACATTGATACATCATTATCACCCCAAGTCTATAGTTTACCTTAGGGTTAGCATTCATTCTTTCTATTATCCCTTCTATGGTTTTGGTCCAACTTATAATAACATGTATCCACCATTATAGTATTATAGAGTAGTTTCACTGCCCCAAAAGTCCTCTGTGCTCCACCTATTCATCTATTCATGCCTCCTTTCTCACAGCTCCTGGTAACCACTAATCCTTTTACTGGCTTCATAGTTTTGCCTTTTCCAGACTGTCATAAAGTAGGAATCATTTAGTATGTAGCTTTTTAAGATTGACTTGCTTCCTTTACTTAGTGATATACATTCAAGTTTCCTCTGTGTTATTTCATTGCCTGATAGCTGATTTTTTTCTTTTTGCATTAGGTAACTTTTTATTATTGGATATACCACACTTCATTTTTCCATTCTGAGTTTTGGCAACCAGGAGTAAAGCTGCTATAAACATCTGTGTGCAGGTTTTTGTGTGGACATAAGTTTTCAGATCCTTTTGGTAAATACCAAAAAGTGCAATTGCTGGATAGTGTGGTAAGAGAATGTTTAGTTTCATAATTAACTAAAAATAACCAAAAAATTTGTAAGCCTGGGCCAGCGTGTGACTTTTATTTAGAGAGCAGATGGGGAGCCAATGGCAAATATGTCTACATGCACAAAACTGCTACAGTTCTGTTTAGTTTGTTTTGCAAAGTAGCTGTACCATTTTGCATTCCCACCAACAATGAATAAGAGTTTCTGTTGCTTCACATTCTCACCAGCATTTGGCATTATCAGTGTTCTGAATTTGGGCCTCCGTAATAGTCTGTAGTGGTTTTATTTTTTAACTTGTGAAAGCAAGGAGAAGCAAATGTAGTTCTCACTTGGTCATTTGGAACCTTACTTTTTTGGGGTGTTTAGCAATATAGTCATTTCTTCAATATTTGCTTCTTTCTAAGAAACTGATGAATATGGCTTTAAATATATAATAATTCTCATCAAATATGTTTGAATCTATTCTAATGAAAAGCTTATATGTGTATGGCAATAAATTTTTAAATATTCAAATTGCAATCATATTTACTTACAAATGTATTTTATGATTATTTTTCTTAACAATGACAACCTAACCACTCAAAAGCTTATCTTCTGAAGACCAATTGTATGTACGTAAATAAAATGGCACCACAGTGCAGATGTGCTTTTGGAGCCTACTTTAGCTTAGAAATAAAAGTATTAAAGGCTTTTCAACTTTAGCCAATGTGTATATTACTAATTACAGATGAAAAGGAATATCTAACATGATGGATTTATTTACAGATTAGGCAGAATAAACATTATTTCCCTGCAAAGAGGTATGTCAGAGATACACATAGGAGAGAGAGGACATTGGTATGTGTGGGACCATTTCTCTATAATTCATCATCTCTCTGGTGTTTACCAGAGAGATGTGTTTACCTCCTGTTTCCCTCTCTAGAGGACATTTGTTTATAAGCACAAACGTGGACATATATGAAAACAGATGAGACTAAAGCCTTTAAGAAATTCAGAAGAGGTTGCTAACTTTCAGTAATGAGGAAAATCTATTTTTTGAAAGTCCACAAAGAGAAGACTTTTGGATTTATTCTACTTAAAAGTCTGAATATTACTTTATGGAAAATCTTTAATTGCGTATCTTTATTCATAGTGAATGTCTAATCAATTGGCAATGTAACCAAAAGTAGTGTATCTCCACTTTGTTAAGTTTATGATATTATGGAGCTTCGTGTTGCTACTAAAGTAAGATGATGTCTAAAATTATCACTCTTCATAAAATAGGAACTATTTTGTTATTTTAATAGTAACTTTCTAGGGTCAGAGCTGGTTATAAAGCTTAGAGTTGCATTTTTATAGGATCATATGAGATGTAATTAAAAATGCATTTTTACTTTTCTTTTTAATTTTTCATATGTGTATGCTTCAATCTTTAATCAGACAAAGACACCCTATTTGATAAATTGTCTTTTTTTTCAGTAATTTCTACTTTGCTTCCTATAGCATACAGAGTATTTGTTCTTGAAGCATGACTCTTGCTTCCATAATGCCATCTACAGTTGGAACTTTCCTTAGCTCTGACTTCCTAAGCCTCTTTCTTTGGTTCTTCTTTTTTCAAATTGGCCTCTAAATTCCATCATTTTTCTGTGTTCCTCCTCATTTGGCAAATGACAATCATCAGATCCACTGACATAGATTCCAGCTTCGATGCTCTTTTAAAATCCCACTGAGCCATCAAAGACAACTCAAATTCAAGACAGCTCTAATTGAACTTAATATTGATTATTTTCTTTTCATCCTTTGGTGTTAGTCCAACTTTGCATCTCTGGAATTAATCTTACCTTGTCAGGGTGTATCATCATTTTTATGTGTTATTGACTTTAGTTTCTTAATATTTTGTTGAGCTGCTTTGTATCTGTGTTTAAGGGAGATATGGATCTATAGGTTTTCTTTGTTGTGCTATCATTATCTAGTTTAATATTAGGACATTACTGGCCATATAGAATGAGCTAAGAAATGTTTCCTCTTATATTTTCTCAAAATATTGTAAAGAATTGGTATTCCATAATTTCTTCCTTAAATATTTAGTGAAATTCACCAGTGAAGGCATTTAAAGTTGGTTCTATTTTGGAAGGTTAATTTTTTATTCAATTTCTTAAATATATATAGACCCCAAAGATAATCTATTTAATGTTGTTTTTGTCTTTGTAGTTTTGGTCTCTCAATTCATTGGTCCATTTCATGGAAGTTATCAAACATTGAGGACACAATGGCTTATAGTATTCCTTTATCATCCTTTTTATGTTTACGTGATCAGTAGTATTGGTGCCATTTTCATTTCTCATATTGGTAATTTCTGTCTTCTCTTTTTTTCTTGGACAGCCTGGCTAGAGGTTAACATTCATTGACATTTTCAAAGTACAAGGTTTTAATTTTAATTTATTTTCTCTGTTATTTTCCTGCTTTCAATTTCATTGATTTCTGTTCTAGATTTTGTTATTTATTTTCTTCTGCATGCTTTAGGTTTAAATTGCACTTCTATTTCTTCTTCTCTAAGGGGGAACCTCAGGACGTTGATTTCAGATTTTTGTTTTTTTCTAATGTACGCTTTTGAAGCCATAAATTTCCCTCTAAGGACTGCTTTTGTTGTAGCCCATATAGTTTAAGTTGTGTTGTTTTCATTTTCATTTAATTAGAAATATTTTAGAATTTCTCTTGAGATGTCTTCTTTAACTGATGTGTTACATATAATTTATTGTTCAATCTCCAACTATTTTGATGTTTTCCAACTCTCTTTCTGTTACTGACTTCTACTTTAATATCCTTGTGATCTAAAATCATACTTTGTATAATTTCTGTTTTTCAAATGTTGTTAAGGTTTGTTTTATAGCCCAGAGTATTGTTTATCTTGGTGACTGTTCTATGCAAGCTTGAGAAGAAAGTATATTCTCAGAGTTGTTATATGGACTCCTCTTTAAATGCCAATTAGATTAAGTTGACTGTTAGTGCTGTTCAGATTATTCTTGCTGAATTTTTGGGCTGCTTAATTTATCATTTGCTGAAAAAGTGGTCTTCAAGTGGAATCATGAATTTTTATTTTTACATTTATGTATTTATTTTTGAGATGGTGTTTCACACTTGTTGCCAAGGCTGGAGTGCAATGGCACAATCTTGGCTCACCACAACCTCCGCCTCCTGGGTTCAAGCAGTTCTCCTGCCTCAGCCCCCAGGTAGCTGGGATTACAGGCATGTGCCACAACAGCCAGCTAATTTTTTGTATTTTTAGTAGAGACAGGGTTTCGCTGTGTTAGCCGGGATTGTCTCTATCTCCCAACCTCAGGTGATCCACCCACCTTGGCCTCCCAAAATGCTGGGATTGCAGGCGTGAGCCACCACACCTGGCCAATTGTGGATTTATTTGTTTCTCCTTTCAGTTCTATTAGTCTTTGCTTCACATATTTTGGTGCTCTGTTGTTAGGTGCATGTATTAAGCATTGTATTTTTTTTGAGAATTGATCCCTTTATCATTATATAATGAATCTATTTATCCCTCATAATTTTTGTTGTTCTAAAATACGTTTTATCTGAAATTAATACACTGTTTACCTCAGCTTTTTAAAATTAGTATTAGTCTGGTATATCCTTCCCATTCACTTTGCTTTTAATCTGTGTTTTTATATGTAAAGTGAGTTTTTTATACACATCATATAGTTGGGTCTTGGATCTGACTTTCTCTGATTCATTTTCCCTCACAGAAACTGTGCACTGGTTAAAGGTCAAGTGCATCAGTGCAGATATTTGTGTGTTGTGGAGGGACGGGGGGTCATCTCACAGTTGTGGATTTTTGAAAAAAAGCCTCCAGTAGTTTATGAACATGGGAGTTCGGGGTAAGGGCTAGGGGCAGAAAAGCGCTGAGTACTGAGTCAGAGCAGGAAAATTGTTTTCAAGGTTTTCCCTTCATAAAGAAGCCTCAGTAAAGGTGCCTGAAGAATACCTCGACCAAAGGCCTCAGGTAAAAATACCTGGGATTGAAGGCATAGGGCCTTCTCCTCTGACATCATTTGGTTATGTATTTGACTAAGGTACCAGGTATCCCCAAAACTCTTGAGCTGCTGCTACAGCAGCCTCTCTCTCCTTGCTGGTTAGGGTCTGACCAAGCAATAACATGATATTTTCCCAATCTAATTCAAAGGACTGACCCAGGCCCTGCAGAACATCTATGTACTTGTCTGGGTCATCTGAAAATTTTCCTAACTCTGCCTTGATTTGCTTTAAGTCAGAAAGTGAAAAGGGAGTATGTATTTTGGTTTGGCCAAATTCTTCTCCTACTGCCTGTAGGGGGCAGAGTTGGGGCATCCTAGTAGTCAGATGTCTTGGCTGTTTTGGCCTTCCCTGACTCCTCTTGGGTTATAGGAGCTGAGGAGACCTGGTCAGTATCGGTGGAGGGAGGAGCCACAGGGATTCCTAAATATGGGGTAGTCCTGAGGAGGGGCCAGTAGAGCATAGGTTGTAAGCCTTACCTAGCTGAGAATTATCCCTTAGAGAAAAGAAAGCTTGCACATAGGAGACCTCAATCTATTTACCTTCCCTCTTACAGAACAGGGCTAATTGTAAAAGGGTGTTATAATTTATACTTCCCTTAGGAGGCCAGGTTTCTCCACTCAGCAGAAGGTATCATGGCCACACTGTTTGGCAGAAAAAAATGAGCCACTTCTTCTTCAAAGATCGTGGGTCAAATTGATCCCAGTTACCCAGGATAAACTTTAAGGGTGATTTTGCCTTGGGAAGAGCAGCACCCATCTGAAATTGAACATAGGGATGCTTGCATCCCTGGTTATTCCTTGCAACTGCTAGCCCTAGGGCATCCCCTAGTTATAGCACCTTGCAGTTTCCTTGCACCCTAGATGTGTGATCATCTTCTGAGCCCCCCATTTGCTGGGTTTAATCACAATTACCAGTGTCATGAGCACACCCTCACTATCTAATGTCCTCTTTGGCCACCATAAGGACATGGGGACTGCTGGGCTTAGTGGCCCTGTACAGGTGCATACTTGAAGAACTAGGCCAGTGAGGCTTGGGCAATGGGTGCCAATATTCCCTAGCAAGAGTTCAATTACCATAGGCCTGACCATAAAACTGCCCTAGGAGGATAAACTCCTTAAGAAGGGCCTTTAAGCACAACAATCTTAAAGAAGGTAATGGCTGGTCACATGGCCAAGGCCAGAACAATGCCCTCAGGACCTGGGCCTTCTCCCCCACCTTACTCTCCATTACAGGAATATGCCATAGGGTTGTGGGGCCTGTAATTAGCTATTTGAGCCTTGGGCCAGGTCTGCCTATGGTACTCTAGGTGGAGAGGTTCTTTTTTTTTTTTTTTTTTGTCATGCCTTTAAACAAAAGCACAATACAATTTCCCTATGGGGAAATATATTCCAAGTTCCAAAAATGTAATTTACACATAACTTTTGTGACATGCTCTGTTCATTGGATGTCTCTATGCATCCATTATATCTTTTTTTTTTTTTTGAAGAAAGAAAGAGAGAAAGAAAAAGAATGAAGGAGAGGAAGAAAAAGGAAGAGAAAGAGGGAGAGAGAACGGGAGTATTGCTTTATTGCCCAGGCTAGAATGAGGCTAGAAATGGGCATTGAAAACCTCTTTTATGCCAATAATTGTGCTTAACAATGGAGACAGGAAGGAATAAGGGAAGAAAATAACAAACAAGCAGCCGGCCAATATTTCATTTAAACCTATGAAATGCTATGCAATTGCTGAGGAGTGATTTACTTCCAATTATGTAGTCACTTTTGTAATAGGTGTGATGTGGTGCTGATAAGAATGTATGTTTTGTGTATTTGATCTACAAATGTTTATTGAGTTTACTTGTTCCAGGTCTGAGTTCAAGTCCTGGATATCCTTGTTAATTTTCTGTCTCGTTGATCTGTCTAATATTGACAATGTGATGTTACAGTCTCCCACTATTACTGTGTGGGAGTCTAAGTCTCTTTATAAGTCATTAAAAACTTGTCTTATGTATCTGGGTGCTCTTGTATTAGGTGCATGTATATTTAGGATCGTTAGCTTTTCTTGTTTCATTAATCCTTTTACCATTATGCAATGTCCTTCTTTGCCTCTTTTCATCTTTGTTGCTTTAAAGCCTATTTTATCAGAGGCGAGAATTGCAACTCCTGTTTATTTATTTATTTATTTATTTTTGCTCTTTGTTTGGTTGGTAAATCTTCCTCCATCCCTTTGTTTTGAGTCTTTGTGCATCTTCACATGTGAGATGAGTCTGGATGCAGCATACCGATGGGTTTTGGCTTTTTATCCAGTTTGAATAATAATATATATGAGTTTAATACTGCCATTTGATGCTAGCTGGCTGTTTTGCCCATTAGTTGATATAAATTCTTCATTATGTTGATGCTCTTTACTTTTTGATATATTTTTGGAAAGGCTGATACTGGTTGTTCCTTTATATGTGTAGTGCTTCTTTCAGAAGCTCTTGTAAAGCAGGCCTGGTGGTGGTCAAATCTCTAAGTACTTGCTTGTTCACAAAAGATTTTATTTTTCTTTCGCTTGTAAAGCTTAGTTTGGCTGGATAGGAAATTCTGGGTTGAAAGTTCTTTTCTTTAAGGATGTTGAATATTGACCCCCACTCTTTTCTGGCTTGTTGGGTTTCTGCTGAGAGATCTGCTGTAAGTCTGATGGGCTTCCCTTTGTGAGTAACGTGACCTTTCTCTCTGGCTGCCCTTAGTATTTTCTTCTTCATTTCAACCCTAATGAATCTGATGATTATATGCCTTGGGGTTGGTCTTCTTGAGGAATATCTTTGTGGTGTTCTCTGTATTACCTGGAGTTGAATATTGTCCTGCCTTGCTACGTTGGGAAAGTTTTCTTGAATAATATCCTGAAGAGTATTTTCCAACTTGGATTCATTCTCTTCATCACATTCAGGTACACCTATCAAACATAGATTAGGTCTTTTTACATAGTCCCATATTTCTTGGAGACTTTGCTCATTCCTTTTTATCCTTTTTTCTCTAATCTTATCTTCTCATTTTATTTCATTAAGTTGGTCTTCTACCTCTGATATCCTTTCTTCTGCTTGATCAATTCGACTGTTAAAACTTGTGCGTACTTTGTGAAGTTTTTGTATTGTGTTTTTCAGCTCCATTAATTCACTTATATTCCTCTCTAAATAGATGGAGAAGTTCTGCTGTACAGAGAGCTAATCCTCGGCAAGACAAATCTTACATTATCAGATTCTGGCACCATTCGGTTGGATTGGAAAATTACAGGTGATGAAAAGAAATAGACTCTGGCATTGTTAGGACATAACCTAGCACAGTGGACTAAGGGAACCAACCCTGTGTATTTCTACTGTAGGAGGTCCTCATAGGCATCAGCCTGAGGGCACTGCAGGCAAGGGTCCCTGGACTGCCACCCCAAGAGCCTCAAAGTCCTAGAAAGAAGGTAATAGCCTCATGTGTAGAAAATATCTAAGAGGAAAGAGCCAGGAAGGAGTTTGCCTTACAGATATCTGGACCCAGGAGGCTGGGGTCTGAAAGGCTGGGCATGGCTTGCTTAGGCAGCTTTTTCTTCGGAGGTCTAAGCGGGGTCACAACCTCAACCGAACTTAACCCGGAGTTTGGGACCACTGCCCTTTCCTCCTGCCAGCCCTCAGCTTGGCCCAGAGAAAACACAAGAAAAGGAAGCTGGTTCAGGGTTAGACAATGCTCCCAGTTCCGAAGAGCTGGGGGTTGTTGAAGAATCCGTTACCAGAAAGCCTAACACCCATGTCTTTAGTGCAGCAGCTGCGCTTATTGCACTTTGATGGCCAATAGGCACCCAGTTTTTACCTCCTTAACAAATTTAAAAGAAGGGAAAGGACAGATTAGTGAGCAAAAGGGGTCCAATATCACTCACCACTCTGAAGTCCGATGTCTCCTGGCTGGCTTGCAAAAAGATGTAACCAGGGAAGCGTATCTAGCTCCCAGTTCCTTAGAGGTTCTTGGCCTCTCTAACCCCAAAGAATGGGGAAAAGGGACCCAGAGGCACAGTGAGTTTGCCGTTTGAATAAATATCATGGACCCAAAGAGTTTCATGGAAAAGCAATTTATTAGACAGAAAGAAAGAGAAAGAGAGAGAAGACAGCTCCATGCTGTTGTGGGAGGGGACCCAGAAAAGGAATCTGCATAAGTAGGAGCAGCTGGAGTTTTAACTCTTGAGTTATTCCCTTCCTCCTGAATCTAGTGCCCAGCTGGCAGAACTAGTAGCCCTCACTTGAGCTCTAAAATTAGGAAAAGGAAAGAATGAACATATACACAGATTCCAAATATGCTTACCTGGTTCTGCATGCTCATGCTGCCATATGGAAAGAAAGAGAGTTCCTAACCTTGGCAGGAACTCCCATTAAATGTCATAAGGAAATTTTAGACTTATTACAAGCTGTCCAAGAACCCAAAGAGGTAGCAGTCTTACACTGCCAAGGTCACCAGAAAAGAGATGAGAAGGAAGCAGAGGGCAATCCCGAGCTGACCTAGAGGCAAAAAGGGCAGCTGGACAAGAATGTATAGAAGGACCTTTAATATGGGAAAACCCTCTCCAGGGAACTAGACCTCAATACTCATCAGAAGAGGTAGAGTGGGCAGTCTCCCAGGGACATAATCTTCTTCCTTCAGGATGGCTAGCTACTGAGGAGGGAAAAGAACTCGTACCTGCTGCCAGCCAGTGGAAAGTACTTAAAACCCTACATCAAACCTTCCATATGGGCATAGAGAATACGTATTGAATGACCAAATCTATATTTACAGAAAAAGATGTCTTCAAGGGTGTCCAACAAATAGGCAAATGATGTGAAATATGCCAGAAAAAGAATCCTTTGTCACATTGCAAAGTTCTTCTTGGGGAACAGCAAACCAGTCATTACCCAGATGAGGACTGGCAAATGGACTTTACCCATATGCCTAAGTCTCAGGGATATCAATATCTGTTAGTATGCGCAGATACCTACACAAACTGGGTTGAGGCTTTCCCCTGTAGAACAGAAAAAGCCCAAGAAGAAGAGTCCTGATTAATGAAATAATCCTTAGATTCGAACTCCCTTGCTATCTTCAAAGCGATAATGGCCCTGCCTTCAAAGCTGCGGTGACCCAAGGAACTTCCAAAGCATTAGGAATACAGTATCATCTCCACTGTGCTGGGAGGCCTCAGTCCTCAGGGCAAGTGGAAAAAATGTATGAAATTCTTAAGAGACACTTAAAGAAACTGGCACAGGAAACCCACCTCCCATGACCTTCTCTATTACCAATAGCACTCTCAAGGGCTTGAAACTCTCCTCAGAAAATAGGACTCAGACCTTATGAGATGCTTTATGGACAGCCCTTTCTTAGTAATGATTTCATATCAGACAAGGAAACAGCAGATCTAATAAAAGATATAACCTCCTTGGCTAAGTACTAACAGGCTCTTAGGACCTTACCAGAAGGGCACCCTAGGGAAAAAGGGAAAGAGTTGCTCTGCCCTGGAGACTTAGTGCTTGCTAAGTCTCTCCCCTCAGACTCTTCCTCTCTAGGTTCATCTTGGGAAGGACGATTTTTGGTTATTCTGTCTACCCCAAGGGCAGTTAAGGTGGTGGGAATTAACTCATGGATTCATCATACTCGGTCAAAGTCTTGGACGCCTCCTGAAGAAAATCATAGGCCCTCCACTCCACAGCCTGAAGTTCTAGGAGATGACCCTTCTTTACACCTGTGAGCCTTTAGAGGATCTACCTTTGTTCTTACAATGAGATCCCCAGGAAAGTAACTACGCATGAGTCTAACTTACATCCTGGCATTAACAGGACTATCACTCTTGACTTTACTATTTGCAACCAGACTCTATGCAGTCACCCCTACAGCTTGGCTTACATCTCATAAACTCTCCTTATCCATGGCTTACTATCTAATTACACTTCTAATAGCTCTTCTCTTCTCCCTCTGTCATATGGGGCTTATAGGTCCCTTGGTCACCAATCTACAAATTCCATCTATCTCAAACCTCACTTGTATGAATTCTGCTAACAACTCAAATGCTTCCCTATGTCAAAGCTGGGTTGCCTTATCCCCAGGCCTCAACTGCCTAGCACCAGGCTTATTCTTTGTTTGTGGCACCTCAGCTTACTGCTGCCTGAACAATACCCCTGGGGAAATATGCCTCCTCTTCTTTCTAGTGCCCCCTATGATGATTTAAACTGTTGGGTGCAGAGTCTTCTCTTGCCAAGGCCATGCCATACTTGAACCCCAATTGTTCCTTTCATAGTGGAGGGGCCAGAATAATAGGAGGACTTGGTACTGGTATTGGAGGAATTACTACCTCTACTCGGTTTTACTATAAGCTATCTCAGGAGTTAAATAATGACACAGAAAAGTTCGCTAATTCTCTTGTAACTCTGCAGAAGCAGCTTAACTCTAGCTGCTGTGGCTCTTCAAAATAGAAAGGCCCAGGATCTGCTAACAGCAGAGAAAGGAGGAACCTGTCTCTTTCTAGGAGAAGAATGCTGCTACTTTGTAAACCAATTGGGTATCGTCTTCAACCAAGTTAAAGAACTCAGGGACTAATCAAACACAGGGCTAAAAACCTTCAAGAAACTGGATCGTGGAGCTTGCTTAAAATCTGACTGTCCTGGCTCTACCCTCTTCTAGACCCATTTATAACCATTCTATTATTGCTGGCCTTTGGGCCTCTCACCTTTAACCTTTTTGTGAAATTCGTTTCTTCTCGAATTGAGGCCATGAGGCTACAAATGGTCCTGCAAATGGAACCCCAGATGTCCTTGGCTCATGAGTTCTATCTTGGACCTCTGGATCAAACTGCACCCCTGGAAGACTCCCCTCTGGAGGAACCTCAACTGCAGGGCCCCTTCTATGCCCCAATTCAGCAGGAAGTAGTTAAAGAGTGATTGACACTTCTGTTCCAACAGCAGTTGTGCTTTCCTGTTCAGAGCGGGGACTGAGGGACTGTGTCATAGAAGCTTCTCTGCCTGGGTCTGTGAGGGGCATGGTTTCAGTACCTCCTCCATGCTTTCATCCGGGACCAGAGGGGTTTCAAATGTAAAGTTCTTTGTCTGACTTTCATGTTCACGGGCCAGGGAGGGAAAGCCAGGTGACGCTCCTTTGTCCCAAAGCCCACCAGAAGCTCTGGGAGGAGGGGGCTCTGTAACTCAGGATTGTGGACTAAGTAGCCAATCTGGTATCAAAAGTCAAAAGTCAATCACTCCAGAGGAAGTTTGAAAGAACTCCTCTCATTGGATGAGGACATGAATGGGGAGGGAATAACTCAAGGGTTAAAACTCCTGCTGCTCCTACCTATACAGATTCCTTCTCTGGGTTCCCTCCCATGACAGCATGGGAGCTATCTTCTTTCTCTCTCTCTCTCTCTCTGTCTAATAAATCGCTTTTCCGCAAAATTCTCTGGGTCCACAACATTTATTCAAACAGCAAACTCATCATGCCTCCGGGTCCCCTTTCCCCATTTTTGGAGTTAGAGAGGCCAAGAACCTCTTTGGAACTGGGAGCTGGATATGTTCCCCGGGTTAAATTCAAACTATAACACCTCTATAGATAATGTAGCTTTTTCATTGGCTTCTTTCAAGCTATTCTCTTTGTTTTTGATTTTCTACAATTTGGATATGATACATGTAAGTAGGGATTATTCTGCTGGTTGTACCCTGATTTTTCTAGATTTGTGATTCACTGTCTGTGAGAAATTCAGTAATTTAAAAAAAATTCTTGACCATTATTACTTCAAATATTTCTTCTGCCTCTCTTGTCTTTTCTTTCCTTATGGTATTCCATTTACACACATGTTGCATCTTTTGAAATTGTCCTACAATTTTTGTATGTAAACCTCTGGGGTTTAAAAGTTTTTTTCTCTTTGCATTTTAATTTCTGAAATTTCTGTTGACCTGTCTTCAAGCTCACTGGTTCTTTCCTCAGCTGTGCAAAGTTTACTGCTGAGCTCATCAATCACTTTTTTTTATTTCTTTTTGTAGTGTTTTTAATTTCTAGAATTTCATTTTGATTCTCAGTGTGTCTGTATTTCAACTCTATCATGCGTATGTTTATGCATGTTGCCCATTTTTACCAATAGAGCCTTTAATATATTAAACATAGTTATTTCAAATTCCTTGTATGATAATTTCAAATTATATTTCAGATATAAGTCTGGTTCTGATGTTTGCCTTGTCTCTTCAGTATGTGTTTTTTAAAGTTCCTTTAGCATGCTTTGTAATCAATCTCTTTCGAGCCAGAAATGGTGTATCAAGTGATAGAAATTGAGGTAAATAAGGCTTTAGTGTGATTGCTTATGTTTATCTGGCTAGGAACTGGGTTTTTAAATTTTTTTTTTTTGTAGCTGTAGATGGTGGAGACATCATATGTCTCTAGTTTCCTTGTTGTTACCCTTGTTATCTTTGGCTTCCCTGAGTACTCCTAACTAAATAAAGTCTATATATTGAAGCTATTTCCACCAAAATGCACTGCTATTATATTGTGTGGGGGATGGGAAGCATTGTATAATCTCATAATCAAATCTTAGTCTTTTGGTGAATCCATATCTCTGAGCAATAATCTTAACTAATGCTTTTTAGCTCCCCTGTCCCTTACAAAAAGATGGGAAGAATAGAGGGGACTAGAGTTACAGAAGTGTATTTCCTCCATTGGAATATGGTTTAGGTAAAGTCTTTTCTCCTTAGAGAGAAAGTTTTTGCTTTGGAGAATGCTCTGGACATATTTCATATAGTTACTCTTTTCTTCCCTGTGCTAGGGTCATGAGAAAAATTTTATTAACTCTTTTCTTCAGAATTGTTGGTGGGTTTCTAGAGGTATAAACCATGAAATAGCATAGGCCCCTGCTAAGACTGCAGGCCCAAGGAATTTCTCACTCGCAACCTAATCCAAACTTGGTTACTAGTAATTTATAAAAACTGCTATTTAATGTTTTTTTTTTTTTTAACCAGTGTTTGACTCCAGCATTTTTTTTTTCCAGATAGGCATATCTTGGCTGTGATGCATTCACTTTATCTGTCTCTCTTAATTTTGGAGTGGCAGTTTTTTCTAATTACTCTTATTCTCTGATGGACCTAAGAAAAGTTGCTGATTTTCAGCTTTTACAGCTTTTTTTGTTGTTGTTGTAAGGACAAGTGATGACTTCCAAGTATTTCACATGTCAGAGCTAAAACCAGAAATCCTAGTCATTCTTTTTTCTCCTCTAATTCTGAAACTTCAGCAATTTGCTTATTAGGCTATTTGCCATTGTCCCACAGAACATGGGAACAATATGCTTTTATTTCACTTTTATGTTTTTATTTTTATTTTGTTTTCTACTTTGTATTTTTATTTCACTTTTTACTCTTTTTATATTAGTTTGTATATTTTCTATTGTCCTATTTTTAAATTCACTGATTCCCTCTGTCTATCCTACTCATAGGCCTCTAAAAATATTCTTTATCTTTAATATTTTATTTTTCATTTCTCATATTTGTATTTGACTTTTTTGATATATCATTTTCATCTCTTGGTGACATTTCCTATCTTGTCATAAACATTGCTCATATATAAGTTTAGTGTGAAACTTATCTGAAATTAAACACATAAAACAGGATTATTAACTTTTGTGGATTAGAAGCACATATATTAGTAATTTATATCTTTGTAAAAATAGTATAACCTAAGACTTAGTCTCTCAATGGTTAATTTACCAGTAAGATTTTGTTTGGATCTAATAATAATTATAAAGAAAATCAACATTAAGCTATACTTGTAAAACTGGATAGAAGCCATTTTATGAAGGCTTTGGATAGGCAAAAACTATTTGTGTATTTATGCTAACATTTTCCAGGGAAAACTTGGTCATTTCCGCTCAGTAGAGACAAATTTTTATAGCAAAAGACATGGTGAAAATATTCTGCCTTTGGGGCAATTGTAAAAACGTTCTAATGTGCCTCAGCTGGAAATTTCTATGTTTTGCCAAATTAAATGATCATTTTCTCCCTGCAAAAAGTGTCTTTCATGTTGGAAAGGATTTGAGAATAGAGTATATTTGAAAACTATGTAACACATTTTTGAATTTTCACTGGTTGGCATGAAAATGCTAATATTTCATCTTAGCTTTAGCTACCAATGTGAGGATTCCTTTCAATAAAAAAAAGTGAAAAAATTACTCAACTTAGGTTGCAGGAATAATAATATACTTTAACTGGCAGTAGAAAATGGTTGGTTGAACATAGGTCTTTCCTGAAAAATTTTGAAGAACTTTATTTTTGTTCTTCCTCCAGTGGAATAAAAACAAAACAAAACAGTATTGCTGTAATATTATTTGATGAAGATTTAATCATTAGACTTCAATTATGATTTATTTTCTCTTTGACCAAGTAAAAACAGACTCGCTATGTATCAAGTGGGTTTACCCTTGGTTGAATTCTTTTTAAAATATTTTTCTGATTTATTCTAAAATTAATAACCTAATATCTTAATATCACAAAACTTATTTTTTTCTGATAGTGTTATAATCTGATAATAGACTTTTAAAGTTGTTTTCAGTGACACATACACTGTAATTGAAGGTGATAATTTCTTCTCAGTAGAGTCAGATTTTTATAGTCAAGAAAGAAAGAAAGAAATACTGACTTCAATAAAGGGAATCACTGCATTGCTGGAGTCTTAATAGTATCTCTAAAGAGGCAGGTCAAAGGCAGAAATTGCATGAATTTGGGGCATCTGGTGTAAGTGGACTTTTCAGCATGAAAGTTGGATTGTGATTAGGTAAGACTGATGAGCTAACAATGTAGGGTGGTGGACATAGAGATGTGAGGATTATCAAGTGAATAATTCAAAGTCTGTATTGGAAAGTAAGCAGTTTCTTTTATTTTAATTCCTTTTTAAAAGAAGTTTCTTTTATCCATACCAAAGAGGGTATGCAAAATACTAAGAGCTTTATTACAAATTGAATCTCGATCTCTCATAAATTGCACAATGAATCATTTTTAAACAAAGGAATTTGTTGCTCACCACAAAGAGATTTTTTAAAATCTAGCAGTAAGGTAAAAATATAATTTACATTTTCACTCATTTTTACACATCAAATATATAATCTTTATTTATCATGCCACACTAATCAAAATGTGTGGTTTTTATCAAAATATTTACAAAGGTAATGAGATACCTATTCACGGCTCTTAATGAAAGAGACAAAATACCTTTTCGTTCATGTATGCTCCTACCTTGTATTTTGATTTAATAGCAGCAAACCCATTATTCTGAAAACCTAACTAGTTAAATTGTTTTTATGTCATTTACTGACTTTATGCTTCTGGATAGAGAAGGGAAGAGGAGAACTCAAAACTGGTAAAAATAACATAGCTTCTTAGCCTTCAGGGGGAATTCTTTATTAAGATACCACTTTAAATGCACTTCTGATAAGCTTCTTTCACAAACAGGAAGTCCATATAGAAAATAGGCATGCTCATTTGCAGCTTTAATTATAACACTTGTACTAATAGTATAAAGGAAACCTCCAACACTTACTTTTAAAGGTTTTATTTTCGGCTTCTTGTATTAATAAGGAATGGGGACACTGATAGCTGAAATTTTTCGTGTTTAAAGGCTCATTTGCAAAAAAACAAAGTAAATGGAAGAAAAATAATTTATGCAAGCACTGTTAATCCAGCTGTTTTGCTTCTGGGCTTAATTGGATTTACCTAGCATTGATATTTGGTGTCAGCATGTGTTATATCATCAACACAAGGAATAGTTACCCAATATAAATGAGGCTATGAAGAGAAGTGAACGCCAAGATTGCAAACCTCAAACCAAAGACAAAATATTAATTTATTTGACTCAATCTTAGCATAATTACTTTTTAGTCATGTGTGTTATAGACTCCTATACCAGCTTGATGCTATCTTCTACATTTCTTCCTTTATATTTATCTGCTAAATATAGGCAGTGACGAAAACTAGCGTTCGAGAAGATGACTTTGAAAATGGTTCCACATGTCTTCTGCCTGGCCAAGTACTCCTGTTAACTGTAAAAATGGATGCATCATCTCTAAAGGTAGGAGTGTGACATCTGAATTTCAAAGGCAGGTATACATCATCGGTAAGTAGGTCTTTGCTATTCACTTGTAGAAAAATGAACTCATTCTTTAAAATTAAGCAATGAACCACATGTTTGAGAAATCATTGCAAATATATTTACATATATATATATTATTCCATTTATCATTAGAAGTTAATATTAAATGTCTCCTGGTGAATATTAGGAATATTTACATGGAAAATATATGTAAGAAAGATTACTATTACCCAAAGAAAACTATCTTAATAGAAATGTTTATGAATATATATATGTATTTACCATATGTGTTCATCATATATATGTCAACCTGAAATATATTTTATATGTAAATACATATTAATATTACACAACATCTATAGGCATTCTACATATTTTGGTACATAACTCATATTCTTTCATTGTTCCTTGCCCTCTCTACCCTTTTTGAAAACATAACTTATTATTTATGTCAATACTCCTCGTTTTCCTTTCTTATTGTAATTTTTTATTGCAGTTATCATATAATATGCTAAATAATACATTGGTTTATTATATATGCTGTTTACTGAGTATTGGCTATTTTGCTATACTCTAAGATGAACTTCATGAGAGAGAGGATCTTCCGTTTATTCATGAAAACACCCAATATTCTTTAATAGAGCATGGCATGAATATTATAGGTGCTCAGTAACTGAATGAAAGAGTGGATATTTTAAAAGCATTATGCATGTATACATGTTTATATGTATTTTTGTATGTGAGGATGCACACACACTCAGATATGCATGTATTTAGAGTTTTAAATCATAATTTTCATGTCTTTTTCCTAGTTTTTCTTCTTTTGGTGTTTAAGCCATTCTTTTCTTCTGTGTCATTTACAGAATACATGTGCTTAGAAGTTTAATTCAAAGGATCCAGCATAGTTGCCTAATATTCTGACTTCAGAGTTCTAAGATATATAGTATATCAGGAAAAATACTTAAAAAATGGTCTTTTTTAATTTTCTTAACTTTGGGGTTGCTATCATAGTGATATCTGAGCTTGGTTGACCAGTAATTCTTCCAAGTCAAATCAAAGGGAAAGTTACTCTTGAGCTAAAAGAAACAATGTAGATTGTATCCAATAGCATCTTCCAGTGAAATGGTCACTCTAGCTGAGAGGGATCATCTGAGCCAATATAACTCAGATGAGTTTGAATTAAATGCAAACATTATCATTCTGTATCAAGGTAGGAAATTATTACACACTATCATGTAAGTTGGCAAATCTAAAGTCCAAATGGCTCAGCCTCAAATATTTTTATCAACATTGGCAAGCAAGTTAGGGTGCCAAACTTTTGTGAGCCATGCAGGTGAATTTAACAGTATTGTGAATTGTGTTACAAAAAAATTAAATTTCCATTTATTCAGGTCTCTGTCCAAAATGTCCCTCCTTAGTGATAAATAAATAGCATCCTCTTCATGTACTTTTATATTGCTTATTATAATTTATATTCATTTTGCCTATTTGATTGCTCTCTGTTCTGTTTGCTAGAATATAAGCTCCATGAAGGCAAGAACTTTGCATGTTTTGTTTCATTCCTGACTGTCCAGTGTTCAGAAAAATATTCCTTATAAAGTGTAGGTGCTCATGTCATAGTTGTTAAATAAATGAATGAATAAAAATAAGTAGCATGAGGAAGAAGATGTTCCTTCTAAAAAGCATTTGGTTGCCCCCCAAGATGCTTTTGCAAACACACTCCAAGGAAGAATTGAAGAGGCCTGGCTTTTCAAACAATAAATTCCTTTTCTGAGAAGCATTTTTAATCTTTCCTAGAAACCACTCTAAAAAGAGAAAGACTTTAGGATTCACATTTGTCACAAGTCAAGTGTTAAAGTATTCAACACCTATGATTTCATAACTACATGCTTAGTCCTTAGAAATGGCCTGATTTTTGAGGTATTTTGTTTTGGAAACACAAGGTTGAGTTTTAATACAAAAAAGAAAAAAGAAAAAGAGAAAAAAAATGTAAAATAAATACGTTCCAGAGAAAATAAATGAATGGAGAAGATTGCAAAAGATGCAGACCTGTGGCCATGGGGCAGGAAGAGATCAAGATTTCCATTTTAGACATGTTAAGGTTGAGATGTCCCTTTGGGGGTTCAAAAAGATATGTTGATAATATAGTTGGATATTTAAGCCTGGAGTTAGTAAGTTATCACCATATGGTTATCTAAAGCCATGAAAAAAAAGTGAATGTAGATAGAAAGAAGAGGTCTAAACATTGACCTCTGAGACACTCCTACATTAAGCAATTGGGGTAATTGCATTTACCAAGTAGGAATAGTTACAGGATTTACCAATAGGAATACCAAGAAGCAGTAGTAAGGGAGGTAGAGGTAGAAGGAAAAATAGGCATCTGTGGTGTTCTGACCATCAAATATAGAAGAATATTTAAAATGTTGGGATTGAAATGCTGGAATCGAACTATATTGCTTTTAATGAGTTTTGAAATTATTCTATAAGTCAGTTTTATGTCTATTTATTTTTCATCATAAAAATGGCAGGCAGTCTGGGATTCAAGTCATTTTCCTGCCTCAGCCTCCCTAGTAAAATGTTTTTCTTAGGTTTCGTTGTTGTAGTTGTTGTGGTTTTTGTTTTGTTTTGAAATTTATAGCATTTCCATTGCATTCTTTCTGTACGTCTGTGCTAAATTTTACCATTTGCTCATTCATGTTGTCCATCTTTTCCAACAGATGTCAAAATATTTAATCAATTATTTTAAAGCCTCTGTGGATTAATTCCAATATATTAGTCATCTATCCTTACCTTGCTCAATTTTTTTTAATGAGCTGTTTTTTTTTCTTGAATTTTTTGTGCATATATCTCATAATTTTTATTGAATATCAGATATAATGCATAGAAGAATAGTAGGAATGCAGGAAGATAATATTTATACCTAGAAATGATTGTACCTCCTCTTTTTCTTAGCAGTTAGAATGTAGGGTTTAGCCAATCTAGTCAAGAGTTTATGTGCTTTGGGGTTTTTGTTGCTGTGATTATCGACAATGTACTACGGCTTCCAGTTCCTCAAGCTGTTCAGGATAGAGTCAGAATAGTCCCCTAGGTTTTTTTCAGAGTCCATTTTTTCCCCATTTGTTTTTAGTCATTACTAAATACCTGCACCACAGAGCGGAGTCTCTTTTCAGGTTCTCGTCACTTTCGCAGTGATAGAATACCACACCAGGGAATTGATGCTTGGCTCATGGTAGGATTGGGAAGGTTCTTCGTTGTTCTGGTATAGCCTCAGTCTTAGGCAGGACCTAGTTATCTGGGCATCAGGAGTGATACGTTTTTACAGTTTCCATACTTCCTCTTCATGGCAGCCAAACTCTCTCTTGTATTTGTGACTGCCATTTTGTGTATGTGGGATGGGAGGGATAATTCTCCATCAGACTCTTTGCTTCTGTACATCTTACCAGCAGACACATGGACTGCCTTTTACTCCCTTGGACTTGCTTTTCAAGAGTATTTATATTGTGAAAATCTTTATAAGATAAAGATAGTGCCTTCCTCCGATCCCTCTCCTCTGCAGATTTGTTTGCTGTCCAGCATAATACAGAGATATTTTTCTTCTGGGGCAAAAATTAGGTAGATTTGTTTGTTGTCAATTATAAAAGATTGGAGGATTCTACATCAGGGCTTTCCTCTGTAATGCAACGGATTGCATGTGAATGCATCATCTAACCCTCATTACATCACCAGGGTGAATGAAAACAATGACACTCTGACTACCACTATTGCAGTGAGTATTAAACTGCCTTTTGTCTCTGACCCAGCAGCCTCATGTCATTCTGCCAGCATTGAGAGAATTGTGTAAAGCTAACGTGTTGTTAGCTTGTTAAAGTAGGGTAAAAATCTCAGACACTTCATACTTCTTGAAAATCTTAGGTGGAAGTTCCCTGCCCCTCCACTAGTGGTATCAGGCCTCCACTTGAAACCTGTGGAGGGTCCTGGATCTAAGGCTGTTTTGTATTTCTCCTCCCCAGGAATACAGGATTCAACCATTTCCTCGTAGCAATGAACTGTTGCCTGTGCCATAAGAGTTAACTCTACTCCTGCAGAGTCTAAGTGAATTTTCTTCTTCTCCTTTCTCATAGACTTAACCATTAGCTTTATTTTTTTTAAAGTGTTCTACAAAGTGGGCAGAGCCTTAACCCTCATATATGCTAACAACTTCTTTATCAGTGCTCCTGAGAGGGAATTATTCTGGTATCCTGCTCAATTTTTAGTCTTTCTCCTAAGGAAATGGTAGAGACCCACGGATAAAATACTGCAACTTTCCTTGTGTCTAGGGCCCTTAGCAATCCCAAATAAACACACGAACCAATTCTCCTCGGCATTTAAGGATTCACTAAATTTTTTGCTCATTCATTTTGTACCAACTTCTATGGTGGTCATCTTTTTTACATTTTCACTAACCAATTTGTGACACAGTTTGCGTGTCCTGCCTCTCTTTGGATGTGTTGATTCACCTATGAAATTTGATTTACTTGTCTGCCTTTAGGAATTAGCTTTTTAATGAGTTTAAGACAAGTTATAGTCTTGTAGATAATGCCCATGGTCTGAAGGTTTGTCTTGCCAAAATTTATATGTTGAAACCTAATCTCGAATGTGATATATTGTAAGAACGGGTTTTTGGCAGGTGATTGGGTCTTGAGGACTCTGCCGTCATTAATGGGATTAATTCTCGTTATAAAAAAGACCTCAGAGAACTAACTAGCCCCTTACACCTTATCTTTTCCACCGTATGAGGACACAGCAATAAGTCACTATTCTGTAACCTGAAACTGGGTCCTCACCAGAAACTTACCTTGCTGACACCTTGATCTTGGACTTCCAGCCTTCCCTGCTGTGAAAAATACATTTCTGCTGTTTATAAGCCACCCAGTTTTCTGTATTTTGTTATAGCAGCCTGAACAGATTAAGACAATAATCTAACCTTTTCTCCTTGTTAGGTATAGAGTCACATTCTTTGCAGGTTTCTATTCTTCTAGAGGATGAGTCTAGAGAAGTGACATATTGTCAAATTCAATATTCAAATGGGATATTGTCTAGAGAAAAAAAATGTTTAATTTGTTCACTTGACAAAGATTTCCCAAGTCTTACTAAAGACCAAGCTGGTACACTAAGCCACATTGTGGGCACTGAAAGATGTACAAATCATGGTGGAAGAGTAATATTCATGTCATTATCCAGGCTTCGGGTTGGAGGCATGCCAACTTGGTTAGCCCATAGGCAAGAATGTTATACCATTTGAAATCCGACTACCTGGGCTCCAAGCTTTATCCTTAAGAACTCCCACCAGGCGCGGTGGCTAACACCTACAATCCCAGCACTTTGGGAGGCCAAGGCGGGTGAATCACCTGAGGTCAGGAGTTCAAGACCAGCCTGACCAACATGTTGACACCCCATCTCTACTAAAAACTACAATCAGAGTGCTGGCGTGCATCTGTAATCTCAGCTACTTGGGAGGCTGAGGCAGGAGAATCACTTGAACCCGGGAGGCAAAGGTTGCAGTGAGCGGAGATCACACTATTGCACTCCAGTCTGGGTCAACAACAGCAAGACTGTCTCCAAAAAAAAACAAAACCTCCCTACTAGTCTAGAACTTCCCTGCTCCTTCCTAGTTTATCAGATGACTAATAAGTCTCACATTACTGTTTTGCCTGTTGAAGTCGCTGAAGGCTTCCTTTTCTTCTCTTTTTCCACACACAACTGGCTAAAGAGACCGGATCAAACTAAAATTGAGCCCTCTAAACCGGTACATTGAAAGTAACTCTTCTGGCAACAGAGCCTTTCAGCCATTTGAGTTTTTTTTTTTCTTGGCCATTTGATTTTTCCTTCCACAATCAAAGTTCCTTTATCTTTAAACTGAGAGAGTGGAATTATGGCACCTTCAAAGTTTTATCCAAAGGACAATTTGTGACTCTTTCATTTTTCTTTTTTTTTTTTGGTCCTCAACAAGACAGATGAATTATATGATTGAGAGTTGGAAAGGAACATAGAAATATACACGCTAATCTTTTTGTTGTGAAAATGAGAAAATTCAGACTAAAGAAATTCAAATGATATGCCCAAGGCTACACAGATGTAAAATGAAAACAAAAAACGAAGAACTAGATTTCAATCATCCGTGCTTGACCACAAGGAAGGCCTAGGAGAGGAGATAAGCGCTTGGATTTGGATTAAACAAACTGTGTTCAAATCCTGGATCTATTATTGCGCACTGATCTGTAAAACTTAAGCACAGTGACAACTTTTCTTTTTTCTTTTTTTTTTTTTTTTTTTTTTGAGATGGTGTGTCACTCTGTCGCCAGGCTGGAGTGCAGTGGCACAATCTCGGCTCACTGGAACCTCCGCCTCCCAGGTTCAAACAATTCTCCTACCTCAACCTCCCGAGTAGCTGGGAATACAGACGCGCGCCACCATGCCCAGCTACCTTTTGTAACACTCAGTTTACCCTTTTGTGAAAAAGGAGTGACAGCAGCAAGATTTGCTTCCCAGGGCTGAGGTGGGCATTGAATGACGTTGGTGTTGAAAGTACTCTCAGTAAATAGATGAGGTCCTTTTGAACAGTACAATGTGCTTTATGGTGTTAATGTATGGGCTTTGATCAGTGGAAGAAATCATCAAATCATGGTTTCTTTGCCATGTTTTGAATGGAAATACATTACATTGTCTCATAGACGTGTATTATACACAGGGAGGTCAGGAGTCCTTTGCCAATTTGCTTTATGCTGTTATTCAGAATGGGCGAGTTTTGAAACTTTAATTAACCAAGTTAACCTATCTGTTTGCTAATGCGTGGAAGGTTGTATTGTTCTAACACATTGCAACATTTTGGATAAAAGCGTAAATGTGGGTGTGGGAGAAAAAAAGAGAGAAACAGATTTGGATCAAAGCTCCTGCGGAACAACTGCCACAGCACTCATTTTTTTCCCCCAAGGAATAGCTGTGGTAGAGAGCAGTGCCAACTTGGAGTTTGTAACGTTTATTTTCTAGCCAACGCTATGATTTTTATTCCTGTTTATTGACCAAAAATTGCTTCATTTACTGAACCAACCACGTAGTGCAGCAGAGAGGCGGCTGTGGTTTCGCTGCCTGGGCCCTGCGCAATGCCCACTCCTCTCCCATAGATGGCAGCATTTCACAAACAACGCCGCCACCGGGTGGCATCGAGACTCAGCTCCGGTAATCTGTTGACAGGATTAAGGACCCCTGTTGTTTTACAGGAAGTAAATAAATCCTTATGGTATTCTGGAAAGCTCAGAAGTATATGAGAGTGGTAGGAAATTGTTTATTCTATGGCAAAGGTATCAAATGAATATTTACAGCATTTAAAACAATTACCTCGGATTGATGTGGACTGGTGTTAAAACTCAGCCTGTTTGCATTATCTAGTTTAGAGTATTTGTTCAACTCTTGCACACTAGGTTTACTTTCTGAATACGGGATTTCTTAAGAGCATGAGTTCATGGTGAATGCTAAATCTAATAAGATGCTGATATTTTCTCTTTAGAAATTAAAATGTTATCTATTGTATGTGGAAATCATTGTGTAAGAAAGACATAAGCCAGATGATACTGTAAACTATAGGAACAAGAAAAATAATGAAGAGAATAAAGGATGTTACAATACAGGATGAATAGAAATGTAGTTGTTGGGCTTATGCAAAGGATTATCTTCAACTTTAAAATCCACTGAAATTCTCAATTTTAGACAATATCGTTTAAAGTGGACATGGAAAAATACTGTCGTAAATCTAGACCATGGTTTTAGGGTTCTTAAATACGCTTCTCCGCGGAGGGTGTGGAGGCATAACGAGGGGAGAAATACCAGATATGGGTGATGGGCGGATGGAGGCAGCAAACCACCTTGCCATGTATGTACCTATGCAACAATCCTGAATGATCTGCACATGTACCCCAGAACCTAGAGTACACTAAAAAAAAAAAAAACGCTTCTGAGATATTTCAAAAATGACATAGGGCAATAATCTATCAGTGAGATTTACCCAGGGATGGATTAAACAATCCTACTCCTTAGATTTTTCACTGCCTTAGGGATGCACTATAATTTTCTATCCCTAATTTTTATGTAACTTCCTTTACTTTATATGTTTCAAGAAGCTGATGATTTTTGAAAAGTATATTTGATCTGTGGTCATGACTCATTACCAAGTAAATAAATGATTATCGTTTTGAGCTTCAACACACATTTTCTTTTTAAAATTTATTTTTTTAGTAGTAGTATTATTTTTGGAGACAGAATCTTTCTATGTGGGCTCAAACAATCCTCCCATCCGAGTCTCCCAAAGTGCTGGGATTACAGGTATGAGCCTCTGTGCCCAGCCTACAGCACATATTTTAATATACTTAAGATCAAGATATCTAATTTAAAAAAATCAAGTAAAAATCTCAAATAAAATGTCTGCTCTTTTAAAGTATGACTTGTTTGTAAAGACTTGACACTAAATTCAGTTTTTCTTTTTAAGTGTGAAGTTGAAATGCTGACAATTTATTCACAGAATAATGTCCTGTACAACTCTTACTTTTATGAAGGATACTTGGATAAATTAGCCTTAATAACCAATGAAACTCTTGCTCAGGTACTGGACATGCTGTTAACTCTGTCTCATTTGGGCATCTGAATTATTCTGGCTTTCAGTTTCCATATTGGTAACATGTCTATTATAATGATTTTATATAAAACAGACAGTGTTAATTTAATAATTGGTAGTGAATATCATTGTGTACATTGAATGCTAAAGATTTGCTTGCGTAACAATTTAGGAAAGGCTTTAGGAACTGGATGTCAATATCAGATTCCTGTTGCTTGTCCCGCCCCCATTGTATTATGTCACATAATTGTGTAACTTTGCAGTGCAATTGATGCTGTTGATAATCAGTCAGTGCGTCTTGATCAATCAAGACGTTGCCCATCAAGAGTTTAGCTTGATAGGATTCAGCCAAGTGTAGTGACAGCATTGCACACTGTGTAGCATTTGCCACATAATTCAATAATACACAATCATAGTGATGTGAAGGTGAAAATAATCTACCCAGTAACTGCTTTTTTTTTTTTTTTTTTTTTTAGTTTGTGATGATTACCTCTGATGCTCTAAATATGGCTTCAGGAAAATATAGAATGCCAGTCTAAAGTAAAACCCTCTGCAATGCATTTTAAAAAATTGCGTTAAGAACAAATGACATGAGTTCTATGCTCTTAACAAGTTTTTAAGTGTACAATACAACATTGTTAGGTGTAAGCGCAGTGTTGTACCCCAGACCTCTAGAAGCTTTTTGTCTTGCTTAACTGAAACTGTATACTCATTGAACAATAATTCCCCATTTTCTTCTCCCCCTACCTCCTGGTAACCATCATTCTACTCTATGCATCCATGAGTTTGACTATTTTACATATGTCATATAAGTGGACTCATGCAATACATTTTCTTTATCATTCATTCACTGATGGACATTAGATTATTTCTGTATCTTTGCTATTAAGAATAATTCTCCAGTGGTCATGGGAATGAAGATACCTCTTTTAGATCCTGATGTTAATTATTCTGAATGAATACCCAGAATGGAACTGCTGGACCATCTGGTAGTACCTTTTTTTTTTTAGATGGAGTTTTGCTTATTTTGCCCAGGCTGGAGTGCAATGGCACAATCTTGGCTCACTGCAACCTCTACCTCCTGGGTTCAAGTGATTCTCCTGCCTCAGCCTCCTGAGTAGCTGGGATTACAGGTATGCGCCACCACGCCCGGTTAATTTTTTATTTTTACTAGAGACAGGGTTTCATCATGGTGGTCAGGCTGGTCTCGAACTCCTGACCTAAGGTGATCCGCCCGCCTCAGCCTCCCATATTGCTGGGATTACAGGCATGAGCCACCGTGCCCAGCAGGTAGTGCTATTTTTAATCTTTTGAGGAACTTCCATACTGCTTTCCATAGTGGCTGCACTATTTTATGTTCCCATTAAGATACACAAGCATCCAATTTCTCCACAATCTCACTAACACTTATTTTTTCTGATGGCCATCCTAACAGGTGTGACGTGATAGCTCATTGCAGTTTTAACTCCTATTTCCCTGATGACTAGTGAGGTTGAGCACCTTTTAATAGACTTGTCAACTATTTCTGTCTTACATAGATAAATGTCTATTTAGGTCATTTACTCATTTTCTTAATCTGCTTATTTTATTTTATTTTTTTGTTATTTAGTTACAGCAGTTCTCTCTATATCGGTTCCCTATAGTTTTCTATATATTTTGACTTGTAACCTCTTATGAAATACACGGTTTACAAATATTTTCTCTCTCATTGTGTAGGTCACCCTTCTAGTCTGTTGATTATTCCCTTTGTTGTACAGAAGCATTTTTAGTGCAATGTAGTCCCATTTGTCCACTTTTGCTTTTGTTGCTGTGCGTTTAGGGTCGTATCCAAGAAATCATCGCCATGACCAATTTGAAGGGTTTTCTCCTTGTCTCCTTCCAGGAGTTTTACAGTTTCAGATCTTTCCAGTTTCAGATCTTATATTGAAGTCTGTCATCTGTCTTGAATTGATTTTGTATCTGCTTTGCATTTTTAAAAATCACTATTTTGTTTTAAACTTTATAAGCAATCTTGTATGAATATGCAACAAATCTATATACACCATTCTATTTTCATTATCTCTCTTGACTTATAAAATATAATGTAAAAAGAACTGTAAATAATCTTGACTCTTTTTAAAGCAGTTTCGTCAGTATTTTGAATTGCCTCTTTGAAATCGCATAATTACATATAAATATGTGATATGGGCCAATATTTTTTGATTGACTAAGACATTTTGAAAAATGTAGGGAAAATACCAAGACATTTGTCTAAAGCTTAGGAAGAATTCCACACCTATAGTTTCCACATAACATGTAATTTCTAGAACAAATGAAATACATACAAGTTAAATGTATTAAATATAATAAAATGTAATAATAACACAAATCATTAACATTTAATGAAATGTGATTTAATTTCTTACTTTTGTATGAGTGTTTGTGAGAACACATTAAGAATCAGAGGAAAGTAAAATCCCCTTTTGAGTCCTAGAAATAAGGTCACTACGCGGATGGTCTGTTTCCTGCTACTCTTGTCTTAGTTCGTTAGACTCTATTACTGACGTGACCAAGGCCAGCATTCAGCCCCCACATGGCGCATGGCTCATCTGCAGCACGCGTTCAGGTCTGCCTGTTGGCTTGGAAACATTTCTCATCCTGTCCTTATTTCTGGAACAAATTAGGCACTTAGGCTTCGCCATTACCTCAGGTACGTAGGTAGATTTCCCCTATGGTCGCAAACACAACTTGACATCTTATTTTTTCCTTCTTAACGTCTCTGGCATCTATCTCTTCCTTTCCGTTCCCACTGCCCCCAAATCATCATCTCACATTAGGATACACTTCATAACCAACTGGGCTCCGTTCCTGGTGTCGCTGCCTTTTAATGTCACTAGAAAATTCTTCCTAAGAAACTCATTTTAAGAGCCATCAGATGCCAATCCTGTCAGAGCCCTCCGCTCGATTTTCAAGGCTGTAATCTGACCATGTCTTGTCCATCTAGTCTGATTTCCCACTCCTTCCCCAGTGTGAACTCTGCAGATCAGCCCACCTCCTCATAGCTCAGAGCATGGCATGGCATGCTCAGCTCCGTGACTCTGCTCCTTTCCCCACATATGGAATTCTCTCCCCTCTCCACTGCCTATGTCCAAATCCCCTCCTTCAAGTGTCCACACTGATTTATCCACTGTTGTATCTCTGATTGTAACAGAACCTGGAACATGGTAGACTCAATGACTAGCCCTTAGGAGTCTGAGTGAACCCAAAGGCCGCTTTGCCTGTGATGTTTCGCTGAATGTTCAGGTCACAGTGGCTTTCTTTTCTCTAAAATATTTTCATGCCTGTGGTCTGTATTGCACTTTTATATATCCTTTTATCTTTCTGAATAGATTGGTCAACCGATATTATTTCTTATAAGATTTTACGCTCTCATATTGCTTAATAAATGCTGTGTTTAACAATAACTTGCTGGTCTATGCTTGCTTCCTTGTATATTTGAGCAGCTGTCTCATGGCTTATGATTTGTACTGCAGCGTGATTTTTCCACAGGGAGGAGGCATAGCATGGTAGGTCAGCACATCTATACTAAATTCAGACCAATGTGAGTGTGATGGATAATTTTATGTGTCAATATGACTAAGCTAAAATCTGTGCAGGTAGCTGGTTAAACATTTCTAAGTGTGTCTGTGAGGGTGTTTCCAGATGAGAGTAGTGTTTTAAAAAATAAGCTGAGTAAAGAAGATTGCTCTCATCAATGCAGGTACACCATCTAATCCATCGAGTGCCTAAAATAGACCAAAAAGGCAGAGGAAGGGAAAATTTCTCTCCCTGGTACGTTTATCTTCTCCTGCTCTAAATCATCAGCACTTCTGGTTCTTGTGCCTTCAGACTTAGACTACATTTCATATGTGTATGAATTTCATACATTTCTATTGATTCTGTTTCTCTGGAGACCCCCGACAAAAACACTAAGTTTGAATTCTGTCTGGGCCAAAAACTGGTTCTGTGATTAACCTTCCTTTTCTTTTCTTTTCTTTTCTTTTCTTTTCTTTTCTTTTCTCTTCTCTTCTCTTCTCTTCTCTTCTCTTCTCTTCTCTTCTCTTCCTTTCTTTCTTTCTTTTCTTTTTCTTTCTTTCTTTCTTCCTCTTTCTTTCTCTTCCTTTCTTTCCTTCTTTTTCTTTTTCTTTCTTTTCCTTCTTTCCTTCCTTCCTTCCTTAATAAATACTGTGTATTTATTCCTTCCTTTCTTTTTTTTCTTCAAGGTCTCATTCTGTTAACCAAGCTGGAGATCAGTGGCATTATCATGGCTCACTGCAACCTTTGCCTCCTTGGCTTAAAGGATCCTCCTACTTCAGCCTCCAAGTGGCTGGGATCACTGGTGTGCACTGGTGGCTAATTTTTTTTTTTTTTTTTTTTTTTTGTATTTTTGGTGGAGACAGGTTTTGCTATGTTGGCCTGGCTGGTCTTGAACTCCTGGTCTCAAGTGATCCACCTGCTTCAGCCTTCCAAAGTGCTGGAATTACAGGCACGAGCCACTGCACCATGCAGAACTAACAAAAGTTAGTTCTCTGACTAACTTTCCTAAGTCAGATCTTTATTTATGATATGAAAAAATCTATCTCATATGGTTCACATAAAGATTGAATAAAATTACTTTTATCAAAATGTAGAATATTATTTACTATGTTGCAAACATTTGAACAAGACAATGGTTATTGTTTTTGTTATTGTTAGTATTTCATTGAACTCCAGCATGGAATCACTGACTTTACTACAAACTAGAGTCAACAAACTAGTAACAATGTGAGTTTCAATAATTCTCATGTATTTTGAAACATGTCTCAACAATATGAGAATAAAATTTCTTTTGGATATCATAGCAAAAGATTAGGCCACAAACACAACAAATAAATAAATAAATGGACTACATGAAACTAAAAATCTGATGCACAGCAAAGGAAACAGTAAACAAAATGAAACAGCCATCAATGGATGGGAAAAATATTCACAAGTCATGTATCTAATAAGGAGTTATTATTCAAAATGTATTCAGATTTCATACAACTCAATACTTGTATGAAACACAAATAATCCAGTTTAAAATGGGCAAAAGAATGAAATAGAATAGACCTTTCTCCCAAGAAAACATAAAAGTGGCCAGCAGGTATATGAAAAGGTCCTCAACATCATTAATCATCAGGGAAATGAAAACCAAAACCATTATGTGATATTATCTCACACCATTTAGGATGGTGATTATCAAAGAAGTGAAAAGATAATGTTGGTGAGGGTATAGCTCTTATGCACTGTTGGTGGGAATGTAGAGTGGTACAATCATTATGGAAAACAGCAAGGGGGTTTCTAAGGAAATTAGAGGAGAGCTACCATATGACTATGCTAAGTGAAATAAGCCAGACCAGAAAAGAAATATATTGCCTGATATCATTTATTAATAGATGTGGAATATAAAACCAAAATTTCAAATGTACAGAGATAGAGAACAAAACAGTGTTACCAGGAGCTAGGGAAGGGTGTGGGGAAGAAATGGGAGATGTAGGTCTGAAAATACATACAAAGGAGCAGACGTGTAGGATGAACAGATCTAAAGACTCAATGTCCAACTTGAGGACTGTTGGTTGACTGTATAAAGTATGAAATTGTATGGCATAGGAGAGTCATGCTACATGAGAAGATTTTAGCTGCTGTTGCCAGAAAACCAAAAACAAAATGAGCGACTGTGGAATGATGGATATCTTCATTTGTTTCACCTTCGTAACCTTTTTAGTATCTCTGTGTATCCCATAATATCATGTTGTATACCTTAATTAATACCTTAATAATGAATAAATTCATTAAATAAATAAAACCCTCTAGGAAATAAGAAAAAAGGAAGGAATGCATACATGATGTCACAATTCACTTCTACAGTTAAGTCATAAAAACTTGAAACTTAAAAAAAAATAATAACAAGGAACAGAAAATTTAATTAAAGGCCTAAAACAGCAGTTGCAAAGATGTCCTAAGGAAGGAAATGGTTAATTGTCAAGTGAATGTTATAAACAAATGTCCAGGAAGTTTTAAAGCATGAAAATCATTTTATAGATGCTATGTAAAATAGCAAACGTGTTTATAAAAGTTTTTCCCAAACTCACTTTACTCTCAATTCAGTCTGTGTGCTGCGTGAGCATGGGCTGTGTTATGTCATTTGCGCCCCAAAATGGGTGATTCCCTAGGGTACCATATCAACAGTGAGTATTTTGGGGATATCTAATAAACATCAACAATTTGCAGTTTTATTCTGTTAGCTAAAAACAAACAAACAAAAAAACTCAATTTCCAAAGCTTCTAGAAGAACAGCTTTTAGACTTTGAGATCAAGCTGAAGGCCTTTAAGGTAAAACAAAAAACTTAGCTGTTCCACTTACTTTTATATAGAGGACTTTGGTCAGATCTCATAATAGATAGAACGTATAGAGTCCAATACTGCTTTGTCAACGTCAGCAGACAGGATTTCTGCTTGTCACCAAGTGAAAGCTTATGATCAAGAAAGAGGGTCTTTTTCTATCCGTTGGTGTCTTTGTGAAGCTTCCTAGCTTTGCTTTTCAACTGTGATGAAACAGCATTTAAATGAAAGTGGCATGTGAGGTGAGATCAGGAGAATGGATTCTTTATTTCATCTGAATAGAGAGTTGCTGTTCCAGATAACTTTCAGCTCTTATTTTGTTTTGACACATTGTCAAAATGTTTAACTCTTCGTTTCCAGATTTGTCATTTTTGAAAAAAGAGTGGTGACCGGCAAATCATTCTACTGATGTTAATGAACACAGATCTGATTAAGCAAACTCAGCTTCTTTTGAGATAAGAAAATTGTGCAGAAGTAACCAACTAGACATTTAGCTCCTTTTTACAGAGGGTAGCAGACACAAGCTACATCAGTTTTGTTTACTGAGCTAGAAATAGGAAACATGACAAATAGCCATGTTTTTAAAACTTGAAACAAAATAAATTACAAACTTCCTGAAGAAGTACACACTTGAGCTCTTTTAGGCAACCTCTGGATCTTCAGAACCCATTTTATGGCTTTCAAGGCTATTAAAACAGAACTCAACAAGTGTTTATTGGGTCAAGGCACGTAGTTCAAAGAAAACAGAAACTAACTGGCTGGCTTGTGTAACTGGGAAACGACATAAGGGAAAACTGTGTTGGATTCGTGGCTCACGTCTGTAATCCCAGCACTTTGGGAGGCAGAGGTGGGTGGTCACCTGAGGTTAGGAGTTCGAGACCAGCCTGGCCAACATGGTGAAACCCTGTCTCCACTAAAAATACATAAAAATTAGCTGGGCATGATGGCAGGCATCTGTAATCCCAGGTACAGGGGAGACTGAGACAGGAGAATCGCTTGAACCCAGGAGGAAGAGGTTGCAGTGAGCCAATATTGTGCCACTGCACTCCAGCCTGGGTGACAGGAGCAAAACTCCATCTCAAAAAAAAAAAAAAAAAAAAAAGCGTGTTGGGAAAACCATATGTGAGTGACAGACTATTGGTGACAATTGCAGTAAGGTAGAAAAGCAGGTATCTTGAAAATAGAGTAATGGGGCAAATATAATAATGTCCTGCTGCCTTTTTAACACAGGAGTGCAGGAAACAGGGATACTTGGTTCACGGAGTCTCTAACAAAGGACATGAGTGCAAATGTTTTTCCTCCTGAACTTACTCGGGTTCAGAGAAAAGTGAAGGTGACTCCCCGGGTGAAGAATTAGAATCAGGGAAGGAAGAAAATCAGGAATGTTCTATCAGAAAAAGAACATCAGGGACCTTCTATCAGAAAAGGAAGGTCTCAAAGGCAACACACATTTTCAGATATCAGGGCTTTAATGGCAGAGAGCATTTTGAGCTACAGTATATTAGTTAGTAGGTAATAGGAGGGAATTGGGGCAGTGTTAATTTTGGAGAAAGAGTAGGTGACGTGGTTTGGTGGCTGTGTCTGGAAAAGCAAACTTTCATGACATGAACTACCTGAGAAATGGCCTCAGGTGCTGGTGATGGAAGTGTTCAGTTGTACCCTTGGCCTTTTCATTTTTGCCACCAGCTGTTTTCACTTTCACATACACTGGAGTCTTTGCTGTCACACAGTTGCCAAGTGTTTTCTTACTGCTCTTTCCTTTCTATTTTTCTAACATTCCAAATGCTTTATCTAATGCAAGATTTCTCAGCCTTGGCCTTGTTGACATTTGGAGCGAGAAAAGTCTTTATTATATAAGATTGTTTTGCAAATTGTAGGATGTTTAGCAGCATCTCTGACCTCCATCTTACGATTTAAGGTAACTTTCTCCACCCAGGGGTGATTAGAGAAAATTTCTCCAGATATTGCCAAATATCGCCTGGGGGGCAAAATTGCCATGGGTGAGAATCACTGGTCTACTTTCTACTTATTAAGTAATCTGAAAAAGTTTGTGTTAAATTACATGTGATTCCCCAGAAATATTTTGCACGTGGTTGCAAATTGGAAGAAAATCTAATCTGCCCATTTATTGGTCATTGGTGAATTGCCCTGAAATAGTAATTGGTGTCACATTTCAAAACTTGTAATGTTGCTTTGCCTTACTGTTTGAAGGATGCTTTTGTATCTTTTTGGAAATCAAAGACTTATTTTATCTATGTATATACCTACCTAGTTTATTGCCTTATAAACATCATTCTTTTGAGTTAAAACAGTCTGAACCTATAAGGCTATCCCAATCAAATCAGATCAACCATAGAGTACAAAAAATGATTCAAAAAGAGGACAAGTTCAAAACATATTACCTATATGGGAGAAAGTCTCCTCATAAATGCCAACAATTATCGGCTTAAGTCCAGAAGTGAATAAATTTTGTCCTTGAGTGATAAATAAATTTTGTTTGAGTGATAGCAGACAACCAACTTTAACATTTAGAGAGAAAGTTATAGCCATTTCTTTAACTACCTCTGATGTTATTTCTGGAATATATTTTTAAGTCTTAAGTACCTAATGGCTCTGGAGGCAATTGTGATAGAATGGCTAGAGCACTAGGCTAGGAGTCAGATGAACAGGTGTAAGCCTTCACCATTCTAGAGAGGAAAGTCCCCAAATCCTTATCCAGAAAATGGGAAGAGTAATAATCTCACAGAGGATTGTTGTACAGCTGAGGTAGTGTAGTTTGAGGACTGAAATGCCTGATCAGTGGAAAGACACTATGAACATGATTTAATTTCTGTTTGTTAAAAATTATTAAACATGTTAAACAATCCTTAAAGGTTGCCTTAAGGATTTCCTGTGACACAGTTTTCCCAGGCAAGCTGTTTAACCAAACTCGGGTCTGCCATTCCTAGGGGGATATCTGTGGCCAACACAATATTGTAGAAACAAGAGTTTTACAAATCAAATCATATTTTGTAGACATTAGGGGAAATTGATATGGCAAAGAATTGCACGGCTATTTGCTTTTTTGGCAATAAATATAATTATTCTGTTTTACCTCTTATGAATTTCTTGTTAATATTGAGAATTCATGAAGGCTATGTGTAATACAAATACTTCTAAATACTATATTTTCTAGACTTAAAGTAAAAATCTAAACTTCCTTTAATTCAATATCACTCTCACTTTCATCCTACCACCCAGTCAAGTATTTTGATTAAAATCACACACACATATAAAGAAACACACACACACACATACACACACACACCCCAACACACAAGCACACATACACAGACATATAGACATACACACAGAGGCACACACATACACATACACACAGACACACAGATGCACACACACATGCTAACAACTCACAGTTGATAATTCATCCCATTACAGTTCATGAAGAGATTGTATAAAGAAAAACTGAGTGATGTAAATACATAACATTGTTCAAATGTAGTAAGATTTAGTGATATTATTACAGCAAGGAGGAAAAATTTAAGTAATACATAATTTTGGCTATGGCTTTAAAGCTACCTTTTTCATCCTCTATAAAGTTTCTAAAAAGGCTCCTGCTGTTAGTTAATTGGGACAAGAGAATGGAAGAATAGTGGATGCATACCTTGCATTTCCTATGAGATCAGGGAAAATAGAGAACAAAATATATTCCTCAGGAATTAACTGTATACAAATAATACGTGAAGGAAATGGCATCATTTGCATTAGGAAAATAATGAATTCTTTAAATTTTATTTTATTTTAGATTCAGGGTGCCATGTGCATGTTTGTTTCATGGATATGTTGTGTACTGGTGAGATATGGGCTTAGAGTGTACCCATTCCCTAAATAGTGAACATTGTTTCCAATAGGTAATTTTTCAACCCTTGCCCTCCTCCCTTTTGGAGTACCCAGTGTCTATTATTTTCACTTTTATGTTCATGTGTATCCACTGTTTAGTTTCCACTTATAAGTGAGAATATGCAGTATTTCACTTTCTGTTTTTGAATCAGTTCACTTAGGATAATGGCCTCCGGCTCTATCCATGTTGCTGCAAAGAACATGATTACACGAGTTTTTATGGCTGCATAGTATTCCACAGTGTGTATGTATGTGTGTGTGTGTGTATATATATATATATATATATGATATTTATTTTATCCAGTCAACCATTGATGGCTATTTAGGTTGGTTCTGTGACTTTTCTGTTGTGAATAGTGCTGTGGTGAACATACATGTACAGGTATCTTTTTTTTTTTGAGACAAAGTCTCACTCTGTTGCCAGGCTGGAGTGCAGATCTCAGCTCACTGCAACCTCTGACTCCTGGGTTCAAGCAATTCTCCTGCCTCAGCCTCCCAGGTTGCTGGGATTACTGGCGCACACCACTATGCCCAGCTAATTTTTGTATTTTTAGTTGAGACGGGGTTTCACCGTGTTGGCCAGGATGGTCTTGAACTCCTGACCTCATGATCCACCTACCTTGGCCTCCCAAAGATATCTTTTTAATGTAATGATTTATTTTCTTTTAGGTAAACACCCAGTAGTGGTAGTGCTGGGTGGAATGGTAGTTCTATTTTTATTTCTTTGAGAAATCTCCATACTGTTTTCCATACAGGTTGAACTAATTTACATTGCTGCCAACAGTGTATAAGGATTTCCTTTTCTCTGCATCCAGGCCACAACAGCCATTCTGACTGGTGTAAGATAATTCAATTTTTTTTTTCTGGTGTTATGTAAAAAATAGGTCATTTTGAAACACAGTTTATATTAGCTTATCAATCATAGAGATGATTTTGTGATAGCCATTAATATACACAGCCAAGAACTTAAATACCAATTTAAACCAAGAACTCTAAATGGGCATATTAAAATTTTGTAAAAGGCATCGCACGGTTTTGAAGTAAGAACTGTCAAGTGGTAATACAGCTAAAACACTCATGTTAATGCTGATTCTTTTCCATCGCACACTTCAAACTTTTGTTGTATGAGTTTGTCAACTTTAAACATAGTAACAATCATTTTGGAAGCACACTTTCAAATGCTGCACAGAACACATCAGGATTTTACTTCTTTAATTTAAAAGTCTGATCTAACTGGACAGGATCACAGAGAGTTTATCTTTTTCTGAAGCATGTTGCTGAAAGTCGGAGGAGGGAAAGGAAAAGGAGGAGCTAGGAGGTGTTTTCTCTAGAATGTGGTCCCTTTATTGCCATATGTTGTACTTGAACTTTCCAGGGTAAAGTGTGTTCCCAGCCAGTCTCTGTCCAGGACATGTGATGGCGCAGGTCTTTGTAAGTCAGTTTTATCATATGTGGCAAAGGCAAAAACCTAACATTTCTTAGTTTACAGATAAATTCACTACTAGATGTCAAATGCCTTATTGGTATAAGATGTTATTTCCTATCTCCATAATATCAAGGATGAAATACTACAGATTGAAATGCTCTGGAATGAGGTTTTAAATCTTTCATCTGAGCATCATGACGTCTATGCCCAGGAATTTCCAAATTCTAAACCAAATGATACAGCTGGAGCTTGAAGACAATTTGAGAGCTGGTGAACAGGGCAGTTACTTCTTTCTGTCTCTTGCTCTTTGTATAATGGAAATGAATGTTACTTTTAATGACCTAGTTGCAAGAAATTAAGATATTTGCTAGGCTGATCCTTTCTTCCTTTCTTTCTCCCTCCGTCCTTCTCATCTCTCCCTCTTTCTGTGTTTTCCTTTTTCTTTGCTTCCTTCCTTTCTTCCTTCTTTCCTCCCTCCCTCCATTTCACCCTTCTTCTCTTCCTCTCTTTCTCCTCTTTGCCTCTGCCTCTCTTCCTTCCGTTTGTCTGTCCTTCCTTTCTTCCATCGGTCTGTCCTTCCTTTCTTTTGTTCATTCCATTGACACACAAGGAGTACATACAGCGGGGGTCCTACCATGACCAGACACTGTACTAGGCAAATGAGGTAGAGAAAGGAACAAGATAAACAAGACCCTGCCCAAATGAAGAATCCAATCAGGTAAACAAGCTGTGGAAATATAAGACGGAAATGTTGGGGCAATAAAAGATCTCATAGGAGAAATATGCAGTCCAGGCTCCCATGAGCGCTCTGTCTCTCTCTTCCAACCTTCAGCCCTCTTCTTACTCTTTGGGGATTTCTAGGGAGCTGTACGGCTTATATGCAAAACGAAGTATCAGAAGATAAAACTGTCAAACAGGAATTAAGATTTTATAGATTATTCTGCAGAGTTGATCGTTCATTTATGTGTGAAAATTTTGTTATATATGTTCCTACTTTTCTCACAATAATACTTTTACAAGTAACTTCTCAGCGCTTTGCTTTCTTTGTCTGCAAGAATTACATGGAGATTTTTTTAAAGGGCATTATTTTCCCACCTTTTCAAGCAAATGGTGCATTTCTCAGCTTGCTCTTGTTATAGTGCATGCAAATGCAAACATATTCTTGATTGAGATCTGTGAAATCTCTGGAAAATTCTTAATATTGATTTACATCCTCCTTTGCAGAAATAATTAATATTGATTAATGAGAAGTACTTAGCTTGATAATAATTGAACCCACATCACAACAAAAGCAAGTCAATTATGGTGCTTAGGAATTTTTAATAATGATTGCTTTTTTTCTTTTATTATTTTATTTCTCATGTCTAGATGAGAGTTGACCTTGCATAAAATTTGTTTGGCAAATTCAAATTAGACAAAGCAAAAATATTGATTCGGGTGGGTAGGCTTGAAAGCAACTGAAACATCTAAAAATAATGTGGGAATAATTGGCATAATAGGGCAAATCATCAATTATGACACATGCTTCAAAACTGATTTGAACATGGTATCTCAATATGTGACTTAAAGTAATACAGTAAATAATATTAAATAAAGAAATATCATGACATGAAAATCTGATGTGTAGATATCTGAATTAACTAAGGAAATGTAAGGATTCTCTTAATTTAAAGAAAAAAAAAATTATCCTGTACCACCACAGTGAACCTAAATTGTCATATAATCCACTTAAGAAACACTTCTTCATATGTGTCAAACATTATAAAATGACAAACAAGAATTAAACACTTTTTTGATTATTCTGCACGGTTGGTCATTTCTGGGTGAGAAAAAAATTGGCCAAACTTTATTTGTTAAAGAACCTAAATGCCCTGTGATAGAATATGATTAAAGTTTCAAACTTTTGCAAAGTCCGTAGGCCTGGAAAATGATACTATCACACAATAAACATAAATACATTAAGGGTAGACTACTCTTTTTTTTCCTATTTGGGTAGCACATATTCTTAGCATGAATAGACTTGTATCCTGAAGCAGCAATAAAATTTAGACAAGTCAGGCACTGATAAGGTAACAAGCAATGCCTAAATATCGTTATTGTTATTAAAGCAAAAAAAAAAAAATGATGTCAGTGTTTCTCCAAGGTAAATATTTTCCATTAAACATTTAATGGAAAGAAATGTTAATCATTTCTTATTCCCTTGTACCCACCTTTAATTAATTGATGCACTACATTTTTTTCTGCATGTCTTTCATACTTTTGAAGCATTTTCTTTGTCAAAATTAGAGTTAAAATTCTAAAAAAAAATTTCTTATCAAAGATGTGGATTTTGCTTAATGTTGGTTTATTATAAGAGGTACAAATCCATTTTGGCTGCGGCATATGAGCAATATATAATAATAGAACACATTATGGCAATTTTCTGATAGATTATGAAACTATATGAAAATTTTGAAGTAATAGAACACCTAGAAGAAAATTTTGGAAACCTTCATCTAATCTCACAAAGGAATCATAAAAGTGAGTGGGTATCTCTAAGTAAAATTTTCAATATATTTTATTATACATATTTCAAATACAATATATACATAAATAAAATTGTGAAGAAAGCCAAAAAAGTGAAGAAAGAATTTTCAAGTTATAAAAAGCAAAACATTTTTTAAAATCTTTTATTTTGAGTTCAGGGGTACATATGCAGGTTTGTTATATAGGTAAATGTGTATCATGGTGGTTGGTTATACAGATTATTTCATCACCCAGGTTATTAAGCCTAGCAACCATTAGTTATATTTTCTGATCCTCTTCCTCCTCCCATTCTCCACTCTCAAATAGGCCCAGGGTGTGTCGTTTCCCTCTATGTGTCCATGTATTCTCATTATTTAGCTCCTGCTTATTAGTAAGAACATGTGGTATTTGGTTTTCTGTTCCTGTGTTAGTTTGCTAAGGATAATGTTCTCCAGTTCCATCTATGTCCCTGCAAAGGACATGATCATGTTAATTTTTATAACTGCATAGCATTCCATAGTGTGTATATACAACATTTTATTTATCCAGTCTATCACTGATGGGCATTTAGGTTGTTTCCATGTCTTTGCTGTTGTGAATCATGTTGCAGTGAACATATGCATGCATGTGTCTGTATGATAGAATGATTTGTATTCCCATTCCCAGTAATGGGATTACTGGGCTGAATGGTATTTCTGTCTTTAGGCCTTTGAGGAACTAATTTACACTCCCACTAACAGTATATAAGCATTCCTTTTTTTCCTTTTTCTCCACAATCTCGCCAGCATCTGTTATTTTTGACTTTTTAATAATAGCCATTCTGACTGGTGTGAAATGGTATCTCACTGTGGTTTTGATTTGCATTTTTCTAATGATCAGTGAGGTTGAGCTCATAATACAAAGTTAAATAGGAAAACAATATACAAAAATAATACTTTAGTAGATAAACTGTATAAAATTGTACATTTTAAATTTATACTTTATGGTGCAATTAAGGTTGGTTTTTAATTTATTCTTTATACTATGTGATTATTTTCCATATTTCTAAATATCTATTGCTATAATAGCAATTAATAATCAATGTTATTTCAAAAGAGAGATCCAGGAAGAAGAAGCTATTTCAACAAAGGTTTCGTATTTCAAAATTTGGATTCATGGTATGATTTCAGGCCTTTTTAATTTAACATGTTCCTAACCTCTGCAAGTCATTGCTATCAGAATAACTGCATATTTACCACAAACAGAAATAAACGTGTTCAAGTTGATAAGGTAGCTGTGTAGATATAAAACTCCATAATATTGTAGTACTCAGGGTAGCTGGAGTTGATCTTATCAACCATCTATACATAAAGGAGTCTCACAGTAATATTCTCATGCACATGATATATTGTATAAAAACTTGCGATATGTTGCTCTGGTACCTGGGAGATCCTTGTGGATTCGAGTGCCATACTCTAGCTTGTTTGGGCATGCTTCAGGCATTCACAAATGAAATGAGGAAGAGTTTCTGTGCACACCCACAAAGTTTCTAGAGTCCTCCTTCCAGCTAGATAGATAGCAAAGAAATTTGCAAAGGATCCCTCTTTAAACATTGTCACGTATTTATGCTGCATGGATACCAGAATCCAATTTTCACAGTACAGAAGTTTAAGAATATTAAACATCAATGAAAAACATATTTAAAAGAAAAGAAAAAGGAAGAAATTAAGTGAAAATAAACACAACTACCATCCCCACCTCCTGTATTTTCACTTGCCCACAACAATAAAACACCAATAAAACAGTTTCTCTGTCATTCGACCTTAATGTCTACTTAGTGATTAGAGATCCTAGAAGCCCTACAGTGGTAAGTGATGGGTGGGGAGAGAGACAGATAAATTTTCACTGTAAAACTGGAACAAAGACTAGCTCTAGAGTTCAAAGGTTGAATTCCTGTTCTGGTTAGAGATAAGAGAACAGATTCTTGAGTAGCCATTCTCACTTGAAAAAAGCCAGTGACTTTTCTATGTATTTCATTTTCTTTTATGTAAGAAGAGCTAAAATATATCAATCAATTGTGCAGGGCTATTAAGTTTATAAGGATTTCACCTATTTTGGACCAACAAGATACACCTTTTATTGGTCTTCTCTGGGTTTATCAGCTTCTTCTTTTACATTGTTTTTCATCACTAGACCCGGAGATTACAAAATTATCAGTTTTCCAGATTTGGCTGGGATTTTGACATAGATTCCAACGTATGGTTTATACTATGACAATTGGCAAAATAGAGAGAGGTTACTAAATGAATGAAAAGTATGATACTGATTGTTCTTTACTCCACATTAATTCTCCCTCCCTCTCTCCCTCTCCTCTTCCTCCTTCTCTCTCTATTTCCTGCCCCTAATATACATGTGGATGAGTTTTTTAATGACTATTTCAAAGCTTCTATGAACATTTTTGTGTGTGAGGAACTCAAAAATCCTCTGAATCTTTGTTGATTATCAATACCCTTGTTTTAGTGTCCTTGAAAAACACAATTTTAACAACCCTGACTTCTTGACTCACCAGCCCACACTAATCACCACATCTTGGATTTTGTCATTTCCACTCTATCAATGCAAAATCTGAAATTCCTACATCTGACCATCATCTCTCTAACTTTCCCAATCCCTCACATTCAGTGAAGTTTCCCCAGCTATTCTTTCGGCTCTCTCAGTTACCCCCCTCTCCTGAGTGACTCTATTTCTTCCTCTCTTATCCGGATATTGTGATGAATTATGTCAGTGTTCTCTCTGTCCCGTGACTCCCTTTAACTGTGCCCAGGGAAGGAAGTGAGGATTGGCAGCTGAGGATTTTGGAGGGTTGTAAAAACAACACTGGGAGCAGGCATGGAAGCTGAGTGGTATGGTCTGGTTCTGTGTCCCCACTCAAATCTCATTTCAAATTGTAATCCCCAGTGTCCAGGGAGGGACCTGGTGGGAAGTGATTGGATTATGGAGGTGGATTTCCCCCTTGCTGTTCTGGTGATAGCGAGGGAGTTGTCATGAGATCTAGTTTTTGGAAATGTGTAGCATCTCCCCCTTTGCTTTCTTATCTTCTTCTGGCTCTGGCCATGTGAAGATGTATCTCCTTCCTCTTTGCCTTCTGCCATGATTGTAAGTTTTCTGAGGTCTCCCCAGCCATGCTTCCTGTGCAGCCTGTAAAACCATGAGCCAAGTAAACCTCTTTTATTCATAAATTACTCAGTGTCAGGTATTTCTTTTTTTTTTTTTTGAGACAGAGTCTCACTCTGTCACCAGGCTGGAGTGCAATGGTGTAATCTCAGCTCAGGTGCAACCTCCACTTCCTGGGTCCAAGAGATTCTCCTGCCTCAGCCTCCCAAGTAGCTGGGACTATGGGCATGTGCCACCATGCCCAGTTGATTTTTTATTTTTAGTAGAGTCGGGGTTTCACCATGTTGGCCTGGACTGTCTGGATCTCTTGACCTTGTGATCCACCCACCTTGACCTCCCAAAGTGCTGGGACTATAGGCATGAGCCACCGTGCCCAGCCAGCTATTTCTTTATAGCAGTGTGAGAAAGGATTAATACACTGAGTGTGAAGAGTAACCTGATGAATGAGTTTGGTTTAGAGCCTGAGATTCAGGCAGAACGTGCCAGAATATTATTGTTTTGGACATTCTTATTCTTTGGGCTGCCTGCCTGTGGATGCTAGGAATTGAGTAGTTTAAAGACTCAAACAGCCACAGATTATGCAGAAGAAAATTCATTTCTCAGCTTGGTTTTCCCACAATTCAAAGCTCCCTACATTTAGGCAAACTTCTCGGCTTTTCTGGCCATCTTGTTATTCACATGTGTTTACATGAGGTTTTTTGTTTTTTGTTTTCACTGAACACCAGATGTCCAGGTGAGCAGAAGACAGAGAACCTGCCTTTAGAGAGCTTTCATTTCAGCATAGACAGGAGCTGGATCTCACTTCCTAGATTGTCCCCTGGTGAGTCAGCTAGTCTTGGTGGAAAGGGCAGTTGCCTGGAGCTGCCTTGGAGTAGCAGAGTAGAATGAGTAGTGAGCCCGAGATGCAAATTTCCTGCTGTTGCAGAGTGGTGTGCGATTTCTCATGGTCTCCAGGCACTGAAATTTTCTGATGTGAGAGAGTAGAGGGAAGAGACTCAGTCCAGGCAGACAAGAGACGTGATCACTAAGATCCCAATGGGTCTCACATGTCTGCAATATTCCCTCCCATGTTTTCTTGCCTCCCTTAACAAGCTGGCCCAAGTTATGTAGCGGAAAGGAGGCCCCTCTCAACTTAGCTGACTGGTCTGAATTCCTAGGCATAGAAGAAAGAACCTTACAATTTATCTCCTGGAAGTAATGTCTTCCAAGGTTGCTGAAGCAGAACTCTAGCATTCCTTAAGGACTTGACCATCTTTCAAGGTTGCTAAAGGAAGACTCGCATTCCTGAAAAAGAATAAAACCAGATGCAGCCAGCTGAAGACAAAATGGACCCTAGCACTGATCTTTCACCGGTTTTTTTCTTATTATAATACTAAAATCTCCACCAAAGGTGGAGCCAATCTGCCACTCTCTGATCATGCCATATATGTTAGGGCATGATGCCTCACTGCACAAACTCTAAGAAAACCCCTAAACATGCTTGTGCATCACTCCTTTTTTCTGCCTCGACATCCTTAAGATAGCAAGAGCTGGGCCCTTTAGGGAAGGAGCGTCAGGACCCCTCCCCTGTACACTGCTCCTTGCACAGCTCCAGCCTAAAGCCTATTAAACCTTGCCTCAGAAAATTTGTTTGGCCTGGAGCTAATCTTTGCTTAGCAAGAGCCAAGGAACTTGAGGTTCAGTTGCAACAACACATAAGCAAGTCAGCAGACCTTTCTGGATTCTCATAGCCTGCATGGAAGGACATACTTCCAAGGGCACAGTGTGGACAATCATCACTGGTAGTCATGAGGGGTATAACTGACATCTCTGTGGACTGTCATTTCCAGGGAGCAGGTGGGAACTGCATCACCTCCATCTGTTAGCCAGGGAACCTTACAAAGGTGCATCCTGCAGGGTGTGGCATGTGGTGGGTCTGAGCCGAGGTCCAGCCATTGAGGGCAGCCACTGAAATAGCCAGCATAGACCTTGAGCAGTCTACATCAGTAAATAGATGGATCCCAATTTAGTGGCTTTGTATTGCAGCTGGATAAGCCTCCTCATCCCTTTCTCCCCACCCCACACTTTGCATATAAGCTCATCAGCCCCCATGAGAAATGGGAGAATATAACCTGTGACGTTGGAACATAAAGGTTAAATTTTGTACCTTGTAGACCTGTGACAGGAGTTGTTATAAGAAATAAAAATAAGGTACACCTATCCCTCACCTAAAGACTTTTATTAATATCTGAAAGCTCTGTCATTAAGTGCAAAGCCAGTAAACAAAAGACAAATAGAATTTTTTTTTGAAATAGAGTTTCACTCTGCCACCTAGCCTGGAGTACAGTGGCACAATCTCCACTTGCTGCAACCTCCGCCTCCTAGGTTCAAGCAGTTCTCTTGCCTCAGCCTCCTGAGTCACTGGAATTAAAGGTGTGCACCACCATGCCTGGCCAACTTTTGTATGTTTAGTAGGAATGGGGTTTTACCATTTTGGCCAGGCTGATCTCAAACTCCTGACCTCAGGTGATCTATCCACCCCATCCTCCCAAAGTGCTGGGATTACAGGTGTGAGCCACCTCGCCCGACCAACAAATAGAATTTTTTAAAATGTAGTTTTTTATATGAAACATTGTGGCATAATCCATCCTAATTTTAGCCTCCCAGTAATTTTCATAAATAGAAAAATATATCAATTAAACCATCAAAATACATTGTATAAGCTATTTGAAAGTAAATAAAGTTTATGTATATAACATAACGTAATGAAGGTTTGTGATACTCTTTTTCTTTCAGTATTCTCTATATGCTTTTCAATCTTTGCGAGGCTCTTGGTTATGTTGCACTAAAACTACACTTGAAAAGAAAGAGCATTAAAAAAAAACCTTAGGGCAAAATAAAGGATAAACGAGAGAGCACTTTGAAAGAAGTGGAAATCGTACAATCATACAATAGTATACCACAGAGTCCAGAAGATGCAGCTGTCCTCCTCACTCTCAGGGCACATTTGCAGCCAACACTTTCGCCCAAATACTGGTGGACAATATAAAGTTGTTTCATATAATTTTTCATTCTAGAAACTACTGTGTAAGGTAAATTAGTTAATGCGTTTTTTGCCCAAAACTGAAATATGAGAAGTATTACTTGTCACTACCATCTATTTAGGGGATATGACTGTTTTTTATTTTATTTTATTTTAGTTTTTGAGACCGAGTTTCACTCTTGTTGCCCAGGCTGGAGTGCAATGATGTGATCTCAGTTTACTGCAACCTCCACCTCCTGGGTTCAAGTGATTCTCCTGCCTCAGCCTCTGGAGTAGCTGGGATTACAGGCTCTGACACCATCCCTGGCTCATTTTTTTATTTTTATTAGAGACTGGGTTTCATAATGTTGGCTAGGCTGGTCTTGAACTCCTGATCTCAAGTGATCCACCTGCCTTAGCCTCCCAAAGTGCTGGGATTAGAGGTGTGAACCAATTCACCCAGCCTAATTTTTTTAAAAAAGGTCTGAAAAGTGATATAATCTTTCTCTTAAGGTGAAAATAGTGTGTCAAAAGAAAAACCTAGCTGAGCGTGGTGGTTCACACCCATAATTTCAGCACTTTGGGGAGGCTAGGCAGGCGGATCTCCAGGTCAGGAGTTCGAGACCAGCCTGACCAACATTGTGAAACCTGGTCTCTACTAAAAATACAAAAATTAGCCAGGCATGGCGGTGTGCACCTGTAATCCCAGCTACTCAAGAAGCTGAGGCAGGAGAATCGCTTGAACCCAGGAGGCAGAGGTTGCAGTGAGCTAAGATCGTGCCACTGCACTCCAGCCTGGGCAACACAGTGAGACTCTGTCTCAAAAAAAAAGAAAAAGAAATAAAAAAGAAAAAGAAAAATCTCAGACAAATTACACTTAACAGAATTTAACTGAGCAAAAATCACAGTTCATGAATTGGGCAGTTCCTAAACCAAAGTACGTTCAGAGAGACTTTGCCGCTGCCGTGTGGTCTAAGTAGACTTATAGACAGAAAAAGAGAAGTGGTGAACAGAACCCGGACGTAAGGTACAGAAACGGTTGGATTGGGTACAGCTCAGCGTTTGCCTTATTTGAACATAGTTTGAACAGTTGCCCACATGCAACTGGCTGACACTGTGTGGTTGGTAGGATAATGAGTCACAGAAAGTTTACATATCCATTTAGGTTACACTTATAGTTCTCTGTGTGTGGAGAAATCTTAAGGCTAGACTTAAAGTATGTTAGGAGGCAGATTTAGGCTAAACAATTTAATAGGTGTTAATTTAAAGTCCTTATTTGAGCTGAGCTATATACCATATGCCGGATGCATAGTAGACATTCTATAACCATATTCATTATTATTGTTTTCCTCCTGTCCTTGAGATTCCCCAACCCCATTTCTTTCTAATCCACACTCTCCACAAGTGAGACCTCAATCATGTCCATAACTTAAATGACCTGCGCTATGTTAATGACTCTGGTTTTCAAATTGCCTAGAACCTGGTGCTTCAAGTTAAGCAATAACTCAATGATTTTTTCTCTTTTTTGAGACAAGTCACATTCTGTCACCCACCACCCAGACTGGAGTGCAGTTGGCGTGATCTTGGCTCACTGCAACCTCCACATCCTGGGTTCAAGCGATTCTCCTGCCTCAGCCTCCTGAGTAGCTGGGATTACAGGCACCTGACATCATGCCTGGCTAATTTTTGTATTTTTAGTAGAGACGGGGTTTCACCATGGCAGCCAGGCTGCTCTGGAACTCCTGACCTCAGGTGATCCACCAGTCTTGGCCTAATTCAGTGATTTTTAGTATATATATTTTTTATTCAGTCAAAATTCCCCTTCCTCTTTTCTAGTATATCAGCATTAAAGGCATCAAATTTCATCCAAAAAATAAAAAACAAGACTATTCATCTCGGAGTCATCTTCTACCTTTCTTTTTATCTTTCTTGATCAATTTGATTATTTCACTTTTTCATGCCTTGGTTTCACCTTTTGAAAGCCAGGAATAACAGTAGTTATTGTTTATATTTTTGTGATCTATCTATCTGATAGGTCATAAGGATTATTAAATGAATGCATGCATTTAAAAACAAAACCTTTAGCACGGTGTTCAGGCAGATATTACTCAATGACTATTACTGAGCTATTATTAATACCTCATGTCCTCCCTTCCTTTCCATCCCTGTTGACTAAACAGATATTAGAAAAGCAGATTCTTTTGAGAATTGTCTATTCATGTCCTTCGTCCACTTTTTGATGGGTTTGTTTTTATCTTACTGATTTGTTTGAGTTTGTTGTAAAATACAAATGGCCAACAAACATATGAAAAAATGCTCAACATTACTAATGATCAGGGAAATGCAAATCACAACCATAATGTGATACCGCCTTATTCCTGCAAGAATGGCCATAATCAAAGAAATCAAAAAACAACAGATGTTGGTGTGCATGCGGTGAACAGGGAACACTTCTACACTGCTGATGGGAATGTAAATTAGTACAGCTGCTATGGAAAACAGTGTGCAGATTCCTTAAAGAAAAAATAAAACTACCATTTGATCCAGCCATCCCACTACTGGGTATCTAGAGGAAAAGAAGTCATTATTTGAAAAAGATACTTGTACACGCATGTTTATAGCAGCACAATTCACAATTGCAAAATCATGGAACCAACTCAAATGCCCATCAATCAATGAATGCATAAAGAAACTGCGATATATATATACATATATATATATGCTGGAATACTACTCAGCCATAAAAAGGAATGAATTAACAGCATTTGCAATGACCTGGATGAGATTGTAGACTATTACTCTAAGTGAAGTAACTCAAGAATGGAAAGCCAAACATTGTACGTTCTCACTGATACGTGGGAGCTAAGCTACGAGGATGCAAAGGCGTAAGAATGATACAATGGACTCTGAGGACTTGGGGGAAGAGTGGGAATGGGGCAAGAGATAAAAGACAACAAATATGGTGCCATGTATACTGCTCAGATGACGGGTGCACCAGGAGCTTACCAATCACCACTAAAGAACTTACTCATGTAACCAAATACCACCTGCACCCCGATAACTTATGGAAAAATAAAATAAAATAATACAAGAAAAGCAGATTATTTAAAGGACCTTTTCACAATCTACTTTTCAAACCTCAGACTTTTTTTTGCAAAGTGAAAGCAAGTTTATTAAGAAAGTAAAGAAATAAAAGAATGACTACTCCATAGACAGAGCAGCCTGAAGCCCCAGACTTCTAATAAACATTCCCATTCATTCTATGTCTTTGTCAAAATGGACAACTTTCTGTCTCTGACCTTTTCTATTTCATTATTTCTGTTTTATACTCTTTTGAAATGCCCTTAACCTGGTTGTCAAAATCTTATTCAGTCTTTAGGAACAAAATAAAGCCACCTTTTCCAGAAAATTTGTTGAGGTTCAAGTCAGAATTAACTATGCTTTCATCCACTAGAATTAAGCATTATATTCTTCTTTTTGATTAATGTTTATCACATTATTTTTTATAGTTAGTGGAATAAATGTGTTTTACCTAATAGATTATGAGAATTTAACATGTGATCTTAGCCAACAGTCTGAGAAGCAATGAGAATTTTAGAATAGCATTGCATAGAAAATTTGAAAAAATACAGAGGATAATAAAACAGTATCATTGTTAAATAAATATTTGTATAAGCAGGGTGTCTCAAAAGGCTTAGTGCAATTTTAGGTTTAATATTCTCATATGCATACATTCTACGAATTAACAAAAACATTACTTAAAAGTATGGCCATTTAAATCTCTTTACATTGTTAATTCGGTGAATATAAAATGATAAACTTCAATGTATGTTTTCAGTTTCTCTAATTAAGAAGAGCAAACATTAACTGATGGAAAAATATCAAAATTAAAAATGTATTATTTGTCCCAGTAACAACGACAAGCACACCCAATGTTCAGATCTGCATCCAATAGTACTCTCCAATAAAAAGAATCAGTGTCAAGGTAGAAATGAAATGACTGTTTCTAAGGCAGGGATAAGGAATATACAAGATAAGCTTCGAGCTTCTTGTAGTACCGGGAGGTAGAGATGTGCTAAAATAAACCCAATGATGGAGTGGGGTCAGGTGTATGTCAGAGAGACACAGAAGCCAACTGCAGTGCTCCTAGTGGCCAAATGAACAACTTTGAGTAACAAAATGAGTATCATAGTATTGGATTATAACCCAAAGTATAAAATAAATATCTATCAACCAAAATAATTTTAATTAATTTATGTGGATAGTCACCCCTCAAGAAAGTGGAGCATAACTTCACCTCCCATAAGTGTGGGCTGTCCACAGTGATGTGTTCCAGAGAGAGAGGGAAGGAAAGGGAAGAGGGGCAGGCAGTAACTTTACAGTGGGGAAACCCGACAAACCCTACTTCAGTAATATGGTTGGATGGGAGCCTGGAACAGAAAAAGGAAATTAGGGAAAAAATAAGGAAATTGAATTGCATTATGGACCCTAAGTAATAACAGTAGGGTATGTCAAAACTCTCTGTATTCGTTTTGCAATTTTTCTGCAAATCTGAAACTATTCTAAAATTAAACATTTGCAAAAAAATAAGAGGGTATTATAAAAATTACCAAAAAAATTATAATATAGATGAAGTGGACGATTCCTAGAAAAATACAAAGATTGCTTGTAACAAAAGCAACAACAAATGTATTATTCAAAATTCACAAAACTACAATAAGTAAAATTAATTTAAACACTCATTTAAAAATGTAAAACCATATGTAGTACCTATTCTTCTGGAGCTATTAAAGCATAAAATTGCATACAGACTTTTGTGGACAATTTGCATATATGTGTACATAAACATATTAATATGAAAATAGCATAAAATAAGTATAGTTATAATAACTATGTATAATACATTTATTGAGTTGAAAATATCTAGTTTATTTTTTATTTAATAGTTTCTCATGAACTATTTAATTATATACTTCTCACAATTCAAAACAATGACTTTATCTTATTTGTAGACATTTTAGTCATTGTTAAATATTTAGAGTAACTATACAAAAAGTAATTTTGATAAAATGCAATAATTCCCATCAATGACTTACTATTACCATTGTAGTGGCACTACCGGGTGTGGTCATTTCAGGTTTGTGATGCACGTTGACAACTTGTTTCCTGATATTGTTCCAACTACATTCCTACTGACAGAGTATGAGTGAGCCAGTAGGGTAGAGTAAAACATGCTCCTCACCCTAAAAACATATACGTCCTGGCCAGGTGCGGTGGCTCACGCTTGTAATTCCAGCACTTTGGGAGGCCGAGGTGGGCGGATCACAAGGTCAGGAGTTTGAGACCAGCCTGACCGACATGGTGAAACCCTGTCTCTACTAAAAATACAAAAAATTAGCCAGGCATGGTGGCGCGTGCTTGTAATCCCAGCTACTCAGGAGGCTGAGAGAGGAGAATTGCTGAAACCCGGGAGGCAGAGGTTGCAGTGAGCTGAGATCTTGCCACTGCACTCCAGCCCGGCCTGGGTGTCAGAGCAAGATTCTGTGTTAAAATACACATATATCTCCTAATTCCTAGAATCTGTCAATGTCATCTTCTGCGGAAAAATGGTCTTTACAGGTGTGATTAAGTCAACAATCTTGAGATGGGAGGATTATCCTGCATTATACATGTGAGCCCTAAAATAATCACAAGCTCCTTATAAAAGGGAGGTGGAGGGAGACTTGACTTCAGACAGAAAAGGAGAAGGTGGTGTGACACAGAGGCAGCGATTGGAGTGATGCAGCCACAAGCCAAGCAATGTCGGCAGCCAACAAAAGATGGAACGAGCAAGAACGAATTTTTCCCTGAGAACCTCCAGAGCAAGTGTGTCCCTGCTCAAAAGACATCATTTTTAACAAAGTTAATGAGGCAGAGTTAAAAGAGACAAAGTTAAATGAGAGTTTAGTTGGAATGATATTAAGCTTATCCATACATTTATGAAGAACTGACATCTTGACATGCTATGTTCCAATTTACTCACACCTCCTTCCTTCTGTATCTATTCGTAACATAGATGTGTGGATGCACTAAGCCCAGGGAAAACTAAAAATAAAGAAGTAATTTTTAAAAACGAGCAGGTTTGTGATGTTCTGATTTGGGATGGGTAGCCAGAGTTCAATGAGATGAGAAAATCTGGGTCAAGAGAAATGGCCCTACGTAGGAAACTATGAAGTGTTGATGAGGAAATCAGAGCGGAATTGTAGTGGGAAATGCCTGGTCTTCCAGATACGCGTGGTCACTGATATTAGGAGTGTCTCTCAGCAAATTTATAAACATTTATTAAAATAAACAAATAAAAATTCATCTACTTCAGTTAAAAATATTGGAAAAAGGGGGTGTGAGAGAAAAAATGATTGATTGGCTTCTTATATCAAAGTTTATGAGTGCTTAAGGGAACCAGTATTCAGAGAATTGCAAGAGGGTAGCCTAGATTAAAGGGAGTTTTGTGCTTATCAGTCAGTGCCCTGGTGAAGAAATACTAATTACAACCATGAACTAACTCCATGGTATATCTTGGGGCCCTGTGACTGTTTTCGAGAAGAGAAAGGGGGGCAGGGCAGCTGGCAAAGGGATTAATGTCAGTAGAAAATAAAAATTGAATTTGTGAACTTTCTGAAAGTTAAATGAGAATAGAACAAAATGACTTTGCAATAATGGTTACAAATGTCTTATAAATTAAACAGCAAAATCACCACGTTCCTTTCCTAGAAGAGGAAGTATGAACACACAAGGGCATGGGAATAGGTAATTACAGTAAACTCATGTAAATGATGCAAGGCTAAACTTCATTTTTTATTTATTTTTTATTTTTTTATTTTTTGAGATGGAGTTTCACTCGTTACCCAGGCTGGAGTGCAATGGCACGATCTTGGCGCACCGCAACCTCCACCTCCCGGGTTCAGGCAGTTCTCCTGCCTCAGCCTCCTGAGTAGCTGGGATTACAGGCACGCACCACCATGTCCAGCTAATTTTTTGTATTTTTAGTAGAGATGGATTTCACCATGTTGACCAGGATGGTCTCGATCTCTTGACCTCGTGATCCACCCGACTCGGCCTCCCAAAGTGCTGGGGTTACAGGCGTGAGCCACCGTGCCTGGCCCTATTTTTAATTTTTTAAATCTTACACTCCAAAAGGAAAAGAAAGTGGTTGAGAATCAATTGAACCTGGCAGGGCTCTGGCACTTTGGAGATCATTAACAGCCATCTCCCAGGTTACAGCACCCTCTGATCTGACGATGATTCCCAAGCTGTGCCCAGGAGTGCAATGCTTTTAGTTTCTTTCAGCCTAATTATGAAGGTGCCTGGCCCATGCAGTGAAGCAATATAATGGATAATAATGCTCCCTGAGAGTCCTGATACAAGTACAGTGCAACAAGTCACACGAGCTAATGAAAACCTGGGAAGCTTCATGAACAAAGCCCTGAAAAGCTAACGTCTAAGGTAATGAGAAGGAATACACTGTGATTTGTGCATGCCAAAACCGCAGTTCTCAAGGATGGAGGAGCTCGGGACTGACTTTCTATGAAAGACAAGACTACTGAATTATTTACTCTGCTGGAATGCACCAGGAAATGACTTCATCCATCAAGGAATATGTTCCTGGTGATCACCTTATTGGTCCAGGTAGAAATAGTTGGATATTCAGACCCACAGAGTAGTGTTCAACCTACCAGAAACCAGAAAGCGCAGATGAACCTCCTTAATTCATAACTAGGGCATGTTTCAGACTTCGGAGATTAAAAGTTAGAGCAAGGTAGGAAGTTGTGTTTATTAGAACAAGAAACTGACTTCCAGCATCAGGCTTCCTACTGTCACTCGGAGACTAGATGGAGAGCTTCCTTACTCTTCAATACTAAGCCCGATTCAACCTTTTATTTCAAAGCCTATGCTCAAGATTTCTCAAGGAGCTCACATGGTTTCCTCTGCTGTTGCATATCTGAGTGTACAGTTATACACTTTTGCACTTGGGTGATGCTGTACATGGCACACCTACCCACACATGAAACAAAGCCCCACCTGTTTTTAAAGGTAAACAGGAGATTTTCTCATTGTGTCTCTCATACACACCCTTGCTCTCACTCCCTGTTACCTCTTTCTCTCTTACACAAACACACACACACCTCACACACACAAAACTGTGTGCACAAACCTTCCTTATTTTAGTAATTATGACAGATCGGGGTAGCATTAGCAAATGATCATACAGCACAGAACTCTGCAGGAAGCAAGGTAAAAATATCAGTGAGACATCCATGTTTTCTAAGCCATCCCCCTCCTGATTTTGAGGTTCCTAATTTAGCCTTTTTCCAGCACCCAGGCTCATCTTTACCCTTCATGTCTCCATAGCTCTGGATTGTCCTCGATGGACAACTAACTCTCTCTTGCTCTTAAAACTGAAACAGATAAACTACCAGGTAGTTAGCAGAGTACAGTTCTTTCCAGTTAGAATTCACACTTTAGCTGGGTGTGGTGGCTCTCGCCTGTAATCCCAGCATTTTAGGAGACTGAGGCGAGGGGATCACCTGAGATCAGGAGCTTGAGATCAGCCTGGCCAAAGTGGTGAAACCCTAGCTCTACTAAAAATACAAAAATTAGCTGGGCATGGTGGCACACTCCTGTAATCCCATCTACTCGGGAGATTGAGATAGGAGAATCTCTTGAACCCACAATGCGGAGGCTGCAGTGAGCCGAGATTGAGCCACTGCACTCCAGCCTGGGCAACACAGCGAGACTCTGTCTCAAAAAAAAAAAAAAAAAAGAAAAGAAAGATTGTCAATGTAAGTGTAGTATTCTCTGTTTACCTGTGTGTGTGATGCATTTTCTTTAGAGATACACTTGATACTAAAGAAAACTAACCATGGGTTCTGGTGAAAGACCAAGTGTTTCTGAATGTTACCAGAGGTCTCTCAATTTGTTGCTGAAGCTGGATTTAGAACAGAAAGACTTGGCTCTAGAATATTTACATGTATGTAAAAAAGACTCATTGAAGGAGCTAATGACAAGTGGATTTAGAGCTTCTGTCTGATACCTCCCAGCCCTCCGCATGCCTGATTTGCTCCTTTCGCTGCTCCTTGGAGTACAAACCGAGAATCAGACTTCAGCATTTCAAGGAAAGCTTCAAAGAAGCATTTCGCTTCTTTGTCTCTGATGCGTAACTCACTGATGAACTCATCCACTTCCCTTATTCTCCTCATGAGACAAAATTTCATACTGGACAAAAGGGCATTATCCTTTGTACTTTTCTATTTTTATTAAGGAAAACACGATGACCTATTTTTAAAATTCCACTTCAAATATAATATCTTCTTATAAGCTTTTCAAACAGATGAAATTTTGCTCAACTCCAAAACTCTGACTTTCCTTTTTTTAAAAAAAACAAAACAGTTTTCTGTCCATTTATTTCATCGTGCCTCTTTTTTTAGAGTGCAAGCTCCATGAAACCAGAAAATAGGTTTCATTCATTTTCATATATGCTGCGGGAGTCAGCTTATTGTTTTTACGTAATAAATAATGCTATTTGTTCATTTGAAGCACATTAAATTCTCCTTTAAAGTGGGAATAAGGAGTAGGGGAAAATTACTCATTTAACTTCAGTTACCTCATTTACAAAACAGAAACAATTTCCATTTATGCAAGGCTGGATGAGAGACAGGCTGAAAATATGTGAAAGGGCTTTGTATAATACAGAGAACCACACATATCTAATAAATTGTTGTTTAATCATACAGCTTTTGTAGTGATATCATCATATAGGAAATGGAGTAGGAACGAATCTCCACTTCTTTAATTATCAATGAGCTTATCTTTATGAATCATAAATCCTTAAACAATTACCCAGTATGCCTTTAAGAATCACAGAAATTTACTTGACAATGATACATTGAGTAAGAAGACTATGTGGCCAAATATGTAAGAAAAAAAATGTTTCATCGATCTACAATTAGAACATGGACACAAATATGCTTTTATTATTCTTCTTTTAAAAAATTTCTTTTTTAAAGGTGGCATCTCATTCTGTTGCCTAAGCTGAAGTGTAGTGGCTGGATCATAGCTCACTGCAGCCTCGAACTCCAGGGCTCAAGAAATCCTCCCATATTAGCTTCCCGAGTAGCTGGGAGTACAGGTGAGAGAAACGGGATCTCACCATCTTGCCAAGGCTGGTCTTGAACTGAGCTTAAGTGATCCTCTTGCCTTGACCTCCCAAAGTGCTGGGTATTATTCCTTTAAAACCAACTTTGCTAAAAATTATATTTTCCTAAAAATATTAAATGCTAGGCTTCCCCACAGGGTTCTAAATGCTGTCGTATATAATTTTATCTTGTAAATACAAGTAGGATGACTGTTTTAATGTCTAATTTTTATTGGACTCAACACTCTGTCTAGTTCTTCCAATTCCTTCTCTGAGGTTTGTAGAATTATTTTAGAAGGGTATAGCCAGAGCCTATCCTAGAGTTTTAGAGTTCTCAGTATATTATGAATAGAGAATGTTTTAAGAGATTGTTTAACAGAACCATTTTATAATATTTTAAAATGTAACTTGCTATATTGCCTACATATAAGTGCATTATCTTGGGCAAGTATTTTGTTATTCTAGTCCTTTCTTATAATATTACTATCATCTCTGAAAAGAAATTATAGGATTATGTTATATAAATAAAGGGCCATTTTACATTAAATAAGTTAGATAGAGAAACAAGTACTCCAGCTGGATGTAAATACCTGTTGATTTTGTTAATTATAAACTTTCAAGAAGCTTGGGTAGATTAATTTTTTCCAAGAGCTGGAATGAGACATGGTGTCATCCAGAAACTCATGAACTATTTATACATCATCCTTAACTAATGAAATGAACTGCATAGTTAAAATGTTGTCCATCAAATATCAACATCTGACTTATGTGTAACTATTTATGTTCACAATATTTTGAAAATAGAGTACATATACATCTAAATTCAACCATGAACAGTCCTTATGGAACAGACACTAGGCTGGGTTGTGTGATGCAATGGTGACAAAAATGGCCATTGGTCCTTTAGGAGCACAGACCTGATGTGTTTGTATCTTCTTAGAAGGCTATGATTTGTTTTATGTTTTCAGACCCAAGTCCATCATTAAGAGCATCGGCTGAACCATGCAGCAACATAACAGTTCCCTGTCATGAACACCACTTTTCAGAAATGTTGGGTGTTTAGCTCAGCCCTAAATGGTCCAGTTGTCAGGCCCCTGGTTGGCACCCACTCTTCTCTGGCTTTCTGCAGCAAACATTTAAAGCAGTAAGATTTCTTTTTTCCATTTGCAAGTTATCAAAATTTAAACTAGCCCAAATGAAAAGAAAAAAGTGGATTTTATTGGCTCAGTACCTGCAAGGCCGGGAGCAAGATCTTTAAGAGAGCTGGTTCCAGGGCCTGGAGCACAGACATTAGACCACTGTCTCCATTCTCTGGCTTTGTTTGGCTCCATTCCCCATGCAAGCTGTCTCGGCCTGGCAGACAAAGCAACCTCCTAGATTAGCCACTCCAGCAAGAAATGGAAGTCTTACTCCTGACACCTATGGATGGATCCCAGAAATTTCCCTCTGCATGAATTACTTGTCTATCTATGAAGCAGTCATTGCAGTCGGGGCCTACCCTTGTAGGGGAGTGGAAAATAGTCTGAGAAACTCTACCACAACCACATGGGGTTGGGGAACAATTTCTTAGAGGAGCGAGAAGAAAGAGGTTCAGAAAGCAAGCTGGGCAATAAAGCATCCAAAACTTGCCTGACACTCTTTGGAAGCCGAGAGGTTAAACCCAGCAGACTGTGAGTTACTCTTGCTTTACTAAGTCAAGAGGTTTAATAGAGTTGCACTTCTTCATATTTTACATTTTTATATCTTAAATAAAGAGTAGCAAAACTCTTAAGAGAATTCATCACAGAACACCCAAGCAGAGGCCCAGGTCATTTGGAGCCAGCTCTTTCTTCTCCATTCCCCCTCCCTTCTGTGTCTCTGGGAATGCCGGATCCCATACCTCAGAGCCTGGTGTGGACCCTCCCAAATCCACTGGCTTTCCACCAATACTTCCATTGTGATTTTTGCTGTCTGGCATTGTCCTGATGCTGCTGGGCCATCATCTTCCCTGAGTTTATCAACACTGAGAAAAAGGATTTTCTAAACTGAATGATTTCTTGTAATAAAACTTAGTGTCTTCATTTCCTTGAACTCAGCTAAAATGGATTATAATTCCCCTTTCATATGCCAGGGGACATGTTTAACTTTAGCCCTGGTTGCCCAGCTCTACTTTTTCATTGCTTTTCCTTCAAATTCGGTTCCCCTTTTGTTGTCAGCATAATTTTCAGGCAGCGTCATGTGTTAGTAGAAGCATTAAAGTCTGCTTCAACCCATCTTACTCTAGTGAAAATCCCATGTCTACTTTTTATTATTTCTGTTTCTTCCCTCAGCATTAATATCTGTCTCTTTTGCATCTCCTATTATTAGCGTGTTTTTCTCTAGAATTTTCTGCTCTGCCTTTTCTACTTGTAGCATCTGATAGACTTGAATACCAAGAATCAGAAGTATTAATATAGTCACTAATTCCAGTTTTGTATGTGAATATTTGTGAGTTAACACTGCAGTCAGGCAGGTAGGAATTTCTGGAGAATTATTCTATCAAGGAAGATGTTTTTAGACAGTCTCCCGGGACTCCATGATTTATAAATCATGCCATAGGCATTTTCTTTAAGTTCTGGTGATTACCAAATTGTTCTTTTTTTTTTTTTTTTTTTTTTTAAGATGGAGTCTTGCTGTGTCACCCAGGCTGGAGTGCAGTGGTGCCCCTTGACTCACTGCAACCTCCAGGGCCCAGGTTCAAGCAATTCTCCTGCCTCTGCCTCCTGAGTAGCTAGGACTACAGGTGTGTGCCACCACACCCAGCTATTTCTCTTTTTCTTTTTTTTTTTTGGATTTTTAGTAGAGACAGGGTTTCACCATGTTGGCCAGGATGGTCTTGATCTCTTGACCTTGTGATCTGTCTGCCTCGGCCTCCCAAATTGCTGGGATTACAGGCGTGAGCCACCGTGCCCCTCCTAAATCACCCTTGAATTGAATCTCTGTCTTCCAGCCTAGCTCTTATCTTCTAGGATTCTGAGGAACTAGCCGGTCATCACTGAACTTGATGAGTAGCTTGCTGATGTGTCCCATGGATGCTGGGTCACGAAGTTTGTCTTGGGTTGTGGTTTTGTTCTGCTTTTCTCAGTGTCCAGAGGTCTGTTTGCTATGAAGATGTTTATCCTCAGGCCATTGTGAGATGTACTAAGTTTTTTAGTGGATCACAGCCAGAAACTGATATTAGGAAATGACTACAGACTTTCCTTGATTCCCTATTGACACAGACTGGTAGTAACAGAAGAAACCCAAATTACCCAAAGAATGATATACCATATCCTTTTCCAGAAATAACAAAGTAATGATAATGATTAAATATCACCTTCTTCTAAAGAAGTTGATTGCCAGAATTTTAGAACATTGTACTATTGGTATACAGTATTTTCATTTCTCTTGAAGCAGTATTTGTGTATACAGAGATGTGGTACTTAAAAAAAAATGTTTAATTTAATTATTAAATATTATTTAATTAATTATTTTTTAATTTTTTTGAGAAAGAGTCTGGCTCTGTCACCCAGGATGGAGTGCAGTGGTGCAATCTTGGCTCACAGCAACTAACCTCCCAGGTTCAAATGATTCTCCTGTCTCAATCTTCTGAATAGCTGGGATTACGGGCACATACCACCGAGCCTGGCTAATTTTTGTATTTTTGGTAAAGATGGGGTTTCACCATGTTGGCCGGGCTGGTCTTAAACTCCTGACCTCAGGTGATCTGCCCACATCGGCCTCCCAAAGTGCTGGGATTACAGGTGTCAGCCACCATGCCCAACTGAAATATTATTGAATTTGACTTTAATTCTAAGTTTATAACCCATTGTCTTTAATTAATCTTTAAAATAAATGTTCCAGTTTTCTCTTGCTGTGTAACAAATCATCTTTTATGGCTTAAAACAGTAACAATCATTTTTATCTCTCATCATTTCTGTAGGTGAGAAATTTGAGAAGGAGCCAGCCAAACAGTTGTTGCTTGGGATCTCCAATACGTTTGGAGACAGAGAGCAACTGTAGCTGGAACAGAGGTGGTGGGAGGAAGTGTTGGGACAGCTGGGGATTTATCGTCTTTTTCTCTCTTTGTGTAGTCTCAGAATCCAGCCATATGGATTCCACATGGTCTAGGCTGAGCTTCCCAACAGCAAGGTAGCCTCAGTGCTGATAAACTGCTTACCTGGCCAGTCAAGACTTTAAGGACAGGCACACCAGCTAGCAAGGCAGAAGTTGCATCATCTTCAGTCACCTAGCCCTGTCAGGCTCATATGTCACTTCTGACCTTCTCTATTGGTAGCAATAGTGATCAAGCAATGCCCAGTTTCAAGAAGAGGAGGCATACCCCACACCTGTCTGCAATGGATGTCAAAAAATTTGCAGGTATATTTTGAAACCAACATAATTAAAACAATTATAGTTGCTATCACACACACTTGCCTAAATAATGAATACCATATTTCCCATAAATGCAAATATTTAACAAACATTTATTAAGCATTTCTTGAGGGACAGATGCTGTGGATAAAAAAGATGAACACGTAGTTTCAGCCCCTGAATGTTTACTTTCTAATGGAAGAGAGAGACATACATTAGTAATACTAATGCATGAGAGATGCCTGCATTGTGATGGCACAGGGAGACAGGGAGGGAAGAAAGTTCATGCATCCTGGAGGAATTAACCTTGAACTGAATCCCAAAAGATGGGTGGTGACTGGTTGTCTGTTCAGAGAGTGGGACCAGATAAAAGGCACGAAAAAGTGAAGTGCGTGTGTGTATTTGTGTGTAGATACAAGTGGAGTGTGTTTTTGTGGCATGTATTTGTGGCAACGAATGGCAGAAAGTGAACCTGGAGAGAAAGACAGGGGCTAGATAATGTTGGGCTATTGGCCCAGGGAAACTGGTGAGAGCATTTTTGAGACTCATGGGGAATTGTAGAAGGATTTTAAGCAAAAGAGTGATATAATCCCATTTGTTCAGGCAGCTGGGGAGAAATGCAGAGTTAACGACAGGAACAAAATGACACTATGTAGGGAACCAGCTAGAAAATTCTTACAATAACTCTGGTGATAAATATTGGCGTAAATAGGACTAGCAATAAAGAGGATGGTACAAATATCTTAAATACCAAGTCATGTCTAGATAACTTACTGATTAATTGTCTGTGGTACCTGTGCATAGACAAAGGATTAAAACAATGAATACTGTGAGAAGTAGGAGGAAGAGTATGGTCACTGACTTTAAAGAAGCAGAAGGGGTTCTGGGAAAGATGAGTTAAGCTTTGCTCACATGGAGTTTGATGGTCCTTTGAGACATTGGAGCCATATAGGATGCCAAATATAATTATAAATAATAACGTCTGGGGTTTATGCCTTGTGTAGACATGGCTCTTCATAGCAGTGTCAAACGTTCATGACATTTATCCAGTAACCCTGCAGGTCCTGGCCAAGTATCCACCTCAGAGATTCTTGCCAAGAATACACCCACAAGTTCCCCACACAAGATTTCAATCCATGACTTAATTAACTGATATCAGCAACACTAAAGAAAGACACAAACAGAAGAATAACATCAACAGATAAAGATCAAGATAAATCAAGATAAAAATAAGTGATAGCTTCCCATAGTACAAAAATATTTTGTACATTCTATTGAGGGTGAAGTTTTTCCATTTAATATTCCAAAGTCTGTGTGTGTAAACTAAACTCTGAATGGGTTCTCTTACTAAAAATTCAGATGGGAGATAATTTTTCCATTGATGATATAAGCAAAGGTGTTTAACAAATATAATTTGATTTTGAAAAGTATAACTTGATTATATTGCTGCTGACCTCCGCCATTTGGTCTTGCATATGGTCTACTGTTTGCGTTAGATACCTTAACATGTTGATCACAGTTATTTTAAATTCCTTGGTAATTCCAACACCGGTATCATATTTGAGTTTAGTTCTGCTGATTGCTTTGTTTCTTCAGACCACATTTTATCTCGCCTTTTGGCATGCATTGTTGAAAGCCAGACATGGGGCACCAGTGACAGGTTCTGAAGTAAGCAGACCTTCAGTGTGAGGCTGTCAACCTAAGCAGGAGTTGGCCTGCGTTTAACATCTTTATTGTCGGGCACCTGAGGCTTCAGATTCCTTTAGCGTCCCTGTTTTTGTTTCCTCCCATGTCTCTGGAGCTTTGTATTGCACTGTTCCTCAGACAGTCTGTGTCTTGCTGCTTGCTCCATTGTAAGCCACCGTTTATAGTGTCATACTGGAGTCTTGGCATGGTAGAAGGGTCTAAGAAAGGAGAAGAGTCCAGTCATCGTTAGATTAAGTTTTGGACTTTCTTCCGTTTAGGATAATGTTTACCATAATGTACATTTTACCAATGAGAAAGTGGAGAGACTTTGTGATTGGGTGAATCCAATCACTTTGATATGGTTTGGCTGTGTCCCCACCCAAATCTCTTCCTGAATTCCCATGTGTTGTGGGAGGACCTGGTGGGAGGTAATTGAATCATGGGGGCAGGTCCTTCCAGTGCTGTCCTTGTGATAGTGAATAAGTCTCACGAGATGTGGTGGTTTTACAAAGAGGAGTTCCCCTGCTTAAGGTCTCTCTCTTTGTCTGCTGCCATCCATGTAAAGCATGACTTGTACCTCCTTGCCTTCCACCGTGATTGTGAGGCCTCCCCAGCCATGTGGAACTGTAAATCCAATAAACCTCTTTATTTTGTAGGTTTTCCATTCTCAGTTATGTCTTTATCAACAGTGTGAGAACCAACTAACACACACTTACATCAGGTCACGTGACATTAAGGTTGAAGCAGGTTTAGAATTCAAACATCAGACTCCAGAGTTTAAGCTCTTAACATTGACACATTGTTTCACAGTTTCTAAGGTAATTTCTGAAATTTAATAAGTCTGGTTCCATATTATGCTTCTGTCATTTTCAGGAATAAGAAGTTAGATAAAAATATTGTCCTAAAAGACATCATCAACTCATTAATTTTATCTCATGTTTAAGATTTAGGGTCTCAATTTATACTTTTTACACTCAGTTCCTTAGTCATTTACACTAACCCCTGGTGAAGTTAACATTGTGTATTTTAATAGCAATTTTAGATCAAAATTATCAACCGTTTTTGAAATAACAGAGAAATTTTATCTTACAGTAATTAATTATTTCCAGCATTTTGAGGTATAGTAGACAAATAAAAATTGTATAGATTCAAGGTCTATAATGTGATGATTTGATATCCATGTGCGTGATATAATAACTACCCAATCAAATTGGTTACCATAGTTAATAATACTGTATTGTTAACTTGAAATTTGGTAAAAGTAGATTGTAAGTGTCTTCACCAAGGATAACTATATGTGATGATAGATGTCTTGATTATTTTGTGGTAATCATAACACAAAATTTTCATCTTTTAGTGGATCTGTGTCTCTGGGATGGATGTAGCTTTCACATGTGCTTCTATCCTTCCTTCAGGGATGTAGCTTATTTTTTCCCCGTTTGTGGCCTATCCCCTTCTCTGACTGCCACAGCCCCAATCCATTTTATTGAAGCTCTATTCCTTTTTTATTTCTCCCAGTGGGTGAGACAAGAAAGTTTGAATGGGCTGGAATTGTCTTCTCCCAGGTGGGATAAGGTTTCAGTATTGCCCTCTGGGAAAGTCTTTTTTTCTGGAGAGTAGGACTTTGTTGTGGAGTTAGCTCTGGGAAGGTTTCACAACGGCTGTTTCTCACTTCCTTCTGTCAGACCATGAGAAGGTCTTTCTTGGATCCTTGAAGTAGGAATTTGGTAGACTTCCTGGAGTGAAACCCCAAGAAAATATAAAGACCTCCTGTGGCTGCAGCTCCAGGAATTTCTTGCTTTCATGTTAGTCTATACTCATGCTTTATCAGCTCATCAAATCTACTAGTTATAATTGTTAATTTTATGTGTCAACATTAGGTTATGGTACCAATTATTTGGTCAAATATCAGTCTAGATGTTAGTGTAAAAGTATATTTTAGTTGTGATTATCATTTAAATCAGAAGACTTTGAGTAAAACAAATGATCCTTTTTAACAAAGGTGGGCCTTATTCAATCAGTTGAAGGCCTTAGAAGTAAAGACTGGCATCCTCAAGAAGAAAAAAATTCTGTTTCCTGACTGCCTTCAGTCTCAAGACTCCAACACACACACACACACACACACACACACACACACACAGAGTGATTTCTCTGGAAAACCCTAATACAATGTTGTCTACTTTTTCTGCAGGATGTTTTACCATATTAATAGAGTTATTTTTATGTCTTATGTGATCATTCCCATGTGTGTCATCTCTGAATCTGGTTTGGTTGACACTTGTATCTCTTAGCGCTCGGTCATTCTTTTCTTCTCACTATTTGGGTGCTTCATAATTTTTTATTGAGTGTCAGACATTATGGTAGAACAGCAGGGGCTGTGATAATGAGTATTTGTGCCCAGCAGTAGGCATACCTCTTCCTCTGCAAGACAGTCGTTGTTCAGGATTGAGTCAATATGGTCAGAAGTTGACTGAGTTTAGGTTTTGCTGTTGTTCTGGTTACTTTCAGTGTACCTCGGTCTCAAATAGTTTTTATGGAGCATGGCCACTACCTATGCTACTTTTAAAGGCTGGAATGCTGAAGAGGTTTTTCAAAATTCCTGCCCGACATTTAGCTTTCAATAGCCTCTGTGCAACTGTGCCACAGAAGTGATTCTCTTGTCCCAGAGCAAATGGTAGACTGCTGTAAATTGTTACTTAATGAAAACCTCGTAGTGTACCAAGGATAGTTCTCAGATTTTCTATTTCAGCCTCAGTCCTGAGTCTCAAGGATGCTTTTTAGCATTCTTGCCCATCTTTGTATCTTTGTTATCAATAGGTTCTGACTTTCTAGATGGCTTTTGCCAATTGTCACTGTAGGATTCTTATAGTGGAAATGACATTCCTCTCTGCTATTTATATACTAGGAAGGAGTGGAACTTCCATAAACAAAAACAAAACAAAGCACTTTCAACTTTTACCAAAAGTGGAATTCTGAAACTTCTCTGTTTTGGGAGAGAATGACATGGGATATGAAGAAAATATAAGCAGACAATTAACACTCCCTCAAAATTTCCAACCTATTAACTTAAGTAATTACTAAAAATAACAGCTGACTTTGATTACATGGTGTGGAGTCTGGACCTCTAAGACATCATGACATGACTTCATTCTTGCCATTGTGTTTTATAATCATGTCATAAACCTTGCTCAAAATTCCCTTATTCTTCAATGTCCTGAGTTTCTATAGGAACAGTAAATACATATGCATTGTTTTAATTCAGCATATCTAATGACACAAAAACTTGGCATGGTGCTAGACCCAACACAATAGTGTTTTATCAGGTGCAGGATTCTGGGTTTTTATTCTTTACAGCTTGTTTATTTTACTTGGATTTCATAATTTTATAAAAGCCATCTTTCACACCAGGATCTAATTATCCATATCCCTTCTTCCTTCCATGTATGTGGTTTTACAGTGCTACTAAAACTGTTGTAAAATATAAAGAACTATTTAATTAAGGAACTAACTGAGTGTCATCTTACAAGTTATAGACATTATTATGTATTTTCAGATCTCTATTAGTCAAGTTTGATGATTAAATCCATGTACGATTCTGATCTTTTTCTCCTGTATTTCTGTTGGTTCTTTTGCTGTTGCTTCTCCATTTTGGTCACTGAGTTATATTTGACTTTATCAGAGAATACTTTGAGACAAAAAAAACCACTGCTACTAATTTCCAAACAGTTCTTTGTGCACTGCCTTGGGAATACTGTTTAATATTTTCTTCATTTTGATGAAAAATATTGAAATGAATTTCAAACATTAGTAGTTATATATTTGTCTATGGATTCTTTTCAATGACTATATTTCTCATGTTGTGTTATTAAAGTAGATAATTGAGACCATTGATAGCTGGTAGAAGCTTTACAGTATAAGAAAAAATAGTTCTATTCAGGAGACTTCAAAGCAATAGCATATCTTAATAGTTCTGCAGTATAATGTAATGAAAAAGACATTGAACTTAAAGTCAGGACACGTCGGTTCCTCCCTAGTTCTGCCATTTCCTATGTGCTTCACTTCAAAAGGAGATTCCTTTTTTTCTGGTTCTAGGTTTTCTTTCTCATAAAATTTTATTAATACTCAGGGCACCTACAATAAGCAAATGGACTAATGTGTTTGTACCTAATGCGATTAATGTCCTTATTGTGTCTGGAATAGTTAATGTTACACACTTGAAAACACTGATATGCAAGAGATAGAAAGATTTAAAGAAGAGCACGTCATGGATTCAATGTGACTTCATGGTAGAATTCAGAAACTCAGGATTTCAACCTATTTCATTTTAGGGATTGGCTCTTATTCATTTCCAACACATGTTTTTGGTATTTAAAAGTTTCTTTTCAATATTTCAGTAAATAATATCAATTGTTTTTCCACTTGGAGTTGGAAAAAGGAGGTCATTGTTATTTTGATTGTGCCATCCAAAGAATAAATAGCTTCATTCTACTGTGTCGACTTATGGATTTAGAAATAAAGGCACTTTTCTAAGAAACTGAGACAAAAAATTTTGATTTGCCAATCTTCTGGTTTAAAACATTTTTAATCCAGGCAATAATTTTCATGCGAATAGACACTCTTCCATTTATAACATTGTCTCATAAAAGCTTTTTATGTATGAACACATTCTTCTAATGGGCCACACAACAATTCTATTCTTTAAAAAATTATGCATAGAAAATTATATCATTAGGTGGAGTAGGAAAACTAATTTTGGTAAAATAAATTTTTTTTACGAGTCAGCTCATGAGTCAAAATAGCTTTGAAGACATTTGATGACCCCCCCAACACAGACATACACATACGCCAATGCTTGTACTTATTCTGAGCAAGAATACAGTGAAAATAAACGTAGTAGTGGCTATGCATATAAATCCAGAGTCAGACATTTAATGGTGTGTTAAAATATTCTTTTTTATTGTACTTTAGGTTCTGGGGTACATGTGCAGATCATGCAGGATTGTTGCATAGGTACACACATGGCAATGTGGTTTGCTGCCTCCATCCCCCCGTCACCTACATCTGGCATTTCTCCCCATGTTATCCCTCCCCAACCTCCCCACATCCCCACTGTCCCTCCCTTGCCCCGCTCAACAGACCCCAGTGTGTGATGCTCCCCTCCCTGTGTCCATGTGTTCTCATTGTTCAACACCTGCCTATGAGTGAGAACATGTGGTGTTTGATTTCTGTTCTTGTGTCAGTTTGCTGAGAATGATGGTTTCCAGATTCATCCATGTCCCTACAAAGAACAGAAACTCATCATTTTTTATGTCTGCATTGTATTCCATGGTGTATATGTGCCGCATTTTCCTTGTCCAGTCTATCGTCAATGGGCATTTGGGTTGGTTCCAGGTCTTTGCTATTGTAAACAGTCCCACTATGACCATAAGTGTGCATGTATCTTTCTAATAGAATGATTTATAGTCCTTTGGGTATACACCCAGTAAGGGGATTGCTGGATCAAATGGAATTTCTATTTCTAGGTCCTTGAGAAAGCACCACACTGTCTGTTAAAATATTCTTTCCAAAATTTGAGGGGAAATGTTTCTTTGGGACTTTGGTGAACTTATGTTCACTTGAGATTAGCACACATGCCTAATTTGAAGTCATTTTCTTTGAAAATGTACTGACATTTCCAAGAAACAAAAAGAGCACTAATTCTAGTCTTCAATTCTCTTTCTTCATCTGGTGGTCACTTAAAATTTGGTAGATACAAAAGCTCTTTGAGGGCTTTTTAGTCAAGCTAAAAAGGGCATGCATTATAAAGGTAATGAGACTTACCCATCTACTTACATTCATGCAAAAAATGGATGTTTTCTTACCTTCTCTTACAGGAGTGACACTCCTCCTTCTGTCTCAAGCTAATGTGTTCCTCTGAGACCTGGATCACCCCCCTTGTTTTTGGCTTTCCTTTCTCATTGTATTAGCTATCTATTGTTACAAATCACCACAAAATTTAGCAGGTTAAAACACCGAGCACATATTATCTCACAGTTTCTGAGGGGCAGGAATCCAGAAGTGGCTTACAGGGGTTGTTCTGACTCTAAGCCTTTCATGAGGTTGAGCTAAAGTCATGGTCATGGCTATGGTCAAGCAAGGTTCAGTGGTGGAGGATCTACTCCGAGTTCATTCACATGGTTTTTGGCGGACCTCAGCTCCTTGCCAGCTGTTGGATAGAGAGCTCAGTTCCATGTCAACCTCTCAGCAGACTGCTTTGAGCTTCCTCAGGCGTGACCGCTGGCTTCCCCCAGGGAGAGGCCAAGAAAAACAGCCAAGGCCACAGTGTGTTTTTAAAAATCTAATCTCAGAAATGATGTAGCATCACTTTAGTCACATCCTGTTTGTTACAAAGATGGATCCCAGCAAAATGGAAGCAGCTACATAGCTGTTCTTCTTTCACTGGACAAACCCTGTTTGTTTTTTCATTGTAATTTGACTTTGGTCTACACTGCTCTTAGGAGATTGTGCTTGCCAGGGTTGTTGGGGCTTCCTTGTGGTTGAGTCTCATGGACAATGCTCACTCTCTAGGTCTTACTTGATGAATGAAGCACGTTCTTGGCTCACTGCAACCTCCGCCTCCCAGGTTCAAGCAATTCTCTGCCTCAGCCTCCCAAGTAGGTGGGATTACAGGCACCTGCCACCAGGCCCATCAATTTTTTATTTATTTATTTAAATCTTTAGTAGAGATGAGGTTTCACCATCTTGTTCAGGGTGGTCTTGAACTCCTGACTTCGTGATCCCCACGCCTCGGCCTCCCAAAGTGCTGGGATTACAGGCATGAGTCACTGCACCTGGTCTTAAACAGTTTTTAAAAGCAACCTTTCTCTTTCATTTATTGTCTCTAAATTTTACTATATCCTTGCCAGCTTGTCAGTCAGAGTTTACATTTTTGAATTTCATAAATATGAGCATAAAATATTGTAGTAGTTTGTTAGGACTGCCACAAGATACCATTCGCTGATGGGCTTAAACAACTGGAATGTATTTTCTCACACCTCTGGAATCTGGGAGTCCCATTTGAAGGTGTCCACAGGGTTGGTTCCTTCCCAGGTCTCTCTCCTGGGCTTGCAGATGGCTGCCTTCTCCCTGTGTCCTCACGTGGTTGTTTTTCAGTGAATGTGTGCCCTGGTGTCTTTCTGTGTATTCTAATGTCTCTCCTCTTACAAGGACTCAATTACATTGAAATAGCATGCGTTCTAATGGCCTCATTTTAACTTGAACGTCTCTTTAAAGATCAATTGCCAAATGAGTCATAATCTGAGGTCCTGGGTGGGAGGGAATTGGTTAGGGCTTCATCATATGCATTGTGGGGACAAGGGTGACATGAGATGATGCAATCCATAGTAAATACCCATCATGCAATTCCTACAATTACAGGTCTGCAAAAGGACCCAAGTTCTTAAGATAATATATTTTTATTCTATAATGAAGAATATTTTTATGACCTTGATCTTTGATATGCTTGTAGCAACCTCATTTTATGAATCCAATTTCAGGCTAATATTAATGAAAAACTGAAAAATCCATTATAAATGGAGATTCAACTATTGATTCACTATGGTTTCTCAACTGTTTCCAAAGATACACACTACCCAATTGATATGCAATTTATCTATCCATAAACATCAAGACTATGCATTGAAGGATACCTAAACCCAAATACTATCTCTTCTAGCTTTGGGGCCTTAAGAAAGTTGCCTAATCTCTCTAGGCTTCCTCCTCTACAAAATAGAGATAATGGCTACTTCAAGAATTGCTAGGTATCAGTTAAATGATGACTGCATAAGGCCAAACAATAAATGAGCATTATTATTATTATTATTATTATTATTATTATTTTAAGACGGTGTCTTGCTCTGTCACCAGGCTGGAGTGTAGTGGCAAAATCTAGGCTCACTGCAACTTCCACCCCCCAGGTTCAAGTGATTCTCCTGCCTCAGTCTCCAAAGTAGCTGAGACTACAGTTGTGTGCCACCATGTCCAGCCAATTTTTGTATTCTTAGCAGCGATGGGGTTTCACCGTGTTGGCCAGGATGGTCTCAATCTCTTGACCTTGTGATCCACCTGCCTCAGCCTCCCGAAGTGCTGGGATTGCAGACATGAGTCACTGTGCCTGGCCTCATTATTGTTTTTAATATCACTTTTCACATCCAGTTTTGTCAATGTATTAGTGGATTATTCTTATTTAGCAATAAAGTTCGTGTTCCAAGAAGTTTTGAAATTTGAAGACTTTGTATCACCCTAACTTTAATTTCATATACAATGTGTCGCAGCCAAAGATGTTCCAGAAGGTGATTAGCCAGATCAGGTACAAGAGATAAATTTTACACTTGTTAAAAGAACAAAGTTAAATTTTAATTGTTTTGTATGAGACTGGACAGTGGAATAGAAGTTCTTCATCATTCCTGATCGCATCTCGAAAAGTTTGTCTGTTGAGCATGGTATTATCCCAGCTCCCTTGGAAATGGCTAAGGGACTGAAAAATTGTCAATGTGTTGCTTAATTACCTGCACCTGTCTGCATAAGAACATGTTCTGTGGTAATTATGGATCTGGTGCAAACCATCATGCATGTGGTTTTATTGTGCTTCAATTTCCCTTCATATCTCAATTCAGTCCCAGGGCTACCTTTTGGCATATGAGCACCCTCATTCAACACAAAATAAATTGGTTCTATTCAAGAAGATTAGAAATGGTGGGAAATATAATTCCCTTTTATTCTTGGCAACGGTGTACATTATTTTTAACCAGCAGAAAATACACAAGAGAAAGAGGAAATGGATTCTTCCTTCAATGAAGTTGAAGCTCCATCAACTAACTGGACTGATACTGACCTTGAAAACCTCATTGACACTTCTCTCTGATTCTGCTCCTCTGGAGCACGAGAGAGAAGGTTGGAGGGGCATCCAGAGGAAGGCTTGCAGCGTCTTTCTTAACAATAAACTCTATGTTTCCAGTTGCAGGAAAGAATACGCAAGCTCAGAATCTCCTGGGCTGAGTGACAAAGGAGGAAAGGGGGTGGTTCCAAGTAGGAATGGAGCTTCTGCTTCCTAGCTTCCTCACGTAGCTCCATCTGCCTCTTCAGAGAGCTCCCGTCTCCCACTGTGTGCAGCTGAGTTCCAAGCACTCCTGGTGGCATAATGATTGGGACAAAGATATTTCCTCCAGTTGTCAATGGCACTCCTCTCCTGAAACTCTTCCAGGAACTTTATCCAAGTCTCCCCGTTCCCCATCCCTGATCTCTGTGAACAAGAGGGAAGACTTTGTCACACTTCTCATTGGTGACCATATTAATTTCTAGGCCATGAGTATCTACATATGTAATAATGTTTCTGTGATTTTAAAATATAAGGTCCTTGGAAGATGTTGCCTATTGGAATGTGTAACTATACTTATAGCCAGAAGAGGAGATCACTAGAGCCAGATTGCTCTGTCTAGATACTTAAAAAGACATTTGGAGGAAGAGAGCATCTGCAAATGTTGATGAAAATGGGTTTGGAACTTCTCTTTTGATCAGGAAATAGGTAGACCATAAAATATCTGATTCATGATGCTGCCTGAAGCAAAGCCACATTCTGGAACCCAGTCATCTTGTTGCTCTAGAAGCACCAAGAGAAAATGGAAGATGGTTTAAAAGGCCATTACATTTTAATCTCTATGGTTGGGTTGATGAAAAGCTGTCACAGTTTTACTTCTGCAAAACTAGTGGTTATTTGTACCTCATCTCTCAAACAAGAAGCTTTTTTTGCCTAGTGCTCAAAAATACAAATGCTATTAGGCTATAGTTTCCTTATGACTTGTTTGTTTTCTATAGTTGATTGTGAGTCTCCAAATGTCATAGGACCATATGGTATGATTCTTTGCTCATCAGACGTTTTCTTGCTCAAGAGACACGCCTAAAATGTTTTGACTTAATGATGAAGGTGATGTGAATGCATCATCAATAAGAGAAGCTTAGAGCTAGAAGTAAATATTTCATTGTTTACTTTTGTTTGTTTTTGTTTTCCTTTTTCTTTTTGCATTGTTTACTTTAAGACCCACCTATTACAAATGAGAAGCATTAAAAGTTAGTGTCAAGATCTGGAATGTGAATTAGGTCTCTTTATTCTTCTATGAAAATAGAAAGATGATTACAGTAAGAAAAACAGGAAAGATTTCTCATCAAGCAGTGTAACTCAGTGGAACAAGCTTCAGTTAGAGTGGTGGCAATGTGGTTTGGTGGACAGGCACTGGCTGGGAGATTGGAACTCATTGTTGTGGTTTCATCTCAGTCATGTGTTGACTTGAGGTGCAGGTGGCTCTACAGGGAGTCAGCCAGTTGTGGATGGTAACCACACATGACCAAAATGAGTCTTCAGAAGTTATCACTTAAACACAGCAATGATAGACACTGGGCTCTACTAGAGGGGAAAGGAGGAAGTGAGCCAAGGGCCGAAAAACCAACTATTAGGTTCTATGCTCAGATTCTGGGTGACGGGATCAATTGAGCCTAAACCTCAGCATCATGCAACTACCCAGGTAATAGCCTGTACGTGTACCCACTAAATCTAAAATAGAAGTTAAAATTATATTTCAAAAAAGAAGTTACCACTATCATTGAGCTTTTTTCCTGAGGAAATCTAGGGTTCCTGTCAAGCCTTAGCTAATTTAAGTGAGTATTTTCTTCTTTTGTATTTATAGTGAAGTCAACAAAAATACAGCTGCCCCTTTCTTATTATGTATTGTATATATACTAATTCTCCTGAGCTCTCAGGGTTGGGAAAGAGAATACAGGAAGACTTCTTCCGAGGGCTTGTTTTAATGGAGAATGGACCAAAAGTAGCACTTGAGAAAGACTGATTATAGAGATTTTTTTTTTAACCTCTTGGACCTTGTTCTAAAAAAGTAGTAATGGAAAATTTAGAATGTTTGACTCAACCAAATCTAATCTCTATGATCGCAGGCAGAGCCCTTCCCTCATCTGTTTATTTGTTTGCAAGATCTGGCCTACATCAGGAACTTTTTGGGCTAGATCCAGGAACTTTTTACCTTAAATTTCTTCCTAAAGAAATTGAGGTTTTAGAAACAGAAGAAGCCTAACATGCTAAAAAAGAATCCACCGCATTACATGAGGGCAGCCTTGTTACTATCCTGCATGAGCTGGGAACTCGAACAACAGAAATGACTTTTGGTCTTCACTAATGCCTCCATTCTATAGTTGCCTTCAGTGTGAGCTGGGCTAAAAGGGACATTGTAACAGGCAGAGACGAAAAGCTTTCAACATCTCTTACAAAAGAAATGAATAATATTTATAGGGGTGACTTCTTTGTCATTTTCCTTTCCCCATTTGAAAGTTAGATTTTAAGATAATTATTTAAAATCGATATATGCACAATTATTTAGTAGGACTTAATAAAAAAGAATAAGAACATTTATTAAAATCAAATTGAATGAAAAGGTATAACTGAAGGAGATAAAATAATTAAAACTAAATAGGAATGATTCAAACGTCCATTCAGTGGAGGCTACTACAAACCACAAGCAGGTGTCTTGATTGTCTCCTTAGGGCTAAAGACCATTTCATGAGATGCCTCGAGGGAAAGGGGTATGTTATCTGAAGGGAAGCCTTGTGCATCCTGCCATACACCCATCCTTATCTTTAAGAGAACGAAGTCTATCAGATTCTGCTAAATCCAACTGAGCTCTGATTAGCTCTAGATTTTTCAGTCTCTTTCAACAGCCAGGCCCACCACTTTCTTTGAAGCACTCTATTTTCAAATGTACCTAGCTGTGTAACATTATCTAACCACTTTGTCTCAATATTTTCTCATATGTAAATTCAGAACATTTACACTTGATGATTCTTAGGTCTTATTCAGATGTAAATATCAATCATAATGACGGAGGAAGTAGAGATAATGGACTCTAATTCTCTTTTTGCTATATATGAAGACTAGACATATATGGCTTCATCTTATTTCTGTTAATTATTAATTCCTTTTTGGTTTTTAATTTGCAGAAAACTGTTGCCTTAAAATGCTTATAATTGGTGGCCATGTGATATTTTTCAAATATTAATCTGTATTAAATTTCTATTAGTCCTGGAAATGTAATAATGCAGACGCTAGTTTGTTTCATGCCATAGTCTCTTAAAGAGGTAGTAGAGGAAATAAACACATTACTGATCTCAGGAATATGAGCAGAGACCCGTCCAACATTTCATTATCTTTAAAAAATAGAACCACACATCACTGCATGGTGATACAGACAAGTTTGACTGTTTAAAATAATAATTCTGAAGAAATATTACATTACAAATGCAAACAGATCAAGAAAGCTGAGGTTGCTCAGTATGTATTGATAATATTAGATTACGTCTCTGCATTCAGAGTAATCAGATTCAAGTTTCTAGGAAGAGAATGAAAAATTATATACCATTTTATTTGTTTATTATTCAAATAAGTTAGTGATTTATATCACTTTCAGGGAAGTAGGAGTAAGAAAAAACTTTCTAAGGGTAAGAAACATAGGATATGGGACTTTGAACATGTAAACATCGGGAAAGATATGCTTGCACAAAAGACAGAAATGTGCAAGAATTGTTCTCACCTATGGGAAAAAGGTAAGATATTATTGCGTCTCAAGTGTATGCGATCAGTTTGTTGTAACAGAGTTTTAACTCTTTTTAACTCAATTATCACTTCTTCTTGATCAGCCTGATCACTAGATTTTTTTTTAATTTAACTTTTATTTTAAGTTCAGGGATACATATGCAGGTTTGTTACATAGGTAAACTTGTTTCATGGGTTTTTATCGTACAGATTATTTCATTGCCCAGGTATTAAGCCTAGTACTCATTAACTATTTTTCTGGATTCTTTCCTTCCTCTCCCTGTCCACCCTCCAATAGGCCCCAGTGTGTGTTGTTCCTCGCTGTGTGTCCATGTGTTCTCATCATTTAGCTCTCACTTAAAAGTGAGAATATGTGGTATTTGGTTTTCTGTTTCTGCATTGGTTTGCTACAGATAATGGCCTCCAGCTTCATCTATGTCCTTGCAAAGAACATGATCTTATTCTTTTCATGGCTGCATAGTATTCTATGGTATTTATGTACCACTTTTTCTTTATCCAGTCTTTCACTGATTCCATGTCTTTGCTATTGTGAATAGTACTGCAGTGAACATATGCATGTATGTGTCTTTACAATAGAGCTATATATATCCCTTTGAATATGTACCCAGTAATGGAATTGCTGGGTCAAATGGTATTTCTATCTTTAGGTCTTCAAGGAATCATCACGCTGTCTTCCACAATGGTTAAACTAATTAACATTCCCACCAACAATGTATAAGCATTTCTTTTTCTCCACAACTGTGCCAACATCTGCTATTTTTTTGACTTTTTAATAATAGCTATCTGACTGGTGGAATATGGTATTCCATTGTGGTTTTGATTTGCATTTTTCTAATGATCAGTGATGTTGAGCTTTTTTTTTTTAATATGGTTGTTGGGATGGTCAGAAATTGCTAACTACAATAACTTAAAACATCCACAGGTGTATCTTGTGTAGCTTTACTTGGGAGAAAAGTCTATTTAATTTGACCTCCATAGAAGTGTGTATTGGTCCTCTTTGCTTACAATGAATTTACATTTTTGTCTGAAACATTTATACCTGCAAGAGGCTGGGAATCCAATCATCATTGCCCTTCTCTTATTCCATCTCAAAACACCCTGTTTATAAGTTGTCTTGAAAAAAAAAATCTTAGGAATAGAGATAGCTTTCTGGAAAGAACAGAAAGGCAGGACAAGGAAAGAGAAGAGAAGAGAAATCTTGTGTTTTTGAGAGAACAGTAGGAAAACTACTGAAAAGAGATACAAAAGTAGAGTGGTTGACCACATTTTTGAGCGTTACATCCTGAAAGGTATGCAGAGGAACACTCCAAATGTGAAATAAATTAAGAAAAAGATCAAGTCAATAACATAAAATATTATATTGCTTCACAAAATGGTCATATATAATAAAAATAGCATACAAAATAATCAAATACTTTTTTCTAATGAGATCTAAGGAGAAAAACAAATGGAGACTATCTTCTGGCTACAATGAAATTTTGCATTAGACCAAATATCTCACTGAGAACAACTATAAAGCTGGCAGTTTGAAGGCAACAGAAAGCAACAAGGCAGGTGGGACTTCGAAGGTCAAGATCCCTAGCGAAGGAAAATTTAGGTGAGCCCAAAAGTCTCTGCCCTCTTTCCTCCTTAAGCCATTTAGTGATTCCCAGTTATGAGAATCTCAAGATCTATGCATAAGCAATGACTTAGAGGCTAGGAATTTACATTCAGGAATTTACCAGGAGAACCTTAGTAAACACTTCACACTTTTAACTGAGACTCCTGAAGAGCCTTCACTTTAAGGGTAAAGGCACACCAGAAAGAGATCAACCTTTGAAAAGAATTAAAGCCAGACCTAGTTCATCCTAATCCCTTACTGGGTCAAGGTGACATGCTCCAACATTCACTGCTTGCTACAAGACAAATTAATCTCATCCAGTGAGGGAAGCATCATTCGTAGCCTATACAACTTTTCCTATATAAAGTCTGCTAGGAAATTTTTAAAAATTATTATCTGGTGATTTCAAAGAAGCAAAAGTAAAAACTGAGAGCTAATTTTTCAACCAATACAATGGAAACCAGAAGACAATAAAGTAATATCTTCGAGATCATAGAAGAACATGTCTACCCACAGAGTTCTATACACATTGAAAATATATTTCAAAATGGAGGTGAAATGTAAATACTTAAAGACGCATAAACGATGAGTCACCAGTAAAGACACACCGTAAGCAATAAGAAAAGGAGTTTTTCAGGAGACAGGAGGATGATCTCAGATGGACACATACAAATGGCAGAAGAAACAAAAAGCACCGGAAGGTAAATAGGTGATAAATTTAAAGGATTGTTGGCTGTACAAGACAATGTTCATGAGTAAAATTGGTTCACGATTTTCCTTTCTTGTAATATTCCTGTCAATATTTGGTATCAAGATACTGCCAGCCTCACTAGTCTAAAATATTTATAATATGAAATTTAATAAAGATGACATATTTGAAGGAACTTAGCCGTCTTGCAAAGAGTAGGTGCCCAAAAAGAGTGATGCAGTGGATGGGGTTTGAAACCCCTTGGATTCAAATCTAAGACGCTCAATTTCCTAGCTAGCTAACTTCAGAACAGTTGCTAAAGCTCTTTGAGTCTCAGTTTCTATATGTATAAAATAAGAATAACTATAATGTTCTCATTACATTTTCCCATAAAGATTAAATATTTAAATTTAATATTTCTGTAAAATGCTTAGCTCAATGACTGGCATAGTTTACTGTTAGACAATTGTGTGGGTTTGTTCTCCATTTATCCTTCTTTCATTCCTTTGTTTTCTTTTTCTCTCCCTGAATGCCTCCTACTGGGTTCTGGATGCAGGTCCTGAGCTGGTGTTCTGAATGCCATGTCTATATTAGGAATTTTCACCTGTAGGAGACAGTGGTGGGCAAGACAGGACTGGGCAAAGGGAGAAACTGAACTGTATGCAGCTCCAAAGAAGTCTTCATCAATTCCCTAGAGAGCTCTGGAATATATAAATATATGGCCCATTGGATTTGACCGACACTGGACTAGCTGGGCCTCTACACCTCTGCCTAGATCAATGATAGGATATGGACTGCCCTGGGAAATGTAGGCCCTTAGACCAATCTCCTGTCTGTAGTGAAGACAAACCTGGAAGACTGCACAACTGGGGCAGCAAGTCCTCCCTTGAAGAGGATTCAGGCAGCACAGCTCCATGCCCACCTCACTATTATTCCCTCATCTCTTCTTCTAAGCTCCCTCTTCCCCCACTTCCCTTCCTTCTTCTCTCTTCCTCAGAACACCAGTAGAAGCCATTATTTAAATATTGTCTTTATCCTCCAATACAAGGTCTGTGTTGAAGAGTGTTATTACAGACATATCAGAATCAGAACTGGGCTCAATGTGTGCTGATCCATAAATGGAATGAGCGGGAAACAGAACATAGGAATTATTCACTCTGAAGAGTGAAATTATTGTGACCCTAGAATATATCTTATCACCTTTCCTAGGATATGTGGCCATAACCACTAGCATTCATTGTTGATCTGAAAAAGAGAAACCAAAATACAGCCATTTATGAATCTTAATTCAATTAAATATTAATATTTATATTAATATAAATATTCAATTGTGCATTAAATTAGTGCTATGCTAGAATCTTTAATACGTGTTTAATCTATATAACAGACACTGGTAAAAACTTAAATTATTTAGTATATGTATAGTTATGTTCTCTTTCACATAGCTATTAATCAAAATTTGAAAAATCATTTAGTCTTAGGAAGCTTTGAACGTATGAAAGTGCAACAAATTTTAGAAATAGAAAATTAAAACTGCTACTAGTCCTTTGTAGTTTTTTGTACTACAACTTTTCTAATGTGTTACAATTTTTATGGAGAAAATTCTATTTGTATCTAGAGAGTTTTCTAGCAGATAATCACTAAAAATCACTTAGTTTATCTTCTTATATCCCCTTTCATATGGTTCAGCCTTGTCATGAACCTCTCTAAACTAATCCTTTATAAGAATTGGAAGAGAAGAGGAGAGCAGAAACTGGAAAAAAAAATAAAAGAGTGAAATGAGAGTGGTACAATATTTTTGCATCCACTCAAACTAGGGCACCTGAATTAGTGCTCTACAGAATTGAACAAGGAATCAACTTCTCTTGCATTTTCATCCTCAAAACAGTAATCCCTTGTTAGTCTTTATGTGAAATATTAGAGAAAGCTCTTGAGTGGAAATATTTCTTTAGTTTAGTTGGGAAACCAATTACATCACAGATATAACAGCCAATTGTCAGATTAGATTTTTGCACCCTAAGGATATTTGCATCCGTAGCAAGAAGCTAATGCTGAAGAAATGTGCATGTACTGTTTCTTGGCTGCTTATCATAACACGCTTTTGAAAGCTAAGATTAAGAATATGTAGAATATTATGCCTATTGACATTATACATACCTTGGCCACAGTATCATACTCTAAGGTAACATAGGAATTACGTTTTTGTTCATTTCTGCAACTTATTGAGGGTCACGTTTTTTGGTGTTACCATATAAGAAAAGGAGGAAAATAATATCATTTTCTTTGGCATGGAGTAACATTTTATGTTTTGACTCTATATTAGCATAAACATGAAAAAGGCAACTTTTGCATTTCAATTTATTGCCATAGTAATAAGATGGGGTCTTTCTGTAACATATATAATGAAGTAAATTTGTAAAATGTTTTACTTGTGCAAACTGTTCAGCATTATAGATTTCTTTATGAGTATAAACTTACAAGGAATTCATACTAGCTGCTTGGATTAGCCAAAAACCTACATTTTACTGGCATATTCATTTATTTTCATCAAAAAGGGAAATGGCTACCTCAGTTGCTTTTCTTGGATTTTAAAATCTTCATTCATCCATTCACTTTGATGGACATTTATGGAGACTTACTATGACCCAGGCACTATTCTCAGGTCTGCTGATATTGATGAATGGACAGATAAGTCCTCTGCCCACCTGTAGCTTACACCCTAGTGTGGAAGACAAAGGAACAGAGAAGCAAACAAACAGAAAATACAAATGAACGAATTAGTATAAAATATAACTTAGGTAATAATAAATGCTGTGTCAATTTGATTTTACCCAATGCATTAAAAAAAAAAAATCATCAAAAAAACCACCATAGTGACCATGTATTTGATGAACGTAACAAATACATTCAAAATGAAAAAGTTTTGAAATATGCAAGAAACTCTATGTACATGGACACTGAAAATATAACAGGACAGATACCAATGGAGAAGCAATTATAATAGCAGGAATAATAATTTTCTTTATATCTATATCATGACTTCCGAAACAAATTTCAGCCCTTTCAAATTATCGAAGATAATCTGAAACTTTCTCCCTAGAAACATACATGAGTATCACAGTCACCGAAAAAGACCGTATGAGTCATTGTATCTCATGGTTAAATTGCTATATTGAGGAATGACCAGAGTGCAGAAGTGAATTTAATTTAACTGGAGCCTTGCTGGCTCATTTGCCCAGGAACAGCCATGGTACGCAATGGCATGCCAAGGGAATTAATAACTGATGGATGATCAAACCTGCTCAAAGCGGTGATAATCGTTTGCTACTTAAACCACCACATTTTGGCAAATAAAAAGGCTACACTGGTGCCAAATCTGTAATTACTTTACTTAACGGTGATGACATGTGTGCCTGTTCTGCGAGGTCCCATACTGATGCTTCTGTTGTTGGCTAAAAACCACCCGGTACTTGAGATAATAACCTCATTTCTGCATCTGTCTCTCTGCAAGATGGATCTTTTAATTTCTTTTTTTTTTTTTTACACTTTTGTTTTGTGGTTGCTATTCTTTGAAAGTTAAAAAAGACTGAATTTTGTCCTTTTTTGTGGGAAAGTGAGATAAGGCAGGAGGGTTTTGTTTGCACAACTTCATAGTCTCTTAAACATAACTTTTAAAAATTGTTTATGCCTCCACATAATGATCTCAAGATAATGACCTTGAAGTGACAGTTTATTGTTACATGGATAGTAATATATGCATATCTATATTCATGTGATTAAATGTTATAGTGATAGAAACCAGGGCCAGATTTCCCTCAGTAACTTCATCACTTCCTAATAGCAAATTCCAATTTCAGGCCAGTGGTATAGGGCAAACAATAGCCATGCTCTAAATGTGCTGAGTGAAAATTACCCCAATTAGGGTCAGAATGCCTAAATTATAGCTAGGGAGTGATGAAGGCTGTTAAGACAATAAATCCAAATGTTTGAAATTACAAATGGAGGGTTTCCACCGAGAGGGAAAATTCAGGCAAATTTACCTAAAAAGCATGAAAAGATATTTTCCTACCAGTGAAAGAATTTTATTCTAAAAGGTTTTTCTAAGTATTTTGAAATGAAGGAAAAATATTTTGTTGATATTAATACAGCTACTTCCATTTTTGTTGGCTAGTATCTCTATATGTATTTTTTCCATACTTTCATTTTAAATTAGTCTGTTTTTATATGTGAAGTGGGTTACTTTTAATTGTTTAAGTAGCTTTCATAAAGTCGAGGTGTGCATTTTTATCCACTCCAATGATCTCTGCCTTTTAAAAGAGATGTTTAGACCATGTATATTTAATTTAATAATCAATACAATTGGGTTTAATGTAACATTTGACATTTTAAAAAAGTTGTACTATTTGTTCTTTGTTTCCTGCTTCATTTTTCACTGCCTTGTTTTCAAATAATTGAATATTTTATTTCTATTATTGGGTAAATTACAATATCTCTTACATCTGTATTCTTGCTCTAGGGTTTCAACATGCATCTTTAATGTATCACAATGTGCCTTCAAATTACATTATATCACTTCACATGGCATGCAAGAATGTGAAACAATACACTTCTTCTAGTTCTTGACCTTTGTGCTATTGTCATGCATATTAAACGTACACATATTATATATCTTAATACTTTGTTTTTGCTTTAAGTAGTCATTTATCTTTTAAAGACAGTAAACATGGAGAAATATATTTATCCAAATAGTTACCATTTTCTGCATTCTTTACTCCTTTTCATAGATCCAGAGTTCCATCTCAACAATTTTATTTCTCTTGGTAGAACTTTATTTAACATTTATTGTAATATAGGGCTGCTACTGATAAATTTTCTTAGCTGTTGTGTGTGTCAATAATTCTTTATTTCACCTCTATTTTTGAAGGATATTTTCCCTGGGTATAGACTTCTGCATAAATAATTGTTTTGTTTTGTTTTGTTTTCACCACAAGTACAATAAAGATGTCATTCAATTTTTAAAAATTGTTTTATTACATGCTATCTGATGAGAAGTGTATTATTCTAATCTTTATCTATATAGTGAGTCTTCTTTCTCTTTTCCATTGGCTTTCAGAAATTGATTGTGTTGTCTCTTGGTTTTATTAATGTTCTTTTTTTGAGCTCTTTCAGCATTTTTAATATATTGGCTTACCATTTTTATAAATTTGGAGAATTTAATTTTTTAAATATTTTTTGTTCTCTCCCTACCCCATTCCTTCCTTCTGGGATATCGATGATGTGAATATTAGACCATTATCTTACAGGTCACTCTCTGTGTTTTTTCAATACTTTTTTCTGCTTGTTTTTTATTTTTTATATTTTTAGTGGTGTTTTCAAGTTCATTGATCATTTTTCTGCGATGCATAATCTGCTGTTAAACACATATAGTGTATTTTTCATTTCAGAAACTGTACTTTTGATGTTTCATATAAGGTTTTAAAAAATCTTCTATCTATTTATGATTATCATGTTTTTCTGTAACTTTCTGAATCCATGATGCATATTTATAATTGCTATGATTGCTGTATTATTGTCCTTGTCTTCTTATTTCAACATCTGTCATTTCTAGTTCTGTTTCTATTTATTAATTGTTCTCCTGTTTATGGAATCACACATTTCTGTGTTTTCCAAATATTCGATTGGATGCCAGATACTATGAATTTTACATTGTTTAATTCTTGATTCTGTTTTTTCTTTATATATAGTGTTGAAGTTTGTTCTTGCATAAAGTTAAATTACTTGGAATAAGTTGGATTTTCTAAGATTTTTCTAAGATTGTTAGTGTGCTCCCATGTAGCTTTCGGTCTGGCTTCATTTAGTTTTAATACCAGGGTAAAATCCGATGGAGAACACTACCTGATTTCCCTTGTATTTAGTTTTCTCTTCATTCTGGGCGGTGGGAACACTAAATATTCCCAGTCCCTCTGTGTATTCCAGAAATTTTTCAGCCTACTGATTTCTGGTACTTCTTTCCTCCTCTTTCGTTAATCTCTTCTTATTTATGTTCTGTCAGTATTCAGCAAAGGCTAGAGAAATGTCATTGAGAGGAATCTTCAGAACTCTGTGTGCAGCATCTGACTACAGTATTTTATCACATGAATTCTGGCCACTTTGGCTTCCCCAGATTTTCATCTCTTTCTCTTCAATTCAACAAAGTTATTAACCTATGTTTCTCTCTTCCTCTTTGCATTGCAGTCTGTAATCTGTGCCAAGAAAGTACACAGGAAAGCACAGGTCTCACTTTTTTTTTTTCTTCTTCTTCTTCTTTTTTCTCAAGGATAACCATCCTGCATAATCTACTGCATAATATTTGAAAACTTTTTAAAATCTATGTATTTCCTGAGCTTGTATTTATTTACGGTGAGGAGATAAAACTCAGCTTGTTTCTTTATCATTGTAGAAAGTATAAATCGCAACAAACATTTTAACATTCTGCTTTCGAGTGCTTCAATTCAGAGAAACTTTAAAAGAAATATAAAAGCTCGTTACTATTTAAGGAACTTGGTGCTGACTTTTTATCATTCACTCATCCTGCTACATGTACTGTTGTATTGTTGGGATGTGCTACTTAAACTGCTCTCAAGTTTGGCCTCCTCTATCATATACAAACAGAGCCAGAAAAATAAGTTTCACATTTACCAACAGCTACAGGCAGTACAAAAGTGTAACTTGACAGTATTCAGTTGGGAAATTCGGATAGACTTTAAGGAAAGGGTACTTTTGGAGATAGACCTAAGAGACAGAGGGATACATTTTTTTTTTTTTTTTTTTTGAGTCAGAGTCTTGCCCTGTCACCCAGGCGGGAGTGCAAGGGCACCATCTCGGCTCACTGCAAACTCCACCTCCCGGGTTCAAGCAATTCTCCTGCCTCAGCCTCCGAAATAGCTGTGATTACAGGTGCCTGCCACCATGCTCAGCTAATTTTTTTAATTTTTAGTAGAGATGGGGTTTCACTATGTTGGCGAGGCTGGTCTCGAACTCTTGACCTCGTGATCCACCTGCCTCAACCTCCCAAAGTGCTGGGATTACAGGTGTAAGCCATCGTGCCTGACCAGGATACATTTTTAATAAAGGACATAAATAATGAAGAAACATATACCAAATTTCTGTATCGTAAGACCAAATGAAAGCAAAAAGGAGACAATGGGAAAATAGAAAAAAAATTTAGATTTTTAAAGAGTAGTCAAATTGAATCTATAAGAAAACAGCAGCTATCTCTGTTCATTATTTCTAAAATTTCTCTTTAAAAATATGCAATTCAAAATTACTTATGTAAACCAAATTGAATCATTTTCTAATGGTTTATGGATTAAAGTAAATCTTTTATTTCCGACTGAGTTTAATTTCCTTAATGGTAGAGTCTGAATGATGTCTGAAAAGTTTCCTTTTCATTACATATTGAGTTTATCAGAGTAATATTCACAATTTCTTTGAATGATCAATCCATTTTTAATAAATGCTCACTGAGAGATGGTTAAACTTAACCCTACTTCATTTTATTATATTTAATTTTATTTTATTATTTGTTTCCAGATATCATTGGGTTAAAGCTTGGTTGAACTTTGAAGATGATATTTTGCCAAGAGTTTCAGAATTTACACAAGGGCAAATATAACACATTTGTGGTTTGCCCCACCTAAAATTGTGGGGCAGCTTTCTTTTGATTTTTTTAAGGGTAATGTTAACATGCTCTCTGTAACAGAAGAGAATTCTGATGAACTTTAATCACATCCCCAAACTCCTTTCTAGTTCACTGTGAAATAAATAAAGGTAAAATACCCCAGATACAGCTGCTACAACACAAGAAATATCTGAAAAGCTATTAAGACGTGTAAATGTCACTATGGTAAATTCCTTTAAGCTTTTCCCCAGTATCTTCTTTCTTCCTAATACACATTTCCTTAATCTCATTATATCTAACTCATGGTTATAACATGCTCTAGTGGCAGTTTAGATCACTGATGCAAATAAGTGGTTTCTGCATTTTAACTTTTTAGAGGATTCTTATAATTTGTTTGTGTATTTGTTAGCTTTATTTTGTTTGGTTTTATAGTCTCAAAAATCATACATGTGGGTGTTCTCTATAGTTAAATGTCTCTCTTTATATTGTTATGTGTAATTGCTTTAGGACCAAACTTAGAATTCAGGATGTGGATTGACATAGGTGTTTCCCCATGCTGCAAAATTCAGTAGAGAACTGAGGTGAAGAATAATATTTCTGAAATATCCCTGTAGACTTTTGGCAATAATTAATTTTACTTACAAAATAATAGTGTAATTGCTCTTCTTCCCTTGTCTGTGCCAAGTCATGTCATCTGTTTTCTACTTCCAGTTTTATGTATTTTTAAATGGATCATGAAAAACTCCCCACCCTCTTCTTCTTGGCAAAAAGCTCTGAGCTACTCAGAACAAAGGAGCAAAGTAACTACACCTGCTGTTTTCATTGACATGCACACACATGCTAAGACTTGACTTACAATATATTTTACTCATTTATGAAAAAGGTGAGTCACCTATGTCTGCATTTGTCACATGTAAGTTATTTATTTTCCTAGCCATGTTTTCCCACCTGGATTATTCTGTAATGGAAAAAAAAAAGTTGTAAATGGCTTAGCTAGAAGTTTTGTCTTTTTGAAATTTATTCTTTTTCTTTGGTGCAGCACCTCCTATTGCTTCGTTATTGTTTATGTCGCCTGGGATTCCATCCAGGAGTGTAAGATAGAAACTTCTGTGAGAAAGGATGTAGCTAAGTCTTGGGTTTTACATTGCTGTGCATCTCAGTATTAAGATCAGATGACCGTGTTGACATGGGCCACTTACAAGAAAGATAATATTTTATTATAGATTTGTAGATTCACAATAAAAGATAGCTTGCTAAAATACTTGATATAGTAATTGCATAATGTTAGACTATTTAAGAGTATTGATAAAGTACTTAACAAAATAACCCCAAAGAAGAAAGCTACCTTTGGTTGCTCTCTCTGCTGGAAATAGCTTTCTTTGATTGATAACTTTTGCTTTTGTTTTGGCTCTTCAGGTCTTATCAAGAAATTATGGCTTTGAATGAAAATATGTATTGTAGTTTTGTTTAATTTTGATTTCACTAGATTTTGTGGCAGTTTTGATAAGGTGACAGGGCTGGGTACAGTTTAAGGAAAGATTAATTTTGACTCAAAAAACTCTACTCGTGCAAATAAATCAATATCTACTATTGATAAATACATTAATGAATACATATACAGATCAAAATAAATATAAAAATGTAATTATTACCAATTAGATTTATATATATATATATATATATTTATTCAAAATGTAGTATTTATGAGGCATTTTATAGAATTAGAGGATATAGAGTTAAACAAGAGACATTCCTAACCTCATGATTGATGTTAATGTTCTAGTTAAGGAAGTAAAACACTAAAAAAAAAACCCTGTTATATACACACACACATACGTGGAGACAGGTAGTGACCAGTGATAACAAGAAGTAAAGCAGGATACAGGGATGGAAGGTACAAGGGGATGTAGGCACTATTTCAGGAGGGTTGGAGGCAACCTTCGAAGGAGATAAAATTTCAATGGCAAGTCCATGAAGGGAATGAGAAAGACCTATTAACGTCTAGGAGAAGAACGCCCCTGCAGAGGTATCCCAGAGGTGCAATGCCCTGGGAGAAGTATGTGCCTGAGATGGTTTGAGAAACAGCAAGAAGGTCATTGAGCTGTGGAGCTGTGGTGAGAGAGGAGGGAGGAGAGTAAACTAGGGCAGCTCAAGGAGGGCCAAGCAGTCCACAGACAGGGCCTTCAGACTCATCATCAGTGGAGAGTTGCGAGCAGGAGAGTGAGGGGACACATTTGTTTTAAAAGAATAACTAAAGTAACTGTAAATTAGAAAATAGACTTGTGCAGGAGGCCAGTAATAGAAGCAGAAAGCCATAGAGGGAAGCTATTGCTCCTAGAGTTTAGACGTGGAAGACCCTGAAAACTTTCAACAGGATAGCCCCAGATGACTGCAGTGCGTATTTTACCAAGACTCAGGATCTGAGATAATAACTCATAATAAAACACATTCATATTTCTGAAGAATGTATGACTATTCTTATTCAGTGGAATACATAAGGAGCATAAATGGTCTCCTGTCAGTTTAGGTCAAGTTTTCCCATCAAATGAATAATGAGAGTACTTTGGATTACCAAAGGTTTTTGGACTCCAGAATTCCAGATGTCACTATGGACCAATGAAATAATGGTGATGTCTTTTACAGAGAGTCCCTGTGTATATTCCTCAGAAATTACTAGCACTATAAAAATATAAGGTAGCCTTCCTTCAGAAAAAAAATCTGAATATTTTTTAAAAGTGAACAAAATATGAATCAAAATGTAAAAAATAAAATAAATGAAAGTTGCATGTTTGATAACTAATCAATGAAGAATTTCAAACTGAGGTTAAAGCCACAGGCTCAGTAAATGTGGGAGATATATTTTGCAGCATTAAAGGCCTTCTAGAAATTCTTTAAGTTGTACTTGGTAAGTTCTTTTTCTTTTCTGTTATCCAGGCTGGAGTACAGTGGCACAATCTCGGCTCACTGCAATCTCCACCTCCCAGGTTCAAGCAATTCTCCTGCTCAGCCTCCCAAGTAACTGGGACTACAGGAGCCCACTACAAGCCCAGCTAGTTTTTGTATAAAAGTAGAGATAGGGTTTCACCACGTGGGCCAAGCTGGTTTTGAACTCCTGACCTCAAGTGATCTACTTTCCTTGGCCTCCCAAAGTGCTGGGATTACAGACGTGAACTGCCACACCCAGCCTGGTAGGTTCTTATTTATGTGTATAACAGGAGAGGGGATGATAAGAACTCAATTCTGAAAGTTGTGTCCACATGGAGTTTCTAGCAGGGAGACGAGCTTGCTAATCTCCAACCTTGCAACCTTCTTACTCCTCTACAACTTTATAGCCGTGGTTGTCTAAGAAGCTGCATAAACCCTTGGGGCTGAGAAGTTGAAGCTCTGCTCCAGAGTAACAAAGACAGAGGCATTTGGATCTTGGCTTCTGATGGCAGAAGCCCTATAGTTAGGGTGTAGGAAAGAGTAGCCTGTTTACATGTAAAAATAAACCTACACATCATTTAATCTGGTTATCAAAATTCAACTAAAGCAAACAAAACCAAACCAAAGCTCTGCTTGGAAAATTTAAATACAGTTTTCATTTGCATTTTTAAACCGTCATTGGATCATGTCAGAATCCTGCAATCAGAAGCAGCTTGAAACTCTATTTTCACCTCCTCTGGGATTTCAATTCAGTTACTTGCCAGTTCAAAATCACAGAAGTCCTCTACATAATTAATGCTCATTTTTAGTGTATTATCTCACTGTGTGTCTTATTTTCTATGAGATTCATACTTTCTTGATGAAAATGCACTTATATAAGCATAATTGTCTAGTTTTTAAAAAAATTGTTTTCAGAAATCTACTCTTTCAAAGTAACTCCATAAGCGCTCTCTTTTTGGTCCAGAATGACTCATGAATGAGTTAGTGAACTGTGTCTATGTATGTATATGCGTGTTTAGTGCTGCTAATCTATTTCACAATTTTTTCTGACTTGCTACAATGTGGAACTTCTCCAAACATCATCTTTTTTAAAAATGCTGTTAATTACAAGAACTTTAATAAGGCCTCTGAAGTCTTTCAAGTTGGTTTCCCCATATATATATATATGTGTGTATATATATATACACACACACACACACACACACACGTATGCTATGGGTGTGGAAAATAATTTATAGATTCAATGCTATTCCCATCAAGCTACCATTGACCTTCTTCACAGAACTGGGAAAAAAACACCTTAAACTTCATATAGAACCAAAAAAGAGCCTGCAGAGCCAAGACAATCCTAAGCAAAAAGAACAAAGCTGGAGGCATCATGCTACCTGACTTCAAACTATACTATAGGGCTACAGTAATCAAAACAGCATGGTACTGGTACCAAAACAGAGATATAGACCAATGGAATGGAGCAGAGGCCTTGGAAGTAATGTCACACATCTACAATCATCTGATCTTTGACAAACCTGACAAAAACAAGCAATGGGGAATGGATTCCCTGTTTAATAAATGGTGTTGGGAAAACTGGCTTGCCATGTGCAGAAAGCTGAAACTGAACCCCTTCCTTACACCTTATACAAAAATTAACTCCAGATAGATTAAAGATTTAAACATAAGAGCTAACACAATGAAAACCTTAGAGGTAAACCCGGAAAAACCATTCAGGACATAGGCATAGGCAAGGACTTCATGTAGAACACCAAAAACATTGGCAACGAAAGCCAAAATAGACAAATGGAATCTAATCAAACTTAAGAGCTTCTGCACAGCAAAAGAAACAATCATTAGAGTGAACTGGCAACCAATAGAATGGGAAAAAATGTTTGCAGTCTACCCATCTGACAAAGGGCTAATATCCAGAATCTACAAAGAACTAAAGCAGATTTACAAGAAAAAAACAAACAACCCCATCAAAAAGTGGGCAAAGAATATGAACAGACACTTTTCAAAAGAAGATATTTATGCAGCCAACAAACATATGAGAAAACATTCATCATCACTTGTCATTAGAGAAATGCAAATCAAAACCACATTGAGATACCATCTCACACCAGTTAGAATGGTGATCATTAAAAAAATCCGGAGACAACAGATGCTGAAGAGGATGTGGAGACATAGGAACACTTTTACACTGTTCGTGGGAGTGTAAATTAGTTCAACCATTGTGGAAGACAGTGAGGAAATTCCTCAAGGATCTAGAAACAGAAATACCACTTGACCCAGCAATCCCATTACTGGGTATATACCCAAAGGATTATAAATTGTCCTATTATAAAGACACATGCCCATGTATGTTCATTGTGGCACTGTTTACAATAGCAAAGACTTGGAACCAACCCAGATGTCCATTAGTGATAGACTGGAAAAAGAAAATGTGGCACATATACACCATGGAATACTATGCAGCCATAAAAATGATGAATTCATGTCTTTTGCAGGGACATGGATGAATCTGGAAACCATCATTCTCAGCAAGCTGACACAAGGACAGAAAACCAAACACTGCATGTTCTCACTCATAAGTGGGTGTTGAACAATGAGAACACATGGACACAGGGAGGAGAACATCACACACTGGGGTCTGTTGGGGGTTAGCAGGGCTAGGGGAGGAATAGCAGGGGGTGGGAGGACTGGGAAGGGATAACATTAGGAGAAATACCTAATATAGGTACCGGAGGGATGGATGCAGCAAACCACCATGGCATGTGTATACCTATGTAACAATCCTGCACAATCTGCACATGTACCCCCAACTTAAAGTATAATAAAAAAAATTTTAAAAGGAAAAAAAAGAACATTACAGCCTTTGGCTCTTATGCCCTTGGTGATATTATTGGAGGAATCTAACAGAAACACACTTCTGTGTAGATAAGATTCAAAATGATTCAAATCTGGTATATTGACCCTGCCTTCTCCACACCCTACTCCAATCTAATTTCCAGAATTAACAGGCATTGAATGGGTGGAATACAAGTTACTATCGGTTCCCATAGGTGACCATAGATTCTTATTTCTGTGCTTATTTTCGTGGTATTAATCAAGTAGGGGGAAAGACAAGGTGGTTACCAGATGTGCTGCAAAAGATGCGGGATAAATTTCATGGCCGAAGTGTATTTTACATAGTTGGAAGGCTCAAAAGTCATCTCATAGTCTAGAGAAAGACACTTGGCAAGATCCTATGGCCAATATTTTCCATAGTGAGGAAATCTACCAATCAACAAGTTGTAACTTATCGAAGAGTATTTTCTTCCCTGGCTAGGAGAACTATAAGGACAAGGTTTCATTTACACTAAATGAGTTGGTTCTTGATAAATTTGTTTTAGTTATAAATTCAAAATTCCTTATTTCAGCATTGATTATGTTGCTCACAGTGAGTCTGGTTCTTTTACCATGGTTTCACTAGGATCTGCTTTCTCTAACTCCACTTTTGTGGAAGTGTACTTAGAAACGTCCTGGATCCCAGAGATCCTATCAGAAGTCTACAAAACAAACACTGTTGAATCTAAATCCAGATTTACTTATCTTTAAAAAGGTCATTTTGTTTCAGTTATGGAAAATCCTATTTAGTATTGTTTTTAAAAATAGTCATATATTTTTAATCATATGGGGTATGCTAGCAATGGTACTTAAAGCAGAAAACAAACGTGTTTGTATGTACATTCAGTCATGAGCCACATGATAACATTTTGGTCAGAACCGCAAATACGAAGGTGGTTCCATAAGATTAAAGTAGTGTATTTTTACTGTACTGCTTCAATGTTTAGATGCACAAATATTTACCATTGTGTTACAACTAACTACAGTATTCAGTACAGTAACATGCTGTGCAGGTTTGTAGCCTAGGAGCAATAGGCTATATCATATAGCTGAGGTGTGTAGCAGGCTGTACCCCTTAGTTTTGTGTGAGTACACTATGATTTTCACACAATGACGAAACTGCCTAACAACACATTTCTCAGAACATATCCCTGTCATTAAGCTTCACTGTGTATGTGTGTATATACACTTCTTTAGAGAATGTAGATTATATGATTATCTCAGTTCTGAACACAACTGGTGTCTACATAGGTTAGATGCTTCCCAGGTAAGATTACCTCATATGAGGTGACAGAAGGTAACAGAGTTTGACATGCAAGAAATGTCTATAGCCGTCACCAGCATTCATAGAAGGTAAAAAAGGTTACTGAAATTTCTATCTTCTTATTTTTGAGCATTAAGAGCAAAGTTTTTATTTTCCCCTTGACTGATATCCCAGGTTTTGTGGGAAGTTACTCAGAAAAAAAAATCATCCAAGGTCAGATTAAAAAAAATTAAGAAAATAAAGAACGCCCAGTATGTCAAAATGATATATTTATTGACAAAGGAAGTGGTCACCTCTCAAGCAGAAGACCATTGTTAAATAAAAAGACTGTCTGGAATTGACAGACTGAGAATAGAAAGAAGTTGTTTGACTTATTTCTTTAGGAGAGACAAGCGATATTCCTATACCACATGGCTTAAAAATTTACCTTTATAAAATCTGAAAAATGATCAATTTTACTAAAAATAGTGTTCCTATTTCACAAATTTTCTTGGTGGTTATTAAATAACTGTAAGATACTCTAGTTTTTCCATTTAAAAGATAAGCTGAAATTCAGCACATTTGCTTAATAAAAGATTATACAATCAACAAGATGATTTTTATTCCTTCACATTTCTCCCTGGGGAACGCACTTACCCTCAGAACGATTTTGCCTGATGACAAGTAGCAATTGCATTTGCTTTCATAGTGTCCAATGCATTGCTCTCACTAATTTGAATCTCTCCACTAAATGGTTTAATTAATTTTGCATTGTGCTTACTGACTAGTTTTAATTAGCAGTTAAATCAGTTCAGTTAACGAAAAAATGTAGGTGTTTACGTGAATGCAAATCACAGTGAGTTCTTGGGCTCTATTCAAAAACTTGTTCTGTGCCATTGATGTTTGATTTCTTCAGGCTTTGCTAAAATAAATAAATGTATTCTATAGCTATACTTTTTCCTTCAATATATTATGAACATTTATGATGCTCCCACCAGATATGTCATGAGGAAGGTGGTGTGCCCAGACCAAAGGCAAAGACCTCCCAGGGCAGCGTCTTCTCTCCTTCATTGAAGATACTGCATATGTGAATTTCAGAAATGGCTCCTGCAGTTCTGGCTGAAGTAGGGTTTTCCTTAGTTACTTGTCTTTAGGCAACCACAATATAGAGGTGCTATGAATTTCTCCAGGGATGGTGGGGTGGTGGCACAAAGCACAATCCTGATGTGATGCCTTGGTGAGTTTAATGTTCAAGAAAAAACTAATAAGATGATTGCATTTTTAAATCCCTACTTCATTTCCAATACCATACATTTTTCATCCACTGATTTGGCTTCTATTTAAGAAAAGATTCAACCATTGTAATCACTTGTGGTTGACTATTTTCTTACATAGACGCTAAATAGGTGGATGAAAAATCTACTGTATTAAAATAAATAGTTTACAAAATACAGGATAAAAAAATCTTATCAACCTTTGACTTCTAATTTATAAAAATTAATTTTATAATTTCTGGACCATTTAATTCATTTTGAAGGTGACCTGCTTTTAAAAAGAGAAAAAACAATGTGTTTCTAGATGAAGAAAACTTCTAAAAAGAAAAATCTGCATTTGACTTAAAATTCAAGAAATCTTTATAATTTCAAGAAAACTAGGTCAGCAAGCTCCTCTAACTATAAAATATGGTCAAGAGAGATGGAAGGCAGATCCAGTGTATTGACAGCTGCAAGACTGCATACTAAAAATTTGAATGCTAAAATCCTAAAATGTATCTTTCCCTTAAAAGTAAATTTTAGAGCTTTCATTGTTTGGATGATAACTTTAGCTCTTCCAACCACTTTAGTGTGTTGGGAAATCACTCATTACACTGTTTGAGAGTTTAGTAGCAACACGTTTCTCAGTAATCTCCAGCTACAATCTCTACCAGTCTTCTGTCAGGGTTACCACAGGATAGTTGGACTTTCTTGTCAAGCTTTACGATTCCCATATAAGGAGAAAGCAGTGTCCAAGAGTCACTTATTTATTTGAATAAAAATTCTTTTTCTATGCTAAGCTGTTAAAATCTTTTACCATGTAATTTGAGAAATTTTGCATCATACAGTACAATTGGCTTATTAAAGATCATTAGCTTGTTAAAGAACAATCCTAGAACAATTATTAAGTCTCAGGAATGGTCAAGGTTGGGTTGAATAATGATGTGGAAAAAGATGAACCCAAAAACTAGGGCAGGAGCAAATTCCTCTAATGATCCTGGTGATGGTTGCATATGGATCTGGTTGCAAGCCCAGGAAACCTTGGAAACCAGTTTTATGTACGTAGCAACCAAACAGAAAGTGCAATATTTTTACCAGGGAGAAAGGGATACATCAATACATGTTGCAGTGCATAGAAAATACCATTTGGCAATGGATTATAATGATATCCAAGACAAATACTGCAAATTTGTGCCACAGGATTCTGTTTAGTCTTGCTCTGTTGCCTGAATCCTATTCTGAATCCTAGGATCTTCCAAGGGCTATTTTAATGTTGACTTATTATTGCAATTATTAATTTTATTTTTCACAAAGTATCCAAATGTCCTAAAAAAAATCTGAAAAGTTTAACTTTTATAAATAGCATGTCTGTGTCTTTATTATCACAGAGAAGTGTTGGTGTATTACACAAAACAGCTTTCAGTTTATGTAATTTAAAAGATCAGGGAAAAGTAAGACCATTCGTGATATGTCTTTAATGAAATATTTTTAATAATTTAAAAAGCAATAATAGTTATCTTAAAAATTATGAATAATGAAGTGTTTACAGTTTAATGTTGCCTTTATCAGGCAAAGCAAAAATGATACATACTTATATGATTCAGTGAAAATATTTAGTATTATACACATTTTACATATTTTAAAGGGTATTGTATTACAGAGTGCATTGATTTCTCCTTTGTTCCTGAAGAATATATATATATTCTTTTTTCTTTTTTTTGAGACAGAGTCTCGCTCTGTCACTCAGGCTAGAGTGCAGTGGTACAATCTTGGCTCACTGCAACCTCTGCCTCCTGGGTTCAAGCAATTCTCTGCCTCAGCCTCTTGAGTAGTTGGGATTACAGGTGCCCACCACCTTGCCTGGCTAATTTTTGTATTTTTAATAGAGACAGAGTTTCACCATGTTGGCCAGACTGGTCTTAAACCCCTGACCTCATGATCCACCCACCTCAGCCTCTCAAAGTGCTGGGATTACAGGCATGAGCCACTGGGCCAGGCCCTGAAGAATATTTTCAATTGACACAGAACTTTGGGTTGACAATTCTTTTCTTTAAGCCCTTGAAAAATGTGTTCCATTTCCTTCTGACCTGTGTGGTATCTGATGAGATCTCTGCTGTCTTCCTTCTCTTGACACTCCCTCCCTCCTTTTTGTCTCACTCCCTTCCTTCCTTTTTTCCTTTTTTTCTTCCTTTGGCTGCCCTCAAGATTTTTTCCTTTTCTTTTCAAAAGTTTTACAGTGATGTATCTTGATCTGAATTTCTGTGGATTTATCCAATTTGAGAGATTTTCTCAGCTTCTTGAACTTTGGGAAAGTTTCGGGCATTGTTTATTTGAATACTTTGCAGCCCTACTCATTCTTCTCTTCTGGAAATCCAATGACAAGATGTTAAATCTTTTGTTGTAGTTGCACAAGTTCCTGGGATTCTGTTCATTTTATTTTATTTCTTTATGTTTTTAGTCTAAATCTTTTTGTTGTCTAGATTGCGTAATTTCCGTTTTAGCTTCAGAGTCTGTCATGCTTTCCTCTGTCCTCTCCCATTACTTTGTTCAGTCAATCTGTTAAGTGTTTTATTTCAGTTATTTATTTATTTTTTTTAGTTTTAAGATTTCTATTTGGTTCTTCCTAGTATATGTTATTTCTTTTTTCAGACATTTTATTTCTTTGCTATTTCTACTTTCTTTTTATTTGTTGAAGCATGTTCATAATTGCTCATTAAAGAAATTTTATGATGGCTGCTTTAAATCCTTGCCAGATAATTCCAACATTTGTGTCATCTTGGTGTTGTCATCTGTTAATTATCTTTTCCCATCCAATTTCAGATTATCCTGCCTCTTGGCATGACGAATGATTTTCAATTGAAACCACCGTGTTATTCCTCAGATACTGCGGCCTCTGGCCTTTCTGCTGTCTTCTCTCCACCTTGCAGTGTCTTCTTACATTTGTTGTATCTGTAATTACCAGATATTTTAGTTGTACTTAGCAAGAGAAATATTGAAAAGTACATATATTCCATCTTTCCAGAAGTGGAAGTCCTTCTTAAGGTATTTTGAAATGAATAGTCTGCACAGTTAGCATTGCTATGTCTTCTTGATTATTTAATAATCTTATCATTTTGACATGTCTTCTTTTATCTATAATGTCAGTTTTAATTGATACTAATACAGCCACCACAGTTTTTCAATTATTCCTCTTTATATGGCATATCTTCTTTTTTCTTTCAACAAATCTGTGTTTTGAAATTTAATGTCATTGCCTAAAAACACATAGCCAAGATCATACCTTTTTCTTTAGTTCGATATGTTTTACTTTTTAGTTGGAAAGGTGCTTTCATTTACATTTGTAACTATAAATCTTTCTATTTGAGAACATTCTAATTGAACAATTTATAAGTCTTCAGTAGAGTCTGAATTTCTTCTTCTCATAGCTTTTCACATAGCTTTTACACATTTCTTGTAAAGTTTTCTTAGTTTATACTTTTCATTGCTTCTCTCTCTATATATACATGTGTGTATTAATACATATTATTACTAGACATGTAATATATATAGTATATATAATATACATGTATATATGTTATAGTATGTATGTATTATATACATGTATTATATATCGTATGTATATATAACATATACATGCCTAATAATATATTAACATATTATTACTTTATTACTATATTATTATGTACAATTACTATAAATATTGCTATGTTATTATATTACTATAATTGTTACTATGTTAACTACAATTATTACTATATTAATATATTACTAGACAAATATATTAACATATACATGTATATATGTATATTAATTTATGTGTATATATAGTTATATATGGTTTTTAAATATAACATATTATACAAACAGTGTGTTGTAAATATATATATGTACTATATACAGAGCAACCAAAATAAATATTGATATCTTGAAAAACAGTATATCAATTAATGTGTTAAAAAATAAACAATAGGAACAGAAAACAAAGCTCAGGAACTTTGGGCTACATTGCGTGACATTTCAAGTTTGCTGTTTTTTCTCTCTATTTCATTATAGATTTATTTGTATGAGTGTTTTTGTTCTTGTTATTGTTCTATCTTTTATTTGGTATGATTATAATATATATCATATTATACAAACTGTGCATATATATATACACACACACACACACACACTACTTACTCCTCTACAACTTTATAGCCATGGTTCAGATTCTCTTTTGCTATGTGAATTCAAGCATTCTTTTATTTCAAAATAGTTTCCTTTTCACTTTAAAAATATTTTTCTACTCTATTTATGTTTTCTTAAGGAACTCCAACATGCATATATTAGATCTCTTTCTGGTTTCTTTTATACCTATCATTTGCTCTCCAAATTTTTATAATTTATCATTTCACTTCCATTTTCTTCATTTTTTTGTGTTTATTCTCTACACTGCTTCGTGTATTTTCATTGGTATCTCTTTATCTGTAGGCACCTTGTAGGTCAATATTTTTGAAATAATTTTTACATGTTCCTATTTTTTTCTCAGTTTCTACATGTTTTCTTTCTGTCCTGTCATTGTTTGACCATCTCCTCGTATTATCTGGCCGTCAACTTTCCCATATCTGGCCTTTCTGCTTTGTATTTATAAGTTACCTCAGCATTTTAAAATTAAACTTTAAAAGTTCATGTTAGATATTGAGTTATAATCTTTATATGTTTTGTGGCAACATTTTTTCATTAATAAAAATTTTTACTTCCTTTGTGAAATTTTTTCTTCTTATAGTATATTTGTTTGCTTTCTGAGCTGATTTACTTGTGGTTACTTACACTTGAAGAAACAGATTTTTCTGGACCAGCTACATAAGTTATAAAAATATGATCCTATGTTAGGAGGATATGTAAGTAAATGACCCTTTCTATTTACTAAATAAATAGATAAGCAACAAACCTGTCCCATCTTCTTCCTGCCCTTTATCTCATTAAATCTCTTGTGAAAGCTTTCCCAAGCTTCCCAACCTTTTGGACATGCCTTTCCCTCCCACTGCCATTCTCTTCTGGTAAACACATACTCATATTTCAGTGTCTCTTCCGGGAAACTTTTGTTCTTCCACCACCAGACAACAGAATTTGCCATTCCTTTATCAGTCTTTCCTCTATCGGAAGGGATAGCTGTTCTTAACTTTACAGTGCTTAATTCATTTTAATGTACTCATTTTCTTAACTCTAATTTGTCCCTGGCATATTGTGTGCTCACAGATGAAACATCATGGGTCTTCAGTAGTACTTTGTTGAAGTACCATAAAATGAATTTGACTTAATTTATGGTAAGTGAAACTTTGTTTCCTTAGCTGGTTCTCTATGTAGAATGTAGGCTCCATGAAAGTGGAAATTCAAGTGCTTTTATTATTAAGTCCCAAGCGACTTGCTTCTCTCTTGTAACACAGCAGGCCCTTCATGTTCGATTTCAACTCTTTCATGGAAAGATGGAGAAACAGTGTATAACTGAGAGTGAATAATATAAGCAATCAATCCCTGTTAGCCAGGGACAAATTTAGAATTATAGCTCATATCTTTTGAATTCCAGAAAGCATACATACCTACTTCCTGCTTCTTTCTCCATTTTTTGCCAGCCAAGAGCAAGCTATGAATAAATGCTGTGAAAATTTAAAGACAGAAGAGAAGAGAAAGGGGAAAGGAGGGCTTTTGGAATGGATCCTTCACTCTGTAACCTCCTGGGTATCAAAGTAGATGTCAGAGCTTCCATCTCATTCCATACTTCTCTCCCCCAGATTCTACCCTAGCGGATGTTTTCAGTACAAAGGTGTTTGTAGTTCTTGACATTTTGCAGACATGCCAAAGAGATTAATTACAATAATTTCTCCTGCAACTGAGATTATTTATATATAAAATGATTCTAGGTCATCACATGCATTCTAGCAAATGCCAATTGAACTAGTATATGAAAAGCCAATTTATTAGGTGACCACTAATAATGAAGGACATATAGAAGAGCATAAATTTGCATTTACAACAGAGATGGGATGAAAATTCTATCTTTAGTAGCTAAGAAGATGAATGAGTAAAAGTATGATAGATACAAATAGCAGGGTTCATTACACAATAAGAGGATATTATCAGACATATGATGAAGATAAATTCTACTGCATGTCAGAGGCATCATGTTATTACCTCTAATCTATCATCTTGTTAATGTTATTTCTATGGAAACATTAAAAGAAATTAAACTACTAAAACCTGAAAACAGGCTTGACAGCTACATGTAACAAAAGAAAAAATATCAAGATTTTGCTGAAATATTTGCCACATTTTAGCAAGTAACATTGAATACTGGTAGCCAATGTTCAGATAATCAAACCATGCAGAGGTATAAACAAAACCACATATATAAAGATGTTTTCATTGTTATTGTTAGACAGCAATAATTAATGTATTTATATTGATAGATTAATTCATGAAAATATTGTCATTTAGGATTCTCTTGTTCTAACAGGTGCAACTCAATTCAATATAAAAAGAATTTTCATGCTTTACCAATATATGTAAGAATATTGGTATCAACTGCTTATTAAAGCAGGCTTTAATACTCTGAACGGCTTCCATTTACTGATGTGGGTTAGTGGAGTATATTTTTGCACTTAGGTTGGATGTGGAATAGCTTTATCTGGATATATAAAGCCTGCTTTTTTCCTCATTTTCACTCCTCTCTCATACTGTCCAGTAAGGAGAGAAGTTCCCCAGACCTCCTTGTGTATGTTTTGGTGGGTGTCTGTGCATGCATGTGCCTAGGAGTGTGGGAGGGACCTTGAAGGTCCCCATATGCTTCCTATTTTCACCAACAAACACAATTTCTATCCCAAGGAGATGGTACACTTTTTGTTTGTTTCTCCACTATACTTACCTAAGAAAGAAAAAATAGGAGTGATAAGTAGAGAGGTTCCTTTTTTCTTTTTTTCTGAAATTGTGTATAAAATAAAGCTAATTATAATAAAACTGAAAGTCATGAGAAAAAGGAAATGAGAATCAAAATTTAACTTTGAAAATTTTGCTGTGAGTTGGTCCTTGGCCACTGAGGCACCACTGTGTTCTTTACCTTTATTTATTTATCATGAAATAAGGTGAAGTTCAAGTTCTCCTCAGCCAGGACTATAACATGTTTTATTCTTTTGGTATTTATAGCAAACCTTGTGACACGCAGATAAAAGATGCTGAGAACTGTACATGACAAGAGCTAATATTATTCCTTTTTTCCCTGGAGGTGAAGCAGTCGAGTTTCCTAATATAAAGAAGAAATCATGACAAGAACTTCACTAAATGGCTAGATTTTTTTTTTTTTTTTAACATGAATTCAACTTGTAGCAACAGATCCAAGTCAATCAGTTTAATTTTTTGGAGACTAGGCTGCTGTGGACAATTGTTCAAGGGGTGATATTTTATGGAACTTTTAATATGAATGATACTATTCCCAGAGGGATTCAATTTTTGTAAACCAGTCATCAACTGTTTTGTATAGGTCTGTGGTATCAAACGTCCATGATGAAAGCTCTTCTGAAGCTGGAGAAATGAAATAATTGTTGTGTTACCATTATTCATGAAGACATGTTCTGAACTCATTGAATATGTTAGATTTAGAAGTTGTCATTCTGGGCTGTTCAGTAATATTGCCTGGAAGTCTTAATGACTTGTAGGGGTGAAGGCAAATTTTTTCCTCTGTGCTCTAAAGGTTTGCTGTAAATGAGCTACCAAAGGCAGATTCGCAGGAGAAAAAGGCATAGAGAATATATTTAATGTGCATAAACATGGAAGCCATACAAGAAGTGTGAGATTTAAAGGGGACCAGATGTTTGAGGCTTAAATAGCCTCTTCATAGAGAAAAGATGTATGGTCTCAGGAGGCAGGCATTACAAGTTGACTATCTCTAATCTGAAATACTTGGGACCAAAAGTGTTTCAGATTTCAGATATTTGTAGATTTTGGAATATATTTACATACATAATGAGATATCTTGGTGATGAGACCCAAGTGTAGGCATGAAATTTATTTACATTTCACATATCCCTTATATACATAGAGATTACCCGAAGAGCAATCTCTAATGAGGTATCTTGGCGATAAGACCCAAGTCTAAGCATGAAATTTATTTATATTTCACATATCCCTTATATAGAGAGAGACTACCTTCAGGCAATTTTAGACATGTTTTCAAAACTTTGTGCATGACACAATGTTTGTGTACATTGAACTATCAGAAAACAAAGGTTAACCAACAGGAGTGTTTGGTCTCTACCTACAATGCTGTGCTTTAATTGAAAGGTGAGCGTACACTATAAATATATATATATATATATATATAGAGAGAGAGAGAGAGAGTCTTACACTGTCACCCAGGCTGAGTGCTGCAGTGGTGTGATCGCGGCTCACTACAGCCTCAACCTCTCAGGCTAAAGTGATCTTCCTGTCTCAGCCTCCAGAGTAGCTGGGACTATAAGAATGTGCCACCAGGTCAGGCTATGTTTTAAAAAAATTTTTTTTATAGAGACTGGGTCTTGCCTTGAACTCCTGGGCTCACGTAATGCTCTTGCCTCAGCCTCCCAAAGTGTTGAGATTACAGGCATGAGCCACCATGCCCAGCTTTTTTTTTTTAATGAGAAGAAACATCAGAATTTTTCCATTTGGTATGTTATGCTGGTGCTCAGGAAGTTTTAGATTTCAGAGCATTTTTGATTTTTGGATTAGAAGTGTTCAAGCTGTATTTTGCAAAGGATTCTCTTTGGAAGCAGAATGCGACAAGTTATAAGAAAGAGAGGGTTGAAACTGCATTAGAACAAAATTTGTCTTATTATGCACATAAAGTCCCCTAGGCAATCTCTCAGAGCTGCCCCCAGAAGAATGGATGAAAAATCTGTCTGGGAGTGGTGAGAACTCCAATCTCTTCTCTTCTTTGGTGGTAGATCTTTCCTGGCTATTTGATGGGACTCCTAAAAGAGGGCCTTGAGACTTATCACATTTCTTTTGGAAAGAAGCACTTGTCATCAGATTAGAAAATTCCAATGAGTGTGCCTCCCAGTGCTTTAAAAAAAGAATTAGAGAGACAGGGAGAGGGAAAAGGTTGGAGAGAGACCTTGGTTCTGATGCCTATTTTATTTTTTTTTTTGGCCTATTTTTGAGGCCTTTCAATTTTCAAAGTACTTAGTATTCCAAAGCGCCATACGTTGGAGGAATTGTTTTCTGAGCCCAACAGATTTGTAGATAGGCTATCATTACAAGTATAAAATAAGGATGGATACAGAGTTCAAATTTTCAGAAAATTTAAACCAAGCAATTCTTTCCTCCCAAAATATAAATTCTTTGATCACTGTACCATTGTAAAATCTAAATGATCAACATTTTTTACATTTTTCTCCCTTTTTCTATGTAGAACCATTTTCAATGTCTTTGACTTAAAGTCTGGCACAGTTGACAGTACCTTTTCATAATAGCTCTTATAATATTTTTGAGCTTTGCAACAGTTCTGCTTAAAAATAGTCTCCTATTATCACATCCAATACAGAAAAGGCATCCAATAAATGATTTTCCTTCACTGTTGTTAACACAAGGATGGTCACAGACAGGAATAGTAGGCCCTGGATTGCAATTTGGAAAGGAGGAAAGAACAATGATATTTATGAGTATGTTTCTATGCACTAGTCACTGAGTTATGTTTCGATTTAATAAATATTAAGATTTGATAAAAAATGAATTGGGTTCTAGTTTGGTCTTTGCCATTAATAATCTGTATAGTTAGGTAAATGTCACCTCTCCATGTCTTTGATTTTTGACTTTTCATCTAAAACATGGGAAGATTGCTTTGGTTCATCTTTAAGGCTACTTCCAAAGTTCCTGGTTTCATGTCAAGCAATATTTCACTCAGCTTTACAACTAGGTTCCTTAATAGCTGCGTAGAACTCCATGGCCTTTCATATATGTGTGTGTTGGGACCTGGTTTTAATGATCATCACTGCTAGCATCCTCCATGGTGAATACAAAACTCCGTAAACTTTTGCATGTATTGCTCTTGAAGAAAGAATAGAAGTCACGTCTGTCACCTGACACCACCACTCCACAAGAACCCTTCCCTTCCACATCCTTCCCTGTGATCTAAGTTAGCAATGATCAGTGGTGTTATTTCGTGAAATTTTGTTGTTTACTCATATGCATAAAATCATCACAGAGGAAACTTATGCCTTTGATTCTTTGGAAAGTAAGACAACATTATATTTCATTCAAAAGTGTCATTATTATCTTTGACAAAGTAATCAATGCTCTTTTACCAAGTCATGTCATTTAGAAAAAAACATCTCTTTGAAGGTCTCACGAGGAAGTGGTATAGTGGTTTAGAGAAAAGACTTTAGAACTTGGCAGATCTCTGTGACTAAAAAAAAAATACTTTTGAGCCTTTTCTTTTAACTGCAAAACGAGATACCAATAGTATTTATCTCACTGCCCTTTTTATTGAATGAAGTTATACATGTAAAATTATTAGAGTACTACTGTAGTTATAACTAGCCAAATAAGTAGCATACATTAAAAAGTTTGTTGTTATTATTATAATTATTAGATTCATTAAGAATATTAGTCTTACTCAATATCGCTGCTTACAACAATCCAGATGGTTTAAAAATAATAAAAACACTTTCCCATGAAAACAGGGAATAGAAGCAAGAATGCAGTATCTGGGAAAATTCCTTGACACCACACTCAACACTACAGAAATACTCATTTTATAATTTAATGTAGCCTCTTTGTCAAGGAATTCCTTCTATGTTGGATTCAAGTTTTTGTTCAACCAATCCTTAAAAATGAGTTCTAAGGAAACAGTCATTTTGCATTAGCCTGCAGGAGATCGTCTCTTACAAGGATTCATAGTGCTTTGCCAGTGATGAGAATCCTCACCTCCACTGGGTTACGCATCAGGAATGACCTGGTCACCCTGCTGTATCACAGAGGCACCCCCTTAGTGGGAGAACACCTGAGAGCACTTTCCAGGAACAATTTCACATATGCATTAAGTGCAGTATGCCATCTGACGCAACAGTGTGCAAAACAAACTGCATTCTTGAAACAAAGTCTGGGGTTTACAGCAAAAATGTTGCAGGTTCTAATGTCACAATGCTAGCTTGTTGTCCAGGGCCTGGGCTACATCACATGGGGGCCCTGCCGAGCATCACTTGCAGTGACCCAGGAAGTTGGAAAGAAAGACACAATCTGCTCCTCTGGCCATCAGAGCTTTCATAGACTAGCCTTTCATTAAGTGAATTCCTAAATGTTGACCAAATTCTTTTAGACAGAGGCAGCTAATGGCTCAGCATGCATGTGATGCACTTGCTATTACATGGACAGTGAAAAAAGTTCCTCAAGGCTGCTTTTCCCAGCGTGTTCACATGCTGGGGGCAGGGGCTGGGCAGAAACTTGTCTTCAGTGGTTTCTTTCATGTCCCAAGAAGGACGGTCATGTGTTTTGGTTTAGTTGATACATTCCAATAAAATGATTTTCAAAGAGACAGGACAAATAATAGGCGTTTTACATATGGTGGCTATGGATGTCACATGGAGCTAATTTTCTAATACACAATATATTTGTTATTCCACAAGCTGGTTATAATTCATTTAAGGTTCCTTCTTATTCAATTTAGCCCAATAAACTAATGAAATGGCCCAGTGAAGTCTTTATGGTCAATATAAGTTTGGTTAGTGACTTAGCCTACATTTCCTTTTCCTTTAGCATATTAAAGATGTATCATTACCTTCCCAACTGTTTTTCTCCATCAAAGCTCATGGAAAAGAAAGCACCTCAAGTCTGGGTAGCATTAGAGTGTGTGTGTGTGTGTGTGTGTGTGTGTGTGTGCACGCGTATATATATATATATGTATATATATACACGTACTTTTTTGAGACGGAGTCTTACTCTGTCACCCAGGCTGAAGTGTGCAGTGCCATGATCTCGGATCACTGCAAACTCCGCCTCCTGGGTTCAAGCAATTATCTTTCTCAGCCTCTACCATGCCTGGCTAATTTTTATATTTTTAGTAGAGATAGGGTTTCACCATTAAAAATCATCCCCGGCCGGGCGCGGTGGCTCAAGCCTGTAATCCCAGCACTTTGGGAGGCCGAGGCGGGTGGATCACGAGGTCAAGAGATCGAGACCATCCTGGTCAACATGGTGAAACCCCGTCTCTACTAATACAAAAAATTAGCTGGGCACGGTGGCGCGTGCCTGTAATCCCAGCTACTCAGGAGACTGAGGCAGGAGAATTGCCTGAACCCAGGAGGCGGAGGTTGCGGTGAGCCGAGATCGCGCCATTGCACTCCAGCCTGGGTAACGAGCGAAACTCCGTCTCAAAAAAAAAAAAAAAAAAAAAAAAAAAATCATCCCCAAGGTCAGATTTCAATGGAAAGAAATCAGCTGTAATTTACTTTTCTTATGTACAATTATAATTGTTAGCAAATGATTTTCTTTATCTCTCATGGTGCCAGTGGCAGTTACCAGCTGACATTTGTCTACTTGAAAATACTTAAAGAATAGGCATTAGAAAGAGGATGTCCCTGCTGATGAAAACTAAGTGAGAACTTAAAGAATGGCATAGCCTGCACCAGCAGGAGATAAAGAACCACTGCCTATTGTGTAGAAAATGTCTTTATGCAAAGGAGCAAAATAACTTGAGTCTTTCGATTTGTTTTTGTCCAAATAGTTGCTAACCAAACAAAAGCTCAAGGTGGCTTTGTTGACTATTTTCCTCTCACACCTAGCATTCTACCTCACAATTTAGTGTATTTTTTTTTCCTTTACTGTTAAAGAGGTGACTTGACATCCTTTTTGTGTGAATAATGTGACCTAATGCCAAATGAAGAAACCAGGCATTATTCCTGTCACAGGGAAATACGTTTGGGCAATGTAATGCAGTCATTAAGCAGAGCTAGTACAGCTCCAAGACGGACTGATGGGCAGAGGGCTCTTGAGCATCACAGGAAATGCAGCCCAATTAGCCAGGGTCAAAATGCACCAGCATCAGCATTGCTTAAGGCCTGGAGCCCCAGAGCAATGAGCATGTCACAGTTTGCCATCCGGTTGTCTCTGTGATGCAGGCTGGTTTGGACTCAGATCCTCTCCTATACAAATGAGCAACGTGGCCTACTGAAATACTGACTGCTCTGACTTATTATCATTTCCCAAGATTTATAGCCTCGCATGTTTGAGGTACATCTCCTAGGGGAAGGCATTCAATGACCACCTATAGTAATGGCGCCATTAGAACAGATTAGTATAGACAATGGCAAATACGTTGACATATTTGAAATCATTTCTGCCGGTTTTTAAAATTTCAAATGAACTAAAATGAATGCTCTTTAATTTGGCCAAAAATATCATGTGGGAAGGAACAAGTATTTAAGTTTTCAGTTTAAATATCTAATTTTCAGTAGCGTTTGTCTAATTTTGATGACCTCTGTTTATATAGAAATAACCTCAATCTACATGTTAGCCATGTAATACAATTTGCTAAGTATGAGTAATGTATGTTGTTATTTACCAATTTAAAGATAAATGTTTAAATAGTGAGCTCAATAAATCATCTGAAACATACTAGCTTAGAGAAAGCCCACAATAAAAAAGAATAACTTCTTTCTTTCATTCCTGCTTGCTGAGTATCTATCTTATCTCTCTTTCACCTTCTTTCCTTCTTTCTGTGTTTGTTTGTCTCACTCTTTCCATCTTTCTTTCCTCCAGTGTTTAGGATTGACACTACTTCTTAGATAAAGACAGTAAAATCTGAAGAAGAAGAAAGTCTGCCCAAGAGATGGGTACAGGAGTAACTCTGCTCAACTGACCAGTTCTGTGACCTTGGACAATTACATCCAAAGTTGTTTCTTTACATGCAAACTGGAGTCGGGGTTAGCTTATGTTTTATGTCCCTTTCTTCTCTGAATGTCTATATTTCTATTAATATTATCATAAGCTTTCAAATAATAGAAAGTCATAGTTTTCTTAACCTCACATATATTCTGCAGAGGTCAATGGGAAAAGATGCAAAAGGCTCCCATCTAGAAGAGGAGTTAATTAGACTGACAGCCAAAAGGGGATTCACCCCTCCCCCCACCAGCAAACTGAATAGGGCCCAGATACAAATTGCTGTCAGGTCACTAAGCACACCCCTGGTAATACGGATTGGTAGTCTTGTAATGCATGCCAAAATGTTATGTTAAATGATACAATACAATAATATTATTTATTGAAACAATTTCTTTTATCTTAGATTAATGGCAATGAGGAATATGAGCTATTATTAGTTAATTTTATTTAGGAGTCTTTCCCAATTCTTTTCAAGTATCTTTCCCACTGCCATTCTTCAGCAATAACTAGGAGGGCCCTTTAAATCATGCATTCACAACTATAAGTGAAGATTAAAGCTATTTCAGTAATAAATTTAAAATATCATCCTGTTCTTCATGAGCCAAAAATCATAGTGTACACAGAGCACTGGAATTGGTCTTTCCAACTCAACTTGGGCAGAGATCTTTCTCTACGTAATTCCAATAGCATAAGCAAGAAAATCCTGTCTCTACTAGACATAATGGAGAGGGCTTGCTTGGCTGAAATGAAGGCATTAACAGGCACACCATGCATCTGCAACCTCAGTAAATATCTATAAAATACCCATACAACACAATAAAATGAAAGGATACCTTTACGGGTATCAGAAAACCGACACTCTAGTATGGGATCATCCATTTACTGCCATATAACCTTGAATATATCAGGTAAAAATCTTCATGTATTAATTAGCAGATTGAAAACAAAATGGGGAAATTAATATTAAAGTATTTTGAAAAGTAATAGCTTGCTATATAAATAAAAGGCATTATAGGGCTGGGTGCAGTGGCTCAAGCCTGTAATCCCAGCACTTTGGGAGGCCAAGTTGGGCAGATCACGTGAGGTCAGGAGTTTAAGACCAGCCTGACTAACATGGCAAAACCCCATCTCTACTAAAAAAACAAAAGTAACTTGGTGCGGTGGTGCCTGACTGTAATCTCAGCTACTTGTGAGGCTGAGGCAGGAGAATCACTTGAACCCGGGAGGTGGAGGTTGCAGTGAGCCGAGATTGTGCCATTGCACTACAGCCTGGGCAACAAGAGCAAAACTATGTCTCAAAAAAAGGCATTATATATTGGGATAGAAATTAGTATTTATGATGATGATGATGATGATGATGAAATCATGCTGGAATGGACACTTGTCAGTTAGGAGAAAACACTTTATTCCAAGCCTATTGTATTCAGCCTGTCTTCAGTCCATTTGGATCACTGAAGAGAGCAACATAGCAGTTTTTACGCTGTGTTACCTTTACAAGAGCCTGTTCATAGCATTTTTATAACCTATTGGAATCACAAGTGGGTCTGGATTTAGATTTGATCAAAACGTTTCATCAGTAAAGGGGTAGTAACATGGCATTACATTGGCCTCATAAGAGTGTACATATCCTTAGGTATAGAGAAAATCCTTCTTGAAGAAAGGTGGGTAATGCATGCATTTACTCTGATCAAGTAGAATCTGTGTGATAAAGGTGGCTTTGTTTGTTTTGATACCAATAATCTGCCACCTTGTGACAGTATCTGACACAATCAGCTCTTTACAATTTAGCTTTTGAGACATGTTGCTTGTGTTATGCTGTCTGGTACACAATACTGCAATTACTTAGCATTAATTTTTTTTTTCAATTCCTTAATCTCTGGGGAGACTTCTTTCTTACAGAAAACAATTCTGGGACAAAATAAATTTTGTTTTCTGGCAAAACTCGGGGGGAAAAAAAATCTAGGTTTGGTAGTGTTATGAAATTGTGAAAGATTCTGTGGTTATACTTTGAAGTTTAATGTAAGACTTTGTGAGGAAGTGAAATAGTTTTCATGGCTGAAAAACACTATTTCCTGTAAGAGTAAAAAGATGTTCTATTGTGGGAACTTATTTTTTGAGGGAAAAGAGAAACACTTTTGTTAAGTTTATAAAAAGACATATCCATTGGCAGAGATGTAAAAATAAATTGTCACAGCTGTGAAGAAATATATGGTACTTGTGTCTTGTGATGAGGAAAGCTAGGGCATAATTACCATTGAAATTTTCCCATGTTATGTGGAGGAGTCTGAAAAATTCTACTAGTTACTTTATCACTAACTAATGAAGCACAATAATGAATGAACCCAACTACTTCTACGGAACATAATTGTTCACTTCTTGGAAGTTATATGAATTCTTTCAGACCAAACAGTGTACAAGGGTCTGACAAGTCTCTTTAGCATTATTTAAAGCGTGCTCTAAACACAATATTCAATAGATGCTTCATTCAATTAATTAAAATGCATTAAGTGGCCTTCCATTGGCTTCGAACAAGTCAAATTTGGTTTAAAACTCTAATTTACTCGTAGGGATCGGCTGAGTGGATCCCACTTTTACATAAAACATGGATTGGGTCATCGCCTGATCACACTGAACATGTTGCCCTCATTTACCACTTTGCAAACAAGGCCCTAAAGGTGGAATTGTTGTCTTTCATTGTCTTTCAATGACTTCAGAAACTGGGGGTGTCTAATGTCTGACGCATGACAGGAATTTTGTAGAAAACTCTGAGGCTCTAGAAACACTTTTGAATTTGAAAATCAAGAAGGCATCCCAGAAACAATGGGTCTAGTTCTCTTATTCAAAAGTGTGTGATCTATCTTCATTTGTCCAGCAGACCCAACCAGGCTTAGAGAAGTAAGATAGGTTAATATTATTTATTTTCCCTTTGTTATGCATTTTCCAAAGAATTTGCCTAACTTTTCTAGCCTCAAATCATCTATAATGCTCTTTGAGAATTAAATGAAATAATGCATCTATATAGTACTTCAAAAATCATAGCACTTGAAAATATAATGGTCATTATCATAAAACTGATCTGAACATTTGTAAGAATGAAAAACAATGCTGTAATAAACCCCTAAACTTGTAAGAGTCAACTAAGGTTGAGAAAAATACCATTGGAAAGGGATATTTAACTGTAACAGGCTGAAACCTTTTTAGAGTATTTTGAATATGAGACTAAAAGCTGTTCATAACCCATTTAAAAATACATTGAAAATATATTAAAAATACAATACAAAATTAAGGTATTATTTTATCCCATTTAATTGAGATTAATTCTAAGTCTATTGGGATTCATCACTTTTTCTCTGCTTTCTTAAAATTTTTTGAGGCATTCTAGATAATGTTTTAGGTAATCCAAGGTAACTTTAGAAATGTGAACCAAATCAATCAGGCCCCAAACAGCCAAATTATAACATTTCATCGTCTTTGCCATAACCAATCACAGCCTCGTGAACGTTCTTTTCTGGTTTCTTTACAGAAAATCTATATAAATGGATACATTTTTACAATATATGGTCCTTTCTGCCAAATCATCAAAACCTTACGTTAACTGAGTTGGACACACACATAATATGTAAATCTGTTCCTTAGAATTTAGCTACAGTTCTCTCAAAGTATTTTGTTACTCACATATACTCTTTAGAGAATAATGTACAAGTTTAAATTTTTCTCTTTCTACAAGCACACCCATGGTGTACATTAGAATATAGCAACTATTTGAGTGAAATAAATATTCTTATTTATTTCAAGAGGAAAGCAAAGTCAAATGGTGTTCAGTTTGGTAATTATATCTCCATTTTTTTCTATGCTTGTTCTATGGTTAACCAAAAGAATACAATATCCATATCCATTTCAGCCTGAATGAATGTTTTATAAAATCAATGTGCCTTGTCTGTATTGCATTTGGGGGAATTTTTAGAAATGTCTTTGTCAATATATATTTGGGAAAATTCAAAGCACTAGGCATATTCCTGTCTCTTCGTTATCTGATGTGTTGAAAAACTTACAAAGTATTTGTATGGCTGAAGGACTGGGATTTTCTATCCTCTTTATTTTCAATCCAGTGCAGAGCAAGGAGAGGACACTATTGGAAAATGGAGATATGGGAAAACCCTAAAACATTGTGTACTCATGCCTAAACTTAGCCTATCTTTCACAGCAAGGCTCATCATTTCTGGGTTTACTACAGAACCTCACAGTGTACAGCAGGCCTCCTATGGAAAGTAGGTACTTTTGCCAAGATGATACCAGGCTATAAAGAAATGTGCCAATCTCTTTGTGCCAAGACACCTAAAGTGAGCTCGTCTTCTACTGAATCCAGCGCAGAACGCTGAGAGGCTTTGTACCTCATTGACACTGGCTCAATTATCTTCTAAGTTACTCTCATAATTTGTGAAACATGCAATCAGGTACATGTGAGTTACAACCACAATTAGCTTGTTAGGCAATGTTTTTGCCCCTGGAGGAGTATCAAGCCTGTTGTCTATTCTTGCTTCCAAGTTAGGCTCAATCCCAGATAAATGGGAATGTGGATCAGTTTACTTTTGTGAGCTCCGACTTACCATGCCTCCTGGTCCTTTTTCCCTCAGCACTTTTCTCCCCTTAGATACTTACTAAAGTTGGTCCACTAGCCAAATCCAATTGTCCGGACATCCTAGAAAGGATACCACATTCTGGGTTTGTCATTCCCAACCTCCAATACATTCAGGTCTCTGAGGCTGGACTGGGGACGATGGGCTGGCACACTTGTGAAATCAACTGGCTCCTCATCTAGGGGTAAAACTAGAATCTTAAATATTGTTGGAAAATTGGCTTGATTTTCCAAATCAAATTTTTGAATTCCTCAAGGAACAAAGGGACTATTTTTTATTTTCTCTTAATTTCTTGTTAATTTATTCAAGCAATATATATGCATATAAAAATAAAAGCCCTGTTTCCCATTTTCATTTTGTTTCCTCTCCTGAGAGATAAGCAGTGTTACCAATTTGGCACATAAACTTCTGAGTCTTTTAGCATACATGTCACCAATAAGATAAACAATTACCATTCCGTTCTTTCTTTTCATCTGGAATCTGTCCGGGACATTCAACCTAAAATCTTTACTATGCACTCAGTATTTTCCTACATAGAGCCAGTACTCTTGATGTAAAGCGATGATATCTCAGATTCTTTCATATCAGATACTAAACAAAGTTAAAAATTAGAGGAAAAGGAAGGTCAAGGCCAGTTATTAAGTTAGAGCAATTTCCATTTTTAATAACTTTGAGAGGTTAGGCAGTGTCATATTTTAACTGAGTATCTATCATCTCCTCAGCGTCTGTTTCCTTCTCTATTTGCATAAGCAATTGACAGCTCATTAAGAGCTCATTAGAAACAGTGAAGACCTTGTGATCAGGGAAAACAAAAAAAAGCAGTTTTAAGAAGGAAGCCTTGATTTGTGAATATCCTCAATATTCCACAGTATATTTACATCAATGATATCTGATGAGGAAGGAAAGTAAGCTACATATATTTGTAAAATATAAAAGAATGATCATATAACTATTCATTGTATCAGAGCCTATTCGTCTTAATAAGAAAAAGATTATCAGTGATAGAATCCTTAACGCCATAATTTTATCATGAAACAAGGTAAAAAATTTCACATTTCCAAACTGAGTTTTCCTTCCATATACAGACATACATACACATACATATGCACATACATACGTACATATATACATATGTACGTATGTGTGTATGTACATATATACATATGTATGTATGTTACCTTGAAGGTTACACAGAGATATGACAATGTCATGAGAGAAGAATCAAATGCCAAAAGTGGTGAAGTGACTTATCCAGGGTGTCATTCTAATAGGGGCTGAATCAAGACTGCATCCCACACTGCCTAACTAACTATTGTTTCATTGTTTATTCCATCTCATCATTTATTCCATCTCATCATTTATTCCATCTCATCAAGGGCCCCTTGTGAAAAATATCCATAAAATATTTCCAACACACACACACACACACACACACACACACACACGTATGTATATTGTTTGTATGTATGTGTGTGTATATATATATTCAAATTTTAGATGACTATAACTTGGAGAAACCAAAATAATTTTATTGTTTAGAAACAGTCTGTGTGTGAGAAAATTGACTAAGCTTCTTCAGAGTAAAATATGTTCAGAATCTAAATTAGTTATTTTTTACTTGCGAATACTTTCTTGACCCAAACAAAATAGGCAAAAATCAGATCTCCTCTGAATAAATGTTTGCTTGACACTTCGAAATCTCTAGGTACCAAAAAACAATCGGGAAATGAAAGGCAAATGCACACTGCTGTGCTGGCTATTCTTTTGCCTTTTGTATTGCATTTTGTAGTAGGCATGAATGCAAAGCACTTTTAAGCACTCAGGAATCAATGCAAAGGAAGCAGTGGGAATGCATTTATTCTTGTTTTATTCAATTTCAGGGCTACAGTTTTGCTTGACCAGATGTTGCCAAGTTTCAAAGTCAAATCTGTTCTTCTCCTGGCTATCAGCTAAAGGGTGTTGTATTTGTAAGCATTGAGAACTTCTATCTACTGCTATTGTTTTTTGTATATTTGTATTTTCTGAGTTCTATTTGAGAGAGACAGAATTACGCATTTCCATATGGATCACCCTCTTCCCTATGTATGTTGCTTTATTGCCTTTTGGAAGAAAAAAGTGAGAGTTGCAGGCTGTATTTAGGCCATTTGTACATTCTTTATTGGGTTACGTTTGAATGCCCAATTTGATCTCAATGGCACGTCCTTTGTAACATAAAATAAAACATGGTGCTCAAGAAAAGTAACGACACACACATCCAGGCCCTTTCATAGCAGTTAGTAAAGCCTCAGCCTTGCCTCTCTGTGTGGCAGTTTCCTTTCCTTTCTTTTCTTTTGCTGTGACAAGCAGCCATTGTCCCCTTGGTGAGATCTGCAATATTACTTTGACCCCAGACCATCAATCTGCCTCAATTGGATAATGATCTGTAATCACTTTCTTTCAGGGGAGTCTATAAATTTGCCAAGGCCCCATTCTCTTCTGAAGGACTCCTTATGTTCACTCCCATTTGTGCAAATGTGCTCTCTTTTACAGGGCTAAATAGCCATGCACATGGTCCATTCTGTGAGGAGGCACGGGGCGGTTCTCTGTTGATTTTCCACGCTCCAGTCTCTTAAAGGAGACTAAGGCTGACATGCAGGGACACAGTGGGGGGGTGGCCCGAGCCTGGCCACATCACAGGCAGCCGCTTTTCTCATTAAGACTGACCCATCATTAGGTCATTTTTTGCCGTCCTTGTAATCAATGAGCTTAATGTTTAGTGCAAAAAAAAAAAAGTTATAAGGAAAGGAGCCAGGAGGTGGAAAAGGAAAGAAAAATGGTAGGAAGCATGGATAAATTCACCACTTCTAAATCTTAGAGTTGTTTATACTTTGCCCAAAGGGTGGGATGAACTCAAATATCCTACATGTGATTTCTCAACCCCTTTCAATTCTGTTTGTTTTCTGTAAAACATAAACATTCTTAGCCCCAACGTTTCCCCGGGGGCCCCACACTTCTCATGAAGTGGGATGAAAGGCTCTATCTATGACCGAGGCTGAATCTGCATTTGCTGGGAACCCTGTAGTGGTGAAGAGAGAGGTAGTCAAAGTCCTTGACCGATTGAGTGATTTTGGAGGGATAATTGAATTTTATTCATTATTGGATCCCAAAGAGTTACATGACAATAGCCAAATATAAGAAATAAAAAGAAAAAAAGTTAAAATATATTAAATTAAAAAATTAAAAGACATAATTAAATTTCTCCCATACAAAGGTGGGGGTAGTTACAGAGGCTTTGGGTCATTCCATTTGCAGCACCTAGAGAGAGTGCCTCTGTGCATGGTGGGAGGTGCAAAAATTAACACATTTTCATCAAAATAAATCTTCATGAGCAGAGAAGTTAGATTAGCAAAGATTCTGTCCTTTAGATAGTATTCATTGGTAATGATGATGATTTTCAAGAAGATAAACTTCACTGCAAACCTCTGCCTGATTAGTCTTCAGTTTATAGCATCCCAAAAACGCCTGCTACTAGGTTTAGGGAAGACAGCAGACAAACAGTAAAAGGGCATCACAAGACAGTCAAGGGAACATCAGAGGAAAAACAGCCTATTTAAAACATTTCGTCTTTGTGCTTTCCACTGTCCTGTAGAAAAAAAAAAGGCATATTTTTATTCTCACATTCTTCTACTACTCATTTTGACTTCACAAACACTTAGAAATTAATTTATAACGTACACACTCACATACTTAAAGTACAGCACTTAATATTTAAATGTAGACTTGTATATTTTAGGGAAAAATTATAAAACAAACACTTATGTAACCACCACACTGGTTAAGGAATTGATATTCGTGATTGAAATGCTGAATTCAGGGGTTAAAAAGAAAAATTAACTATTTCATACCTTTTGAGTCCCGCCATGAATCATGGATTATATAAGAGCTGATGACAGCCTTCGAGGTTACACAGAAACATGATAATGTCATGAGAGAAGAAAGAAATGCCAAAAGTGGTAAAGTAACTTATCCAGGGTATCATTCTAGCAGGGGCTGAATCAAGTCTGCATCCCTGGCTGCCTAACTCCTTTTTCCTTGTTTATTCCATCTCATTAAGGGCTCCTGGTGAGAAAAAAATCTGTAATATATTTCCATAACACAAAAACTTTGTGTATTTACAAATAAGTCTCTGTGCTTAAGTTTTGATACCATATACTGAAGGAAAATGAAATGATTCAATATCATAATTGAACTCATCATATCAGCAGAGTCTTACACACTGGAAAAATAATTACATACATAGAAAAATATTGTGTTCTGTTTATAAAATAGTTATGCATAAAAACAGTCTGACAAATCTAAATATTCAAGCCAGAGACATACTTAGGGAAATTTGCTATTACTAATATTTGATGAATAATGTTGTGTCTGATCATTCACAGGCTGTTATTCAAATTATAAAAGATTTCTGAATATCTAATTTCAAGTCAGCATTTTTCTGTAGCTAAAAGGAATTATAAAGTTGTAAAACATATAAAAATAAGCCATATATAATAATGGTATACATTTTGGTCTTTCTTTTTTTCTTAAAAAGGAAACCTTTTAGCATATGTTACACATTGGAAAAGTGCAGGATCAGTGTAAGTTGAACATTTACAATAAAATTATTGACGAAAGAATTGTTGACCTAGAAAATAACCAAGAAGTTGATTTTCTATTAATTTTTGCAGGTCCCCTGCAAAAAAAAATTCCTGGTTTAAGCCTCTAAATTTTCCTTCATCTTGGTAAAGATAACCATTTTATCAGAGATTCCTTGGGTAAAAAAACCTATTACAAAATGATCTTCATTATTTTACAAAGGAAGAATTTGAGACTCAGAAATGTTGTCTCTTGCCCAAGGTCATATATTAACAGCTGGTAAATAGCTGGGTTAGAATTTGGACCTAGGTCAATCTGGTTCAAGGCGCATATATTTCCTACTATTTTCTCTACATTCACTTACTATATTTAAGACAATATTTATTTGTTCCAAATAACCAAAATTAAAAATTACTATGTTTTCTTTATTCAAAGTTAGAGACACTATGAATACAAAGATGACTTAATGGAGCCGTTGTCTTAGAAAAACTCAAGATTCCTCTCCCATCACCTAATGCGGCTATATGAGAGACTCTTTAGTACTTTATGTATCTTTTATTATTCCAAATGATTGTTAATATATTACTTAGAAAGTTGCTGATACTCTCTTCTATGAAACTATTTTGTTACTAGATATGGTTAGTAAACTGACAAGTACATGATTCAAGGCTACACTTCTTGCTTTTTTTTGTCCCTCTGAAAGGTGTATTCTGAAGTAACTCTTTCCATGAAGCTTCCTATAGACCAGTCTTGGCTCCCAAATAGTGGATAGAAAGTCGCAAACCCAAAGACCACAGATCTTCCAAGAGTGCAGTCGGTAATTTATTTTTTCTTATGGCAAATGAGCAAACTGAAACAGATGGAAGGTCTTCTAAGGCAGCCCTTCAATCTGATTTTTAAATAGGAGTGAAATTATCCTGTTAGCTATACAGAGTAGCAAAGTTTTGTCTCACCTATAAGAACCTGGGTAGCCCCTGTCAGCCATACCTTAGATTTTTGTTGGTTGGTTCATTTATTGGTTTGTTTTAATAAACTGGGATTGGCTTGAATAATAGATTTGAAAAATAAATGACCCACTAGCTGCTAAGGCAACAAAAGGGTAGAATTCTGCAAGTGCAGTGATTTGGACCTGTCGCTATGAATTGTAGTTTCATCCTTATTACCCAGGTGAATATCATGCAAGCCAATGTCACTCTCTCTGAATTTCAGTTACAAGAGCTTATAAACAGGATGATGCTATCAACCTCACTGGTGGTAGCCTGGCTAACTGAAAGACCAAAAAGAAGCATTTGCCCAGTATCTGACACAGCATTTCCACATGACAAATATCTACTGTGATGAATGGTATTATACTCCTCTGAAGTAGCGTCAAAGAGTACTATTGTAGGAAGACTGACGATGGTACAACTGTAAGTGTATAATGTGGTTGTTCGTAAGATAATCCTCGGCCTTTCTCTGAGCCAGTGCATCTTCCTCATTTTTCTATGGAAGCGTAGAAAATCTGCATTTGAGAATTAACTGCTAGACTCAATGCCCATGACAAGCGTGGGGTTATATATTATCCCGTAGCAACTGGCACGTAATAAAGACTTAACAAATACTTGTTGCATGAATGAACAAATCTGTATAGTTTTATCCTGTTCATACATAGATGTAGAGGTGTTTCCTTCACCTTTCTCTATGAAAAACTAAGTCTTCCTTCTGACTGTTTCTAGAAGCCTATTCTTGATTCCATGGTTTTGAAGCATGTCTGTCTCATTATCTTACATAATCTCAGCAAATTCTCTTCTGCATTTATTCATAAAATGTTATAGTGGGGTAGTATGCTGGAATGGGAAGAAAAGAGAAAGAGAGAAAGGATCGGATCCAAAGTTATGTTGCAGTTTTCTCAGGAAAAAATATGATAGATTCTTGCTCTTTTCAAGATTTTGAATGGCAAGAATTATGGAAGATAATGAGAAAGGTACCTTAGTTGTTTGGGCTGTGAATAGGATATTTTTCTTTTACGAGATGGATTTTTACATAAAATAGTTTAAAATACATTTAAGGATATGGGTCTATTTATTTTGTCTCTTAATAATTATTAATTTTAATATATTGAGAGTTTTGGAGTGGCTTAGTAGAAAAAGTGAATGAGAAGAAAATGTTCAGAGTTTGCTAAAAGATTTTATCAGTAGCTACTGCTGTAGCAAGAAAACTATGAAGATTCTACTGAGATTGTATCAACATCACCAATATTCACATGCATACTCCTTTCCTTTCCCTTCCTCCCTTCCTTCCTTCTCTTTATTTCTTTCTCGTTCTCTTTCTTTCTTTCTTTTCTTTCCTTCCTTCCTTTCTTTCTTTCTTTCTCTTTCTTTCTTCCTTCCTTCCTTCCTTCCTTTCTCTCTCCCTCCCTCCCTCCCTCTGTCCTTCCTTCCTTTCTTCCTTCCTTCCTTCCTTCTTTCTCTTCTTTCAATTCTCTACCTTTATTGTTAAAGAAGAGCCACTCAGAGTCACTTGATTCAAAACAGAGCCTCTGGACAATTCCGTTCCAGCTGGTGGTCAATGTTCTGGAGAAATACACATTTGCTTTGCATGCCTGATATTTATTCTTCTACATGATGAATGCCTCAAAGGTTGCTTGCTTCGCTCTGTAGAAATTTTTCACTGGAAAGTTAATTTTTTTTTTAAATGTATGAAATAATTAATTGGCATTGGGGAAGGATGGCAGGCCCACGGTGGTACAAAAGGCAGTTGCCTTCAATCTTTCAATACTTCCTCTGTGATAAAAGACAACTAGTGGAGCCTGCCATGAGTAGTTTATTAGCTTGTTTCTCCTCCTCCACAGAAGTCTAGCAGTTCATCAGTGTCATAGGCATACGGGAAGACTCCTATTTTAAAAGGCTTAAGAGGGACCCATGTCCTATTTTTCAATATCAACACCAAATACTCTTTCGAGGTGAGCAGAACTGCCTAAGAATTAAAAATAAAGACTTATTTGATCCGAGAAAAAGATAGGAAAATGACTCCTATGGAGTTTTACATGGAGAAAATTTCCAGAGGCAGTTAATTGCTCCTCCCTTCTAAAGACTACTCAAAAACAGATAGAAACAAATCTTTGTATGGTGCTATTGCAATATGCAAATTGATACATCAAGAATAAACGTATTAGCTAATAGCTTCAAAAACCAGCCAAGAGCTCAGGTTGCATAAGAAAACTAGTGCTTCTCCTGGGAAAGCAAAAAGAGAGGTTGTTTTGACCTCTGCAGTAGAACCATTGCACTTACAGGGTCTCTCATGAATAATTGATAAAATATTTGTTTGGAAACAAGTTCTGAAAACAAAGGAATTAGGTTTCTAGTCAATAAACTAGAAAAACAGCAAAAGAGCAAACCCTCAAACACAGGAAAAAAGAAGTAATAAAGACAAGGATAGAAATCAGTGAAATAGAGAAACAATACAGTAGAAATTAGACAAATCAAAAATTTTTTCTTAAAAGGTTAATAAAAGAAATGGACACCTAGCATGGTAATTTCAACAAATCAAAAATGCAAACACTCAAAGAATGGCAAAAGGGCATCGTTATAGACACAACATAAATTTAACATAAACTGTATTGTAAAACAAATCAGAAAATGTAGATAATTCCATAAACTTTTGTCTCAGTCCATTTGTGTTGCTATAAAGGAATACCTGAGGCTAAGCAGTTTATAAAGAACATCAGTTTATTTGGCTCATCGTTCCACAGGCTGTGCAAAAAGGAGGGCTCTGGCATCTGCATCTGGTGAGGACCTCAGGCTGCTTCCACTTATGGCAGAAGGGTAAGGGGAGCCTTGTGTGCAGAGATCACATGGCAAGAGAAGAAGCAAGAGAAAAGGAGGGAGGAGCCAGGCTCTTTTTAACAACCAGCTCTTGCAGAACTCACATATTACAGAGAGGATGGCACCATGCCACTCATGAGGAATCCACCTCCATGAGCCAAATACCTCCCATTGGTCCTCACCTCCAACATTGGCTGTTAAATTTCAACATGAGGTTCAGAGGAAGAATATCGAAACTATAGCAACTGGAAACAGTAAAACATACCAAAGTTAATGGGAAAAATGATCAGAAGGAAAATTCAACTAGGACAATAAGCATGAAAGACTCAAAGACCACCCCTTTTAAAAAGCCCCCAGTCCATGTGATTTTCTTCATATTTTACACTAAAATTTTCCTAAAAATTAAAAAATCTTTAAAAACAATATTAGACTTTCAGAGGAGTTGCGAAGAGTACAGAGTTTCTGTATTCCTTTTACTTAGCTTCCCCAAATATTGAACCTTACATTACCATGATAAAATGATCAAAACTAGGAAATTAACTAAAAATTTCCTAAAAATTAAAACAAACTTTAAAAATAATTTGGACTTTCAGAAGAGGTGCAAATAGCATAGTTTGTTATTTCTTTTACTCAGTTTCCCCAAATATTGAAATTTACATTACCATGATAAAATGATCAAAACTAAGAAATTAACTAAAATTTTCCTAAAAATTAAAAAAAAGTTTAAAAATAATTTTAGACTCTCAGAAGAGGTGCAAAGAGTACAGAGTTTCTGTATTCCTTTTACTCAGTTTCCCCAAATAGTGAACTTTACATTACCGTAATGAAAAGATCAAAACTAAAACTAAGCAATTAACATTTGGACGTCCCAGTTTTTTACCAAGTTCATCTTCTGTTCCAAAATCCAATCCAGATACCATATTGCAGTTAGTTGTCATGTTTTCTTAGTCTCCTCCAAGCTGTGATTATTCTTAATCTTTACTTTGCTTTTATGACTTTGACTTTTTGAGGAGCACTGGTCAACAATTTTATAAAATTTTCCTTCTTTTGGGTTTGTCTGATGGGCATTTCTCATGATTGGACTGATACTGTAAATCTTAAGGAAAAATACCACACAGTGATATGCCCTCTCATTGCATCGTGTAAGGCATATTTTCTCTAGCATTCTGTATAATCACCGATCATGTGAACCTGGCTACTTGTTTAAGAGTGTCTGCAAGTATATGAAGAAGTTACTCTGGTTCTCTCTCTATACTCAATTTTTAATAAGTGGGTCACTCAATCCAATCTTCTCTGAAAGTGAGGGGAATTAACATTCATCTCCTGGAGAAAGGTGTATGGAGGAATCTATGGCCTTAGGCTAAGAACACCACAGAAATTAATATTGTGTTGGAGATACATTGTTGCTTTGCAAATGTCTTGTTGGTGTTAAAGTTTTGCCTACTAACTTTAGCATTGATCGGTGGATTTCCTGCAACAGTTATTGCTGTGGTGCCCTAATAGTGATTTGCCCCTTCTGAACGGTGAGTTGTCCCTTCTCTCACATTTACTTATTTGTTCATTATTTGATTGTAAATACTAGTATTTATGCATGAACATTTATTTTATTCTTTGGATTATACTCTCAAACTATCAATATTAATTTTGTTGGTCAAATTATTCCTGCTTCCCCCACTCTTAACTTTTTATATGAGAATTTTCAATTCTATAGAAAAATTGAAAGAATAATAAATACATGCTGTACCCTTCCCAATTGGTAATGATTTGCAATTCTCTTTCTCTTTCTCCATAAATGCATATATACAGAAAAGAAACACACTTATTTTCCACCACATTTAAAAGCCACAAACATCATGATACTTCCCAAGTTTCAACATGTATCTCCTAAGAAAACAAATTTTCTCACCAACCGCAATACTATTATGTCACCCTCAAGACATTCCACAATTCTATAAATTATCTATATTAAGTCAATTTTCAGTATGCTCAATTGTTCTTAAAATTTCTTTTAAAGCTTGGGTTTTTTTTTTATTTGAAAAAAGAAATCTAGTATCCAACCAAAGATTATACACAGTGTTTGGTTGTCATAATTCTTAGTTTTCTATAATACAGAACAATTCCCAAGTTTTGAAAAATTTTTGGTTATTATTTTTAAATACACAGTGTCATTATTTTTAAGAATCTAGACACCACTTAATCTTTTAAAATATCTGACACAATTTGGATTTGTCTGATTGGTTCTTCATAATTAGATGGAGGTTAAGTATTTTTGGAAAGAAAATTGCATAACATTCTGAAGCACAAGATGTGATTTTGTCACAGTAGTGAAGGCAAAGTTTGCTTACTTGATTAAGGATATGTCTTAGTGTGGGTTCTCTAGAATTATAACCTCAATGGGGATTAGGGTACAGGATTTACTGAAGTGCGATGCAGGAGGAACCTCTAAGGGAGTGAGGGAAGTAGGAGAGGGAGAGAGCAAGAAGAAAGCAAGGGTGTGGTCTCAGCTAAACTCCAACCTTGGCCTGATCCCTGCTCAGTGAGCAAAGTGGGGAGGGGATAGCTCCAGAGGATAAGGAAGGCTACAGAGCTCCTCCTGTTGGTTTCCTGGGGCTGGCCTTTTGGGCCCTCATGGTAGCCAGTTTGTTGGATGTGTGCTGCCATGGACCAGGGGTGGGGGGTGGGGGATAGTAAAACCTGAAGGACAAGGTGCCTCCCTTCAGCAGAGAGGAGTCGCTGAAGAAATGGGGAACTGGGCTTTGTTAGTGGTCAAAACACAGCATCTGAGTGATACACACCATGGTGATCTGGTGGGGTGTCTATAAGCAGCTGCTACAGGTGATGACAAACTTCTTCCCATTGTGAAGATGCCCTTTCCCATTTGAAAATAATAACTAATCTTTGTGTTAAAATTTGAGACCATGTGAATATCCTATTCCCCCGTCATGTTTTTACCAAAAGAGGTAGTATCTATTGATGATTGTTTCCAAAACCAATTATTATATGATAGTTGCAAAATAATATTTCTTCCCCTGATTTGAGCTTTTCTGCTGTATTTCTTGACTTGCTTTCTTTTGTAAAGAATAGCATTTTCTTCCCACCACCTCTCATTTTTGGTACTGCTATACATCATGCAAATATCTGTAATTTAATGTGTGTCATCTATTATGTTTCTCTTCTTGCTCAACCGTCATAAATTTGGGCAGTGGGAATCACTTCAAGCTGGTTCTTGTGCCATTTCTGACATGTTTTCATTAATCTGAGTACTTTCTTCAATCTCACCTGGTACTTTTCCTGGAATTAGCCATCCTTCAAAAAGACCTGGTTCTTTAAGCACAGAGTGGTATTTTGAAAGCAAGAAGTGAGCGTCCAGTGTGCTTACTGGTGCTGGAGTACTATTGGTTCCATTTCAGCGGTCAAAACTAGAAAATTGGGGTTTTAAAACATCTTGAATTCATTCTAATATTTTAAATTCAAATTCAGCATCACTGGGCTCTCTTCACCTTTCTCATATTACATTTTACTATTTTAATCTCCCTTTTAAGGTAAGAATACCCTGTTAATATATGGTGAATTTAAATTTATCAAAACATAGTTTTATAATTATTATACCAATATCATGATCAACAATATATCTAATGAAGTAAAATTCAAATGTTCTTTGAAGCTCATTTTGTCCTCAAAACGTAACTCACGAGTGGTATGCAAACTAGGGGTTTCAAATAACATTATTTTTCTTTGTATTTATCTTATCATTCTGATAGATTCATTTGTTTTCTGTTGATATTCCATTTTAAGATTTGCTTTTTACAGTCTTTGTATTTAATATTTTTAACATGAAAAATAAACCTCTATGATTCAAAAGCTAAAAATATACTACAAAGTATTCTTAGAAAACTTGTTTCCTTCTTCAATCCTTCCACACCATTACCATCCATCACCTAGAGGCAAACAGTTTTATTAAATTCTCATCTATCCTTTCTGCATTTCTTTTTAAAAAATGGGGAAATTACCATTTATTTTTTGTTACACTAAAAAGTAGCTTACTATATACACAATTTTGATCTTAACAACGTGTTGTAAAAATCAATCTATTTTATTCATAGAGCAACATAAATGCCCAGCAATAGTGAACTTCATAGAGATCTTTCTCATTCATTTTATGTCCACATAATATTTCATTGGCTTATTCAACCAGTTCATTATTAGTGAGCATTTAGGCTGCTTCTGATGTTTTACTGTGACAATGAATAACCCTTGTGAGTAGGATGTTTCATGTTTTCAGAAATGTATCATCGGTTATGTCTTTCAAATGAGATTTCTGAATCAAAGGAGAAGTGAATATTGTTTTGTCAAATTTCTTCTTTATATGGGTTGCACCATTTAGCACTGCCATCGGTAATAAATAAAAATATCTATTTCACTTGTCCTTACCAACAGAGTGTCAAGGTTTTAAATTTTGGTTTGTCTGGAAAATGAGAAATAGCAGTTTTAGTTTGTATTTCTCTTATTATAAATAAGTGTATATTTTCTGTAGGCTGTGTGTTTGTCATTTTCACCTACTTTTTCTCCTTATATTTTAGATTCCATAGATTCTTTTTTTAATTTTATTTTGTTTTATTTTTATTGTTATAGATTCTTATATGTAGTTTTCATTATTTCTAAAATTTCTGAAATTTTAGCTTGTTTAACCCTTTTCTTCTAAGAATTACTTAATAAAAACCTGTTATATTTAAATTTCTAAGTTGAAGACTTTTTTTTTATTTTTGCTTTCTTTGATAGAAAATTTTTAAAAATTATATTTTCTGAAATTTGAGATTTTCCTTTTCGATATAATGTCTAGTCAATTCTGAATATTTGATATGCAATGGAAAAGAAGAAACATATATTATTGGAACATAAGGTTTGCTATATCCATAAGATATAATTGATGAATGGGCTATATTTTTTATATCCTTATTTGTTTCCACTGGATTAATCTAATCCAGAAAACTGTATGTTATATATGCTATCTTAAATGGATTTATCTTTGATCTTTCTTAGTTTCTGCCTTAGGAATGTATTATTTGAGGCACAGATTTTATAATTTTTGTAACTTCATTGTAAATTAATGAATTTAATTACATGAAGGTAAGAATTGCATCTCACAAAGCATGCCATGTACAAAGACAACAGAAAAATGAGAGACTTAGGAAGAGTATTTTCAATATTTAGAATCAATAAAGAACAAAATCTAGATTGTATAAGGAATTCCTATAAACCAACAAGAAAAAGAAAGAAAGGCTTAATGAGAAAATAGGAAAAATATAGGAACAGGGAGAAGAAGGAATCCCAAAACCAAAATAGTACATGAAAACATACAGAAATTCTTTTGCCATTATACATATGCATATTAAAACAGTGAGATTACTTTAAACTTATTAAGATGGCAACAATCAGAAAGCAGGATAATGCTAGTGGTGGAAGGGATATGAGGGTAACAACACCCTATACATTGCCAGCGTCCTTTTGTATAGCATCCAGTAGTAGTTAAATCAAAATTAAATATACTGTAACAGAATGTATATGCCAAATTGTGAAGCAGGTTCATAAAGGGATGAGTGTGCATGTTCACGGCAGCGCTGTTTGTGGTGGTGTTGACTATGAGAAGGAAGAAATATAATTAGACTGTATTTTAATACACATTAAACACATTACAGTAGTTGCATGTAGGAAGGTAAGCATAACAGGGGTGAGAAGTGAAATAAGAAGTAAAAATGGGCCGGGCGCGGTGGCTCAAGCCTGTAATCCCAGCACTTTGGGAGGCCGAGGCGGGTGGATCACGAGGTCAAGAGATCGAGACCATCTTGGTCAACATGGTGAAACCCCGTCTCTACTAATACAAAAAATTAGCTGGGCACGGTGGCGCGTGCCTGTAATCCCAGCTACTCAGGAGGCTGAGGCAGGAGAATTGCCTGAACCCAGGAGGCGGAGATTGCGGTGAGCCGAGATCGCGCCATTGCGCTCCAGCCTGGGTATCAAGAGCGAAACTCCGTCTCAAAAAAAAAAAAAAAAAAAAAAAAAAAAAAGAAGTAAAAATGATTCAAACCAGAGAGGGGTTTTGCACAGGAAATGATGATGAGTTGACATGAATGTATGGGCCTGATCAACTCAGCCATCAGCACAGCAAGGCACAAATATACCAACCAGTGGAAAAGTCCATGGAAAAGTCTGGAGTGAGACAATACTCCTTTCCGAAACTCTACATAATGTCCCCAGGGCTTGTATTCGTTAAAGGTAGATGTGGTGAACGAGAGAACAATTCCATTCTCCAGAACTGCAGTGTAGAAGCTGTGGTTCCTCTGTGGCCAGGTCTGAAAGATGACTAAGTTGAGGTCCCCATGACTACAAAGAGCTTCATTTCATACTTGGCTTCCTATTTAAGGTAAATAAACATTATTTTTATTTAGAAAATTAAATTACTGTTAGTAGCAATGGAAGTAAAATTTTTTATTTTTTTCTATTTTTAAAAAGTATTTTTTCATTTGTTTTCTGTTTATTTACTTTTTCTTAATTATTTTAAGATCAGCTATCCAAGAATATAAAAGTAAATTTTAAAAACTGATTAATCATGAGTTAGTTTTCTTTCCTGATATGGAGCTTTCACTGCAATATTTCATATTTACCCATGATGCAGCCACTTGAATATGCTAATGCCAGGATTTGGTTCATTACTGGACACAGACATGATAGAGAAAAATAATCCCTGCTTTGACAATTAAGAATATGAAGAGATTATTGACTTGTCACCAACGAGTTGTATACTTGGGTCTTAAAAGAGTTTCAGAATTTTAAGTTATTTTCTATGTTCATGACAAATATTTCTCACATTATGTTTAGCATTAGTTATCTGAGAGCATTAGCAGTAACTCTTGTATTACTACTGTGAACCTTTTCATGGAGTTCTTACTTCAGGCTGTGGGTTGGAGGTCAACCTCAGCTCTCAGGGGTCACTCCCAGCTTGATGTGTGGGCCTCCCAACACCGTCACTTCTTCACAGCCTTCAATGGAAATGGTTTTGGAGCATGTCTATGAGCGAGATGAAAACTTCTGCAGTGTAACAATCATGGAAGTGACGCTTCATAGCCTTTGTCATGTTTCCTTAGTAGAAGCAAGTCTCAGTTTCCTTCTGAAACTATTTCAAAAAATACAAAAAGAGGGAATCCTCCCTAACTTATTTTATGAGACCACCATCATCCTGATACCAAAACCTGGCAGAGATACAACTAAAAAAGAAAATACTCCTGATGAACATTAATGCAACAATCTTCAGTAAAATACTGGCAAACCAAATGCAACAGAACATCAAAAAGCTTATCCATCACAATCAAGTACGCTTCATCCTTAGGATGCAAGGCTAGTTGCACATCACAAATCTATAAACCTAATCCTTCACATAAACAGAACCAACGACAAAAACCACATGATTATCTCAATAGCTGCAGAGAAGGCCTTCGACAAAATTCAACAGCTCTTTATGCTAAAAACTCTCAATAAACTAGGTATCGATGGAACGTATCTCAAAACAATAAAAGCTATTTACAACAAACCCACAGCCAATGTCATACTGATTGGGCAAAAACTGGAAGAATTCTCTTTGAAGACTGGCACTAGACAAAGACACCCTCTCTCACAATTCCTATTCAATAGTATTAGTTCTAGCCAGATCAATCAGGCAAGAAAAAGAAATAAAGGGTATTCAATTAGGAAAAGAGGAAGTCAAATTGTCTCTAATTGCAGACAACATGATTGTATATTTAGAAGATTCCATCATCTCAGCCCAAAAACTCCTGAAACTGATAAGTAACTTCAGCAAAGTGTCAGGATATAAAATCAATATGTAAAAATCGAAAGCATTCCTATACACCAATAACAAACTTAAAGAGAGACAAATAATGAGTGAAAGTGAACTCCCATTCACTACTGCTACAAACCGAATAAAATACCTAGGAATACAACTAACAAAGGAATGAAAGACCTCTTCAAGGAGAACTACAAACCACTGCTCAATGAAATAAGAGAGGACACAAACAGATGGAAAAAACATTCAATGCTCATGGTTAGGAAGAATCAATATCATGAAAATGGCCATACTGCCCAAAGCAATTTATAGATTCAATGCTATCCTCATCAAGCTATCATTGACCTTCTTCACAGAACTGGAAAAAATCACCTCAAATTTAATATGAAACCAAAGAAGAGCCCACATAGCCAAGACAATCCGAAGCAAAAAGAACAAAGTTAAAGGCATCATGTTACCTGACTTCAAGCTATACTACAAGGCTACAATAATCAAAACAGCATGGTACTGGTACCAAAACAGAGATATACACCAATGGAAAGGAGCAGAAACCTCGGAAGTAATGCCACACATCTACAACCACCTGATCTTTGACAAACTTGACAAAAACAAGCAACGGGGAAAGGATTCCCTATTTCATAAATGGTGTTGGGAAAACTGGCTCACCATGTGCAGAAAGCTGAAACTGGACCTCTTCCTTACACCTTATAAAAAATTAACTACAGATGGATTAAAGATTTAAACATAAGACATAACGCCATGAAAGCCCTAGAAGAAAACGTAGGCAATACCATTCAGGACATCATAGACATAGGCAAGGACTTCATGACTAAAACACCAAATGCAATGGCAACAAAAGCCAAAATAGATAAATGGGATCTAATTTAACCTAAGAGTTTCTGCACAGCAAAAGATACAATCATTAGAGTGAATCAGCGACCAACAGAATGGGAAAAAACTTTTGCAAGCTACACATCTGACAAAGGGCTAATATCTAGAATCTACAAAGAACTAAAACAAATTTACAAGAAAAAAACAAACAACCCCATCAAAAAGAGGGTGAAGGATATGAACTGACACTTTTCAAAAGAAGACATTTATGTGGCTAACAAACATATGAAAAAATGCTCATCATCACTCGTATTACAGAAATGCAAATCAAAACCACATTGAGATACTATCTCATGCCAGTTAGAATGGTGATCATTAAAAAAATCTGGAGACAACAGATGCTGGAGAGGATGTGGAGAAATAGGAACACTTTTACACTGTTGGTGGGAGTGTAAATTAGTCCAACCATTGTAGAAGACAGTGTGGCAATTCCTCAAGGATCTATAAATAGATAGATTTGACCCAGCAATCCCATTACTGATATATGCAAATGATTATAAATTGTTTTATTATAAAAATATATGCACACATATGTTCATTGCAGCACTGTTAATAGCAAAGACTTGGAACCAACCCAAAGGCCCAACAATGATAGACTGGATAAAGAAAGTGTGGCACATATACATCATGGAATACTATGCAGCCATAAAAAAGGATGAGTTCATGTCATTTACAGGGACATGGATGAAGCTGGAAACCATCATCCTCAGCAAACTGACACAAGGACAGAAAACCAAACACGGCATGTTCTCACATAAGTGGGTGTTGAACAATGAGAACACATGGATACAGGGATGGGAACATCACACACTGGGGTCTGTTAGGGGGTGAGGGGAGGACTAGGGGAGGGATAGCAGTGGGTGGGGAGATTGAGGAGGGATAACATTAGGAGAAATACCTAATGTAGGTGATAGGGGGATGGATGCAGCAAACCACCATGGTATGTGTATACCTATGTAACAATCCTGCATAATCTGCACATGTACCCCAGAATTTAAAGTATAAAAATAATAATAATAAACAAAATGCCTAGCAGTTTGGGAAAAAAGCAATAAATTTTAAATAACCTGTGTGTCAAATGATAAATTTCCACAAAATGAAAACATTTTAAATCAATCATATCATGAACAATTTTAATATTAATAGGTTGACAAATTTAGAATGAAATGGAAAATTCCTAGATAAGAAGTAAACTTCCAAAATTAACAAAAAAGAGAGAATCTGGACCACTCTGTATCAATTAAAGGATTACAAATTTGATCAAAGACATTCCTACAAAGCAGAATCCAAGCTCAGACTGCTTTAACAGCTAATTCTCAAAACACTCAAAAATCACAGGCCAATGTCTCTCATGATCTTATGTACAAAAATCTTAAGATGATAGAAAATAGAATGCAAAGATACGTAAAAATTACAATATATCATGTCCAATTTAGGCTTTTTTCTTTTTTTCCAGGAAGACAAGTTTGGCTTAATATTTGAATATGATGATAATTTATCACATTAATAGAAAAAAAGGTGGAAATTTTATATGGTCATTAAAATAGATCCAGAATAAATGATTATGCTTGACACCCATTCATCGTAGAAATGTTGGGAAACTGGACATAGAAAATAACCTTTCTTATCTGATAGATCTCTCAACAATAAACCCACCTGGAGAGTAATGCCTAATAGTGAAATAGCAAAGTGTTTCTCTAGAGTTCAGGAATTTGACAAGGATATTCACCATTACTACTTCTATTCATATTTTACTAGAGGTGTTACTGAGTGTAATAAGGCAAAGGAAAATGAAAGAAAGATAGGAAAGGAAGTAAAAATGACATGATTCTATACTTTGAATCTACAAATATACTGGCAAAATCGATAAGTGAATTTAGCAAGATCAGATAATAAAAGGTGAATGTAGAAAAAAACAGTAATATTTGTATATACTAGCATAAATAACTAGAAAATGAAACTTTAGAAATATAATTTATGATAATATGGGAAAATGTCAAATATTTAAGCTAAAAAGAATAAATAAGTGCACAAATTTCACAGGGAACATTTCAAAACATTATTGAAAAATTAAATATCTACCTCAATGCAGAAATACAATATTGCAAGGCTTTCAACATTTGTGAAAAAGACATTAAACCCAATAGCACAATAGGTATAAGTTAAAATGCTCATTCTAAATTTATAAATAAATGAAAAGGATTAAAAATAACCAACAGAATCTTGAATAAAAAATGTACAGCTAGAGGACTGACAAATATGAAGTCATGTTAAATTATTGCAATAATGAAAACTGTTGCATTGGTAGAGGGACGAGCAAATTGACAAACAGAAGTCCCTGACACAGACCCACGCATGCCCAGTCGTGGGTTTATGATAAAAGTAAAACTGTAGTATGTATTAGGGAAAGAATCGTCTTTACAAAATTAATGCTGAGTCAATTAGTCATCACATAGGAAAAAAGGTGAATTTGGACCCTTATCTCATACCAAGTACAAAAGCTATTTCCAAATAAATTATAGATCTAAATACAATGCACTTTTAAATGGTATTACTAAAAAGGTAAATAGTATCTCCATGACATATGGTTAGCAAGAATTTGGCAAACAGGACACAAAAGAATTTCATTCTGAATATATGAGACATTGGACTACGTAAAAGATTTTTTTCCAAAGACACTATTAAAAGAATGAAAATTCAAGCTATAGAGAGGGAAAATATATTTGAAATGCTTATACCCAACAAGGATTCATATTCTGAATAGAACAAAAATTCCTGTAAGTCAAGAGGAAAAAGACATTCAACCCAATAGCACAATAGGCAAAACACCTGAAGAGGCAGTTTTACTTGGAAATAAATATATTTTTAAAATCTCAATTTTATTAGCTTCAACAGAAAACACAAATTCAAGACTCAGTGTGATTCTAATACAAAACATCAGAATGGTTAAAATGAGAAATTCATTATTATCAATGCTGGTGAGAATGTGGAGCAATGGGAACTCTCGTGAATTGAAAAGAGAAGTATAAATTGGTAAATACACTTAGGAAAAAATTGGGCAGTATCTGCTAAAAGTGAATAGAAATGCCAGCAATTTTACTCCTACATATATATCGTATGTATCTTCACCAAAAAGACATTTATATAATATCTCACAGCAGCAATATCATGATTAGCTCGAAATGGAAACACATCAAAATTAGAACAGATTAAAAAATTACTGTATACTCCTGCAAGGAAACACTACAGAGCATTTCGAAAGAAGACCTACTGCTATATGTGACAGTATGGATGCACCCCCAAAATTCATATTGAGCAAAAGAGGCCAGAGAATATTACACATAATGAATTATTCCATTTATGTAAAGTTCGTAAAATAGGCAATAGCAATTTATGGTGTTAGAACTCAGGATAGTGGTTCCCGTTGGGGAAAACATAGAGTCCCGAGGAGGCTTAAGGAGAACTTCTGAGTATGTTCTATTCTTTGCCTGGCTGCTGGCTGCAAGGTGTGTTTACTTTGTGATATTTCACTCATCTGTAGAGTTGTGATTTATGTACATTTCCGTGTTTGTTATACTTCAGTTGTACATAAAGAATGGGTAAGAAGGTTTTTTAAATGATTCCCCAAGTGGTGATTAAAAACACAGCACCCCACAGTAGAACTGGGTGTGTGTATGTGTTTGTGCAAAACACTATTGTCCCTACTAGTTTCTTTCCAGCTACAAAACTCCCGCTTTTTAATTGTCCCACAATAAATGTCTCCAAACTCTGCAATACAAAAAACAAACAAAAAACCTCATTAATATGAAATGCAATCACGATTGCGGAATGTAATGACACTTTATGTGTGATGTGTGTGTATGGTATATATGATGTGTGTTCTTTGTGTGTGTTGAGTGTGAACTTCTAAAATCAAGGGAGTAGATAGAAGGTTATTAGAGTATCATTTTTTTACTATTGAGCATGACAGCAATAGCTAATTATAATGTGTAAGTAACTTAAAGAGAGTGCAAATTTAATAATCTAATATTTGGCACCTTAATTATGGTATGTAATTCAAAATTATTCAATTATTAAGCAATAAAACTGGGTCTTGAAGTGATGAAGAAAAGTAGGAATGGTTGAAGTTATATAGTTATCTTTATGACTCTCTGTTCCTCATTTTTATAAGGCCATTAATATTTTTGTTGCATTCTATAGAATATTTATTTTAAAGAGTTAAAGTATTTTATGCATAAATCTCAAAATCTCATCACATTTATGCATTTATAAGTCCAAGGTTGTATATGTTTCTTTTTGATGAAAAAAATGATTCATAGAACAATTCAGTCTTAGGTTACTGAAGAATTAATAGAGAGTAGATTTAATTCTTTTAGTTTTCATTCTGCTATTGTACTAACTCACATAATTAGTTTAGTTTTCAGAATTCAAGTTATAAGTTTATGGTAAGTGGTGACTATAACATTAGGGGTATATTTTCAAAATAGTTTGTAAACCTATTGAAGTAGAATTAGGTTTTTGAAATTTAAAGAACTATTATTGTTTATGTTGGAAAAGCATGAAGAAAAATTAGAATTCAGGGTAATACCTCATTTCAGAGATCACATTTGTAGACCAAAGTTCCCTGGGAAAAGAATTTAAAGAATCACAACCTTCATTGCTTATGCAAAACAATGTCTTAATTTTCAACCCGTGATTTATCTTGATGTAAGTTACATCAAATCTCATAAAACAAATAGCTCTTTCAAATGCTGTATCATTAATAAGGAATTTTACTAACTAAATTATCTACTTCACAAGACTAAAAAAAGAAGTGGAAAATGTAAGATTTTGACTGTAAATGTTCAGAGATTCGTGAGAACACTTGGCGCCCATTTGTCCCATTGTACTTCCTTGTTTCCTTTCAATAGCAAATTTCTTGCCCCATTGCTAGATTTTCACCTCACAAATCTCTTACATTTGTCTGGAAGCTGTCAGCCTCCTATCCAAAAGAACATTATAATGTTTTCTTTTTACCACCTAATTATTATTCTGTTAGACAATGTATTTACTCCAAAGTGGTTTGGTGTAATTGATTGGGTTGTTCTATGTCAGGACAAGCACAGATGCAGGGCCAGTGCAGTCTGTTAAACTTGGAGACAGGGCTGAGACAAAGGCCTTGCTCCCGTCTCTAAAAGGCAAGAGGCTGCCAGTGCTTCTGTGCTGGCAAGACAAAACCTTCTTGTGGTGGGTGGTCCATGGGGAGGTAATTGGAGATCTGCAGTATGTCCACTACAATCAACAGAAGGGTACAATAGCTGTTCTGTAGGGAATCCAGGGAAAAGAATTTGTTTAAATAAAATTGCAAGCTTGTCAGAGCAGGAAAGCCATTCTCAAATGATCTGTGCATCGTCTCAGGGAATGCAGATTGGGAATCATTTATTCTCAGGCTAAAGCACTGATGATACAAAGAAAAGTTTAACTTAAACAGTGTAATAGAGAATTAAACTCATGCATCGTTACTGTCTGCGTGTTAGTGGCATACAACAAACTCTTCTAGGAGGTACTTCAAAGTGGAAGTGTTTACACATGGGAAGTTTGAATCTTAAACTGTGCCCCTAACACGAAAATGGTCAAATGGTTCTTAGCTATTTATTTTATACTGCAATGCCTAATCTGAGTATTAAGGACAGGAAGCACCCATTATAAGGAGTGCTTATGGAATAAAATTGTCAGTGGTGTCTAGTAAAGTTTTATTAATAAATTAAGTAGCGTGTGCCTCTGTTGATTATTCCTGGGTGTGATTTACCAACAACATGGTACTGTAGACATGGAAATTATTAGAGGCCCCTGGGCTCAATACCCTAAAGAAATTAAGTCATGGATAAACCAAATTACATCTTGAGAACATAGGAATGTAAATCATGGCCCAGGGCAAAGCCCTCCAAGTCATTAGGTTAATGGTGTTCACTGTCACCCAGTGATTCTTCACTTGGATGTTATGAAGAACAGGAAAGGCCACCGAAAGCATGATGCATAAGAACAGAAGTTTTGTCGAAAGGAAACTATTTCTTCTAAGACAGCAGAGTCAATGCCTTAACCTAAAACCCTTTCCTTTTATATTCTTTTCTTTCCTTTTCATTTCGTTCTAGTGTTTGCAGAGTGTTTATAGTTTCATGGGAGAGCAGGACCATTTCCCATTGTGTTTATTTAAGCCTCCCATGAAAAAAGGAACTAAAAGTAAAGAAAAATTTGGAACAAAGGAAACTTTTTAATATTCCCTATCTCTAATTTCTGTGGATACACCAAGTCTTGTTTTGAAAAACATACCTAAAGAAAAACATTCTCTATTTTGCTTTGAAGTAAGGTGGTCTTCCTATAGGTAGTATAAATAGGAGGCTGTAAACTCATGCCAGCCTAGTGGGTCCCAGTTTGCTCTGGATGTAATTACGTGATCGGGTTGCTTTCCCCAAGCCAACATGTTGCTCTCCACAAGAAATACTGTAACTAGGAAAAACAAATAGCTGTGTAAACACCTGTATGTAAAGGAGCTTATGAAAAGTTCACGTAGTAGAAAAGCTGCTGTCTTTCCAATATTTATTAGAAACTTGTTCGGAACAACTTTCTCCATCCACAGATCCCTTCTGTTATGAAAGAACAAGCAAGGCAGGAAGGTCTGTGATATCTTTTACTTGTGATCTGCGGTAACACTTCTCTTCCAGGACTGAATGTCCCCTAAGCAGAACAGGACAGCTGCCTTAAACTGTGAACAAAAGCTGCTCATTAAGTTGGAGGTTTCTGGGTGAACTGTCAGTAAACATTTTAAGAAACCGTTATCCTCACATTTGATTTTGATAAAGAATTGACTTCCAGAATTGTTGTGGAAACTTTTCTATTGATCATAAAGGGATGCATTTTGTTACAAGTGGAAGAGAGAAAAACCTCCCTCAGCCTAGACACTCAGATCTGACTCTCTAGGATCAACATTTAATCAATGTTATGTAATGACTATTAAAATTAGGAAATAGAGAATAAGATAACCAATTTAACTAAGCCAAGAATGATGGCTTCTTCTTCTTATAGGAAACCACTTAGATACCACATGAATATGGAAAATTAAAGAAAATATGACATGATATTTACATTAAAAATATATTTTAATGTTTTAGTGATCAAATTTCAAGTCCCAATTGAAGAATGAAAAGCAATGTTAAATTTATGGCTGAATTCAAAAGTGGTATTAGCTTCAGTTTGAGTAAGAACATGACAATGGGCTATTTGCAAAATCACGTTATTCCTAATCTCCAAACTTACTCAGTATAAATTGATGTTACTTACAGATTTAACTCATAGAATAAGGAAATGGCCTAAAAATTAACATCACAATTTTTCTAGCCTCTATTCCATTTACATTCCCTTCGGAAAGTAAAGCTAGATGGAGATACCGCTTTCTGTTCGTAGTTTTGGAATGTTAACTTTTACTTTCACTCTATAACTTCGTGTACAGTAATCTTCCTACGCTGCACATGACAGTTTGTATTTTAGGCAGCATTCTGTGACGAGTAAGAATGATTTGCTTTTCTTAGAGAAGAACACTTCCCATAGAGGCCCATGTGCCACGGGAAGATAACATTTTCCAGGGGCAGACTTTCAAAGTGCAAAGCTCTAGGCAAAATTGCCTTGGAGTCCCTTTGAGATCTTGGGGAGAGAGATAACCCACACGAAGGGGGATGCCCCTTCAGCCAAGCAAGATGCTAGCATGGACAAAAGAGAAGCACAGCGTCTCCCGTAGGTCTAAACACAGAGCTGCTGGAGTGGGAGGCTCCAGACAACCATCCGTGTCTGGGGTCCAAATCCAGCGAGGTCCCTGATCTTTTGGTAAATATTATTGTGCTCGCCTGTCTTTGTGGCTTTGAGGCACGCATTTCTGTAAAAGCCATATAGCTTGAAAACGAGGACTTAGTAGCACACACTGTCTATGTTGCATCTTCCACTCTGTCTAAGGATGTCTGCGGAACAATAGAGGAGGAAGTCGAGCACCAGGGCGGTATTTGATGTGGGCTTCGCTGCTGCTGATTACTGGCATGGGGAGCCCTGCTCTCCCCGTTGTGACTCACCAGTGCCCTTTGATTAAATGCAGACGAGGATTTAGTTACCACAACATGCATCAGCTTTGTTGAACTTCCTCCTTGTCTCACTTCCTGCTTCGGAAATGAATTCTCCCAGTCCATAGTCATTCTATCAGGCCCGTCATAAACTCTTAACTGAAGAGAGAGAGAAAGGGTTGTACTTTGTGATACCCACGGGCAGCTCAGAAATGGAATTCAGGGCTGTTCATCCCAAGACCGTGGTCTTGTCAGTACTCAGATTTGACAAGCACAGTGAACCACAGACAATGAAGAAGAACCCAGAAATATAGCAGGGTCTACTTTGATGAAAAGTTCACCCCCGCCTTGCAGTCTTGAAAGGTCTTAGCTTTCATTTGCTTTTATATGTTGTCTGACTCTACCAGAATCACTGTCTACAACGAGATTGTGATGTTCTGGGTGGTTCACAAGGACGGAAACACGTTTGCCTCAGTCAAAACAGACAAGGGTATCAGTATGTCTGGGTTGCATAATTGAATAAATTCCAGTACTGTGCCTCTCAGATTTTCTTTAAAATGATTAAACTTTATTTTCTTTAAAAAGTGTCACCAGGACGTATCAATTCAAGAATATCTGCTTTAAGGTTGCCTTCTGCCATAGAATCATAGAATTAAGAGCCAACAGGCAACCTGTAACGCATGTTTAATTTCCTTCCAAATGATACAATAACTTCTAGAGTAGGTGCTACTCAGCAATGGCGCTCATGGTTGGAAAGCTGCTTATTTTATGGAATTTAAATCTACTTCCTTGTAATTTCTACTCTTTGGTTCTAGTTCTGTCTCCTGGTGAAAGGGCAAAAACAACAACACAACGAAAACAATACCAAATAAGATCTCAAGTAGTATTGTTTCTCTTCACCAAACTAGAGAAGGTACTAGCAGAATGCTCCTGCAATGTTCTTCTGTTTGTTAGTGTGGGAGCAGTTGAGAGATGCCCTCTTTCCTCAGGACACACGATGTGTTGTAATAGCTGTAGTCCTGATGTCCCATCCCCATCAGGACTCCCTGTGGAGGGGAAGAGCATGCACAACTTATTAGCCACTGACTTCCAGTTACAGAACTTCCCACAAGTCATATAACACTTCAAGAGACAGCAAGTTTTAGGTAACACATTAAGATGTCTATCACTTTATTACTCAGCAGGAATAATGCTATTTTCCTGGTGAGACAAATAGAATGTTGACTTGGGAAACTTTCAGATTCTTCAGACAGCCATTGTCTATCCCTTTTTGCCTTTTGGTTTGGGGAGCAGGTAGCCTGAGTTGAAACTCTAATTCTGTCATTGAGTTATGTAAATGCAAGTGAGTAAATTCAACTCTCTGAAATTTAGTGTTTATCGATAAAGTGGAAAAAAGACTTAACTACAGCATTAAAAGAGAATTCCATGAGGTAAATAGTAGACAGTGCTTAGTATCACATTTGGCATTATTTCATATTCATTCAATTCAATCCTATTCTAATATAACTGAAATGTCCCCATGCAGGACAGTTTGTAATGAGAAGAAGAATAATCCTACATAAAACTCCCCAAATCTCTGTTCAATTTAATTCAATTCAACCAGAATGTATTGAGCACCTACTATGTGCCATGCTCACTGACACAGTGATGACAACATGAGCTACATTGTATTGAGTACTTACTCTGCTTCAGGGACTCACTAAGAGTTTCATAACCTTATATACTTTGATTCTTACAACAATGTGAGGAGAGAGGGGTGTTATTCAAGATGTTTCACAAATAGCATAGCTCTGCCAGTACTACACTGCCAGTATGGGGAGCTCAAACGGCCTATTTTACAGAAGAGAAAATTAAGGATTTGAGATATTAAAGGAGCTCATCTTTGCTAGCAAGTGGCCAGTCTTTTAGGGCTGTCTCATGAGACTGTAGTTCATGGGCTACCATCGTGAATCAAGGTAAGCCCTTCCCATTGGGGTGGCTCTCAGTTCTGATTCTCTTGCTTGTGGTTCTGTTGCATAACATGTGAATATAGTTTTCATGATCAGTGCATCCAGAAAGCTTTGTGTCAGATATTCCAAGCCACTGGTTTCTCAGGCAGAAATATTTATTGCCTCCTCTTTTCATTGCCATTAAAGGCTCAGGCTCAGGATGCTTTCTAACACCTGTTAATATTAATACAATTTCAGTAGTAGCTTTAAGGAATGCCAGTTCTGGGCAGTGGGGGTCCCCAGACCCACACCAGCGATGCTCTCGTCTTCCTGCAGAGATTCTGTCAGTGCCTCAGGAATGTTCCCAGAGTTCTGTCCCTTCTTTTTCTGCTCAGATTTTTTTGTCTAAAAGTATTTTCCTAGGCCAGAGCTAGACTCTATATAGAGTACAGAGGAAGGGACAAGGTATGACCTTATTCCCACCACTTAAGTCTGAGAGCACAGGCACAGAGGGCAGTTTGTCACAAATCTGAGTGTGGCCAAGCTACATTCATGAACGATAAATATGCTTCATATTGCCTCACGTTCCCATTCCCATCCCAAGTATGAGGCTGGCTATGTTCACTGCAAATGAAAATGGCTTATTTATAGGGAGGAAGATGGGAGTGGAAGGGCAGATTTTAGGGGGTTGGAAATCATATTAATAAATAAGCTGAGAAACATTTGACTTGGGTAAATGCTCAGGTGGAATTTGGACACCGAGAATCATGCATTCATCTGTGTGTAAGAAATAAGAGTAAAGGGTAATAATACAGCTTAATCCCCCAAAATATGATCCACAGAGCATCCTATGTATATGCAGCAGGAGTGTGTGTGCATGCTCTCAGATTTCTACGAATGACTTTGAGCCTTGTGATCTGTTGCCTTATTAACTTCTGTAGCCTATCAAGCCACAGTCTAGTATTAAGAAAAACAGTCCTCTGCCTGGTCCAAAGATGCCAATGTGGATAGTTTGTCAACCTTGACATGTGATGTGACCCTCACAGCTACCACATTTCTGAAGCCATCAGAAAAACCACACTTAAAAGTTAAAATATCGCATGTATCATACGTTTTTAAAAGTCAGAGAACAAGCATATATAAAATAAGAAGATGAATCAATCCACTAATCACCATTTTAATCTCATAGTCAAGTTGGCTTTATATGTATTTTGCCTTCATCGTTTCTTAGGAGTAGCTTCTCCTTGTACATCTGCTAATTGCCTCTTAATTAAGCGATCTTATTTATAATACTAAAGAAACTCAGTAGAGACAAAAATGAGAATCACATCTTAAGCAATTAGACATAAGGTCAAAAATAAAGGCTTACTGTAAGATGGCATTATCATCATCCAAGTGCCTCTTGCCTACAGTGTGCTGTGACAAAGTAAAATCTATTTCAGCTGTTATATGGCAATAGCCGTTATTTATGAAACATAAAAAGATACTGAAATACAAAAGGGCTTGAAAAGACCAGGGTAAGATCAGATAAAAAAATGAGAAGGAAACAGGCATCCTGGGATGGTAACTACCCTGCCATGTACTGACAGGAAGGTTGTATATTTTTAGAATATACTGAAAGGAACGGTGCTTTTACTTAGGTTTTTATGGTTTACCACGAGATGCAATTTTCTGGCCTTATATGCAGTTGTAACAAAAGTCAGAGACGTTTTATGATAGCTGCCACAGTTCATAAATGATGGGATACACTAAAATATTTATAGAACTGTAAAATCTTGATTTCTCTCTGGTTTAGCAGATGGGGCCCTAAAACCAGTTCCCGGATTGTCACATTTCTTCACCCTTTGATGACAAAAAAGCTTGTTGTCAGATTTCTACTTTGGAGAACAAGTTCACTGGTGTGAACAAGGTCACACTGTCACTCAATTATCTGTATTTGAATAATGCCAATTAAGAGAGATCTGTACAGAAATTATAATTACTCCAGACGTACTTCTTGGCATGAGACCCTGGGTTAGTATAGATAAGATCTCCTCTGATGTGCTTTTTGCTCATTCTTTTGTCTTCATTTCTGGAAAAATTTACCTATAAACCTGTATCACCCACAGAAATAAATACCACACCAATATTAAGACTAGTCTGTTCATGTGGCTGAAGGAATTTCTGTTGTTATATGGTGTGTGTGTGTGTTTTAAAATGTTCTCTAAGATAAAATTATCTTTCTGTGTGAGGTTACCCAAACTTGAGCATTCTTTACAATTAATTTTATTATTATAATATTATTATTATCTTTGGATCTGAACTCCTGCTCTGTCACCCAGGCTAGAGTACAGTGGTGCCATCATAGGTCACTGGAGCCTTGAATTCCTGAGCTCAAGTGATCCTCTTGCCTCAGCCTCCTAAGTAGCCAAGACTACAGGCATGTACCACTGTGCCCAAATAGAGTATTTAAAATGAAAAAAAAAAAAAAAAAAAAAAAAGACTATGTTGGATGGTGATGAAGGTAAGAAATCCACATTGATGGATTGATAATGGGATTTTTCTGATTGAAATTCAATCAAGAAAAGAAACACAAATACTTGTAAAAATAGGTTTATATGGCAGTTATTCAGGAAGCATCATAGAAAAGGCAATCTCAAAATTTTAAGCAAATAGATGAAGCGATTAGTAGGTAGGTAGATGATCAACGGACTGCTAAAGACATATTTGCTAGTCACAGAATATTTGCGATGCTTTCCTCCTTGTACTCATGTTGTTTGCAGAGTTCTCTATTTTTAAAAACAAACAAACAAAAAGACGTATTTGCTTACATGTAGTTTGTACACACGGTTTGCAAATTTTCTATTTTCTGATGAATAATGCTGCTAAAATTAAGTAGATAAGATATCTAATTAAAATCTGTACACTGATGGTGATCCTTTTATTTATAGCAAAAAATGATGTCTCTTCCAATGCCTCTATTTTTCATTATATACTTAAGAAGAAATGCATTTGAAATAAAAATATTAAAATATGTATGTATAGATGAAATAGTAGTAAAATTTTTTTATCCAGTTGTGCTGAATATTAAAGAGAAACATAAAAAGTTTCAGAATCTCAGAGTAGACAGAGCTGGAGAAATCTGTAATTCAACAAACTCCCAGGGTGATAAAGATGATTTACTAACTTTGTGAACCTAAAGCCATCTCTTGCCCCATGACCTTGAGGAGACACTAGCACAGCCCACAAATTAGATGCAGAGATGATCAATATCTTATTTTAAATCTAGCTTTCCGGGATATTAACGCCATATTGCATAACTAGCTTATTTTTTATAGCAATTTCACCCAGTGCTATTATTTAAGCATAGTTTAAGATAAATGAAGAAGTATGTTTCTTTTGGTAAGAAATTACATTGGCTATAATTACATTGATATAATTAAGATAATATTTTGGAATACTCTCCTGACCTACTTGGGTTTGTTTCTGGATGCACCCAAGTGTTCTAGTGTTCTGCCATCTGTTTGAATTATGCAGGTGGAGAGCCTATCTGTGTCCTGTACAGTGCCAAAGGTAGCTGGGTTGGCCCACCCTGCATAGTCACCTCCACCCAAATTCACACTTTCATCAGGACACCCAGATATGTGTAATATAAAAATGCTGTGCTGGCTATACAAACACAGCTTCAACTTAAATTATATAGCAGGCTGGGCACAATGGCTCACACCTGTAATCTCAGCACTTTGGGAGGGCGAGGCAGGCAAATCACCTGAGGTCAGGAATTCGAGACCAGTCTGGCCAACATAGTAAAACCCCGTCTCTATTGAAAATACAAAAAAAAAAAAAAAAAATTAGCTGGGCATGGTGGGGGTCTCCTATAATCCCAGATGCCTGGAAGGCCGAGACAAGAGAGTCACTTGAATCTGGGAGGCTGAGGTTGCAGTGAGCCGAGATCACGCCATTGTAGTCCAGCCTGGCTGACAAGAGTGAAACTTTATCGCAATCAATCAATCAATCAATATATCATGTAGCCACCCTCTAACCAGATTGCTGCCTTTACACTTACTTTGCTTCTTGCCCTTCTCATTATTTCCTCTGGTTCTCTATGAAGACTCTTGTAAGCTTTTCTCCATTTTTTACAGAATATTTTCTTGTACAAGGCATACAGAATTGTATCCGTGATATAGGATTTTTATAGGGGTACATAAGAAATAGCAATACATCTCAATCTGATTCAAATCAAATTCAGTTGAATTCAGTTTAGTAAATATTTATTGAGCCTTTGCTATGTGTTGGGTTCTGGGCTACCTACTGAGGATGTAAAGAAATATGAGAGATGGTTCTTACTTTCATGGAGCTTTGCTTAAATTTCTATGATACAGGTGAGGTGTGCATGGGTCATATTTGAATAAAGATAATCCTTAACTGGGAGAGAATGTGGCATATTCTATAATGGTGATATCTCTCCAGTGCTTTTGCAGAGGAGAAATTATTGATTTTAACCACAGAAAGCCATATGAAGGAACAAATACAGGAGTGGTTTCAAACCAAAGGTATAAAGTAAAAAAAAGTTATGGGATTGGGAGAATTAAAGGTGAGCCTTGGAACTACCCAAGCCTCTGTTCTGGATAGAACATGGCTTATTTTTTAGTGCGGATGAAAGTGGAATTAAGTTCACAGCATAAATTCCATTGATCCTCATTATTCAAGGATTCTACATTTGCAAATTCGCCTTCTCCTTAATATTTATTTGTAACCCCACAATCAATGCCATTGCAATGCTTCCACCATGATTTATGAACATGTTCACCCCAGTCCACCTCTGCATATCCTTCCAGTTGACATGCAACAACATGGCACTCTGCCTTCTCTCAGTTCTCTGGTGTAAACGAGTGTCCTTTTAGCACTGTATTTAATGCCGCCTTGTTTCTTTCATTTTTGGGTTTTTTGTTGGTGTTGTGCTGTTTAGAATGGTTTCAGAGCACTGGTAGTGTTAAGTGCGCTCCAGTGGTCCTCAGGCAAGAGGCTGCAATGTGCCCTATGAAGAAAATACATGCCAGGTGCTTCATTCAAGCATAGTTGTCATGTTGATTGCCATGAGTTTAATATCATTATTAAATGAATCAGTATATATAAAATAAGGTATATTTACAGGGAAACACACATAAAACAAGGTTTTATGTTGTTTGGTTGACAAAAATGCTGTTAGTTTCATAGGAAACTAACCCCATATTTCTTCTAGGAACAGTGGATCACTATTCACTAATTCAGTGTTTGTGGTGACTTTTTAAACACATCTACAATGAATAGTGAGAATCAGTTCTACCTAATGAGAAGCTAAGTATTGAGGGCTTCATTTTCTAAGCAGTGAAGACTGCTGGAGAATTTTCAGCTAAGAGACAAGTTAGGAAAACAGGTGGTCTATTTTTTTTTAAAATGTGTGTAAGTGTCTGGCTTATTTCACTTAGCATAATGTCCCCAGCTCCGTCCATGTTGTGCCAAAAGTCAGGATTGTCTCCTTTTTTAAGGCTGAATAATATTACACACACACACACACACACACACACGCGCGCGCGCGCGCATATATATACACACCACTGTTTTTAGCCATTTGTCCATTGGTTGGCAAACACCTGGGTTGTTTCCATAGCTTAGTTATTGTGGATAATGCTTCAATGAACATGGCTGCGCAGAGATATTTACAAGGTAGTGATTTTATTTTCTTTGGATATAGACCCAGAAGAGGGATGGGTGGGTCATAACACAGCTCTATTTTTAATTTCTTTAAGAATTTTCATATTGTATTAAGAATTTTTGTTAAATAAGTAGATCTCAGGTGTTCTTATTACGTGCAAAAAAGCAACTATGTGAGATGATAGACCGGCTAATCTGCCTCACTATAGTAATCATTGTATTATCTCTCTCTGTATATAGGTATGTATACATATGCATATTTGTACTATCTCTCTCTGTATATATATGTGTGTGTATATATGTATCCAGTAATATTATGTTGTAAAACTGAAATATACACAAAACATTTATTTTAAAAGAAAGAAAAGCATGTATTCAAAACAGAATTCCTCTAAAATACAATGGAGGGGAAGGGAAGAAATAATTAGACCAAGGAAGAAGCAGTAGAAAATGATTGCAGTGAATACAAAGGCAATCCTTATAATAAACTCAATAAATGCATATTTGGGACCTGGATATTGACTGTGTCCAGAGATACTCCGCATTTTGGAAGCAGTTCGATGCGATACCAAACACTTTTCCCCCCAGGATTGTAATGTCCTGGGCAATGATGATTTACAGTTTTGCTCAAAGATTAAATTGTAAGGTGATCTGAACGTATCTACATGTGGAGAATTTGAATTAAGAGACACAGAAGGCCTTTTAGAAAGTTAAAAGGCCACACATTCCGAAGGATCAGTGGAAAGACAAGAGGAGAAAATTGTGACAAGTGGTGAAGATATTCCAGGACCATCTTGCAGAGCCGAGCACTTCACTCATACCTGCAAGAGGGCCGAGGACACCACAGAGATGTTGATGTAAATATTTTCTCGATGAACTCACATGATACAGTTAGAGGCTGTGCAACATACTTGAAGAAAATAATGATAGTTCATTATTTGGAAATATAATTCCTGGACCTTTTATTTATTATCTACAAAGTTCAAATGAATTAACAGTTCAAACCAAGGCCTCCCTTTGGTTTAAATTTCTCTACTACTTGTGAGATTTGAGTTGATCTCTCGTAATCTACTTGAGTCCAAGCTTTATAGTGTGAGGACCTGTAGTTTTATTTTAAATAGGACCTTTAGTCCTAATTCCAATAACTAGCTGGCCCATCTTGCTTAATCATTTAACCTGTCTGTACTATAGAAGTAAAAGCACCTATGCAACAATCCTGCATGTTCTTCACATGTACCCCAAAACCTAAAACACAATAAAAAAATATATATATAAAAGAAGTAAAAGTGATTCTAAAAATTCCTTTACTTGCCACTACAAATTATTGGCAGTCCCAAGTGCACTAATTCATATGAAAGTGCTTCGAGAAACCCAAGTGTAATTTATAAAGTAGCATTTATAATTGATACAGTGACTTGAGGATCGCTGTAGTAACCTTTCTTCCCCAGTTACCTGTTTTGTCAACCTGACATCCTCAAAATAGATGGATTTCTGAGGATTTAGTCTTTCTTCTAGAATCCCAGTTAAATTCAAGTATCTTACCTGGGAGGAGTGATATCAGAGCAGCTCTTATATGGGGGTTCTTGCAACAGAGTGTTTTGTGAGTAGAGGAGGAAAGTATTATTGTGTCATGAGGCAAAAAAAAAAAAAAATACTATCGGAAAGGCTTCATGTTTTATAGGCCTTCGCAAGCTCTGAGCATGAGGGGCTGTAAACTCTAAAGTTCAGCACAGGCTCCCTTGAGAAGGGGCCACAGGGTCACCAGGAAGAGGAGCAGACAGAGAGGGGCAGGGCTGGGTTAAAGTGCTGTCATCGACAAAACGTTGTCTTTTATTACTCCGATTGAAGCAAGCTGTAAAAAATACCCCCAGACTGATAGATTCAATGTTCAGATTTAATCAGATACACTATATAGTCTAACTGTTTGTGGTCCCCCATAAAATTCATATGTTGATACCTAATTGGCAATGCGATGGTTGTATTGATGGGGCCTTTGGGAGGTGATTAGGTCATGAGGGTGGAGCCCTCATGAAAGGGATTAGTGCCCTTATAACAGGCTCTAGGGAGGTCTCTCAGCTGTTACTCTGTGTGAGGACACAGTGAGAAGACAGCTGCCTATAAACCAGGAAGCAGGCCCTCACCAGACATTGAATCTACCAACACCTTGATCTTGGACTTCTCAGCCTTCAGAACTGAGAAAAATAAATTTCCATTGTTTGTAAGTCACCCTGCCTATAATAATATTCTGTTATAGCAGTCTGAATGGACTAAGACAGGATAATAAAGTTTGTCTATTACTTAGGATATGTTTGGAAATGAACAGTGAAGGTCTGATATCTGTAGATCTATCATTATATGCCAAGATAGTAGACACTGTTTTTGAGACTGTTTGAAAAATTTACTAGAAGGAACTTAAAATTTACTTAAGGAACTTAAAAAAGAAATTAAAAAAAGAAATCAAAGCACAAGGGTCTACCATCTAAAATTACCAGTATTAAAAGAACAATGGGAATGAAATGGAAAGGAAAGGATGAATACCAGTCACACTGCAAGAGAAACATTTTGATTAGATATTGATTAACTCCTAGAAGGAAATTGGTTCTTCCCTTTATCCAAAAAATTCTGCTTTGACTTGAACTTGGAGAACAGGAACACCTGTTAAACAAGGAAAACTTTGTGTGCTATTGCATAAGTAAATAAGAAAATGATAACTTCCAAGAAGTCAGTCCCAGCAGGGAGTTAGACGGATTCCATTAGCAGAGAGATGAGCTTAAAGAGTTTAAAAAGCTGTATTTCAGCGTGAAGAGTGCTTGTTAGAAACCCACAGAGAGTTAAGCAATTATCCGAGATGATGTTGCAGTGCTTATGAATGCAGAGATGTGGTCCACTGTCTTTGAAGGAGATCAGCTTGGAGAAACTGTTCGGTCACTTCTAGAATGGGTGTGCTAAGCTATGTTTCTATATGGGTATTAACCCAGTAAATTTGACAGCTGGGAACATTAAACATCCATGTGTCTGCCTGTGTGTCTAAAGATGCAGCAAATTCATTGAGGATAAGAGTCTATGCTATTACCTGGTTTCTCCAAATAGATGCTATTTGGGAAAGTAAGAGAAAGGGTGTTTTTCTGGCTTGCTTTTGCAACTCAAGCTTGTCCCGTAGTGCTCACATTTTTATGCCGGCTATGGGCACGCAGGCAAATAATCAGAAGATGAGTCACAATCCTGGTTACACTGCTGATTAGTTACAAAACCTCAGAAAAGCAGTTAACTTATCCATTTTCCTGACTTCATTTATACAATGGAAGAAAGAAGAGAGCTACCTCTCTGATGAGTGTACTCATGGTCCTAACAAACTTGGCATGCTTTCCAGCTACACAAGCTATCGTAGAAATATTAACACAATCATGCATAGAGTAGAGCTGAAGGAAGCAGAATGCGTTTTAGCTTAGGTGCACCCTTAATTACTGTAACATCTGCCATATTTTGCAGAGGCTACCCTGGAGATATATCTGAACAAAAACACTAACCTGTGGGGAAATGCAAGTAGATTACAGACCAGTTGATTGAGGAGAAAGAATAACAATTCATTTATTACCAAGATACCAGCTCTTTATCAATTTAATGCCATTAATTTAAAAAATCCTACAGGAAAGTGAAATATGTCATTACTTACTTTTCCACTGAGGCAATGCTGTCCTTCCCACAAATCATAGGAGGATGTTGCTCCTCTGCATAAAAGAATATTCTTTCTCTTTCTCTTTGCTCTGTTGAAACCAAGAGACTATACATAATACATAATTTTCTGATTTATATCTGACATAATAATTTGTTTCTTTTTCTTAGAAACAGAAATTTCTTAATTTCTTTATCTTGTGTATAGCCTAGTTAGATATACTGTGGTAAGCAGAATTCTGAGATGGCTACCAAGGTTTCCACCTGCTGGTCTACATGCCATGTTCAATCCCTCTCCTTCCATGGATCTGATGATTAGGTTACCTTATAGGAGCCAGGTGGTGGCATTGTCCCTCTCGTGATAACATTATTTTATTTGTTTATTGATTTTTGAGACGAAGTCTCGCTCTGTCACCCAGGCTGGAGTGCAATGGCATGATCTCGGCTCACTGCAACCTCTGCATTCCAGGTTCAAATCATTCTCAGGAGCCTCAGCCTCCTGAGTAGCTGGGATTACAGGTGTGTACCACCACACCTGGATAAATTTTTTTGTATTTTTAGTAGAGACAGAGTTTCACCATGTTGGTCAGGCTGGTCTCGAACTCCTGACCTCATGATCTGCCCACCTTGGCCTCCCAAAGTGCTGGGGTTACAGGCATGAGCCAACGTGTCCAGCCAATGACATTATATTTTATAAGACAAAGTCACAGAGGACTAGAAAGAATTTCTTCTGCTGAACTTCAAGAGCAAAAAGAGAGCCTTGCAGGTCCTGCAGGAGCTAAAAATGACCCCCACATTGACAAGAAAATAGGACTTCAGTCCTACAACTGTGATACAGTTTGGATGTGTGTCTGCCCAAATCTCATATTGAAATGGAATCCTGAATGCTGGAGGTGGGGCCTGGTGGGAGGTGATTGGATCATGGGGGTGGATGTCTCATGAATTGCTTAGCATCATCCCCCTGGTACTGTCCTTATGATAGTGAGCTCTCATGAGAGCTGGTCATTTAAAAGTGCGTGGCACCTCCCTCCTATCTCTCTTACTCCTGCTCTGGCCATGTGACATGTCTGTTTGCCTTTCACCTTCTGCCAGGATTGTAAGCTTCCTGAGGCATCACAAAAAGTCCAGCAGATTCTGGCGCCATTCTTCCTGTACGGTCTGCAGAACCATGAGCCAATTAAACCTCTTTCCTTACAATTACTCAGCCTCAGGTATTTCTTAATAGTGATGCGAGAATGACCTAATACGAACTTCAAAGAACAGAAGTCTTTCAGCAATGTGAATGAGATTGGGAGGTGATCCTGAGCCTCAGGTGAGAGGGCAGCAAGAGCAGACACCTCAACTGCAGTCAGATGAGCCCATGCAGAGGCCCAGCTAACCCAGGCCCAGACACTTGACCTTGGGAAATTATGAGATGATGAATTTGTGTTGTTTTAAACACCTGATCTTGAGGAATTATGAGATGATAAATTTGTGTTGTTGAAATTCGTTATGCAGCAATAGAAAAGTAACACTGGTACCAAGCATGTGTTGAGGGAAGCTACTTTTAGCAGATACTTTCAAATCTCTATGGGTGGGGGGTGGGGGTAGGGAGCTAGGGCAGCAATTTGTTGGAATTCCCAAAGCAGAAGGGATTTGCTGTTCAGCATAAATGCTAGAGCTGAGAGAAAAGTACAACTTCATGTATTACAATTGCATTTGAAGAAAAAATTGCAGTGACATAGAGATTTGGCTCCAAAGAGTGCTAAAGAAATGTCATGATAGTGTCATAAAAGACCGCAGTAATGAATGCCCTGATATCCTTAAATAGTTCTAATTGTATATATCATAGACTAAGAATTACAGAGATAAGAGCTGTAAAAACAACCAGGGGTAATGAATCTCCTACTTCCAATGCCATTGTGCAGTGTTTGACTACACATGCATAATGTAACAAAAATTCACATTTACATTGGATTTTTTATTCTTGATAGTTATATCAACATCTTTCTTTTCCCAGTTGCCATCCGGTTTTTAAATTAGTATTTTGGAAATATTGTAGAGGTTGTATGTATATTTGATATGATGTCATAATTATTTCTCTCTGTTGTTGGCCATCTAGGTGGTTTTGAAATGTTCATTACTGCAATAAACACAGTAATCAATACTGCAGTAAACTCCTTTGTGCATGTACCATTGTAATGGTTTTGGATTTTTTTCTCATGATAAATTGTGAAAAGGGGGGCTTGTTATAACATTCACCACACACCATAGAAACTATCCTCAGAGAAATAACAAGAAGATTGACTTGCCTATAAAAGCACCTTAGCAGATATTTTAAGAACCATATTCAGTAAATAACAAATATTTCACTGTCCAAAAAGTTTAATTGCTCATTCAGAAAGCATGTCTTTCATCTAATTGCCCACAATAGTTGATGAACAACATTACTGTGTACTTATATCTATGCATAGAAGGAACAAAGATGTTAAATGTTAACCGTAGATAAACTATGTAAGACTTATGTATGTTTAGTGAGACATATGTGTGTATATATGTGTACATATGCATATATAAATGTACATATGCATATATCAAGATAGTTTATCTACACACATAAATGTACGTATGCATAAATAAACATGTCTTACTTACTAAAGTGTTACTGAAAATGTCAGAGGCTATGAGAAGAAGAGACCAAAAAAGTGAATTCAATCCTGTTAAGTGTATATTAAAATAGATTTTGAATTTGGTGGTAAATTTGTCACAGGCCCTTGAAACATATATACACTACATGTTTCTCAGAGGCCCCTGAATCTGCTGTTCAGCATAAATGCTAGAGCATATATGTACACTATATGTTTTATGGACCTGTGATCAAACACATATACACTATATGTTTCTACTCTCTCTACAGTGTAAATAACCTATTTATGTATGTATGTATATATATGTATGTATATACAGCCTTTCTACACTATAGAGAGAGTAGAAAATGTATATACAGGCTCTCTACACTATAAAGTAGAAAATGTAAATTTTGTAGCATAATTGTAAATATTTTGTCCTGTATATGAAATTACATCTGTCAGGTTGCTATTTCTACCCTAATCAAATAATTTATTTCATTGGTCTATAATAATGACATCCTCTTTATTTTCTGAATAGAGAATCAAGTAGAACTTCTATTATTTCTAAAAAATCATGGACAAACCTTGTCATTTTGCATCTGCCATTCAAATGTTGCTTGTTAAATGAGGATCCTGAACATAGTCTCTAGGTGATGAGGACTTTGTAGTTTTCGTATTACTCTGCTAATGGAATTAGTGTTCAGGGTAGCGCGTTCTGGAATGACTGCATCTGTCCTGTGTTATGGATGGTGCTAGCCTAGAACTGAAGGTAGGTCAATGTATCATGTACTCGAGGTATTTAGCTGTTTATTTTTAGGATTGAATTTAGCATAATGCACAGTATTGGAGAAGACAGAAGAAAAAAACATTTAGATTTGCGCAGGTACCAAAATTATGGCAAAGTGTATAGCTTTTAGGGATGTGTTTAATCCTGTCCAAGCCTATCAACATTGTTTCTCAAGACCATGAATTTGCCACCAGGGAGAACTTTCCATTGGTTTCCTCTTGATGCCTCCTAAGTACTTAAACACATAACAATAAGAAGAGCAGAAATGTGCACATAGCTGGTACCAACTCTGCTGGTATAAACCAGACACTTTTTGGGCCACAACAGGACATGAAGGGGTGAGATTATTATACTGACATGGGTTGTAGAACTTCTTCTCTGCCTTCTTCTCACTGCAGTATGCTTACAGGAATTAGTGTTAATTACTACTCAGAAAGTTGTAGATAGATAATGCTGATCACCTCTTATTTTAATTATAGATGAATAGTTCAGTAAAAGCCAACTGCTCCATCCTATTAAAACCACCCTTCACTTTCAAACTTTCTCTGAGAACTGTGCATAGCTAGTAAATCAATTTGATTGTTATTCTATTCCAAAGGACATGCAATGATTTACATTCATTTGCAAAAAGTTTCTTTCTTGTTACCCCAGCAAGAGCTAGAGCTTGATTGACAAGGATGCAAAAGTTCTCCCGCAGACATTCCGTGGCTCAGCATGCTTGCATTGCCCAGTGTGACGGGCTTCCATCTGTAAGTACGATGCTCTCATACAGGTAGCAGTATGACACAAGGCCGAGAGCACCAACATATTCTGGATTGTTTTAGTACAGGGCAAGCACTGACCCTTATGACAATAAATGTAATGGCATCTATCTTCTTAGCAGGTCAATACTGAATGTCATCCTTAGGGGAGGGGTGCTGTTTAGCTTCTTGTAATTAGTTTAGTTGCCTCTGTTGAGTCCTTAATGGACTCCTGTATCATAAAAAACATTCTTTTCTGGAATGGTTGTCAGTTTCGTTGTCTTTGCTCCCTCTTTCCAAACCTCGCCTTCCCACTTTATTCTATCCCTGGGAGAAAGAAAAAAGTATGTAAATGCAAGTTTGAAAGATTAAAGTGATACCAAAGAGAAAAATGTATCCCTCTTTATTCTACTACTTTACACATTCTGTAATCAGAATTAAAGGAAAGATACATCTCGAATTTTGGTGGACTTACAATGTTTGTATCATTATAAAGTTATTTCTTTTGAAAACTTTAAATAACACTCAATTTTGGGTATTATGCTTTGCTCAGAAAATAATCTCTGGAGATGCTCTTGTGCTGCTGTCAAGGTGAAAATGGTCACTACAATTCATGTTACTTCCCAAGATTATATGATTGTTATTATTTCTTATTAAATGAACAAGATGACAATCACAGATGGGCATAGTGTTTTACCCCTTAGGGTTGTAGCACTTTTAACTTCCCGTGGACAATAAAATCAAATCTATAAAAAGTATCCAAACCAAAAATGTAGGGCAATATAGGTTGGAAATGTATTTCATTCAACAAAGTAAAATTTAATATTGTCGGATTTAAGTTTTGGTTAGATATCAGATACTCTTAATGAAGATCTTTAAAATGGTGGCAAAATGTTTCTCAAACTTTAGCTTAGCCAAGGATCAATCAGGATGCTTGTTAAAAACACACTTATGGGCATCATCACAGAGAATTTGATTCAGTAGGTATGGAAGCAAAACAAACAAAAAACAAAAAGACCACAAGAATCAGCACTTCAAAAAGTGCCCCAGGTAATTACAGTAAGGTAGTTTGTGGAATCAACTTCTGGAAAAACAGCTGTGGGTTTTCTAAAGCAGTGCTTTTTTTCTTTAGACTAACAAAATACAGGTTGACTCTCATCTCAAGATTGTAGTCAGTTTTTCTGAAATTATGAGTCTGATTAAATTTTCAAATGGAATCAGGTAAAGAATACACTGTCCTGGATCCCAGCATATCCCCATTCAGTCTTTGTAATTGCAATATTTCTTATAAAAGTAACTTTTGGAATATTTTTGTTTGTCTTCTTTTTTAGTAAATATTCATAATTTCCTTGGGTTTTAATATCTGCCTTGGTATTTTAATAAATAAATGTTATTGGAGTTTGAGTGAAAATCTAAAAAATGAGAAATTATTTACTTCTATGTTTAGCTTTATCTGGAGATCCATAAGTGGGTTTCAAGTTTATGTGTGCAACTATCTGTTAGGATTTTCGAGCATTCACTTATTTATTGTAGCTTTCATGACTCCTTAAGAGGTCTACGTCTCAAGAAATATTAAAATTTAATGTAGAAAAATTAGAAGGAGAGTCATAGAAATGCAAAACCCCATTTACCAACAGGTTGTTAAAGAAATGATTGGCCATCCTTTCATTGGTGGTATTCCCCTTTAAAGGGGATTAATAGGGTCTAATAGGAAAGCATCATTTCTTTGTTCTCTTCTCAGCCTGGTGAGATAGGGTTTTACAAAGTGGTTGCTTAGTAACTGGCCCAGTATGACTATTTTTCCTCTCCCCATATGCAGACATAGTTAATTGCCAGATTTTGAATTATTACAGTAATTTTCTATTTCAGTGACCTTATTGATAGAAGAGAGAATTATAGAATTTCTGAAGTCAAATTTTTAGTTAGTGCAGCATATGGTAATGACACTGTATTCCAGATATATGTAAACTATTCATTAGAAATGAAAACAAAAAGTCTCAGAAAAGAAGTGTTGTCTTGATCAAAGTCTCTAAGATAGTAAATAATTGAGTCTAGGAGGCTTAAAACCAGATCTATCTTATGCCAAAACCCATGGCATGCTTTTCCATCCCAACTCGATCCTATGTCAGTTTTGTTTGGCTCTAATCATCATTAATTTACTTCCTTGGTAACCAAGAATTAAATTTACATGGACAATCTCCCTTACGTTTCCCATTAGTTCAAATTTTTAAACTATGCTTAGAACTAAATTGGGTATAAGGGTTTCCCTTATTACTTTTTCAACTTCCTGATTCATGAAACTGCAGAAAAGATGAGATTTTTTTTTAGATATTCTACTTTTAGAAGCATGAAAAGAAACACTGACCCAAAGGTTGAATTCTGCTTTGACCATAAATTGCCTTTATGCCAAATTTTCATCTATATTAGGAAAACATTATCCATAATCTCATTTGGCAAGAGAATCTGCAAGCTACCTCCATACCAAAACCATTTTTATTGTCTTTTGATCTTTACCCCATTGCCTTTTAATATGCATTCTATGTTCTATTTTACACACACGGTTATAACAGAAATAAATAGAACATTTTACTTACATAGGTTATAATAGGTTATAATGGTTATAATTTCTTGACATAGGGATTTGTTCTGCTTTCAGGTCTATTTATTCTATTTTCTTCAAATAAGGCATGTATTTCTGTGATCAGCCATATTTCATCTCTATCTCATCCCATCTGTAGTACTCTGGGGGTCTTATTCAGCTTTTTCCATTGGAATTCAGGATCATTTATTTACTCTCTATGAATTTATGTAGATGCTTTCTGTAGTGTTAGGTATGAATCCCAATTCTTCACCCTCATGATCCTTGGAAAATTTCTGTGCATTTGCTACATGCTTATTTGTCTTAAAGGTTTCTCAAGAAAGGTGGTACACTCCTATAATCCCAGCTACTTGGGAGACTGAGGCAAGTGAATCACATGAACCCGGGAGGCAGAGGCTGCAGTGAGTGGAGATTGTGCCATTGCACTCCAGCCTGGGGGACAGAGTGAGACTGCCTCAAAAAAATTTTTTTTGGCTCTTATGCTTGCTTAAATTTTCAGTTTAAAACTTTTTTGTTCTGGTCACTGTCTTCTTTGTTGCTTTTGCCAATTGTTCTTTAGCCTTGTCAAGTATCCATTTTTTTGGGCCGAATAAAAAATAATAAAAAATCCTGTTCTTTAACAACATCTTCATCATCAGTGCTTCATTACCTCATCTTTTTTTGTAATTTTTCTTTCCCAATTTATGACATCCCATTGGAAGCTGCTTTTATGTAATTGGCTTTTCCACCTAGGACTTCAAAGTGATTGGAAATACATTCTTGGTTCTCTTTACATAAGTCATCATTGTAAGAGGACTTTATTAAGTCTAATATGACTCTCTATCAGAAACGCCCCAATGACTTAGCTTACTGCTGGATAAGCCATGTCAGTCTACACAAAATCAGCTTCTTACTTCTTGACAGGAAGTCCCCAGGCACTAAGAATAATTTTCTCCTTTTTACCTTGTAACATCATGTTCCAAGGTTGTTGCATATGTCTCAGAATATGTGAATGAAACAGTTTATTTCAGAAGATATGCTATGTGGACCAAGTGATATTATTTCTTCCAGTCCTTATTTATTTATTTATTTTTATTTTTTGAGACAGAGTCTTGCTCTGTTGCCCAGGCTGGAGTGCAGTGGCACCATCCTGGCTCACTGCAAACTTTGCCTGCCGAGTTCAAGCAATTCTCATGCCTCAGTCTCTCACGTAGCTGAGATTACAGGTGTGCACCACCATGCCTGGCTAATTTTTGTATTTTCTGTAGAGACAGGGTTTCGCCATATTGGCCAGGACGATCTCAAACTCTTGGCCTCAAGTGATCTACCTGCCTCAGATTCCCAAAGTGCTGGGATTGCAGGTGTGAGCCACTGTGCCCAGCCCAGTCCTCTTTTATATATGTGTTAATGTATTCATTCTTCCTATTGACTACAAATTCATCTTTTTTAAAAAAGAGTTATGTCTTGGACCATTTTCTCACTCCTTGCCAAGAATTCTTCATTCTCTCTAACAATTCAAGATATAGAGACTCATTGTATTAGTCTGTTCTCACACTGTGCTAAAGAACTGCCCAAGACTGGGTAATTTATAAAGAAAAAATTTCCTGAGGCCTCCACATGGCTGAGGAGGCCTCAGGGAACTTATCATGGTAGAAAGGGAAGCAGGCATGCCTTACATGGCAGCAGGCAAGAGAGAGCAAGGAGGAGGATATTCCAAACACTTAAACCCATCAGCTCTTGTGATAACCACCTCACTATCACCACAGCAGCAGGGGGACACCATCCCCATCATCTAATCACCTCCCACCATGTCCCTTCCTGAGGGTTACACTTTGAGATAACTATCTCACTATCACCACAGCAGCAGGGGGAAACCATCCCCATCATCTAATCACCTCCCACCTTGTCCCTTCCTGAGGGTTACACTTTGAGAGGAGATTTGGGTGGGGACACAGAGCCAAACCGTGTCACTGTTGTCTCAGATCCTTCTCCTTCAGCAGGAAACTCCCTTACCTTCACTATTCATGTACCTGGAAGACAACTGGAGCACAGTCCTTGCTGCAGTAATTTGGTATTGCCAGGAATCTAGTTTTAGTATTCAAGCTTTTAAAATATAAAGACAGACTATAATTCCTTTTAGCTCTATGCAAAAGCTTCTCCTAGAAGCTATCACTTACTTCTGAGCAACTGTTCAGTGAGGAGACTCCTGAGATGTCTGTCTGACAGCTATTCTGCTCCCTAATAGTCCTGGCTTCTGTGCTAAAGTGTTAGACTTTACCACTGATCAGTTCGTCAACACTGGGTGTTTCAATCCACTGTCCCTGTACTGAGAGACCATGGAGATCCGTGCGTTAAATACTTATTGTTACCACTGGAAAAAGAGCAAAAGAAAGGAAGATTCTATCTGCGTTTAGGGCCTTTGGAATTTCAACACAACAAGGAGTGCCTGTGGAAAGCCTGCAGTTGCATTCTTCCCGTCAATATTTCTATAATGCCAAGGTCCTGCTTCACCTCCCGGGGTCCAGCCTTATAGAGAGGAGATGTCTTTAGCAATTCAAGATAGAAAGGGTCATTAAGAGCTTCCCTAGAGGCTCTCTTAACTTTCTATTCTGTGGAATAAACACAAGCCCTAGGATATTTTTATTCTACTATTTCCAAAACTTTCCACCCAAGCGAGCGAGCCAGGCCTGCAGTGACAGGGGAGTATGGGTGGTGACAGCCTAGGGTTATCACTTCTGTAGTACTATCTGGGCCACTTGACAGCACAGTTGGGGATCAGAGACAACCTTGCTGCATTTATGGGTTCTGTGTTGGTTTTGACCAAGAATTGAAAACCACAGGGCAGTGTGTGTGTGTGTGTGTGTGTGTGTGTGTGTGTGTGTGTGTGTGTGTAAAAAAGGAGTCGTTGAGATTGATGAAACCATCCCAAATAGAATGTTCCAGTTGTTCGTCTAGCTATTTTTCATACAACCACAGAGATTTTTAATGTATATGTCTTGAATTAATGGCAAAAACCAATGGGCTATGTGTGAAGACACCAGCTCCAGAGAAGAGACCCACATTTGGCGTGGTGGATGGAAGCAAGGACTGTGATGACAAAGGGACAAGGAGCTATTTCTTACTCTTCCAGCATAATCTCTAAACCAGAAGCTTATTCCCATAGAATTTTCCAGTGGGGACGAGTTAGGAATACTTGGGAAAATGAGGGTGAAAGATGGGCTAAATATTACCTTGTAGACACAGTTCTTTGGGAATAGTTTATGAAAAAGAAATGTCAATCTTGAATCATTCCATGTAGATAGCTATTGATTTGTCAACTTTTTCTGTTAATGAAGTTACCAATGATATAAAGACCTTAAGTTAATGGTGATATAATTTAAAGTCATGCTTTTATTTTAAGTGGAATCGATTTGTATCAGGATGAAAAGAAAGTCTTTAATAAAACGTATTCTGTGAGGTAAAATGGCAAAATGGCAATTTATTTTTCTCTCTTCTCTTCCTAGAAAGCCTGTGCCTGAGCCTACTTAGCACCATATAAAGCCGGAGCTCAGATAACCCTATAATGTTCATGGCTCCTGCTGTTTTTTGAATGTCCCCTCCAGAAGCCATATTGAAATTTAATTGTGATTGTGATGGTAGTAAGAGGTAGGACCATTACGGGACGATTAGTCCGTGAGGGCTCCATCCTCATGAGTGGGTTAATGTCATCACTGAGGAGCGGGTTAGTTATCTCAGGAGGGGGTTCCTGAGTAAAAGTGAGTTCAGCCCTCACATGCTCATTCTTGCTCTTCTGCTCTCTTTTCCTTCCACGTCTTACCATGGCTGATGTAGTCAGGAGGCCCTCACCAAATGCCGCTCTTTGACCTTGGGCTTCCCAGCCTCCAGAACTGGAAAAAATTAAATTTATTTTCCATGTAAATGACCCAGTCTGTAGTATTCTGTTATTGCAGGACAAAATGAACTAAGACAGCTTCTATTCTAAGTCTGCTCCCGTGTGCTGCTCACACCTCATCACTTCACCTATTCCAGCTCTTCCTGGCTTCACACCTTGCAATGCCTTTATTTAATCCATTATTTGGTTTCACCCTCAGACCTAATGCAGAGATAGTTATTGTATTTGGCTTTGACCTCAGTCTCTTTCTTTTTGACCCTGACTGAAGCTCAACATCTATCATTCTGGTGCCCTGAGTGTGGAGCTCACTTATTCTAGCCCAGGTTATTGTAACCATCAAATATGCATGCTCATTTGGTTTGCTCCAGGAGCCAGTAGAGAATCTAAATGAAATTCTTCTGATATAGCGAGAGCAAATTTAGAGCAAGGGCATTGAGGTCTTGCAAGATATTCTCATTATTCAAATATTTTCAGTTACTACAGTCAATTCACCAATTCATTCTTTCTTGGTAACTCTTGGTCTCCAAATGTTTATATAGCCTGTTTTGCAGGCAATGCTGAACATCTCAATTTGAATGAGCCTAAACATATTTTCAGAGATTCTATTCCTTTCTCCTTCATGAAAATCTTCTCCATGTTCTCTGGAAGGTTGGTGTCCTTGGACAGGGTGCAATAAACTATAGGAGCCTCTTGAAAAGTGTTTCTCATTAAATCATCATTGCCTTTGCTCTTCTGGCCCAAGAACCCAGTGTAGTGTTCCCTAAAGACCCTGTTCTGCTCTTTCCTCTTTACCCATGCATAATCTTTTCAACTTTCACAGGCTAGGTCTTCTTTCATAACTCTTTCCCTTATTGCTTCTTCTGAGCTTCTGCATTTCTGCTAGTTGGCTTTACATGTTAATATTCATCACGTATAACTTAATATCGCCTTCTGTTATTTCAGTACATATATTATTTCCCCAACTAAATTTTAAGCTCCCTGAAGGAAAGAATTGTGCCTTTTTACTTTTTAGACATTCTTTACAGTAACTTATACCATAAGACACATACATTATCAAATAGCAAAATATCATCAATGAGTATAAATTATGGTATTAGGAGCAGCATTAAAACCACTGTAAAAGCAGTTTTAGGGAAAAAAATACATAATTGGGATATTCATGCATTTTGAAGCCTATTAAAATATAAATGCAGAATGTAGTCAGTCAATCATGGTATTCTCTGTAACACACACTTAGGAAAGGGAAAATTCATAACAGGAATAGTGACGTGTTTAACAAACAGGCATCAGTGTACTGAATGCTGCCAAGCCCAATCCATTGCTCAACAAAATGACTACAAATAAGACAGTACAGAGGAGAAGAGTTAGAGATGAAATGGGCAATGAGGTGGAAGGAGTCGCAGCTGTTTCTTTTCATTCATTCATTGAATTCTCTGTAAATATTGGCATGGCTTGCAAAGTGGTAAACAGCATTTCTGTAAATTAGAATGACTGCTCATAACCTGGCAAGAATATCAGGGTCTGAATGTCAGGCAAAGCAGACGATGACATCACACACTGCATGCGCTTTCTCCTTGGCTTCTCCAAATGCTCCTAATTCATTTGCTCCATAATATTTGAATATATATTTTAGCTGAGCCAACCCTTTTACCCAGAAATTATTCAGTGCTTGTTTCAGATTCATTTTCCTGCAGCTTGCATTTCACCACATGCATCAGGACTTGTTCTTACTTTTAAGGTTTGTTTTGTTTCTGATTTTGTTTTGAACTGATGTTCCAAATAGACAGCTGTCTATTCGAAGAATTGAAATGACATATCAGAGTTTTAATGCTGTCATTCTTGTATGTGCATATTTAATTACTTGCATAACATTTTATTAGTATATTTTCTGATGAGGAATTCTGACTAATTAATTTCACCCGGAATGGTATGCGGGTGTATGAAAAATTACACTTGGCCACTTGTAGAGACCAGTTGTGTATTAGAAATATCTGATCCTCATCTTCAGGATTCAAAGAAGTGAGAGAAAACAGCTGATTGTAAAAAACAGTCACTTTTCCTTGTTCCCTGAAGGTATTATTATTATTGGCAGATATCCTTTATTACTCAGCCTGTATTCTGAACATTAACTCAAAAGTTTACTCTGAGCATCATTCAGTGGGATGACTTGACTGTGCATCATTTTGGTTTTAATTTGTAGTCATGCTAATGTGATTGGGTTCCACCCATATGCATGCACTCGCTGCCTTCAATTCCAGCCTGACTCACACACAGCCAACTTCATTTGGACCACAAATTGTTTTGGACTAGCTGGCAGTAGAAACCCAAAACAATAATCTGGGAGAGTAGGGATATCATGTTAAAAGATAACCCTCAGGGTCAAACGTGGCCTCTTAGAAATGCAACCAAATCCTATAGCAGGGCTCCAGCACACACATGCATGTTCTTACTTTCTTTTTCTCTCTGTCTTGCTATGTATTTCTATTTGGATTCTTTGTCTGCCCTGACAACAGATGGTGTTTTAATAAAGTCCAGTAGGAATATTACTGTGAGTAAACAATGCGGCGCATGCCAATTCCATAATTGCTGGGTACTGATTCAGCCTCTTACCTGCTGCATCCAAATTGGGAGGGAACCAACTGTGCTCGCACCTACCGGCAGCAGCCCGCTCGCCCGCAGCTGTGGTGTGCTTCAGCAGCTAGCCTCGCCACGGAAGGTAAATTGCGGCTCCTGTCATGCTTCTTGGCACCGGGTCTAGAGAACACTGCCATCTGGCTTGTCATCAAACATGGTCATTGAATCTCTCAGAGATAAAATGGCTTTTAAAAAATCTTGCTGTTTTTTTTAAAAAAATTGACACACATAAAATTTATTATCTTTCTCTTTACAGGCACGGTATATTCTAAAATAAATGTTTGAGCTTATTTCAGCAATAGCTTCCAGAGTGTTGTTTTTCCTCACTGATTCCCACGCTCAAAGGGATTTATAGTCTAAACCTATTATATGTTAATGGAAAATTTAAATTCATCGTATCTGGCCAAGAAATGCAAGCTCTCATTTGTATGTCTCATTGGGGAAGGGCAAAAAGTTAGATTAACTCTCTGAACAATTTTCATTTGTTTTTGATTGTACAGAAACATGTCCTTAACTCTTTTACAAATTTATTTAGAAAAGAGGGCAGGTGAAGCAAATAAAGATTCTAATTTAAATGTATGATATTTGTCCCCTCCCAACGGTCCCCTCAAATTACCTGCTAAATAGAAGGCTCCAGGAAAATCAAAGTGGCTTTGGCAGCCAGAAAGAGACAGTCAATGCTTACTCATTTTGTAAGAAGGCCAGCAGCATGTGATGTTTATCCAAGGATCATATTTTAAGTGACATCCAGTTTCTTCAAATACTGCCGTTTTCAACAGAGTCCTCTAAACACTTTAGGTAGTGCCTACAATTATAAAAACAAACAAAAAGCAAAACGAACTGCAGAAACTGCAGAGAGTAGCCTTAAAGTAGAGAAAGGTTAATGTCTGCTGGCTGACATACTCAGAGAAAAGCCTCTTGTTTCCTGGTTTGTCTGTTCAAGTAAATAAAATATATTAAATTGATACGACACCAGACTGTTTAGAGTTCATGCCAATTCCTTCTTTTCAGTAGAGGCTGCCAACTCCCCAGCTAGACTGATTGTTACATGAAATGTTAGTATTGCATCATTTTCCCTTCCATCGATTTTTAGATAAAATGATCCTGGTTTTGAATATTTTGAGTAGAATCTGAAACAAATGCAAAAACAGACAAAAATAGTATACTCAAACTCTTACACATTACCCATTCTTTTTTTTTGAGACGGAGTTTCAGTCTTGTTACCTAGGCTGGAGTGCAATGGTGCGATCTCGGCTCACCACAACCTCTGCCTCCTGGGTTCAAGCAATTCTCCTGCCTCAGCCTCCCGCTCAGCCACGCGCCACCATGCCCAGCTAATTTTTGTATTTTTAGTAGAGACGGGGTTTCACCATGTTGACCAGGATGGTCTCGATCTCTTGACCTCGTGACTCACCGGCCTCGGCCTCCCAAAGTGTTGGGATTATAGGCGTGAGCCACCGCGCCCGGCCATATTACCCATTCTTAACAAGCACTCATCCAAAGTTCCCTATCTATACCTCTTTCCTGGTGTATTTGAAGCAAATTCTATACCATAAATATTTATCTTTATTTTTTAAAGTCACAGATCTTTTTGTCCCTTTCTGTAATTTTTTTAGTATGACTTCAAACAAAGAAAATTGTAATAGTATGAGGAAATCCCAGAAACTCTTAATCAAACTTTGCTAATGTTTTATATCTGCTTTGCCTTTTTTGTATTTTGTCTCTTTACATATAGTTTCAAACAAATGCATACTTTTTTGAAGTCATTTAAGGGTGTAGTAGGTTTCTATTATTACAGTAACATGTAAGTCAGAAACTCAAATACTGCATGTTCTCATTTATAAGTGGGAGCTAAACAATGGCTATACATGGACATAAAATGGCAATAAAAGATACTGGGGACTCCAAAAGGTGAGAGCGTGGGAGACACCAAGGGTTAAAAATGTGACCTGTTGGGTACAATGTTCAGTATTTGGGTGATGGGTACGCTAGAAACCCAAACCTCACCATTATGCAATATATCCATGTAGCAAACCAGAACATATATCTCTGAATCTAAAATTAAAACTAAAATAAAAATAAAATGTACATGGAATGGAAAGGAAAAAACCCACAAATTCCTTACCTTAACATTCTAGAATTCAGAAATCCAATACAAGATTTCTGAGGCCAGAAAATGTGTCAGCAGGTCTTCTAGAGTGTTTAGGGAGAATCTGCTCCCTGACCCTTCCAAGTTCTAGAGGATGTTTTAATCCTCTGGTTTCTCAAGGTTGCCTATATTCCCTGACTTGCAGCCCCTTCCATCTTCCAAGCCAGTATCTGCATCACTTTGAAATCAGCCTCTGTCCTAATCTCCTAGTCTTTGCGTCTGCTTCTCCTGGTTTCCTCTTTCTTTTTTCTAAGAAATTTGTGATTACATTGGGCCTGCCATGATAATCAAGGATAACTTCTTCATTTTTAGATTTTTAATTGCATCTTCAAAGCCCCTTTTGCTATGTTAGAAAACCTATTTGCAGGTTCAGATATCATCAGGGAGAAGGAGATACTGTGCACGCTATCTCTAGTGTTTCACTGAGTACTTCCTAAGAACGATGACTTTCTCCTACACAACCACAGCAAAACAAGTCAAAATTAGAAAATTATCTAACCTGCACTCCATAATCTAATTTCATCAATTGTCCCAGGAACTTTTTTCATCCAGCACCACATAAAATCCAAGATCCTAGATTATGTTTAATTGTCATGTTTCTTTGGTCAACTTTAATCTAAATGAGATTCTTACCTTCATTTTGTCATTTATTTTGACATTCACAAGGCAATAGGCCTGTTAGTTCATAAAATGTTCTACCATTTCTATTTGTCTATTTTTTATGATTGAATTCAGATTATAAATTTTTGGTAGATGTGATGGGTAAGTTTTATGTGTCTACTTGACTAGGCTCTGGTCCACATTTGTCAGGTCAAATGCTTATCTAGAGATTTCCGGGAAAATAGTTTGTAGATGTGGTGAACATCTAGAATCAGTTGACTTTTAGACAAAGTGAGAACCTTAGATAATATGAGTTGACCTTATCCAAGCAGTGAAGGCCTAAAAGCAAAACTAAGGATTGCCTCAAAACTGTAATATAGAAATCGTACCTGAGTTTCCAGTCTGCCACTGCGCACTACAGATTTGGACTTGCCAGCCCCCTAACCACATAAACCAGTTCCTTAAAATACATTTCTTTGTATAAATATATCCTGTTGGTCCTGTTTCTCTGACTGATACAGCAGGTGTGGCAGAGAAGTGACACTGGCCTAATCCTAATCAGTGCCTAATTCTAATAAGAGGTACATAATGTCAGCTTATCTCAATGCTGAAAATACTGACATTGATTACTTGGTTAAAGTGGTATCCATTAGCTCTCTTTACTATGAAGTTACACCAGTTTTTTTTTTTGGTAAATTCTGAGTAATTTTTAGAGTGATTTTTTTCAGATTGTGTACGTTTAGAACTCTTTGTTAAAACTTTCCTTGCTAGATTTGGCATTTACTGATTATTTTCTGCTCCATCATTTCTTCCATGTTAGTTAAAATTTCACCATAAGCAAGAGCTTTCCCTTCTCTTCCATTAAGTAATTTAATCATTTATTGATAATCTGTATACATTTATGTATCCTCATTTTTTTCTATAGTTATAATTAATGATATTTTATGGCCAGTTCACTTATTCATGAGAAGCACTTTTAGGCAACTCTTCTTAAATCTAGCATTGGCGTAATGTTGGTAGCTTAAAGTCATCCATAATGGAGTATTTACAATGTAAAAATCAGCAAATACTGCCAACCAGGGCTTCCTGGTTGTAATTTTCCTATATTGTAATTTTTCCATTATGGACAGCCAGTTTACTAGCATACCATAGTATATAATCCATTACAATCAATATTTATTTTTATAATAAAATTGTTTGAGATTTAACCAGTAGGAACCCCAACAAACTGTATCCTTTGTCCTCTTAACATAGCTCCATTATTCATCATTCTTTGAGCACTTTGATTTTCTGGCTTAATATAATGTTCTAGAATGATCTTGTACTTTGCCTATGCTAGCTCTAAAATCATTTTTTAGTTAAAGGAAATCTGTTTGCTTTTCATGGAGAATCAGGTTTAGAAACCAAAGTGAGTGCTGGGTCTTTGTCAATAACATTGATATGTCATTGCTTCTTCAGCATAGGCAGTGGATATGTAAATCTACAATAATACCTGTATCTATTTCTATATTTGAAACCATAAATTTATTCTGATACTTATCATTATAATCTAATACCACAGGGTAGAATTTAGTCTTCCTCCTTTCCATACTTCCAACTTAATTCTCCAACAGTGATAAATCTAGCTCCCATTATTCTCAATATAGTTAATAATGGGTCCAAGCCTAGACTAAACAGAAATGTACATAAACTATAGCAAGTAATATAATGCTAGTTTTGGAATGCTAGTTCCTCTCCCTGTGAAAAACAATGTCAATACCTAAAAGTTATCACCCATTTGTAGTGCTTTTTAGGGAAAGTTTATTTAAAATAAAGTACACATTTAAAGTTAAAGTTTGCTGAGTTTTTAAATATGCATAAACTCATAACTCACCCCCCATAAAGATAAAGAATATTTGTATCACACAAGAAGATTCTCTTTAATTACTTTTCACTGACCACTGAGACAATCAAATTCTAATTCTTTTTCACCATAACTTAGTTTGGTCTGCTTTTTAACTTCATGTAAGTGCAATCATAGGTTAGGTAGTAATCTAATTTGTATCCTGCTTCACTCAGCATAAAATCTGTGAGACTCATTCTTGTTGCTATGTATGTCAGTAAGTTACTCCGTTTTATAGTTGAGTAATACTCCTTGTGTTAAAATCCCACAATTTGTTTATACATTTTCATGTTGATTTCAGTTTAAGTAGTTTCCAGCTTTGGGCTACAATGAATGAAGCTGCCATGAAGATTTTCATACAAGTGTTTTTATGAGCATGTGTTCTCATTTATCTTGAAAAAATTCCTAGGAATGGAATTGCTGGGTCATAATGTTTGAATAGACTTAGCTTTAGATGAGCAATGTTTTTCAAAAGTAGCTATACCATATTCTCTCTTTTGGCCAATACAGAATAATAGGGACTGGATGTACCCTCAGATACTGAACAGCAACCTAAATTGGATAAAGTATGTAAAATGAGGGTTTAAAATATTGGACAGCTGGCAGTACAGGATGTTGATGCTTGAAAGAAAGAAAACAAGTAACAATGATGATCTCTACAGCTTCATCAGATTACTGTCTAAAGGATAGGTATCTAAAGCCTTCCTTAAATATTGATATAATATGGGAGTAGCAGACGAGTTGAACTGAGAGGATTCATCGTCAGCAGATTGAGCTGAAGGCCACACTGGGTTAAGAAGGAGATCAGAGTGCAAGATGAAGCACTAGAGAGGAGGGCACTGTACAGACAGAAACCTTCAATGACATGCAAAGAGATCCGTAGAGTCCTTGCTGAGCACTGACCTACATACATGTGTGAGGAAACAACCTGAGCCTGAGAAAAGAACCACCAAAGGAGAGAATGCTGAACAGCCTCTGCAGCTTACACAGAACTATGAAGAGATTGTATTCCACCTGTCGGAGTGAAAAGACCTCGTCATACATGGGGTTTCAGGTGGCATTCTCATAAGATTATCAATAATAAATAAATAATAATAAAATTATTAATTTAGCAGTGAGGCTAAATTGCTCTGGGTAAAGACTTCTCTAAACATACCTTAATGATGCTTAAAAACAAACCTTTGAAAGGATTTAAGTAGTGAAAAATAATTTAACTGCATGCTAAAACAAGATCCAACATTTCTTAAAGGAGTATAACAAAACCCAGCACCTTGCAATGTAAAATGTAAAATGTCCAACATCCAACAAAAAATTAGTTGGTGTGTGTGATTATTAATACTGAGTGTCAACTTGATTGGATTGAAGGATGCAATATTGATCCTGGGTGTGTCTGTGAGGGTGTTGTTAAAGGAGATTAACATTTCAGTCAGTGGGCTGAGGATGGCAGACCCATCCTTAATTGGGTGTGCCCCATCTAATCAGCCACCTGGGAATATAAAGCAGGCAGAAAAACGTGAAGCCACGAGACTGGCCTAGCATCCCAGTCTACATCTTTCTCCCTTGCTGGATGCTTCCTCCTCTAGAATATTGGACTCCAAATTCTTCAGTTTTGGAACTCAGACTGGATCTTGTCATCATGTAAGTTAAAACTTAATAAACTCACCTTTATATAGATATATATAGATATATAGATATAGATGTCCATCCTGTAAGTTCTGTCTGTCTAGAAAACCCTGACTGATGATACAGATTTTAGTACCAGGAGTGGTTCTAGAGGAAAATAATATTAAGAATGGAGTTCTTTCATTGATTTTGGGGTTTCTGGAGTTGGCTGCTTAATATGATTAGACCCCAAAATGCTAAGGACTCTATTTCCAATAGTATGGAGAACACTGATAGTCCTTGGTGTGAACTGTTGAAAGAGTTATGCAAAATAAATGCATTTGACACTCCTGATTCACCACTCATGAGAGGCAATAAGTTTAGTGACTCTATACATAATACTCTTGAACATATGTGGAGAATCAAAAAACATAATGAAGCTGGTTGGTTGCTTCTAAGTTCAATGGACAGGGTGACGAAAGAAAATGAACTCAGGGATTCCGTCTCCTGGCTCAGAAACACATACTGAGCCTCAAATCTGCTAAGATTGCCCTGAGTGAGAATCTTATCTCCTATAGAGAAATAGCTGAAATTGTAGAAAAACAGTATTCAAGGCTCCAGTGAGCTACGGATGCCTCATGGGGAGTTCCCTATGATCAGTTGACAGAGGAAGAGAAGACTACGGCTTGGTTGACAGAAGATTCTGCATGATATGAAGGTGTCACCCAAAAGTAAACAGCTGCAGCACTAGACTCTTTCTAGGACATCCCTGATGGACAGCAGTGAAGGGAAATCTTCCCAGTAGGCAGAACTTTGAGCAATGCATCTGATTGTGCACTTTGCATGGAAGGAGAAATGGCAGATATGCGATTTTATACTGATTCATGGGCTATAGCCAATGGTTTGACTGGATGGTCAGGGACTTGGAAGAAGCACGATTGGAAAATTGGTGAAAAAGAAATTGGGGAAGAAGTATGTGGATGGACCTCTCTCAGTGGTCAAAACCTGTGAAGATACTTGTATCCTATGTGAGTGCTCACCAACGGGTGACCTCAGTGGAGGGAGTTTAATAATCAAGTGGATAAGATATGTTCTGTGGACACCACTCAGCCACTTTCTTCAGCCACCCTGTCATTGCCCAATGGGTCCATGAACAAAATGGCCATTGTGGCAGGGATGCATGAGCTCGGCAACATGGACTTCCACTCAACAAGGCTGATCTCGCTATGGCACTGCTGAGGGCCCAATTTGCCAGCAGCAGAGTCCAACACTGAGCTCTCAATATGGCACCATTCCTCGGGGTGATCAGCCAGTTACCTGGTGGCAGGTTGATTATATTGGACCTCTTCTATCATGGAAAGAGCAGAGGTTTATCCTCACTGGAATAGACACTTACTCCGGATATGGGTTTGCCTATCCTGCGTGCAATGCTTCTGCCAAGACTACCATCCATGGATTCATGGAATTCCTTATCCACCATCGTGGTATTCTACACAGCATTGCCTCTGACCAAGGCACTCACTTTACAGCTAAAGAAGTGTGACAGTGGGTTCATGCTCATGGAATTCACTGGTCTTAGCATGTTCCCATAATTCTGAAGCAGCTGGATTGATAGAATGGTGGGATGGCCTTTTGAAGTCACAATTACAATACCAACTAGGTGACAATACTTTGCAGGGCTGGGGCAAAGTCCTCCAGAAGGCCGTGTATGCTCTGAATCAGCATCCAATATATGGTACTATTTCTCCCATAGCCAGGATTCATGGGTCCAGGAATCAAAGGGTGGAAGTGGAAGTGGCACCACTCACCATCACCCCAGTGATCCACTAGCAAAATTTTTGCTTCCTGTTTCCATTACATTACATTCTGCTGGCCTAGAAGTCTTAGTTCCATAGGGAGGAAGGCTGCCTTCAGGAGACACAACAACGATTCCATTAAACTGGAAATTAAGATTGCCACCTGTACGCTTTGGACTCCTCCTACCTTTAAGTCAATAAGCTAAGGGAGTTACAGAGTTGGCAGGGTGATTGACTTGCACTATCAAGATGAAATCAGTTTATTACTCCACAACAGAGGTAAGGAAGAGTGTGCATGGAATACAGGAGATCCATTAGGGCATCTCCAAGTATTATAATGCCCTGTGATTAAGGTCAATGGGAAACTACAATGGCCCATACCAGACATGACCCAGACCTTTCAGGAATAAAGGTTCGGGTCACTCCACCAGGAAAAAAGCCATAATCTGCTGAGATGCTTGCTGAAGGCAAAGGGAATACAGAATGGATGGTAGATGAAGATAGTCATCAATACCAGCTATGACCACTTGACCAGATGCAGAAATGAGGACTGTAATTGTCATGAGTATTTCCTCCTTTTGTTAAAAACATGTTTCTGCATATATACACGTGTACAAAGAAAATATCTTCATTTTATTTCCTTTTCCTTTATCATGTAACATAAGATTTATTAACTTCATATTAGCATTTAAGTATTGTTAACTTTATGTGATAGTATTTGGGTTGGGGATTGGTGCATTTCTGGTTGTATGAAGGATAGTTGCATTAAGTTAGGTGTAATTATGACCTTATTATTGTCTTTATTTGAAGACTGTGGATAATCTTAGGAGATGCGTATGGGCTCAAGTTGACAAGGGGAGGACTTGTGATGGTTAATACTGAATGTCAACTTGATTGAATTGAAGGGTGCAATATTGATCCTGGGTATGTCTGTGAGGGTGTTGCCAAAGAACATTAGCATTTGAGTCAGTGAGCTGGGAGGGCATACCCATCCTCATATCAGGTGGGTACCATCTAACCAGCCACCAGCAAATATAAAGCAGGCAGAAAAATGTGAAGGGATGAGACTGGCCTAGCCTCCCAGCCTACATCTTTCTCCCATGCTAGATGCTTCCTGCCCTAGAACATCAGACTCCAGGTTATTCAGTTTGGGGACTTGGACTGGTTCTCCTTGCTCATCAGCTTGCAGACAGCATGGGACCTTGTGATCGTGTAAGTTAATACTTAATAAACTCATATATATATGAGTTTACATTTCCATTTAGTTCTGTCCCTCTAGAGAACCCTAACTAATATGGTATGCAAATAAGCAGAAAACTATTAATATGACTCATGAAGAGAGAGAAAAATTAGTCAATAAAAACAAACCAAGTTTTTGCAGTGATAATCAAAGCAGCAGACCAGGACATTAAAGTGAATCTTATGAATAGTACAAAAAGGTTGAGGGAAACATGACTGTGGTGAGGAGAGAAATGAGAGATGGAAAAATGACTCAAATGAAACTACTAGATATGGTAAAAATTATAAATGAAATGGAAAACACTGCATGAGAGGAACAGCATATTAAGGCACTGCAGAGAAAAAGACATGGGAGTGGAAATTACTCAAATGAAGGAGAGAGAGAGAGAGAGAAAAGGAGAGATGGAGCGAGACTAAAAATCCCTCAAAGCATCTGTAATCTGTATGACATTAGCGGGGAACATAACATGCATATCATTGCAGTCCTACTCTCTGATAAAATAGATTTTAAACCAACAAAGATCAAAAGAGACAAAGAAGGGCATTACATCATGGTAAAAGCATCAATGCAACAAGAAAAGCTAACGATCCTAAATATATACGCCCCCAATACAGGAGCACCCAGATACATGAAGCAAGTTCTTAATGACCTACAAAGAGACTTAGACTCCCACACAATAATAGTGGGAGACTTTAACACTCCACTGTCAGCTTTAAACAGTCAATGAGACAGAAAATTAACAAGGATATCCAGGACTTGAACTCAGACCTGGACCAAGCAAACCTAATAGACATTTATAGAACTCTCCACTCCAAATCCACAGAATATACATTCTTCTCAGCACCACATCACACCTACTCTAAAACTGACCACATAATCGGGAAGTAAATCACTCCTCAGCAAATGCAAAAGAACAGAAATCATAACAAACAGTCTCTCAGACCACAGTGCAATCAAGTTAGAACTCAGAATTCAGAAACCAACCCAGAACCGCACAGCTTCATGGAAACTGAACAACTGGCTCTCGAATGTTGACTGGATAAACAATGAAATGAAGTCAGAAATAAAGATGTTCTTCCAAACCAAAGAGAACAAAGACACAATGTACCAGAATCTCTGGGACACATTTAAAGCCGTCTCTAGAGGAAAATATATAGCAATAAATGCCCACATGAGAAGCAAGGAAAGATCTAAAATTGACACCCTATTGTCAAAATAGAAAGAGCTAGGAAACCAGCCTGGCCAATATGATGAAACCCTGTCTCTATTAAAAACACAAAAATTAGCTGGACATGGTGGTGGGTGTCTGTAATCCCAGCTAATCAGGAGACTGAGGCAGGAGAATCACTCGAACCTGGGAGACAGAGGTTACAGTGAGCCGAGATCGCACCCCTGCACCCCAGACTGGTCAACAGAGCGAGACTCTCTCTCAAAAATAAAAAGAAGAAGAAAAGAAATACACCAAGGCACACAGAAAAGAAGTTACTTTTGGCATAAGAATAAAGATACAGTGTGTGCAGAGGAACAGATAAGAAAAGGAAACTTTTGCTTGAAATTATGCAAACCAGAAAGTGAAGACATTTTTATTTAGGGGGGTTATATAATTTGGATTTATTTATCCAGAAAAAATATATGTCTCAAAACTGAATGGAAATAAAGACTTTTTCAGGCAAACAGAAGGTGAAAGAAATCATTGCCAGACTCCCTCCACTACAAGAAATGTTAAAGGGAGTTCTTTGAGGGGGGAAGGATAATGGAAATTTGGATTAGAAGAAAACGGAAAGCATCACAATAATAAATATATGGATGACTACAAAATTTTAAAATTTATTATACCTTTAAACAATAATTGACAACACAAAAATAACGTATAGTATGAGTGGATGAACAGGAGGAAACAAAATGGATGACAACAATATTACAAAAGATACATGCCGTGGTACAATATTATTTAAAGGTAAATTGTAATAAGTTAAAGATACATATAAGACTTACAGCAAACATGAAGAGAAGGTGTTAAATTGAAATCTTATCAAGTATGTTCTCTGATCGTAATAGAATTAAATGAAATTAAATAAGAAATCAATAATAACAATAAACTGAGATATTTATAAGTTAGCATACTTCTAAGTAACCCAAGAATTAATTAATGTATTGAATAAAGACAGCAATTTTTTAAAAAAATTAACATTGTGGGATGCAGCTAAAAAAGTCTATCATTTTAATCCCTTTGGATTTATTGTTCAGGTTCTGGTGTTATTTATTACGTTATGAATTCCTGTGTCTTTCTTTTGGAGAATAATATTCAGAAACCAAGATAGAGATACTAGATAAAGTTATTGCTAGTGGGATATTATTGTGTCTAGGTCCTCCCACTGAACAGAGCTGTGAGATTAATAACACAGATATATACATACAACATGCATACATTTGTGTAGATGTATACTTCACCAGATACATAGACAAATGCATATATCTCTATATCCATAGATCTATCATACATCTACATTAAAATCCATGCTTTCACACTGATGCGTTAGTTTCAGTAACTTCCCATTTCATGCCTTACTCCTTATTTTGAAAGTAAGAAAACTGGTTCTCACTATCCACAGTGTATTTATATATGTGTTTAGTCCTAGAATACACATAAAAGTAGTTTCAGAATTGCCAATCCATGCCTCTGTGAAAAATAAATCTGCTACTAATAATTCATTATTTTTTCACAGTTCTTGCCTTTAGCATGAGCACATGGTACAAATACTGTATTATGTTGAAAAAAGTTACTTTGGTTAGTCCTTGCTTCCACTCCCTTAATTGCGGTAATATTATTCATTTGAAAGATAGTTCAGTTCATTTATTTCTGTTTGTACACAATTTTAGGATTTTTTTCCATATTTGTCAGTCGAGAGTTGTGAAGGATCTGAGATTTTACCCTACTTGCAAGCTAATAAATTATCTTGTCATTTTTTAATGGATGGTAGTGGAATAAACAACAATCTTGGTTTCTTAAAAAAAGAAGGAAAGAAAGAAAGAAATTCACCACTCACAGTATGGCAAGAAGCCCGAATATCATGTTTGAATTTAACAGTATTTAACAGTATTTGTCAACCTTGTATTAAAAGCACAGAAAAAAGTATAAAATTAGGGTAATGAGACATATTGCAAAGATTGTTTCTTTTAGTTTCAAAACTGGGGGGTTTTTGGACAATGCTGTTTATTTTAGAGTTTAAAACCATTAATTAAATAGAGAGAGACTGGTAGCTATCTTCCCTTAAATTAAAAAACACATCAGAATAATTGGTGCATAGAATCTATTGTTATTAATATATAATATCCATCAGTTATGCTGGGATAGGAAAAAGAAGAATTCAATATGATTATAAGAAACAACTTCAAAATAAGAATTTTCAACTAATCATGAAGGTAGAGTGATTCAAATAGTACCACGGTCACTACAAAGTTCTATTAATTATATTGCTTGGTGAAGTTGTTTCTTATATATATTGTTATACATTGAGATAAAGCTGACCATTTCCTTGTTTTGGGTGCTAGCATTTGAAAATTCTCAGTGTAGTCTTGTGATTTCTGGTCTCCTCGAGAATAGAATTTCATGTGATCATACCAGTATCCATGTCTGTTGACAGTTACAGTAATGATATGTCAACATTTTATGAATAGTTAGCTTTGAAAAATACTCACATGCCAGGATGTGGATTTTTCAAACAATTTAATGTGCTGCCATCTGACAGCAACATAGACCTTTGTAGAAAATGTTTTCTTTCTTCTGTATTGACCTATAGTGAAATGAAGATTTTACCAATATGGAATTTCTGATAACTGACTCCTTACTCACAGAAATAGAAAGCTATTTAGCTTTCTTTCTTTCTTTTGCTCTCTCTTTCAAATACTTGGTTGCTGGAATTCAAGATGAATTATAGTTCATTCTTGACTTATGACTTTAAAAGCTGTTCAGTCCTAAAGACCAGAATTTAAGACTTTAAAACCTTTCAACAAAGTTGAATTATAATGAATTCTTGATTTTGAGTTTTGGAAAACTTTAACAAAGACCTAGATTTCAGACTTTGAAACTTATTAATAAAATTATTTATAACAATTGTTATTCTCTTGTATCCATTATTGGAATTTTTAGAAATTTTCACCATTATTTCTGGGACTGAATAACAGCAGTAACATTTTTTTTTCTATTTGGATTCTTTTTTTAAAATTGCATTTAGTATTATAGCTTGGTGTCTGCCTCAGCCTTAAGTACCATTTGTGAGTATAACAATGCTTTTGTTCAATCTTATTTAGCTTTCTATTTATTCTTTCACTATTGCTTTTATTTTCAGTGACAGGAAAGGGTAAACATGGGTGGCCTAATTAACAAAATGTTACTAGCTATTCTTGTCTATATGTGGACAAAGATATTGAATCTAACAGTTAAATGGCAGACAACTGAGTGTTCTTTTTTTCTCAGACTATATGTATTCTTGATGAGATGAATATAAGCTGTTCATACATTGAAATTATGTAAATCCTCAGATCCTACCCAAATGGTGAGTAGCTCTTTCTTAAAAAGTAATCCTTCCTCTCAAAAGAAGGTATTTATGCAGCCAAGAAACATGAAAAGAAAGCTCATCATCACTGGTCATTAGAGAAATGCTATCAAAACCACAATGAGATACCATCTCATGCTAGTTAGAATGGTGATTATTAGGAAGTCAGGAAACAACAGATGCTAGAGAGGATGTGGAGAAATAGGAACGCTTTTACACTGTTGGTGGGAGTGTAAATTAATTCAACCATTGTGGAAGACAGTGTGGCGACTCCTTAAGGAACTAGAACTAGAAATGCCATTTACCCAGTAATCCTATTATTGGGCATATACCCAAAGGATTATAAATCATTCTAGTATAAACACATGCCCATGCATGTTTTTTGCAGCACTATTCACAATAGCAAAGACTTGGAACCAACCCAAATGCTCATCAGTGATAGACTGGATAAAGAAAATGTGACACATATACACTCCTGAATAATGCAGCTATAAAAAAGGATGAGTTCATGTCCTTTGCAGGAATATGGATGTAGCTGGAAACCATAATTCTCAGCAAACTAACACAGGGACAAAAAGCCAGACACCACATGCTCTCACTCATAAGTGGGAGTTGAACAATGAGAACACATGGACACAGGGAGGGGAACATCACATACTGGGGTCTGTTGGTGGGTGTGGGGGCTAAAGGAGGTATAGCATTAGGAGAAATACCTAATGTAGATGATGAATTGATGGGTGCAGCAAACCATCATGGCACATGTATACCTATGTAACAAACCTCCATGTTCTGCACATGTATCCCACAACTTAAAGTATAATTTAAAAAGTAATCTTTTCCATTATTTCCCTGATTTCTCACTTCTGAATTCCCATTTTACTCATAATCAGTAATTTATAGTTGATACTTGCTATAAGTATCATGCCACATACTCCAGCTGGGATGACAGAGCAAGAACCCCTTAAAAAACAGCTAATAATTTGCAAAATCACAACTTTTCTTGAATTCATCAGACAGCTGAGATCACTGGGCAAAAACTAACTTAAAATATCTACTGAAAGAGGCATCACTAAGGAGAGAGAGGGTTAAATCCTTGCTTACCTGAGGATGATGCTATGCAACATGTAAGTCAGCAGAAAGATTCAGCTAATATTTTTAATAAATTACTAACGGCTATGTGTGGAATAATGTGAGCAAATAAAATCTCTGGAGCTGCTGCTCCAAAAAAATTCACAGCCCCTAGCAAGTTCTCCACAGAGCTCACTGTGCTCTTGAGCAACATTAGCAGCAGGTGAAAATCTCAACAAAGCCTCCTTTGTTATGCAGGCCTGGAAGAGGGGACCATTACTCACTGCAGGAAAGAATTAAGTCCTACCCAGATTTTTTACTTCATCACCCATATGGAACAAAAGATGTAAACTTGTGAGAAAGGGTGGAAATCTTGTCTCCTTGAGACCCAAAAACTCCTTAAGATGGTAAGCAACTTCAGCAAAGTCTCAGTATACAAAATCAATGTGCAAAAATCACAAGCATTCCTATACACAAATAACAGACAAACAGAGCCAAATCATGAGAGAACTCCCATTCACTATTGCTACAAAGAGAATAAAATACCTAGGAATACAATGAACAAAAGAAAAGAAGGACCTCTTCAAGAAGAACTACAAACCACTGCTCAAGGAAATAAGAGAGGACACAAACAGATGGAAAAACATTCCATGCTCATGGTTAGGAAGACTCAATATCGTGAAAATGGCCATATTGCCCAAAGTAATTTATAGATTCAATGCTATTCCCATCAAGCTACCATTCACCTTCTTCACAGAACTAGAAAAAAATACCTTAAACTTCATATGGAACCAAAAGAAAGCCCGCATAGCCAAGACAATCCTAAGCAAAAAGAACAAGGCTAGAGGCATCACACTACCTGACTTCAAACTATACTACAGCCTACAATAATCAAAATAGCATGATACTGGTACCAAAACAGAGATATAGACCAATGGAACAGAACGGAGATCTTGGAAGTAATGCCACACATCTACAACCATCTAGTCTTTGACAAACCTGACAAAAACAAGCAATAGGGAGAGGATTCCCTATTTAATACATGGTGTTGTGAAAACTGGCTAGCTACGTGCAGAAAGCTGAAACTGGACCCCTTCCTTACAACTTACAAAAAAATTAACTCCACGTGTATTAAAGACTTAAACATAAGACCTAACACCATAAAAACCCTAGAAGAAAACCTAGACAATACCATTCAGGACATAGGCATAGGAAAGGACTTCATGACTAAAATACCAAATGCAATCGCAATGAAAGCCAAAATAGACAAATGGGATCTAATTAAACTTAAGAGCTTCTGCACAGCAAAAGAAGCAATCATTAGACTGAACCAGCAACCAACAGAATGGGAAAAAATTTTTGCCAGCTACCCATCTGACAAAGGGCTAATATCTAGAATCTACAAAGAACTAAAACAGATTTACAAGAAAAAAAACAAACAACCCCATCAAAAAGTGGGCAAAGGACATGAACAGACACTTTTTAAAAGAAGACATTTATGAGGCCAACAAATATATGAAAGAAAGCTCATCATCATTGGTCATTAGAGAAATGCAAATCAAAACTACATTGAGATGCCATCTCATGCCAGTTAGAATGGCAATCATTAAAAAATATGGAGACAACAAGTGTTGGAGAGGATGTGGTGAAATAGGATGTAAATTAGTTCAACCATTGTGGAAGACAGTGTGGCAAGTCCTCAAGGATCTATTTGACCCAGCAGTCCTATTACTGTATATATGCCCAAAGGATTATAAATCATTCTGTTATAAAGACACATGCACATGTATGTTCATTGCAGCACTATTTACAATAGCAAAGACTTGGAACCAACCCAAATGCCCATCAAAGGTAGACTGGATAAAGAAAATGTGGCACATATACACCATGGAATATTATGCAGCCATAAAAAAGGATGAGTTCATGTCCTTAGTAGGGACATGGATGAATCTGGAAACGATCATTCTCAGAAAACTGACACAAGGACAGAAAAACAAACACCACATGTTTTCACTCGTAGGTTGGTGTTGAACAATGAGAACACATGGGCACAGGGAGGGGAGCATCACACACTGGGATCTGTTAAGGGGTGGGGGACTAAGGGAGGGATAGCAGGGGGTGGGAATATTGGGGAATGATAACATTAGGGAAAATACCTAATGTACGTGAGTAGGGGATGGCTGCAGCAAACTATCAGCATGTGTATACCTATGTAACAATCCTGCAAGATCTGCACATGTACCCCAGAACTTAAAGTATAATAATAGTAATAATAAAAGATACTATATTCTGGTCCAAATTAAGACTTTTTCAAAATAAAAGAATTCAACTCATACAAAGTGTATTTTCTTACCAGAACATAATTGAAATATAAACAAACAGCAGAAAGATATTTGAAAAAATTCTCAAATATTTGGAAATTAAACAAAACTTTTTTTTTCAAAAGCCCATAGGTCAAAAAGGCAATCACCATGAAGATTAAGGGGGGAAAAAAGCAAATGGAATGAAAACACAGTATATCTGGGATGCAGTTAATACAGTGTTTACAAGGAAATTTATAGCAATAAGTGCTTATATTAGAGAAGAAGAAAAGATTCAAATCAAATATAGAAGCATTATCTTAACAAAATTGAAATGTGATATTAAATTTAACCCAATGAAAGTATAAGGGAAAAGTTAATGAATGACTAGAGCAGAAACCAGTAGGACTGACAACAACAACAAAAATAAATAAATAAAATTAAAAGTTTATTCTTTGAAAAGACAAATAAAAGGACAAGCCTAGAGTCAAAACTTGGTATCGACTTTTGATATTTCTTAATATTAAGCAAATCCAAGACAAATATTCCAAACATCTGAAACAAAAAATGAGGACATCACTACAGATCATACAGTAATTGAAATACTAATAAGGAAAATGATATGAACAACATTATGTTTATACATTTAACAATTGCGATTCCATGGACAATATTTAACACCCATTCATAATAACAAGCCTCGGCAAAATAGGAAGAGAAGTGACTTCCTTACCTAATGAAAGGAATCTATGAAAAACCTACAACTAATGTCATTCTTCATGACAAAAGATTGAGTACTTTACCTAAGAATGGAAACAAAGCATACATGTTCTCTCACCCCATGACTATTTACTATTATACCGATGTTCTTTGGTAACATAATGAAAAATAGACATAAAAATTACACAGATTGGAAATGAAGAAATAAAACTGCAACATAATTTTCTGTATAGGTAATTTCAAAGAATATTTAAAAAACAATTCTAATAAATATAACAAGATCACAACATACAAGGCTAGTCCAAAAAAATCAATTGATTTTCTATATGTAAGCAATGGAAAACTGAAATACAGAGGAAATCAAAAACCGGAAATTTAAATACAGAAGAAATTGAAAGCCATTTACAATAGAACCAAAAATGTCAGCTGTCAATAAAGCAGGAAACAGACCCAACCATACATGGTCAACTGATTCTCAACAATGTTGCAATGGCAATGTAACATACAAAACATAGGTTTTGCAATAGGTGGTGCTGAAAATTTTGATGCACATATGCAAAGAAAAAAAGAAATGTAGCACAAACCTCACAATCTATATGAAGATTAACTGAACATTGGATCACAGACCTAATTGTAAAATGTAAAACTATAAAATGTCTAGAAGAAAATATTAGAGAATGCCTCTGTGATTCTTGCATTGTACAAAAATCTCTTACATATGACACTAAAACATGATCTGTTAAAATTTTGATGTTGATTTTCATCAAAATTACAAATTTATGCTCTTCAGAAACACTGTAAAGAGAATGAGAAGACTATCACATACTGAGCGAAAATATTTACAAGTCACGTATCTGATCAAGAACTTGTATTCATAATACATAAAAAACTCTCACAACTCAGTAATAAGAAAACAAGCAACTCAATAATAAATGGACAAACAGACACTTCATCAGAGATATAGGGATGGTCAACAAACATGTAATAGGTGTTCAACATTCTTTTTTATTGTAGAAATGCAAACTAAAGACAAAATGGAATATATAGTGCTATGCACCTAATACCTAATGTAGATGGTGGGAAGATGGATGCAGCAAACCACCATGGCATGTGCATACTTATGTAACAAACCTGCACATTCTGCACGTGTATCCGAGGACATAAAGTATAATAGTAATAATAAAATTGATAGTAACAAGTTTTGCCAAGGATATGGAAGAACTGAAACCCTTACACAGTTGTAGTGAGAATAAACCTTTTTGCAGCCACTTTGGAAAACGCTTTGGCATTTTTTCCTAAAGTTAATGCACCCTTAATAGATGATGCTGCAATTACGCACATTTCTAGGTATTTATCCAAATGCAGTGAAAACCAATGTTCACACAAAACTGATATATGAATGGTTAGATGAGTGTTACTCACAAGTGTCACAAAGTGGCAATAGCCAATGTGTCATTCAGCTTAGAAATGGATAAATGCAACAGTGGTAGATCCATACAATTGAATGAGACTGAGCTATAAATAAAAAGGGAATAGCTATTGTTAGATGCAACAAGATGAATGGACCTAAAATGCATTATTTTAAGTAAAAGAAACCAGTTTGGAAAGGCTAAAGACTGCGTGTTTTATATGAGCCTTTAGATAAAGTGAGAGAAAAAAAACCAAATCAGATAAGCAGTGGACATGATGAGAAAAGCATCGCTGATATGTGGGAAATAATCTCCATAGAATCTGATGATGAATTAAATAGGGAGTGTGGCATAGAAAGTCATTTTGGATGGTTTATCAGTGTCCACTTTGCCAAATCGGATAGCTATCGTTCACTAGGACATTGGTCACTTGGTGGAAGTCCATGTTTTCTAGCAAGATCATGCTGTCATTCATTTATTCATTCATGCTAAACAGCATATATACCAGAAACAAAAATGACATATATCAATAAAGCAGGAAACAGACACAACTGTTATACCAGAAACTGCTCTTAATGATTTTTTGAAAGTCAAGGTCCATATTCTAATAGGATTTTCTTCAGATCCGATTTGGTTACCTCCCCTCTTATATTTCTCAAAATGCCACTTAAACCCATGGCTAAATTATTGTGTACTATTAAATTTGTATCCAAAGTAGATTCAAATCCCTTTTTAAAATGTATGCTTTCTTTCAGAGGACAACCTCCCTTTTCAGGTTTTGTTTAAATAATTGTGTGAACTAAACAAAGTCTTACATATAGCTTAATTCAAAAGGGTCTGGACCAAGTTCAGTGAAACTGGAACATAATTGCATGGTGGTAGTTTAACTCATTGAAACATATGTGATTCTAGTTATTATTCAACAGGAACTGGCATTTTATTCCATGATATATTTAAGAATATTTAAGAATTTTATTTGTAGACAGATGCGTATTGATGACTTACAGAATAACATCAAGGTAATATCTAATTTTTTTTATCCGTCCATCTGCTTCTTCAGCTCTGTCATAGACACCTTTATTCTTATTACTTTCAAGCACATCACCTTTGATACAGTCAATAGCTGGAGGTATGGTGTCTCTTATCTCCTTGCAAACAATCTCATTCATCCTCAATTCAAAACAAGCATGTGTGTGTGTGTGTGTGTGTGTGTATGTATATGTATATGTATATTATATCTCTATATATACACATATATGCTTATATTTATATATGTTACATATCTGTATACAGAGAGACTAAAGTTAATTGCAAAAATTGCATTATTATTCATAAATAGGTACTCTTTTTGGAGGACAGTGAGGCATAGAAAAAAGAGGCATCTTCCGCCAGCTTTACTGATTATATGCTTTTGAGTTTGCATGCTATCTCCCTAATTCTGTCTCATTCTGACTTACTTTTCAGTTATGAGTCTGCGGTAGCAGTCTACTCCCCAAATGCAAGACAAGAACATGGGCCATTTCCTTGTTTGGCTTCTCTTTACAAATAATTACATCTCTAGAGAAAAATAGACTTTGGAAAACTCTGTTGGTAGGAACTCAATTGGTGCTGAGTACAATGATAGAAAGAAAATACCTGTTGCTAACACATACAGACACTAAAAACAGGGGTACCCCCTCCAAAAAAAACCTTCCTCAAAAGGCCAGCACCACCAAACCCCTAACTCACACCTCTCTTATACTCACTTTGCACTCACACAGATCTCCTGTGTCTTTATGACCCTATATTATCTGTCTATAAAACAAACTAAGGGAAAGAGCAGGATGAATCTGGCAGATGTATAATGACGGGGGGCATTTGCCATGATAATTAAGTTCCTCTTCCTTTGAGGTGAGTGTAAGAAAGAGAAAAGATTTGACCTGATTTATTAGTCATATATTAGTTATACCTTCTTTAAAATGCTATAGCAATGTCATGTTACTTATAGATGTTATTTTCATTCCAAAATTACACCAACCAATGCCAGAAATCTTTTTCATCATCATCACAGTGACCATATATCAACTAATCCTATTTGGATCCTGATTCAGATAAGCTGGAAAATGAAACCACTTACAATACCCATGAGACAATTTGAAAATTTGAGCAGTGAGTTGATATTTGATAATACTAAGAATTATCAGTATTTTGGGGGTGTGGTTGTAATTTGGATTATGTTATAAAAGATCTTTCAGAGATACATACTGAACTATTTAAAGATGAAAAATAATGTCTAGAATTTCCTTCCAAATAATACAGGGCATGGACGCAGATATGGATGAAACAAGATTGGCCATAAGTTTTAATTATTGTAGCTGGGTGATAGGATCATAGTAATATGTTATACTATTCTTTATATGGATTTGAATTGCTTCACAATAAAATAAAAATAAAACTGATCAAAATTGCCACTTATTGAGCATATATCTTATGGTAATAACTTTAAATATATCATTTCATTTAATCCCGACAACAAGTAGACTGGTATTTATTATTAGTCCTCTGTGATAGCTGAAATTGCTTAAGTCAAGAGGCCAAGAGTCAAAAGACTTGAGGCACATAACAGGTAAAGGGTAGTAGCTTAAGGCCCATCTGATTCCAAAGGCTGTATTCTTTCTGGTATATCAGACCATGAATAATTCTGAACCCTTTCCTTAGAAAAAGAGTACCCTTCCTTCTATTCACACACATCGACATTGCCCTTTGATTTGCATTCACAGACGCTTTTTACCTGTCTGATGCAATTTTCAGATTTGTCGCTTATAACTTCTGCAATTATAAAGTGATAGAATGGCTAGTTTGATTAGCAAGTCTGATCAAATTACTAGCTAGAATTGAGATTTTCCTTTTCTCCTCATTTTCTCTTCTGCATAGGTTGGATAAAATAAAAGGTATTGAGAGAGCAGTGTTGCTTGCTTGTCATGTTTCACTTCTTAATTAGTGCCATGCCGTTACGGGTACAAATATAGTGTTGCTTGGCCAACTTCGAAGGAAAACTTCAGCTACTACCAGCTTTGTGCTGATTAGTTTGTCCACAGTTACTGCATCTTATGTCTCAGCAATTTGCAGCAAGACCCTATGACTTGTTTCCTAATGCCTTTTGAGCGGACACAGTGTGCTGTAGAGGAAGGGACACTCAATAGGGAGAGGGCAAGACCTGACCCTCTACTGTTTCTTAAGTACTTTACCTGTGGCAAGACAGTTTAACGCATCTCTGTTTCGTTTTGCACAGCTATGAAATAAAGAGCTTGGTTGTAACTACGAATTCCCTTTCGGCTCTATTTTTTTCCTCTTGTGGCTCTCATACCTCATTGTACCTTGTAGTAAATGCTTCTTTATCCTCCTGTTCTCCATTCTCTGTGTTAGTCCCTAAATTACTTGATTATCTATATGAGGACCAATTGAAATAGGTACAAATGAAAAAAGAACTTCTGATTAACTTTTGCTTGCAATGGAAGTTTTACACTGGAGTGATAGCATAGGCTATTGCCGCAAAAAAGTCAAAGGAAAAAAGAATAATGTTGTGTGCTCTGCAGAATGGATTCTGACAAGGAAGCATGAGAACTATGGTTAGCAGTATAGATTTTCAGGTTGTTGTCAGCATTGGATGCATTTCTTAAGCATTTATGAATGTATTTGTTCAGAAAGATGGTTTGTTTATGTGTTGTTCAAGTCAGGACATAATGGCAAAATCACTGTATCATCTCCTAATACCAATTCCTCTGAACAATCCAGTTCCCATAGAAGCCATTTGAGAAACATTAACTACTCCCTAAAGGGAGAGTTGTAGAGCAACCTGCATTTACAGGTCATTAGTTACCTTCCGCATTACATTACCTCAGTTATTTTTAGATAATCTCACTAATCTGGTATTCAGGGTAATTTCTAAATAATTTAGTCCCTGATGTATTTGGATTTCCAAATTCAGACCCTTAAGAAAGCACACAGGGAAATCTCAGATAGAGCAAAATTGATGACTCGTGCCAAAGAATTTCCCATTCTGAAATACAAGGTAGTTAATCTAGTATAGAATTTTTTTTCTCTGTTTAAACCAGCAAAATACTTTAATTCTTTATTTTTCTATTGAACTCTTAAACTTTTTTACTAATTAAAAAAATAAGTGCCATGTGATGGGCTTTTTAAATGCAGGCTTTGATGGCTTTTCACTTTCCAAGTCAATCTCTGAGAATGCTGTGGGAGCTGTCTGCCTGTAAGGACATACGCCAAGAAGATGGAATATAAAGCTGTGCTCCTGGGAGAACAGGGGGCCTGTTATTCACAATCCCTGATGTTGGGTAACATAAAATGCGGATTGCTTTTCCTCCTGTCATAGTGGGGTTGCTGTCATGGGGTATTGACAAAGAAGAATCAAGAATCAAGTAACATTCATATTTGCCCAAAGAGGTCCCTAGTGCTCAACTACTCAAGCAATTTCTTTGGTCCTTAATGCAAATAAAGAAAAAAAAAGCTACTGGAGTTTGGGGAAACGTCCAGGAAAATATGTGATGTATTTGATTATGTGCTTCTTGATTTTTACCTTATGTCTCTTCTTATCGTTAATAACACGCTATACATGATTTAGCTCCCATTTTCCCTGTGAAGCAAAAGACATGCTTTTAAATTTAACTTTACTAGTAATGAAGAAGAGGCTTCTCCTGTGGCTCAAATCCATGAAAACAAAAAAACAAACCAAGAAAAATGCAACTCTTGTTCTTTAGAACCATCTTCCCAGCCAGATCTGCTTTTCTATAAATACAGCATTTTCACCTTCACGAATCACTTCTCTTTAGAAATGCAACATCCACACTGTAAAGTCGTGACCACTGATTCTGTTGAAGATGCACAGAGTCAAAATCTGTGATGCTGAAATCAACATCCACACTGTAAAGTCATGACCACTGATTCTGTTGAAGATGCAGAGTCAAAATCCGTGATGCTGAAATCAAATCTAAAGGTGAATGAGTGACTTAGGAGGATTTTTTCTTAGTTGCATTCTCCCACCACCCACACTTTTCCCTATAAAATAGAGAATATCCCCTTTATGGATCAATTACTTTTACAGTGACTCTAGTCTTGAGCAAGGCATGAGACTAGAGTCAGTGTAAAAGTAATTTATTCATAAAGCAATTTCAGGGAAAAGGAGTGAAACCTGAAAAAAGTGAAGCAAAGAAGGAAGAAAAGCAAATGTAAGGGTGTATTAACCATGCCTTTTTACATTTTGTGTTTCTGATGCTTTGACATCTGGGCCTTTGCTGACCCTAGAGGGACTGCCCCTCCCAAGGTTGGCCCATTACCAGAGATAGCTGGTAAGAGGTCTCCTGGGAATGTGCTTTTCATGTGCCAACAAACTGATCCAGCACCCACACCTGAGGACTGCCTCATTTAATGACTCTTACACTCCAGGCCATTATTCCCCTGCTCTAATCCCCCTAGGGCCAGGTACTACATTGTTAGAGTCAACCCCCACACAAAGGGGCCTGCTGAAATTATTCCAACCAGCCAACCCTAACCCTTTCCCCGCTGCTTATCCTACTTTGTCCATTCTTTCCTGCAAAAAACACAGTGAAAGCTCTTGCCCATGGCCCACCCCCGCTTCCTGGCATACCCCGGTACTTTCCCGTGTGGCCCTGCATGGTACGGGAACTGTGGAGTAATGTGCTATCTTTGCAATGAATGTCCCTCTTAATCTGTTGGCCTCATCATACTTGAAAAACAATAAAACCTGCGTTTTAAAACAAAGTGTATGTCACCTCAACAGTTATGCTGTGTGGACAACTAGGCATCAAATTAAGCAATAACTTCAGCAGACCCAGAAAATGACCCTATGGTCTAAGAAGAATGTGTGTTTGGAGTCTCAGGCTAAGGAATCTGGGATTGGCCAACCTGGAGATTTTCTTTTTATCTATGAAGCACATCTGAATCCCTGGCCTCTTCCTTGGAACACAGGATGTACAAAAAACCAAAGATCTTTGTTTGGATTAAATGGAGGTTGCCAGGTGGAGGATACTAAATGAAGATGCTGTATAAACTGCATGATTTTTACAAACAGTAGCCATTATACCGGCTATCTGGCTGCTCCTGGACCTGCCCCATGTGTAAATCCTCAGTAAATCTTATGTCTTGTTCACTGGCTCTAGGTCTCTTCTTCGCCCTCTCCAACACAGCTCCTTCCCTATCGGAGTCAATACAGGATCTCTACTGTCCTCTACTGTCAAGAGTCCTCGCGGGGCACTAACATCTACAGGACTCCAAATTCCCTGTGTGAGTGCTCAGTAGGTTTGCATGGACATTTCCCACCCTGGCTTCGGCACAGGAAGACAGTGCAGCTAAGGCCAGGTTACACCTTCGCTAAACCGGTTTCTACAACAGGGGCTTCAGTAAAAGATGGGCCCCACAACTTACTGTGAGGAAAATGGATGTGCTTTGGTCAAGAATAGAAAGAGGCAGACATCCAGGCCAGTGTGACTCAGTGAGTCTGGAGCGCAGGTGTACAACTCCGCTTGTGATGTAATCTGTGTGTATGTTCACACTCGGCTCTGAGCCACCATTGTCTGTAAAAGGTATAACTGCCCTGCTGATGCTGTACATGCAGCTCATGCCCAGAGAGAGAGAGTGAAACTGCTGACCCTGTAAGGGAGAGCTGGCCATCTTGCAGACGGTTAAGGGAGAGCTGGCCATCTTGCAGACGGATGGGGGGAACCAGAAACCGGCCAGCGTTCCAGGGAATGCAGCTTTAAGTGAGGGAGTGGCTGGAGCCACAGAGTCAGAGAACTGTGTCATGGCTAGTAAGACACTCTTTTGATAATGGATCATCTTGTTTAAGACATTGTTGTGAGGGACAGCATGCTAGTAATCAGGAATTTTGTAAGTCTATGGATGGTAAAGCAAACCAGTGCTGCTATCAGTCTGATAAGAATACTTTGCAGGACAATAGTGTTCCATGATGATAAACTCAGCATCAAGAGATTGCATCTTCTTTCTAAGGAATGCTGTCATTTAGAGGGCTTAGCCTCATTCTCTGTTGGCAGGTTTGTCATTCAGCTGCAGGTCTAGCAGAATGATGATTGGTCAGAGGGTGACCAGGTTGTCGGGCACATGCATGGCGTCCCTCCTGGCTTCATGGTTCCTCAGTTCATTGGCTCATTGTTCTAGCACTGTAGTAGTTGGCAAGTCATATGTGGGTGTTGAGTGCTTGCTCTTTAAAAAATTGTTTCTGGAGTATGTGATAAGACAGTGGGCTTAAGATCCACTCTTATAGGTCCATCTACGTGACTGCTCTAAGTCTTTGTTTCTGCTTTTCAATTTTGCTCCTTCCAATCTTATGATCCATCAGTCAATGCTTACGCTGCCCAGAGTTTATATATATATCCTCATACACATACACACACACACACACACACACACACACACACACACATTTAATTCTATTGAATGTCAAGATTAATGTTGCCACCTGGCTTACAGCCAGAAATGGCATCCTCATTGCCATGGAGTCAGTGAGTAATCCAGTTCCAGAATCTCCTCTTTAAGGTCTGCTTCCTAAGATATTTCTAATACTGCTTGTCCTAGCTTTGGTAGGCTTCTGGCCAAAAACAGAGCCGAGCCATTAGCTTGTGTGCAGTCGGTTTGTTTGGGAAATGATTACAGGGAAATAGGAGGGTGAAATGAGGAGCAGGGAAAAGCCAACAGCATGCATCATTCATCTGATCATTGTTGAGTGCAGCTAAGACCCAAACCTACCAAGACTGCCTGAAAAGCTGTACAGAATGAGCCTCAAACTTGTGCTTCTAAGGGAGGGAAGGGAGGGGTAGTTTTCCATCTGACCCCTTTCTCATTGCTCAGGATTGCTCCATGGGCCGTTAAGTCCCCATCATTTCCCTTGTGCATGCATGAGTTTAGTGAACTTCTGCATGGTTCCCCTGCTACAGTATCAGGGAGGCCTTGGTGTAGAAAACTGTATGTATAGCTGCAGTAGGTTGCCAAAAACCTGATTGTCATAGTCGTGGCCTGAGTAAAAAGTAAGCCAATGAGGGGTGAAATCTGATCCATTAGCAAAGTTATGTTTTATATTACTATTGATTAAAGTGGTTTAATGATCATCAATAAAAATTTCGACATCCTTCTTGGTGTTCTTTCAGGATCGGGATTTTCAATCCCTCTTCAACTCTGAAGTACTGCTGATTAGTTTGGGTGACTGGTGTATCTGTAAATGCACTATAGGTCAGATTATTATCCCATAGTCTGAAGTCAGTCGGAATAGAATCCTGAATTATTCAATTTTTAACCAAGCAAATCTAAGCGTAATGTGTTTATTTGGCAAATGAGTTCATGCAGATTGAGTAGTTGCCATAAAATCACACATTACATTAATGTCAGGTCCAGGAACAAGACCCTGGCCATGTGGTTCTAACATGATCGTTTCCTTCCATTCTATGTCATCCTTTCTCCCCAGGGTAGGATTACGTGGTTCCTGATAGTAAAATATTGACATTTCCTAACTGTGACTTTGCAAATAATAAAATGAGGATCCGTGGGTTTCTCAATAATATAATTCTTGTTGAATTCACTGAGACGATTTCTCTGAGGAACTGGCAAGGGGAATTTGGGGCATAGGCAAATATATATGAACAGCTGTTCTTACTAGAAAAAAAATTCAGAGAAGCTAAACTCATTCCATCTTAAAATTAAATCTTTTTCTTTGAGGCTGTATAAACTAAGTATTCGTGATGAGATAAATTATTCCAATGAGATTTCTACTACCGATCCAGATCTTTTGTTAATATGTTGGGATAACAATCACTTAGACTTATTTGCCCATGAGCAAGACTGTATGTGAAATATGTATAATGTGATTTTTCCTTTTTGATAATTACTCTTATGTAATTTCCTACTTTCATCTATCTTTTGCTACACTGATGTGCACCCATTTCACGTGCTGTAGTAACATTGAGTGTTTACATCTTTCCTATCTCTGCTATTGTAATTGCTCTTCCTTGAAACGAAGACTGTTCTTAGCGCCTATGATGGCATATTATTAAGTGTCTGTGGTATAATAAAAAGTATATCTGATGTGTTCTCCCAGTTCCTGATACACAGCTTCAAAAACCTCTGGAATTTCCTGAGTGACAGAAGTACCTTTTGTTATTAATAATGAGCCCTGTATTAGCATTCTCTAGGGGGACAGAAATAATGAAATATATATATATATATATATATATATATATATATATATATATATATAAAGGGGAGTTTATTATTAGCTCACATGATCACAGGGTCTCAAAATAGGACATCTGCAGGCTGAGGAGCAAGGAGAGCCAGTCTGAGTTCCAGAACTGAAGAACTTGGAGTCTGATGTTCAAGGGCAGGAAGCATCTAGCACAGGAGAAAGATGGAGGCTGGGAGGCTAGGCCAGTCTCTATTCTCACATTTTTCTGCCTGCTGTCATTCTAGCCGCACTGGCAGCTGATTAGATCGTGCCCACCCAGATTAAGGGTGGGTCTGCCTTTCCCAGTCCACTGGCTCAAACGTTAATCTCTTTTGGCAACACCCTTACAGACACACCAAGATCAACACTTTGTATCTTTCAATCCAATCAAGTTGACACTCGGTATTAACCATTACCAGCCCCTTCAGAGGATACCTGAGTTGATGCTTATGAGGTGACTTCATTAGAGAGTTGGGATTTTCATCCTCATCCCCTGATAAATGGAGAAGTTGAAGATTAGTTAGATCACATGGTCAGTGATGTAACCATCATCCTATGTAATGAATCCCACATAAAAACTCCAGTGAAGCTTGGAGAGCTCCCTGATTGGTGAACATATGGTTAGACTGGGAAGGGAGTGCATTCCACAGAAGCTCCTGTGCTTGGGACCCTTCCAAGTCTCATCCTGTCTTTTCCATTCAGCTATTCCTGAGTTGTCTCCTTTATTATAAAGCTGTGAGTGTAATGGCCGGGCATGGTGGATCATGCTTGCAATCCCAGCTCTTTGGAAGGCTGAGGAGGGTGGATCACGAGGTCAGGAGTTCAAGATTAGCCTAACCAACATGGTAAACCCCCATCTCTACTAAAATACAAAAATTAGTTGGGTGTGGTGGTATGCACCTGCAATCCCAGCTACTCAGGAGGCAAAGGCAGGAGAATCACTTGAACCCAAAAGGCGGAGGTTGCAGAAAGCTGAGATTGTGCCACTGTACTCCAGCCTGGGTGACGGAGCAAGACTCCATCTCAACAAAACAAAACAAAGCAAAACTGTAAGTGTAAGTGTAGTGCTTTCAGTGATTTCTGTGAATCATTCTAGTGAATTATTGTATTAGGCCATTCTTGCATTGCTATAAAGAAGTACTTGATGTAATCCCAGCACTTTGGGAGGCTGAGGCAGATGGATCACAAGGTCAAGAGATTGAGGCCATCCTGGCCAACATGGTGAAACCCAGTTTTTACTAAAAATACAAAAGTTAGCCAGGCATGGTGGTGTTTGCCTATAATCCCAGCTATTCAGGAGGCTGAGGCAGGAGAATCACTTGAGCCTGGAGGTAGAGGTTGCAGTAAGCCAAGATCACGCCACTGTACTCCAGCCTGGTGACAGAGGGAGACTCCCTCTTAAAAAAAGAAGTACCTGAGACTTGTAATTTATAAGGAAGAGAGGTTTAATTGGCTCAAAGAGGTTTAATTGGCTCAAAGTTCTGCAGGCTTTACGGGAAGCAAGGCAGCATCTGCTTTTGGAGAGGCCTCAGGAAGCTTCCAATCGCAGCAGAGGCAAAAGGGAAGTAGCCATCTCATATGGCAGGAGCAAGAGCAAGGTGGGAAGGGAGGTGCCACACACTTTTAAATGACCAGATTTCACAAGAACTCATTTGCTATTACAAGGACAGAGCCAAGGGAATGGTGATAAACTATTCATGAGAAATCCACCCCCATGAGCCAATCCTCTCCCACCAGGCCCCACCTCCAACACTGCGGATTACAATTCAACATGAGATTTGCTTGGGGACAAGTATCCAAAGTATCCCATTTATCTAACCTGCAGGAAGGATTCTGAAAACTCTGAATTTATAGCCTTGCAGGGCTGAAGGGCGGGTGATTTAGAGATGTGTAAGACTTGTAGCTTGTATCTTAAGTGGGAACAGTCATGTGAGACTGAGCCTTTAATTTGTGGGGGTCTCCACTAACTCTGATTAGTATCAGAATTGAATTGCATAGCAGGACCCCGTGACTGTCATAAAATTAGTGGTGGAATGTAGCATCACTTATTCTATAAATTATCTATCTGGCATCATGGTGCCATTTCCTGGAATATTTAAGTAACCTTATGGCTCTGAAATTCTTTGACTTTCTTAGATATAGTCAAAGCTAACTCTTTCAGTTTTTTAATCATCTCAGGATCGTTAGTTAGGGGAGCATTTAGTTTTTAGGAAAACCAGAAAGGTAATTGTGTTATTATCTACTCTGAAATGCTAGTCCCAGACAGCCTTCGGTTGGCTCTTTCTCACCCTAGAAGCTAGAACTAGTCTTTTCACCAAGTGTGGGATTTCATCTGCTCCTTCTTTGGATGGGGTTTTAGTCCATTCTTGCTGTTATTACAACCTATCTGAGACTGGGAAATTTGTAAAAAACAGAAACTTATTTTCTCACTGCTCTGGAGACTGACAAGTCCAAGATCAAGGTGTCAACAGACTCAGCGTCTGGGGAAGATGGCTCTGCTTCTAAGAGGTGCTCTGTTACTGTGTCCTTACTTGGTAGAAGGCAAAGGGCCTTGCTAGTTCCTTGGAGTCCTTTTGTAAAGGTGCTAATCCCATTAACAAGGGCTCCACCCTTAGGACTTAATCACCTCCTACATGCCTGTTTATACTATCATATGAGACCTTAGGTTTCAACATGGATTTTTGGGAGGGACACAAACATTTAAACCCTAGCAGGTAGCTACGATTTCCTAGACAGAACTCAAAGCTGAATTAGAAAAGAGAGGGAGCTGGAACCATGGTTGATAATGGAGGCCAGGTATTATAAAGCCATGTGGGAACGGGGACACCATCTTAAGGGTGGGGACACCATCCAAGTCTTCATAATCTTGGAACTAGACCCACAGAAAAAAGCCTAGAACTTCAAAAGGTTTGTCTATATGTGAAACAGGCACGATAAGTGTTTTGTTCAGAAACTTCTACATAAAGGAATGGTGGGCTGAGTAATTTGAACAAATCCTTTCATCAAGGACAACTAAAAAATCTGTACGTAATGTTTTATTTAAAATACTTTTAAAAGCTTCAAAAATCGTACAAGATGGTGACAAATTACCTGGCCAAGGTTCAAAGAGAAGGTGAGAATCCAGAGAGAAGCCCAGCATTCAGACCTGCTTTTGCATTGAGAGAAACTGTAGATTCATAAATGATACCTGAAAATCTGAGATGTAAAGAAGCCTGTCCAAGTCAGAGAGTGTTAACCTTATTCACCCCCACTAATAATATGGGGACCAAAAAGTTGCCCCCCAAGTTAAAGCAATCCTAAGGGGGTTTTGCATGAAATCTCAGGGCTTGAACTTTGATTAAGCTAGTTCAAGGTTGTTTATATGAATTGAGGCACTTATGGAAGCAACACACTATGAGAGAGAATCATCATAAACAAAATGTAGCAAGAACAATTGTAACAACTTCAGATAGTGCAATTATCAGCACAGATCATAAAGCATCTATTTGTATTATGTGCAGAGAAATATTTTGTGAAATTTCCAAAATTAGAGCAGAAAATTGGTAACCATAAAATGTTACAGAGCAGATTAAAGAAAACTAGAATTTCTAGTTTGAAATGAAATTTATTATGTGAAAAGAGGCTTCAGATCCTGAATATTCTGCTGAAAGGAAGCAGATTGACAAAACTATTGAGGTACAAAGACATGCTACCTTTCAGGTGAGAGAAAGGGATACTCAAGGGGTAAAAAGGAGAATCCAGCGGGTGGAAACGTGAACGTGGAGAGCAGAGCTGAGAGCCACAGAGGATTAATCCCAGAGACCTAAAAGAGGTTGACAACTGGATTTCATAACTACCTTGGGCTGGTGACTCCTTTTTACTTTCCATTTACCTCCCTTTTGAATGAAATGACCATAATTATCATTCTATGCCTGTCTTGCCATGGCATTGGGAAAATATTAATAACAGATAACTTTTCCTTTAGTTTTTCAGGTCTACAGATGAATCTGCATCATAACCCACAATGAATTAGACTGATGAGCCTCTTTAACACCTGATTTAGATGAGATTTAGGACTTTTAAACTTACGACATTTAGATGAGATTTTGGACTTTCAGGTGATGTTGTAATGGGATGAGACTTTTGTGGACTATTGTCAATTAGGGATTTACCACAACAACCCATTAGGAGATTGTGTGTGTGTGTGTTTGTACGTACATAATACGTATTATATGTATATAAATATAATATGTAATACATATGTCATATATAATTGATAGTAGGTAGGTAGAAAGATAGAAAGATTGACAGATAGGTGATAGATAGATGATAGACAGATAGATAGATAGATAGATAGATTTCTTGCAGTTCAGAATTGTGGGGATTGACTAGGCAAGTCCAAATACATAGAGCAAGTGATCAGAAAAGATAGCCTGGAAAGACTGATGGTGCCATTCACAGATGGAATTTCTTCTTCCTCACTTCTACTCTTAAGACCTTTAAACTAATTGAATCAGGCTCACCCAGATGATTAAGGGGATCTCTTTTACAGAAAGTCAACTGGTTGTAGATATCAATCACATCTGTAATATACTTTCATAGAAACACCCAGATTTGTGTTTGCTTCATAGCTGAGCACCATAGCTGAGTTACATTGACACATATAAGTGACTATCAGAAGGACTTGGAAGGTGTGAGTGTATTTTGCGTTCGGGAGGTATGTGACTTTTGGGGGACCAGAGAATGGACTGAAATATAAAGACGACTCACAAGGATTCCATCCTCTGGTTATTTAATCAAACACAAATTTAAGGGTTGCTATAAAAAGATTTTACAGATATAATTGAAGTCCCAAAGTATGTGACTTTCAGATAAGAAGATTATCCATGTAGTCCTGACCCCACCAGTTAAACCCTTAAAAATTATAATTTGAGCTGAGTGTAATGGCACATGCCTGTTAGTCCCAGCTCCTTGGGAGGCTGAGATGGGAGGATGGTTTGAGCCCAGGAATTGGAGGTTGCAGTGTGCCACCCTCGCTCCTCTGACTAGCCACTGTACTTCAGCCTTGGAAACATAGTGAGACCCCATCTCTAAAAATAAATAAATTAAGTAAATAAACAATAAAATGGAGAGTTTTCTGTGTCTTCTAACAGAATGAGGAAGTCAGAAAGATTTGAAGTATGAGAAAATTTCCCAACACACCATTGCTGGCTTTGAGGGTGGACAGCCTCTAGAGCCTGGCAAAGCCTCTGGCTGACAGAAAGCAAGGAAGCATCAACCGCAGTCCTACAACCGCAAGAGACTGAATTCTGCCAGTAATTTCAAAAAGCTTGGCAGCAGATTCTTCCCCAGAGCCTCCAGAAGAGGCCCTGACTGGTTGATGCCTCGATTTCAGTAGGGAACACGGTTGAACTTGCCTTAACTTTTGACTCACAGAACTGTGATATTATATAATAAATGGATATTGTTGTAAGCTGCTGAGTCTGTGGTAATTGGTTACACAGTGATAGAAAATTAATACATGTGGAATGTACCACGGAGCCAGGAACCCAAGTGAATGCTGAGAGGCTAGAAGGGATTGTGTCATTTAGGAATTCCATGATCTCTGCAAAATTATGGGAGGATATGTTGGAAAAAGCCTTAAAAGAACTTCACCATTAAAAACCCAATATTCAAACATTTGCCACACCCCAGTTGAGGAGAAAAAGCAGCATGGAGGGTTAGCAGAATTCACAAGTCAGATTTGAGTAGTGGTAGAAGTTTACAATAAGATGAGAGACTGAAGTTCAGATTACATGTCAGTTGGATGTCTTAAGGTTTAAAATAGCTGTTCTAGTGCCTAAAAGTTGCTGGATAAGCTACAGGCTATACCTGACACATAAACCAGAGACTGGAAAAGGAAATCTGACAGAGTGAGATGGACAGACAGTTTCATGAGAAATATCAAACTTTTTAATGAATTTACTGTGCCATGTCAATTCCATTAAACAATAATAGTATCTGTTAGGATGGGAAAGGGGAGATTTCAAAACACATGGAGCTAAAATCCCTGTAACTGTAGACACTATAGCAATCCCTTGTTTCCCCAGATCTTGTCCATTACTTTATAAATATTCTCTTTATTAAAATCTCCTCAATTACTCAGTTTTAGTGGGCCATCTGTTTCCAGCCAGGATCCTAATTGATATGCTCACAGAATAATTCAAGTGTAGCAATAACTATCATTAGAACAAAATAATCTTTAAGACAAAAAGCACTATTATAGATATAGAGAATTATGTATAAAAAATTTAACAGCTCATTAGAAAAAAAATTAAAAAGGAACACCTTTTATGTTCCAGGAAACATCACAATATACAAAGCCAAAATGGAAAGAAATATAAAGATAAAATTAAAAATCCAAAATAATGATGCATTTAAAAAACTTCTGTCATTATCAGAGATCTAATAGAAAATAATTAGTACAAAAATAGATGATTAAAACAGCACAACTAGCAAGTTCCATCTAATGACCATATGTAGTACCCAGGGCCCACTATGTAAAAAGTTCATGTTGTTTTAATATATTGTTATGAGATATTTTCGGTATCTTAAAATGTATAGCGAATATTTTAAAATGTAGGCATATATCCAGCTAGCATGTGTTGGAAGATACTTCTCCATTATCTGTTCTGTTTCAGCTTGTCTTGTGGCAGCTTTTATCTCAGATCAAATGAACAGCCTTGGAAGGTAGAGAAGGCATCTTCCTCTGACGTGGAGAGCAGGTTCCTTTGATTTTGAGTGTAATAAGAGAATGACTTTGTTATGAAGCATAGGTTGGTTTACTAGCAGCTCACTTCTAAGACCGGAGTCTCTTAAGCTTAGAGTTCCTCCAAAGTGACACAAATCCACTGTGTGAGCAGCAGCCATCTGGGCCTGCCTTTGCATCATTCCCCGTGGGACTCAGGGGCCAATGGGAACTGAAGTAAACATTTACATCTAAGGGGTAAAAACAGCTTTCTAATCTTGCTAGCCTCTGACTGCCTCACTGTCTCTCCTTGGTTGCTCCCTTACTCCTGCCAACATATCTGAAAATTGAATTTAAGGTTTCACTCTGTGCAAGATGAGAACCCAAAGGGTTTTGAGCAAAGAACTAACACAATCCGACGTGTTTTAAAAGGAGTCCTCTGGCTACTCTGTTGTAAATGGAGGCACAATATGAAGCCATAGGTGCACCAGTTAAGAGGATGTTACTTTAATATGCAGACAAGTAAGGATGGTGGCTGAGATCCTATGGTCAAAAAGTTGCAGAGGCAGAATTGGAAGCTTCCCTGCTTTCTGGAGTTCTTGTTTGCATGTATTATTTGTGGATCCTAGTGGGCTGTAGCCCAATAGAAGGCAGATCTTCCCTCCCCCGCCTTCTGACAGCCACGGCATAGCCATATCACCAACATTTGACCAACTGAATGTTCCTACCCAGGCCCTGAATCTGAGGCCTGGGACAAAGAGGGGAGTGATAGCTAAGGACCCATCCCAAGGACACACAGCAGGAGCAGCAGCAGCAGCAGCTGAGGCTCGCCTAGGCAGTGATGGTGCCCAGGGTCAGTGTCATGCAGCGATGGGAGCAGTCTCTCTTGCACTTTTCAGCTGCTGACCTTGGAGCACACTAATTTTTATCCATTTAAATTAAGTGAGGCACTGTGTCTTTTCTGTGTAAAGGAGGTGATTTGGGAATTGGACATACCTAAGATCACATTTCACCTCCTCCACTTCTAAGGCTGTGGTCTTGGAAAAATTGTGGCCTTTTTAAGTCTTGAAGTCTCAATTTCTTTAAGTGCCTCCCTTCAAAAGTCATTGAAATCTCTTGTGAAGATGCTAGGAAATAAAGGGTAACTGGAACATGAGAGGTAGAGCCTGAAGGTAGGTATTACTATTGTTCTTGTTACTGCTGTTTCGTTTACCAAGAGTGACTGTGACTTTGCAAGAAACACATTTAAGGACAGTCTTTACATAACTTTCTTCTTTACTATTTATTTTTAACGTTTTAATTTTAGAGGTCAAAGATTTCCTTAAGAGTCATGTGATCGGCCGGGCGCGGTGGCTCACGCCTATAATCCCAGCACTTTGGGAGGCCGAGGCAGGTGGATCACGAGGTCAAGAGATCGAGACCATCCTAGTCGACATGGTGAAACCCCGTCTCTTCTAAAAATACAAAAATTAGCTGGGCATGGTGGCACGTGCCTGTAATCCCAGCTACTTGGGAGGCTGAGAGAGGAGAATTGCTTAAACCCAGGAGGCGGAGGTTGCGGTGAGCCGAGATTGTGCCACTGTACTCCAGCCTAGGTAACAAGAGTGAAACTCCGTCTCAAAAAAAAAAAAAAAAAGAAATGAAAAGAGTCATGTGGTCTTTCTTTCCTGTCTTGGATAGAGTGGAAAAAAAAAAAAAGGAAACTTCAGAGGTGACTTGAGCATTTTGGGGGTCCTAGTGATGCGATATGTCATATTGGCTGTTTTCTTCTATGGCTGACTGTCCTAATGCCTCATGAGCTCATAGGGCATCAATCTCATTTTGCTCAAGTTGTCTTCTAACATGTGAACCAGATTCTTCTCAAATAAAGAAGATTCTCAAAGTTAGAAAAGTTGAACTTGTGGCCCACTGTTCTGGCACCTCTCATTGAGAGATATTTCAAACAAGAGTCAACACAGACAATCTGAACTGGTGCCATTTCATTCCAGTGCTTTCAAATCTATTCTAATCAAATCTTGCAAAATGATGCCCCATAAAATGTGTCTTAATTACTTATGTCCTGTGAACCACACAACTGAAAATAAAGTGATGTTGTTTCCATGAGTGTTTCATTGGTAATAGACTATAGTCAACATGCCTCAATTTCGGTATTCAAGAATACTGTGTGAGTAAGTTTTCTTTGACTGCTGTGTCTCAAAAGTTAGGCTTAGAAGAACCTAATTGAAAAACCCCAATGGGCTGAATGCATCATGCCAAAGACTTCTGTAAGATTCAGCAAAGGGCTTCAAGGCCAACGTCAAAATCATCAAAAGTTACATTTAACAGGATGCATTCTGCATTTGTGCACTCTAAGTTAAAAATTAATTGACCATAATTCACACTGATGAATTAAAATTCATGTGACTAGCCATGAAAACACAAATATGACTGGGAAATACATGATACTCATTTTAAATACAAAATAGATTGGTTAATGGAATTGTAGTTTCTAATTTGGAGATGGCATGGAGTTTGAAAAAAACAAAAATAAATTTAAAACGTGGTAGATCATGGAGATATTTGTCAATTCAAAAATGGACATATTTCACTGGAATATATGTATGAAATCATTGGTTGAGGGTGAGGGATGGAGGAGTACACTTGCATTTGAGTGCCTGTCTGGCCTCTTTTTAAGTATGCTGTATTCCTCTTCAAGCATTTATGAGATCCACCAGGAAACAAAGAAATATAATTCTAGTTAGCTTATTTACTTTTTGACAGCCTTAAGAACTTTATTTGAAATTTCCATCATAGAACACCCATTATTTGATTAGAAATGCATTAGCTGAGCAAACATTTCTGTAAAAATAAATATAAATCTGATTATATTGGTGGGTTTAAAAAAGCACTCAAATTCTTAGACTAAAACCTAATGTTTGGTTTGCTTTTTGTTTCTTTTTCTAGTATCAGTCCCCTAAGAACACTTGACTTGTATCTAAGATTTGTTTTGAGGGAGAAATTTCAATTCAATTCAGAAACCTCATAAATACCTCAGTGGAACACGATATTTAATATTATCCACAGAATTTTATTTTTCCTTTATATAGAAAAATAAATTTGTTTTCCTACTACCTGAAGGATATACTCTAGACATTTTTTAAAGGCAATGATGGATTTATACTGACTCAGAAGAACTTGATCATTTATATTTTTATCCTTAAAATTTTATGTTTTTTCCAGAATGTTCATCAGTATATTAATTACTGATAGAACAAATAATAAAACACAGATATTTCCCTAAAGAATCTGAAAGCCTAGAGGACAGGAAAAAATGTTGAAACAAAAGAAAAATGGAGAGAAAAACTTTTAAGATTTGTTGTGATAGATATAAAATTCTATGGGAGCACAAAGGGAAAACAATGATTACCCTTGTCTGAGTGTAGAGATAGAAAGTGTTTCTTAATGTGAGTTTTGAATGATGAGTAAAAATTTACCAGAACTTTAGCTAGAAGAAAATCAGATGACAGAATATCATGAATAGCATGCATTTCAGAGAATTAAGCAGTTCATTTTTGAGGTTTAAGAAGAAAATTAAAGTCACAGGATAAAGTTACAAGATCATGTTAAGAAACTTTAACATAACATTTTGGGCATTTGGGGTTACATTAAAGGATGTTAAATCCATTAGAATGGAGTAGACCACAGAGAAAAACTCAAAGAAGAGTTAAGGATAGGAGATTTTACTTCTGTAGGAAAGAAGTTATGAAGTCTTGAATCAAAGCAATGGCCCTGAATTAAGAAACAGAAAGAGATTAGAATGGTAGTTTAGACAATGCATTGAATTAAATTTGTTGATCAGATAATATATAGGCAATGTTATCAAATATTAAATTCAGGATTTCTAAATATTCTGACTGGTTAATTGTGTAAAGGAATGGCAAAGTTCTGAAATAATAAATACTGGCAGTTAGCTTTAAATGAAGGAATCTTCCTTAAAATACCTCTTCATTGAAGAGCTTTTCTGAATGGTTAATTCAGTTATGAGGAAAAAGGAAATAACATGAAAACTTTTTTAACATGAAAAAGATGAAAATAATATTGTTTCCTAAAAGGAAAAATAGTATTGCACAAAGTCAATCAGAAAAGTCAGTCAAGAGAACTTACAGTTTATCACGACAGTTAAAAGCAGTCTTTTCCTAACATTCACTAAAATATATCAAAATATAATGTCCTGTTAAAAGAAAAGGTTTATATACTCCCAGGTATATATAAATCAAAAAGTAGCAAAAACTCAATAGAGAAAATGCAGCAAAAATTCATATGCCTATGTATACGCGGTGCTTCTATTATTCCTATAATTAATGAAGAGAGCCAGAGAAGTGAAAAACTTCTTGGGAAAAATTGATACAGATTGCCTTAAGTAGGCAGAATAAAGGCCTTTAAGTCAGTACCACTGTCTTTATGCAATCCCTAAATGCAGAGGTTGCATTGACAAGAAAAACATATGGCCATGACATCTACCTTCTGGGTTTGCCAGACATGGAATTTTATCTACCAGCCAGTTCCTGGGTTTCTCTCCATTTATAAACCTTCCAAGGCAATACTTGCCATGAAAATGGCAGGATGTAGAGGCACATAAGAGCTGTACAGATCTTTATATCATGAGTTCCGTAGGGAAAAGGTATAAATAAGTGCAAAAACAGATAAAACACCAAATAGAGTGTGTACTAGAGGCTTGTCCAATCTACCTAAAGCCTGCCATACTGTAAATCCCCATTCCAGAAGGGTTGCTGTCTACAATTTCCTGCTAAAAAAAAGTGGCCCCAGAAGACACTGAGAACATGGATGTCATGACTTCATCCCTGCGTTTCTGTATCAGTGGACTATGAATGTTCATCAATACAAAAGCAGCAATGTTAGCCGCTGCTGAGAAACCTGGGAAATAGACTTGTGTAAAAGTACTGTCTAGAAAGAGAGAATAAAGATCATCTGGATCCATCACATTTTTATTTCCAGAAATTGGAACTCTGAATCTCAGAGGCTATCTATATTTAACTGGTAGAAGAAGTGAGAAGATATAAAGAATTGAAGATGGAGGATGATGGTTTAGTCATATAAATGGTGATTCATTGAAAACAAATAGCAATGAAATATGTTTGTGGGGTTTAGACAAGATAGCCTGATTCAAACAACATTCTTTACTATCTCACAGTTTTTGTGGGTCAAGAGCCTGGCACTGTTTGCTAGTTCTCTCTGCCTCAGAGGCTCATGTGAGAATTGCAATCAAGGTGTCAAATGGAGTTGCAACCTCATTTCAGTGTTGGACTGGGGAAGGATTTACTTCCAAGATCACATCCGTCTTGGCATAGTTCTCTTTCTTGCAGGCTGTCGGACCAAGGTCTCTAGTTTCCTGTTGCCTACTGGCTAGAAGTCAACCTCTTTTAGCCACAGTTGTTAGTCTCAGTTTCTTGTCACATGGGCCTTTCCAACAGGGCAGCTTTCTTCATCAAAATCAGAAAGCGAGAGTGACTGATGGTATCATTTTATCTAACAGAATCCTATTCTATTGGCAAGAGGCAAGTCACAGAATCCACCAAAGTCAAGTGGAGAGAATTATATTCTGGTTTGATTATCAGGGAGCAAGGATAATTGAAGGCCATCTTTCACTGTATCCTCCATAAACACAATTAACCATCTGATCTAATTGACATCAGAATACTGCTTCCAATGACAACAGAGTGCACATGGAACATCTACCAAAATTGACCACATGCTGGATCATAAAGCAAACCTCAACACATTTCAAAGGTTTTAAGATATTCGAAGTATATTCTTTGACCACAGTGAAATTAAGTTAGAAATCAATAATAAGAAGAAAACTAAAAAATCCCCCCAACAGCTTGGAAATTAAGCAAAGCACTTTTCAGTAATGCATGATTTTTTAAAAAAGACATTAGAAAAAACTTTGATTAAATGTCAAAAATAACCCCATAAAATATCAAACCTTCAGGAATGCAGCTAAGAATGCTTAGAAGAAAATTTATAGCCTTACATTTCTATCTTAAAAACGAATGGTTAAAACTCAATTATCCAATTTTCCCTTTCAAGCAGAAAGACAGAGAAAGAACACATATCAAGCTTTCAGTTGGGAGACAATAAAATAATGAAATTTAAAATAAATGTTAATTAGAGACAGTCCAGACAAGTGATCACCCTCATTAGTCATCAGAAGAATACAACACACATACACACACAAAATAAGGGACCCCTACAGAGAAGAGTTAACATTAAAATTACAGATACAATGTTGATAATGGAAGTTTAAAATTTTACAATCACAATTTATCATTTGTTCATAGTATTTGCTAAAATTGACCACAAGCGTACTCTTTGACCCAGCACTTCCACTCTGAAATATATAGTGAGCAGAGATGTGTGCATGTTGTCTCTAAAAGATGCAGGCATGTTCTAGAAGCATTCTTAAAGTAGTTAAAAACTGCAAAAGCCTAAACGGCTTTTAAGAGTTGATGAATTGGTAAATTATATTATATTAACACATACAGTATTGAGGATAAATAAGCTAATTATATATAATATAATTAATATTAAATAACATGGATGAATCTTATAAATAGAATTTGGACAAAAGAAGCCAAACACACACAAAAAAAGTACAAATTATTTATTTAACTTTTAGAAATCATATAATTTTATATCTAATAAACATAATAAATATTATAAATAAACATATAACTATTAAACCCAGGTGTAGTCAATGTGTGTTGGTGCCTTTACCTTTGGAGAGGAACTGACAGTGACTGGAAGTGTCATTTGGGGAAGTATCTATGCAGCACTATTTCTTACTCTGAATGGTATCTACAAAGGTTAACTTTACTCACTTAATGAAAATTCATTGATCTGTATACACGTAATGTTTCAAATTCTTTACGCAAAATTTTAATTAAAAATATATTTAAACTATTGAAATGCCTAAAAGCTCTTAATAAAAATCCTAATGGTGAAAATATTACTAATGGAAACAGAACTTTGTAAAATATTCACAACTCAAACACATGATATATTTTATATTTTTAATTATCGTAGAACTATCTTATTATAGAAATATCAATGAGACAAAGATGGCCGAATAGGAACAGCTCCGGAGTTCAGTTTCCAGCAAGAACAATGCAGACGGTGAGTGCCCACTGCATTTCCAAACAAATTTTCACTGCCCACGGACCATGAGATTACCAGGTTGAAAAGCGCCACGAATTTTCAGCATGGCGGTTTCAGCTGGTGCTGGGTTGGCGCACAGAAACTCACACAAATCCCAGCGGCCATTTCAACTGGCACCTGGAATGCCTGGGAGACAGAGCCGCCCATTAAACTGAAAGGGAAGGGGCAGAGACAGGAAGCCAGGTGACCTGGCTCAGCGGGTACCACCCCCACAAAACAAGCAATCTGAAACGCTCTGGATTGAGAGTTTCGCAGCAAGTGCAGCTGGACCCAGGAAGGTCCAGCTCAGTGGGGGAAAGGGTGACCACCATTACCGAGGCATTACCAGCTGATAAATAAGTCTGTTTATTGGGAGAACACTAATAGATGCAAATGAGTTATAAATACATTTTACAAATGAGTTATAAATACATAAATGGCATGGTCTTCTGCCATAGCCCAGCATAGAGAAATGGGAAGAATTGCTATATATAACATGTATATATGCGATTACAATACAAGCCTTTATATATTGAGTGTGATATGATTATCATAGATAATTAGTGATTAGTTCTATAGTAAATGAGAAGAAGTAGTTGCTAAGAACAGGGCTATCATATAATTAATTGAGAGTAAAAATTTGGACACTGAGAGGAGTGAGGAATGTTAATTCTAGGTCAAGAAAACAACTAGAGAAGTGCAAGCCTGGGAACAGGAAATCTTATCCCAAGGCGATTATAACCTATTGGCATGCTCTAAAGAGAGTTCTTCTCTGAAAGGAGCAGCAGGGCTGACAGAGGGGAGGTCAGGCAAGACCGAATGACTGGGGCCTTGAATCCAGAAGCTGTGTCTGGGCATGTGGAAATGAGAAGTCTCCAACGTTTATAAACTGAAATTGACTTAATGCAAGACTGCAGGGCTTTTTAACTAGGGGGCAAGTGAGAACTCATGGATTAGTGTAACCGGTGGATTCCTGCATTCTGTCCTCATAACTGCCCTGTGCAAACTTTCACTAGGGCCTTGATGAAGGGGTAGAGGTCTAGCTGCTGTACCAAAACCTAAAAGGGTTTTCCCTGTATTTTTTTGGTGATAAACTCTCATGTGACCTGAACTCATGAGTGTAAACCCTGAATGAACGAATGTGAGTCTCTTTCTTGTCTTTATTGATACAGCTTACTATGAAGATCCTAATTTTTGCTGAACAAACACTAATGAATCAGCTTATAGGGTGCTACCCTAGACATCACTGGAGTGTTGACAATGCAGGTTGTTCTACCATAGTGTATGTTTCTTTATAAACTGACTCATATTCCACTGAAAATGGGAGCATGATGCTAGCGTTGTAACATAGAAGTCCTTTTGGCTTTATTCTTTCCTAGCATGTTAATATTTTGAATCAGTCAGGGAAACTTTTCTCACAATTAAAGATAAGACCCTATAAATGTATAATTTAAATAAAACAAGCTGAATGCCCAGAAAAGTGTGAGTACTAGTAGTAACTGGAATCGTGGCATCTAGAACCACTACGTTTCTAGAACCACTGGGTTTAGTTATCAGGAAAAGCTGCAAGTGTAAACAAAAATTCTGCAAAGATAACTCCTCCCCGTATATTAGACAGCAGATAAATGAAGGCTACACCTTCAATCAAAGTATAGTTGTTTTTTTTAATGGTCACTGTTAAAAGTAAACATCCTTCGTTACTTCCATCCCTACAAAGCAAGAGCTCTACGATTTCATGTCGTAAAGGATTGACTAATTGGGGCACCGTGTACAAATGTCAGTAAAGATTAGCTATGCCACATTTTTATTAAAATTGCTTTTTTGTTGTTTTCGTTGTTAATATTTTGATTACAAAATTCCAAGGGATTTGGGGGGTCTGCCACAAACCTATTTTCCCCACAGGCCTTATTAAGTTTAGTGTACCAGATTGCAGAACACAAGGTGTTACAGTAACACACATATGGAATCATAGCAGGATCATCTTTATATAGTATATATACCATATTCTCTTTCTAAAATCTGGAAAAAATATATGAATTTTAAAATTGTCTTGCTCCTAGGATGTCTTATTAAAATTGTGCACATGCAAAAGGCTTATATACAAAATTTCCACATGCCTTGAAGGAGGGTAGAGCAGTGAATTCGTTTGCGTATAAAATTGGGCTCTGACAACTTCCCTGCGGGCTTGAGCAATGAACTAGATCCAACAAGATGAAGTTCAACAGTAAGTGCACATAGTATTTTCTTTATTTGAGTAAGATGGGTCAACTGATGAGTAGGTATTTAGTAATATATATGTTTTAAATATTTTGCAAAGTTATCGTTGAGAATTTATAAGGACAGGCATAAAAACATAACTATCAGGATGAATCACCGGAACACACTTTATTATAGTGACAAATTAGAAGTTGTATATAGAAAACAATTGGGAATTTGGTAAATAATTATGATACCACCATAAAATGGAATGCCCAGTAGCCATTAAAAATATTATAGAAGAACACTTATTGACATGAAGAGGCGTTAGTACATATTGATAGGTGAACAGCATAGATGGTAAAGTAACCTAAAGTATTGACTTCATTTTTGTAAAACAATAATAAAAAGATCTGCAGAGATATAAGCTAAAGTAACTGCTCATCCCTGGGAAAAAAGTATATGGTGTTTATTTTGTACTTTGTTTACCTGAGTTTCCCACTTTTTCTATAAATTACATAATTTGTTTCTGTAATAAGAAAATGTTAATCTACTACAATCCTTCATTTTGATGAAAACAAATCCATTTTTTAAAATCTTAGATTTTATAAGAAGCAGAAGTGATTTCCTAGTTGCCACAGAGCCAATGATTTTGTTCCCTGAGGAAGCTGGTAAGAACCCTCCTTATCACAGTTTATGGCACATTTAGGGAAGAAAGATGCTTCCTACGGCTCAAGAGGCCTCAGTTCAGCTCCTGTGTCCGGAGCCAAGGCAGTCCATCTCCAGCCCAGTCCGTCCTCTTCTTGCTGAGTCACCAGCTTCATCTTCTTCAGAGCCATGTCCGCTGTGTAGAAGGACTCATCTTTAGTCAGCACTATTAGAATCTACAAGCTGAAAGATTATGGGTGACTTCATAAGTCTCTTTAAACCCTTTGATTTCAGGTAGTATTTTTTGGTTGTGTTATCATTTATGCTCAAAGATTTGGCAGTGGCTTCAGATATAGTAATACTTATATAAATAATGATTCTTTAAAATTTTAATTTCCCTAGGGAACACTCCTCAAACTTCCATTATTATATACTTGTTAAATACAAGTATTTTTAACCAGTGATGTCATTATGACATATGCAAATATCATAGGAGTTTGGGGGTACAAATTCATACTGGCAATTTAATTTTATATCATATTTTGAGGTTAAACACAACTGAGATCATGGATGAATGTAAATAAATGTGTGAAATAAACGTAAGTGGTGTGTGAGAGGCTCCTTCCAGCTCTACTTACCACTCTTCTCAGTCTGCCAGTGGGTCTCACTATTCTCAAGTTTAGACCAGTGCTTGACAAATGTTAGCAAGCTTCAGCGACACCTCAAGAGCTTGTTAAAATGCAGATTTCTGGGCTCCACTGCCAAAGCATGCCAATTTAGTAGTCACAGGGTGGAATCTGAGAATTTGCATTCTTAACAGTTTCCCAGGTGAGGCTGAAACTGTTGTACTGCACGTAGCAAAGGTCTACGTGTAGACTCCAGATGTCTCCCACGCATTGTCTCATTCTATTGTAGTTCTTCCTTTTTCTGCTTCAAAGGAACCTTTCTCCATTAATGTAATAATGATGATAATTAGCGTAAATATGTTCATGAGTGACCCCTGCCAGGTACTATATGGATATCTCATAAGAATCTTCTTGAGATGCTTTAATTCAAAGAAATCAAATTAATGGTGAAAGTTTTCTATCAGAGAGAATGTTTATTTGGGCACAGAGGACTTTCAGCATCTCTCACAGCATCCATTACTAGATGTAAGTGGTCCAGTGTGTGAACAATAGTTATGTCATTTTAAAACACTGATGAAGATGAAGTCATATCTACAGGTAAATCAGAGCAGTTTAAAAAATTTTTGCATACACACACATATATATGTATGTATATATCTATATATATCTATATATATATATAAAACCAACTGCAAATAAGATTGCTCTTTTCCACAACTTCATGCATCAGGATATGTAACAGATGTCAAGTGAAGTGACAGGGTTTAGGATGATGTTCGTGAATTAAAGGGCAGATGTCAGTTTCAAGTGACGTGTTTTCTATAATATACTGTCTGTCTTTGTTTATCTTTCAGATGCAATCTATAAAGCAACTGTTCATCTCTTTAGTCTTGGGTAGGGCGTAGAAATGCAAGCCCAATCTCAAATTTAGTTTGTCATTTGCCTTCTTGAAAGATGTGATTTATGTTTATAATAAAGTATTTGAAATGTCGTTTAATAGGAAAACGAATGGCCGTAGGATTCCTGTGAGAAAAACAAGAGTGAGAGAGAAAAGAGAAAAAGCGGTTTGGAACTTTGAATCAGACGTTTTTATCTCACTGCACTTTAAGTTACATATTTTTATTCTAATTGTAAAAATTATCTCTCTTGATACATCTTTTCCATTTTTTTTTTCAAAAAGAATTCATCAGCTGGGTTAATGATGACACAAAATTTTAATATATGCATTAAACATTTAAGTTTTAATATGTCAACATGTCATAAGATGTGAGTAATAACGATGTTTTATATATGAAGTGAAAACATATTTTATGTTAGAAATAGTTATACTGCTTGAAAAGTGACTTATATCCATAACAATTTCATTTAAATATTGCTTTTGCTCCCCATCTATCTTAGATGCAATTTTATAGTCCTTTTAAAAAATTCATTTCAGTGTGACCTCTTTGAGACTGCAACTTAGTGCCTCTAGCCTACATATCCAATTGTACTTGTATTTGCTCCTATTCAATTACCTTTTAACATACAGAGAGTAGCTAGCACCCAGGTCTGCACCTCATTCCCATTCTGAAACTCTCCATGAATTACAACTTTGGTTCAGTTGCACTGCAGTAAGAGAGAAGGGCAAAAGGAATCTATCAAGGTACTCAGATGTTAGATCCCACGGGTAGTTTTAAATGTCCTGAGTCTGGGCTCTTACCTGGCCCTAGAATGGACTTCAGAAACTTAATTCTGAAAAACATAGAAATATATTATTAAAGGAAACCTTGAGAGATTTCTATGTTTCTTGCATTGGGGAACAAAGAAAGAGGTGCTTGAATAAGAAAGGAACTATTGTGTCGTAGAATAGGACCACAGGCACTTTCTCTTTTTTAAAGATTTGGTTTTCATAGCTACTCTAAGATTCAATTACTACATCTGTAAAAATTGTGATTTATATCTTCCTCTATGAAAATGCAGTGATAAAATGAGGAAATATACAAATGCAATGTTTGAAAAGATCCCAAATTTTAAAAAAATTCAGGCATTACTATTACCAGGCATCTATTATGAGACAGATTTGGGAGTTGCCACACATGCTTTCTAGAGTTTAGACTTGTGCCTCTAGTGTTTTGATGATAACTCTAAAGCCTTTGGCAGAAAACTTACACTTTGTATACAATAAACCTATCTTAGTAGAGCTGGGTCAATATCTATTTGCTTCAGAGTATAGGAAAGACTATGTGGGTTGTATACATATATCAAAATAGCAAATTTTACCCATAAATATACACAATTATAGTTACTTAATTAAAAATAATATTTAAAGATTTTTTAAAAAATGTCTAACTGCTGTCTGGATATTTTGCCTTCAATGGAAGAAAAATATCTTTAACTGGTATTGTTCATGAAGATTTACACCAAGAGAACTGTACAAGAAAATATCATCTGATCTTTATTAGATTATAAATAACTCAACCAACTACAGAACTCCCTTGACAGATTGCTTTTGGAATTGACTATGAACATGGTAGAAAGTTTCATTTTTATTCTGCCTATTTACATCTATGTGAATAGGATCTTGGGAAAATTAAGTGCATTTTTAAAGACTTTTACAGATATATCTGGACTATCAAAACTCTCCCCAAAAAGCAAAATTTGTTCTTCCTCATCAAAAATCATAATCCCTGTAAAGAAATTGATAAGCTTGATCAGTAATGTTCATTGACAAGAAAGATTATTGTGGTTTTTTTAATGGAATGATTTAAATTATTATAGAGCAGAAAGCTTCCAGCCAAAGAAATAAATTCCTAATTATGGAATGCCAGATTACAAACCATGTGCAGAGAAATTTTTATGATGAACCACTTCCCGATCCCACTAGCAATGGTCTACTTCACCTGCACATAATCCAGTCTATCTAGCTATTTCTTTCTTACATTACTTCTCTATGGCCGTGCCTGCGTTGGGCTGAGTAGTGATTAGATGAAAATTCTATGCCTGGTGTCAAGGCTGGCTTCTCCTGACTCTATCTTTCTTACAAATTACTAAATGGAACTCTTTCTCCCCTTATAAATATTTTGCATTTTGATATGGTTTCATCACTAAATGCATCTCAAATAATTTTATGTGAATGACCATGAAGAAGCCTAGTGATTCTTCATACTCCTTCTGCATTCAGTTGTAAACCTGAATGTACTATTTGTTCATAAATGGAAAAGGAAACTATTCCTCAAATGTCTTGTACTGGCTTGGATCCAACTCTTTTCTCTTTCCTAAGGTACTTACACACAGGGTCTTTTTAACTGTGGTAGCAATGTACTTTAAAAAAAAAAAGTATTCAAAGAGTCAAGACTTGAGATTTATTTTTCTTTCAAATTGTTTTGTAATCCCCTGGTTAAAAAATAACCATTGTGTTTTATGAGAATAAAATTGTCATTAAATAGCTCAGGACATCTTTAGAACACAAAATAGCCATTAAAAACAATAATGTACTTTAACAATGTAAGCTCTGATAAATAAAAACATGTGGTTAAGTTTTTCTTAAAATTGCACTCTGATTTCAAAACTAAATGAAAAATAAGTCTGGGAAAAATTCATTTTGAAGTCAACAAACCAAAGTTTAGTTATTAATCCAAGATACTTGTCAAATTCTACAATAATAAAGCTTCCTAAATTATAAATTCTTATACTACATTTTACATATTTAGTAGAGACAGCAATAAGCTAAAGCATGAGTAGCCCCGTCCTCATCTTGCTGCAGAGGTTAGTAGAATAGCCTAAAATAACATCAGTTCTAATGAATGCAAATACAATTAAATTAATTTTATTATTTCAAGCTATAAGCATTTTTAATCATCCCAAATGGAAATTCTCTTCATCTATGATTTGTTAGTACTCTACTTCTTTTCATGCATTGTCCAGTATTTGTTGTTTCGTCACTTGCAATGGCATTTCGCCATTCTATCATCAACTCTTATATGGCAGGGTGCAAATCCTACACATGATGTGCCTGTCACCACACACAGTATGGTGTCAGGCCTATAGTAAAACTATAAAGTCAGGATGTTTAAAAAATTGACCTCTTTAGCAAAAATTTAGGAATATTAATCACAATAAGATAAAGAAGAATATTGAAACAATATTTAAATTTGAGATTTGTCAAAATAACTTTTTTTACTTGAGTTGTTTTGCTTTTGTAAAACTTTATTCTGAATATTATTTATTGAAAAAATCATAATTATAATTCAAATCTTAAAAACCAACATATTCACCAACTTTTGGTCTGGGCTGAATCACTGTCGAAGTTTATGTATGTCTTTGTACTAAATGTTTTGACTCAGACATTAGTTTGGGGTCACCGTCTTCATTTAAAGCCTGAGATAGTTGAGCTCAGTGTATTGGTTTTCTATTTTCCTGAAAGGAGAGAAAGAAAGAGGGCAAGGAGGGGAAAGAGAAAAATTAGGAAAATAAAGAGGAAGAGGGAGGACAGAGGAGAAGAAAAGAAGAAAGGGAGGGATGAAAGGAGGAAAAAAGACAGAAGAGGGAGGTATGACAATTGTCGTTCTGCTCAGAGCTGAAAACTCCTGGGTTTAGGTTCTTTTTAACATAAAAAGATTATATTTATTTGCTAACATTTTTAGTGGTGGCAATTGGAGAGGATGGCAACAGTGTTCTTTGACTGTTGATTTATTTTTTTGTTGTTTTACCAAATAAAATAATAAAACAGTCATCCCAGATATTTTGCTCAGGAGTTTTGTTTTGTCTTTGTTTTTTTTTTTTTAATATCATGCATTCCTAATATAGATGAAAAATAGGTAACATGCAGCAGTTTGATTTTTCAAAAATAAAATGTGCCCTGTAATATTTAACATTCTCCTATTAGTTAAGTAGACATTCTTTAATCTTTCTTGAGCTCCCTGGTACTGGGATCCCATATCTGGCATTGAGCCTGATGCAGGTGGCAACTCATTGCATCCTGTTTCGATTAAATCATTCACTTCAAGCTTTTCTTCTGACAGTAAATTCATATATATTTTTTTTCCTGGGTAGAAATCAAAGAAAGTGTTTGACTCTTTAATTATGAAGACAATTTTTAGAACCACATCAAAATCTTTTCCCATGGGCATTTTCTGACAGCATAATTATTTTTATCTAGAGCTTTTCTTTGCAATAATTTTTACAACATTGCAGTTTTATATAAAGTTATGTTCAGGCTTATCAAAAAATTTTGGCTACAGAATTATCTCTCTTTGTTTAAATCATAAATACTTACTGCCTCTTCCAGAAATTCTCCAACTATGAGTAGATTGGTGTTTCACCCCGAAGTTTCTCTAATTTCACTGGCCCAGCTCCATTGGTGCAGGCCATAAAGACTGGTTATGAGAAGCCTGATTATAAAAAGAGCCTCAATAAATTTAATGGAATCAAAATCATGCAAGATGCATTCTTCAATTCAATAAAATTAAATTGGAAATCAACAAACACAAAATTTGAAAAAATCCACAAAAATTTGAAAATTAAGCAACACACTTATAAATAATCCATGGATCAACAAGACCACAGGGAAAATTAGAAGAAGGTTTTAAGTGAATAAAAGCAAAACCAAAACATATTGAAATTTACAAGATGAAGCCAAAGTAGTACTTAGAGGAAAATTTATAGCATTAAACATTCATATTAGAAGAACAAACCTTTACCTTAGGAAAACAGATAAAGAATAGCAAAGTAAACTCAAAGCATGCAGGATGAATAAAATAATAAAGACTAGATCAAAAACCAATGAGATAGAAAGCAGAAAAACAGCAGAGAAAATTAATCAAATGAAAATTTCGTTCTTTGGGTTCTTTGATAAGATCATTAAAATCGACAACACTTTGCTAGAATCAAAAAGGTAAGACAGAGAATAGACAAATTACCAAAATTAGGAATGAGATGACATTCCTATTGACCTTAAAGAAATTTTAAAGATTGTAAGGAATTAATAGGAACAATTCGATGCCAACAAATTAGACAAATCAGAAGAAACTTAAAAATTCCTAAAAAGACACAAACTACCAAAATTGACTCAAGAAAAAATAAACAACCTGAATTGATACATTACAAGTAAAATATAGAATTAGTAATGAAAATGTCTTCCTACAAAGAAAAATTCAAACCCAATTAACCTGGTAAATTCTATGAATCATTTAAAGAAAAAATGATAATTTATTACAAACTCTTTTGGAGAAATAGAAGAGGAGAGGACAATTACTAAAGTTTATACTATAAGGATAGTATTATTCTGATACTACAGCCAAATAAATGCATTACAAATTATGGACAAATATATTTCATGAATATAGATATAGACACAAAATTTCTCAACAAGAAAATGTTAACAAACAAAATCCAGCAATATATGGAAAGGATTATAAACAATGACCAAGTTAGATTCATACCAGAAATACAGGATTTGGTTTCACATTGAAACACTTATTAATGTCATATGCCCAATTGATGGGATAAAGCTAAAAAAAATCACATGAAAATTTCAATTATCACAGAAAGCTAAACTCAGCACCCACTCACAACAAAAATTTTCACAGATAAGGAATAGAAGGGACTATTACCGATCTGATAAAGGACATCTACAAAAAATCTACAGCTAACATCTGACATAGCTGTCAGATGTTAATGAATGAAAAGAGTTAAATATCTAAGATAAATCCAACCAAAAAAGTGCAAGATAATACAACATTGACAAGAGAAATTAAAGATCTAATTAAAGGAGATCCAGTCATGTTCATGAATTGAAAGATCAAATACTGTTAAGATGTTAAGTTACTGTTAAGTCTTCTGGAATTGAACTTTAGCCTCTCTGCAGTCTTTAATATCCTAATGGGCTTTTTGTAGAAATTGAAAAACTGACCCTAATATTTATGTGGAAATCCAAAGGACGTAGAATAGCAAAAACAATTCTGAAATGGCACAGAGTTGAGGGATTCATATTTTTCATTTCAAAACATAAAAAAAACGTAAAGTATAGACAATAGTAATCAAGACAATACGATATTGGCATAATGATAGACATGTAGTTAAACAGAGCAGAACTGGGAATCTGTAAATAAACCGTCATATTTATGACCCGATAATTTTTAACACAAGTTGCGAAGCAGTTCAATAGGGTACAGGGCAATCTTTGCAACAAACGGTGCTGGTATTGGATATCCACATATAAAAATATATTGTCTAAAAATATCTATTAGAAATTATATAATCTCTATAATAAAAATGTTTTACTACATATATGGCACATAATTTTTAACTAAAATGAGATAAAATCACTTATCTTATAATATAGCTGTAAAAACAGTCTTAAATACCTAAATGTTTCAAATATGAAGCTTATAAATTCTAAAGATAAATTTATTTTTATGTTACAAAAGAGAAATAAATATTTATAAAGTTGAATTTATATTTGCATGAAGCAATTGATTAAGTTACATCATCCTGACTAAAGATTTAAATGTACTTACATAAAATAACATTCAACCTAGTCAGGGCATTTTGCAAATAGATATATTGTTAAACTAAGTAGTTGAGTATTTAGTTCTGTCTTTCATTACTTGTTATTGAACTGGCAACCTCAGTTGCATGTAATTTATAAAATTTGCATGGTGAATGTTAAACAGCTTGATTTCAAGAATTTTAGATTAAATTAAGTGTATTATTTAATACAGGTTGAATTATGAGTAATTTTCTATTACACGAGCTATTATACAATATTATACACTTAAAAGTGAAAACTCAATTTAGAGGCAATAAAGCCATTAACAAGGAAAATAAGGCAAATATTCCTTTTTTAATAATCCTCAGACAAAAGAGAATTTAAGATGTGTAATCTTGAGAGAATATAAACCCAGGGTTTTGGGTAAACTCAACTTGTAGGTTCTTGGTGTCTTCTAGCTACCTGCTGTGTTGGAATGAAAAAGACAAGTACTCCTGAATTAACCTGGGAACTACTAGGCATTAAATGCATGAAAGATGAGAAAACACTACTCATTATTCAAGACATATATTTATGTTAACAAAAATTTTTAAAAAGTCTCTAATTATATTTACACTGCCTTTTCATAGCCTAATATTAATAAAGGATGGAGCATATTTCTAAACCACAATAGTGGTTTGGTATATGTTGAGAAGACTTAGAGAAACTGGAGGTTAAAGAGATATTTTCAACTCTAAAACACCCCCTTGGTACTACAGAAATCTTCTATGTTTGACCCAGGAAATGGGACTAGGATGTAGCCTTGGCCAGCATTATAGGCTGGCCTTAAGATCTAAGGACATTATTAAAGAAAAGCCACATTCAAGAAAAAGATGAGATAAATCACTACAAAAGGCAGAGTCAGTTTCATTCACAATTGGTCCTTCAATGCCATTTCTTACAAGCTGATGCTGGGCCTAACCCCTGCAATTCCTGCTTTACCAGCAAGTCCTGGTAGAACCCTCTGAGAATTTTCATATTCCAGGGTTCTTCTTGAAATATTCCACCACTAGACTGAAGGCAAGTGTAAGTAAGGTGCATGAAGGAGTGTCCCAAATGCCCATGATCCCTCTTTCTGCTATGCTACCTTCTCTCTCTCAGACCTCACTTATGGCCTCATGAAGAGTTCCCTACAATCAACTAAGGAAGGGATAACTCAGGACTGGTTCCAGATGGTTCTGCATGACCTGCAGGCACCCTCTAGACATTTGGTCGTCTGTAGCACATCAGCCTTTTCCTGAGCTATTCTTAAGGACAGTGGTGCAGAAAAATCCTGCCATTGGGCAGAAATTTAAGCAGTGTACCTGGCCATTGTCTCAAAGAAGAAATAAGTCGTAGACTAAGACCAAACTGGGTATAGCCACTGCTGAGTGCCCAATATGCCAACACTACAGACTAACACTAAATCCCCAAGCTGTCACAATTCATTTGGGTGATCAGCCAGATAACTGATGGCAGCTTGATTCACGGATTTCATGCTGGGGCCAATATTTTGTTCTTACTGGAATAGACATTTATCCTGAGTATGGATTTCCCTGACTTGCACACAATGCTTCTACCAAAACTACCTTTGGTAGACTTACAGAATGCCCCATCCAGTATCACTGTGTTTCATCCAGCACTGTTTCTGATGAAGGAACTCATTTCACAGAAAAGTGTGGCAATGGGCGTATGCTAATGAAACTCACTGATTTTATTATTTTCTCCATTATCCTGAAGCAGCTGGCTTGACAGAGTGATGGAATGCTCCTTCAGTTACAGCACTGGCTGAGTGGAAATGCCTTACAGAACTAGGGTAGTGTTCTTCCCGTGGCTGTATATGCTCTAAACCAAGCATCCAATATATGGTGCTATTCATTCTATGGCGGGACTCATGGGTCCAGGAATCCAGAGGTAGAAATATGAGTGGCACCACTCACTACTACTGCTAGGGATTGACTAGCAAAATATCTGCTTCCCATTGCTGTGATCTCAGGCACTGCTGGTCTTAGTTCCAAAGGGAGAAATGCTTCCATTAGGAGACATAACAATAACCCACTGAACTGGAAGTTATGACTGCCAACTGGCCGCTCTGAGCTCTTTATGCCTCTAGGTCAAAGGCAAAGAAAGCAGTTGCAGGACCTGGAGTGACTGATCCTGATTACCAAGGGAAAACCTCACTGCTAAACACTGTTTGGGTAAGGAAGAGTGTCTGGAATGCAGGAGATGGCTTTGGGCATCTCTAAACACTATCATGTCTTGTGATTTCGAGTTAATGGAAAACTAAGCACCCCAATTCAGCCAAGACTTCTCATTGTCCAGACTCATTAGAAAGGAAGGATTGAGTCACTCTATGAAGCAAGAAACCATAACTAGCTGAGTTGCATTCTGAGGGCAAAGTGAATGTGGATTGGGTACAGGAAGAGGTGCTTATAAATACAAATTATGACCACAGAACCAGTTTCAAAATCAAGGATTCCTTTTTTTAAGTTATAAATCTATTTGTATATGTATTAACCGAATATTTTTGTTTTCTTCTCTCACTTATGCCCTTATTACTTAACATAAGATATATATAACTAACTTTATACCACAATATTTAAGCTATAGGAAATCAAAGGAGAGGAGTGAATATTACTTAAAGGCTTTCTATCCTCTCCTGGGGAACAAGCTGGCATGTTTTTGGTTATACACAGAATAGTTATACCATGTTAGACAGAAATACAACTTTGTTATTGTCCTTTGGAGATTAAGCATGGTTTAAGGACATATATATGGATGTTAAGCTGACAAGGGGTGGAGTGTGATGGTCACTTTATGTGTCAGTTTGGCCAGGCTATAATCCTTAGCTATTCAATCTCACATCGAGGTATGTGGTGAAGGTATTTTATAGAGATAATTAAAGTTCATAACCAATTAACTCTAAGTAAGGGAGATACCCTAGATACTCTAGGTGAACCTGATTCTAACAGATGAAAGTTCTTAAGAGAAGTACTGGGGAATCTCAGAAGAAACAAAATTCCATCTCTGGACAGCAACTTCAGCTCATGCCTAAGTGTTCTGGCCTGTCCCTCCTGACAGCTATCCTTCAGATTTCAGAATTGCTTTGCAATTAGGCAAGCCAATATCTTATAATAAATCTCTAATATCTTCTACTGGTTCTGTACTCCTGGTTCTGTACCTCTGGTTGAACTCTGATGGATACAGGCATTTAAAAACCACTGGGCAAATAATATATTAAAGTTTCTATTAGATGTCAACACTAAAACACTGCCATTTTGTCAGATGGTTTTCCAAGGGACAGGCTACTGAATATGGAGCTCTGAGGGAGACAACAGGAGTGACTGGAAATGGGTGCCCACTCTGAATGGGAGTGGTCATCCTATAGGCTCTAGACAACCAAAAAGCCTGCAGGAGGGGAAAGGTGTCTGATGAAGGAAAGGATGCCTAGGCATGACGAAGACCTGTGCACTGAAGGTAGGGAGAGGGGCAAAGACAGAATTTGTGGTTGCACTTACAGCCATCCCTGGATACACGTCCAAAGTAGAATAGGATTCTGTGATTATAAACAAGGAGCCCAGGGACATTTTAGTAAGGCAGTGCTGCAACTGTGACCCTATTTTGTTTGCTTTTTGCTTTCTTGTTTCTTTTTGTTTTCCTCATCTTCATCTTCTCTTTATAGTTACCCTTTATAACTGTTATGGTAGCTACCTTTAAAAAATACTCAATAGGACTGGCAAATAGAGTCTGAGAGTTTTCTATATTTTATCTCATCGAATACTCTCAGTGGTCCTGTGAGATAGGATCCTAAGTTATTCCTACAAGGGTTAGAGAGCATGAACCATTGCCCAAGGTACTTATGTAAACACAAGTATAAATACAATTGCCCAAGGCCCTTGTATATGTCAATTGCCTGAGGACACCTGCCTGGTGTCAGAGTTAGAATACTATCTTAATCCTGTTCTACCTATATGACCTAGTCTCTCAATTATTGTGCTATCCTGCACTTCAAAGAGAAATAATTTCCATAGAGTCAGCACCAATGATCAGATAGAGGATAATTTGCAGATCATAAAGCCACAGTTTAAAAGGAACTTGGAGAGAGGACAGGGCTTTGATTTTGACTTTCTGTTCTGTAGGAAGCCAGGATGTCCATCTGACTTCCATTCTCTCCCCTGATTATTCCTTGCTCCTGAAAAAGATCATGTTGGTACACACACTTCCTTTTCGTCTCATCTAGTGCCACTTTTTAAACTTTGGCCTGTTTATTAGAGCAGATACTTTTCAGCATATAGTTGGCCGTGTGTAACGAGGAAAGGGAGGTAGGAGATGGTTTTTGCACACATGGCAAGTTTTAGATTCACCTTTCTTTAAGGGAATGCTGAAATTAGGAGGAGTACCTTTCCTTATACCACTCCAGAGGACAGTTTTTTTCAAAACTCTCTCTATCTACCTGGAGAGATTATGAATTTGGATATTCAAATTCAAGGTGATTTACATTTTTTAAAAAATCAGAGAAATTCATAGATAATATCATCTTCTGAAAAACCTGAAGAGGATAAAGTACACTAATTCAAGTAGATGATGTGAAGGTCATGATAATATTAAGAAGCAAAAAGAGTATCATTTCTCTCTGCTTAAAATTGTGTTTCTTTTTCCTGTAGTCCCATTCAACCTGTTTTTAAAAATATCTTAGGGAACTCTACTGCATCTTCATTTATTTTAATGTAATTAAATGGGTTTTATCAAAGTAGAAGTTCTGAGATTGTATGTCTCTATTTTCAACTCTTTTCTCCTCTATTATTCATAACTGTGTGTGCCAATTAATTTCTTAAGTTGGGAAAATTAATTTGTTATATTTTGCTATATATTGTTATATTTTTAAAAACTATTTTCCATCCACTAGGGATGGAAATAATGGTTTCCAGATTCATCCATGTCCCTGCAAAGGACATGAACTCATCCTTTTTTTATGTCTGCATAGTATTCCATGGTGTATATGTGCCACATTTTCTTTATCCAGTCTATCATTGATGGGCATTTAGGTTGGTTCCAAGTCTTTGCTATTGTGAACAGTGCCACAGTAAACATATGTGTGTGCATGTTGTGTCTTCATAATAGAATGATTTATAATCCTTTGGGTATATACCCAGTAATGGGATTACTGGGTCAAATGGAATTTCTATTTCTAGATCCTTGAGGAATTACCACACTGTCTTCCACACTGGTTGAATTAATTTACACTCCCACCAACAGTGTAAAACCATCCTATTTCTCCACATCCTCTCCAGCATCTGTTTTCTCCTGATTTTTTAATGATTGCCATTCTAACTGGTGTGAGGTGGTATCTCAATGTGGTTTTGATTTGCATTTCTCTAATGACCAGTGATGATGACCTTTTTATCATATGTTGTTGGCTGCATAAATGTCTTCTTTTGAAAAGTATCTGTTCATATCCCTTGTCCACTTTTTGATGGGGTGTCTTTTTCTCATAAATTTGTTTAAGTTGGGCCAGGCGCGGTGGCTCACGCCTGTAATCCCAGCACATTGGGAGGCCAAGGCGGGTGGATCACGAGGTCAAGAGATCGAGACCATCCTGGTCAACATGGTGAAACCCTGTCTCTACTTAAAATACAAAAAATTAGCTGGGCATGGTGACGCGTGCCTGTAATCCCAGCTACTCAGGAGGCTGAGGCAGGAGAATTGCTTGAACCCAGGAGGTGGAGGTTGCGGTGAGCCGAGATCGCGCCATTGCACTCCAGCCTGGGTAACAAGAGCGAAACTCCGTCTCAAAAAAAAAAAAATTTGTTTAAGTTTTCCGTAGATTCTGGATATTAGCCCTTTGTCAGATGGGTAGATTGCAAACATTTTTTCCCGTTCTGTTGGTTGCAGATTCTTTTTTTTTCAGACCATTAATATTTGCTTAAAATTAGTTAACAATACTAAGAATATGAATGAAGAATAGTAAAATTAGAGTAGGATGCTAATAATGATGATAAAAACAAGGTTTATTTTCCTTTCTGTCCTTTTAATCCTAAAGTTGTCACAAAATATGTAGCTCTTGAAACTAAGATCTTGTTGAATTATTAATACTTCCTTTTCTTATTTAACCAGAGCTTCAGCTTTTTCTCTTTTAATGCTTAGGGATACTCAAACTTCCTTTCTTCAAAAAAATTGTTTCCAATTAATCTCCAATAAAACCACAGGGTTTTGGAAAACAGTTTGTCCATGTTCCTACTCCAATACTTACTGAGTAATATCAGGCAGGTCAATTAACATGTCTCCACTTCGGTTTCCATATCTGCAAGTTGGCAGTTATATTTCCTATTTTAATGGTTGATTGTAATAATAAATTAATATATTTCATGCAAAGTGCTTTTAAGAAAGTATAGGATAGTAAGCACGAGTTAGTTAATAGTTATGTTTAAATAAAGAAAGTTTAATGAAATGTGTGGGTTTTTTCTCAAACTACTTTAAAAGCATTACAGTGGCTGCTAAAGTGATATATCCTCCTTCTTATCCCATTCTTCATAATCAGTCCTATGGGGGAGCATGTGAAATTGAAAACCCATATAGCTTCTGGTCAGACTAACCCTGGTTTCTCTGCTTACCAGTTTTACGATCTTGTATAAAGTGCTATGTCTGTCTGAAACTCAATCGCCTCTTCTATAAAATAAACAAAAAAGAATACTACCTATACCAACCTATATTGCCAGAGGATGGGAAGCTTGTGTGACTTGCATGTGAAAGGTCCAGTGTGGAGGGGACGCATACAGTAGAGTCTGGCACTGCCTTGGTTCACCTGGATATAACCACAGAACAAATTCAAATTATTTTCACTTTGCCTTTACCTAGCATTTCTATCATTGCCACACTCTCATGTATTGTTTTTAAAGTACAGAACTTCGTGTCTTTTAAACTGAAAATTAGTCTGAGAATATAAACTGCTTATTTTCTTATGAGGATACTCAGTCAAAGTTTAGTGTTCATTCCTCTCCCTTGCCCATCCAAAAAATAGTCATTGTTGGTACTGAACATGAACATTATTTTTAAATCAAAGCATTATTTTATAATAAGATAAGAGTTATTTAATAGTTAACCTAGTCATCTATTTTAAACAATTTTTCCTCCTTGATCCAGTTAAAGATGTTAGGTTATTTATTTATCTATTTGTTTATTGAGATTAAGTCTCACTCTGTCACCCAGGTTTGAGTGCAGTGGTATGATCTTGGCTCACTGCAACCTCCACTCCCAGGTTCAAGTGACTCTCCTGCCTCACCCTTCTGAGTAGTTGGGATTACAGGTGCCCACCAGCACACCTGGCTAATTTTTGGATTTTTAAGAGACAGGGTTTTGCAATATTGGCCAGGCTGGTCTTGACCTCAGGTGATCCACCCGCTTCAGTCTCCCAAAGTGCTGGGATTACAGGTGTGAGCCACCGCGCCCAGCCAGATGTTAGGTTATTTTTATACATGCTATTGGAAACACATAAGCTGCCTTCGCAAAAACTCTCAGGCATTCTGTGTTGCCCAGAATGTTTAATTCAAAATTATAATCTTGCCCTTAAAAATTCTAAGGTAGTTCATTCTCTCCATTCTGACAGACCTAGTTTTAAATCCCAGCACAGAAGCAGACTGTGATCCTGAACTTCCCAATGCCCCTTCCCCAGCTGTCTCATCCATAAGAATAGTTCAACCTTTGGATTTGTTTTAAGGGTAATGCAAAGATTTTAACATGGTGAAGGCGCTTAGCACATGTCAAATATTTAATACATGTTTTTGGTTCCGTTTGTTTGTTTCTTATTTATGCTGCCTTTTTTCTTTTCCCTTTTCTTTTTTTCCCCCTTAAACAAGGTTTTTGTTTAATGCTTCTTTTCTCATTGTCCTTTTTCTCTCTCTTTTCTCCTTTTCTTTCTTTCTGCATTTCTTGCCTTCCTTCTATTCTACAAGTCTTTCATTCCTAAACTGTTGCTTCTGTGGCTTTTTTGTCATTTCTTTAATTATTTGCCAACTGCCTTTTATATGCTTCTCAATTGTAATCTTCAACACTGAGCCAAAACGGACTCATCTCTAATTTTGTATATATTGTATTCTGGTGAAGGAGACAGATATTCACCAATTAATCATGTAAACATGTAAAATTGTTACTGTTAACAAGAGCTACAACAGAGAGGTAAAAACCATGCTCTAAGAATATATAATAAGGAAATCTAACCTAGCCAAAGAATCAGCAGAGGCTTCACAGAGCATGGAACACTTAATCTAAGTGCTAAACAATAAGGTGGAGTGAACTTGATGAAGATACAGAATAAGAACATCCCAGAAGAAAGAAGAATGTATTCACAATGAACTTGATGAAGGTACAAGATAAGAACATTCCAGAAGAGAGAACAATGTGTGCACAATGACCATGGCAGGAAGGAGCACATGTAATACAAGGGCTGAAAAGATGAGCCCTCATGGACAGAGCCAGAGGATGAAGACGAACGTGGAGAAAGCATCTAGAAAGAGCATAGCTGGCCACACGGAGGAGCTGACTTTGTCTTGAGGACAATAAGAGGCTGAAAGAGTGACATATATAATTTTTTTGAAGAGTCATACATGTCAAAAACTCTTGTGTTCAGAATGGATTGGAAGTGAGCCAGACAGATTCCTGGGAATGTACTATAGTCATCTTTGAGAAAAATATTAAGAGTATGATCTAGGGTGGTAGACTACAGATCATAAGAACTGTCTAGGAGGGAAAAATTAATGGGATTTGCTTATGTATTTGAGAAAGGTAAGTATCAAAGATGACTCAAGATTTCTGGTGTGGATAGGTTAGGTTTTTTTTTTTTTTTTTTTGAAGAATTATGTGTGTGGGAAGGGTAAAGAGATGTAAATGAGTTCTAAATGGACAATTCCAGTTTTAGAGGGCTTTGAGTTTCTAAAAGAAAATGGCAAGAATATAGTGGAATATATAAGTCTGAAAATCAGAAGATATCTGGGCTGAAGCTATACATTGGTAAATAATCTATATGGTATAATTCAAACTACCAATATGCTTGAAATCAATAAAAAAACAAGAGAATCCCTGGGACCTGTATTTAATGTTCAATGTAGATGAGGCTGATTCTAAAAAGAAGACAAATAATGAGTAGCCAAAAGCTAAAAAGAAAAAACAACTGGAGAAAGTGGAGTCTAAATGCCAATATAAGAGAAACATATTGAAAGGTAATCAAAAATCTTAAATGCAGCTGAGATAACTTGTACAAGAAAATGACTGGAAATATCTCTTGGATTCTATGATCTATTAATAGACGTTATTGTTAACCTTAATGAAAACAATTCAATGGTTTAAAGTGGACAAATCCATATTGGAATAAAGTGAGGAAATACTAATAAAGCTAATTCATTTGAGAAGTTAGGCTATAAAATGGAGAAAATAGAGAGGGAAGTTACTAGAAAGAGAAACGATGTCTAGGGAGTATTTGTTAATGTTGCTGTTTTACAGAGGAGACATGAGTACAGTTAAAAGCCACTGGGAAAGGAGAAGTTCCAGCTGAGAGTGATAGAGATAGAGATTTGGAGTGAGAGCTTGTATATGTAAAAGACAGAAGACCTGCTTGTAATTTAAGGCTGATGAGGGTGAAATCCATAGCGCAAATGCAGAAATTAACCTTAAGTAAGAGAAATGACATTTTCGAATTTTAGCAAGAAGGAAGTAAGTTAATAAAAGTCATGCATAGATAATGGTTATAGATATTTATAAACAATTGCATATAAGTATAATAAATCAAGCCATTATTATTGATGTTTTGTATACAAGGCACTTCAACATTAAATGATTCATCCAACGAACACAAAACTGATGAGAAATCTGAGTTTGGGAATGAAACAAAGTCAAGATAGAAATTTCTCTGCTTCCATGAAGCAGATTAAAATAAGGAAACATTAGAATTCCTCCATATTGACTGATCTTACTTAGTATAACATTACTGTGACAAGGTTTTACAAAAATGGTTTTGAAGAAGTCCAAAGAAGCCTGAGATTTATAACACAGATGTACAAGGAAGAGAGTGTGAATCTGTAATCATCTCTGTTTTCACAAAAGACATGGGGAAAGAGACTCAGGACATTCATGTATTCATAGAAAATCAGGACATAAGTGGGGAAACAGAACAATTTAATTAGCTTGATCTTCTAGGCAGGAGTAGATGGTCTATTTGTGTCGGGTTAATGAACTCTTCCAGGGCACTCAATAGAACCAGGGTGCCCTTAAAGGACTCATTCACCTCACAGGGATGAGCACTTTTTCTATCAGAGAGCCCTTTATTTACCAATCTTTACACTCTGCAGGAGAAGGCCACATGTTTATCAGCTTCCCATAGGTAAAGGAAGTGTTTCTCATGGCTTTATGCCCTGACACACACAACATAAAAACTTCTGGTAGAATTGTTTTTATTCCTACACATAAATAAAATGATACACCATAGTATTGTTTAATTTCATCAGTATAACACAGACATAAAATAATAATAAATGTCTGTACTAGGTGATATCTCTGAAGTACAGCTGGGTATTATTCAGTATTGAGAGTTGTGTGGCCAATGTCAGAGTAGGGTTGGGCCAGTCATTGGTAATTTTTTTTTAAATCTATACAACTGTGGCCTCTTTTCTGGAAATGAACTATAGCAATGCTTGTTTTACAACCCTCTGAGCATTCATATAGATAAAAAGCATTTGTGGGTCTCTACTGTATACTAAGAAAATTAACTCTGGGTTATGATGAAGGAAGACAAAGGAAAGCAAGCACATAAATAAATATCTAATCATGTACATCCATTGTAGTAGCACAAGCAACTGGTTTTATTTGAAGTATCCTCTGCTTTCTAGGTCCAAGCTAAGACAGACAAAAAGAAAACAGAAACTGCAAAACTAAGTTCTTTCCCTTGTTTTCACAACTATCATGGCTCTTCATTTTTATGTGTGTCTAATGAGCACAGGGGTTAGTTTTTCAAGGATGGTTATAGAATGTAGAGCCTTAGAATTTAGAGTCCCCCCTCTGGCAGAAAAGGCCAATATGCTTTTAGCCCCTTATAAAACATTCAGGTATCTTGAGTTTAGGGTTCCCCAGCTGTATGTGTTGGTTTCCCCACACAAACCAACTCTATGTAAAAGATCCACTAAGGCCTTCAATATTACCCTATAGGATTTGGAAGGCAAGAGGCAAGAAGATTCTGCACAGACACGATACCCATGCTGCTTGCTGTGCTGTGAGTCATGAAGTCCTTGTCTCTGAACCAGGAGTCTCACATCTTCTGCCAGCAACCATGAAACTATGGTGGTTAATTTGTTCATGTACAAATAGGATAAGAATCTCAGACACATTGCAGTTCTTCACAATCCTTTCCCATTAATTTGCTTATACTGTTTATGAGTTTCTTTCCTAGAAGCATCTATGTAAATCATTTGGATGTTTTGCCTTTCCTCCTAGAAGAAAAATATGAATGATTTGACAAAACAGGCCTATAGCCAAACCCAAGATGATCTTTCCAAGTGTGAAATTTGTCTTCAAACATATAGCAAGTCTGAGGCCACAACTGGAAAAATTAAGAAATAATTTCTAATTCTTGAAAATTTTGAAATATCAAAACATTAAAACTTTAGATTAAGTTTCTGTATCTTGTTTAATGTTTAACAATTTCCTGAAAGTTTGGAAATTATGTAGGTTTTCTATTTTGTTAGTTTGCCTTAGCATATATAAATAGAGCTATGTCTACGTATTAACAGTAGCCTTGTTTTACCTTACCTTTGTGTTCTTTTGTTGTATGCCATCTAGATCCTAAACCTTAAAGAAGAAACTATGACAATGTCTCTTCTACCACTGTTGACAAGCATTATGTGTTGCCAAAGACTTCAGATCATTAAGTGCAAAACAAAAAATCCCAAATTGACTGCATCTTTTCCCATTGCTCAACAACTGTCAAACAATTGAGAAATTTGTTTTGGATGCAGTACTAACATTCCTTCTTCCATTCCCAGACCCACTCCACTCAGTCTGCAGTTCCTCACTGACCACTGATTGATGTCAACATGAAAACTCTCAGACAGAAGACAAGAAAAATGTCATGGGTTTTCTGGTTCTTCAAGCTTCTGATTAGGACCAGAGCCAGCAATTACACACACTTATCCCTGTTCTTTCCATGAATGCAGAGAAAGAAGGATCTTCCTGGGCAGCAAGAAATACTCTATTCCTCACCCATAATAACTAAGGCTCAGCAGCTTGTAATAAAGACATGGTCCAGGGCACGTCAGGACAAGGAAGAGTGGTAAGTTATTTCTCTGTCTTTCCTCTGTATTCTTTCAAAATTGGGACAAGACCTCAGCTGACAAGGAGGTGGCAGAACACCGGGAACAGCTGGTATATAAGAATCAACACAGTCCCATCAGAGCAAAGCAGTCCCATCAGTCTTTTATTCAACACATGTTAATTGAGTATCTGCAACGTGACTGCACTGTTGTAGAGTCTGTATTGTTGTAGGTTCTGAGAAAAAATCTGGAAAGTAAAGTACACACAGACCTGCCCTCCTTAAATGTATAGTCAAGTGGAGATGGCGGATATTAAGGAACTAACATGTGCTATTGAAGTTTAAAAGAAGGATCTTAACCCAAGGAAAGTGATGGATCACTGTAGATTTTTTTTAGAAGTGGCATATAAACTGAGAACTGAAAGAACAATAGACATTAAACCAGAAAACAGAATGGAAGAAAAATAGATTTATGATGCAAAGACACTAAGGCAAAAGTTTAGTATGACTGGATTATATACACAGAAGATAGTAGTTTATGATAAGACTGAAAAGGAATACAGGGGCTAAAGATAATCTTAGAATTAGTAAGAATTGTTTTTTGAGATAATAAAAGACTATTTTGCTTTGGAAAGATAATAATAATAACATTCACTGTAGTGTATTTATAGATTTAAGAGAGCAAGAGTAGATGTGGGGAAATCAGTTAAGAGACTTGCTTTAGCCAAGAAAACACTTGATGTTGGATTAAATCATGGATAAGACAACAGAGATAACGACAAGTGGATGGATTTTAGAAATATTTAAAAGGTAGAATCAATATATTTTGGTAATTAATGGAACATCGGAGAAAGAAGAAAAGATGGGGTTACATAAGACTCCCACATTTCTGAATAATCAGTTGAGAAGATGATGGTATTATTTGTTGTGTAAAGAACATGAGAAGAGGATCAGGATTGGAAGGACACATGAAGAGTTCTGGTTTTGACACACTGAGAGTGGTGTATGAGCTCTCAATTATATGGGTCTAGAGCTAAGAAAGAAGTCATGTGTTGGAGGTAAAAGTGTGGGTTTTGGCAGCATGTAGGTAGTAAAGATTTGGTGAATGGTTAAGAGCATATTACAGGAAAAGAAAAGAATTTATGTCAGAGTCCAGAGGAAAGCATACATTTAACACAGAAGAATAAATCATGTGAAATAACTGGTAAATGAGATTAGGAAGTGGTCAGAGGGGAAGAAAACCAGAAGGATACAGTGGCATGGAAGCCAATGGAGAGAGAGTTTCAGGAAGAAGAAGGCAGTTAACAGTAGGGAATTATCAACACAGAGATTAAGAAATGTGGATGCAGGACATTCATTTTTTTCAAAGTAAAAACCAGAGAAGAAGTAAAAGCAAAAAAAACAAAACAAAACACACACAAGACCATAACTTGAAAAAGAATACCAGGAAACCATTGAAAGTGAAGACAGATTTAGAAAGTATGATCAAAAGCCAGGGCAGAGAAATCAGAGACGAACTGATCTGAAATCATTGAGAACACACCCCAGGCGAGTGACTCAGAAGTAGTAAAGCTCATCTAAAACATCTACACAAAAGATGAGCAGAGGTCAGGCGCAGTGGCTCACACCTGTAATCCCAGCACTTTGGGAGGCCAAGGTGGGTGGATCACGAGATCAGGAGTTTGAGACCAGCCTGGCCAACATAGTGAAATCTCGCTTCTACTAAAAATACAAAAAAATTAGCTGGGTGTGGTCGTGGGCACCTGTAATCCGAGCTACTCAGGAGGCTGAGGCAGGAGAATCACTTGAACCCCAGAGGTGGAGGTTGCAGTAAGCCAAGACTGTTCCACTGCACTCTAGCCTGGTTGACAGTGCGAGACTCCATCTCAAAAAAAAAAAAAAGAGCAGAAAATTAAAATCCTGAAGAAGTAAAGTCTCTGCAAATCAAATCAATATCAACAAGTTAAAAATATACATTCTGGTGAACTAACAGAGAGTAGAGCCAGGGGAGCCCTCTCAGGAGGGAATCCCAGGCTTCTGAGGCTAACTTAGTTACGGAGACAACTGGCTTAAATATCACATCCACCAACACGATCAGTCCTAACCAAAGGATTTTTGCTGTTGCTGTTATTTTAGTTCTTGTGGAAAAAATTTATTCACCTTTCACTATTACAGATGTTGTTTTTTCTTTGTATTACTTTTTTAGGAGTGCCATGATCAAAATAATCTTGACCTCAGGAGTCAGAAAAGCCGAGTTGCTTCCAACATTGCCAGTTACTTGTTCTCAGCAAATTATTTTGAAAAATCTATGGTTTAATTCATTCATCTATAAAATGAAGCTATTACATACCCAACATGCAGAGCCATGCAAACATTAACACAATCTAGCATAACCCAGCTGTTATTTCTATTATGTTAAAAAAAACTAACAAAACTGCATGTATTTGCTTGAATTTTCTATATTGTGAAAGAAAACAGAAATGTCTACTGTCGATAATATTTCAGATAGCAAATATAGGTATATCATAGAAAGTCTGTTGTTTTCTAGAATCTGAATAAAGAAAATGTATAAGTTGACATAACATAGCTTTTCAGTTTAGGTTAGAGGGTTATGGATTATTCTCTTCACATAAATGCTCTTCAAGCCATAAAAGTGAATAGTTAGGCAACTTAGTTTAATCCTGCGTAGGCAAATCATGAAAGTGTCTGAGTCACCATATCTTGGTATTAGTTTTCTATTGCTGGATGACAAGTTACCACAAACTTAAAGCCTTAAAACAACACATATTTATTATCTTAGCATTTCAGTGAGTCAGGAGTCCAGATTCAAGTTAGGTGGCTCCTCTGCTCGGAGTTTCACAAGACTGAATCAAGGGATCAGTGGGGGCTGTGGTCTCATCTGGAGCTCAGGGGTCTCCTCCAAGCTCACTGGTTATTGACAGAATTCAGTACGACATCTTGCAGGAGAATTCCTCTCTAGTTGTCTAAGAAGGAGTCTTGCGTAATGACGTAACACAAGCATGGGAGTTACCACCTTATTATACTCACAGATCCCACTGAGACATTCAAGGGAAGGTGCTATGTATACCAGGGGTGGGAATCTTGGGAGCCACTTAAGAATTATGCCACCCGCTCTGCTCACCTCCTATCACTGATGGGAATCTATACGATGAGTATACCCTTAAGGTTGTTCACCCTTCTCAAAGTTGTAACAGAGCAGATATGCCCAATAATCCGGGTACATCAACGGCCTTCTCTCCACTGGGGGGAGAAATACATTCAAAACATAAGTAATGAAGGCCAGTTATGAAGGATTATTCCTCCATATAATGAGAAAATGATTCTGTTTCTGTATTCATTTGACCAGGTTTTAGTATAAATCAGAAAAACACGACCGAGAAACTTCAGCTGGGAGACGAGTTCTGTCTCCATGGTGGCCTGTACTTCCTGCCTGGCTGGGAGCGGTCCAGACACCTGTGTGTGAAGGGCATGCTCACTACCGAGAGACCTGCAGTGGGAGTCCAAGCACCAGCTCAGCTTCTTTAGAGTTATGTGACCCAGGCCAGGAAGCCCCATCTTTCCTCTAAAGCAGACATTTCTCATCTATGAGAAGGAAATAGTTATGACTTTCCTACCTCATGGATTATTTGAGGGTGGAATAACATAATGTAGAAGAAAAGGCTCTGCTAATTATAAGGTATTACAAAGCTATAATACAATATTTCAGAGTGGCAGACTGAGCCATATGAAGTGGCCCTTTTGTAGATCAAAATAGTTGAGTATCAGCAATTTCATATGGTTTTGAATAACAGCAGCATTTTTTAAACATCTCTCATTCCCAGGGAATATTGCTGGAGAAGTTAATGTTAGCAAGGGATGGTTTGATAATTCTTGAAAGAGATTTGTCTTTAAAATGTTAGGATTAGAGAAGCAGCTTCTGCTGACCAGGAGGCAGCAGACAAGTCCCAGATGCCATTAAGCAAATCAACGAGGGCCAGGCGTGGTGACTCATGCCTGTAATCCCTTGAAGAGAAAGAATCGCTAGAACCTGGAAGGCAGAGGTTGCAGTGAGCAGAGATTCAGCCACTGCACTACAGCCTGGTTGACAGAGCAAGACTCCATCTCGAAAAACATAAAAAATAAAGGAAAAAAAAAAAAGAAAATCTTTGAAAAGAAATGGTATCTGCCTGAACAGGTTTTTAATGCAAATGGAAATTCCCTTTTATGGAAAAAAAAATGCCACAAAGGACATTTATTAGTAAGGAAGAGAAGTGAGCACTAGGATTTAAGGCAAGATGGAACAGAATAACTCTACTGTTTTGTGCAAATGCAATCAGGTTTACAATCTATAAAGCTGCTAACCTCCAAGTCTTGAAAGGAAAAGATAAACACCAGCTGTCAGTCTTTTGATTGTCTAATAAGAAGGCCTGGACAATGGGAACAGTTTTTTGTATTGGTTTTATCCATGCTTTGTCACTGAAGACAGGCAGTACCTTGCCAGTAAGGAACTTCCTTTCAAAGTTATTTTGATATTGGGGAATGCCTCTGGCCACCAAAGACCCCATGAATACAACCACAAAAGCATCAAAGTTGTCTATGTGCCCCCGCAAAAGTCTCTAATTTGCCCTCTAGATCAGGAAGTCATAAGGACTTTTGTTTTTGTTTTTTTTTGAGACGGAGTTTTGCTCTTGTTTCCCGGGCTGGAGTGCAATGGTGCAATCTCAGCTCACTGTAGCCTCTGCCTCCCGGGTTTAAGTGATTCTCCTGCCTCAGTCTCCCGAGTAGCTGGGATTACAGGCATGCGCCATCATGCCCGGCTAATTTTGTATTTTTGTAGACATGGGATTTCTCCATGTTGGTCAGGCTAGTCTTGAACTTCTGACCTCAGGTGCTCTGCCTGCCTTGGCATTCTAAAGTGCTGGGATTACAGGCGTGAGCCACTGTGCCCGGCCATAAGGATATTTAAGGCTTATTCCACAGGGTATTATATGGAAAAGATTGTTAAGGCTATGGAAGAGAACCCTCAATTGAGAGAATATCATGAATGTCTGGAAGGATTACACCATGAAAGATGGCATCACTGTTATTTAAAAAGCTGTGAAAGCCATTGAGCCAGAAACAATAAATTCCTGCTGGAGAAAACTGTGTCCAGATGTTGTGCATGACGTCACAGGATTTACAACATAGCCAATCAAGGAAATCATGAAAGAGATTGTGGATAAGGCAAAAAAGATGGAGGGTCCAGGATTGCAAGATATGGATCTTGAAGAAATTGAATAGCTAACAGACATCGCTCAAGAGGAATTAACAGAAGATGGCTCGATGGAGGTGAGTGCTTCCGAATCAGTGCCAGGTAATGAGGAGGAAGACATAGGAGAAGCAGTGCCGGGATGCATACTGACATTAGACAATTTGGCAGAAGGGTTCTAATTATTCAGGACTGCGTTTGACTATTTTCACAGCATAAACCCTTCTATGATATGGGTGCTGAAACAAGCAAACGATGGAAGAAGGATGATTGCTACTATATAGAAACATTTTTTAGAGAAATGAAAAAGTAAAAACGTTTGCCAGAAACTACTATGTTTTTATGTTATGTTACAAAAAGTGTGCCTGCTTCTCTTGTTTCCCCTTCCTCCCCTCCCGCCTCCTCCACCTCTTCTGCCTCTGCCACTCCTGAGATACCAAGAACAATCCCTTCTCTCCCTCCTCCTCCTCAGCCTACTCAACGTGAAGACAATGAGGATGAAGACCTTTATGATGATCCTCTTCCACTTAATGAATAGTATGTTTTGGCTTCTTTATGATTTTGTTAATGACATTTTCTTTTCTCTAGCTTACTTTAATAACACAGCATGTAATGCATGTAATATAAAAACATGTTAATCAACTGTTGATGTTTTGGTAAAGCTTCCTGTCAACAATAGACTATCACTTGGTAAGTTTTGGGGGAGTCAAAATTTACATGTGAATTTTTCGACGGCGTAGGGAGTCAAAACTGACCCTACATAAAGTCAACTGTATTGTAGTTTGTTAATTTCAAATATTCATTGACTTCATATCAAATTTTAGGCAAAGAAAGGACACATGTCCCGGGATTGCAGGTGAGGCTCTTAACTGAACTGGAATTAGATGGTGCAATCTACCCAGTGCTCTGCCAGGAACACCTTGCTCCCTGTGACAGATCTTGTTGCTGGGACACAGTGCTGCATTGGGAGGCAAAAGAGGGAGGGCTCCCTAGATCAGTCTGAAGGTTAACAGAATAGACAGCTTGGAAGAGAGCAGGACTCTTGTAGGTGGCTGGCTGGACAGAGCCTATTAGTCCTTCCTCCAACTGGGACTCTGAGGCAGAACCACCGAGAGGTGCTGAAAACACCTTCATTCTTTAGATAGAGTTACACTCTTCTCCACCTGGTCAGGTGGGAGCCCTCAGAAATTGGCTAACTTAGGCATCGGAAACATCGTCTGCAGAATGTCCACCTTGACCTCATCTTGTGACTCACCGAGATCTAAGGCTGGCTGTGCAAAACTGTGCCTAGGGAGAAGCCAACAGAGAGTGAGGAGGACAAACAATACCTCCTTGAGCAGCCAGGTAACCAAGAAGGAAAGAAGACATTGAGACAGCTGAGAAGCCAGAGTCTTGTTCATGATGACAATGCCCCAAACTGGACACAGGATGCGTCTAATGAGAGCTCCACTGCCACCAGCACTGGGTACTAGATGCTGCAGTGACGCCATTTTCTTCCAGGGCACTGGACATTAAACGTCAAAACTAGCATGCCACTGTTGGAAAAATGGAAAAATATGTATCTAAAAATGCCCAAAATTTCTAGTTGGTGGTGATTTCTGCTACTCACACAGGCACAGGAATATGAGAATTGCAACAGAGTCATGCATCACTTAATGACAGAGATACATTCCCAGAAACGTGTCATTAGGCAATCTTGTCACTGTGTCACCGTCAGAGATGATACTTACACACACCTGGATGGTAGAGCCTACTACACGCCTAAGCTCTACGGTGGAGCCATTTCCTTCTAGGCTACAAACCTGTACAGCATGGTACTGTACTGAACACTGCAGGCAATTAGAACACAATTGTTAAGTATATGTGTATCTAAACCTATCTAAATATAGAAAAGGTAGAGTAAAAATACAGTTTTAGAATCTTACGGGATCACTGTCATATATATGGTCTTCAACCAAATGTTGTTAGGTGACACATGACTATAATGGACAATCAAAACTGTGTCCAGTGTCCTCTGGTGAAAGCACTCATAGGCTTCACTATAAAGTATACAATATCCTTAGCATCCAAGCTCATAAACTAGGAATTACTATTTCAAAAGTGTTTTGAGAATTGTAAAGTAGGATTTCAGACCAACCCCAGTGTTGCTCTACCATTTGGGGGGGATTAACTGCACTCAAATGAGGTTCCTCTCTGAGACAGCTGTGGCATGCTTTTCTTAGTTGAGAACAACTTTATAACTCAATTTGGTGTTACATTTCTGATAATTTTTTGTTATTTTTCTTCCTTTGACTGAATCATATTGTTTTAGAAGCATGAATATTTTCCCACTTGTACTTCGATGTCCTGAGTTTAGCTTTTCTTAAAGGATAAGAAGACCTTATAGGAAGGCTTTCTGAGAACAATTTTTCCCTGATCATTTTACTTTTTTTTTTTTTTTTTGTTAGATAGGAATGTTCAGAAATAAAGTTGGAATTCAGATACAGAATCTCTGTCCCCCAGTCTCCTCTATGCTACTTTGTGAGGTGGCAGAGGTGAAGTGCTGGGGGGAGAGAGGGGACACTGGAGGGAAATGGCAAGGCCGGAAGAGGGCGAGGGCCTCACTCGTTCCTGTGTCCTTCTCACTGGCTCCCTGGTGCTCTGTCCTACTGCGCCTTGTCTCTGTGGCCCTCACCCTAGGAACGTTCTTCACCCCAGCATTAGCAGTTCCTTCCTGAAGAAGCAGCTGAGTCCTGTTTGCAAATTTTCCAGCACTTGCAAAATCAGCCCCTTTCATAGAGGTCTGGGTCCCAGCCCACGAATTTGAGTAATTCCTACCTCTTCTCTTTTTCCCCTCATCTTTTAGTATGGAAGCTGCTTTCAGAAATTTTACCTCTACAATATTCCTTTGCTGCAGTGTTCCCTTTTGCAATGATATTATCTGAAGTTATTCTCTTGCCATATTTAACAAATAGTGAAATATATATACACATACATATATATGTACACACATTTTTATTGCTTAAAAAACTATAGGCAGTTTACTCATGGTTTTTTTCCTCCCATTTTTTTTCTTTATTGTGTTCTTATCTTCTTAGTTACCTAAGTAACAACTTGTTATGTTGCTATCACTTCTTACCATTAAATATTCTCTGTTTAAGAAACTGATGTGGCTCTGCTTTCTGATTGGGCATTGCCAGCACAGTCTTCAAATCTGCATTCCACTCATTCCCTCTGATTTACGTTTTTCTCAGTCCTGTTGCTTTCTTATGGTTGTGTATGTGTGTGTGCATCTTTCACAAGTGAATGCAAGTATTTTTGGAATTACAGTGGCCTCAAAAAATAAATGTACACTAATGTTTAGTAAAAATAATGTTTTTGAAAATTTCATCAGGTCTCAAGTATAGAAAGGATAAGTCAATAAAAGGTGTTGTTTGATAGGAATGTACTAGACTTTAGCACTGGCACTTAATATAGATTTTTTAACCTACTTCTCTCCAAAAAATCAGTGAAGTAGGTGTTATGACTGTTGCATCTGTTTTACAGGAAGTAAAGGGATCTTAGTAAAATTCAATAACATTATCAAGGTCACAAGGACAGTAAGAGAAGAACTGGGATTTGAACTTAGTGTAGCTCATGCTCTACAGAATTTTGCCTCACCTGGATTCAGATCTTTATTGGGGGTAATGAGTGTCCCCTTGAGTCCAGTGTGATACTCGTAATTAAAATAAGCAAAGCTCAAGAGATAGTGAAATGCAGAGGGTCACAATTAGATAATTTGCTACACTGCTACACCTGTACTCCTTTGCCACAGTGTTCCCTTTTTACCATGACATTAGATGAAGTTATTCTCTTGTAATATTTAGCAATTACTAATATGTATGTATATATACATATATATATATACATTTTTATTGCTTAAAAATCTATAGGCAGATTATTCATACTGGTTTTTTTTCCTTCTCATTTTTTTCCCTGTGTGTTCTTGTATCTCAGAGAAAGTAACTCTACAAAATGTCCTTAAGCCTGGATAGACTCAGCTCACTCACCAGAATCCAATACAGCGTGACTCAGCCTAGACGTCCTGAACAGTCCCTGGGCTCCAACCCATCATAGACGTCCCCTCTGTCAAAAGCTTCACCTATTGACTTTGAAAGACTAGGACAGGGTCAATAGTGTTCTACAGACTTGGAAGTACGATTGTAACGGCATCGCCTTCCCTGCAAAATATTTACAGTTGCTGCAGAGACAACAAAGGTGTGCCACAAATGTTGACGTGGGTGCAGGAAATTAAAAGCACATGACTAAAAGAAAAATGCAAAAGCCTTTCTTGAAAAGAAAGACAAGCTGTACATACTTTATCAATTTCATCTGAAAGTCTGTTTTGACCTGCTGCTTTATTTAACCCTCTGCTGAGTACTGCATATGGGACATTGCAAACTGATGTCATTTGAGATGTGTTAGGACCATCACCTGGTAATTACTTTCTTGGAAGATATTATTTCACGGTAAATAAACAACGATCTCTAAAGAGTACTTGTTTTTAGAAAGAACTGAGAGAGAGCAGTACAGTACTGAAAAAGTCCGGAAAATGAATACAATGTGTCAAAGTATTAGCTAAAGTATTTTCTCTCTTTCTGGATGAGATGAGTGGGAAAAAGAAGGGTTGTCATTGGCCTTTAGTTTTTTGTTGCTGAGTAAGTGAAAAGAAATGGAAAATGAGATTCTTCCAATTTCAAACTGTTACAATATGGTTACTTACATGCCCTACAGAGAATTCCTGAAGGCACGAACCCAGTCACAAATTGGTACACATCAGCATTTTGCATAAAAGGAAAACATCCATATCTGACTCAAGCAACAATGAAATCAATACAGCAACATTTCCAGAGAAGTCCTGCAGGTTTTTTATGCATTTATAGCTAGTATATCGTGCAAAAAATCTTCTGACTGTTTAATAAATCAACTTTAGATCCACAATTCCTAAACTTCCATGATTTTCTTTATCATCACTCAGAGAGCACCCTGAAGATAGGGAAGTCACATTTGTTTCCCCTACTGTTTCTATCCTTATTAGATGGTTTATCTCTCTGCTGGTTTTTTGATAGGCTTGAATACAGGGGTTAAATTCATGTCTTATAGTAGTTCTACCACACAGCCTCCTCCAAAGCTTGCAGAATATCATGAAAAGAGCATCTGCCAACTCCAGGGCCAAAATGCTGCCCTCAGCTCTCTGCCTTGGCCCAAACTTCTCTGTCAATAGAGTTGTGCTCATCCTCAGAATTGTGTTTGATTTTATTTACCATTGAATGTCTGACTATCTGCTTGAGTTAAGTAATTATTTTAGATACTACAAAAAATGTACCTGAAATTATTTTGCAAATGTGTTTAAAACAATGTTTATGTACCTTCAATAAAATTAGAATATTATTTAAACTTTTGGTGGTGCAGAAATCTACTACTTCAAATATGTTTGTAAAGACCACATGTGATGCTTTTAAGAAAAGTGAAACTTTTATATAAATGTTACTGGCCCATCATAATGAAGATGTTAGCATTAGATAAGAAGAAGGAATTAATATTTTCCTCTTAATAACTGTCTAGTCATGGTCTATAAGCAGAACAAAGAAACCAATCAATCATCACGGTTCTGTTGGTTCAGAACCCTGGCTCTGGTTAGGCCCCCTTGCTCTATGGCATCAAACCTCTATGGTAGTGCCAATCATTTCATGTTTGTATCAAAACATCTCTGTCATTCTGCTTTGTGACCCAGTTTCCTCATCTGTACTTTGGGAATGATATTGGTTGTTTTAAGGGTATATATGCATTAATATTCAAAAATAAGTTTAGATCGATACCTGGCACATGGCAAGTACTCAACATATTTAACCATTACTATTACTAGTGCCTCATTAGGTTGTAAAATTCTTGAAGACACAAACTCTCCTTTCTTTATATTAGGATTTCCTAGATTACTAAACACTTAACAGCCTCTTAACTAGTATTTATTAAATGAGTTGATACTCTGAAACTTGAGAAATGCAAACAAAATCATACAATGGGCAAATAGGCAAGTTTTATATTTAGTTTAGATATCATTAAATCTACATAAATATATCATCTTTTAAAAAAAATAATGGATGTGATGTAACCAAATGGGGCCATAAAGAAACTCTGCCGGTCGCCACAAACCCACCACTTTCAAGGCCCAGATTCATTGTCATGTCTTCCATTAAAATTTCCTTGATCAGTCCTCAGTCATTTTTCCACAAGAAGACTATAGGACTTGGTATGTTCATTTTCCATAGAACGTATGCCATTCTTCCTGATCTTCTACTTACTTGCATATAAGCGTATTTGTTCTTAAAAGTGAAAAACCATGAAGAACTTATATTGGTTTTCACCAAGACTCATGGTCTAATGAATGCATTTGCTAATGGCAGCGTTCACGATAAATGTTTGCTGAATAAATGAATGACTCAGCAAAAGCATGCTCAGCAGTAGGGTGAGTACCTTGACAATATGAAGCAAGAGAAGATATTCTCTCTCTCTGCTATCAACATGTTGTATAGTTTAAGCATGTCCGTGTACATGGAACCAGAGTGAGAACCAGTGGTTGAGAGACTGTGTCTTCTAGGAATTGTAGGAGGTATCCATTACCAAGTCCTGATGAAGCAGAGCCTCAGAGTGCAGGTGGTTAGTCTTGAATCCCAGGAGAGATTTAGGTGAAAGCAGAAACAGTCTTTGAGGAGTGCTAAATTATTGAAGTCTGAATAAATATGGTCTCCTGCAGATCTGAAGAGTTTGTGTGGCTAGAGGGAGAGTTAGGGGCACAGCTGGGGGTTATGGACAGGGGAATTGAGTAGAGATGCATGGTTCCACTGTCACTGACCATACGACCGAAGAGCAACCCCGCACAAAGCAGTGGATCTGTGTTTAGCATTTGTGTTTAGCATCCTCGCTTTCCCATGTCTTGGTGTCCTAGGGCAGGAAGAAGAAAACTTCAAGCTGGTCAGTGGTCCCTTTGGGCCAGCTTTATAATCATGAAAGCAGTACTCTGGCACTTTATGTGAGGAGTGAAGCCATTCTGTTTTCAACTAGTCTTAGTAGGCTTTCAGTTTCAGAGAATGTTTCCTAGAGCCTCATGATGGACAGAAAGGATCAAATCGTGATTTGAACACTTCCAAGGGCTCTAGGCAGCTGTGATTCCTCCAGCAAGATGCATCGTGGTTTGAGTGTTCTCATCTATGACTGAGGACAATGGTACCCACCTCACAGGGCAGTGAGTATCAGAGAAAAATGCATATGACCTGTCACAACAGACATCCAATACTAGGCAGCCACTATTATTATTATTACTATTATTTTTATGTCTTGCTTGTGTGTCTGTGGTTCCTATATATAGCTCAGAAGGAAAAACAATAGGCCTGGAATCTTTGTTTTTCAATTTATAAGTATTTATTGACTGGTTACTATGTGCCAGGCATCTGTGAGGCACTGAGGATATTTCAGTGAACAAGATGGTTTGATCCTTCCTGTCATGGACATTTTATCAATTGATGGTGAATAATTAAGCTAGCAAGCAATTGGTATTGGATAATGAAGTGTGACAATTCAGCGAAGCAAATGTTCAGCATGAACAAAAGCAGGAGGCAGGGAAGATTGGAGTGGCGTCAGCGAGAACTGGCTGAAAATTAGGCAACCGGTAGAGTGGAATTGCTAGGAGCACTTTCCCGAGCTGGGTGAGTGACCGGGAAGGTTACATCTCTGTGCCCATCTGTAAAATGGCATGAGGATAATACCTACCACATAGGATTGCTATGGTGATTGAATGGTAGTAAACGCTTCCTTTGGGAGCTCTTATAAGGATTGAATGAATAAATGTAAGCTTCCGGGATATCCCACTCTGCCTAAAATGCCCTCCCCTTCCACTTCTCCACTTCCACATCTTGCTCTGGTAAAGGTGAATTTGTCTTGAAACATTCAACTTCCCTACCAGTTAGGTATTAGGTGATGATGGTGCCCGAGGAGTAGGTTGTGGAAATTTGGACACCCACACGTGGCTGGCTGCACAGTGAAGGCCCTCACATACTGCGTTAAAGTTAGTAAGAGTTTTGACCAGGCACGGTGGCTCACACCTGTAATCCTAGCACTTTGGGAGGCGGAGGAGGGAGGATCACCTAAGGTTGGGAGTTTGAGACCAGCCTGACCAACAGGCAGAAACCCCGTGTCTACTAAAAATATAAAATTATTGAGCATGGTGGTGCATGCCTGTAATTCCAGCTACTTGGGAGGCTGAGGCAGGAGAATTGCTTGAACCCGGGAGGCGGAGGTTGCAGTGAGCCCAGATCGTGCCACTGCACTCCAGTCTGGGCAACAAGAGCAAAACTCCATCTCAAAAAGAAAAAAAAGTTAGTAAGAGTTTAGTAGGGAAGTTGAATGTTTCAAGACAAATTCACCTTTACCAGAGCAAGATGTGGAAGTGGAGAAGTGGAAGGGGAGGGCATTTTAGGCAGAGTGGGATATCCCGGAAGCTGCCCAAAGTTCAGCACAGCTAGTCAATGCAATCTCATAGAAATCTTGATGCAAGCCACATATGTAATTTGAAATTTTCTAGTAGCCCCATTAAAAAAAGGCAAGAAAAAAGGTAACTTAAATAACATATTTTGCTTAACACAATATATCCAAAATATCATTTCAACATGCCATCAACATAAAAATATTAAAGAGATATATTACATTCTTTTTTCATGCTACGTCTTTGGAATCCGGCACACGTTTTGCACATAGAACACACTTCTGTTGGACTAGCCACACATTTCAGATGCTCAGAGTACTTGTGGCTAATGGCTACCATATTTGACAGTGCAAGTCTAGATGGTCATTTATAGAGTTTCATTCCATCCTGGGAAGTTTTCACTTTATCCTAGGCAGTTGGCAATAGGGGAAGAATGAAGGCGATGGCAACACAGAAGAGAAATGGAATAATTAAATTTGCTTTTTAGAAAGTTCACCTACTGATGCAGCTGTATGGATGATGAACTGGGATGGGTGAAGAAAGCTTGGAAGCTGGCAGACCGCGGGGTGACCATGGCTGTTGCCCATGAGAGGACTTGGAAGCTAAAATAAGGTTGTAGCAATGAGAACGGAGAGGAGAATGGAGTTGAAGAATGGAAAGGAAGCCAAATGTACAGGGTTGGGTGAGAAACTGCACCCGGGGCTGGTGAAGGAGAAGGGAGTGAGAACAAAAGGCACGTTCTGAAGTTTGCACCAAGTACCTGGAAGACGGCTTGAGGCTTGGCCAAGCATTGACAATGAGCTTTGGTTAGACTTATTAACTAAGTTGCATTAACTAGCCAAGCTGAGGTGCCCAGCAGGTTTTTAACTGTATGTTCTAACCATTAAAAGAGTTACTATTTTACGGGATAGCAATTGCTGCTATAGATGAGCACTCATAAAACGTTGTTTGCCATAAAGTAAGTTGAGTTTGATCATCTGTTCAATCAATGTTTTAAACTCTGACTGAGACATTTTTCTCCCTAAGACATACTTCTATCCCATTGGTAAGGTAAGCCCATGGGCACAGAGTCCTTATGTGTCATTATCTGGGTCTTGTGTGGTACAGTGGCATCACCTTTGTGGTCAGAATGCCTAGGTTGTAATTCCAGCTCTTGCCACTTACTATAGAATCTTGAACATTACTCAGCTTCTGTATGCCTCTGTTTCTTCAACTATGAAATGGAGTTAATGATACTATTTAGACTACTGATTGGTAGCAAGCTCAGAGCGATTCCTAGAATGTAGTAACCCCTATGTAAATGTTTGCCATATAAACGTGCTTTAGGCAACTTTACAGAGCATCTCCTCTTTGTAAGTAGGATATCCGGTATCTTCGTCATCTAAAGCATTCAGATCTTACCTGCATATCAAGTGATAAGAAAATTGCTACTCTTTCAAATTCATCTCAGATATTTTCATTAAAGTGACTGCTCAGAGAATGTCATTTTTTAAAGTCAATTTTTATTATGCTTAATTTTTTATTTTTAATTATTATGGAGTAAAGACTATTTCAATAGCAAAGACCCTCTGTAACTGCTAATTTTTTAACTTCTATTTTTAACATTTTAGTAAGGAACAATGACAAAAAATGATTAAAAATAATAGGTAAAAGTGTAATTTCCATTTTTAAAATCTCTTAAATTTATTTTTCTTCTCTTGAATTTAGAATGTTCATTTTTCTCCTTAGTTCTTGGGAGGATAAAAGCATTAATAAGAGAGCACCCAACTGAATTTGGTTTTTGTTCAGTTTTACTGAATACCCATTAAGTTTGACAGAAAATACACCAAGATAATTAAATCAGCAGTTAAAAAAATATAGAAACTATTTCAGGATATTGCTTTCTTAATTCTAGATTATAATTATATTTCGTATGTACCAGGTTCCATAAAAAATAGATTTTGAAAATGCAGAAATATCACACAGGGCAGGTTGGAATGTGGTCGAATCTACTTAGGACATTCGAATCGGAACACAAGGACATAGACACATCCGATGGAGGAGCTGAAACTCTCGAGATGAGTACGCATTCCCCATGCGGGTTGGACAGAGAAAAGGTGTGTGTTCTAGGCACGCAGACGGGGTTTCACCATGTGGGCCAGACAGGTCTCAAACTCCTGACCTCAAGGGATCCGCCCACCTCAGACTCCCAAAGTGCTGGAATTACTGGCGTGAGCCACCGTGCCGGGCCTGAAAAGTCCTATTTCTTAGAAGGAAAGAGGCGAGAGAAACTCTTATTTCCTTGGGAAAACAAGGGAAAGCTTGACACATCTGGAGCTTCTTGACCTCATCTATACAATGAAAGAATGAGCTTGCTGTTTCCTAAGCTTACCTTCAGTCCTAGCATTACATAAGTAAAATATGAAGATATCAGATAAGTCGGGCAGTTGCCAATTTTTATGCTGAAAATCTAGCAGAATTATTATAAATACAAGTTTTCTTAATTTCAGAAGAAGAATCTTTGGTGTTATTTTGGATCTGCTCATTTAGTAACCTAATTTATGAACCTAACCGATTACTAATGATGACTTTAGGGTTTTTGTAGGATTACAATAATAATGTGAATGAAACTCTGCTAGCTCAAGGTCTTAAAGTTTTATATAAACAGTTTTGGCATATCTTATCTATTTTATGTTCTATAATAGACAACATAATCCTTTTATGACAAGAAATAGTTGACGGCTTGAAATATGCATTTGGGAACCTAAATCAGGGGGTTGGCACTAAAAATTAGGTATGTGAAGAATCAAGTGTAATATGAGGTTCTAAATATAGAAATTTGTTCACTAATAAGGTCTAAAGCTTGAAAATTAGGCCAGCGTTGTGCTTTACAAGCTAAATAGCTACACTTAAAACCAAAATTGGGAACTTTGGACCAACATTAAGATGCTGCTGCTGCTTTGAAGTTTAGAAAAATGATATGAATAACTGCAAACGAATGTCACATTGATTTTTATTTGAGTTAATTATCAACTTTTCAACATGCTTTTCTTTTTATATATACAGTATTTTGAGTGAGTAATAGTCTTTGAAAAGTTGTAGAACTTTTTTTCTTAACTTGTAGGTATGGAAGTTTCAGTTTTTATTTAACTATATATGTTGTAATTTTATTAAAAAAATAATTTGGGAGAGTAAATGGTAATATTTCTTAGTAAAATCTTCTTGGTAGAGAATGTAGGAAAAAATCAAATGTATGGAGAGCAACCTATTTGCTCTTGGAAGAGAAGTATTTATGATTTTATTATAAGATATAAATTTTCATGATTGAAAAATATAAGAATAAAATTATTTATATCAAGAATCTTCAACCAATAGAGGATAGGATACTCCAGGCTGTGTACCAGGCTTAAAAACCATGTGATACAGTTATATATGCAACATGAAATTTTTAATCAGAAGTATCTGAATTAAAATATCTAGAAGACATTTGCTAATTTCTAGTTATTTATTTTTAAGTATTTATGTTGTATGTAGAAAATGTGTGCATACATACATAATTAGGTTTGATCTGTACCAACTTACTCTGTATCTTCTGTGAGTTCTTAAAGGCTTAATCCTTGGGCCACATTGTACACCATGGACTTAGGCCCTAGCATTGTTTCACTAAGCTTAACAGGACATTCTCAGAGAGAAAAGTGGGTACTTCCGCCCAGATAAGGGGAATCATAGTTTTCAAGCAACTTAGCAATGGTGTCGTTAGGCGGATGTTAGCTGCTAAATGCCATTGAAGATATACTTTTCATTTGCTCTGAAAAAGTTGCATTGCTTTGAAAGTCCTTCCAGATTTCTTTAAATGAAATCCAGAATACATTAAATTAGAACCATTCCTTAGACGTCTTGATTACATACTGTTTTTTTTAGCAAAATATAAAGATTAAGCCAACTTTGAGACTTGTAAAGAAAGCACGTTTATTTTAAATTATTGTCTAAAGGTTAAAATAACCACCTAAATGCACCCTTGCATATCTACTAGATAGACTGGTTTAGGCACTTATTTTATTTCCAAATTGCGCGTACGTGGTGTATGACCTTAAAGCACCAGCTACCTTGGATTGCTAACAGTCTTCAGGCTGAAACTGAGTGTAATCCGGCAGAGTGCTCTCCGCTTTGGAATTTGCTCTCCATTGAGCAAGCCAAGCCAGAGTGTGGTGACCCTGGAGTATGGGGCAAGGCCCATGTATAGACTCAGATTCTGCCTTGGGGCTGAATTCATGAATGAGTGATAGTTTGGGACAAAGTAGAAGATGATGAAGTCTAATCCATTTTATCAATATGTTCATGATTCTATTTGTGTGCCTGTGCTTTGTTATTTTAGGTGTTAGTTGTTATGACCTGAAGCATGAGCATATTTTGATCACTATGCTCTTTTGCAAGGGCAGACTTGAACAGCACATGCTTCCGTAAAGCAAGAAAAAGTTTCTTTTTAGGTGGCATTTGTTCTTTTCTTTTTGTTGAGTGAGATGGTCTGCTTTTGGGGGCTGCAGGTGTTTAATGTCCATATTTTCCTTTTCTATTACAGTAGATACTTGAAAACCTTCAAAATAAAATTCCATCATAGAATGAAGACTTACCTTTAAAAACCCCTATCCTTCAATTTGCTTTTTAATAACACGGAATGCTGACTTTGGCACCAGTTCTAAGTCAGTCATTTTCATAAAACTAGTAAAAGAATTGTTTCTGAGGCCGACCTTTTTATAAGAGCATGTTAACATACATGTTGGTATGTATTTCCAGATACAACTTTGGATTAATCGAGCTTAAAATTAAATTTGCATTTTCAGGAAATTTTCAAATTTTGATTTTGAAATAGTGTCTGTCTTTAAAAATCTTGATGATTTAACAATATTATTTTCATAGCTTTCCTGAGAGAAAAAGTAGTTACTATGACCCGCATTTCACAGATAATAAGGAAAGAATTTCCATTCTTTTTAAGTCAAATGAGTTAGTGGAGACCACGAAAGCCAACCCCGTTTCTTGCTAGGGTTATAATTCCCAAGCGTGCAGCTTTTAATTCTGACTAAAAACAATGGCCTAAAAATAAATTAGTGCAATACCTAAAATGTTATATGTGAATAAATATTTTGAATATAAATTCCAAGTTCTTTTTACATTGAAAACACAACGCCTAATGGTACATAGTGGAGGAAGAGGATTAAGACATTTTCTCTTATTTGTTTTACTCCTTGGTGGCTTTAAACCAATCCCTTAACAGGATTCAATTTTGACTTTGACAATTAAACTTTCTGTGTAATGAAAGGGCAGTGGTTGTTTTGGAAAAAGATAATAGGTGTTATAAAGGGTGTTACCTTTGGAAGTTTATGAGTCTAAAAGTCAATGTAATAAAACATTGCAGGCTTAAAGGGAGGCTGTGTAAATGTGTTGCTACAGTAGTCAAGTATATAAATGACTTTTCTACTTATATAGACTTTTGCACAGCTCTTATATCATGCAAATATATGTTTGTCAAAGGGAACTTTGAGAATATATCAGGCCTAGGAACTTTTACTTTCATTGTTTAAAACTATGTGTATTAAACAAATGACCTTGATTCAAAAAATTATATTAGCACTGTCAGAATTAGCCTTTGGTGTATTATTTAAACAGTCTATATTTCCATGAAGAATGCATTTGCTACTTGCATAACTTTAAAATTGGAGTCAAAGGAAAACCAAATAATCTCTTCTCCTAATTTACACAAGCAGAAATCCTTACACTGTCACCCTAAATGGCTTTCCCCACCAAGGGCAAGCCTGCTATGTAGAAGAAATGCTACATTATATTTTTAAGAAATTGTTTTAGAAAGAAAGTCATTTTATTTTCTCAATGTCCACAATACGTAACAGGGCATTCTGTTTTAAAACCCAAAAACATCTCAATCAATCTCAAGATCAGTAACCAAAGCTTGTTCAGTCTGTCAAGAGCTAGTGTTACTTTTTGCAATGTGACTGGACAACATTCTTATTCTCACTTACAAAGCGAGATAGAATATTCAGTTCCTTCTGAACTCTCTTTTTCTTTCGTTTCCCTTAAATATAGGAGTAGAGAAGAGGTTGGCAGAAATAAGGGAATGTGTGTACAGATGTCAATTTGGATGTTATTTTAATCGGCTCCGTTAGGATGAATACAATCCATTAGAGATTTGTGTATGTGCATGTGTGAGTGTATGAGATGGTATGACATTTTTTACTTATATCTATTTTATTCTGAAAAAAAACTTGCAAATGTGTAAATCATATTGAACACTGCCCTGTCCTCCTCCTTCCTCTCCCTTCTTTTCCTACACTCATAAATGACCCAATTTATGAGCATGCAAGCTGATATTCCTTTTGGTCTATATTCTTCCTTAGAAAAGAGAGATCACAAATGCATCAGCATAGACAAACTGCTGTAATCAGTAAAGTTGGAAGCTGACACACTTATAGAGTCCTGCTTGCCAAAAATAGGATTTCATTTGTACTGGAATTTTTTTCCCCTGAACCAGTTTTGCCAATGCTTTAGTAAATGACAACTTTGGGAATGCAGGATTGGGGAACACAATATTTCAGTAGGTGGCGCTTCAACACAGCCCACCTGCTCGAGGGCTTACTTGAGTGCTCAACTTTCTAATACCTGTGGTGCATCAAAGAGGCTTGGCCCAGTTTGTTAACATCGCAGCCAGACTGTTGTCCCAGGGAATAACGACGTCAAATGCAGCTGAAACATCTAGGTGGGAAGGACTGTTACTGTATGTTGCTGGTAATTGTTTTCACACAGACACACACACTCACACCTTCATACATACCTACACTAGCTCTACTTCTAAAATTAAAAGCCAGAGAACCGATCTCAAAATGTCAACGATGTTGCAATAATCTCAGCTTCTTATTTGTTTTTTCGTCTGGGTTACTGGTTTATAGTTGCTTATCTGCATGTCTATTTGTTTTCTTTTAAAAAGAATTTTGCAATATTTTTGCACCATTAGTTCTTAGTGAACAAAAAGATTTTCTCTTTCAAATAATATCACTATTTAAATAAATAAAAGAGTACACAGAAATATCAAAAGTTCACTTTTTAAAAATTCAGTAAAGGAAACTATCTGCGGTGATGTTCCCCATGTCTATACATTGACATAAACCAGGATGATTAAGTGGATGTTAAGCCACATGTCATTGACAAACAAGAATAGAGATGCCTGGAGAGAAATGTACTATAAAGGGCTTCACTGCACCAAGAAAGCTCCCTATGGTCCATTGACCTAAGGATATCTGCAAACTTCATCCAAGAGAAGATGAAGAAGGAGACTAGAATATTTTACAATAACTAGTCACTCCTCTTTGAAAAGATGAGAAACTGACAGTATTTTCTTTTCTGATTTGTCGACCAACATTCAGAGGTCTGAATATTACAGGTATTTTAGATTGTTAGGTAATTTGCTAATGTTTTATTGAAATCTTCTAAATATACAATAAATAAATTTTCCATCAAAAATACTGCATATTAGGAAAGTCCACTCTGCTTTTCTTTGCCTTTCAATCTGCCGCTTTTATATAAATTGAATCAGAGTAGTGAGTAAATATAAAATAACTTGCATTTAAAAAATACTCTTTAGTATATATTGATATGAAAATGTTATATATAAAGTAATGGCATGTATAATGAGTATAAAAATAAACTAAATGAATAAAATAAAATAATAAAAATGCAATACATTTTGAGTTCTGATATATTTTTAAAAAGCTTCTAGATAATAAAGCATATAAATATATATATATTTCATAATCAAGGATTTAAATATTGAACACATTTTTTCCTCCTTGAAAAGGCTAACAGAAAAAAAACATCAACTAGCTTTTTTCTTTTGTCTATAATTCTTGATAGAATTACAGATTTAAAAGAAAGAAACACAAATTGAATTTTCAGATTCCTTTCTCTGCAAAGCCACAATACGTATCACTGCTATGATGTAAGTTTTAGCTTTTTTTAAGAAACATATCTTTCCTATATGCATCTATTAGACTTGGATACTTGCTCTCTACTTCTGCATGTTTTAAAGCTTCCCTATGAAGAAGAAGGAAAAGGGACCTCTAAAATTTCACATCTTTGTTATTAGAATATATTGACATCCCTTGCTTCGTTGACTTTTTATTACAGTCCTGAGGTTAAAAAAAAAAAAAAAAAAAAAAAGATTGTCAATGTCAGTTCAGCTCTTTGTTGTGAATCCAAGTGAAGATTTTTGGCATTTTCACTTTGCTTTCAGCTTTGTGGATTTTCTTTTTCACTTTATCTTATTTTCAGTAGAAGTCAGGTTAAAGACAAACTTGAAAGGTTTGGGATTATTATTTTTCCTTTTCCATAGGTTTTGTGCCACAAAATGCCAACATAAAAGATAGTTTTGCATCAGGCCCCCTTGGCCACTGGGTCCTCCGCTGAGGCCCTGGCATCTGTCAGCGAGGAACACTCCAATCTGGGCTCCCTGCTGAGCTGAGATGTGGCTGCCTCCCCCAATAAAGGGCCACACTGCTCCTGAGCCAAAGCACGGGACCATCTGATGCGAGTCTGGCCTAATGAAAGTCCAGCATGGGGCTAAATGAGTTTCTACCACTGCTGGGTGAGGGGCTAATGATGAAACAGCTCCCTGGGCTCACTGCTGCTGTTGGTATCTTTGTCAGGGCATATGGCAGTTGGCTGAATGCCTTACTTGTGCGATTTCCTATCGGATTTATCCTGAGAATGTGTTATGTCTTGCCCCTCTTGTCCCTTCTCCACCTCCCTTTGGCCTCCTCTTCGGCTCTTCTGTACTCTGGGGGTCCCTTGATTTTTGGGCCATAAAGACTCTCTTTTTATTTTGTGAAACTATGATTAAAAAAAAAAAAACTTGGAAGGCAAAATAGAAAAATGGAAGAGAGAATGATATTGACTTGCATCCAGTGGGTGGTTTTATTTCCTTTGGAACATTATAAGCTAAAAGCATAAATTTCACACACCAGAGAAACAATCAGCTTGAAACTTGTTGAATACAGTAATGCTAACTAAAAATTGTCTTTATTACATGATCTTTCTTTCTTTCTTTCTCCCACTTTATAACCCATCACTTATATAATGTATTTTGGAATTTATAAGTAATAAATAAGTGATTTCAAAACTTTTTTTTATTACTGGAATTTTTCAATGGATTTAATTAAATACTATACAGAAAAAAAAAAAACCACTTACTTTGGTTTACTTACTTTGTCCTTAGTGTCCTGAGAGAAGACACATTTTGGAAGATTCTAATTTATGGGTGCATTACGTAGACCAATTTTGTTGTTGTTGTTGTTTTTGGCTATGTTTTGGTTTGATATATGCAGATTTACAGCACAATTTGAACTGCTATGGGGAAATGCCTACAATAAAAATGAAAGCAATCTTCCAAATCCTAGAAACATTTCAAAAATGTATGTTCTACTCTTTTTACATTTATAAGCTCATTAAACTTAAATAAATACTTGGATGCCAATTCTGATATTTTAATATTGCCTGCATAATATTGTATCTGAATTTGGTTTGTTTGATTCTGTGATTTGTTTTAGATACATTCTTATTGTCCTTGTTAATGTAGAAGTGGATTAAAATGTTGATGATAAAAGGACATGATCATGAAAGCTTAATGTGATGACATTTTATCCTTTATACTGGAAAGTCGCACATCTAAGAGCAACAGAGTTATGCAGAAGGTCCTAAAACTTAGATATTTTTATATGTAAAGGTCATGGTTTTGGCTCTTTTCGCTAAGGTGTCTCTTTCTCTCTCTGTCACTGTCATTCAAGTTACGTTTCTGTCAGAATTCTCCAGGACTTAAATACGATGTGAAATTTTCACAGCTGCAAGAAATAGCCTATTCTAATCTAAATATAAGTGATCCTTTCATAAACTTGTTCTGAAGAATTCTAAATGAAATCTCTTAAAAATCACATGTTTCTTATTGAATGAACCCATTTGCGTGGCGAGGTTCCACATGGGCCCCAGGTGGACCCCGTGTCGGCCATGCGGTCAGTGATATGATCTAAATGAGATTGTTTTCTTGTAAATCGCATGCTGCAGAAATACCATCACGTTCCACATGCCGTATGCCCCATTTTAATTTATTCCCATGACAAAAACTCCATTAATATAATTTTGGAACAAAGTGAAAATGATAGGAATTTTCTGTGTCACAGAAAAACTAAGCCTGCTTTCTTCTTAAGGAAATATTGCTTTAAAAATGCAAGAAAATCCAGTTGCTAACTTACAGAATTTCTTCGTAGTGCAAACAGTATTCACAAAGTATTTTCAAATCTGCAGTGTTGAAATAAATTATATTTTCCTTGTATTTTAATATCTTACTGTGTAAGCTGTCTACACCTATTTAAAACCTGTATTTGTTGGCGTTCCCTAATAAATTTATTAAAATACTTTTATATGCTAGTATTTTTGAGGCTTGCCATGAACCAAGGAAAACTACACCTTCATTTGGCAATTCCAATTGTATATGATTAAAAGATTCCCTACTTCCAGGCAAATATGAGATAATATGGAATAATGAAAAGAATTATGTACTAAAAAGTCAAGAAGGCTAATTTTCACAATTTCTGTCACTTCATAGGAATGTGGCCCTTTCTATTAAAAATTATAATAGGCACACATTAGCTGACCCATTGCGTGTCAGATGCTTCCCCCCGCCCCATGATTTTATTTTATTCTCATAGCATCAGTGAGGTTCAGAGAACTTTAGAAACACATCCGGAGTGTCACAGATAGTAAGAGACACAACAGAGCTTCAAAATGTCATCATATCAGACACTGAAATCATCAAAATGTATTCTCATTCCACCTTCGAACTTTTTTACTCTCTCTGAACCACAATTGTGGAATAGGAAAGTTTGGGATCTAAATGAGAAGGTTTTGGCTTTTATATCAGCTATACAATTCTGAGTCTGCTGTAATTGTTAACAACTACCTCCTCAACATAATGCAGTGAGTAGTGCTGTCACTGGATGCCAGAGTAATTCAAGTCATAGGATGGAACTAAGCCATGCAGAGAAAATGTAGCAACGAATCACTAAATCACTAGAAGCTTGGTAGTGTAATCGTTAGTATTGACTACTTGTAGAGTATTTGGAAACTTTTAAGCTACTTATCCTCTTTGAATTAGCCTGTTTAAAAGAAATAAAAAGAAAAAAAAGAAGAGCAAATGAAAGAAAAGGAAGAAAAAGAAAGGAGGAAAGAATCGAAAAATAGAAAACTCCAGTGGTTGTTAACATAGACCTGCTTCTCCTGATTTGACCATATACTTCCAAAATATTGCTTTAACAAAAAAGCTTGCATTCTACAATTACAGAAAAAAAATCAGTAGATTTGAAAGGAGACATGGATTTTCTTTTAGTAAACACATGTTTTTATGTCCGCCTACTAATCAACTAGTTTTTCAAAACGTCTTTGTGGCAAAGCTGCTAAACAAAACAAAACAAAACAAAAAAACAGAGGTTATCTGTATTCATCTTTCCTCTTGCCAAACTACTTCTTGATAATTTATGGAACCATGTCATCGCCCTACTAGACAACTGGAGTGTTTTTAGTGTGTACTGGCTATTAATACGGAGAACTGAAATATGGGTTAATATTCTGTTAAATGGCAGAAAATAAAGTAAGTTCATAAATATCTTCTACCCCTAATTCATAATACAAATACATATATTTAATAAAATATTTATTAAATATTTTAAATAAGTACTTGATAAATATCTGAATAGCTTGGCAAGGTCTTTTATATATAAACCATATAGCTAATATAACACATATTCATGATAATGTAATACATAAAATTATATATGTTAAGAGTTGGGATTAATTTTATTTTTGATGTTTCATTATCTAAAGAGATAATTTTCCCTCAAAATAATTTTGTATTCATCATATTTACTTCTTAAATAAATAAATGGACAAATAAAATATATTTTAAATCTATGTGTAGATTGAAATTCTAAAGAAACAATTTCACGGTTGTTGGTATCCAGTAAATTGTACACACACAAGTTTTTAAGTTTTTAACTTTCCAGCATTATTCCTGCACTTAGGAAGAAAATATTGTTGATTTTGAAACCACAGCTTCAAGAACTTTAGATGTGTTAGCCAAGGAAAGATGTAATTTACTCATCTATCTATCGATCTATCTATCTGTCTATCTATCTACCTACCTAGGCTACGGTTACATTTACTATGTCAACTCTCAATTGGTTCAAGTTCTCCTGCTCATTCCTATGGTGGTGTTTTTTCCTCAAGCAGAACATTTGGAGAAACCCCTAATTTGCAAGAAAAATAAGTTATGTAGTTTGCAGGTCACAAACATTTCTAAATGCAAGAGAATCACTGATGAAACAGAAGATAAAAATATATAGAATTATCTCATAGAAGGGAGGAAAGTGTGAATAATACATTATGCCATGTAAGTGCTGAAGGAACACGAATGTATTTCATAGGAAATGTACAGGGGCTATATAAAATAACATTTTTAGCTGACAGCATAGAGAAATACGTTAATCTAGCAGATGTGAACTTGGAGCAATTTATTTTGGATCGATAACACTAAGCCATATCAATAAAACACATGGAAGTGATTTTAGACTAGCTGTGTGACCTGCTACTCAGATGGCACAAAACTTCTTTACCTGTCCATTGTACCAAGGAAAGAGGGAACATGTAGAGACATGGATGACAGGGCAAGTTTCAAAACCGAAGGCCTTAAAAAGGAGTTTGGAAACACACCGTCATTATTCAGAATTGTATTTAACGATCATACCCTATAACTTTATATTTTGGCTACAAGTGTCTATAGTAACTCCTACAGATGGCATTTTTTCCTATTATTTTTAATTACCTTCTTGAGAAACAAGTTTACTGCTGCCTAGACACATTGGGACAAAGTTATTATTTGGCAGATGTCACATATGAATTACTAGTCATAATTTTTGTTTCTATTAAGAGTCTTTAAGAAAGTTCCAAGTATTTTTCTTGTTTTTGAGAAAATTGTTTTAATTGATTAGGGTACACCAAAATTCACTGGAGTATCTCCTTTTAAACACTTTTTCGAACATAACAGAATCGTTCGTTTTAAAAATTCTATGTATTTTCTTTATGTATGGAACACTATATTTTGCTTTCAGCCAAAAATGTTAAGCCATTCACAAACATTAACAACTTTTTATGCCTCCAAATAGCCATCACATCACTCTAAGACATGGAAATACTACATTTGCTATTTACAAGTGGCGTGATTTTATCATTTATGTTTATTAATTGGTGATATTTCAGGGCATAAAAAATTAAGACTTCATTACATCTCATTTGGAATTTCATCAGGTCTCCTCTTTGTAGTCAAAATATTAGATTCATTCTGGGCATTTGGCTTTATAATCACAAGTAGACTGTTAATGTGTTTTAGTAGTACTCTAAGCACAGCCTATATGAGTAGTAGTGAAATCCTGTTTAAAACCAGGTTAAAATGGCCACATTTCACCTCCACCCATCATGCTCATAACTCCAATATGCTTCCCAGAGGGGTAGTGAATGAATACTCATTAAAAACTATGAACAAAGGGTCTTGTAGTTATACCTGGCAAGATGCAGTTAAAACTACAAAATCTTTAACACAAATCCAGGTCAATTAGCATTTATATAGTGTTGTACAATCATCAGCTTATGTATAAACATCCTTACAAGTTGGGTATTAGAACCCCATTTCACAGTCATTGAAAACTAAGAAAGACATTTTCTCAGCGACACCCAGAAAAGGCAGCATAATCTTGCTTCCTACCCTTTTTGAGGCTAATATTTATTCTACAGCTTGAAGTGCTCAGTATTTGGGAATGGCTTTCAAAATTTAATGATAAAAAATGACACAAAATATTCAGCAATCTAAGTTTTAAAAATTCAAGTTCTGTCCTGCTCCCACATTTAATGTTACAATTCACTTTCTCTAGCAAAAGGAGCAGAGACGGTTCTGTCTATCCCACTTTCCTCTTGATTTTATCATTGCTGCCATTCATTCTTCTGCATCTTTCAAGAATTTTTCCCCCTTTTCATTTTTAGTTTTTGCAAACACACCTAAATAATAAATGGGAAAGTAAGATATAAACCCAAAAGGATTTTAGTTGCAAATTCCAAGATGGGAGTTATTTTTCCATTCAAATTATAGTTTATTTCATAAACTTTACACTGGAGGCTCTGACTTGGTTTCCCAGTTATGTAAAAGCTTACTTTAATTTTCTGTTACATGCTTTCAAATTGCTAAGGCCAACTGAGCTATAATATATAAAAGACATAATCTGTTTCATGTTGTAAAGCAAAGCCACTCTAAATTAACTATATTTAGGGGATAGACTTATGGAAATACCCCATGCATGAAGTTGTTGGGCTTAGTAATAGAGCACATTCGTGTTTTTCTAATGTGTTTGCCAAGTTTTGTCCAAATAGTAAAATAGTATGGCTTCATGAGACTTTGGCTAATCATAGAAGGTTGTCCTTGTGATATTAATAAAAATGCATTTGGACTTATTTATGAGCCAATAGAATGCGATCATAATTTGTTTAAGGTAAGCAGCCTTGAGACAAGGAATAGGGCAGCCCTGAATCAGGTACATGGCAGATTGTTGAGTTCTCACAGGCTGAATTTTGAAGACATCTTTAAGTTATTTTGTAGTTTTTACTCATGACAACAAGTCTCAGGTGATCTATAAAGTACATTTCTAAAACTCAGATTTGTTTTATCTGGTAGAATTTTAATTTTATTCTATATTCACTTGCTAACTGAGAGAGGCTACTAATTTTATATAATTTGTGGTTTATTTTTATCATTTCAATAAAGAAATAAATGATATATGAGAGTTTATTTTTATTTAAAAGAAATCAGAAATGAAAGTTTTTATAATGTGAAAAAAATTACAGGCTGATATTCCTAATGAACGTTGTTGCAAAAATCTTCAGTAAAATACCAATAAAACAAATTCAACAGCACATTAAAATAATCATACATCATGGGCAAGTAAGATTTATCCTTTGAATTCAAGGATGGTTCGCCATGTGAATATCAATTCATGTGATACACTATACTGAGATCATATGAACTTACAGGATAAGTTCAATGAGCGTCTCAATAGATGCAGAAAAAGCATTTGACAAAGTTCAACATACTTTCATAATAAAAACTCCCCAAAAATTAGGTATATAAGGAATGTACCTTAACATCATGTCATATATAATCATGATAATATGACAAACCCACAGCTAACATCCTAGTCAACTGTTTTTAAGATGAGGACCAAGGTAAGGATGCCCATTTTCACCATTTCTATTCAATACAGTACAGAAAGTCCTAGTTAGAGAAATTAGTCAAAAACACAAACAAACAAACAAATGGCAATCAAATCAGAAAGAAATTAAATTATCTGTTTGTAGATAACATAAAAACCCTAAGGATTCCACAAAAAAAGAGTTGAAGCTAATAAACAAATTTAATAAAGTTGCAGAATGCAAAATCAACATGCAAAAATCAGTAGTGTTTCTATACAGTAACAATGAACTATCCTAAATTGAAAAATTTTTAAATATCATTTACAATAGCATCAGAAAAACAAACTACTTCAGAATAAATTTAATCAAAGAGATAAAAACTATGGACTGAAAACTATTAAAAAAGTAACAAAATAAATTTAAGAAGACCTAACTGAATGGAAAGCTATCCTGTGTACATAGATTGGAAGAATTAATATTGTTAAAATGTCAGTACTACCCAAGGTAATTGTATTTATTAGTCCATTCTCGCACTGCTAATAAAGATATATCTGAGACTAATTCATAAAGGAAAGAGGTTTAATTGGCTTACAGTTCTGCAGGGTTGGGGAAGCCTCAGAAAACTTACAATCATGGCAGAAGTGGAAGCAAACACATCCTTCTTCACATGGTGGCAGCAAAAAGAAGTGCCAAGCAAAAGGGAGAAAAGCACCTTATAAAACCATCAGATACTGTGAAAACTCACTCACTAGCATGAGAACATCATGAGGGTAACCACCCCTATGATTAAATTACCTCCCACTGGGTCCATCCCATGCAATGTGGGGATTATGGGAACTACAATTCAAGATGAGATTTGAGTAGGAACACACCCAAACCATATCATTCCACCTTGGTCCCTCCAAAATCTCATGTCCTCAACATTCCAAAACACAATCATGCCCTTCCAACAGTCCCCTCAAAGTCTTAACTCATTCCAGCATTAACTCAAAAGTCCAAATCCAAAGTCTCATCTGAGACAAAGAAAGTCCCTCCCACCTATGAGCCTGTAAAATCAAAAGAAGTTAGTTACTTCCTACGTACTATGGGGGTACAGGTATTGGGTAAATACATCCATTCCAAATGGGAGGAATTGGCCAAAACAAAGGGGCTGTAGGACCCATGTAAGTCCAAAATCAAATAGGGCAGTCATTAAATTTTAAAGTTCCAAAATGATCGCCTTCGACTCCATGTCTTAAATCTAGAGCACATTGATGCAAGAGGTGGGCTCCCACATCCTTGGGCAGTTTTGCACCTTGGCTTTGGAGGGTACAGCTCTCCTTCTGACTGCATTCATGGGCTGGCGTTGAGTGCCTGCGGCTTTTCCAGGTACATGGTGCAAGCTGTCAGTGGATCTAACATTCTGGGGTCTGGAAGATGGTGACCTTCCCACAGCTCCACTAGGCAGTGCCCAGTAGGAACTCTGTGTGGTGTCCAACCCCATATTTCCCTTCCACACTACCCTAGCAGAGGTTCTCCATGAGGGCTTCACCCTTGCAGTAAACTTCTATCTGGTCATCCAGGCATTTCCATACATCCTCTGAAATATAGGTAGAGGTACTCAAACCTCAATTCCTGACTTCTGTGAACCCATAGGCTCATCACCTCAAAGAAGCCACCAAGGCTTGATGGTTGCACCCTGTGATGCAATTGCTCAAACTATAGCTTGGACCCTTTTAGCCACATCTGGAGCTGAAGCAGCTAGGGTGCAGGGTACCATGTCATGATGCTGCATAGTGAAGAGAGCCCCTCATCCTGGCCCAGGAAATCATTTTTCCCTTCTAGGTCCCCAGACCTGTGATGAGAGGGGCTGCCATGAAGGTCTCTGACATGTGCTGGAGATATTTTCCCTGTTGTCTTGGTGATTCACATTGACTTCTCTAGGCAGATACCCTAAATCATCTCTCTCAAGTTCAAAGTTCCACGGATCTCTGGACAGAGGCAAAGTTCTGCCAGTCTCTTTGCCTAGCAAGAGTGAGCTTTACCCCAGTTTTCAACCAGTTCCTCACTTCCATCTGAGACCACCTCAGCCTGACTTCATTGCCCATATTACTATCAGCATTTTGGTCAAAGCCATCAATAAGTCTCTAGGAAGTTAAAAACTTTCACACATCTTTCTTTCTTCTGAGCCCTCCAAGTCTCTGGAAAGTTTCAAACTTTCCCACACTTTTCTGTCTTTTTCTGAGTCATCCAAATGGTTCCAACCTCTGCCTGTTACTCAGTTCCAAGTCACTTCCACATTATAGGTATCTTTATAGCAGTGCCCCACTCTCTTCAGTACCAATTTACTGTATTAGTCCATTCTCACACTGCTAATAAAGACATATCTGAGACTGAGTAATTTATAAAGGAAAGAGGTTTAATTGATTCACAGATCAGCATAGCTGGGGAGGCCTCAAGAAACCTATAATCATTGCAGAAGGGGAAGCAAATATGTTCTACTTCACATGGTGGCAGCAAGGAGAAGTTCCATGCAAAGGGGGAAAAACCCCTTATAAAACCATCAGAACTCATGAGAACTCATATTATCAGAACAGCATGAGGGTAATCACCCCCATGATTAAATTGCCTCCCACTGGGTCCCTCCCACGACACATAGGGATTATGGGAACAACAATTCAAGATGAGATTTGGGTGGGGACACATGTAAGCAATGTACAGATTCAATACAATATCAAAATTCCAATGAATGCTTTACAGAAAAAGAAAACAAAGCTTTAATATTCATATGAAACCAGAAAAGGCCCTGAGTAGCCAAAGCAATCTTGAGAGAAATGAAACAATGCTGGAGGCATTAGCCTACCTTATTTCAAAATAAACAACAAAGTTGTAGTAAACAAAACAGCACCATACTGCCATCATAAGACATAAAGACCAATGTAACAGAATAGAGAGCCCAGAAGTAAATCCACACATCTATGAACTCAATTGATCTTTGACAAAGGTACCAAGAATACACAAAAGGGACAGTAAAATATCTTATTTTCCTTTGGAAAGGAAAACCAGATATCCACTTACAGAAAAATTAAATTGGGCCCTCATCTCATAACATGAAATGAATGAAAGACTTAAATGTAAAACTCAAAACTATAAAACTACTAGCAGAAAATACTTTAAAAATCTTGATATTGGTCTGAACAATTATTTTTTGGCTATGACCACAAAAACACACACAACAGAAGCAAAAAGAGACAAATTGGATTACATAAAATTAAAAGGCTTCCACACAACACAGGAAACAATAAATGGAGTGAAGAAATAACCTACAAAATAGAAAAAATAACTGTAGACCATACATCTAATAAAGGGTTAGTATCCAAAATATATAAGGAACTCAAACGAAACAACAACCCAAATAAAAAATGGACAACAGAACGGAACAGACATTTCTCAAAAGGAAATATACAAAAGGCCAACAGATATATGAAAAAATGCTCAACATCATTAAACATCAGACAAATACACATTAAAACCACAATGAGTTATTGCCTCACATATATTAGAATGGCTATTTTCAAATAAACAAAATCTAAAAAGTTTGACAAGGATGTGGGTAAAAAGGTATACTATTGGTAGGAATGTAAATTAGTACAGAAATTATGGAAAATAGCACAAAGACTCATAAAAATAAAACATAAAACTATCATACTATCCAGCAATCTCACTTTGGGTATATATCCAAAAGAAATTAAATCAGTATGTCAAAGAGATATTTGCATTTCCAGCATTATTCGCAACAGACAAGATATGGAATCAAATTAAATGTCTATTGAAAGATGTATGGATAAAGAAAATGGTATAATACACAATGGAACACTATTCAGCCTTAAAAAATTAGAAAATTTTTTTATTTGAGACAACATGAATGAACCTGGAGGACATTATGTTAAGAGAAACAGCCAGGCATGGAAAGACAAATACCTAATGATCTCACTTTATACTAGAATCTCTAATAAGTGGAACTCATAGAAGCAGTGAATAAAACGGTGGTTGCCAAAGGATGAAAGCAGGAACAGAAATGGCCAGTAGTTACATTGTTTCAGTTAGGATGAAGACGTTCTAGAGATCTTTTGTGCAGCATGGTTACTATAGTCAATAACAATGCATAGTATACTTGAAAATAGCTAAAATAGTAGATCTTAAGTGTTCTCACCACACACACACACATGCACACGCACACGCACACACACACATAATCATGTGAAGTGATGGATATCTTAATTAGCTTGCTGTGGTAATTATTTCACAATATGTCATGTATTAAAACATCACATTGTATACTGTAAACATGTATCATTTCTGTTTTTATCAATTATGCTTCAATGCAACTGGGGGAAAAGATTTTATAAAGATCGTATATTTGTATAACATAAATAACTTTTCATGGTGACATAATATTTATACTGTCATTTATATGTTATAACTGTAATTTTAAGTAAAGTATATTAATATTTGTAACAATTTAATGCCTGCAGAAGTAAACAAGATGTTTAGGATGGACTTTGCACGTGTACCAGTTTATACAGCAACATTCACGGGACCAATCATATTTTCCTCACAAAGATCATGCTTTCCTCTGGCTTAATTCCTAGTTCTGCTGTCAGCTCAGGCCCAGACTTCATGCCATCCTTCCTTGAAAATTCACTCAAAGAAGAGATACTATTTGGGGAAGTTTCTTACATGCCAGGCACTGTGTTAAGAACATTGGATACATCATTGCATCAATTCTCACAACTCAAGGAAATAATAATTATTTATGTCCATTTTAGAGAGGTTGACTTATGTTCATATTTAGAAACTAGTGGGTCCAACTGAATATAAAGTTAGATTAATATTAAAGCCAAAGTTTTTAACCACTGTATTATTTTCAGCTCAGTGAATCGTCGTAAATTTTAATTCTGAAAGGAACAGAGAAAGGGTTAGGTTGAAGACATAACAGTTATCTCTGTTTTAGAATAAAATATTTCACCTACTAGATTCTTATGTCACCTTCTTAAAAATAGAAATAACGTCAAAATAACTAGTCTGTCATGGAAAATCATTTAGGAGTGGGCCTGGAATCTATTTAAGTCAATAATTCTCAAACTTAAAAAAATCCAGTTAACTAAATCTTTCGATCATCCTTTTCAACAAATAATAACCGAACACCCAAGTATGCTCTGATATAGGTGTGTGTAAATATACATGACCAAGACAGATGAGAACTCTGCTTCCATGGATCGTGCATTCTGGCATCGCTCAAATAAGAAACAAATAATCCAAATGCCATCAAGTTAATTTCAAATTGTGAGAATGTCTATGAAAAAATAAAGAGAATAATGTGATGGAAAGCAAGCTTGTTCAGAGGCTGTTTTAATGCAGATGAGAGTAAGCTTCTATTAGGAATTGTTAAGATAGAGAACACTAAATAAATAATATATTTCACCTTTTATATTTTATATCCATCAAATTCAGCACCCCGTATTTGCTTCAGTAGCAAAATGATATTTTGAATTACTATAGGAATTAATGAAATTACCTCTCAAATATCAGAATAAAATTGGTGACCCAGGATGCCAAGTGTTGCTTATCCTGCACTAAGCACGCCCTACTTACACCATCAGAGAGAAAACCACTGGAGAAGGAATTAGTGAATGCCCAGTTATCATTAGGGGTATACCCTCTATTCTTTGTGAAGATCTTTCCAAGAGACTCAAGGTTTTTATAGACTAACATTGGGATTAATCATTTACTTATGAGATGTTCATGACCAAATCTAATTAATTCTTAAATAAATATAATATTCCTGTGGTCCAAAGCAGTAGAGATACACCTGTAAGATTCATTCTTCTTCCAGAATTTCTGTGTGTATTTTTCTTGTTGTTGATGATGAAAATGATAATGATAATGATGCTACTTTTAAAGTTGGATGTAAAAAAAAAGTTATGTTTTAAAATACAACATGTATGATCATACACTACTTGGGATACTGAGGAATAGGTACCCATCTTCTTTTCGGTACAAACACACTTACAAGGCCTTTCATACTAAATGACTCTTTTGATGATGGACTGACCATTCAAGCAAGGTGGGTATCTATGCCATTTAAATAAAGAAAAAATAGGCCAGGCACGGGGGCTCACCCCTGTAATCCCAGCACTTTGGGAAGCCGAGGCAGGCAGATTGCTTGAGCTAAGGAGTTCAAGACCAGCCGCAGCAACATGACAAGCAACCATGTCTCTACAAAAAAATACAAAAACTAACCAGGTGTGATGGATGCATGCCTGTAGTCCCAGCTACTCAGGAGGCTGAGGTGGGAGGATCACCTGTGCCTGGGACTTTGAGGGAGCCGAAATCATGCAGCTGGACTCTAGCCTGAATGACAGAGTGATACCTTACCTCAAAAAAACAAAAAGAATAAGATAAAAAGAAAAAAAATCTTAAATAAAAGAACTGTAGATCTGCAAGCAATTTTTTCAACATTTCAAATCTTTAGCATGTGTATACGAATTAATTGTCGGAGTTGTAACACACTTTTATGTATTATTCATGGCACTGTTGATTATCTATTCCCCTCTAAGAAAAGCTGCATGAGAAGTTGCCTCTCTACCGGATCATCGTTGTTGATTCCATTTAGTCTCTGACTGTGATTACTTGCAGCTGGACTCCATTTGCAACAACATTTTTATATCATGTACAAGATTAGAGCAAACAAACTACTTTGACTACAGTATTCTCCAATTACATTAATTTTATCCACTGATGTCTTTATTTCCTTCCTTTCCAATTTAACTGTGTAATGTGAAAATTGACCCTATTTTTGTGCCTATTGTGATGTTCTTAATCCTCTCTTTCTTCCCACATGGTGTTAGTTGCATAAGAGGACTTCACAAACAAAATCCTCTAATGGGAACAAGAGGATTTTCCTTTTTGCAGAAAAATCCCAAAATGACTCCTACACTTAACTTTCCAAGTTTTGAGTTGGAGGAAAGATGTTTCAAACATCCATTACAAAAACATGTAGCAGTTATACACTACCATCACCTACCCTTGTAATCTTTCCATCTCTTCGGACAGAACCACAGTAATTAGGTGTGGCTAAAAGGAGAAAGCTATACAGGGAATCGCGGGGTTGAGTGTGGTAAATGGTGATGGAAAGGTTATCATAGAAAAGAAAAAAATTAAAAAGATAAAAGAGATGTAAAGAGGAAGAATAAAGGCAATACGCAAAGCAGTGATGTAGCATGTTCTTTCAAGGTGTAGAGAGTCATGGTGGTACAATCACCTCTTGGACTCAAGTCCTTGGACAGAACAGTAAAGGCAACCTCCTGAGAGACAGTGTCCTATGGATGAAGAAATGCACGAAGGCGTCACATTAGACAAATTAAGGACTGAAAATATGATCAAAATAAGGCTCACATTTTAAGATTCAAGAAATAAATATTAAATCATTGCATTAAGAGACACAGCGTGGCACCCATCATTACATACATATATATGCTTTTTTAAAATTGGATAAATACTGTTTAGTCAGAACTCAAGTACTCTTTGGGGTTCTTGAGTTTGGCACAATGATTTAAAAGAAGATTATCAACTAACAATTAGAACGATATAGATAATTCCAAATAGTTCCACGTAAAAATGTTATGTAGTTATACATACGACCTGTTTTTTAAAAATCAATAATATTGGTGTTTTTCTTTCCTCTGGGGAAATGTTTGCGGCAGAAGTTATTCTGAACCTAGGGAGGAGACTCAGGCTCAGTCTAAGCTCCCCAAGGGTTAGTTGTCTCACCTTGACAAGTCACTCTCAGATGTGAGCTGTTTATATAAAGTTAACCATTTTATTGATTGATTTAAAATTCCTACTTTATGAGGAAGGATCTGTGGCGACTCACATAGGTAGTTTTTACAAAGCAGGCATTTGTATTTAGATTTGAGTGACTCTGGTGTTAATGCATTTAGGGTTTAATAAGTATTTTAGTAAAACAAAAAAAAGAGGACATGTACTCTAACATTTGCATATGCCTGGTAAAACTGTGACATTTAATAATTTTTATTCTTAGTATTGGAATGATGGAATTATACAGACATTGATATAAACAATTTTGAGAGTTCTTATGCTCTGTCTCTCTGACCTTCCCCCTGCTTTATTGTGGCTGGAACACTCAGAAAGCTGGGCAACGGGTTCCATGGGGCTTGGGTTAAAATTTTAACATTGCTACTTACTCATCCTACAACCTTGGGAGAGTAACTTCATTTTTCTGGTATCTGCTTTTATTTGACAGTCTCACAGGGCTGCTGAAAGGATCTAAGACTGTAACATATGTAAGGATGCTTAGTAGTTATGCAAATCTTGGCAAAGTCTCTGCTACTCATAATAATCAGGACGTATAAAAATGTGCCACCTTAAAATGACCATCTGGCCTTTAAAGTCATCCGAATACATCAATTATACTTTGGTTGCAACCACCTGCACTGTAAAAGCAAATTAAATTATTATTTTGTTGTTGTTGTTGTTATTAAAACTTGCTTTTAGCATTTTAGTAGAAAGAGGAATCTCTGTGACAATGAAGCAGCCCTGGAATCTGAGATCAAACGTAAATCTGCCCAATGACTTATCATAAAAGTAAATACTTCAACTACCCCTCTAGAAAGCAAAAGGAGACAGTGATATTTCAGAAGTTGGATTTTTTCCCAATTCATCTCTATAGGTCTAGAAACACAGTTGCTAACTGAATGAATATGATATTTAATACTTTTAAAATGTAAATTTAAAAAAATGAAAAAATATAAGCTGTAAGAAAAGAAAGATAGAAAGAAAGAACCAATTCTAGGGAGTATTAACAATCCATACATACAATTACTACTCTATCTGACTTTCTTGTTAATGTAATATTTCTTAACTTTATCTTTATCCACAGAGGAACAACAATATCAGCTCTAAGATCCTGTGCAAACTTGTCCAACTCCTTGCCCCAAGTCAAAAACCAGTTGTGATAGCTTTTATAACATATTTTCCAAATATTTCAAATGATGATTGATCTATACATTTTTTAATAGCTTTGGCAACCTGGTATCATAAATTAAATGAATAGTAATTACAGTGTCACAAATAGGATTGCCTTTGATTTGGTTTAGGATTATATTATGCACACAATCCATGTTTAATACCCTAGATCAATAACATAATCATTGCCAAACTTTTAACTTACTCCACCCAGCTTCAGGTATTTTCTTGCCTGAATCCCAAACGTGTCTGATCCACAGTTGAACATTTGGAGTTCCAGCTAAACTCTGTTTATTACGCTATCAATTTAATTGTAAAATTTCACTAAGAATTTTTAAGTATAAATGTTTTTACTGAATGAATAATGTATTCCTTTCACATCCATGGATACATTTCTAATTCAAGAAGTTCACATATCTATTCAGTGTATCATAGAGTTAGAAACATGGCTTGGAATTTACCAATGAAAATAACTGCCACGTGAATCTTCAAAAGCTTTCACTTTGCTTCCTCAAGTTCTCTTGACCATACCCTACCAAATAACATCACTCACACAAATGGAGAAAGCTTTGGATCCAGTCCCAACGGTATGAGAGATTACCTGGGAAAAACTGGACCTTTTGTGTCATTCTCTGTAAATTCATAATGCTTGAATGAGATAATTTCAAAAGCACCTTCCATTCTATTGTTCTTATTCTGTGATCCCTGTTGACATGCTTGATTTTAGTCTCTTGTAATATCTCAATTTATATTCCCTACCTAGAAAATATATCTAGTCATGGGCCGGGTGAGGAGGCTCACACCTGTAATCCCAGCACTTTGGGAGGCCAAGGCTGGAGGATCACGAGGTCAGGAGTTTGAGACCAGCCTGGCCAACATGGTGAAACCCCATCTCTACTAAAAATACAAAAATTAGCTGTGTGTTGTGGTGCATGTCTGTAATCCCAGCTAAGCAAGAGAATCACTTGAACCCGGCGGAGACTGCAGTAAGCCAAGTGCCACTGAACTCTAGCCTGGGTGACCAAAAAAAAAAAAAAAAAAAGATAATATATCTACTTTCACACTATAGGTTTTACTCATCATACTAAAGTGCTCCACATCTGCATTTGCCAACCTATAGCCTATTGTTCTTTCAACTACAAACATTCCTGGTTTGCATCACTATGATCATTTAAATAATCACATCTGTAACTATGTTATTACTTGCTTTCTTTCACATTATCCAATTCTTCTCCCTAAAAATGGTCCTTCAATGTAAGATTATCTCAAAACTTCCACTATAGTTTCCTCCTGCTACCAATAAAGTGGGCATTCAATAAATGTTGAGTGAAGGTCACGACTAAATTGTATTTAAACATCAATATTTTTAAAATTATACCTAGTAAAATGATATCTTGTTTCTTACTTTTTGAATATTCTGGTGCTTTGACATTTTGTTTGAAGACTTCGTTTTAAGTATGAAAAATGGTATTTTTCTAAGGACAACACAAAGTTCTGATGATTAATTAGATAATTAGATAATGCCATTTTTGAAATGGGAATTCAGAACTTGTAACAAGAATGTTTTCCACCAGAGAGACTTCAATTCCAGTCATGAAAATAGAAATCAAAAAAATTAAAGAAGAGATTTTTAACAGAAGCTGAGAGAAGTCACATTTTCAGCTAGAAAACCATTGGGCCACCCAAAGATTAAAAGAATTAAGAGAGAATTAGAAGAAAACAAAACAACACAAAAACACCAAAATATAGCCAGGAAGTCTGGATTTGAATACTTGAGCCACAATGTGAATAAGAAAAGAGAGAATAACCTCTACAAAAAGCTAAAGGCTCTGAAAGAGAAACAGTGACATTCATGCTCATGTTGCAAGGACTGGAGCTAGTGCTTGTCACATAGTTGGCTCTCAGCAAATACAGTGAAGTCAGAGAAGAAATAATTCCAAAGCCTGGTGTTTCCTGCATAATTTGCAGTTCAGTTTGATTATCTGTTCAGTTAAGTACTTCCACATAGACAAATGTCTGTAATTTTTTTCACTTCTAACTTTTTAAGAAACCACTTTTTACCATAATCGGGTTTGTTCATCTGCTGAGCTTATATATTTGCACTACCAGAAATATTCTACCACAAAACTTAATACAAATGTGGAAGCAAGCATATCTATATATTTAATTAGACATATACAATTGCAGATACTAAACATTTTTGACTGACAAAAGCAGTATTTTGTATGACTCAACCAGTTAATAATACATAATTAGACAATTCTGTAGCAGTAACATATAATGTAAGTGTGTAAAATTCAGTTTGTTTTTTATACCTAGTACATGGAGAAAAAGCCCTTGTAAATAAGAGAATTTTAATCGGAATTAAATTCAATGTAGAAGGGAAAAAACCAGGGCTTTGGATTCAAGACCTGGGTTTTAATAAAAGAACTATGAACCAGTCATGTGAAATCATTAAAACAAATTGTTCTCTGAAATTTGGTTTCCCCATCCATAAATTGGGGAAGCAATATTTTCTATAAAGTGATCTAGATGAATTGGAAATATTTATGCAGAATATACATCTGTGTCTATTACATATTTAAACAAAAATGTAATGAAGCTTTTCTAAGACAAATTATTAGTGTATCAAATGAGTTAGTTTCTCTACAGCTAAATCCTAAAATAATCAGAATCGAGACAAGGTAGCAGTAAAGTACTAGGAAGCTCTGTAATAAAAGAAATAAGTCACAATTGACACGTGTGCACACACACACACAGCCTTATATTATGAATGCTAAATAATTGTGATGGGCCAAAAGAGAAGATGAGGCTTGCTGGGATAAAATTTCTTCTGAAATAATGAGTTCCCTATCACTGCATGTAATCAAGAAGTAAATACATTTTTTGTCTGCCAAAGATTTTGAAGAGACATTCTATTTTGGGCTGGATGTTGGAATAGATTACATTCACTATCTCTTCTAAGATCTGAGGTTCCATGATTGTGCAAAACCTTAAAAGCTAAGTTTAAACAATGAGTCAAGTATTTTCAGTTTTGCAAAACTTACTTCAAAGAAAATGAGTGGACTTCTATAAAAGGCTCAAATAATTTCTTAGAAATCAAATAGCTCTTTCACAAAAACTGTTTGATGACTTAAATATAAATTAATCAGAAACATATGGATTAAATTTCATATGAAATATGATAGGAAAGTGATGGTTGGCAAATTTTTGGGGGGCTTCTCGAACCAAAATCTTTGGAAAATTGTTCAAGATGTTTTAATGACTCCAAAATGCATTTGGATTTACTCTGTCGGCTATAAGCAATTTGAAGCCTTTAATTTCCTTTTTCTATTGTCTCTGGACAAAGTTCAATTCAATTTTCTACCAGCTGTTGACTGTCTCTGTTTAGTATACTGGCTTTTTACTGTTGCTATTTTAAGTACGTTTGCTTGTTTTAACATTTGGAAAAAATGACTAAAAAGTTTGAACTACTAAATATTTCAAAATGTTTGTTGCCACTATTTAAATCTGACCTGTGAAATGACTGTTTGTCAAATCATTTGACTTATTAGTAAAATTTATATAAAATCAAATTGTAATGAAAGTTGATAAAATATAAGAGCCTACAAGCAAATTTTCAGGGGAAGTGCAGTGTTTGAACCAAATAACATTGGCTTGAGTATTTAATAGAGAGAATGGGAATTTAGAAATAAAAGTGCCATTGGGAAATACCATCATGTTAAAGCAGAATGTGTTAGCTACATATATCTTCAATAGCATAATAAGATATAGAAATTGAATATTTTATAAACTGTCTGACCTTTAATTTAAATGTCAATATGATGCACTTGATTTACTTAACTTAAAAAAAAAACTTTATTCTACAAATTTAAATTTCTTTTTGTAAACTTAAACTGGCATAAAATATTGTTTTAATAGCAGCACTTTGAGAAGCTAAGGAGAGAGAATTGCTTGAGCCCAGGAAATTGATGCCAGTATGGGCAACACAGCAAGACATTGTCTCTACTAAAAAATTAAAATAAAAAAAATAACCAGGCAAGGTGGCACCTTAGCTACTCAGGAGGCTGAGGTGGGAGGATCAATCACTTGAACACAGGAGGTCCAGGCTGCAGTGAGCTATGGTCATGCCACTGCACTCCAGCCTAGGCAACAGAGCAAGACCCTGACTCTATATAGTTTTGGACTGTTTCTAAAATGATAGCCATCTGCTTTATAGATTCTTATCAATAATAATTTTCCATAGACCACAGCTCATAATATGCATTATGTGGGACATTTAAACATATTTTGGTTGGTTCAACTTGATACCTATTTAAATATTGTTACATACAGGTTTCTCAAGATGCAGAAGCAATGTAGATTATGCTGCTAGTGGAAACAAAGCGCACGTGCTCATTTGGTTTAAGTAGATTCTGAAAACTAATGGCATTATCTAGGTTGGTGCGATGTCTTAGTCGGCTTGGGCTACCAAAACAAAATATCATTTACTAGATGGTATAAGCAACATAAACGTATTTCTCACAGTTCTGGAGGATGGAAGTCTGAGATCAGCATGCCAGCATAAATAGATTTTGCTGAGGGCTCTCTTCCTGGCTTTCAGATGGCCACCTCCTCACAATTCCTCACATAGCAGAAAGACAGAGGGAGAGTAAACTCCCTGGTGTCTCTTCTTATGAGGGCACTAATTTGTTTTTATGAGGATCTCACTCTCATAATCTCATCTGAACCTAATCGTCTCCAAAATACTCCATCTCCAAATACCATAACACTGGGGTTTATGTCTTTATCATACACATTTTTAGAGGAAACACAATTCGGTCCTTAACATTTTTCCCTCACTGCCTTAAATTCTTGGTCTTCTCACATACAAAATACACTCATTTCATTTCAATAGCTCTAAAATTCTTAGCTCATCCCAACTCTAAGTCTGAAGGCCAAAGTCTCAACTAAATGTTATCTAAATCAGATATGGATTATACTTGAGGTATGATGTATATGAGGCAAAATTTCTCTCCAGCTGTGGATCTGTAAAACCAGAAGAGTTATGTGCTTCCAAATATAATAATAGGACAGGCATAAGCTGTCTCATTCTAACTTTCAAGATTCCATTTCTTTCCACTTCATGCCCTCCCTTTACCTGTAGACACCTTTCAAGGCAGGAAGGTCAACCTGAATTGTAATTAAACTAGTCACAGAATGAGATACTGCATTTGACTTTCAGCAATCTCAGCTCCTATTGGAGATAAAGGTTTTCTTGAAGGCACACACAGAAGCTTTCAAGTTATGTATGTGATTTTGAGCTGAGAATTCAAATCCTTAAGATCGTTTTTTTTCCTTCCCCACTTTATTCAGAGAATAGGCTCAGCCAGCCCATCTCATTAAATTTGTTTGTTTGCAGAAAATGTTCAAAAAAATCACACGATGCAGTTATCCAGATCTTTATTTCCTTTAAATGGTTAAGAATTTCTAATGATGACATTTTATGTATCTGTATTGCTATATTATGCCATAGACTATCAGTGCTCTCTTCACTACTGGAAATTGAGTTATTAGTATATTTAAATCTAAACAAATTAAGGAGCCAATTTTGGAAATCCCAGAACCAATTCACAAAATACTCTTAAAATTGTGTTTCCCTAAAACAGTCTGGGTACTAAAACCTGTATCAGTCAGGAGTCTCCAGAAAAACAGTACCAACAGGAGATAGATAGACGATAGATAGATATATAATAGATAGATAGATAGATAGATATAAAAATATATATTGTAAGAAATTAGCTCATATGTTTATGGAGGATGAGAGATCCCAAGATCTGCAGTTAGCAAACTGTAGAATCAGGAGAGCCAATGATGTATAAGTTCCAGTTCAAAAGCTGGCAAGCTTAAGTTCTAAGAAGAGTGAATGTTTCAGTTCAAGTCTGAAGGGCAAAAAAAATAAATTAATTAAATAAAATAAAAATTCCAGCTCAAGCAGCCGGGCAGAAGGAGTTTCCCCTTAATCCAGAAAGGTTTAACATTTTTTGTTTTTAATCTAGGTCTTCAAGTGATTGGATGAGGCCCATCCACATAAAAGAGCATAATCTTTTTTTACACAGTCTGCTGATGAAAATGTTAATTTCTTCTGACACACACAGAATAATGTTTGACTAAATATCTGGGCACTCCATGGCCCAATCAACTTGATGCATAAAAGTAACATCACATACTTATTGATCTGCTTATTGAATAGTAGTTGTTTTTTAAAATAAATTGAAGTATATAACTAAATATATTAATCAGAATACAAATTATTTTAGTATATACTAATGCTGACCCACATTTAAAGAAATGTCAGACTAAATATCTGGGCACTCCATGGCCCAGTCAAATTGACACATAAAATTAACCATCAGGTACTTATCGATTTGCTTATTAAACAGTAGATTTTAAAAGTATTCAGTTATATAGTTAAATATATTAATCAGAATACAAATTATTTTAATATATACTAATGCCAGCCTACATTGAAAAATTAATTGGTTTATGATCATTCAAAAGATTCAGTTAGACTATACGTTTCACAGTATTTCTTAACTCCTAAAATACTCCTTTATAGTCAAATAGGAGGCTAATAAAGAGTCTATCAAGAAAGAAAAGGATGTCTTATCCTTGCAATCAATAAACAGAGTAGTTTCTATGTATCTCAATGTCAGAGTGTGAAGGGTTAAAATGGTGGCTAAAAACACTAGACTGTCAAGGCAGGATGTGAGTAAATATTTATTTAGATCTCCTGGGATTCTATCCACTATCCATCTAATCACTTATTTACTCATTCCCTATTTAAGTACAGAATTATAAGCCAGGCACTGTGATAGGTGCCATAAACATTGAGGCAAAGAAAATAAGCTTTTACTCACTTCAGCTTAGCATTTAGCAGGAGAGGAAACGCTATGGTATTTATATGGCTTCATGGTCCCAGTTGATGCTGGGAAGCCTCTACTCTGGTTTTCAATATAAAGCTCTGACTTCTGGGCTGTGTCAAGACCACAACTTTTATTGTCCTTCCAGGCCTAAGAGCAGTACCTTCTTCCTGCTTTTGTTGGTCCTTGGATTGACTCACCATTCCCATTTGGCTCTTCAGTATCATCTTTGCAGATTCCAACACTGAATTTCTTCTGCTTTTGAGACATACAGTAGTTTGTGATTTTTTGAATGACTCTTTACTGATTTAGGTACTTGCAGCCATATCAAAAGTCAAATGGTTCTCCCCTCATAAGATAATACACAAGTAATTTTCTTTAGTAGTTGTTGAAGACTAAATTAAATCTTGACTTCTGAATGACTAATGGGTTAATGAACAGATTAAGAAGGAAAATTTAAAAATTCTTGAAAAATTTCAAGATCTAATACCAATCCTAAACTATTTTGAAAAATAGAGGTGGAGGATATATTCTCAAATACTTCATTCTATGAGGTCACTGTTACCCTGATACCAAAACCAGAGAAAAACATAGCAACAAAAATAAAACCACAGGCCAATATCACTGATGAATATCCTCAACAAAATAGTAGCAAACCAAATTCAACACCACAGTAAAAAGATTATTCATCATGACCAAGTGGAATTTATCCCAGGGATACAAGGATAGTTAACATATGCAGATCAATCAGTATAAAATATCATATTAACAGAATGAAGGACAAAAGCCATATGATCATTTAAATTGATGCTAAACCAAACATTTGATAAAATTCACCATCCCTTCATGATAAAAATCATCAAAAAATTGAGTACAGAAAGAACATAACTCAGCATAATTAAAGTCACATATGACAGATCCACAGCTAGTATCATACTAAATGAGAGAAAACTGAAACCCTTTCTTCTAAGATTGGGAACACACCAAGGATGCCCACTTATACCACTGTTATTTAGCATAGTACTGGAACTCCCAGCTAGAGCAATCAGACAAGAGAAAGAAATAAAGGGCACCTAAATTGGAAAGGAAGATGTCAAACTATCTTTGTGTGCAGATAATATAATCGTATATTTGGAAAAAAACTAAAGACTCCACCAAAAAAAAAAATTAGAATTGATAAGGAAATTCAGTAAAGTTTCAGGATACAAAATTAGCAAAAATTTCAGGAAAATTTTGATATGCTAATAGCAAACAATGTGAAAAAGAGATTAAGAAAAATAATCCCATTGTAATAGTTGCAAATAACACAAAGTATCTAGGAATTAGCTAAAGAAGTGAAAGAGCTCTGCAATAAATGCTATATAAAATTAATGCAAGAAATTGGAGAGGATCCACTTAAAAATAAAAAGTTATTTCATGTTCATAGATTGGAAAAAAGCAATATTGTTAAAATGGCCATATTATTAAAGCAATCTATAGATTCAGTGCAATCTCTAACAAAATATCAAAAACAATCTTCACCCATATTTGGACAAAACTGTCCTAAAATATATATGGAACTACAAAAGACACAGAATAGCCAAAACTATCTTAAAAATAATAAGACTGGAGTAATCCCATTGCCTGACTTTGAATTACACTACAGAGCTATAGTAACCAAAATGGCATAGTACTGACATAAAAACAGACACATCACGGAACAGAATAGAGAATTCAGAAATAAATCCACACATCTACAGTGAACTCATTTTTGACAAAAGTGCCAAGAACATTCCTTAAGAAAAGGACAGTCTCTTCAATTGATGGTTCTGGGAAAACTGGATACCCATGTGCAGAAGAATGAAACTTGGTTTCTATTTTTCACGGTACACAAAAATCAAATCAAAATGATTTAAAATGGATTAAAGACTTAAGTCTAAGATGTCAAATTATGAAAGTACTGAAAGAAAACCTTGGAGAAGCTCCTCAGGACATTGGAGTGGGCAAAGATTTCTTGAGTAATATTCCACAAGCACAGGCAATCAAAGTGAATATGGACAAATGGGACTACATCAGGTTAAAATGCTTCTGCCTAGCAATGGAAACAATCAACAAAGTGAAGAAACCTTCCACAGAATGGGAGAAAATGTTTGCAAACAACCCATCTGACCAAGGAGTAATAAACAGAATACAAAAGGAATTCAGTCAATTCTATAGAAAAATAACTAATAATTCAACTTAAAAATAGGCAACAGATCTGAATAGACATTTCTCAAAAAGAGACATACAAATGTCAAACAAGTCTATGAAAATGTGCTCAACGTTATTCATCATTAGAGAAATGCAAATCAAAACTACAATGAGATATCATCTCACCCCAGTTAAAACTGCTTTTATGCAAAAGACAGGCAATAACAAATGCTAGTGAAAACAAGAATAAAAGGGAAGCCCTGCTCACTGTTGATGGGAAAGCAAATTAGTACACCCACTAGGGAGAACAGTTTGGAGGTTCCGCAAAAAATACAATAGCCAAGATTTGGAAGCAATCTAAGTATTCACCAACAGATGAATGGATAAAAAAGTGTGGTTATTTATATACAATGGAGTACTATTCAGCCATAAAGACTGAGGTCCTGTCATTTGCAACAACATGGATGAAACTGGAGGTTATTATGTTCAATGAAATAAGCCAGGCACAGAAAGACAAATTTCACATGTTCTCACTTATTTGTGAAGCTAAAAATTAAAACAATTGAACTCACGGAGACAGTATAGCAGGATAGTGGGAGGTGGAGGCATGTGATGGGGAGGTGGGGATCGTTAATGGGTACAAAAAAAATAGAAAGAATGAATAAGACCTAGCATTTGCTAACACAACAGGGTGACTATAGTCAATAATAGTTTAATTGTACATTTAAAAATAACTGAACTTTGGGAGGTCAAGAGATCAAGATCATCCTGGTAAAACATAGTGAAACCCCGTCTCTACTAAAAATACAAAAAAAATTGCTGGGCACGGTGGCGCGTGCCTGTAATCCCAGCTACTCAGGAGGCTGAGGCAGGAGAATTACCTGAACCCAGGAGGCGGAGGTTGCGGTGAGCCGAGATCGCGCCATTGCACTCCAGCCTGGGTAACAAGAGCGAAACTCCGTCTCAAAAAAAAAAAAAAAAAAAAAAAAAAAAAAAAAAAAAACCTGAAATATTATAGTTGGATTGTTTGTAACACAAAGGGTAAATGCTTGAAGTAATAGTTACCCCTATTACCCTGATGTGATTATTATACATCGCATGCCAGTGTCATAATATGTCATAAACCTATAAATAGATAAATATATACACATACTAGGTACCTACATAATTAAAAATTAAAAACTTGACTAACTCCAATCATTTATATCTACTATGTGAAAAATGAAATAAAATAAAAGAACAGAGCCCACGATTCTGAGGATTTTGTCAGTCTTGTCCATGAAGATTTTGTTCCATGAAACGTAAAACTCCGCATCTTTTTCCAAGTTTATTTTATACTGCCATAAGGAAAGTGAACAGAATGAGTTGTAGGCTTGGCTCAACTGTAGCTCATGATTAAAAGTAGTTTGCCAATCACTCAGGCACATACTTCAGTTCATTCGGTGCTAGCTCACAACATGCCCAGGGGTTAAAATAGTACTCAGTACCAATACTTTAACACCTATTTCAGCCTGTTCAGCCAATGCTGCTCTAAGTTGGCACCTCTTATAACACATCATTATTACTCCATATCAGAGCAAACTGCCAAGATTTGATAGATTTGATTTAGATGCTGTGAAGGGCACCAATCAAGTAAACATATTGAAAAAGTTTTAAAAATCAATAACACTTCCATCCAGCTGTCCCTGAAGTCTTATCAGTTGCTGCCTGATACCTCATAGATTTTTCAGTTTTTAGTTGAAAGTTTGATTTGCTGATAATAGGCTTTGTAATGCCTCTTATCTCTTTAGGAGGGAATTTTTAAATTAAGTTCATTTAATTTAAGTATAATCCAACATTTCTCATGTGGTGTAGAACCGTAACAGTTACCATTGATTTTAACAAATATTCATTTAGCATCTAATATCATTGAGGTACTGAGATGGTAGAGTCTCTGAAGTGGGACTCTTGAGTTTTTAATACATTGAAATGTAAAACAAATATACGATACATGCACTTAAAGAATAAACTTTATTACTGAGAAAAACTAAGATTGTAAACATTATTACATGTGATAGTCAGATGGACAGAATCTGTGCCAACTGACCCAATTATATCAAGGGTGAACTAGTTCTGACTTCCACATTCAGTGAAGTAGGAACTTAAATGTGACACAAATATACCATAAAATACTATGCAGCCATAAAAAAGGAAGAATTCATTTCCTTTGCAGGGACATGGATGAAGCTGGAAACCGTCATTCTCAGCAAATTGACACAAGAACAGAAAACCAAACACAGCATGTTCTCACTCACAAGTGGGTGTCGAACAATGAGAACACAGGGACACAGGGAGTGGAACATCACACACTGGGGCCTGGGGAATGGGGGACTAGGGCAGGAATACTAGGGAGTTGGGGGATGGGGGGGATAGCATTAGGAGAAATACCTAATGTAGATAGATGATGGGGTGATGGATGCCCCAAACTGCCACCATGGCAGGTGTATACCTATGTAACAAACCTGCATGATCTTCACATGTACCCCAGAACTTAAAGTATAACAACAAAAAAAATAAATTAATTAATATAAAAATAAATTGTAACTCCCCCATGCAAAAACAAAAGAAAAGAAAAAAATCAAAATGCTTGTTCTCTGTGGCACCCTGAGCCCAGGTCATATGTAAATGCCATATTTCAGTTTTCCGGCTAACAGCCCACCTGAGGTCCCAGATGTGAGCAAAGAAGCTTTTAAACTAGCTCTAGCTCCAGTCATTGTCCAAGTGCAAATGCTGGAGAGAATCAGAACCACCTGCTTGAGTCTAATCAGCTACCCAAACTACAAAACATAGTAATAAAATAATGGTTGGTATTTTTACTAAGTTTGAGGATTTTGTATCATATAAGCAATAGATAGGTGGATCATCATTAGTGACTATTTTTGTTTTGAATTTTTAAATTTTCTTTCTTTTTCGGACACAATTACGTGGGATATCTTCTTGTTCCCTTGTACAAAAGGGTTCAGTTGTCTTAGATTTCCTATCAAATCTTTCTACTGGTTATTATATACTAGTTAAAATTTGCTTTTAGTGCTAACTTTCTTCATGTTGCTACTTTTCATTTTTCTTTTTCTTCACACCATTAATAATAACATTTTCAACTTGGTACCAAGATGAAGCCATTAGCCAGGTTGGTTCCCTCTTGATAACAATTTCAAGATACAATTGGGTAGTTTGCTCTGTATTCATTATATGTGAACGTATCCGAAAGTAAATAAGTATTTGTAAGTGATGTTGACTGATTATAATAATCCTAAAATTTGCGACATTAAGTGGGGTTGTAGTGTTAAAATACCACTTTTTCGCAATAGTTAACCTAGAGCCAGGTATGTGAATTTGAGAAGGTTTCCACAATATGTAAAAATGTGATGAAAAATTGACTTAAAATAGTTTTCTAAGTGGAAATCATGAAAAAGAGAGATGCACATTTTCAACTTTCTCTCCTTAAGTTTATTTGTGAAAAGATTCATCATCACTGGCATCTAACAAGATCAAAGTTAATTAAATCTTCAAAGAAGAGTGATAAGCCTTCTTTCTCAGAAGTTACAAGTCAGTATCAAATAGTAAAAGTGAATATGAAATGTAATGAAGTGAAAGCAAATAATATGATCTGTCAGCCTATAATAATTTAGAGGTGACGGTTTGGCTCTGTTTATTGTCCAAATGGGAAGACAACACTCCCTTCATTTTTCTTTCTTTTAGGCTCTCTGCCTGTGGGTGTTACATATTTTTCCCTCTTCAACTAACCGTGTCTGAGCAGGACAGCTGACCTTCAAAGTAAATATGATTAAAGCTGAACAAATCAGGTAACTACAATAAAAACATGGTTTGACAAGCAACCTCTGGACAGAATTATAGTTTCATATACACACTACACATTCAATTAAAGTGATTAGAAATGAGAAACCTAATGTCTTTACCTAAGACTTTTAAGGTGCCAATGATCTCCCTTCTACAACAGATTAGGGAAGAAATCAGAAGGAATCAAAATATCCAATGGTTTTATGCAGGCTTGCGACCCTTAGACGTGAGGGGAATTCTTCTTGAAGCCTCAGTATGCATTGTAATTTTAAATAATTTTTATTGTTTCATATTCTAATTTCTTATTCAAATTCAAATATAATACATTAATGATCTATAATTACATAAGATTTTCTATTAGGTATCTATGACTTTATCTTATATAGATATTGCCCCATGTTTCTATAAACATAACTATACATTCTGCTATTTTGGCTAATGTCAAATAGATTATTGACAGGATCAAATTAGTGTACAGACATCAGAGAAATGTCTAACTACCCTTTTTAAAAATTATACAATAATAATATCCTAATAAATGAATCAATTGAATTTGACCATATAATTTTATTTTGCCATACTTAACATTTTATTTTGTTACTTTTATTTTTTCTTTTCTCCATGAAAGTGCACAATGGAAAAATATATTTAACTGAAATTTTATTTTGACAATTTGGGGTTGTATCAACACAGGAAAATAGAATCAAACCATATAATTTAATTCCTTTAATTCGAAATCAGCAATTGTTGTTGCATTTGAAAAAAGAAATTTCGTATTTTGTCTGGATTCTATTATTATAACTTTACATTGTTCAAAGTCATTATAAATTCCTAAATATTCATGCTATTCTGGTACAGTCATAAGAGCATTCCTTTCAAAAACAGGTTGAGCAGATTGAGGTTATGGTGATGATAATATGGACTTTTATTAGATAGATGGTCCTAAGTACAAATAAGGGGATTATTTAGGTTTTTAAGTGAAGCATCCCAAAATTCACATTTTTTTTTTCTTTTTCCCAGAGACTGGGTTTTGCTTTACTGCCTTGGCTGGAGTGCAGTGGCCTGATTATAGCTCACTGCAGCCTCCAACTCCTGGGACCAAGTGATCCTCCCATATCTGCCTCCCAAGGAGCTACAACTACAGGTGTGCACCACCATGCCTGGCTAATGTCTTTATGTTTTGTAGAGTTGGAGTCTTGCTATGTTGCCCAGGCTGGCCTCAAACTACTGGCCTCAAACAATCCTCCTACCTGGGCCTTCAGGTATGAGATTTCAGGTGCTGAGATTACAGGTATGGGTCTCTATGCTTGACCAAGATTCATTTTTTAGAAAAAAAATGAATATAAGGATCATTAGTATACCACCAAATTTGCTAGAGAATTTGAGAACCACTGATACAGAATAAAACTGTTTTATTTCAAATTTTTCTGAATTGACAGCAATATAAAAAATCCGAAGATCAGTCATCTTGGAAGTAACAATAGTCTTTTCTCTTACTGTGAATTTTCTTTAGTACGTTCCTGACTATTGTGTCCTTACAGAAACAAAAGAATATTCACTAATGTTTGTAATTTATTTTCTAATTTCCTCATAAGACATATCTTGCCAGCCTGATTGTTAGTTGCTCATAAGTAAAGTCCCTTCCTTTCTTTTATAGTCTACGCAGTTCCAATAGGAGATAGACAACCAGGATTTTGGACCAAGATCTAATTTTTTTATTGGATTACCCTGAGAAAATCAAAATATTTTTCTGTGATGAGAGGTCTCATTGCTAACATACAGGTAATACCTCCTCCCTGACCTATCACACAGTTTTATTAATTGAATGAGACAACACATTTAAAACTATTCTGTAAACTGTAAATTTCTATTCTATTGAATGGCGTCATTATCATGCAGCTGCACACATTTGATACATGTCTAAAGTGTGAATGATTACTTGGCAAATAGAATATATATATGCACGTATATATATATATATATACATACATATATGTATACAAACAATTTGAATTTTTATTACAATAATCAGGAGCTGTTTTTCTTTTTCTAATCTTCGGCTAGCTAGTTGGGTTATCATAGATAAACCCTTTCTCTTTCCTCAGTTGCAACTATAAAATGGAGCTGAACAAAATTCAATTAGAGTTATTACTGTACATACTAAATAATGTGAATGCATGTATCAGTTCTTATATATCAGTACATACTGTAGAATATTATTAATCAACATTGTGCTTTTCAGTGTTTCATTATGAAGATTTTTAAAACTACAGGGAACCCCCATACACACTCTGCCTAGTTAATATTTCATACCTTTATTATATATGCACCTATTCATCAATACATTGAAACTTCCTTTTAATAAAAATATTCAATTTTCTATCTTGAAGGACCTTAAATAGTATATAATTGAGGCGCATCCTTTTACAGATGCTGAAATGGAAGGACAGAGTGAAAGCAACCTACAAACATAAGCCCCTCATAGTGGAAACTTATTTTTATGGGATGTTGATGTTATTTTTTAACAGGTATTCAAGCTTCAGATACATGAGCAAAAATCGTTTTAAGTAAAAACAAAAAGAAAGGGATTTTTCCATCTCTGCACTACACATTGGATTTCCTATACAGAAGCTGTACTTGAAGGATCAAAGCTCATTCCTGCATTCCTGCAAGCAAGCAATTTCTACAAGTGCATCTACATCTCCACGACAATCCATTTCCTCAACCCTTCCCATCATCCATCGAAGTATTAGCATGTGAAAAATTGCATCTGTCAGAAATGTAAAAATAACCATGCCCACCTTGGTCTTTGCTATTTAATAATTTGGGCCATGGATTGGTAACCTTTGTTTTGCTTACTGTGCAGTCACAAATTACTTTTATAGATCAAGAGAACTTGAACTTTCAAAAGTGCTGTTTTAGCTTAAAATGTTATGATTTAGATATTCTGTTTATATAAGAAGAAACTAGTGACGAATATAGTGAGCATTTTTTTTCATTCTTCACTTAAATTGTTGCCTTAACATAGGGTTTTTCCTTTTAAAACAGTAGAAAACTTACAGAAGACTGTTTAACTACATATGTAGGTCCCGTACAGTTAAATAGCCATAGAAAAAATAATCCAGGACTTCCAAAGTAATGCCAATGGTCTATAATCTCATCACATTACAATATGGATCACTTAATGTACATGGATTTTAGGAGACTCATTTGGGATCTTTAAATCATATTCACTTCTTTATTATGATATTTGGGAAGTTAAATAATAATGTTGTTTTCCATTAAACTAGACAAGGCTAATGTGTTTTCAAATATCAATTAAAAGGTGACATGAGATAAGCCTTTTAGATTACTGTTGTTTTTCTCGGGTTATTGGCTTAAAAGAAATAGAAAGTTGATGTCAATGTGGAAAGAATTCCTACCAGTTAAACTATTATTCATATATACAGTGTGTTTATTATTTAACAATTTCCAATATAACTTAGTCTTTTGACTTAGCTTTTTTTAGTTATTGGAGGCCTTAATATTTGATAACTGGTTCAGTGTCACCAAATAGTTTCTTCACATAAAAGCAATTTTATATTACAGACACATAATTCATCCTTATAGCCACTTCACTGTTCCAACTAAAATGTCTGCAGTATAAAAAAATTTACTTGAGATTTTTTGCTTTTATTTTCTTATCTACTAAATGGAGTCTAATCATTTGTCAGAACATTTAAAAAATTCTTCAAGATAGTTATTTTCTTCATAACCTACCCCCAGATGCTGCCACAAAGTAAGTAAATACTGTGCATTATTGATTTCATTTTGCTCTTGGGGGAAATCAAAACATTAGCATAAGTCAAGAATTACTTATAAAATGCAGAAAAAAATCATTTTATTTATTTATTTATTTATTTAATATATATTTTATTGTGTTTTAGGTTTTGGGGTACATGTGAAGAACATGCAGGATTGTTGCATAGGTACATACATGGCAATGTGGTTTGCTGCCTTCCTCACCATCACCTGTGTCTGACATTTCTCCCCATGTTATCCCTCCCCAACTCCCCACCCCCCGCTGTCCCTCCCCTAGTTCCCCCTCACAGACCCCACTGTGTGATGCTCCCCTCCCTGTGTCCATGTGTTCTCATTGTTCAACACCCGGCTATGTCTTCTAACTCTGGGAGTATTGTTCCATTATGTTTCAACACACATACCATAAAACGAACCAATTTCATACCTTTTGGAAGCACCATTCAAGAAAAGCAGTATGACCTTTAATGACAACAAATCTGTTTTTCTCCTAGATCACAGCATCGTGTTTGTCTTTATTGAAAACAAAAAAGAAAACGCAAGGGATAATGATTGTGGAATCACCAAATGTGAGATAATGAGCAAATAATAGAAAGAAGAAACAAATGAGTGAAAAGGCAATCTGAGAGTATCACTCTTATTCAGTGTACTTCAGACGTGGATTCTGAAGCGATACATTGTTTTGATCTGTGATGGATAACTTGACTGGGATAAGGGATGCCCAGATAGCAGGTATTTCTGGGTGTATCTCTGAGGGCTTTTCTAGATAGATTAGCATTTGAATCAATAGACTGAATAAAGAAGATCACCCTCACCAATGTGGGTGGGCATCTTCCCGTCCACTAAGAGCTAAAATATAATAAAAATGTGGAGGAAGGCTGAATTTGCTGTCTGCTTGAGTTGGCACGTCCACTGGTGCTCCTGGTACTTGTGCCTTTTGATTTGCAGTGAGACTACACCATCAGCCTCTCCTAATTCTCAGGCCTTCATACTTGGATTAGCATGTATACCACTGGCTCCCTGATTCTCAGGCCTTTGGATATGGACTGGAACTTCACCACCAGCTTTCCTGGGTCTCTACCTCGCAGATGGTAGACCGTGTGACTTCTCATCCTCAATAATCACATAGTCAACTACTCATAATAAATTTCCTTTTATTGATTCTGTTTCTCCAGAAAACCTTGACTAATATGGCATCTGCAACAGTTTTTCCCTCTACTCTTTCTTTTTCCGTTTACATTCATAGTGATTATACTTGAAAGAGAAAGGTCAATACTAAGTATCTTTTACTATCAGAATCGTCCACTAAGGCCAGAGCTGAGTATGAAAGGAAGTGAGAGAGATAACACTCGTGAAATGCTGTCAGGCTGACTGCTGAACCCCATTTCTAGCACAACCCTCTCTGAAAGCTGGTAAATCTGTATTCCTTGTGATACTACACCGTTCAGTAAGATGAATCATGAAAACTGGCATGCAAGGAGGCACAGTTCCCAGGGCAGTATCTTTGATTAGCATCTGATGGTCAGATCCCCTTCACCCAGAATCATGCAGGAGCTGGGTAAGACTGGAGCAGCACTTAGGAAATGAAGTTCCTCTGACTTCCCTTATATGCTGATTTTACTGTTTGATACTACACAGTGATTTTTTTCTCAATAACTTCATCATGGAAGAGGTCTAGGCATTGGACAACGGCAACACCCCTAACTATATTTGTGCAACTCAATTTCCTTGGGAAATACATCAAACATTTGTCGACATAGAAGTCACTTACTCTGGTTCAGCACAATGGAAACAAAAACAGTATTGTTAATTAATCTGTTTGCAATTTTATTCTGGTTCACATCTCTAAGAAGTATATCTCAGAAGTCTTTGAATGTAGTAACTCTAAACCAGCCTTAAGCTTTCATATTTATCCTAATTCAAATCACTCATTTCACAAAATATTTTATGCCTGCCACCCACTACTTATGATCAACTTAAATCTACAATTGTCATTTGAGTTTTTTGCTTTTAAAATTTATTATAATACATCACATTTGGAAGTCTGACAACACCTTGTTTATTTGCCTCATGCGGGGATGCCTTGGTGTGCTGCAGGGTTCCGAGGCTGATGTGGTATAATCAGTAGAGTGCGTGCTAGGATGTCATATCAGATGGAAAAACAAGGATCTAAGTGTTGACTGAGAGAATCTGAAAGCAAAACATGTGAACTAACCTTCCCTCTCACAGCTTTATCTGGGGCATTCAGCATGAAATTAACTGTGACCTAAATAGCTTGACTGTACTCCATCTCTAGATGTAAACTTCAATCAAATATTTTTCTTTTGTGTAATGAAGACTAGCTTTTTGCAATGGATTTTGTCTACCTGTTGGAAAGTAGGAAAGTTATTTTCTTACCTTTCAGAAAAAATATTCACTCCCAGTAGCTATGTGGCATCTATTGATACATAACACATGATTAGAATATTTGAGAGGAATAAAAGTCTTCTTTTCTGTTTTCCCCCGCTTCCCTCAGTAAATTCAGCTCTTTACACAACAGATGCTCTTTATCTGATTATTTTTAGTTTACTCATGTGTAGAAAAGAGAATGTACTATATTACTTTAGTGACCGTAATACACTGGAACATTTAAAAGGCTATTTTGAGTGAGATTTGTGCTTCCTTATTAAGTCTGTGGCAGTGATTACAAATGCTCTCCCTTGAGAAGGGACGTGGTGCCTCTTCAAGAGTTTGACCTGCTAAGTTCAAGGGATGTTCCGTCTCCCTTCTAGATCCCTGATCTCACTAAAATAACAGTTTTTAATTTTGATTTGTGTTTTAGAGCTTTAGAGGGAAATCTAGGCTGGGTGAGGTGGCTCATGCCTGTAATCCCAGCACTTTGGGAAGCCAAAGCAAGTGGATCACCTGAGGTCAGGAGTTCAAAACCAGCCTGGCCAACATGGTGAAACCCCATCTCTACTAAAAATACAGAATTAGCCAGGTGTGGTGGCTCATTGCTGTAGTCCCAGCTACTTGGGGGGAGTCCAAGACAGGAAAATCACTTGAATTTGGGAGGCAGAGGCTGCAGTGAGCTGAGATGGCACCACTGCACTCCAGCCTGGGCAAGACAGTGAGTCTCTGTCTCAAAAAAGAAGGAAGTCTAACTACCCCAACTCTCTCACTATACAGGTGAAAAATTGAACTCCAGAAAGCAGGATTGCCCAAGATCTCACAGGTGCTGAGTGTTTCTTACTTTATCACCTGTTGATTCTATAATTCTGAGTTATATAAGTGCTCTGTGTATGTAGGATGGATTATTTATGTAATTGTTTGACCTTTCTTCTAATGTGTACAGGTAATCTAGTAAGGACAGCCAGAGCAGAAGAAACCGTCAACTAACAGAACAAAGACTCTTTACTTGGGGACTGCATAATAATAACTTCCGTTTGTCGATAAAGTTTCCTCGTCTACTGTGCTGCTGGCAGGATCAGCTCTGGTCACAGACCACTGTAAGAAACTGGTGGAACAAATTCTAAATGCCCAAGGGAGCATTTAAATTAAATTCTAAATGCCCAATGGAACATTGAAATGGAAAAGCAATAGGAATACATGAGTGCATGCTCATATATTTATATCAATATCTCAGAAATTGCGCAATTCCCAAAAGACTCAGTATCATGATAGCAATGTTTCTTGATACTTTAGGCCCTGCCTAGCATCTTAAGCACCTAAAATTCTTACTTTCTTCTACTTCCCTGAAGGAACCCAAACAGGAAACACACCCTCAGAGGCCCCCCAGTTGTGACCCACCAACATACATACCATACGGTCTACTCCTGCAATTCACCGCTGGTTGGGAACCTTGCTATAAGGGGTTATTATAAATTATTTAAAAAGTACATTTGGTTTTGTTTTGAAAAGGAAAGTTGCAATACTTAATATGCTTTTTCAAAATACACTTAGGCCAAGATTCCAGTTAACCCTAGGCTAGCACTGATGGTGAAGAATCCACGTTTGAATTTTCATTGTCTTCTGAAGCCCTTATTTCTTCTTGCTAACTTGTGATTTGATGGAAAAGATAAATTGAGTTTCCAGTTTTCAGGTGATTTTAAGAGGTTTTAAAAATGTATTGCGTTCAATCCATGATACTGAGCTTTTCACAGACTTATTGTAAAAATTCCTATTCTGGCAAGTAAGGTGAAAAAAGAAAATTTGTTCGGGTCAAGTCAGGTGAAAGTATTTTGTCAACCACGATAAGTTTTTTTTTTTCTTTTATGCATACTTATCCTTTCCTACAAACTCTCAATTCCAGAAAGTTCTTTTTCCTAGAATAATCTAGTTTGTCTGGAAGTGAACTGCACTTAAGACATTGGTATTGCTGCCAAGAAAAAAGGATCCCATGCTGAACTAAGGAATAATAACAATGAAAGGACAGCATGATTAACCATCGACTGACCACAAAATGAAGCATGTTTATTTCCTGCAGGTTTTTTTCCACGGCTGTAGTCAGTTTTCCTTTATCGTGACTGCTGGGGTGGTTGTGGGAGGTGGATAATCCAGGCAAAGTGTTTCCAATTTAATTGGCCAAATAGTATTTCTTCAAGAAATATCTTAAACATGCAGTGTTTTGCAGAATGATGTTGAGAAAGCCTTGAATAACCCCTTCACAACTCAGCATCCTATTTTATTTTTTCTATTAAAGCTTTAAATATGTGCTGGTTAATATTTTTGTGTTTAATAGACACTTCTAAGTATAATTATCTGACACCCAGTTTTTTACACCTCTGGAATAACTGGTGAATATGTATTCACCAGTTTCAGAACTCTAAATGGTGGAAAAGAACTAGGTAGATTGAACATTTTAAAACATGCTGCTTGGTTATTTCTATTTTATCTTTTGTGAACCCCCTTATCATATTATTTATAGTTTTTTTTTAACTCTACACATTAAAATAAAATTTAAAATGTGGCAATAGCCATATATAGAGAAGTGAATATGTCAGCATTTATAATAAAAAAAAAGTAAACAAACACATGTACATGTCCAAAAGTAATAAATGTGTATGTTTTATTTTTCTAATATAGACAAGCATAGGCTGTAGTCACAAATAAATCCCCAAATCTCGGTAGAATAAGACAATGATTGCCCATTCCCATTATTATAGATGGATCTGGTAATAGATGGCCCAAGCAACTCTCCTCTACCAGCGATGGGGTTTTGCCCTGCTTCCATTGCGGGGCTCAGCTATCACAGATTCCTCTCCTTCCAGGGTTTCTTCCAGAACTTGTATTGTACCCATTTAGTCTTCCACAGAGCCAAATTCTATTAAAAGGTGATTTATTAGCGGACATTTCAAAGCATATGGAAGAATGTGTGTTTATGAGTGTGCATGTGTGTGTACATGTGTTTCTGATCACATTAGATCACAGGTAGATCTACCTTATTCTTTTATAATAACTGTAAATTGTTCCATGATATTAGCCTATTACTGTTTTAACCTTTTTGAATCACAGTCAATGCTCATATGAACTTCCTTGAACATGTACATTTTCAAATGCACTTTTAGGTTAACTTTCTTGTCTAATGATATGTGCATGCTAAAATTTTATAGACATTAACATTCCCTACAAGCAAGTTGCATCAATTAACATTCCCACCAATAATTCATGATGTGCATATTTCCTCAAACTAGCCTAGATAATACTTTGCCCCATCAAATTGCTTCTGATTGATTTTAAAAGGGTGTATTTACATTTTATATTTTAATTAAGATTATAAAATTACAATTGCTCCTGGTTTACCTACATTTAATCCTCCTAATCACAACTCCTTGACTTTATCATATTTTCATGTGTTCATTAACCATTCATCTTTTCTTAAAAATTAATCTGTGTATCTGTGTGGTGTGCTTATTCTTCCATTAAGAAATTGGGCCTTTTATTATCATTTTGCCTACCCAGTACATGTATGTTCTCTCTCTTATTCTACACACACACACACACACACACACACACACACACAGAGAGAGAGAGAGAATTGAATAATTTTATTTGATTGCTCATTGATTAATGATTTATAAATGATCTTTATCAAAGATGAGTGTTAACCTTTTCATATCTTTTCTTTTCTTTTTTTTTTTTTTTTTTTGAGACAGAGTCTTGCTCTATTGTGCAGTGCCACAATCTTGGCTCACTGCAACCTCTTCCTCCTGGGTTCAAGCTATTCTCCTGCCTCAGTCTCCCACGTAGCTGGGATTACAGGCACGCGCCACCATGCCCAGCTAATTTTTGAATTTTTAGTAGAGATAGAGTTTTGCCATGTTGGCCAGGCTGGTCTCCAACTCCTAACCTCAGGTGATCTGCCTGCCTCAGCCTCCCAAAGTGCTGGGAACACAGGCGTGAGCCACTATGCCCGGCCCATTTCTTGTAAATATGATTTTGCTTCTGGTTTTCTAATCTATAAAAATGTTTAACTGTTATGATAATGTATCGGTATTTTCACAAATTGTGATGAGAACATTGTGACCTTGCTAAAACATGCTTTCTTGCCCCAAGTTTAGTCTTTAAGTAATATGTTTTCTTCTGGTACCTTTATGATTGGATGTGCTATTTTCAAATCAACTACAGAGACATCAGGATTGTACTATAGAAAAAGGAAATATTGGGATTCATCTTCTCACGATGAATTTTAAGCCAACTTTTATTATATTAAATGTATTCATTTGCCCTTGAGTCTGTCTTGACTTTCTGGTCTTCCTAACACACTATCTGTTTACTGACACTAAATTGACATGTTTATTATAGGGCTACTTTAATGTTTGGTAAATGAGCTCAGTAATCTAACCAATGTTTGTAGACTACAACATTTTTGTTACAATTAGAATTTTCACTTGATTTAGCCAAAAGCAAACACTAAAGGTTATTTTATTCAAAATATTCACTTTACACATTAAATCAAGAATATCGTCTTTAGAATAAAAAATTGTTAAATTACACACTTTATGTTAAAATTAGAGAATTAATTTTAAAATATACCATATTTCATGCCATCTAAATTTAAACTTTACGAAAGACTTAGACACACGCAAGTGTTCTTGCATTTTCTGCTCCAGTATTCTATAAATATAAACATATATTTATTTTAAAAGTCAGCTTCCTTTCTATTCCTTCAAAGAATGTTATAATCTCTTTAATAATTGATTTTTAAAAGCTCTCATAAATATATCAAATCATTCCTCCTATTTTCATTCTGTTGTGATAACATAAAATTTTCTGTCCTTATGATAGATCATTGTTTTCCTTTTCAGATTTTAAACCCCTGTATTTCTCTAAATTACATCTTCAGTTGAGTATTTCATGAACAAACACATCTTTCCATGGCCTTTATTAAAGATTTTTCAACAAATCCCGTCTGTCTTTTCTGGTAAGCTCTCTCTGATAAGGTTCCTGCTGAGTAAAAAGACACTTAATTCTTATTCCTCAGGAAGCCTCCTTCTTTCCCCTAGCTCTCCAAATCCTCTTTGTAGAAATTCTCCTTGCCATTTTTATCTTTTTCTTCTTTCTTTACCTTTTTTTATTCATTCTCATCATCAAGTAATGAATGAATTATGGGCTGAGCATTGGATGCTACAAAGTGAATTCTTCACTTTAGGATAATTTTTCCAAAAATAAGTAAAGAAAAATAAAAATGCTATAGATTTTATTTTTCTCTTCTATAGAGTTCATATAAGCATAAGGAGAAAAAAATATATATATATAATATAAAAATACATAGATAATATAAAAATTCATGGAATGAATGACATTTTTACCAAGAGGAGTATTCCATGATATGTGTGGAATCAATATGGCCAGCATTAATATTCCTAGGAACATAAATAACAAAGCTTTGCAGGTGGACATTTGTAGTTGATGCTGTGTGTGCTTTAAGTGCTTCCTGTTCCAGCTACTATGAAGGTTGACTGACTGCTCACAGCCACCCCATTCTCATTGGGACGCCAATGAGAATCTCATTGGTGGCATCTCATTGGGATGCCACCTCACTTCCCTTCTTCCTAGAGCTAAAGAGCTAAAGACTTACTATCCTAATTATAAGAGCTCCATGCCCTCCTTGTCTTATGGCTGGACTAACTCTGGGTGAAATTTAGCTTCAGAGCTTCCCATAAGATCAGTCTGAAGCTGCAGTACTACTGAGGCTATATTCTTGCTAGCCTTCTTCCCTTCTCAATGCTGCTACCCTGAATCCACTTCTGAAACCATTCCCCTATTCAATCACATGCATGCAAGCATGCAAGGGAAACTACGTTACTTTTGAGTTGCCCAGTGAACCTATGCCCTCTTGTATTCAGACCTGTGTATTTCCCTCCTACTTTGACTTTGAGCTTGCTCTATGTCTAACTTTGGCTCATGGGATATTAGCAAGCATCATGCAGAGGCTTGATGGGTCCTCAGGCATTGGAATGTGTCTTCTTTCAATGCTTCTTTTTGTAATCTATTGTTCTCCCAGAGAAGCCCAAACCACATGAAGGAATCACATGGAAGAGAGATAAGCATTTCTCAAAAATTTCAAGTGAACTGTCCACAGACAGCCAGCACTGACTGCCAACCAAGTTCAGGAGCCATCCTGGATTTCAAGTCCAGTCAGGTGACATCACAGGAACCAGAAATCCATCCATTTAAGCCCAGACAACCCAGAAAATTATAAAATATTTAAATGGTCATTGTTTTAAGCCACTGAGCCTAAAATGTATTTGTTACATAGCAGTAGATAACTGAAAAAAAAAAACAGTTTAAGAAATTCAAACTTTGAACAAATGGGTGAATGAAGTGGAATATTTTCTTCGTGCTATGCTGCAATCTGGACAATTGCTCCTGGTTTACCTACATTCAGTCCTCCTAATCACGAGAATCCCTATGTGTTCTTTTCTCTTTTATACAGGGCAGGATAGTTGTCTCAATTTCTTGCATTTTTGCTTACTTGTCAGTTCACTGAGTGACGGCTGATTCTGTCAGCGTATTTTCACGTTTAGTTTCTACAATTTGAAATTATTTTAGTTTTATTGTAAGCACTTCTACCTGATTCTTGAAAGTGAGCAGTAGTCATACTGTTGGCAATGTAAAGTGGTTATCCAGTGGAAGTTTCCTGTCTGTTGTTATTAGGGCTTGTTCAGCTCTACTTTGAAAATGGCACTTGCTGGCTGTATCTTTATATTTGGTTATATTAATAAAACAGAAGCTTGACACATGGACACATCTATGCTTTTATTACATTGATCTTAAATTGTTTTTCTGAATTACGCAACCATTTTTATTCCTAAGGTTTTCTAAGACAGAGGAAGTGTGAGCCAGTCATATTTAGATTTCCTTTTTCTCAAAGAAGTAGTAAGAAAAAATCCATTCCAATATATTAACAATTCTGATAAATGTCTGGATCTGCATAAAAACACATTATAATACACAAATATATATGTAGCTATGTATTTATCTACAGTTCAGAAATGTGCATGTGTGTATATATGTGCCTTTATAAATGTATATAATTAAAGAAGTAAATACTGAGTCAGATAAGCATACTTTTCCTATTTTACATAGTAATTTTAAATTTTCTAAAATCAGCACTGTTCTATCTAAATGTATGTAATATGTCACCCACATTTGGGAGATGAGTACAGTCTAAAAAACTCCAATAACTGCTACACATTTCTAACCCACATGTCTAAGTAATGAACAACAAATAATCACAGTAAAATTGTTCTGCAAGCATTAACTTGTACAAAAGGCACAACCCTACTTAGGAACAAAGACTGCACTGTGAAATCCTTTTTTAAACAGGAGCTGAAGTAGTAAACAAGTCTTTAGACATATTTTTTTCCCTCAGACAAAACTTCTGTTGCCACATTATCTTGTCAAACCGCATGAGGTTTAGATAGATCAATACTTATATAGGTAACTTCTAAGGAACACCTGGCCTTCCAGAAGGTGACATGTTAATTAAATAGATAGCATTCTTTTTCTTAATGCACAATTGCTTAATGTAGCTACTTCCTTCAGATTCTTTCGTCTCTGTTTTAATAGTTTTGTGAGCTTGAGGGCTAAAGGGAGCCAAGAAACCTGGTAAAAAGTAATAATTTTGGAAATATTGCTAATGACATTTGGGCTGAAGAAAAAGAGAAATGCAAATTTTTTCTTTGATCTCATTTGGCCTTTCTGCATTCCTAGCTCACCACAGAAGTATGCTGTGTGTTTCTGAGTGTTAAAACAGACATTTCGTAACTTAACTTGCTTTTGGAAAATACAAGGAAAGACCTTATCTAATAACTAGAGCTGTTCTTTAGTGATTTCCTAAGTCAGAATGTCAGATCTGGCCAGTTTATAGATCTTCAGGATTGGAACAGCCTGGAATTAGGAACAACAGCCATACCATGAAAAAAATCCCCTTTACTCTAATCAGGGAAAGTTTACTGCCCTTGTCTGCAGAATTTGTCAAGAAAAGGGGCCTAATCTTTAATAAATTATTGATGAAATAAGTTTTGTAGCAGGCACGGTTAATAGAGATTTTAGAGATAGTACACATATATCTTGGGTCTTTGTCCACTAATGTCATAGTTAGTTGTAATCGTTTTTTGAACTCAAAGCTAATTGTATCTCAGATACAATGTAAACAGTTATTTTTAAGGGTGAAAGTAACTTATTTGGTTTCCTACACATGCTTTACCTTTTTGAAAACTTCCTCCACTCATAGGCAACATCTGATAACGTTATAAAAGCAGAAGATAAAAGTTAGCTGTCTGTATATTCTTCATCATGAGACATATTGACTTTATTGCTTTCTGCCTTTATACTTTATTGCTTTTGAAAATTTACATGTACAAGCTAGATTTTATGATTATATACTGAGTTCTTAGTCATTTATTTTCATAATTTCAAAATTGATGTTAAATCACCTTAATGTCCTTTCTAGAAGAAATTCAGTGTTATTTTTATTCCAAATAAAATGTGTGACATAATTTTTTAGAAGAAAATAACATTTACTTTTATCACATGCAAAGGATACAGTTATTTATGACAGGTGTATTGCTTATATAGCAGTGACATATTCTGTAACTCAGTATATATGTAATCAATAATATATTTCTTTCATTTATCTATTTGTAAGTGTATATACAAATGCTTTTTCATTTTATGTACAGAAATATATTACTTTTGTAAACAGAGACAATATAACCCAATCTATCACTGAAAACATATATATCCATGCCTACATATGTATTCCTGCTGTCAAAAGATGTAGCTTTATATATTAAACAAATTTTAGTTTCTATAATTAGCCTCAAAATTAAATTTGTGCTCACAAAGAAACATTTTAAGGAAATTATATTTGGAAAAAAACTGTTTTTCATATTAAACTGGGAATATTTGACTCAGTACTAACATTCAACTTTATCAGTTTTAGAATTTTGAAACTTAAATAACAGTTCTGTACACTTGAATATAGAAATATCATTCACTTTTATTGTAACTTATAAGCATCAGACATCAAAACTTTAGATGATATCAGCAGGCAGACTGTGATATAGCATTTAAGAAGAAATGAAGCTAGAAACACAACTGGATTAAGATAAAAACAATGTTTAAGTTTATTGACTGTCTTCAACTAATTTTAAACTATTTGTGGCTCAGTAAAATTTAAATGTACTTGTTTTTGCCCTGTCGCCTTTTTTTTTTGTATTATTTCTATTTTTAGGCAAACATCTTTTTAAAATTAACTTTATTAATCCATTATTAATTCTTATTTATCATTGTTTAATTTCTAAGAAGGCAGCTCTTTGAGAAGACAATGATGCCCTTTGTGACCTCATATATATGTTTTTTTTACCATGGAAATAAAAATAAAACTGTTATTTATAGTTATATAATCAAAAGAACATAAAATTTGAAGTCAATATTAATGTTGAATAATGCTGATGCTACATTGTAAATTAAAAATCCTGAAAACTTTACTTAAATTTTCTGATGTTCTCATCTACAATAAAAACAAAATCCCCAAATGTTTATGAGTATATAGTACATGGTCAAAAATGTTACTTTTCTTTCCTTCATTCTTGAAAACTACCATCACTATTCCGTTTCATAGGACAGAAATGACTTTCATTTGCATTTTTAATAGGCAAATGCATATTATAATCCTTGAAATTCAAAGAAGTAATAAAATAAATAATTGTCACTTTTTTAAATATGCAAGAAGTTATTAATCAGCCTTACGATTAATCACTAATAACTGATGATTGAAAATTGAAAGTGTGTGATAAAGATTTAAAACAATAATATTCTGTTAGAAGGCATAGGAGACAAACACTCATGAAATACTAATGAAAGCTTTTATTTGTACAGCTCTTCCAGAAAACAGTTCGTATCATAATGTTCAAAGGGTTTATATCCTTTATCTCTCCTACTGAATCCAGCATAATTCTACTTCTAGGAATCTCATTTAATGAAATAATTAAATATACAGTATAGACAATGGATTCTGTACGCATATGTTTATTATAATATTATTTATTATGCCCAAAATGTGAAAATAAAAATTCTGTAACATAATTGTATTTTTAATATAAATGATTGTCCCTTTCTATGTCAAACATTTACATAGACCATGAAAAGTTTTCCAAAAAGAAAAAGAAAGAAAATGCTCATGGTACGGTGTTAAGTTGAAAAGGAAAGAAGTATGCAAAATTACATATATATAAAGAACTCATATATATTTGTTCCACCATCCAAAAAAGGAAAATAAAACCACTGTAATCACTTATTTTTTTATATGCTAATTCAATTAGCATTTGAAATAAATTTTCTCTTAAACTCCATATGCCATTAAAAAAAATAACTGTTTCTCTGTTTATATGTTTTTAATTGTGAATCATTTCCAGCCTGTTCTAGACATAGCAAGCTCTACAAAGGTCTTCCAACTTCGTTATAGAGGCACACAGAAATTATCTTGTTAATACTTCTTTAAAAAGCTTGTGGCAGTTCTCCCTCCTCCAAAACTGGGCAGTTCCTTCTTAAGGACAGAAAGCTTAGCTCTCCTAATTACAAAGTCTCTGCAATTGCTTCTTCACTTAAAGTAATATGTGAGTTTGAGGTTTTAATGATCCCTTGATTCCATATATAATGTATTTTTTATTATTGTGTTCCTAGTGCTTAAGACAATATTCTTAGCTCATATTAAGCATTCAGTATTACTAAAGTGTTGACCCAAAATGTTATGTCTTCTCCATTCCAACGTTTTGAGAAGGAAATTCAGCTAATCATGTACATATTCAGCATTAAAAGAGAAACACTCAAATGAGCATAATCATTTTTCCATAACTACAGATTCAGTTTTCTTAGCTAAAAATGAAGAACAGCACCTAGTTCTTATTATTTTAGGACAAAAGTCCTGTGATAATTTAGGTAATACAGAAAATCAAGGTGCATTCAGAAATTTTGATTCTTGGTAAGTCTTGAGTAAAAAGGGCTGAAAACCCCTACACTTTAAGCAAACAACATGATTATGATGTAGATACTTTGGGTTGCATTCTTTTTTTTTTTTTTTTTTTGCGATGGAGTCTTTCTCTGTCACCAAGGCTGGAGTGCAGTGGCAAAATCTCAGCTCACTGCAACCTCCGCCTCCCGGGTTCAAGTGATTTTCCCGCTCAGCCTCCCGAGCAGCTGGAATTACAGGCGTGCGCCACCATGCCTGGCTAATTTTTGTGTTTTTCGTAAAGATGGAGTTTCACCATGTTTGTCAGTCTAGTCTCGAACTCCTTACCTCGTGATCCGCCTGAGTTGGCCTCCCAAAGTGCTGGGATTACAGGCGTGAGCATCCACGCCCAGCTGATTTGCATTCTTTAACAAGATTGCTTCAGAGTAATCTTATGTGGACTGAATAAAAAATATACAAAAATGCTTTGAAAACTCAGGACACAGAAAGTTCCTATAAATGCTGGTATTTCTATTTGAAAATAGAAATTCCTTTTAATAATGCTTTAACAAATAAATATATTTTAGTGATAAATTCATAAAATGGGTGTTGTCAATATGTATTATGTAAATTTTAAAAGTATAAATTGTACATTATCTGAGCAACGGAATTTTATTAGAGTTTCCTATATATTGTCTTAGGTAGCCTCTTTATTATCTGTGAAAGTATTATGCCGTTGCACATACTTTGAATTGAACAGGAAATGTTATAGAAACTCTGTTGCTTCATATAGTTACTATTGATTGACATCTCCTATTTTCAACTTTCCTTACTCCTTCCATCTCCAGTTGGAAGACATTGGGAGCCTCCTTATTTTAAACATTGCTGAACACTAGAATTATCTAAGGAACTTTTATAAATCTTGATGCCCAGGTGGCACCCCATAGAAATTCAACCAGAATATCTTGGAGCTACGCATTGGTATTTTTGCATGACCCTCAGGTGATTTTAACATGCAGCCTAGTTTGGAAAACACTCTTCTAAGGAACTTGTGAATAAAGGAGCTTTGCACCTGAGAACGAAGCCTCAGTATGTGGGTGACATCAGGAAGGGCTAACCAAGTTTTTATTTGGTGAAATATGCTTTTCCCAGCTTCCCCCAGGGGAGATCCTCATTCACCATTGTATCTGACACAGAGGCCAGAAGGTAACAAAATTGTCATGTTCATTGAGCACAAATATAGTCTAAATCCCGATCATTTTCAAGTTATTTACAATTTTGTATTTCCTATCATATATCTTGCAAAAAATCAAGAACCGATTTTTTTAACTCTAAAGAGATGTCTGCTCTTTATCAAAGCTATAGTTTAAATAATATTAATTAATTAAGCTTAATTAATATTACTAATATTAAGCTTAATAAATAAGCTTTGATATATTGATATATTTGATAATAAGTTAAAATTATTCTAGATCCTGTTATAAAGGGTGTTTTCTATAATTTCTAATATTAGATTAGTATTAAAATATTCTAGTAAACATTAATTATTGGAGCAGAAAAAAGAAATCGTTTGGTTATTGTTTCTACAGCCTGTGTGACTTCCAGCAAGTCTCAACATTCAGGCTGATCATTTATATAATGGGATAAGGGCTATTTAAAGGGATACTCCAAAGTTTTACCTATGAAAACCTTGGTGATGGTGCTTAGTGGTTATGTTTAAAAATGAGTATTTCCTTCTCTTTCCAACTATTAAATAGAGATATTGTCCCAAGGATTTGTCCTTAACCATTTATTCTCCAGTTATTCTCTCTTCTTTAACAACCTAATTTAACATTATGGCTTCATGGAGCCTTGAAACAGGTGGCAACTCCAAGCTGACCATTTCCCGAGTAGCAGTCCTACCCTTTCCCCTGTGTGTGCCAATCTCAGCATGTGAAGTTCTTTCATGGCTAACATTTCCCACGTGAGCTCTTTCTTTATCCCACCTAACCCTAGTCCTGCTTCTGTGATTTTTATTTCTGATAATGACCTTCTCACCTTTCTACTGTCTTAGTTTTAAAATACTGGCCTTTCTTGGGGCTTCTCTGTTCCTTTGCTTACTTGTAAAGTTTTCCAGCTCCTTTCTAGACCTCTCATCTGCAGCTTCCCCGGTATTTGCCCAACTGGGCCATCTGTGGGAATCACATTCAACCGGGATTCATGGGAAAGAGCTATCACCGACAAGGAAGGCATCTAACAAAATTAGTATAGGCAGAGAATATGTATTAATGAATGCAGTACTAACTGAAGTTCTTCTGGGTTGGCAGATAAAGGTGATTAAGACATGCTTCTGTCTTTGGGGAGAAAGGAAATAAAAATGGATGGACATAAATAAATATAAAAATAGTAATAAAAGTAAGACAAGGAAGAAGAACAAACAGGCCAGTATGTGCATTATCTCCTTAATCTTTACAATAACCCTGTGAGGTAGGAATGGTGAAATTAGGCTCAGGGAATTTGAGTAATCTGCTGAAGATCACAAGGCCAAGTGTCAAAGTGAGGATTTAAATAACAGGTTATATTTCTTAGTACAGAAACTGCAAATAAACATCTATGCTCCAGGCAAATCTGTACATATATTTATTGAGCACACATTCTACATAAACTCTCTGCAATATTTGATATATCCTCTATAACAAATAGTTTAAGATAAGGGTGTAGGTAACGAAACGAGAGAATGTAGACGCTACTAATCATTCTCCACAGATGATTCTTGCAAGGGTCAAATCGTGTTCTTAGCGCTTCCTGAAAAATAACTTCTCTTAAATAAATACACACCTACTTCAGAACACTGATTAGGAAGAAAGGGGTCTTAGTTTCTTTTCTTTAGTCTATCACTAATCTGATTCATGACTTTCAGTGAGTCAGAAATTAAATGGTCTTTTAGTCCATTACCTTTAAAAATGGACAAGTAAAACTGGCTGTCTTATTCTATTGCATGACTTCTCAGCTCACTTATGAAGATAACTTCAAAAAATAATGCTGGAGTTATAATAATGTAGAATATGACATGCTATAAAAAATTAATATGCAATTTGTCCTACAATAGAACAGTAATCTTAAAACTGACTTAAAAATCGAATCTACTTCTGTCTTTTCATTTAAAGAATGAGAAATCAGGCCCATAGAAATGAAGTGATCAGCCCAGGCTCGCAAAGCTAGTCAATTTCACAAGAACTGGACTCGCTGAGGCTCAAGTCAGTATTTTTTTTTTGCCAGCTTATTTCTCTCCTGCTAGATTCATAATCATCCCAATGGAAACTCATAAAATGAGCACTGGGAGATTTCAGAATAGGCAGGATTCTAGGATCCATGCTGGGATCATGCCTGAAAAAAATGAACTGTTTCTTGAAAGACAAGTAGGGTGCAAAAGATGAAAGGGAATCGGTCCAAAAGATCACATTTGGTGTCCTATACTCTTACTCAGATCATTATGAAACCCCTTAGGATTCTTTTGCCCGCACATGACAGTCACAAGTTTAATTCATGCAAAAAATTATTAAATATATTAGAAAAAGTCTCATCCAGGCCGGGCACGGTGGCTCAAGCCTGTAATCCCAGCACTTTGGGAGGCCGAGGTGGGTGGATCACGAGTTCAAGAGATCGAGACCATCCTGGTCAACATGGTGAAACCCCGTCTCTACTAAATATACAAAAAATTAGCTGGGCATAGTGGTGCGTGCCTGTAATCCCAGCTACTCAGGAGGCTGAGGCAGGAGAATTGCTTGAACCCAGGAGGCGGAGGTTGCAGTGAGCCGAGATTGCGCCATTGCACTCCAGCCTGGGTAACAAGAGCGAAACTCCGTCTCAAAAAAAAAAAAAAAAGAAAAGAAAAAGTCTCATCCAAGTATCAAAAATGCACAGTTCCATTTGATTAAAGTAGAAATTCTGTTTCTACAAAAAGTGTAATTATGACACCAAATGTCTTCATAAATACCATGTATTTTAATGCAATAATAAAAATAAAACCTGAGTGAATATGAATTATGAGGCATTTTGAGACTTACACAACAAGCCTTCATTTCCATTGTTGTTTTCCACATCTGTTTCACTTTTTAAAAGAATTCTTTCTGGTAGTTACATATAGTTAGGTACTGATAGGCTAGTATGAGATTAAAATCTAAAAATGTAGGACAAATTCAACATTTTTCCAACATTCTAGTTAGGAATAGTGTATGTTTTTTTCTTCCTGTCTCTTGATTTCAATAAACAGGGTGTTATACTAAGAATGCAAAACAGAACTCAATCCCCTCATCACCTTATTATCTGTAGTTACATATACAAAACTTGATGTTGGAAAAACTACAGAAGAAATATTCTGCAAGTTCATCATGCATATGGATATATGAATTCACGTGCAAGTAAACACCAATATATGAGTATGGTTTCCCTTTGAATTATTAACCTTCCAATAATAGTTACATGTTGTTTTTACATGTGTCAGAGTGTTATGTGCATTATCCTATAATTTAGAGTCTCTTTCAGCTCTTCAGAGACATTTTTTCAGCCTCTAATCTCTTTCAACTAATCTGCTCTTTTTCTGACTCATCTACTTCCTAAATTTTTTCGTGTGCTCTCATCATATATTAGGAAATGCCGCGGTATATATGTTATGCCCTGTTTATGAACACTTTTATGTAAGAGGCTTAATTAAAATTCTGGGCTATTGTGAAAAGGATGATCATGAAGTTTTTTGTTTATTTTTGTTTTGGCTTTCTGTATTTAAAAATGCATGGAAATATTGTATAATGAAAGTAAATCAATTAATCCTTGATATTGCTTTTGGAACTTTGTAAAGTTTCTCAGGTGAAATGTGGTAATTTTTTTTTGAAATATGACCAAGTCTTACACAAAATTTGATCCTTCAGTTTTGTTTCAGAATTAAAAAGGACAGTTTTAGAATTTCTAATGGAAATATGCTGCTTTTTCTTTATTTTTGAAATTGCATTAATCTTGCTTTCTGTCATTCCCATTACTTCCATAATTATCATCCTTTGAAAACTGGGGGTGGGAGGATGGGCAGCTGATTTGCATTTTAGAAAACCTTGTGTTTTCTTAGCTCTGCTTTAGGCCTATGGGCTTTGAAGTTATTTCCAGTGGTCTCTTACTAGCGTAAAAGTTTGGTCTCCTGTTAAATTGCCACCTGTGCTAAGGAAAGCTAATCCATTAGGGTCGAACAGCTCTAAGAAGGTGCCATGGTGCCTGGGGCAACCTCTTGAGTTTCAGCTCTAGCAGCTGCTGGGAGATGTGTTTGGGATGGTCCTTGTTACAGAAATTAGATGGATCAGGAAGTAAACAGAGGTGTCTTTCATCTGACCCAGCTCCAAGACAAGAGGGTGGGGCCTGGGGGAATTCCTCTTCTAATTATTTTACGGGTCAGTTCTCTGAGACTTATGTCAATGTCTGACACTCGTAATTCTTAGGGGAAAATTTTGAAAAAAAATGATAAGCCATTGAAGCTGTCGAATGTTTCCTTCTGAAAATACCCTGTCCCCTGCATTTGCAGGATTGCTGACCACTGGGTGGGTCTTGCCCTTCTTCCAAGGGGTGTGATTGGAAGAGGGAAATTAGAGGTGCAGATTTCCTCACCTGGAAACTTTCTCCTAAATTTTAAGGGTGTCCCCCTCATTTTTAGTTCCTTGTTTATTTTAGATTTTTGTATTTAATTTTATTTCTTTTGACGACTTGGGGCAAGTTCCAACTGCTGTGTTCCTGTTGGTTTCATCATCTTTTTGAGTTAATCTCTCAACATTTCAGCCAGTTGAGCAGTTGCCCAAGTCTTTCCTGAGCAAAACTGGTGGCATGCAATCCAGTGTCTGCTGCTAATTTGTGACTGCAAGGTTTGAGAAGGGATAGCTAGAGAAATGGAAAGACAGACAGACTTGCTTGAGCTAAAAGAAAAATTCAAGAGCCGTCTCAGACAGAGAATTCCCAACTTCCAATTTCTCATTTTCTGTAATATCAGGTCTATGTTTACTTCTAGGTGATAGATTATCCTTTTCTTTTATCTGTGGAGAGACATTAACTTTTTTAGCAACACAAAAATTGTCGTTTTTCCATTTAAGTCAAAACTTTCTCCTTCTTTACAGCACAGTTTCCTTAAAGAAATTGTTAAAAAATTAAGCCGACAAAAGACACATTTTAATATTGTGAAATACAGTTTTATAGTCATTTTTTAAGAAAGATACAAATATATTTCCAAAATAAGAACATAGGTACATGTCAAAACTATATTCTTATGAGCAATAATATAAATATTTTAATCATCAATGATATTTTATTTTATAGTTGACTGTTCCATAATATTCTGAACATTGTTTTCTGTGTCATTTCCTGCAGGGGAACAATAAAGTTATTTTTTATGCTTTGACTTAACTGAAAAAAAATAAAGTAACATGATGGTGATGATTAAATAATCTTTTGCTGGGTTGTTTACTTTCTAAACTTCATATAATTAATTTGATTGTTTTATTTTTTCATATATCATTTTTAGGTAAAAAATGTAAAAATGTTTTTCAAATTTGATATTAATAAGATTAAGAAAGAGAAAACACTTTGAACTAAAATGTCTACTTCCAATAGCAAAATGACCTCAGAGATGTTCTGAATCAACATTACAGAAGATCCACCAATGGGGGCTACAAGATTGGTTACAAATTTTATTTTCTGTAGAAATGAAATCTTATTTGCTAGCCAACTCAGCTTTTGCAAATCAAAATATGAATTTTTAAATGCTGCAAAATACTTGTTTTAAAAGACAAGGAGACAATTTCAGAACTTACAGAATTTTCTAGTCCAAAATTCCTTGAAAGGCCACAGGTGCCCTTCAATAAATTGATTTCTGGGACTTTAAGAAAATCACAAGATGTGATTTCTGGCTCACATCTTGTCAACCTCTACCTAAGTGACTTAAAATTGTCAAATAAATGAAACTCCATTTCTTTCAGTTTGGAGTAAATATTCAGTTGATTTCAAGGCCCCACTCTATAGGCAGTCACTTTGCCTAGCTCCCTCCTTGGGTATTCTTGAAATTCAGGCATATTCATGACTTCCAGAAAGGGTCCCTCATCCCTGGCCTGCCCTCGGGGTAATGATGCCCTTGTTGCACTAGGCCATAGTTGTCCCTTTCTATGTTTAATAAGGCGTGGGTGGCCCACTTGGAATTCTGGAGTCTCAGGCTGACACCTAATTATGCCAATCATGATTCCTTCTGTGACGTCTTATTCAAGGAATCTTCTCTGCTCAATCTCAGGCATCTTCGGTGTCTCTCAGCACTTCCATGTCCGATGACCAAATCACATGGCATTCCTAGATTCCCCTTCGTGTGTCTAAATGATCATTTTGGATCCAGGCGTTAGAGGATTCTCTCCTCTCTGATGCTCTAGAGCTTCCATTTGATGCTGAGTGTAGGATTTCTCTGAGGCTTACAGACATCCCAGATAAACTTCAGAAATGGGTAACTAGAACTTGTGTGCTTGTGTTTCTCTATACCTGCCATCTTGCCACTCCACGTCTCTGGGGAAGGTTGTGGCTCCATCTGAGGTCAGAATATGATTAGATTAGTGCCTTACCCCTACACTTTTCCCCTCCAAATCTCTCTCCAAGATTCTCCTAGTACCAGGAGTTACTTTCCCTTTTATATTTTGAAGGGACTGTCCGTATTTTATGCTCTTCTTCCTCAATACCGTGGCTTAGAGGAAAGCTCCATGTTCAGATTATCAAGGTTTTATTTTTACATAGAGAGGAAGCACACCTGGGGAAAGTAAAACACCTTTTATTCTTTCAAGAATTTCAGGTTTTAAAGACTAAAATCCTATTCATGATTTTATATCTTTGGTTCTGAGCTCAAAGCTGAGTATTAATGTCTTGTTTTAGGTGGTGCCTGGCCTCCCACTGAAGCAATAAATGTTATTAATTCAGTGAGGGGGAGCGATGATGGCCTAAGACATCTAGTAGTTAGTCCTAGCACAGTGTCCCAAGCAAGCAGACATCAACCTAGTGACAGAATCAGGGACCCCTTCTACCACCACCCTGAGTCTCCAGAAACTTGCCATTAGCCAAAACTGTGATCAAGGAAGGACAACCATGGAGGCCTGGCGGTGGGGGAGTTGAATTAATAAAGAATTTGAAATTTAAATTGTCTTAATATTACCTTAAGATAAGACTCGTTAAAGACAGAGACTACATAAGGGTGATTGATAAAAGTAAGTGTCCTCCTTCTCAAATGGTCATCTCCTCCTTCCTAAGACGACATTCGAGGGCCAAATAAATAAAGGAGGCATTTCGACTTTTGCATGATACTATCTGTGTGTAATAAAGTTGGAATTAGAAACACACTTAATGTAGTTTAAATGCGTAACAGATTTTTAGGAACAGGATATGTGTTCAAAACTTACCACACTTGTTATCATTTGGGTATGATCCCTTTTCAATGCATATCTTTAAACCATAATCACAATCTGTTAAGCCTTGATGCATTTGCATCTTTTTTGTTGTTGTTGTCATGGAGTCTTGCTCTGTCGCCCAGCTGGAGTGTAGTGCAATGGCACCATCTTGGCTCACTACAATCTCCACCCCCTGGGTCCAAGGGATTCCCCCGCCTCAGCCTCCCGAGTAGCTGGGATTACAGGTGACCGCCACCACACCCAGCTAACTTTCTTGCATTTTAGTAGAGATACGGGGTTTCTCCATGTTGGCCAGGATGGTCTTGATCTCCTGACTTTGTGATCTGCCCGCCTCAGCCTCTCAAAGTGCTGGGATTACAGGCGTGAACCACTGCACCTGGCCTGATGCATCTGCATCTTGTTCTCTCAGAAGATTACAAAACTGTGTATTATGACTATTTTTAAAAATATATTTTCATTTATAATATCGGGCGGTTTTCTCTTACAATAAATATTTAATAATATAAATATTTGTAATGGCTGGATCATAGATTCTTGAAGGAATATGCTTTAATCTAGCCCTAGTGTTGTAGAGATTGCTAACTGTCCCTTAATACTTCTATCAGAAGCCTGCAGGTTCTAGCTGAGTTATAGAAGTGCCCAGCTACAGACTCAACACCTACACACACAAACATGCACACACACACAGATACACACTTAGATTCACAGAGACATATGCATAGACACACACAGAGATACACACACAGTCATAGAAAACAGGGCTAGAAGAACCTAAACCAATCATTTTGCAGTGGTTCTCTTCAGAGAAGTATTGAAGCTGTTTCATTTTTCTGTTTTACTTAGTTACACTTGGTATTTATTTGGAACTTTAATTTTGGTGTGTGATTAAAAAATATTGTATTGTAAAGACATTACTAATGCATATTTTAAAGTATGTAATGGAAAAATATCACTATTCTCTATTGTAATTTTCATCAGTGGAATGGAAATAACTGATGGGATCAGATAGAATAGGCAATTCCTTAATGGGGTAAACTGTACTTCTTACATCATATTTGTGTAGGACTGGGCTGAGAGGGTACAGGGGATAATAAAGAAAACATGGCAATTTTCTAATGAAACCTGATGACTCAGGAAAAGATTTTATCATAAGATGTCATTAACTTCTGCTATAAGTAATGCATGCAGAGCCTTTGACACTTGCTCAATCAGTTTTTAGAAGGTAACTAATCTACCTACTAAAATTGAGACTTCGTTCTGATATAAATGGGTTCTGAGAATATTCACCCAATCGGGAGAGACAAAAGACTAAATTTTAGGAAGTCTTTTCAGAGGGGACCCTAAGTATGTATATATATAGATTAACAACACCAAGTCCAACAGTTTTCTTCTATATCACTAATTTTCTTCACTGGTTGAAATGAGATTTGGTGTCAGCATTATCGGAATTTAATAATTAATGAATATTGTTATTTTATTCCTGGAAAGATTATGCATTCACTTTAACAGAGAAACATTTATTCTCTTTGATTATGACGGTCCTCATCAATTTTTTATTTTTCTCATAAGTGCTCATGATAAGGATAATGAACTTGAGATGGGCAATTCATCAACTCCTGATGAAGATTTGTTGAGGACTTCTATTATTCCAGAACTTCACCCTCATTTATCCAGTGCAACACTGATATTAATCCCTTTCTTTGCCTTAAAATTTCCTTCCTTTTTTAGAGAATGATAGATGAAATGATGTACATAAAAGTGCCTCGTAAACTCTGAAGTGCTATACAAACGTAAGGTATTATTATTTAAAATTATGATGTATGCTTGGTGTTTAAAATGGTGCTTTTTGTTTAATAATGATATCTAGTTCTTCTCAATTGCTTGGAGGATCAACCAAAATGGTTCATCGATTGGTAAATTAATGCTACAGTCTTCCTTTTGTATGGGCTTCTGAGATGGCCATTCATTTTGTCTTGAGGATTTCATGCCATTTAGAAAGGAGAGAAACATGGCTTTTTAACATTTCATGACTCTACTTTGCCAGATAAACAGCACTCCTCCTAGATGTGCTCTGTATACCATTCTATTCTTTTTTGATCTTGTTGACACTGTGAACATTGAAATGCTGTTCACAATCTCATCACTGAAGGAAACTTTATCTTATGAACCCCTGATCCCTAACAGTGTCATGAATTTCATTTTATCTTTTTTTTGTTAAAAACAAATCACATTTAAGTGTTAGTAGTAAATAGAATCTTATATTGAACTTGATTTTCTCCATGCTCCAAAATTTCCTTCTTTTTGCTGCCCTTAGATATTACAAATGAATTTGCCTCTGAACATCTTGAGTTGGATCCTGTCGAATCTCCACTAAACAAACTTATTTGCACTCTCGTTTTTTAAAGTTTGAATTACGTATTCTAATTTCCCTGCAATAGTTATTCTCAACCAACCTATTATAATTGGTGTATGTGTTATTCTCAACCAACCTATTATAATTTGTGTATGTGTTCTGAGCCCTTGACAAATGGACCAGTAATGAGAAATGATTTGGGGGAAATAAGTAAACTTAAGTATTTATTTTGTTAGGATACTGTTTGTGAGATAGATAACCTAATGGAATAATTTCTACGAAGTATAGAACAGCAGAATTCAACTGCTGGTTTTTGTAACCAAGCAGTAAAAGGTTTAGTTTCAGTCTAAAGGAAAGCTGATAGCAAAGAAAGATCCTGATGTTTACCAAAAAATTGTTGGACTGTTCCTTGTGAGTATAACAAAACAAGTCAAGGCAGAAATGCTTCTATGCATAACCAGTATGGCTCTGAAACAGAGAATAATTGAATGATTACAGACCCTACTGGAACACTGTTATACCAGAGTACAATTGCGCTCTAGTTTTTGCTTATTACTTGGTATTCTGAGGCTTAACATCACTTCAAGTATGCTAAAATTTGGAATTTGAAAGTAAGCCATAACTCCTAAGAGATTGAGAGCTACTGCTTTACAAGATTAGCAAACCTTAATCCCATCCAAGAAGATGGTTACTAAAGGAGAAAAATCTTATGTGATTCCCTTAATAGCTAAAGAAACACATTCTAATGAAATGTCCATTGTATCTGATTTTTGTCAGTATCTTGCAACTTACATTTTCTATAAGTAGCTTGTTTATGAACTTGAAAATCAAATCCAATACTCACCAGCGCTTGAGTTTATTTTTCTTATGTGTTTAAACACTTGTCAAAGAACGTTTGATTTATTCTGAGCAACTACAAAATTGGGCATATTTTATGTTTTCTTGGCACTTGTATTTCAGAGATGAGGAAGGAATTTTACTTTTTGTGAAAAGAAAGCAAGTTTATCTTGAGAAGTATTAGAATTGTGGAAGAGTAAATAGGTGAGGATATGGGGAGAGAAGTGATGTGGGAACGTTGCTGAAAGGAAGTGAAGAAGACTCACAGGAGCCTGGCTCAGTATTGCAGAACCATATAATAGGCTACAATGAAAGAGCAGACTACAGATATTACAGCACTAATAGTATTAAGTTATGCAGCACTCATTGCTGAAGATGTCTAGCTCAAAATTTCAGTGGCCTAACACAATAACCAAATATCGTGTGTGTGTGTGTGTGTGTGTGTGTGTATAAAACCAATGGCTTAATACACACACACATATGTATCACAGGATTCTAATCATATATGTGTATATATGTGTGTGTGTGTGTGTGTGTGTGTGCGTGTGTATATATATATACACAAGGCTATATATACTAAAAATCCCATGGAATCAACATTTAAATATATATAGATATCTTTTGAAAAGATATGTTGCTCAGTCTGGTCTCGAACTCCTGGACAAAAGGGATCCTCCTACCTCTGCCTTCCCAGTAGCTGGGACTACAGGCGTGTGATACCATGCCCTGCCCTCTTCCTGTTGATTCCAGCATAGTTGTTCCTTGTTGTTAGGGAATATTCCTTATGTTCCTTCAGCCACCCTGGCTCTTTCCTTTTTTTGGCACTACCACCATGTGACCTCAGGGTCTTATGCTGGATACTCTGTAGCCAGCTGGCAAGGAGAGAGAGCACTGGAGAATTACAGCAGGCATTCTCAGGGACCCATCTGGAAGTGGCATGATTCCATTTCAGTGGACACCTTCAGTGATATGGCCTAATACGGGTGCAAAGGGGTTGTTGGAAATTGTAGAACTTGGCCAGAAAGCTGATTCACTGCAATACATTGACACCATGAAAAGGTCCCGCAAATCTTTGGCAGGTGGCTGGCCACCTACCTCGGCCTCAGCCAAGCACTATGGTTTTTCTCCAGTGGCACTAAACGACCCAGGTATCAGTGTGGAAAACATGACGAGTTGATTTCATTTGCGTTTTAAGTTTGTCCAAGGGAGTATGGGGAAACAGCAATTGTAATAAGGGAGAGGTTCAGCCAATGATGACTCAGTTCTCCTATGTTGTGGAAAGAAATGAATCTACAGGCAGTCGATACACTTTAAGACCAGGGAATAAAGGATCAAAGAATGGCCATTGAGCACAAGGATACCGAATTTGGAAAAGTGAAGTCAGAGAAGGAGAGAGCTGGACAGATAAAATAATTTATACTTAAAGTGCATTTGGAATTTAAGTTGAGAGTTGGACCCCTAACAGCAGAGGGTGAGGCCACAGGCGTGGACAAAGTAAGAGGAGAGGACAAAGGAATAATAGTTGAAGTGGAAAAGGCACTACAAGTCTCAGGTGCTAGAAAGGTAATGCACATCATTTTAGCCTCTGGGATAAACGGCATGTGACAGATTGATTTTAAAAATGTCCTTAGGCCGGGCGTGGTGGCTCACGCCTGTAATCCCAGCATTTTGGGAGGCCGAGGCGGGTGGATCACGAGGTCAAGAGATCGAGACCATCCTGGTCAACATGGTGAAATCCCGTTTCTACTAAAAATACAAAAAAAAAAAATTAGCTGGGCATGGTGGCGTGTGCCTGTAATCCCAGCTACTCAGGAGGCTGAGGCAGGAGAATTGCCTGAACCCAGGAGGCGGAGGTTGCAGTGAGCCGAGATCGCGCCATTGCACTCCAGCCTGGGTAACAAGAGCAAAACTCTGACTCAATAAATAAATAAATAAATAAATAAATAAATAAATAAATAAATAAATAAATAAAAATGTCCTTGATTCTTCCTACCCTAAAGCTCCCCTTTCCTCTGTAATTTGACATGCTTTTCCTCATTGTGGGTGGGGCAATCAGAACGACAACTTGGCTCTGGGCTCAAATACATGACTTGCTTTGGCCAATGGACTGTTAGAAAATGAGATACAAAGCAGAGGTTGAAAAATAACCTGTTCTTTATGCTTTTTCTTTCTGACTCCTCTGCATTTGTCTCCTCCAAAAACACGTAGGCTAGCTTGCTGGTGGAAGAGACATTCAGAGCAGACGTGGCTGAGCTGCCCTACTTGAACCAGTGAAGGTCGTTGGAGACCAGTCAACAGCATGAAGAACTCAATAAAGATCGATAGATCAGTCTAGTCTACCCTCACTGGCTCCAGATGAGTGAGGAATCAATGCTTAGTTTTATACGGCATTGAAGTTTTGCAGCTGCTGTGCAGCCTCATTGTGGCGATATATAACTGATACAAGGGCTGGAAAGGAGTTCCACAGAGAATGCGGAGGGCGGTGGCGGGGCGACATGAAAGCTGAACAGTCTACAACACCTTTTGCAAGTGCTTTCTACAAAAAAGTATCCGTTTACCCTATTGGCTAGATGAACTAAAACCCATACACTTTGGCTTCCACCAGCTCAATTCTGTTTGCCTCAATTTTTCGTTTGCAGGTCTTTTTATATCAGTGGCTTTTGTTAGTACAACTATTAACTTTAATTAAGTAGCATATAAATAGAAAAAAAAAAAAACACGAGCACAAAAGAGAGACAGACCACGTGCTAAGAAGATATTTCTTTAAAAACACAATTGACTGCTTTTTGAAAAGTCTGGAAAATTATAAGTTCCTAATTGTTGCTGTCACATACAAGGAAAATTAATAAGATTAGTTTCTGAAATCAATGCACAGTTCATGTTCTACCTTAATAAAACCAAAGCAAGAACTTGCAAAAATTTCACTTTGTCTGTGGCTATTCCTGGAAAATAACAGGACCTCCATTAAGTAGACCTGGACATCAACACCACGGTAACACTGAAATGATTGCGGCAGTCACTGCAGAATTATTTTTTGTTTAAATGCTTTAAATTACAACAACAATATTTAAAGAATACGTAATTCAACTTTTATGCCCAGTTTAAAAAAACTCTTCCAAGCTGCCAGTCAGTTATTGGTCTTAAATTGATTAGCCTCTGCCTATCCATGTACATAGGAACACACAAAAGGTATTGACCTGTTCTGAAGGCTTGAAATGCTATACCTATCCTGTGTTTTCTCTAGAAGAACGGGACATTGTAATTTAGGACATTTTAGTCTAGGAGTTTGTTTTAAACTTAAAGATGTGTAGGGATTTTTTTCTCAGAAATAAAAGTATGCCAAATTATTATGAAACAAATTTTCCAGATCTTGACCATGTTATAAACTTATTCAATACATGTGTTTGTATATTTAACAGTTCTATCGAGGTACAATTCACACACCATCAAATAGACTTATTGTAAATGGGCAATTGAATTACTCTTGGCAAGTTTAGAGAGTTGCACAGCTCTCACCACAATTTAGTTTTAAAATATTTTCATCATCACAGAAAGTTTCCTCACGCCCTTTTGTAGTCAATCTCTGTACCTACCACTATGTTCCCCTTTCCCCCGGGTCCCAGGCACTACTAATTGGAATACTGTCTCTTTCAATTTGAGTTTTCCAGATAGTTCACATAAATGGAATCAGGTAATATGCAATTTTTTTTTTTTTTGGCATCTGGCTTCTTAGCTTAGCATAATGTTTTTGTTGGTCATCCATGTTGTAGCATGTAATATAGATCTTGATGTATTGAATTTTGTTTTCCTTTAGGTCAAAATACTTTCTAATTCTCTGTGACTTCTTTGATTTATGTGTTATTTAGAATTGTATTCTCTAATTTGTAAATGTTTAGGGATTCCCAAATATTATTCTTCCCATTGTTCAGTTCCAATTTTATTGTAGTTGAGAAAGATACTTTGGCTACTACAATTCTTTTCAAATTTATTAAGATGTTTTTTTTTGTTTTTTGTTTTTGTCGTTGTTTTGTGACAGAGTTTCTCTCTCTCCCTGTCATTTAAGGCTGAAGTGCAGTGGCTTGATTTCGGCTCACTGCAACCTCCACCTCCCAGGTTCAAACAGTTCTCTTACCTTAGCCTCCCGAGTAGCTGGGATTACAGGTGCTCACCACCACACCCGGCTAATTTTTGTATTTTTAGTAGAGACACTGTCTCACCATGTTGGCCTCAAACTCCTGTCATCAAGTGACTCACCCGCCTCGGGGCCTCCTAAAGTGCTTGTATTACAGGCATAAGCCAGCGTGCCCCACCTATTAAGAGTTGTTTTAAATTTGTATCTGGTCTAGTTTAGAGACTTCTATGTGTGTTATAAAAAGAAAGTGTATTTTGTTGTTGCTAAGTCAATCTACAGTAAAGTCAAGGTGTTGTTCGAGTACACTATTTTCTGTCTAGTTCTATTATATATTCAGAGTGAAATACTGAAACTCTGATTCTAAATTGTTGAATTGTCTTTCCTACCTTTGATTTTTGTGAGTTTTTGCTTCATTTATTTTGGATGCTTTCTTTTTAGGTGAGTACACATGTACAATTATTATGTGTTCCAGTTGTATTGACCCTTTTATCTCTATGAAATGTCTCACTTTGTCTCTAGTAATATTTTTGTTTTAGAAACTATTTTTTCTGATATTAATATAGATGCTTCTGCTCTCTTATACCTACTATTCGCTTGGTATGTATTTGTCTATGCTTTTATATCCTACTTATTTGTGCCCATGATTCTACTGTGTTTCTCCTAGGAGACAGTTGGATTCTGATTTATTTAAATACAGTCTTATAATCTGTGTTTTTTTCATTATAGTGATTTTGCTCATTCACATTTAATGGATTATTGTCATGGTTGGATTATGACTGCTCATTTACATTTAATTTTTATATGCCTAAATTTATTCCTCCTTTATTGACTTCTTTTATGCAAAAGATAAATATTTTTGCTCTAGACATTTATTGTATGCCTGTTAACTTTTCACAATTTTAAAATGTCTCATTACAACATGCCTGATAGTCTGTAGTTGACCTAGGGATTACAATATGCCTCTTATCTTTTCATAATCTATCTCAGGTTAGTACTGGCTTAGCTCCAGGAAAATAGAACAGCTTTGTTCCAGTGTAGCTCCTTTCCCCCCCCCTCATTTTTTCTGTTCTAGTTGTCATGTATATTGCATGTATATATGTTATAAAGTCATAGATATAATGTCATATTTGCCCATGACTGTTAAAGAAATTTTTAAAATTCTTTTTTAAAAGATAGCTATGTATTCTTTTATACTTTCTCACATATTTTTCATTTTCAGTGTTCTTCATTTCTTCCTCTGAATTTTAATTATCATTTAGTGTGATTCTTTTTCAGGCTATAGAACTCTCTTTTACAACTCTTGCAAAGCAATTCTGCCAGCAATCAACTTTCTCAGGCAAGGTTTATTTAATAATGCCTTTATTTTCTCTTTTTGAAAGACAGTTTTGTTGAATTCTTACTGGACAAGTTTGTTTTTGCTTTTTTTTTAATGCCACTCCACTACCTTCAGATATCTATCATTTTTGACAAAAAGACAACTTTTAATTATATTGCTGTTGTTATGGACATAGTGAGTCCATTTTCTTTTGCTGCTTTTAAAATTTTCCCTTTGCCCTTGACTTTCAACAGTTTAACCATAATGTGGTAAGTGTAGATATCTTTGTATTGATCCTACTTGGATTCATTGAGCTTCTTGAGATCCTGTAGTAACATTCTTCATCCAATTTGGAAAATTATGAAAGTTTATTCTTTAAACATTTTTTTCTGCCCCTTTCCTCTCTCCTTTTTTTTTTCTAGGACTCCCATCACACCCTCATGTTGACAGGCTTGTACTTGTCCTATAAGTCTCTGATTGTTCATTTTTCTTTAATGAATAATTTCTAGTGTTCTGTTTTTGAGTTCATAGATTCTTGCTTCTGTCATCTTAAATCTGCTTGTTAAGTCCATGTAATAAATTATTAATGTTAGTTACTGTACTTTTCAACTTAAACATTTCCATTTGGTTTTAGAGGTTCCATTTTTAAAACTTTCTACTTAGTTTCTATTCCTAAAACTTATTTTAGAGTTTTTACTGTTGTGATTCCTATTTGTTGATTCATCATCATATTTTCTTTAATTTTTTAACATATGTATATCATAGCTACTTTGAAGACTTTTTTTAAAACCAACATCTTTACCCATTCACACTTTTAACTGACTACTTTTTTCACTATGAATTTTACACTTCCCTATTGCTTGTATATCCTATAATTTTTTTTTTTACTAAAAGCACAGCAAGTTTAGACAATTTATTATAGCATCTCTGGATTTTGAGGGTCGTTATTCTTTCTGTTTTGTTTTCCCTTTTAGTCATTTGTCTAGACCATCTGTGTTTACTCTACCCTCATGGCATGTGGCCACTGTGTCTCTCTTCAAGTTCTTTTTATTTTTATTCTTGTTTTTATTTCTTAAGCTGGCATCCTAAAGATCACATCTGCATCTGGATGGCTTCATAGTTGTCAATCATTTGGCCAGAAACTTTGCTCAAACACCTCAAACCAGTAAAACTCTGTCCTCTCCTGACAGGTCTGAGTATGGTTTGTGCCTGCATTGAAATGTCATGCAGATTTCACATTTGTGCAAGTGTTTACTTCTGCTGGGACATCGTCGAACTGTCTTGACAGGCTCCGAGTCAGCCAGGCATGTGCAGAAAACTTATTTAGTTTCTTTATTACCCTCTCATTTCCAAGACCCCCTGGTTAAATTTCTGGCTAGTCCACCATTCAACTTTTCACCCAACCAGGACCCCACCTTCATGTTTTCCCTTTTTATTTTCTTTTGAATTTGCTGCTTTTATTGACAATGCCACTGAATGTAAGATTCTGCCCTGTGCCAAATAAAATTAACCCCCTCCAGCAACAAAGTTGCTCATTCTTACAACCAGCTCTGTCCTAGTAGCACTACCATCTCATGTGATTTGGGGAAGAAGAAGAATGGAACATTCCCAGGCAAGAATCCAACAGACTCCACTGCTTTACCTGGACCCCAAGAATTTTTCATGAATAGATACTTCTCTATTTGTCATTGACCTATGACATTTCACAGAGCTGTGAAGTGGTAATTCTTGACAATTTTACCCAGTTTTGGGTGGAGGGAAATAGCTGACATTTCTTCACGCTGAATGTCTGCAGTCTTGTTCAAATTTTAAGAATGGAAATTTCTATTGCCTCTCATATTTGCTTGATACAACATTCAGTATGGCCCACCCCACCTCTGACACTATACCATCTCTGTGCTTACAATCAAATGGTGGAACAACCATGCCCCATATTTTGTCTGACCAGTAAGTAAGTGCTAATTTGAGTGAAAGCTTTCACTGCCAATGAAGTGCTGCAAGTAACATATTGCACCTACCTACCACAATGATTGGCATCACAGTGGTCTGGACTCTGTATAGATAAGTAAGTCAGCTCACCATTATTTAAAAATAAATTTTTAGCTTTCTTTGGTATTTTTGTGCTCTCTGCGTCGAAAATATTGGGCTATCACTGTCCAGTAATGACAGGAAAAGGGTGCTGTGTCACAGTGCACTGGCAGGTGACTGCTACGGACGCTTCCCGTGATTGGAACCCATCTTTTCAGGCTCTTGCAGTGTTCCTACTGTAAAAAAGTTTTCTTCTGATTAAAAGCAGTAGATCTCCTCTTAGGTAATGTCAGATGATTAGGACTATTATTTCAGAACCTTTAAGGTATGAAGGAGGGAACTACCTCAAATACTAAGTTCTGAACCAAAGGTATTCACAGTCTTGTCAGAGTGAGAAGAGGCTTATGTTTCTCAAAGAGACTGTGAATAGATAAAGGAAAAGATGGGCTGATTCCGGTGACATCACTGCAGTGCAGAAGCCTTTAAGAGAATAGATTGTTACGCAAGAATTTAGGCAACATTACATATTGTCCATATGGTAAGTAGGTGTTGGGCTTGTGAGAACCAGAAACCTCTCAGTAAAGGGACTGACTCCAAGGGAACTGGTTGGTGTCTCCTGAATTTCTTTAAGACAGAAGAGGAGGGAGGATGATGTGTAGCAACAGAAGGATAGAGGTGCTTGCTGATAGATGGAAGCTCCAGAGGACACTGTCTGACATGATATAGAGCAGGGGGGAAATTGGCAGAAAAATCAGAGGAGGGCTGAGAATTCTGCAAACAAAAATATAACCTGAGGGCCTGACGTTTGGGAATGAGGGTAAGAGAAAAAAATTTCCTGTCCATAAAGGGACACACAACTGCAAGGAAACAACAACATTTTCTTAAATACTTTGTGTACCTTAAAGGGAAGCAGCAGACAACTGCAAATTAGTAATTAACCTTGCCCTCATCATAGATATCATCATATCCTTATTACAGTATATTAAGTCAATCACTGGAAATATTAAAATACTAAATGTGACTAATAAAGTTTTCTTTCCCATTTGAATGTATATTGTTAATGTGGAAACGCAAATGTATAGCTGGAGAGGTTCTCTTCTCAGGTGATGCCTCTCTGCCACCTGTCTAACAATTCCTTGCAGCCCCAAGGCATTTTTTGGAGTCAGCTATTTGTACTAAAAGGGAACTAATGAATAGTGCAAATGCCACTAAAAAAAAATAATAATAGAGTGCCTTTATCAGAAGGCACAGATGTTAACTTATCAGATGCAAGGAAAGGAAATTCTTGCTAATTGGATCCTATTCTCCCTCTGTCAGTTTCATTTAAGGAAACATTTAAACAGTACACAGCTGGAGTTTGGAAGTTTTCTTTAAACAAGACTACATAAAACCAAGCTGGTTTAGCGTACTTCTGCATCTACTTCCTGGTTTTGTTTTTTTTTTTCCTTGCTTGGCTCATCCGTTGACATGAAGCTGTTAGTATTATATTTAGCACTGGAATACATTATTAAGCAAACAGAAAAATTTTCCTAAATATGGGAAGGCCTAGGGAATTGACACCATAAAGAAGAGTGGTGAAGTCATATTTTCAGTCCAGTCTCATTTTGCAACTAATTTTAAAAGAGCCATAGCACTTTAGAATTCAAAGTGACTTTAGATATTCATTAGTGCAGTTGATTGATTTTCTAAGCTAGAAAGTTGGTGTTCAGAGAGGTGAAATGGCCTGTTGAAAAATCACAAAGTGATATTCATAACATGCCCTCATGAGGATCAACCTTTCTCTAATTTCTGATTAGTGGGGCTTTCAACATGCTGTCTTGCCTCCCTCTCAAATCATAAGAGAATAAGATGTATTCATCTTTTTCTTGTTTGTTTGTCTCAATGTTTGACATTACCTCCATTTATTCACAAGTTCCCAGGGAAACAGAATTTGAAATTTCTCTTTCATTCATATATTTGATAGTACCTAAAATAATAACAAAACCCTGCCAGCCCTAAGACAATTTTTAAATTAAAGAATTATAAAATTTTGCCTGTTGTTCAAGTGCAATGTTTAGACATCTCTCTTTGTATTGGTGTAGTCATGAACAAAAGCAATTGAATGAGACAAGTTTTTCCAGGTGAAAATAAAGAAATTGTTAGAAGACTTTTAGAATTTCCCTTAACCACAGTCAGATTATCTGAAATTGCTGAACTATTTCCCAAAATCAAATACCATACTGTTATCCAGGCCCGTTAACTCATTGCATAGGCAATAGATCATGTTGGTGTATTCAGGGATTCAGCTAAGTGTAAACAGTTTTCAAAAGTGTTTTGTGGTGCTTCTACAGTTTATTTCACATTTTCCTTGGCAAGCGCTGATTTCTCTGACCTGACCACACCTATAGAATATTAAATTTCATGAGAGGCTGAACCTCAGCGGATAGCAGGATATCTGACACGTATAAGTTGCTGCTTCCTTCCTTGGCTTCCAGCTTTCATGTTTATTTTCTAGTTTTAAAACCATTGCATTCACTATGAATGAAGTTCATATGTTCATATATTAGACAGTAATTCTAATTCCTTTATTTTTTAATTTTTTTAAACTTCATTTTTTGTTTAAAACTAAGCCTTTATCAAAAAAGTGTATGCTGAGAAGAATTTTAAAATAAAAAACTAACACTTCTAGTTTGGAAAATATTTACTTCACCAATAATGAACATTGAGAACTCTACTCCCATCACCTTTAAGAGTTAAGGAGTAAATAAATACTAAATAGCTAGAACTCTAACAGAATCCACAGAAGAGTCGTCATCTTTGATAGCCTCAGTGATAAGCCACAGATCAATAAGAGAAATAACCACCCACCACTTTTCCAGGTACCTAAATATGGCCCAGTAGGTGGGCAAATTAATCTTGGGAAGTAGAAACATGAGTTCTCAGGGCCTGTTACGGTTCCAAGAACAGTGGCCACTGGGGCTGACGGCTTCTCCATCAAATGTGGAGACGCTGACTTTCTTGGCCAGTTTTTAGACTAGGACCTTAAAGTAGTCATGAGTAGTAGTATACCCCTGTGATCCTAGAGAAGCTGGAAATGTACATTGGCTGGAATCCTTTCTGAACTGCATTGTTTGCAGCTTTTAAGCAATTTTGGGTTGGGGTGTAGGGTATGAAATTGATGATGTCCTTGGATGGACTGCACAACTAGAAGTAAACAGCTCAACTTTTATATTTTGAATGTTGTTAGATAGACTAATATTTGTTGAATGCCATTTCTGAATAATAGCATATCTAAATAATACAAGTATCTTCTTTTTTATTTCTTTCTTAAAATATTATTTTAAGTTCTAGGGTACATGTGCAGGATGTGCAGGTTTGCTGCATAATCACGTACCATGGTTGTTTGCTGCACAGATCAATGCCTCACCTATGTATTAAGCCCAGCATCTGTTAGCTTTTCTTCCTAATGCTCTCCCTTCCCCTACCCCCACCACCAGGCACCCGTGTGTATTGTTCCCCACTATGTGTCCATGTGTTCCCATCATTCAGCTCACACTTTCCGTTCCTGTGTTAGTTTGCTGAGGATAGCAGCTTCCAGCTCCATCCATGTCCCTGCAAATGACATGATTTTGTTCCTAATGAAAGAATTTTCTAAATACTATTTTTATCTAAATTATACTCTCTCTATAATATTTCTGAAGTTCTAAATTTTTCATTTACCATATAGATATTCTCAATGCATGTGGTTCCCCTCAAACCAGAAAACCTACTGGGAATTCTGATTTTCATTTCCAAAACCATTCTATTAATAGCTCCCCTGGCAGGAGACTGAGGTTGTACCACAGCCAGGACAATCTCTCTGACATACAGTCAGCCCTCCTTCAGTATTAAGGAGGGTGAGAGTAGACTGAATAGACACATTCCAGGGTAGTTTCCATTCAAACAACACCAGTTAGCCTGCATTTCATATAAATACCATAGTTTCACATGCAATTAAAAAAAAAAAGCTGAGGGCTAAGAAGAGCATTTACATTAAGCAATAATCAATAGAGGTCTCCAAGTTGTCCTTTCCAGGAGGTCATTTATGGGGGGCTCTTAAGGGGTGGGCTTTGGACCAACTTTGAATTTCTCAAATGAGGTCTCTGCGTAAGGTAGCTTAGGAGGAGCTGAGATGAGGTCACTGAAGCGAATGATCTATCTTATAAATTAGACTTCAACTAGGGTAAAAGCTGCTGGAGTGAGGGACCAATTGTTTTGGTAGCCTGTCGGAAATAATTTCAAACCTGACAGGACACTGAGCTATGTGGTGTAATCTCCCAGCCTTCAGCACCCACACTGGGAGAGAAGCAGAACAGAACAGGAGCAAACCCTCACCATGGAAGCACGGCTGCCAGATTTCAGAGTCCCGCCTTGCCATTCGCTGCACCCCCAGCTCCCTCCCTCCTCCCCTCAGCCCCTCCTGCTTCCCTCCCTACCCTCCCTCAGTGGGTATAGAATTCAGTCTTTTATGGAATCACAGTGAGTTGATATAAGCAAGAGCAACAAACATAACATCAAAAGAGATTACACCACCATCAAACTATCTCATAATATCATTAGTGACCTAAATTAAAGGAAGATAATTGCCCCAGAAGACAACAAACAGTCATGGAGAATACTAATAACCGAGAGCCCATTCCAGCACTCTGCCAGGAGCCCGGCTTCACAACATAACTTTTGCACACCTCCACTGACAGATCAGCTTTTTCTTAAGTTCAGAAAAAGGAAACAAAACCAATGCAACTCACCTTTATCTTTTATTTTCTTCCTTCGGGGTCTTTCTTGTTTAAGTAATAACAGCAGAAATGGAACCCTTAAAGCTTGCTGATTTTTGAGTAAGTCTTTGTAAAGCAAAATCTGGGAAATGTTAAATAAGTCATGGCTTTTATGAAAGACGAAAATGATGTGATGTCTAAAGAATGACATACAGGTAAGTGGCATATTGGCTTTGATTCACTTAATTTAATGTAATAAATTGGACCCAAAAAAGTCATTTCACCTCCATTTTTTTATTTTTGTATAATACCAATTCTAAGAATTATGTCTCGCATCAATGTATGACTGATGATAAAAGTAAAAGAACTCATAACTAACAATTCTCCTTCGCTTCCATCCTTCCTGAGGTCAAGTTTTACATGAATAAACATGAATAAAATAATTAGCTATGGTGTGATGAATAGGGATAAACTGGTTATCTCAGCAATATTTGAGAAAAGTAGCTGAGTTAGAACACACTAGACAACTTGTTCTCAAGTTCTGATGAGCTATACCTCAGGGAGTTGAAAGTCAGAAGCTTGGCCTCCTAATCAAACCCAGCAAGGATCCCTGGGCCACTATTCCAGTGTTATAAGCCCATATGGTTAAGTTCTGCCTCTGGAAGCAATGATGATAGGGTGTGAGTAAAAGTCTATTAGAAAACTTAAGAATTTTGGCCATGTGTGGTGGCTCACACCTGTAATCCTAGCACTTTGGCAGGCCGAGGTGGGCTGACCGTGAGGTCAGGAGTTCGAGACTAGCTTGGCCGATATGGTGAAACCCCTTCTCTATTGAAAATATAAACATTAGCCAAGTGTGGTGGTGGGTGCCTGTAGTCCTAACTACTAAGGAAACTGAGGCAGGAGAATCACTTGAACCTGGGAGGCAGAGGTTGCAGTGAGCCGAGATCGTGCCACTGCACTCCAACGTGGGTGACAAAGCAAGACTCTTTCTCAAGAAAAAAGAAAGAAAGAAAACTTAAGAATTTTTATTCTTTATTTTCATTAGAAAGAGGTTAAGGAATGCAAGTGAGCCTAATGCAGAGTTCTTCCTGATTACCTTCACTTGCTGCAATTTCATTTTCCGTCAGGTTCCTTAGGAATGAAAAAAACAAAAACAAAACAAAACAGGGCCTGTCTAGCAAGCCCCTGACTGTGTTCTCACTGATGCTTAATGAAAAACCTGCCAGAGTTCTCTTCCAGGAGGTGTGCACTGTGCAGACTCCTGAACTCCTTGAGGGCAGTTAAGATCTAGAAACTTCCATGTCCTGGAGCAGTAGCGTCATGCTTGACAAAAGTGTTCCATAAACGCTTTGTGGAGTGAAAACTAGTAACTGCCCCATACCACACCTGTGTTCTGTTGTCTTTGTTTGGATTAATTCTACTAAAAACAAAATCTCATATAATTTTGCGGTAGGTTGTGCTGATGTTTTTTCTCCTCCCATATCTTTTTAGGGTAATCATTTTGCATCCTCCTCCCAGAGATCAGCTTTGATACACATAAGACTGACATGGGTAGTGGGAAGAGCCCTGGCCCGTCTCAGAATGCCTAAACACTGCTATGTGGACTTGGGAAGTTATGGACGCAATGTGACTGGGTCTTGATATCTCTATCCTGAAACTTTTGAAAATGACAATGATAGCTCCACATGGAATCAATAGGAAGATTAGACATATGTGCTTAGTGTGATTCTTAATAACTATTAGCTAAGTATCAATTATATTTGAGTATGATTGATATTTATTATTGATAAAATATAAAAAGCAGAGGTCAACATAGAAATCATACAGCCCATCAGCTTCAGTTTACATATTCAAAAATTAGATCCAAAAGATTCTGTGAGTTTCCTAAGACTGTGCAACAAATTAGTAACAGAGATAAAACAATAAGCCATGTCACCTAAGTGCTAATCACCGCTTTTTCTAAGACACCCAGTGCCTAATTATCTCTCTTGATGATTAGCTGTGATTTCATGTACTAGAATAAACTGATTACCTCAGGAACATTTGAGGAATGTAGCTATGAAAGGCCACAACGCAACTTGCTCTCAAGTTTAAAACTCATTCTGATGTACTAAAATTTCTATACCAATATGGAATATATATCTTGAATGCAATGCACAGTGCCTTGCTAACAATAGGTGCCCAATAGATAGTGTTCCTTTTAAAACTGACAAAGTATTTCTAACTTATCTACTAGATAAGTGGTTCTCAACATTGGGGCAATATGACCTCCAGGGGACAGTTGGAAAAATTTAAATTTTCACAACAGTAGGAAGAGGGTACTTCTGGCATCTAGTGGGTAAAGAGCCGGGATGGTGGTAAGATCCTGTAATGCTCAGGGCAGCCTCCACAGCAAAGAATGTTTGTGTCCACATCATCAGTACTGTTGATGTAGAGAAATTCAATAGATCCACCTTCTTGACTCCCAAGGTATTAATCTTTTGATTATAAAAATATTTTTTTCTTATTAATTTTATCTTCATAATTGTTTTGAAATCATTTGATATAGTGAAAATGGTTGTTTTAAGCAATAAAAAAATAGTAACAATAGTGTGATAGCGTGATGGATTTGCTTCTTCTTGACTACTTGAAATTACTTGGTTCAAATTTAGAAAAATTGGTCCCTAACAAGAACCTGTTCACTTGAAATGTGGAAAGTATTTTTAAATCTATGGTTCTCTAAATTTATGTGCATCAGAAATACCTAGAAAGCTTGTTAATCAGAATTTCTGATTCGGGAGGTCTGGTATAGGGATTGAGAATTTGCATTTCTAGCAAATTCCCAGGTGATGCTGCTGGTCTGGGACCACAGTATGAGAATCACAGTGTTAACATCCTAATTTTATCACTAGGTATGGTGTAATTTTTTAAAAAATTCACCTTGCTTTGTAATTTGCCCTGCTATTTTTCCATGAAGTCTTGCTCTTGTTGCCCAGGCTGGAGTGCAATGGCGGGATTTGGCCCACTGCAACCTCCACTTCCCAGGTTCAAGCGATCCTCCTGCCTCAGCTTCCTAGGTAGCTGGGATTACAGACACCCACCAACACACCCAACTAATTTTTGTATTTTTAGTAGAGACAGGGTTTTACCATGTTGGCCAGGCTGGTCTCAAACTCCTGATCTCAGGTGATCCACCCGCCTCAACCTCCCACAGTGCTGGGATTACAGGCGTGAGCCACCTCTCCTGGCCTCGCCCTGCTTTTTTTTTTTTTCTCTAATGCAAATGAGCAAGCCAATAGCCATTTGATTTTGATGGAAACATTTAAGTTGATGAAATTGGAGTCTAAACTGATCCAAGAAATACCTTATTCTTTACTGTATTGTTTAGGGTACCACTTTTCAATGCAGCATATATTAATAAAGTCTTCTGAGCACATCATAGGAATCTGGAAATGGCATTCTCCCATAACTCTTTCCCTGCATTCTCTTAGTCTTCCTTCTGTCTAAATATGTTACTATTGATTCAATGAGAGATTAGACATTTAGACAACTTCCAGTCCGACATTAACAGGGTTAACTATGAGAGAAACATCCATGTCGTTTCTGTTTATTACTTTTGCAATTAGATTTGCATACCATTGATGCCTGCTCCCTGGGGTACATTTGTGATATGGAGAAGGTAAAACAAAAATGAGGCCAGATCTCTAGCAAGTTCCTACTTAGCCTGCTTTGTCCTCTCTTGCTTATGACATTTGTTTTCCTACCCTGTAAATCCGATGAAAACCAGGAAAAACAAGAGTAGGCAACAATGGTGCTTACTCTGGCTGGAAAGTTCTAGTCCGAAACAGCAGGCTTGGTTTTGATAATATCTAGTAATCAAGCCATGTACAGTATAACTTGACTTAATGTCTCAGGTAGTGTTAATCTGCACATTGGAAAGCTTGATTTTAAAGACTGTATGATCCATTGAGTTGGACGAGAAGTAAGGAGATGTCCCTTTCTGACGGCACAAAACTGGGTGAGATTAGAAGGGAGAAGGACAGGGTGAGGCAGGCTGCTTCTGGCCCTGTCTGTTCAGATGATTTGCGGGGACGTGATTCAACAACTTTGACACCCTGATCGAACAAATAATTGACAGCTGCTACCATCTCATTTTAATTAATCTGATTTAGGAATGATAATTAAGTTTCAAGAATGGAAAGATGTTTGGTAGATAGTTTGCTTCCTTGTAAATGAATGGTCTTCACCTGAAGATACAGTCTTAGCAGATACAAATAAGATGCAAAGCAGCTGGCCCAGTGCGGTGGCTCACGCCTGTAATCCTAGCACTTTGGGAGGCCGAGGTGGGTGGATCACCAGGTGAAGAGATTGAGACCATCCTGGCCAACATGGTGAAACCCCATCTCTACTAAAAATACAAAAATTAGCTGGGCATGGTGGCATGTATCTGTAGTCCCAGCTACTCAGGAGGCTGAGGCAAGAGAATCGTTTGAACCGGGGAGGCAGAGGTTGCAGTGAGCCGAGATGGCACCACTGCACTCCAGCCTGGCGACAGAGTGAGACTCCCTCTCAGCAAAAAACAAAACAAGACAAAACAAGACAAAGCAAAGCAGCTTTGATGTTAGCTCTCCTTCCTAGGAGTCCAGTGGGCATGAAAGAGGAGGGTTCTAGACAAAGACAGATCCTACTTGCTCCAGGCAGCTTCTACTCTTGCAGAAAAGGATAGTGAGGTGTTGAGGGTTACTGGGTACACACTGGGAAGAAAGAACTTCTGCCAGGAGGTTCCAGAGGGCACATGTTCTATTTCCCGGAGACCCTCAGCAGTGTTTACTCTTAATGGACAGCTAAGTGTAGCCCTATCTCTTGCATATGGTGGCCAGGAATTTAGGGATGGGACTGCCTGGTCACAATTAATCTACCACTAAACATACATATATATGTGTGTGTGTGTATATATATATATGTGTATGTGTGTGTATATATATATATACACACACACACACACACACAGCTAAAAGTCAAACCCACTCTTGTCCACATCCATGTAAACCTCTATTATGTAAGTGAGTTTCATTGGCTGGTTTACAGCTAAGCCTTTAGACTACAAAGGGTACTGAAAATAGAAAGGCATTTTTTAGTCTCTAGGCACACTGAACTCAAGAGAACTCACTTCAATATGTGCTGAATGTGCCAGGGACTGTAGGTGACAAACAGTCCTCAGAATGATCCATGGTGGGATGCTTACTGAGAGAGCGCAAAGACAGCACCCAGTTCCACCCTGTCTTGGGGTAGAAGCTGGTTTTCTCTAAAATTTCTGAGGTTGGTGTTTCAGAAATTTTTGTGTGATCTATGACAGTTAATGTGCCTCTAGATTTCTGGAACCAAGACGACTGCCCTTGTGACTATTTTCTCTGCCTAACCCTTATCCTCCTCAATTTTTGCACTAAGATATTCTGGATTGGCACATAAAACTATTTTCCAGAGTGTAGTTAAAGGACACTATCTCTCAGTGAAGAGGAGCCACAATGAAACATTCTGAACCTGAATCATATTGTGCGCGTGTGTGCATGTGTGTGTGTGTGTGTATACATACATGCTCTTTTCCTTACAGTCCTCCTCTTGAACCAAAGAAAAGTTATTAGAATGTTTTTCTTATTCTTTCTTTCTTTCTTTGGTTTGGGTTTGTTTGTTTGTTTTTGAGATGGAGTTTCACTCTTGTTGCCTAGACTGGAGTGCAACGGCATAATCTCAGCTCACTGCAACCTTCGCCTCCTGGGTTCAAGTGATTCTCCTGCCTCAGCATCCTGAGTAGCTGGAATTATAGGTGCCCACCACCACACCCAGCTAATTTTGTATTTTTTAGTAGAGAGGGAGTTTCATCATGTTGGTCAAGCTGGTCTTGAACTCCTGACCTCAGATGATCTGCCTGCCTCAGCCTCCCAAAGTGCTGGGATTACAGGCGTGAGACGCCATGCTCAGCCTCTTTGTTTCTAATTCACTTTCTGTCTACAAAGGAATTAAGGTAGACGCAACACCTTTTAAGGGATATACCATACCATCTTAATTGGCTTTTATTACATTTATTTAAACATCCATCCCCTAAAAGGAAAATGTTATACTGGTGTGAATGTCTCACCTGCAGAAAAAGAAAAACTAAGGCCAGAAAGAATATACCTTATAGAATGCATTTAAAAAAATGGCAATAACTTGTCCTTGATCATTGTCTTTGTTGCTTATAGGAAGTGAGCCTCTATGCAACACCATTCACAGTGGACCAGATGGTCTGGGAAATGCATTCTCATCGAGATGAGGACTATCCCATTATTTTAATAGCAAGCGTGGCAAGTCAGCTGAAGTCCTATTGATCTACAAGCTTTTGTGAAGTTGTAAGCTGAACTCTTGATACTCTCTTTGGTACAAATTGTTATTTTCTTCTACATACACATTCTGCTTTTTCCACTCTCAGAAAATCCTTTGAGATGAACAAATGATCCATATGCTGAAAAGGTAAATGGATTGCGCACATGAATGATACTATGGTTGTTAATTTGCCGTAGGATAGCGACATAAAATGAGGATTTCTATTTGCTTGGGAAACTTTGCAATTTTTTTTTAATGTGAGGGGAATTCCCCTCATCTTTGTAAAAGAATTCTTTATTCAGAATGTAATGGTCAGAAGTGTAAACCCAAATGTTTCCAGCCTTCTCCCTCACTTCTGACCCTACACTCATGCATATTTTGCTTTGGGTTTAAAGTAGGCTATTTAGTCCTATATCCCTTTTTCCTGTCTATTTGAGCTGAATTTAAACACATCTGTCTCTAAAATGAATACAAGCCCAGCTGAGTGGAAACCTGAAACATCTCAGTAGCCTTTTATTCAAGTCAACTTTGCTACTAAACAAAAAAAGAGTGAAACATCAATTATTGCACTTAGAAAATTACACACATTGTGTTTAATTGTGTATAAATGAACCTGGAGGGAGCATAATTCTGTAATTTTCAAGTCAGGAATGGAGGTGAACAGGTTTCTAGGCATTTGACTAATACAGTTCTTAAAAGAGTGGCACACATTATCCCCACAATTATGGAGCCAGAATGCAGCTCTGATCCCACTGAGCATTTCATTAGTTGCTATATTGAAAACCTTTTTTAGCTAAGAAAATTTCAAAATGCAGACTATGGTTAATCTCTCAATCCAAGTCAAACAAGCCATAAATGAGAAGTAAGAAACCACTATTTTATATTGCAGGTAAAAACAGGTGAAATTCTGTCTGCTGCTTTTTGTCAAGTCTGAATAAAATGCACTTTTTTTCAGCTGAAGACTTTTTTCCTCAAAGACATTGCACCAAATTTGGTTGAGCTCCGTAAAACTGTGTAGAGCATAGAACAATGCTCTCCACATGGAAGTTTGAAAAATGGTTGATTGAAACAGGAAATTATATCCTTTAGACAAACGTTATTTTTCTATTCAACTTCATAAATATTTTCATTCTAAGTGTTTAACCCAATCAATGAGACCAAATAATAATCTATAAAATAGCCTTTTTTTATTTTAACTGAAAAGAAAGCATCCCAATCTTGCATGTGGATTGGTTAATATCTTATGTAGAAGCTGCCTCTAAATAGCTTCAGATTACATAGAAATAATATCCTGAGCAACCGGCATGTCCAAGTTGCCAATGATTCTTGGGAGGAAAAGTAGAACTTGAAAATCTTCATTTTCAGCACTGGATATGATAGCAACTTTTTTCTATTGTTTTGACAGTCACTAAAGTAGGTTGCAGAAATGGTAGCAGAGTGCCAGTGTCCTATCCATCCATTACTTAGCAAGCATTGAGCAGCACAGCAGAAGACTTCTAGCGGAGAGTACATGCAGAGCCCAAACATGGCGCAGTGAAGAGAATGTGGATAATCCTATATTCTATATCACACTATAAATGAGGAAATGTTAGCAGCTGTACTATTGAATGTGAAATTTCTGCAAAATCAAACATGGATTTGCTGGACTATAAAATTGATGGATTTTATTATGGTGGTCTATTTGATCATACATACCCATCTATCTATACTCTGTGCATCTTTTTTTTCTTTTTTTTGGAACGGAATTTTTTTTCTTTCGTCTAGGCTGGAGTGCAATAGCATGATCTTGGCTCACTGCAATCTCTGCCCAACCAGATTCAAGTGATTCTCTTGTCTCAGCCTCCTGAGTAGCGGGGATTATAAGCGCTTGCCACCATGCCTGGCTAATTTTTGTATTTTTAGTAGAGATGGCATTTTGCCATGTTGTCTAGGCTGTTCTCAAACTCCTGACCTCAGGTGATCGACCCTCCTTAGCCTCCCAAAGTGTTGGGATTACAGGTGTGAGCCACCACACCCAGCCCTATATGCATCTTTTATACAACGGACTAACGGTAAAGTTTTGCCATTTTGTTCTTTCTTATTAACTGTTTTATATTCTTTCATCTCAATAAGCCTTGATTTCCTGCTTACCATGTTTCAGCACCTATTTTAAAATAAGGGTTCTATTACTAATATGTAAGATAACGTCAACAGATGACCTCATTGAAAAAATAGTTTGTTATTCTCACACATCTGGAGAGCAGGGGACATACCACACCATGGCGGATAGTGACACACAGAGAAGCAGCAGGGTTGGGCCAGAAGCAGGGTGAAGGGAATGTGGTCAAGAACCTTTATTGTGGTTCCTGCAGGAAGAAAACAGCAGGGCAGAGTAAGCAGGTTTAGTATTGGCTAGTTGGAATAATTTCAATGGGCTCTGGGTTGCAGGCGCTATCCCTAGGAAACAGTGGCCTAGAGTATGAGTCTGCCAAAGGATGTGGTTGGGGTTATGGGTTCCGGATTGGTTGGTTTGCAGTGGAAAGCCATGCTCATAGGCGAGTGTCTTTGTTATCTTTAGGAGTTAGGTAGCCCTGGGAAGTGCACTCCCTTTAGGGTCATCAAGTCTCCAAGATGTCAAAGCATCACCAAAAAAACAGAATAAAGAGATATGATTAATATAGCACCATTTTAGGCATTCTAGCTGTAAGAGTTCATAAACACCACATGTTCTCACTCATAAGTGGGTGTTGAACAATGAGAACACATGGACACAGGGAGGGGAACATCACACACCAGGGACTGTTGGGGGGCTGGGGGGATAGGGGAGGGATGGCAACGTGTGGGGGGATTGGGGAGGGATAACATTAGGAGAAATACCTAACATAGATGACAGGGGGATGGATGCAGCAAACCACCATGACGCATGTATACCCTATGTAACAAACCTGCACATTCTGCACATGTACCCCAGAACTTAAAGTATAATAATAGTAATAATGAAAAGAGTTCATAAGTATATAGAGAAAGAACAGCATCCAGGGAGTCTAAATCTCAGTCTAAATTTAACATGTGAATTTATGTAACTTATAATCTCTTTGAACCTATTGTTTCTCATTTGTAAAATGAGGAATATATCTAAATCCAGGGTTGTTACAGAGGTTGAACATATTTGTAGACATATATTTTAGGTATGTAAAAATGCCTAGCACAGTGCTTCACAGATACTAGGTGTTTAACACATTTAATACAGACAGTAGGTGTTTAATACACCTACACAGATAGTAGGTGTTTAATGTACGTTTTCTTTCCCTGAAGCCTTAGGAATCCAGAGATTCAACATAATGGGGAGCTAAATGGATAGTGAAATGGATAGTGACATGTGACAGTGATTGAGGTTGTGTTTTCTGTGCTAGAGACCACAAACAAGCAAGGGGTTGATCCTCCAGGAATACTGGTCTCATCATGAGTGAGAAAAAAATGGGAATGACAAAAATACTTTGCCTCTTGGAAACATTATGGAATCATTAAAAGTTTGTATAATCAGCTAAATTGATTATTAAAAATAAGTTGCAATTTCATATGTTCTGCAAGAATTTTAAAATTATAAAATGTCCATTATGATGAGAAGTTTTAAAAAATATATGAGCTGGCAGCATGCAGTGGTTCATACCTGTTATCCCAGCTTCTTGGGAGGCTGAGGTGAGCGGATTGCTTATGGCCGCTAGCCTGGCAACATGACAAAACCCTGTCTCTACTACAAATACAAAACAATTAGCTGTTGTGATGGTGCGTGCCTGTAGCCTCAGCTACTCAGGAGAGTGGGATGGAAGCAGCTTTTGAGCCCAGGAAGTCAATGCTGAAGTGAGCTGTGATGGTTCCACTGCATTCCAGCCTGGGCAATGGGAGTGAAACCACATCGAGGGTCCTAGTGAACTGCTGCCATAACAAATGAAATTGATTACAAGCGTAATCTCTACACCCAAGAATATGTATGTACAGGCCCATACTTTAACAGTGTTGCCTAAGTTTCAATACAAATTTCTAATAAGTATTAATAGTCTTAGGCAGAGTGATAAGTGTCTGTGTTAGGACACATTTGCACATCCCTTCAAATCTTCTCTGCCCATCTCTTACTACACCACTGCTACAGGAACCCATCCTGCCCAGGGGCTCTGCTAACCCCCTCTAACCTTGCAGCATGATGCAGCCCCGTTACCTCACTCTGCACTCACACAGGCACAGTGTGAACAAGGGACACCTGCACCACCAGATTGACCAGGGTGTCTTGAGAGATGATGCACAAACGCTCAGCTCAGAATGAACAGTTCTGAGACACATTCCAGAGGCCATCTCAGAGCACACAGAAAGGAGAACTGATGGTCCTTAGGAGAACTTCTGCTTAGTACTTGCCTGGAAAATTCCAGAACTTATCCTTGTATTACTTGCCCTATATTCCCTGTGTCACATCCCCGGTTTTGTTCCTCCTTGGAGTCTCTTCTCAAAAAAAATCTGAAACCAAGCCTTTGTCTTAGGCTTTGCTTTTGGAGGAAACAGGTTAAGACAATTATACTGGGCATATCCTTAGAAAACAGACCCGGATGAAGCCTCGCCTCGCCTCGCCTCGCCCCGCCCCGCCCCGCCCCGCCCCGCCCCGCCCCGCCTCGCCTCGCCGCGCCGCTGAATATATATATGCTGGTCAGACAGCAGTAGGGACCCCAGTGCCTGTGGGTGGTGGGAGGTGATCACCTCTAGCAGGCAGTACCAGCAAAATCACTAAGACTCACATCTGAGGTGGATTGGGAGGAGGTACGTTAGGAAGGTAAGCTTTGAGCTATGCCATAGCTTTAGCAACCAACAGTAATTTTGCCTTTTCTTCTTCTGTTGTTTGCCTGTTTCCTATTTTATTTTTTATTTTCATATGTTTCATTTATTCTTGTATTTGATTTGTGTTTAGTTTGTTCTTTTTTTTTTCTAGCTTTTCAAAATGGAACAACATGATTTTAGACCTTTCTTTTTTTCTAATAAATTCCTAAAGCACTAATAAATTATCCTAGGCACTGTTTTAGTCATGTTTCCAAAAATTTAATAAGTATTTTCATTTTCATTTAATTTGAAATCATTTCTAGTTTTCGTTTTGTTTTCTTCTCGGACCCATGGATTATGCAGACATGCAATATTTATTTGATTTCTGGTATTTGTGGTCTTTTAAAATATTTCAGTGTTACACATTTTTAATTCAATTCCAGTGGTCAAAGGGCCTACCCTGTGTGATATCAATCATTTTAAGAGTATCTAAACTTATTTTATGGCCCAGTACATGGTCAACCTAGGTGAGTATATTATGTACATTTGAAAACAATATATTTTCTGCGCTTGTTGTTTGTAGTGTTACATAAACATCAGTTTATGTAAAACATCAGTTTGGTGAAAATGATTGGTATTGTTCCTATCTTCTATTTTTTCTGATTTTTAACATTTTGTCTATTTGTTCCATTAATTGCTGAGAGATGGGCAGCCAGATCATACAATAGGGAAAGAACAGCTTCTTTCAATAAATGGTGCCAGGAAAACTGCGTAACTATATGCAGAAGAATAAAACTAGATGCCTATCTCTCACCATACATAAAAATCCAGTCAAAATGTTTTGAAAGACTTGAATCTAGGACTGGAAACTATGGGTGTACTAGAAAAAAGTAATTGAGGAAATGTTCCAAGACATTGGTCTGGGCAAAGAGTTTTGGGTAAGATCTCAAAAGCACAAATGACCAAAGTAAAAATCGATAAATAGGATTGTATTAAGCTAAAAAGCTTCTGCCCAGCAAAGGAAACAGTCAACAAAGTGAACACACAGAATAGGAGAAAATATTTGCAAACTATCCATCTGACAATGGATCATTAACCAAAATATCCAAGGAGTTCAAACAACTCAATAGCAAGAAAATAACAGTTATGAGCAAATGATTCAAATAGACATTTATCAAAAGAAGATATACAAATAATCAACAGGTATATGGAAATATGCCCATCAGAGAAATGCAAATCAAAACCAAAATGAGATATCAGCTTACTCCATCTAAAAAGATAGAAAATAATGAATGCTGGAGAAGATAGAAAGATAAATTTGTATATACTGTTGGTGGGAATGCATATTAGTACTACCACAGCATGGAGATTCCTCATAAAACTAAAACTAGAACTAGAACTACCACATGATCCAGCAGTTCTGCTAGTGGATACATATCCTAAAGAAAGGAAATCAATGTATTAAAGAGATATCTGTACTCCCATGTTTATGACAACACTACTCACAATAGCCAAAATATGAAATCACCCTAAGTGCCTATCAGTGAATAAATATATAAAGAAAATGTGGCATATATATTCAATGAAATATAATTCAATGATAATGAAGAATGAAATCTTGTTATTTGAAGCAACATGGATGGAACTGCAGGTTGTTGTTTACTGAACAGCCAAGCAGAGAAAGACAAATATTACATGTTTTCACTTATATGTGGTAGCTAAAAAAAAATGATTTCATAAAGATAGAAGGCTGGTAGCGGTGGCTCACGCCTATAATCCCAGCACTTTGGGAGGCCTAGGCGGGTGGATCACGAGGTCAAGAGATCGAGACCATACCGGTCAACAAGGTGAAACCCCGTCTCTACTAAAAATGCAAAAATTAGCTGGGCATGGTGGCGCACACCTGTAGTCCCAGCTACTCGGGAGGCTGAGGCAGGAGAATTGCTTGAACCCAGGAGGAGGAGGTTGCGGTGAGCCGAGATCGCACCATTGCATTCCAGCCTGGGTTAACAAGAGCGAAACTCCATCTCAAAAAAAAAATAAATAAATAAATAAATAAGATAGAAAATTAATTTGGTGGTTACCAGAGGCCAGGAAGGATAGGGTACAGGAAGAGAAGGGAGGTTTAGCAATGGGAATGTATATAAGGCTTGAAAGAGGAAGTAAGACCTAATGTTTGTAAAATCTCTAGGGTGACTATAGTTTATAGCCATCTATTGTACATTTTGAAATAGCTAGAAGAGTATAATTTGCATGTTTCTAGCATAAGGAAAAGACAAATATTTAAGGTGATGGATGTCCCTAGTACACTGATTTGATCTTTACAAATTATATGAGTGGATTAAATTATCACATGTACCCTGGAACTATGTACATCTCTTAATGCATCAATAAAAAATTGTTTTAAAATAATAAATTACAAAAAGAATATGGATTCTATGCTAATAAGACCATTCTGTAGTTGGTTTGAAGTGTCCATATATATTCAGTACAACTGAATTATCTTAGAGAGTAAATTTGGTTTCCTCAGTTTTCATTTCAGATGTAGTGTTGAATGGTTTCTGCAACAGGAACCGGATATCCTGCATTAAACAAAGTTTATTTGTTTGTACAGAATTTGATGTTAAATATTTCAACCTTTTGTCTAAATAATCTTGTTCTTTGTAAATTCATTAATACAGAAGACTTTTTCTTTTACAGGTGTTTGACCTTTCACCTATATATTTTCTAATTGTTAATTAAATATCAGATTATGAATTCACATGATTTTATTGCTAATATAATAATGATAATATTAAAATACTCATTTACTTAATACCTATTAATTGAACATTATGAATAGATATAGATTGTTAATTACAGCCAGGTCCAGTGTGGCTAATGCCTGTAATCCCAGCATTTTGCATAAATCCTGGCAGAAGGTTTCGTTGAGACTAGGAGTTTGAAGTTTGAAACCAGCCTGAGTAACACAGAGAGACTCCATTTCAACAGAAAATATAAAAATTAGCCAGGAATGGTGGCACTTGCTTGAAATCCCAGCTACCCGGGAGGCTGAGACAGGAAGATGACCTGAGCCCAGGAGTTCAAAGCTGCAGTAAACCATGATTATGCCATGCACTCCAGCCTGGGCAGCAACACATGATCCTGCCTCTAAAACAACAACAACAACAACAAACAAACAAACAAAAACCCTAGATGTTGTTATCCAGGCTCAAAGAGGTTAAGAATTTGTAACATAATACACTACTAAGAAATGACAGAGCTGGATTCTGACATTATACCATACACCCCACCCCCATAAGATAGTTAGCAGAAACCTGTGTAATAAAATACATGTGAACAAAAAATGAATATAAAAATAACTAAAATTAATTTAGTATTTTAATATTTAAAGTAACATTTATAATGTATAGTTTAATATATATTTCCATTTTTAATGTGACTGTGTTATATATTTTTGGATGAATCACCTAATTTCTGGGAAATCTCTTGGTGTCAGTAGCACACAGAATTACATCACACTTATGAAAGATAAAATAAAACAGTTTAAGATGTATTTTTTTCATGGTAAAAGTAACATTATATGTCAAAATGAAATCATTTACTAATTATAAGTCAAAAAAGTACCTGTAACCTTCCTGATGTCACTCGGTAACTTTTATTGCATTATAATGACAAGTACAGTAAAAGAGATGTTTTATTGAAATTTCCACCATTTTATTGAGATTTTCATTGTTAAAGCAATTTGGGGTTTTTACTACACCTTTTGTTTATATATGACATCATGGTCATGAAACTACATCAATCATGTGAATGGTAATGAAATAAAATCTTTCTACTACCTTGTGGAAGGTGACAATAAAACTTTGGACCAGCCCCAAGGAAACATGAAGAGTTGACCTTGGAAATGAGGAAAGCGTGAGTAAACAGTGTGAGGATGATGAACAAACAGTGGAGTGAGAAAGAGGGGAACTGGATGATCAACTTCTGTATTAATCTCCCAAAAGAATCCTTATATCTAAAATGGTAAGCTTACACCTGATGTTTTTCAAGGTCTCTTTCAGCTCCAAGACTGTAGTCCTAAAAGTAGTGACAGTGGCTGTTTGACCTGGTGTGATCCCAACAATCTGGAAGCCATGGGAAAATGGAGATGAGGAAGAGAATCACTGCAGTCACTAAGCCATATATGAAGCCAACAAACATGTGAAAAAATGTTCATCATCACTGGTCATTAGAGAAATGCAAATCAAAACCACATTGAGATACCATCTCACGCCAGTTAGAATGACGATCATTAAAAAATCTGGAGACAACAGATGCTGGAGAGGATGAGGCGAAATAGGAACACTTTTACACTGTTGGTGGGAGTGTAAATTAGTTCAACCATTGTGGAAGACAGTGTGGTGATTCCTCAAAGATCTAGAAATAGAAATTCCATTTGACCCAGCAATCCCATTACTGGGTATGTACCCAAAGGACCATAAATCCTTGTTTTATAAAGACACATGTACATGCATGTTCATCGCAGCACTGTTTACAATAGCAAAGACCTGGAACCAAACCAAATGCCCATCAATGATAGACTGGACAGGGAAAATGTGGCACATATACACCATGGAATATTATGCAGCCATAAAAAACAATGAGTTCATGTCCTTTGTAGGGACATGGATGAACCCGGAAACCATTATTCTCAGCAAACTGACACAAGAACAGAAAATCAAATACCACACGTTCTCGCTCATAGGCAGGTGTTGAACAATGAGAACACATGGACACAGAGAGGGGAGCATCACACACCGGGGTCCTTGCTGGGAGCTAGGGGAGGGATAGTGGGAGGGAGAGTGGGGAGGGATAATGTGGGGAAAAATGTCAGATATAGGTGATGAGGGGATGGAGGCGGTAAACCACCTTGCCATGAATGTATCTATGCAACAGTCTTGCATGATCTGCATTTTGGTCTTGGTGTTTGTATGAAATTCTGAGGCCTTGATTTAAATCTTTCATTGTATTGTGATTTCCTTTTAGGTATATTGCAGTAAGTGAAACCTGTCAAATAAATCTTCCTTACAAAAACTGTAAAAATATATATGTAGAGAGAGGATGCCATGTCCTTAAAGTTTTTTACACACAGATACATTAGAAAATGAACTTAGACTTTTATCTACATTAACAAGTGTCTTTCTAAATAAAAATGTTGTTTTCCTATGAATACGAATGCTGTTTAAATATTTAAGTTTTTGGTTGAAAAACAAAATTTGTCAAAAAATGTTTGAATATTTATTTGGCTTCAACACTTTGCTGCTTTAACAAGTATTTGTTTTTGTATTAAAGAGATATGGCTGCCTTTGGGAATAGTTCTGAACATTGCTACTAAAAAGAAAATATTTTAAATATACAGTATTGAATATTATCAATGAAATTATGATATGTTTAAAGACATACATAAATAGAATTATTCTTTTGATTAATATGTTCATAGACATATTAAGTAGAATAATTTTTTGGCAAAACAGCTTTCAGTTTTGATATAGACACTTAGAATTTTATATGATGTTTTTGTTCCAAGATTTTTATCCAAAGCTTGTTGACATAGAATTTGAGTCATATTTAGTATTCTAGTACTCTAGAGAAATAGTTTAGCTTAAGATTGTATTTAAAATTTGTTAACCTTGAAGTTGAAATTGTAATTGTACATATTCAAAGGAAAGTTAACCCACTTAAAATACATATTAATATTGATTTATTGAGGAAAATTTTAACCTAACATTTAAATAGTCTATCAAAGGCAAGTAAAATTTTAAAATAGGAAATAATAATGGCTGACAATGGCCAAATGTAGCAATAAAACTACCCTTAACAATTGTATTAACGTTATCAAACAAACAAAATATTTAAAACACTACTCTCTTGTAAAAATGTGTAACCTTATAAAATTAGCAACTTCTGAAGACACTTTTGGAATATTCTGAATACTCATTGGAAGATAAGCATGCTCAAATTTATTTGAATGGACTCAGTAGCTGCTTCCCTCCCACCTCCCCACCCCTCAAAAAAGGATTTACTGTGCTGTCCTAAAGGACCAGGACAGGAGACTCTAGAGACAATATGGTGGGGTCAATTAAGTTAGAAATTTTTTTTATTTTAGAAATTCGCCACGTTAAAAGTCTTAAACCAAACACCCCCTATTCAGATTGTTTTTTTCAAATACTACCAGCAGGCGTGTGCTTATTTTTGATCCCAGCATTGGCCTTTAGCATCCTCCCGTCTGTGGTGTCATCACTGATCTGTGATAGAGTGGGAAGATAACATCCGTTTATATTGAACACACTATAAGTTGAATGTTCAAGAATTTCATTAAGTATATAATTAGGAATTAACTAGCGCATCTTGTTCTCTACTTTTATGACCTTATTATGACACACTTAACCTTCACTAAAAGCATGGAAATACGGTATAAAGTTAGATGAATTTATATGAGGTGTAGAATTGCGGAAGGGGCATGATTTTAATTTAAACACATTCTTCCTACATTGCAAAATCTTAGATATTTGTAAACTAGTTATCATTTTGAAACAGTACAAGTATAGATATATATATTGCAGGTTGCTATGACTCACAGGAACTAAAATATTATATCATAGTATTTAAATATGCCTTTTGAAAACAATTTATTTGATTCATCTGACACCTCTCTGAAAGAGGTCAACTTTATTATCCTCATTTATAGCTGAGGAAACCAAGGCTTAAAAGGTTAAAGGAGCCTGAGGCATAACTGCAAATTGGAATCAATAAGACCCAAATGCCAAATTATAACCTTCGTAATTTCTGTTGATTAGTTCAGGCTAGAAGTATTGTAAGACAGATAAAAACTGAAAAGTGAGCAGAAAATACTCAAAGCATAGCTTGAGTCACATTTTCTGTAATTAGTTACTTGCCATTTTCTGGCCACAGCCAAGTGAGAAGGAAACGTTCACAGCCTCAGCCCTAGAGAACATATTCATTTTGATTTATAAACATGTTATGCAGGCATTAGATTTTAAAAGCTGATCAGAGTTTTCACCACAAGGAAAAAAAACAATGTGTAAATTAATTGCATTTCTTAAAATAACATAAAAATAATTTGAATAGAATGTTGATATTGGGATATTCTTCCCTCGGTTTTGCTATAGGTAACATTGTGAAAACTGTTAGATACCAAAATGAGTGTGAGATAAATTCACATATCCTTCATTTCTAAAAGTCCTATCTGATTTTCTTTCCAAACTGTAGGTGATGCTTAATAGTCACTGTTCACTTTTAAAAAATCCATTTTTAATTTCTTCAAATCCATTAATCCAACTCATGTTACATTCAGGATTTTATAATTACACTATCTGAAATCTTTATGTATCTAGTTCTGTTGACTGTTATTTCTGTTGTCTCTTTCTTATAGTGGTTTTTATTATTGAATGTGTTACTACTATTTTTTTCCTATTAGAATTTATATCCGTTTGAACACTTTGTAGGAAGACTGGGTTGAAGTATTATTTGTCCAGAAAGGAGTTGCACTTGCCACTGGCAGTCACCTACAAAAACTGGAGGCCTCAGTCCACATTGTATAAAGTATCTGAAAAGTTGTTTGGGCATTAAAGAAACATAATTTATGGTCCTACTAGAGACATTAAGTATGGTATAGCTTAGTTTTAAGAGTTTTTAGAAAGTCTGGTATTTAAAAAAAAAATAGAGAAAGGCTGGTATTTTATTATCCCCCTCAATTTAGAGACAAAGCAAGCTAGAATCTTGGTTATCTGCAGTGATAGGTAGTCTTTTTTTTTTTTTTCCTTTTAATTCATTTAATATACAATTCCTCCTCCCTAAGTCCTGGATTCCTGCAGGATGGTCTCCATGGTGACTTTACATCAGAATCAAGTCTCTCCGTGGCCCCAGATTTTCTGCACCCTTTTGGGGATCAGTGCATTCATTTGAAAGGGCTATATGTTATTTGAGATCATAAATTAAACTATTTTCTTAAAATCATACATTTAATTAGTACAGAGATAAAAATCAAACCTAGAACAGAGTAACCAGAGGGTGCTCAAATCTTTCAAATCTGAAATTGAATTTTATCTCTGAAGTTTTTCAATAGTTGGCCTTCAGCAAAGCATTTAACGTCTACAATCTCAGTGTGCTCCTCAATGTTTATTAAATATTAAATATTTTTATAATATATTTAATAATATTTTTAAAGTTACATAATTTATGCGATAGTAAGTATAATATTGGTAAATTAGATAATAATTTAAATTTAAATAATGTTATTAAAATATTAACTCCAGGTAATAGAAAGTATTTAGCAAAATAAAATAAATGAAAATGTCTAGCCCAGTGCATAGAAAATAATTAGAACAAAAACAGAAGTTAATATTAGAGAAAAATGGCAAGTGTTACACATATAGTACAAATTTTGGTTATAGAAAACTAGTAAACTTTATGATAATAGACCTTTAAATATTAAAAACCTACTGACAATCAAGAACATTAAATTTTCTTTCTCAGTCTATTTCTGTTTCTTTAGTAAGACACAGTTGAAAGGATTTTGAACTTTGAAGTTCATTTCCAGTTCAAAAGCTTCTATAAGATTTTCTGACAATCGTTCCAAACATGAAAATGTAATGAGACATCAGTGTATCTTCTGCAAAATATTCATCTACATACACATTTTATTCAACCCAAAGGTTTTGAAGGCTTTATTTTGCATATTCCACTGCAAGTCTTTTTGACTTTTAAGACCACGTTCTCTTAAGTGAATTGTATGAGCTTGGGGAAAAATTTGCTGTTAAGTCATTCTTTGGTCTAGCTAGTCCTGATATTTTATGCCTCAATTTTATCTAATTTCCTTTCATTTTTTCCTTACTGGAGATCAAGAGCAAATGGCACCTGGTTTCCACTCTGGAAAAAAAAAAAAAAATACAAGAGAGAGAGAATACTTCATAGATGTAAATACTGTTATTAAATCACACATTCATTTTTCTTTACTGTGAAAACTTTCCAATTCTTCTACCTTTTATCAAAGGGGCTATTTCCCAGTTATTTCTCATTTTTTAGTGCCTTTGTATGTTCTTGAAGTGTTTTATAAATCTCTGAAGTAAAATGCTGCTTAAATTACTTAATGCAATTTAAGCAATTGTATTAAGCAATAAGTCTAGTCTTGTGTAATGTACTAAGAGTGCTTTTTAAATAAGAATGAGTTTTAGAGTGTAGCAGGACCAATATATTAGCACCTAATTTTATTATATATGCTACTATATTATTGGGTATTTAATGCTTTACTCATACAGAAAGAGAGTAAAACTAAAAAAAAAATCTGTATTTAAAAATTATAAAAACAAGTTTAAGCTGGGAAAATATTCTTAAATAACAGAAATTCACTTGAGGAGGTCAAATGCCTTAAAGGTTGGATGTTGAAAATACAGATAGTAACTCTAAATTTGCCACTCAAGTTGAAAAGAAAGCGTTTCTTATGAAAATACATAAAAATGTATTTGGTTTTTCATAGGCGAGGTACAATAGATATTCAGGATTTGTCATTTTATTTTTTAAACTGTGCTGCAACAGAGCCATGTGACTAAGTTCTCCACTGTGGATCATGATTAGCAAATGCAAGACCGGGCTATGTCACCTTTACATGATGAAACCTAGAGATGGAGACTGGAGCCGCCAACTTAGACAAGATGGAAGTCATGCATTCAGGATGGCAAAGTGTGAAATTGAAGGGCCTGGTTCCCCAATATCCTGAAAGGACCATGTCAGTCATAAACTACTTACATTGAGATGATTACATGGAAAAGGGATACATCTCCATTTCCTTTAAGCCACTGTAAGATCTTCATTGAGCAGTGAAATAGCCCTCTTAACAAATACATTGTGTAACAAAGTTACAAAACTACCTTTATCTTTACATGTAAAAATGTTTACTTTTAATGTTATTTTTGCTTTGAGTGCGGCTTTGAACAGAGCTAGAACTAGTTGAGAAAGAATTATTAAGTACTAATTGCTTTGTGAAATGTGCTACAAAGATTTTATGCCACACTTTAAATCTAGAATTGTTTGAATAAAAGCATACAGAATTACTGTTTATTTTGTGTCTTAAAATTTTCGTGTAGAGAGAGATCCAAGATGGCTGATCACTAGCAGCTCGGGCACATAGCTCCCAGTGAAAGCGCAGAGAACGAGAGGATGCCACACTTTCAGACGAATATTTGTTGCTCACGGACCAGGAGATGCCCAGCGGAGGAGCCCCACAGGTCGCCAGAGCGACTCTTGTGGCCGGCGCAGCAGTTTTGCTGGCGTCTTAGCGCGGCAGTTCTTGGTGCAGAGTCTGGAGATTCCTGGGCAGAAAAGCACCATCAATCTTAACACTACTGTTTTGGCCGGCGCAGTGGCTTGCTCAGATTTCAGCGCTGGGAATCAAAAGTTGGACGTCCGCTCAGGGACCTAGTTAGAAAGTCAGTAATTACAAAGATGACAGAGGGATTAAAATAGATAATGAAGAGAAGAAACCAGCCTAAAAAGGCAGAGAATACTCAAAATCAGAATGCCTTTCCCTCTACAGGGGATCACAATTCCTCATCAGTAACGGAACAAGGCTTAATAGATTACGAGTGTGTTCCAATAACAGAAGCAGGTTTCAAAATGTGGGTGATAAGAAACTTCTGTGAATTAAAAGAACTTGTTCTAACCCAATGCAAAGAAACTAAGAACCTTGAAAAAAGGTTTGACGAAATGCTAATGAGAATGGACAATTTAGAGAAGAATATAAGTGAATTGATGGAGCTGAAAAACACAACACGAGAACTTTGCGAAGTCTGCACAAGTTTAAACAGTCGAATTGATCAAGCAGAAGAAAGGATATCAGAAGTCGAGGACCAACTCAGTGAAATGAAATGAGAAGACAAGATTGGAGAAAAAAGGATAAAAAGGAATGAGCAAAGTCTCCAGGAAATATGGGACTATGTGAAAAGACCTAATTTACGTTTGATAGGTGTACCTGAATGTGACGAAGAGAATTAATCCAAGTTGGAAAATACTCTTCAGGTTATCATTCAGGAAAACTTTCCCAACCTAGCAAGGCAGGGTAATATTCAACTCCAGGTAATACAGAGAACACCACAAAGATATTCTTCAAGAAGACCAACCCCAAGGCACATAATTGCCAGATTTATTAGGGTTGAAATGAAGGAGAAAATACTAAGGGCAGCCAGAGAGAAAGGTCAGGTTACCCACAAAGGGAAACCTATCAGACTTACAGCAGATCTCTCAGCAGAAACCGTACAAGCCAGAAAAGAGTGGGGACCAATATTTAACATCTTTAAAGAAAAGAACTTTCAACCCAGAATTTCATATCCAGCCAAACTAAGCTTTTTAATCGAAGGAAAAATTAAATCCTTTGCAAACAAACAAGCACTTAGAGACTTCACCACCACCAGGCCTGCTTTACAAGAGCTTCTGAAAGAAGCACTATACATATAAAGGAACAACCAATATCAGCCTTTCCAAAAATATATCAAAAAGCAAAGAGCATTAACACAATGAAAAATGTACACCAACTAATGGGCAAAACAGCCAGCTAGCATCAAATGCCAGTATTAAACTTATATATATTCTAATTGGATAAAAAGCCAAAACCCATCGGTATGCTGCATCCAGACCCATCTCACATGCAACAATACACAAAGACTTAAAACAAAGAGAAGGAGGAAGATTTACCAACCAAACAGAGAGTAAAAATAAACAAATAAACAAAAAGCAGGAGATGCAATTCTTGCCTCTGATAAAGTAGACTATAAAGCAACAAAGATCAAAAGAGGCAAAGAAGGACATTACATAATAGCAAAAGGATCAAGGTAACAAGAAGAGCTAATGATTCTATAGATCAACCAGAGAGAAAATTAACAAGGACATCCAGGACTTGAATTCAGACCCGGAACAAGTAAACTTAATAAACATTTATAGAACTCTCCACTTCAAATACATAAAACATACATTACTACCTCACACCTATTCCATAAGCGACTACATAATTGGAAGTAAATCACTCCTCAGTAATCGCATAGCATTTCATAGGTTTAAATGAAATATTGGTTGGCTGCTTGTTTGTTATTTTCTTCCCTTATTCCTTCCTGTCTACATCATTAAGTATAATTATTGGTATAAAAGAGGTTTTCAACACCCATTACTAAATTGCATTCTAGCCTGGGCAAGAAAGCAATACTCCCATTCTCTCTCTCTCTTTCTCTTCCTTTTTCTTCCTCTTCTTCATTCTTTTTTTTCTTTCTTTCTTAAAAAAAAAATTAGGCAGAGTGTTTCAAAGATGAAACATGTTGAAAAACTTGAAACCTCCACAAAATAAGTGAAAATGGAAAACAATTTCCAACAGCTTTGAAAAATAAAAGAAGTCTTGAAGCGGCCTTTTTGTGAATAGACAGTCACAACTGCTTTACTAAAAAGGCAAAGAGATGCCTTCAATTTGCTCTTCAAATGCACTTTTTGTTTACTTTATAAAAAATGTCCTACATCCTATTGTTCTTTCATAACATTACAAACTACTGAAAATTATTTATTTCAAGAAAATTGAAGGCCCTGAAACCACCTGTGATTATATATATTTATCTTATTGCGATTTTTCACTAGCTCTTTTTCAGTAGTTTTCATGCCAAAGGCAATTGATAGGATGTAGGCATGAATAGAGGCCATATTTTTTGGACCAAACCAGTAATAATTAGACCACTAAACAAAATGAAGTGATACAGAACAGGTGCTAAGCCAGTACGTTGGCTCACATAGCCAGACAAATGCATTCTCACCTGAGTCTCCTCGGCTCAGCTGCAATCCTTCCTCACTCTGCTGAATCTCTCCTCTCCCCATTCTTTCCTTCTTCCCCGCAAACCTCCCCTCAACACACACACACATTTTCACATGCATTAACCGAGTTCCAACTGTGTGCTAGCCTCATGTTAAGAAGTACGAGTGTAAAGCAAATAAGCAACCCTACTTGCAAAGATGTAAGGCATAATGATGGTAAAACAATAGATTAGTGTACAATGAGTAGTGAGAAGAACCAGAGGTCACTTTCATTGCCATCTCGGTTTTTGTAGGTTTCAGCCAGCTTCTTTTACTGCATCTTTTTATCAGCAAGGTCTTTGTGACCTGTATCTTGTGCTGACCTCCTATCCCATCCTGTGACTAAGAATGCCTAACTTCCTGGGAATGCAGCCAAGTAGGTCTCAGCCTTATTTCACCCAGCCCCTATTCAAGATGGAGGCACCCTGGTTCAATCGCCTCTGAGATTATTACTCCTATATTTTATGTAAGGTAACTAAGACACCCAGAGATAAGGTAAATTGCCCAGTATCAAGCAGATAGTCAGTGAGAAGCCAGGATTTGAACTGTTTCAGGGTGGCCTAAAGCTTCCTCTATTAACCGCTATCCACTACCGTGTCTCCCCAGCCATGAACCTTCACTTGGATCATGGGCAGAACCTGCTGCTCGTTTATTGTTTTCTTAGGATGTTGACCCTGAGTGCTGATGTTACACAACTCTGAAGTGAGTGCTATAGTAAAACAAAACAAAAAGACACAAAGCTTTTCATGTTAATAAAGTAGCTAAGCAGTATTGCATATTTTTCTATACATTATGTTGTTGCTACAAAAAATGAAAAAGCAAACCCTAGAAATGCTTTATATTGCATTAAACATCTGATACACAAGTTGTTACAACTCTAAGTGCTATAATCTGATATTTTTTCTCTTCCTCCTCTGTTATGGATGACCAGTATGCTCCCAGCTCAGCAAGAGCAAGTTAAGCCAACTATAAAAGTACCTGGCCGGGCACGGTGGCTCAAGCCTGTAATCCCAGCACTTTGGGAGGCCGAGGCGGGTGGATCACGAGGTCAAGAGATCGAGACCATCCTGGTCAACATGGTGAAACTCCGTCTCTACTAATACAAAAAATTAGCTGGGCATGGTGGCGCGTGCCTGTAATTCCAGCTACTCAGGAGGCTGAGGCAGGAGAATTGCCTGAACCCAGGAGGCGGAGGTTGCGGTGAGCCGAGATCACGCCATTGCACTCCAGCCTGGGTAACAAGAGTGAAACTCCGTCTCAAAAAAAAAAAAAAAAAAAGTACCTGACACCCTTAAGAGTAATTCCCAATCTCACTTGTAGAGACCTGCCTTTTTCTGCCAAATGGATGTACCTGCATTTCTCTGGCTGCCTAGGATCTGACTTGGTCAGTGGGTCTTCTCAGTTCATGCCCATTGCTTCGTTTCACCATTCTCTGTGATGTTTTTTCTTTCCTGACATGCTATCTTTTCTAATTCCTAAGGAGCCTCCAGAAAATGAGAACTTAGTCAATGAAATTTTGGAAGATATATTCAATGACTCAATAATATGTTTATACTAGAAAAACCGTTGTTGTAACATGCTATGTTAATAGGTAAAGGAGGAAAAGCAACTGCTCTTCTCAAAATCCAAAAATAGTATTTTAACAAAATTCAAATCCCACTTACGGGATAAAATACTCAGTGAATTAGAAATAGAAAGATAGAAGAAGTTTCTCTTTTTCTTCCCTCTATATTTTCACTTGAAAGAATGCCAGTCCCAATAACATAAATAATGCATCTATATTATAACTCCAAACTTTAGGTCTCATGCCTTTAGCATGGTTTATGGATAGTAAAATAAATATTTGTAAAAAATCATTTGATTCCCAAACCCCCAAACAGTTAAAATAAATTTTAGAAATAATTCAATTTACAAATAAAAATAAACATGCCCAACAAACCATATGCAAAAACTTTATATTGAAAAGTATAAAACTTTATTAAGATATATTAAAGAAGACCTAAACAAATAAAAAATTACTGTATATAAGAACACACTAGTATAAAGATGCCGGTTTTACCTCAATTAATTTGTAAGATACATGTAACTTAAAACCTCAATCTTTCTAGGGGGTCAAAATTGTAAGCCTTTCCTATAAAAAAGAGCAATGAGGCCACAGCAATCAAGAATAAGAAGGTGAAAGTCCATGCTATGTGAGATATGAAGACTTAAGTAAATGTATATATTAATAAATACTCTGTGGATATACACAGTAAATGTGTGTTATCCACATAGAGTATTAATATATATGTATACATAGTAAATGTATATATCCACATAGAGTAGGATAGAGAGTCGAAGCAAAGCCACAAACACATGCAAAAGATGATTTATGACCCCCATTGCAAGCCAGTGAGAAATGAATGGACTACTCAACAAATAGCCTTACATCAAACATTCCTAAGAAACATCAAATCATGTTGTACACAACACAAGCATTCATCAGGCAGGGGAGCGGATACCAGAGTGGATTATATTTATATTATAGAATAATATACAGCAGTAAAAACAACAAACTAGTGCTATATATATAAACATGAATGAACCTCAAAACCAAAAAAGCAAATATCAGTAGGTCCCATGGAGTACCATATAATAATGTGAAGTTTAATTTGCAAAACAACACTTGTATATATTCAGGAATTCTAAAGAAACTTATGTATGTAGTAAAAGTATAAAGCAAAGTGTGTAAATAGTTGGCATTCACACACATACACACTAGTATACTCGAGATAAAACTGGAAAAAATGCAAAGAAAATTTTATCTCTATATGTTTAATATTAAACTTTTGTAAGTGAATTGTTAGGAAAATGAATTTTTAAATTATTTTTAAATTATGATTGTGGATCTAAAATATTTTGAAATCTTCAAAAAATTCTTTCAAAGAGAGAGAAAAGAAGAGTAAGTGTATCTAGTACTGAACCTAAGTGTGAGAATAAATGCATTGGTCTAAAACAATCCATTAAAAAAAGAAATGACAATGAAATTAGAGAAAATGATAGAAAAAGGTAGACTCTGAAGTCAGGAAACCTAGGTTCAAAATTTTGTTGTTTCTAAGTAGTTTTGTGATTAGAGCAAATTATTTATTGTCTAGGATTTAGTGTATCAGTTTTTCAGGAGTTTTGTATGTGTTTCAGGGGATCTGAATCAGGGGTGGGTATTTTTCACATTATTTTTGAGCATTCTTACAACCTAGTAATTTAGGTTTCTATGCGTATTTTTATGTACTAACTGTGTTCCTATCTCTTTACAAGGTACTATAATGATACAGTAAAAGCCCAACATCCATGGGATTCTCTAACCTGTTAAAGAAGAAAAAAATTTTCAACTTAGTTTAACAAACCTTGTGTTCTCATCTCTTACTATCACGTGTTGTTAGATGCATTGTAAATACACTTTTCACATAAGAAATTTAGACATGTAACAGAATCCGAAAAATCTGAAAACTATCATTAAAGTTATGCAAAAATAAAATTGCAATATTTTTTTATCTGACCAGAAGATTGACTTGTCGGAATTATTTCTTCTCACTTTTCTAATGTCATCATACTCTGTATTTATATTTTTCTCACTGACTCTTTTCTCCCTCAGAAACAATCAGGGATTGAACCTATCTAACTGTATAAACACATGCACTGTAGTCCTGAGGCTGAGAATGTTCCAGAAAGAGAATTGCCCTCTCAATAGCTCTCTCAAACCGATTTCCACCTGTTGGGCAGTAAGGGCCTGCGGCGTGTTATTGAACTGAAGGATTTATGTGGGAAACTTCCAGATTCTAAATGGACGTTGAATCCTGTTTCGGTTTGTGAGTGTTTTCCACACATTGATAACTTGGGCAGATGGCTTTCTCAGAGCTGTTGAACACTCAGTTGAAACACATTTTTTTCCCTAGCAGGCTACCGAAGCTAGCACAAATTCTAAGAAAGAAAAATAAACCCCACAAATCAACACAGTCACACCTCAGAGTCACTATAATTAAGAAATAGTTCTTATGATTTGTCCTAATGTGGAACCAGTAGATCATGTAACTGCAGGTAAAGGCAATGAAATGTGAGGCAAACCATTTGAATGAGCTACACATTTTCCCTCAAGAACAGAGTGCATTCTGTGCCACAGGTGTTTCAGTAATTGCAGTACATTAAGAATATATCATGTTTAACAGGCTTTGTACACCCATTTCCACCTGTGTGAGGTGGTGGTCCGATCTCAATACTTCTGTCTGAGTATCAAATATATGTGAGTCTGTGTGGCTTAATAAGGCTCAGCATGCTGAACAAGTCTTATAGTTCTGGTCACCTCCTCCCTCTGCCATTGATTAGTTGTATGATGGAAGTAAATCACTTGACCTTAACATGTCTACATTTCCTCATGTAAAACAGCTCAATATTACTGAAGAGTTTTGCAGACCCTTTATGAGAAGTAAAATTTTAATTCTCTCCCAACGAGATGATAATTAAAAATGTAAACGTACATTCTAGATTGCAGGGAGTGAAAATGTCTGGTTGATTGAGATTTGGATCGACATCTTGACAAAGGCAAGTGGATTATAAAGGTGCAAAGAAGTTTGATTATAATGTTGTTTTGTCAATTGAATTCCTTTAGAAACCATCAACTTTAGTTTTTCCACTAGAAGTCAAATGCCAGGACACAGACTGTCACAATATCATATTACAGTGCACCATCTTTTTATAAAATATAATCTTAATTAATGATTTGAAAGTGAATTATATGAAATAAAGGGGAGAGGATTATATCATTAAAAATATAAGTCCAAAGTTACATCAAAGTCACATACCAAACATATACTTTTGTAAAATCTATTATATTTAACTTTGAATTTCTTGGCAACTATGGGGCAAATAAACTAAAAGTGGTTATATGATTCTCTCTACCAAAGGGAAGAATAATAGTGTTTTACAAGCAAAGCAAATGTGTTATCAAGGTGTTTGAGGTTCGTCACTTTATTGTGTACTTACACAGGGAACATACTTTTCTGTGGGGTATTGATTTACAATGTAATTTAAATCCATATTTTGTGGTAGATTGCAAAACTGCCTCTAATTTCCCACCTCATCTTAAAGTCCTGCTCTTGGCCATGTAAGTTTGAAATCTCCATCTATTCCAACTGTGCCACAGCCATGGGATTGCTTGAGTTACAAGACTCAGCAAGCTCAGTACAGGCAGGGGGTTGAAAAGTGTTTGCACAGTTGGGCTTGCTCTCACTAGACTCTGCCATTGCCATGAAAGCCCACCAAGGTAGCCTGCTGTCAGTTGATAGGTATGAAGAATGCACCAATTTGTCCCAATCTCCTCAAGACAGGCTCTGAGAGATAAGCCACCAGCAAACCAAATCTGGACCTATGTATTATAAGCACAAGCAAGGCCAGTAGAGCTGTCTAGAAAACCACTCCAGATGTTTAAGCTTACTTTTGTATGCCACTGGGGTATTGTGGTGGCTTATTTTGCAGAAAGAACTAACCCATATACTATATACATACTACATATGTGATGTTTTCTCATCCCATAATCATGAGCATAGGACTTAAAGTTTATAAAAGTAGCTTAAATACGTGTAAACTTTCCTTTGCAATCAAAACGAGCCACCATCAGTAGAGTTTTTGCTTGGAATTATTTTTCCAGGTTATGATGATCTTTGTGCTCTTTTATCGAGACCATGTCAGCTGAGAATCACCAAAGTTCTAGGACTCCAACGGCAACAGACAATTATTTTACCTTCCTACTTTTTCAAAGTATTATGTTCCAATATGCTGATCGATGTGACTTTTTTATTCCATGTTGAGGTTTCTTTAAGTAGTTGGGGATAGATCTAGGGCTGTCTCTTTGGTAAGTTAAATTCACACAGGGGCTGTTAAAGAGAGGCAGAAACCGTCTGCACATTCATATGCCACACCCTTCCTCACATGGAGAAGTTGTGGAAGAATTTTGGTCAAAGACAGAGACCTGGACAGTGTCTGCCACTATCCCATATCTTTCAGGTCACTCTCCTGTCTAATAGGTATGGCAAGTGGAATGAATAGTCCCCATGCAAAGGTAATATAAAGAGGATTCTGTTTGGGGAGGTAGGTTGAAATAGATTAATCTTCTCATTTATTTTCCTGTCATGCCACATATAGAAAATTATATGTACTACAGTTAACAGAGTAAATCTGTTGTCATTTGTAAGCCATTTGCCCATGGTGTGTAGAGACCCCAGGCCCCACCTTGCACGCTTTGGGAATGAAGAGACTCATGAGTGGATTCAATGTTACCTGTTGGCCTCACTTTGGCTGAGAACCTCTGGAACAGATGACTCAACACTCTCTTGACTTTCATTTAATTCCTGTGACCCGAGATTCCTGTGGCTAATGGGGAGGAATAATGTAGAGAAAAACTCATGGTACAAGAACTTTCGACTCTTTTGACAGCAACCAAAAGATTCTTTAGAAAGTTGTTTAACATTTTGAATTTCATGTTTTTATCTGAAGAATGAGAGAGCTAGAAAAGAAATGATCTGTAAGTTTTTTCTTTATATTCAATGTTACATCAGCAGGCATATTAGTGCATAAAATTGCTGACTAGGTTTGTATGTTTGGGGAATGGGGAGAAGAAAGATCATTGTATAACAATCTGATATACGATTAAAAATAACCATCTCGACTCACTGGACTTTTATGGTTTCTAGGTCATTGATAATAAGGCTTTGATTAGATGCTAGGTTTCTAGAAGTTGCTGAGAGTGAGAATAAACAAATTTTTTAGAACCAAACAAATGATCATTTCCTAAGTGTGACTTTTCAGCGACTATAATGTTTTGATCTTGTCATCACTTGAATTCAGAAATGTAGATAATTGAAATAAAATGTTTAGTCAAGATATTTAAATTCAATATTTTAGATTGCATTGGGTTTAAAATATGTAAAAATATTAAATATGCCAGCTCTCACCATCCTTTCCTTTGGTGAATATATGTTGTCATATGATGCTTTTTAAAAGCAATTACCAAAGAGATTGAGAAAAAACTAAGATGTGAATTTTAGAAATACAAAATTTCTATGATCGTACTAAATTTTCAGAAGCCAAAAAAGATGTTGGGATTTAAAATATCAGTAATAAATGTTTATTACTATGTTATGGGTTTTTCTCTAAACTTTAGTAAATAATACTAAGCTTTCTTATTGATCGTCTAAGACGTTTACAGAAATAATTATTGAAATATGAAAAAAAGAGAAAATACTGATGTTAGCCTTTCTGTGATTCACTATATGGATCCAGTATATATGATCCAATATAAGAAAATGAAACGTCCAGGAAGTTAGTAAAGAACTATTACTGAAAACAGGCAGAGAATTAGAAAGAAATGAGGCTCAAAAATAATGATAAAATAAAATTAATACTGTTTTTGTATTATGGCTAGATTTGCTAAAAGAAGTACAGACTTAAAATGTTATAAGTCAATCTGCCAAAGTCACCCTGAAACAAATTATAAGTAGGGTTTTCCTGCGTAAATTGTGTGCATATGTGCTTTTATGAAATGAACATTTTTGTTACAAACTCAAAATCCTATTCTCTTTTCACTTCTTCAGTTGTCTACTTTGACCCTGAACTTTATTTATTTGATTTTTTGAGACTGAGTCTCACTCTGTCACCCAGGCTGGAGTGCAGCAGCAAGATCTCCGCTCACTGCAACCTCTGCCTCCTGGGTTCTGGCAATTCTCCTGCCTCAGCCTCATGAGTAGCTGGGATTACAGGCATGTGCCCCTATGCCTGGCTAATTTTTTGTATTTTTAATAGAGATGGTGTTTCACCATATTGGCCAAGCTGGTTTTGAAATTCTGACCTCAAGTGATCGCCCGCCTTGGCCTCCCAAAGTGCTGGGATTACAAGCATGAGCCACCATGCCCAGCCATTGAAATTTAGATTACTACAAGGCTTGTGTATGTGGGTGTGCTGGATTTAGTAAAGCATTCACTTTTCTAAAATTTGGTTCCTGAAACAAGCACTCAGAGCCTATTTTTATCCATGTACATTGCCATGGAAGAGAAGAGTTGTAAGTAGTTACAATAACCCCTGTTCTGAAGAAAAGTCAAATTCGTTGATTGATTCATTCACTCATTCAGCTATTCTTTTCTTCCTCTAACTTATTCCCAAAGACAATGTCCTAGTGAATGCAAGCTCAACCATCAATAGGATGCAGTTGCTTCCCTTGGGGCTAACATTGCTGTCTGCCTACTCACTGCCCACTTTTCCTTTCTCCATTATTTACAGAACCTTGGCTTTATTCTGCTGGAAATACCTACCTTTCCAGATTCCCTGCTGCCCAGTGATAACGATGGGCCTCAATTCTAGCTAATAAGACGTACTAAGCACATCTTATTGTAATAGGTAGAGCTCAACTGGGACAACTTCTGGAGAACTGTTATTGTCTTCCAGTAGAATTGACAGAATCAACAGACACACACTTTTTTAAAAAAGAAACCATTACTATATCTCCTTCCTCCTGCCTGCAACATAACCACGATGCATGGATGTGGAACAGCTATATTGTGAGAATGAGGACAAGAGCCACAAGGGAAAAATGGTGGAAGAAGAAGCGAGGAAGGATCTGGAGCATTGAAAAGCTCTCAAGCAGCTCTGAGCAACTGGCTGACCACACCTGGACTTCTTATAATGTCAAAAACATCAAGCTATTACATTCCTCATGTATTCGATTCTTCTCAGAACACTCTTTAGACTTCCTGTCTATAACTCTCTTGTAATTTTGGTTTATGTGACTCTGCTGTTTCACAGACTTAAGAGCAACAATGGGGCATTTTCTTTCCTTTCTTTTCTTTTTTTTTTTTTTTTGAGGCAGAGTCTTGCTCTGTCATGATTCCCCTGCCTCAGCCTCCCAAGTAACTGGGATTATAGGTGCGCACCACCACACCATGCTAAGTTTTGTATTTTTAGTAGAGATGGAGTTTCATCATGTTGGCCAGGATGGTCTTGATCTCTAGACCCGATCTCTTGACTGCATGATCCGATCTGCCTGCCTTGGCATTTTCTAATGAATACAATAAGATGGAAAGAAAGAATTGATATGAGGAAATGTAATATTGAGACAGTGGAGGGATTGAGAAGAAAAACAAAGTCTTAAACGTCAGCTATGCTAGAATCTTGGACACACCATTAAATTTAAAATGATGTAAATAAATATATTGCAGGAAGAAAAGATGGAATAGAATTTCCCAAATTAGGTCAAATTTATATTTTCCTTAGTGTTACCAGTAAGACAGCTTTGCTTTCATTATTACCAACAGGAAAGAGTGGGTTTTTTCTCCTTCATTTTCTTCCCTCCATAACCCTGTCCTGGTCACAATGAAAAGGAAGAATAAAAATAGAAAAAATAATGCACTGATACAAAATTCTCAAAAACTACATAAGAACTTCACACATGGCATTTGTTGTGTCCCTAAAGTGGCTGTGTCAAATTTCCCTTGAGTAATTAAATAATTTTACATCTAGAAACCTGCTCCTAATTTGTTTATTGAATATTACAGATCTTAATAGAGTGCTATTACCTATATCTTTAGAAGGAAAATATGTATTTTGGTAAAACTGATATTTTGGACCCAGAGGGTTCTTGGCTCAAGTTCCTTCAAAGAATGCTTATGCTGTGCACCTTCATATGTTATTGGTTAACATGCCCTAATTTTCTTTTTAAAACACTGATCTTATTGGTGACCCAAAGGCCTTTTCTTGTTTTTCTAGTAACTTAAGGGGAAGGTGAGTGGAAAACGTATGTGAGAGAGAGGATAAGTTACAGACCTGTGTTTCCATCAAATAGATTTCTCTCTAGGGCTTCCTTTGTCTCATCATCTTTCAGAACCTGAAGTTTTTAACTTTCAGGGCCTGGGACAGATATTTTTAATTTTGGTTAGGTGGTAACAGTGGGTTTTTTTTTTTTTTTACCTTATTTAATTTCTAACCCTCATTTAATTTTAACCCTCACTCTAAAGTCACAGTTGTATATGGAGAGTTTAGGGAGACAGTCCCTAAACAAAGAAATTATGAACATGAATAAACAAAGATACTTACAAATTTAATTTGTTTTAGAATATATTTACCAACTAGGCCAAAAAAAAATTTCTGCTAAAAAAATGAGTCCAAATATTCATGGTAGGTTTTCCTTAAATTATTTTAATCATTCTTGCTATGGATTGTATATATGTGTGTGTGTGGAAACAATTATCATGTTAACACATGATTCATAGCATATATGTTTGCAAATACCCCCAATACTAATATGTTATTTCTTCCGTATGAGGTTTAACATTCCAGGCTAAGTGTTTAAAAATATATAAAAGAAGTAATAGGGAAAACATATGTTCACACACCTTGCTTTGCATAACAATTCATTAAAGAAGAAGAAATATAACCAAATTAGGTCAATCTGGCTGGTGTTAAATATTATTTGCTGTGTAACAATCCACCACAGGAGAAAAGTATTTAAATATTTAGACTGGCGGTTTTAATCCTGCAAGATAGATATGTTGTTAGAAAAACACCTGTTGCTAATGTTTCCAATTAATGTCACTTTACAGTAGATCTTTATGAGTACAAACATAACACCTTTCTCTTGCCTTATGCTTTTTTAATACCACAAAACCAAAGATAGGCAATGGTAACTTTGATTTACAAGTTCTTCTAAAATGCTTAAAATTGGCATTTTCTAATTATTTTCTTTCCTTCCTTTTCTACCACTCTCCTTTCTTTCTCTTCTTTTCCTCTCCCTACTTTTTCTTTCTGACCTACCTCCTCCTTTCATCTCCTCCCCTCCCTCTCTCAGTCTCTCCCTGCTTTCCTTCTTTTTTATTATTATTTTAAATAAATCAGCCAGGCCAAGTTAAAATTTCTTGATGCCGATTTTGAAGATAAAATAATGCACTGTCATTACCTCATAAAAAGTAAACCGCATTTCACTTTTTGCATCAAAGGGAGGCTGTAGTTTGCTTCATTATATTATATATTATATTATATATGTGTATATTCATGTAACAAAACAGTACTTGTGTATATAATATATATAAAATACACATAGACATAATGTAGATGTGTATATATATTATACTATATGTACTATAAATAATATAATACAATATATATAAGGTGATGGATGCGTTAAAATCCTGAACTTATCACTTACACCATATTCATGCAAAAAAACTGCACTTGTACCCCCTGAATCTATAAAAATAAAATAAAGAATCACATGGAATAATTTTTTAAAAAGAAAAAATCTAAATAGTTTTGGTATTATTTGAAATCCAAGGCCCACTTCCTATGTGCTCACACATTGGCAAAAATCCAAATATCTAAATACTGACATGCAAATAAGTTATCTGCTCCTCTTAATAGAAAGCAAACTTAATGCAATTTATATATAATTATAATATACAATATAATATAAATATATAATATATATAATGTATAAGATATGTGCATATACACATATATATGATTCTGTATTTACACTATATATGTATTGTGTATGATATATATACATATATGTATATATAATTGGCTGCATAGGACAGTTTAATGGAAATAGAATTTTACAACTTAATTGCATATTGATTTTTTTAAATTTGCTTTTGTCATTATTCCTTTGTACTCAGAATCTTAGGAGGAAAAAAATATGCTGGATAAAAATTCCAAGACATTTTTAATCTAGATATTAAAATGTATTACCGGATAATTTTTTTAAAATTCTATAAATAAAAAGAAAAAACTGGAAATGGATCGAATGCAATGTTAAGCAAGGGTTTTTAGCGCTTTCGGGGTTCAGCCTCCAAGGCCAATAGTGTACTGGCAATAGGAAGGAGAGAAGTCGTCACCGAGTAAATTGTGACTGAAGTTTGTCTTCATTTGTGGTCTGCTTGATTATTTCAAGCCAAACTATTTCATTTGTTTTGCTCGGGATCTAGCAAGGATATAGTCACAGTTATTGTCTAAATGGGAACCTAAGCCTGTCTTCCTCAACACATTATTTTTTCCTTTTTAACTCATAAATATTTGTTACGTTTTTCAAGCAGAATGTAACTCAGGTATTACATTTCTGTTCACAAGTCTCGCTCTGTTACTTTGTGAGTGGTTTTACAACACACCCAGGTAGCTTCTAATTTTGGTCGTCTATACAATGCTTTTCTTTGGAAAACAAGCCCCGTGGAGAGTCCCCCCCACCCAATAAAGTTGCCTCTATTTAACCTACTACCTATTTCTAGAGTACCAGTACATGGAGAATTGGTAAATACAGGGGACGGAATATTTGAAAAGTAGATCCCGATCCTAGAAGATAAACTCAAGTCATTTTAACAAATACTTAAAGACAAGACAAGATTTCTTTCTACTTCTAATTGTGATACTGTGATACTTTAAGCACTAAACCAGGGCAAGTAATGCTTTTCTAGGTTCATGCTGACTTAGCACATCAAGGGAGCATTTCTTGTAAGATATATGTAACTTAACGTTAACTTTGTGATCTAAAGTGTTTAGCTATCAAATTAGATTCCTTAGCTGATCAATTTTTTTGTGACTGGTGTTGTGAGACATACCTCGATGATTAGAAGAAAAGTATTTAGAAAGACTTTCCTCTTTTTTCATTTTAGTTATGTAACAGCACTGAAAAAGTGAGGCTTATGATTAACTGCTAGTCTTGTCATGCAAGCACTGTGGGATAAGCTTCCCAGAAATCTTCCGTGCGGTAGAAAGCCCAATCCCGTAACTACACACCCCACACATCTCCAGATCAGTTCCAAAGGGCAAACTGCAACAGGAGAATGGCATGACCTGGCCAAATGCAGCAGTTTCGGACCAGAAGGAATATGCTGGCAGAAGGTGATTGAGTAAAGTATTGAGAAAAAAAGGAAAAAAAAAATAACCAACTTAGATGATAGCTAAAGTGAGAAATAAGAAATCTAAAGGAGTGAGATGAGAAATTATCTCATGGTTAATATGTACACTAGTCAGGTGACGAATGCACTAAAAGCCTGAACGTCATGTCACTATACAACATATTCATGTAACAAAACAGCACTTGTACTCCCAAATCTATAAAAATAAAAAAAAAGTAAAGAATCACATGAGATAATTTTTAAAAAAAGAAAAGAAAGAAGGAAATCTAAATAGTTTCTGTATTATTTGAAATCCAAGGCCCACTTCGTATGTGCTTACTCATTGGCGGAAGTCCAAATATTGAAATACTTACATACAAATAAATTATCCACTCCTCTTAATAGAAGCAGTTTACAGAAGCAAGCAAAATAGAACTTCGTTGGTTTCGAAACTTGACTAGACTATCCATGAGAGCAAACAGAGGTTTCATGTTATTCCCTTATTTTCTCGTTCTAACCATTCAGAACACCTTAAGATAGCCTAGGCCTGTTGTGTTTTGTCAGACTACGAAGTGAAGCAGAAAAGAAGTAGTTGTGCTTTTCTACTACGTCTGCACAAGGAAAAAAAGTATAATCTGTTTTAGTTATGATTAAATATGTGGTAGGGACTTTTATAAAAAAAGAATCGCTGCTTCATAATATAAGAAATATAAGCATATGTATTTCAATCACTTTCTGTGTGCATGTGGGTTCTACTTATTGAGAAATCATAATCCAAATGTGTTCTTTAGAAGTAGCAACACCTTAATGAATTATTAAGATCCAGTAGGCAGTACATGTAGTCCACGTTTATGACACAGTCACTGTGTCAGAAGGGATCTGAATGATATTCTAGTCCAATCCCCTTCTTAGGCTTAAATGTTATGTCATCTGGTGTGAAAAGCTAGTGCAATTAAAAACTCAACGTAATAGTTTATTCTAATTTCAGAAAGTAATTTTTAAATTCTTTAAAAATAAGTTCATTTGAAAACACTAAATCTTTCTTCTTATGGGTCCAAATATTTGTTTTAATGCTGCCCATAGAAACCATGTAAGACAAATCTCTCACAATAAGTTAATAAGTGACTAGTTAAGGCATCTCTCTTTTTTTCTCTGTCAGGATTTTCCTTTCTCTCTTTCACATTATATCTCCTCTCTCTCTCTCTCCTCCTCTCTCTCTCTCTCTCTCTCTCTCTCACACACACACACACACACACACAGCATTGTACTTTGTGAATATCTATGAACCTTTTTATTAGCATCAACTTTAATTGCCAGAAATCTTTGCTACCTTCCTCTAGATTAAGTTAGATGTTTCTTCTTTATGTTCCTGTAAGATCCTCCTTTTCCTATATCATAACTCTCAACAGTAATCAAGGCAAGGTTGTATTGGTGGAGAAAGGACACATAGATCATCACAGCCAAATAGAGGAGCCAGGAAGACAGCCACACAAAGTAGACAACAGACTTTGGCACAGAGTCAAAGAAGGAAGGATGCCCTTGAAGAAGATGTGAGAACAAATGGATATCCATAGGCCAAAACCAACCACACAAATGAATGAAACAAAACCAGAAAAAAATACTACCTAAACTTCACATATTGTACAAAAATTATCTCAAAATGGATCACAATTGATTTTGGAGCAATACATATAAGATTTTCTCTCTTGTAGTCTTTATCATCTAGTCAGGATGACACAATTAAATAATTATATTTAATAAGGAGGATCACTTGAACTCAGGAGGCTGAGGTTGCAGTAGGTCGAAATCGCACCATTGCACTGCAGCCTGGGTGGCAGCATGAGACCCTGTCTCAAACAGAAAAAAAAAAGTGTGATGTTAACTGTGTAGGATTTTTTTCTGTATATGTTCTTTATCAAATTAAGAAAATTATCCTCGATTCCTAACTTGCAGAAGGTTTTTGTCATGACTGGATGTTTGATTTTGTCAAATGATTTCTCTATTGTCAATTGATGTAATAGTAACATTTTTCTTTTTTAGCTTGTTGATATAATAGATTACACTGGTATATTAGCAAGAATTTCTAGGAAATAATGATTGTCAAAGTGAAAATACAAATGTTGTGAGCTGTTAGTTTTATTTAAAATGAGACACCTGTCAATGATTAGAAAAATAAAAGAACATCAAAGAAGAGAGGAGATTGGCAATGATAATAATTATATCAGCAATACCAACCATATCCACCTCAATAATAACCATGAATTGAGCGCACATTACATCCTAGAAACTTTACTAATTGTTTTCTATATCTTGCTTTTTTTTGAGACAGAGTTTCACTGTCACTCAGGCTGGTGTGCAATGGCATGATCTCGGCTTACTGCAACCTCTGCCTCCTGGCTTCAAGCAATTCTCCTCCCTCAGCCTCCTGAGTAGTTGGGATTACAGGCACCTGCCACCATGCCTAGCTAATTTGAGTATTTTTAGTAGAGATGGCGTTTCACCATGTTGGCCAGGCTGGTCTCAAACTCCTAACCTCAGGTGATCCACCCACCTTGGCCTCCCAAAGTGCTGAGATTACAGGCATCAGCCACCACCCCTGGCCGGTATTCTATATCTTAATCCTCAGCACATACTATGTGCAATAAGTATATCTAAGCTAAATAAAATTTAATATTCATAATGAAGCAGGTATAATAGTTGCATTTTAATGCTGAGAATATTAAGGCTCAGCAAAGTTCATTAATTTGCCCAAAGTCTCTTGGTTACAACATGTTAGAGGAACGGTTGTGAACCTAAATCTTCAGTCAATAAGTCAGGAAGTGAATGCAAGTCTCAGATATGAATATGGAGCACCAACCAGGAAATTAATCTGGAAGTCCTGTACTAGATAGATTTTGCCAAATTTATTGAGGTTTAGGGGTACGTGTTACAGTTTTGTTGACATATTGTAATTTGGTCTAGGCCTTGCTACAGCAAGTATGTCTGACATATTTTGAGATAGCCACATGAATTGCACACATCACTCACTGGTGTGGAGGGACCTCCTTCAATAGATTAAAGTTGCAGTTGGTCAAGACGGGCACTGGAACATGGCAAGAGAAGGCAGAAATTGGTTTGTAGAAATAACAATTAGTAGCACAGAGTTATTTAAATTTAAACTTTAATTCTAATTGTTTCAGATAATACTGGTCTGTGAGATATAACAATACTACTAGTTAATTTTTAAATTATTTAAACAAAAAGCTTTAAGATTGTTGGTTTACGGAAAATAGAAACTGAGCCAATGTTCTGAAGGCAGAAAAGAAAGCTGGATTTCAAAAATTTCTTTCTTTTCATCTTGATTCATGAAGTCGAGACTCATAGGTAGTTATCGTTCATATCAACTAAAGAGAAAACATTGGAAGTGAGATAAGAAAGGAACAAAAAAGTGCATTCGAAACAAGTTTGCCCACGACTACGCATTTCCATCTTGAAATTCTATTAGGACTCCACAATTGTACAAATTCCACAGTTCTTTTTATTTTATAAAATAGAAAATGATTACTATTTTGTGTAATGTATTGTACAGGTTTAATAGGATTGCACTCTTGCCAAGTACTGTAGTAACAAATAAATGCAATCGAAAATTGCTGACACAATAGGAAACCGCTAGTTCAACGTAAATGGTTTCTGTAAATAAATCTAGTGTAATTTCCCTATACATCTTGACTACTGCCTTCAGCTCTGCTCACAGGAGAGCAGTTGCACAGTGCTTGCAAGAGCCCATACTTCTGCTTGTTCTCTGCATTTGTGGTACAGGAGTTCAGACTGGTGGCTACAATTATGGCAAAACTCACCAAAGGAAACTGAGACATAATGCCGACTCTGGATTTAGGGGTCTTCCCAAAAAGCCTATTGCCAAAAAGATATGGATACACTGCACATGAAAAAATGAATACGGTCCCAGGAAGGGCCAATGGGTCCTGAGTCCACTTCTTATCCCGGTTGTGGTATGATTAAGCAGTTTTCAAGTGAGCAGTCCTTTTATCTATTAGCCATACTCACTTGTTCAAACAGGTAAGTGTTCGATTTTCCTGGAAGTCATAAAGCATAAAAAAGCGAGGAAGGGTAGTATTTAACAAAAGTCATGAAAAATAAATAAGAATATTTTAAAGGTATTTTTCCAGTCTTATCATGCAATTATTAATACCAACCGGACTAAGGAAACATTTGGACGATAGAAAATATCAAATATGCATTCATTTTTATTAAAATATACATATTTTGGGCAGTTACGCTGCACATCTTGACAGCTTTGCAAAAATATCTCTCAGGAAGTGAAGTTGAGAAGAAATTCAGGAGTTAAGAATAAATTCTGCCAGGCAAAAAGCACCATGACATGGAAATCAAGCAGAAAACTCAAAATAATATCAAAGATTCATTCATCGAATCTCAGTCATTAAGCACATTTATGAGTGGTCATTAAGTGTTTGCTGGCATACAAAAGTGAATGCATCTAGTTCCTGATTTGATAAAAGACGGGGGCTTCATGGGAGCGGTGGGAAGTCATTAATAAATAATTACAATGGAATGGATTTAGTGTGGTCATACAAGTACATGAAACACATGGTGGGAACATGTGAGCTGGGCTACCTAAATCTGCTGGGAAGTGAAGATGGGGCAAGGAGGATGTTCCTGGAAGAGGAAATAGCACGAGGAAGACAAAAGGCAAGAGAGAGCATGCTTAAGGAACCAAAAGGCCTGGGATGCCAGATTGTTATTTTATCCTGAAGGCATAGAAAGAATGTGCTGCTACAGCAGAGAGAATTAGCTGGAGAAGATGAAAAAGGAGGCAGGGGATGGTCTGGATCCTATTGTAGTAATCCAGGCAGGCCGTGTTGAGGGGTTGAAAAAAGAAAATGGCGGTGAGCATGAGGAGATGAAACCAAGAGGAAGATAACATACAAGGACTTTGTTATCCTCATGAAGGAGGTAAGGCAGAGGCGTAACTCTATGCCCATCCCCATTAGATTCTGGCTTGAGTTATTGGCTGAATGTGGGTGATGTTCACTGAGATGAAGGCAATTCGGTGAGTGACATGAGGGCAAAAATTGATGAGCTCCATTGTGGAGGAGGTAACCTTCAAGGGTCACAGAAGTGCAGATTTCTGGAAGGCTCAGGTCACACTTGAAATTCCATGAACAATAGTTGGAGGGAAAGGTTGCTTCAGAAGACTTTCTGGAGCATCCCAAGAGGTTGAAATGGTTTTCTAAGGTCGTCTGCTTTCACTGGGAAAGCCCTAGTCTAATCCCATATTCCCATCCTCCCCACAGCCTGTCCTTTGGAACCTGCTAGGTCATCAGAGAAATAGATTAAAAAGGGCCAGTTGCGGTGGCTCACGCCTGTAATCCCAGCACTTTGGGAGGCCGAGGCGGGCAGATCACGAGGTCAAGAGATCAAGACAATCCTGGCCAACATGGTGAAACCCCGTCTCTACTAAAAATACAAAAATTAGCTGGGCGTGGTGGCATGTGCCTGTAGTCCCAGGTACTCAGGAGGCTGAGGCAGGAGAATTGCTTGAACCCGGGAGGCGGAGGTTGTAGTGAGCTGAGATGGCACCACTGCACTCCAGCCTGGAGACAGAGCAAGACTCTGTCTCAAAAAAAAAAAAAAAAAAATAGATTAAAAAAAAATAGTTTTCCCCTGAAGGAACTCCTTCTTCAAAGAAATTACTCAAAAGTTCGAGAAGTAGGTCGGGCGTGTTGGCTCACACCTATAATCCCAGCACTTTGGGAGGCCGAGGCGGGTGGATCACGAGGTCAAGAGATCGAGACCATACTGGTCAACATGGTGAAACCCCGTCTCTACTAAAAATAAAAAAAAAAATTAGCTGGGCGTGGTGGCGCACACCTGTAGTCCCAGCTACTTGGGAGGCTGAGGCAGGAGAATTGCTTGAACCCAGGAGGCGGAGGTTGTGGTGAGCCGAGATCGCGCCATTGCACTCCAGCCTGGGTAACAAGAGCGAAACTCCGTCTCAAAAAAAAAAAAAGAAAAAAAAAAGTACGAGAAGTGAGAAAGTATACATGAAGCCACTATGGTAGAAACAAGGAAGAGACGCTTGAGCTGACATATTTGACTTGGGCCTTTTGGACCACCTCAGGCCCACCAATGGCAGTTGTGTGACACATATAACATCTATGGTTCTTTAGAACATCATGTGAAAACCATTATCCTGTCTGCCAAATTTACCATATATCAAACTGGTCTAGTAATGACTATTGTTAGTACTTAGGGTCTATATAGAGGTATTCCCCAAGACTTTAGAAATAGAGGAAATGAGAAATGTAAAATTCATTTCAGAGAAGTGGGTAATTTCAAAATCACCAGCCTAACACCTCCTGGTAAATGGGTAGGTGAAGTTGTTTCCTTTCAGGTAGATCTGGCCTTTAAGGTTAGCCCTATTCATTCATTAAACCTGTGACAAGAGTAATACTAACAGGCCAGGAAGTGGCATACACCTGTAATCCCAGCACTTGAGGCCAGGAGTTCGAGACCAGCTGGGCCAACATAGGAAAACCCCATATCTACTAAAAATACAAAAATTAGCCAGGTGTGGTGGCACTCCCAGCTACTCGACTTGAGAGGCTGAGGCACAAGAATCACTTAAAGCAGGAGGTGGAGGTTGCAGTGAGCAGAGATTGCACCACTGCACTCCAGCCTGGGCGACACAGCGAGACTCTGTCTCAAAAATAAATAAACAAAAAGGTGTAACATAGGAAAAACAGAATGTCCACATTAGTGGGCATTCCTTACTGTGCTAATTGACTCCCAGTGTTCCTGTTCCATTGTTGAGTATTCTAGGCCATAGAAATAGACACTCACTTAAACTACTGAGGAGTTAAGTTAGCTGAAGAGTTTTTTGAACTCTTTATCCACGCTTTGTCTCTAAATCCACCAAAGAAATCTTCTGACTTTGATTAGCCTTTCCAGGAGCAAGGTCACAGGGCTGTGATTGCTTATGTATATCTTCCCTTTAGCTGCATAAATCTTAGGTTCATATTAGTTGGTTAGAACATTTCACTTAAGCTCTACTTTTCTGACTTTACAGAACAAACAGAGTGCATTGCTGAAAAATGACATCTTACTGAGATTTTATTTTCAAGTTTCTGTAATGTTAAGATTTTGTGACTGAGGTTATATCTAGATGTGGGTGTTGATATCTCTATTCATTTGTTCATTTATTCAACAAACACTTATTGAACACTGCTATGCCAATTGTAGGGATTACTGATATTAAGATAAGCTTTTGTGTTCAAGGATTTAGTCTAGAATCAAGACAAATATGTAAAGAATTCATGCAAAAACGTAGAAATTTGTTTCCTGAGAGACTATGCAAACATTATGGGGAAACCTAATGTGTTTGAGAAATTTCAATGAAATATTCAAAGAGGAGCATACGTTTGCTATCAGACTCCAGGGCAAAGGGATTTGTGGTGTACTAGTCTGTTTTCACACTGCTATAAAGATACTATCTGAGACTGGGTAATTTATGAAGAAAAGAGATTTAATTGACTCACAGTTCTGCATGGCTGGGGGAGGCCTCAGGAAACTTACAATCATGGGGAAGGTGAAGGGGGAGCAAGGCATGTCTTACATGGCAGCAGGAGAGAGAACAAAAAGGAGAAAGTGCCATTTTTAAAACATCAGATATCATGAGAACTCACTATCACAAGAACAGCGTGGGGGAACCACCCTCACTCATAATCCAATCACTTCCCACCAGGTCATATGTAATCACATGGGGATTATAAACCGGATTATAATTCCAGATGAGATTTCCCCTATGTGATTACAAACCACATCATGTGGGAGGAATAAAATAGGGTATTCAAGACAGAGAGAATATTTGTCCATATAATATACTGCATTGCAAGTGAAAATAATTCTGCAAGCTCTGAGTGTTTATGGAGTTGTGGTAGCCCTGGCTATGGCAGTGAAAATGAGTGCCAACCTACTCCGTGGGCTCCAGACACATAAGATTCTCCTCCCCAGAGTTGTGCAGCACTCACCTGCACCACTGTACATGGGAGTCTTATTATGAGAAGAGGATTTGAGAAAGAAAGGAGCAGATAAAGAAAGGCTACCACTTCACTTCCTTGATAGCTATAACATTATTACTTTCCAACACTCCTCTGAACTCTCTGACTACACTTATTAACCTTTACGTCGACTCCCCTTCCTTCTGCATTATTGTATTATTGGTAATCTTCAGTGTCCTCTCCTAGGTTCACTGCTGTTTTACCTCTGGCTTCTCCTAGGATAGTCCCTTCTACTCCTTGGTTTTAACCATTACCAGCAGACATGCTAACCCTATGGCCAATACTCTAAATGTACTAGAGTTGTATATTCATGCTGCTAAACAAGTGAACATAACTAGTTACAAATAATCCCTAATATTTAATAAATATGATGAAGTATGATGTACTGTGCAACAATATCATATATATTTAATTATCTTGGCAATCTTTATTAGAGTATTATTCATTCTGTTATAGAGTTGAGAAAAATTTAACTAAGAAATTAAGTAACTTGTCCTAGGTCACACAGCTAGAAGATGACTAGGTCAGGATTCAAATCTACAACTGGCAGACATCAAAGGTGGGTTGTTATAAAAGTGACTTTGGCTTCCTGGCCTCTCTTTTGCTTCCTCTCTCACTATGTGATGGGTTTGCACACACCTGTACCTCCTTATACATTTTACCATGAGTTAAAGCAGCATGACAACCTCACCAGTCTCAGACTTCCCAGCCTCCAAAAAAGAGCCAAATACATTTCAGGTCTGTATAAATTACCCAGTTTCAGGTACTCTGTTACAGCAACACAAAACAGACTAAGGCATCTAGCATCCTCCCAAACAAAACTCATGTGTTACTATTTTTTTTTTTGTCTGTTTGTTGCATGTGTATGGGTGTGTTCTTGTGCATCTGTGTGTGAATATGAATTCATATATTTAACATATGATTTGTCTCTACTTACTGTTATCATTCCTATTGGTAGTTAATTTGTCCAAATTTTGTCCAATAAGGTTCTTACAAAATAATATCTTTTCATAATATCTGATAGCTTTCTTTTATCTAGTAAAATAATGTGTCCAGGCTCCTCAACTTGTACATTTCTTGGCTCAGACTTGCAATCAGTCATTTCTCCAAGAAGCCCCTGTGAAATGGGCACTGAGGATGTGAAGTTTACTGCTTCTCCGCCGGCCTGCCATTGAAAGTTCTTTTCAGTGAAGTGAACACCTTAGAATGGCGACTGCAAATTTGAATTTGAAAATGTGTGTATGCAAATATATCCACACATTTCCACTTAGAATTCTGAGTTATAACTGTAAGAGTTACTTATAAGAGAAAACATATCACGTTTTCATGCAGATACCTCCACTTAGAATTGAGAACTATACTATATTTAACCTCTTCTATCTTGTAACTGTACCTCTTTATTTCCTCACCATGTTGATTCTTAACATGGCAGAAATGATAGAATTGTGTTATTACATAAAACATTATCAAAATAAGATATCAGCACAACAATCAATAAAGATTACTGAAAACAGTTTAAAAATTTTGTGCTTCTGTATAATTTATAGTTGTATTATACGTACAAATAGCTATTAGTTACTATAATCAATCTCTTATAAATCTCACTTTCAGTTTTGTAAGTAAACATATATTTAATGCTTACAACCAATTTTTATGTTGATGTCTCTATATCATATTGGTTGTCTGAAGCATGTTTTCTAATTGATTTCTAAGAAAGCTGTTTATTTTTTCCTCTGCTCTGATCTTGAGCTCTCCCTGTAAAGTGGCTGTGAACTCTGGCCCTGCCCTGATGGGACATAGGGGATTTGATTGTGGGTGTTTACAGTGTGTCTTTCATGGGATACTTCTTTATCTTCGTGAATGACCCAATGCCTAAGTGTCCTACGTGTGACCAGGTGTTCCTCTCACAGGGAACTTGATTACACTGGCAGATGTCCTTGTGCCTTTGTCTGACCTGTGTCCAGTTTATTTCTACCAAGATAGTCACTTTCTAGGAGAGCCTTGACCAGAAGGAGAGTTAGGCATAAGTGTGTCAGTCAGATGAGATACAGGAGAGGGAGCATGGCAAAACACATGAAATAATAGAAACAATTTTATTACTTACAGGTCACAGAGACAAGAGGTGCCACACCGCGTAGGGTCACCAACAGGAAGGGGGAAGCTGCCATGTGAGTCATGCCCACTCAACCAGTGGGAGGAAAGGGAAAGAGAAAGAGAGAGTGAGGGATCTGTGGGCCAAAGGCTTATTAGGATCTAAGGCATTCCCCAAGCAGTTTTCCCATGGGAAGTTCTAATGGTGAGTTCATCGCAAGCACGCCTGGGTCTGTGGAGTTGCACAGGGACTGAGAGGTGGTCTGTGTGGCGCATCTTCACAGTCCATGTAGCGGGGGAGTCAGCGGCAGGCCAAGTAGGTTGTATCTAGCTCTCCCATAGGCAGGTGGTCAACAGGAGACGGTTGTATAAGGCAGATATCTGGATTAACCACATTGAAGAACTGGGAGTAGGCAGAGAGCTGGAAACTGTCAAGGGCGACTGATCCCTGCATCTGGTAAGACAAATTCTAACTTATATTTAAAATAAATGTCAGAGGAACATGAAATTGTAAGAATTTACTACAGAAAGGCTGTAAGAACAATATTGTTTGAGTTCTTCCATGTGATGTCAATTTATCTACAGTCTTTATATGGAGAAGTCAATTTGCCTGGATATAAAATCCTTCATTCACATTTTTTTTTTTTTTTGGCTAACTTATAATTAATATTCCATTTTGTTCTGGCTTAAACTGATGCTGAAAGTCTGATGACAATCTGGTCTTCTTTGTCTTATAAATTACTAAAACGCCAACAATTGTTTTGATTTTATTTTTCTTTGAGGACCAATGGTTTTTACCAGCAAGATAATTTTACCGAATACGTGTCAGTTTTGTTAATTCTGGGTTTATTTTTCCAGGTATGCTGTATGCCTCTTTAATATGTACCTTGGAATATTTTTCCTTTCTGAAAAATTTCTAGAATTGTGACTTTATAGTTGTTCTGCTTCCTAGTTTTGATCTTTTTGTTCTGGCACTTTCATTATATATGTATTGAAATCTTGATTGACTAGTCCCTATATGTGTCATTTTCTCTCCAATCTTTTTAATTATTCTCATTCTTTTTGCTTTTAAATACTTTTCTCTTTAATTTTCTATAACTTTAAGGCATTATCTGTTCAATTTGTTCACCATTATATGCTTTCTTGTTTAGTGTTCATTTCTGGAAAAAACTTTAATTTTTTCTGGAGCTTTAGCATCTCATTTCTGAGTTTTTTTTTTTCTGGTTCTGATTTGTGCTGTTGCTTTATAACTTGTATCATTTTCTTAACAATTTTTAGTTTGTAGTTTGCATTTTTTTGTTGTTATTGTGTGTTGTTAGAAATATTTAAAAATAGTTTTTCTGCTTTGGGAGGCCGAGGTGGGTGGATCACGAGGTCAAGAGATCGAGACCATCCCGGTCAACATGGTGAAACCCCGTCTCTACTAAACATACAAAAAATTAGCTGAGCATGGTGGCGCGTGCCTGTAATCCCAGCTACTCAGGAGGCTGAGGCAGGAGAATTGCCTGAACCCAGGAGGCGGAGGTTGCAGTGAGCCGAGATCGCGCCATTGCACTCCAGCCTGGGTAACAAGAGCGAAACTCCGTCTCAAAAAAAAAAAAAATAACTTTTCTGTTTTTGTGGGAATGCCTTTCTGGAAGACTGTTGTCTGCAGAACTGCTATCCTGATATTTAATCTCTCTTTTTTTGAGGATAACATGGCATGCAATTGATACTAATTGTTTTATATTGCTCATTTTTACAAAAATTTATTTTCCTTCATTTTTAGGAGGTAAATTGGATTTAGAATAATGTTATTAACTTCTTGGGTTTGTATTGTTTTTTGCTTTTTGTTTTGTTTTTTTGTTTTTTGTTTTTTGAGACAGAGTCTCACTCTGTCATTCAGGCTGGAGTACAGTTGCACAATCTTGGCTCACTGCAACCTCCACCTCCTGGGTTGAAGCAATTCTCCTGCCTCAGCCTCCCGAGTAGCTGGGACTACAGGCGAGCCCCACCACACCTGGCTAATTTTTTTGTATTTTTAGTAGGGACGGGGCATCACAATGTTGGTCAGGCTGGTCTCAAACTTCTGACCTCAGGTATCTGCCCACCTTGGCCTCCCAAAGTGCTGGGATTACAGGCATGAGCACCCAGCCAGGAACAGCTTTACTACCTTCTAAGGAACTTCCAGGATATCTCTTGAACTCTCTTCTGTGGGCCTTGTGAAATGTTTAAAGATAGGATACTTTGCTTTCTGAAATCTCCTTAGTCCCTTTTCCTTCCGTACTCATTAACACACATGCACTGCGTTGTTTCACTTGAATATTATTTTCCTTCATTCCTACTGTCCTTGTTCTGCTACATTTCAATTTTATTTCTAGCAATTTCTTCTCAATGTGGGATTCTTTTCCTGGGAGGGAGCTTTGGCTGGTTAGCTGTGAGGGCTCTGAGGGACCTGTTGGCCCAGTCTGCTCAAGACATTTCAGATTCCTTGAATTCACCCCCCACTGGAGCTTGCACGCCTCCCCACGCCAGCAGCTGTTCACAGACTGGGTCACAGAGAGTTTTCATGAGCATCTTTTGGTTATTTTTGAGTTCTTAGGTTCTAAAGACATTGTATAATCTTCTTCAGCATCTCCTGCATAGATACTGAAAACACAAAGATTTTATGGCTGTTTATAGTTTCATCAGCACCCATTTGTATTTTGGAGTTTGTGGGAAATATAAATCACAAAATTAAAAGTGGCTGAGATAGCAATTGATGGTACTCAGTTATATCAGAAAACCATTAATAGTGCTTTCCCATAAGACTGCATTGGACCTAAACCCTCCTCCAAATTCGTGAGGCCATTTTAAAGTTACATATTTTAGTTTGATTTTAAAATTAAAATTTTATTTTCAGATCACATTGGGACCAAAGTTAGAATAATTCCTCAGCAATTATTTTTACATTATTACACATTCTACATTTCATAGTTTCATCAAATGAGAGAAAGCTGATTCCTTTTTCATGATTTTCTCCATAAAAATCTATGAAAGTCATGACCATTCATTGCTCTGTATGTCAATGTATGTTTTGATTAAATTTACAGAATCATTAATTATTGCACTCTCAACACAAATTATTTCTTTTTATGTTATAACTTTAGTTCTGATTTTCCCCCACCCCTTTTTTGTATGTGAATGGCACTGTTTCCAAAATTTATAGCTTACTAATACTGGGGGAGGAAGGTTGTAATGTAATTGATTTCTACAATTATACTGGCCATATCCTATCTTAAAAATGCATTATTTTGGACTTATTTCAAAAAGTTTAGGAGTACTGGAAATTCCTGATAAAACTCACCATATCATACTCTTGTTTATGAACGCCTGATAAGGATTATTAAATTGAATATTAATTTGCATCCCTTTCAACTATATATGTATATGGTTATTTGCATTATTATGTTGAAACCATGGTATACACAAGCCTAGCTATTACAGGCATCTAATGAGGGTGAGGAAGGAAGCAAAGAGATGACAACTGTGTGCAAATCATACCCCACTCACCCCTCTCTCTGCTGTGTCCACAGCACTTAGTGCTATTTAATGTTTTCCCGCTGAATCTGATATAACCTCAGACTCTTTCTTAACACCATGCTCTAGGCAGTTACCACAAATCAGTTAACCCAGGAATTCCAATCTATTTTGAGAGAGGAAAACATATAATCTCAGAGGCGTATTCTTAGCCTGGCTGTAGCTGGTGGGTGAGGCGTGACCTGTGGAAGCCTTTTTCAGCAGCAGGCCTCGGTGCCCTGGCACCTGCAGGCTTGTTAAGCAGCCGGGCCTGATAATCTTCACCCATTACTCTGAGAAAGCACTTGAATGACAGGCACCGAGCCAGTGTTTACCCTGTGGGGCTCATGACACACGCAATGTCTGTCAACACTTCCTATCACTCTCCTGCTTATGCAGACTTTTTTTTTTTTTTTTTGCCTGATGTATTCATCACCAGACTGCAGACACCTAGTTAATCCATTTAGAACCTATCACCTCTGTTCATCGGCTCATAAACCTATTACCTTGGAGGCGCAGTTCTGAGGGACACAGGTGCCAGACCAGTGCACAAAACCCAATTGAGTTATGTAGCAGGCAGTGAGGGGCTTCTAATCACCATGCTGACTGCATGGGGAATTGCCCGTGTTATGTGGTAGCAGCCACTTTATTAAATATCGATTTAAATCACCGCCTTTAATCAAATCTGATAGAAGACCTTTTTCACCTTCGCCCCTCTTCGGCTCCTCCTCGCCCTCCTCCTTTTCCAATCAGCCTGCCCGGTGACGTCTGGGCTGAGGAATGAATAGTTAGCAAGGAGTTCACCAGCAAACCCTTCTCAACAGTAATGAGGCATTTGTGATAATCGAGTGATGAAATGTAAATGGGCAGTAATGAGCACAATTACATCCACTAGGGAACCATCAACGTGGCTTCTTTCCTCAGAGATAGATGAGCTCTTTCTGTCATTGCCCGTTGCTGACTTCACTGGGAGGCAGGGTACCCAGCGAGCGCAGGGTGGGGGCGCGCCCTGGGGTGGGTGGGGAGGCTGAGAACTGGCGGAGAGCAGGGCCCTGGCGGCGGTCGGGGCGGAGGGAACCCCACCCGCACTACTCGGCCTTGAGCACCCGGGGGCCTTGCGGTTCCTCCACCGGCTCCCATCTCCCGCCTCTCCTCCTCCTCCTTCCCTCCGAGGACGCTGGGGCTCCATTTGCCGCGCGGCTGGAAAGCCGCCTCCGTGTGCTAATGAGCTCAAGGTGAGCCGCGGCCTGTTGGTTTCACTGAAAAACTGTGCGGTGTGACCCGGGCCGGCTGCATGTGAGCAGAGGCTGAAGTCAAGCAATGGGAGCCTTGCCAGGAAGCACGAGTGCCACCGCTGCTTGTGTCATCTTTGTAGACAGGCGACCAACAGCGGAGAAAGACGCCGGCATTTCCAGGAAAGCGGGCAGCTCCGCGCGTCTGCGACTGCTCTACCCAGACTCAGCACGGTCTGGCATGGCCTGGCAAGCCCGGCATGGTCTAGATCTCAGAGGATGGGAAATGTTTTGTGATTTTAAGAATTTTTAAATAACTTCAGGAAAACATAGGGTGCCCTGGATATAAGAAATAGACTAGGAAGGTGTTTTAAGAACACAATAAATCAATTACCGGTTCACTACTGTGATTTTATTGTGTGTAATACAAATCACACAAATATTCTTTTGAATAACTTTACTAAGTGAATTAATTGTTGATGTATAGATGTAACGGATCAGTGAGCAAAGTGAAAACTGATCTTAATAATTTTTCATCAATTAAAAGTCCACTATAATCATTTAAGTTAAAGGGTTTTAAATATGTCTTTTTTGTGTGGTGGAAACTACCTATCTTTTATTTTGTTCCTTGAAATAATTTTTCATCAATTATAAGTCCTCCATGATCATTTTATACTCAAAAAAGGTAAAATGTTTTAAATATTTCTTTTTTGTGTGGTAGAACCTACCTCTTTTATTTTGTTCTTTGAATTTTTCATCAATAAATGGAAAGCCAGAGTTTGCAAATTATAATAAAATATTAGGCCAAATTCTGTCTATAGAATAATGTATAAAATTTACATGACTATGGTCAACATGAGAAATGCGTCTATGGTATAATACTTTTTTGTCCAAAGACAATTTGAACTATGGAAACATTTTTTTTTTTTTCAATTTTTCAAATGTTTGCTTTCGGCAATACTATTTCTTGGAAAATTCATGTCAAAGAGTTTATGGAACGCTCAGGTTCCTGGGTGTTTTCTTCTTCATATCCTTGAACACATGTGGGAAGTTCAACAGAATGACTCACTCAGTAAATTGATGAACTGGCTTTTGGTGAACTGGTCATTTGGTTTATCACCTGTTCAGTGAATAGCCTTTTGGCAAGCTGACTTGTGTTCAATTGGCTTTCAAAACTTTGTACTTAGAAAGCTAGAGTGATTGTTAAAAAATGCCAATCCCACCAAATAAAAACAAAATCAATATCATCTACTAATTTACTATAAAATGGCAATGTCTCATCAAATCATGACTCTGGGCTACTGCAAGAGCCTCACTCTTTTGACTAAGATGTACATCAGAAACTTACTGAGGCAGGGAATATGTAAGAAATGAAAATTTGAGAATTTAGTATGGCATAAAGCATCCTCTCTATGCCTGGCCTTGCCTATTCCTGCAATCTTGCTTCTTTCAGCTCTTCAACTTGTAGTCTGTCCTCTGGGTAACTGAAATGAAGTAGTTCCCTACAGACATCACGCAATTTCACACCTCCATACCTTTGTTTATGCCTGTCTTTCTATCCTGAGGACTCTAGCCTTGAGTTCTTCTTTGCCTCCTTATTCTTCATCAGTGGGCAATGTGTGTATCCCTTCCTCCTTGAAAAGCCTTGCTGAGTTCCCAAGACTACGTTATTTTTTGTTTTCTCAGCATCAGTTGCTTTATTTGTTTCTTAGTTCTGTATAGCATATTTTATTCATAGTAAAATCCTTGCGGTTAAACAGCCAAAGATCAATTTTTAGGTTTGTATCTGTCCCATGTAGTTTATTGCCTCAAGCATAGTAGTTTCTCAGTAAATGTTTAGTAACTAGAAATGGAAAGGTTTTAATTCACCTCCCTGACTTAATAAGTACTCAGAGTTGAACCTAATTGCATTTTAGCTTTGTCTTTTTATTTCTTACCTTTTATCTCTTTCTCCCGAAAAAGCAGAGTCAAAAAATATCCATTAAATCCAAGGTTCTATGAGGTCATATGTTCAGAAAGCCTTAAAAATTATCTCTTCCTTTTTGGTAAAATAAAACCCAATCTTCTCAGTGTGGTTGTTTTTCTGAGCATCTGACATGAACAAAGGTATAGCTCTATCAATTAAAGAATGCTTTATTTGTGGCTTTTTTTTTCTTTAAAAAACAGTTTGCATGAAACGAAATGACAACACAAGAATAGCTGACCTACTTAGGAGGACAAGCTGTTTTAAACAATATGGAACCAGGTATTTGAATTTAAAATTGCATGATAATAAATCCTTTTAGGTATATTAATTGAAATAAATAACCCATTTAGAAAAAAAAAGGATGACTACTTGGTAACACATTTTAGGCTAAAAATCTCATAATAGAGGTTACTCTAATTCAGACTGCCTTTGCCCACAATTCATTATGATCCAGTGGGCTGGAATGTACCAGTATTAAGCTACTTTTTTGTTCATTTTTTGATGACTTTTCCTCCAAGCTATCGTTTTAGTGATATTTCACTAGTGCTTAGCGGCTCTTCTATGAGAAGAAATTTGAAATATAATCCAGTAAATTTCATTAATTTGATGATGGGAGTAAGAGACACATTTTAAGAAAAAGTTGGCAGAGTTAATGAAAATTTGAAAATTATAATTTTCAGGCAGTCACTCCTTTATTTTGAGCTTGCTGCATTACATGTAACTCTGAAATATCCCTAATTTTAAATGCATATGTATCATTTTATCATTTATTATTTTGTAAAAATCTGTTAACAGTAAGCCCAAAGACCTACTTAAGCTACCATCCTAAAAAAATATGAAGAAGCTCATTTGAGTTTTTTAGAAACAACATCAGTGTATTAGATACAGCACATATGAACAATATATTTCACTTTCAACCTATCACATAACCCATCCTGCAGTTATTCATGGATGCGTTTAGAGGAGGTTATTTTCCCTCTGACAAAAATGGGCCATTTTTTCCTGTTTAGCAAAATCTGGAACACAGATCATTATAGTGCTTTTGGCAGCTAATTTGAACATCAGTGACTCAACTTTGAGAAGAATCTTTTTCCTGCCCTAAAGAATCTCTGAGTTTTCAGACTCCAGTAATTGAAAAATCCCCAAACACTCACTCACAGAGGAGATACACATTACTGCAGGAACAGTCTACAAATTGTAAAGTATTCAATTTACATCCCTAGCACCTCAGGGCAGTTCTGAAGAATTTATATCTTTGGGAACCTTTGAACTAACAAAAGATAACATTTCACAGTAAAGTCTACTTGCATAAAAGTTTTTAACTCCCTTCTTTCCTTTTACAAAGAAACTACTTTTTTCACTTGCAATTCTATCTGGGTAAAGTTTATATTCACTAAGATGCAACCGTAAAAATGGTTGGACAGAAAAGAAAAAAAAAAGAAAAGAAAAAAACAGGAACCTCTTTTCTGTCACAAGATGATGCCTGAATTTATGTTAATCAGTCCTGAGCCACCATGGCATGGCTGTTACAACTCTTAGTTTTAAGATAACAACAACCAATTAATCTTATTTTATTTTTATGATTGTACTTCAAATTTGAGAAAAAAATGATAAAGGAGTGGATTTTTATTGGATCCTTTTTGCTTTTATTGGAACATTAAAATTTGGACCATCCATGCAGGCAACCCCTTGTCAAAAGGTTCCGATGAACAAATAAAAATTCTTCTCCTTTTTAATTACTACATATACTTCCACAGCCAATGAATCTTAAATAATTCATTTAATTTAAAAAACATGGCTTTATAGTATTTGGTTTTCCTTATTTCCCAGTTTTTGTAAGTGATGCAGTAAGAAATTTGCAATGAATTAAATTGGACCTATTTTTTCTAGGTGGGGTATGGTCTTTCTCTGCCCCTTCCTATGGCTTTTTGATCAGGATGATTTCTGGCAGAGTAATTACTAATCTGACATCTGTGGCTCAGCCCAGTTTTAGCATTTGGATTGAAAATAGAAAAAGCAAAGGAAAAACCCTCTATGAGACCCTCTCCGAATTTCTTAATGAGCATATTCATTATCAATACCATGGTAACAATAAGGAAACAGTTTAAATGCAATAGTCCCATAAGCTTTTTTTTAAGGTTAAAACTTGATCAATGTTTCTGTTAACTAATAATCTAGGAATCAACAATCTCATAAAACTGGTTTATTCAGCCCAGAAAATTAGGCAATCCATCATGACAGATTTGCTCACATTTCCCTCTGCAAATAAGTGAGATGGAAACTTTAAAACCAATAAGATAATGCACTTTACAAATTCAACTGAGAGAGATGGATAAACTAAGATGCCACTGGCATCAGTTACAAAAAAAAATCTGTCGTGTTTCCAATTATTTGAGCAGATTTTCGTATCCCAATTTGCTGCCAGCCTGGCTGCATCTAGCCCCCTCCTCCTGTTTTCTCAAACCAAATCATCAGGTCTTAAATCAGAACAAGCTCATCATATCATCCTATGAAAGGCCATCAGGGGATAAAGGACACCAGATGTTATATGAGTTTTCTTTTAGGCTTTCATTTCAGCCTTCCTGCATTCCCCATGCTGCTTTTTACTTGTCAGAAACTAAAATGTGCTTTGATAGATAACAACCCTATTTTCTTCACTGGCTGAGCTTAGAGAATACCATTAAGTATTGATATCTAGGGTGCTTAACTAGGGAATGCAATCACAGCAGTCCCAAAATTGGGGTTCTGTTGTATAATTTTACATGCCAAGATTTTTGAAAGACTCCAAATTAATTTTGTTTTCCCGAGGAAAAATATATATAGTTTTAGTTGTGAGAGATGAAAGGAAGGGGAATCAAGGCGAGTTCTTATTAGTATCTCTGCCTCCTCCTGCAGATCTTAGCACACATCCCGGAGTCCAAATAACCCTGCAAAGCCGAGCAGAGGTGGTTTTTTGAAATGGAACTATGGCCCCAACTGCCAAAGCAAATTATTAAAATGCTCTATTCTCTCAGAGCTTAGCATTTGCCTAACTTTGGGTTTATTAACAAAGGACAAAAACAAAAGAGCTCTTCCATAATCTGAGGAGTCTCAGACATGCTGTCATCCTGTTTACTAACGATAACGATTCATTGACACGTGGCAAACTATAGCATCTTGATTCACTTATGGGGGTGGTTCAAGGTCAGCCACATACTAGTTACAAGAATAGAGCTACATTATGTGATTTGATTCAAAAGGCTAGCTCACTCTTTCCTGGCTTCCAAGGAAATTATTTTTTGAAAAGGACTTTCATAGCGATTGCAGTATATGTGTTGTAAAGGGATTATGCATAAATTCTTCCTGTGGCTAGCATGGGCTCTGCCTGGGAAGTAGACAGATAAAAGTTACAATGAATGAGAAGAGGTGTTTACCTACAGTGGCCTTAGGTCGTGTACGAGGAGGAATATCTTGAATCATGTTTTTTGGGAAATATCACTGTCCTCAATCAGAGGTGGTTCCTCTCTCTCCGCCACGCAACATTTGGCAATGTCTGGAATTGTTTTTGATTGCCGCGATTGGGGGACTGATGGGGAGAGGTGGATTTCCTGGCATCTAATGGGTAGAAGCCAGGGATGCTGCTAAGTATCCTGCAATGCACAGAACAGCCCCCCACAACCGTTATTCAGCCTTGAGTGCCGGTAGTAGTGAAGTTGAGAAAACTCTGCATAAAAGGTGAAAATAGTAAAATGAGCACTAATGTCAAATGCTAGGTGAATACAAGAGAGGAGGAGGTGCCAGAACTGCTCAGCACTGTCCACTCAAAGAAAACTGGGCAGTGAGTGAACCGTAGAGTCCTTTCATGTGGTTCACGGAGGTGCAACAGGATTCAACCTAAAGAAAGTTCCAAGGCTTGCCTACCCCGCTTATAACTTTCTATACCCAGTGGCCAGAAATTATTAAAAAGTATTTGGTAATATTAATCTGTATGATAAAAAGGCACCCCTCTGCTCAGATTAAACCCTGCAATGGCTCGTGACCCAGAGACTACCAAAATGGTACATCATGGCTACTAGGTAAATGTTCCTTTAATGAACTAAAGAATAATTGGATTTTAACTGAACGAACAAACAAAAGAGCTATTTCTGGATGTCCACACTCGGAGAGGTTTACTGACTCTTTCTTAGTCACTAAGCCCAGCAGGAGTGCCCTAATGACTCGTAGCTTAGGGATTTTAAGAGAGGGATGCAGACCTCAGAGCTTCTGATATGCACAGAAGCATCCAGCTCACCTGTCTTGTCTTAATTCCATTAAATTAATTCTCCACGTTGCAGCCAGAGCTATGTATCTACAACACAAATCTCATCATGCCGTTATCTCTGCCTAAAAATATTTATCGTAGCCTTATTCTTAGAGGCTACAATTTAATTATTTACTATTGTGTTCAATGCCATCCTTGATCCCAAATTAACCCCCTCTTCTTTCATGTTTTGCTATTTTCCATCACCTGTTTAATGCTCTGATAATTTCCTGCCCCCATGTGTTTCATCCTTCCATACCTTTCCTCATAGTGTTCTGTTGGCCTTCAATCAAAACTTCCATTTACTTTTCAGGCCAATTCCCACTCCCACTCCAATGAGATAACCTTCTATGCAGCATCCATGGAAACCTTTGTTTTGACTAAATATCTTATTTTCCTGTTCTCTTTCAGCATTCTTAAACATCATCATGATAGCGTCATCAAGCTGATGGTATTGTGGTGATTTGCAAACTGTGCTGAGCTGTTCATTTCATTCAGATTCCATAGCATGTAACAATGAGAGAGAGAGAGAAGTAAATGGTGTTCTGAGCCCGACCTCACTTCAAATGGGAAAACTTTGCTTTCATCAGTTTTAAATAGGATTACCTGGCCAGGCACTGTGGCTCACGCCTGTAATCCCAGCACTTTGCAAGGCCGAGGCGGACAGATCACCTGAGGTCAGGAGTTAGAGACCAGCTTCGGCAACATGGTAAAACCCCATCTCTACTGAAAATAAAACATTAGCTGAGTGTGGTGGCACATGCCTGTAGTCCTAGTTACTCGGGAGGCTGAGGCAGGAGAATCGCTTGAACCCAGGAGGCGGAAGTTGCAGTGAGCCAAGATTGTGTCACTGCACTCCAGCCTGCGCAACACAGTGAGACTCCATCCCACCCCGCAAAAAAATGATTACCCAAGTAAGATATTATTTAAAGAAAGTTATCTGCAGCAGCATCAATGAAGAATAACAAAACAATTGAAAATATTATCATATGATTTTTAAATTATCTGCCTGTAACACTTTTATAAAGTCTGTGGTGCCATGCACCTAACATAATATTTAGAAATAAAATGTAGGTGTTGAACTGAATGGATTTTACTGAGAAAAAGCACCGAATGAATGGTAGGCAATGATAATAATAATATTTTTTTATTATTTTATACTTAATTCAAAGTCAGTGTTTTTAAATTTAGCAAATATTCACTGAATAACATGTGTGTGTGTGCATGTGTGTATGAATATAGAAAGTTCTATATTGCATATTCAACTTTCTCTAAATGTAGATATAAATGAGTATATATGTACACATAAACTTTTATATTGATATGTACACCTCTACCTACAAAAAAACTTCTTTATCCAAAATTGTAAAAAGATGCTGAATCTTCAAATCCTGCTCCCCATTTGCATCTCTTTAAGAAATTTCAGGATTTACTTACAAAGCCACATTCTGAAAAGTGGTTTGTAAGTGTTGTTGCACATAATTCAACGTAATTATCTATTGTCATCTGAATAGACATGAAGGATTCTGAGAAGTTCGTTTTGTCATGAAGCCCATGCTGATCCCATACCACATGGGGATCAATCTACGAATCAGCTATAGACTGGGGAGATGAGATTTATTGATTGTACAACCTGAGCAGCTCTAAATATGCAAGTGTCACCATTGGAAATGAAGACAATGGCTTGAAGGCAACCTGGGACCATCATTCACACAATCTGAGTGGATTTTCATAAAGGGAATCTGAGACTGCAGCTGGTTAATACACGGCTAAGTAGGCTATGGCTCAAATTATGAAAAACTGACATGCAATTTATACGTTAAATCATAAATATCCAAAGTCCAGGACCTTGTGTTTTAAGAAACAAAAATGTATGACTGTCTAAGCAAGAGATACTGGACACAATTTCTGTGATATCAGAACTCATCATCCTAAAATAGAATTCAGGGAAAAATTAAATGGATTTTTAAAAATCAGTTAACATAATGTATTACTTATTAAATTCTTTCATGAAGCAAATAGAAGACTAATTTCTCTGGAGCCATTCATGCCCCCAAAAGTTATAATTAAAGACACAAATTGAATGATTTTAATAATGATGAACGTTCACCTTTTTAGTGCTTAGGTATGGTAATATGATAGTCACAGAAGGACTCCATCTTCCATTTTCATTTAACTTTCTCTCCTGGGATTTATAAGGGCACTTTTTCTCATTTATTTATTTATGGACATTAAAATATCAGGAGCTGAGTGGCTGCTTTTTAAATATAGAATTAGTCTCAACTAGTCAAAAAAGCATAGCAGGGTTTTGAAATCATGGAAGGCTTTCTGAATTTCCCAGTGTGCACATCTATGAATGTTTACCTCTTCATATCTTTCCAGTTATACAGGGTCCTGCCAAGAACAAGGATTTGCACGTATATTGGCGCACTGCCTCTGTTGTTTTCTTTTTTGCAGAATACAATTAGTGATCATTGACGCCTTTATAGGAAGCACTCGTAAAAAAAAGTGAAATCAAAAATATTCTTGAAAGATGGAAGCAAAAAAACCTGCAGTATTTAAGTTTGCTGGCAAATAAGCAACCTCTGCAAGCTGGCTGGTCAGAATATTTGTATTTTTGTATCATTTAGGAAAATCCTATTATGGCTTTAGCTACAGAAACATCCCTGGTGTGCAAGATAGAGGCAGTTCATAAAACACGCAGCATTTTCAGCCAGAAAATAGGGCAACCTATTGCTTTCTGTAGATGGCTGTTACACCCCAGTTCCCATCAATAGAACATAATCTCATTGCAGCAGGCGATACTCGATATCAACGAAACACCAGTTTTCTAGGTACATGCGACTGTTCTTACCTAAAAGACAAAAAGATTCTGTTTCTGCAATGACCACTGTCTTCAGAACATAGTTAAAAATCAAGGTAGTAAAACAAAGAGGTACAGTAGTTAAACACAGGTACACAGAGAATTCTACCACCCTTTTTCTTTGCTCTTCAATTTTTCTCTCTCTTTCTTGTTAAACTGTCAATTCTCCAAATGCCACTACAAAATGATCTGAGTCAGTGTCAGCTGTATAATTGATACCCCCATCATTAGATGCCAAATTAGATGACTATTTCCAAAATGCCTTCTCACTACTAAAGTAGAGAGAAGTCTGTGTGCATTTGACACTTGATCAGGATAATTCCCCAAAAGAATGGGCTAGATGCCAAGTTGCACAGGCCTGTTTGCATCTAGGACTGGGGAGGCCACACACCCAATTTAGCCAATCGTTAGCCATGCAAAATAAAATAAATTTTGCTGTGCTGATATCACAATGATTAAAATATAATAAGCTAATGAGATTACAATAGCTGATTGTGAACAAGACCAATTGTGTTAATTGGAAGCTCCTGAATGGCAATTTTAGCTGCTGCTGAGTTTTGAAATATAATCAGTTTTACTAATTTTATCTGATTTCTTAATGAAGCTTGCCCTGAGCAATTGTTCTATGTGTTCTTTAGCAAACAGTGTGTGTCATAACTGCTGACATTAATCTTGATTACTTTAGTTAAAATAAATAGTTATACTTGGGTGGTTTTCAGGAAATACATCATAGTAAATGCAATGCTGGAAAGCAAAGCACTCTTGTTTTTTTTCCTTTGTTTGGCTACATTTTATTTGCTTCATTCCAACCATGAAGATTCTCTCTGGTGTTACCAGATCTTTCCCAGAGTCTTGTTGTATGAATCAAGCAGAGCTACTATTTGTTGTTTTGTTATATTCTTCCATCAATAAATGGAGTAAATTCTTCCATCAATTTGTAGGAATAAAGATAAGATTTTCACTGAGGAGAAGGTAACTGACATCAAATGTATCCCACACAGCAGACTAGGAGAGAGAAAGAAAAGAAGAGTTGTTAAAACGCTTAGGGAGAGTTCCCGTCCACAGATCTTTCTGTTGGCAACACGCAGATTATGCCATCAAAACTACCCACCAACATTAATGGCTGAGGCTGCAAGAGAGCGAGCACTCAAGTTATTTGTTTTCACAGAGGATTAATATACATTGGATGGCTCCTTCTAGCTTTTTGAGTGTATTGGAAGACTGCCACGCCATACAGCCAGTTATAAAAGACTGAAAATGCTAAGAGAAAATAAAGTTTGGGGAAAGAAAAATGCCATTTGAGCAAGCTAAAATTTAAAAAAAAAAAAAACAGCTTTCATGGTGTTGATTTTTTTACACAAAATCTTTCAACATCTGCAATTAGGATTGTATATTTAGATTATTTAGTGCTTGTGAGCAAAGATTAAATGGATTTTTACAGGAACAAGTGAGGGAATGGATAAAAGCTTTTGGAATCCTATGGAACACCTAAAACAAGATGATACATATTAAAACATCACGAAACAGAGTTTTTTGTTTTTAATTAAGTGATTACACAAACAAAGGTATTATACCATTCCCCCAACCACATGAACAATTAAAAATTTTTTTATTGAGTTGCAATATTGCATACAGTTAGGCTCGCAAACATCTGTGTACTGCTCAATGCATTTTTATGTATGCATATATTTATGTAATTAACACCAAGACTGAGATCAAGAGCTAGAACATTTCTCATACTCCAGATTCACTTGATAATTATTTTATCTTCGTTGGTGTTTCTTTTACCTATGGTTATACAATACATTAATAAATGTCTCCATTTCTTAATGTGGTTCTTGGCTCAGTTTAATATTGAGGCTACGCTAGGCTTGTACCTTAGAGGTTTCCAAGCTCTTCTTTTTCCACTCTCTGGAGCATTGTACATAAGTTATGGATTATCTATTTCTTGAAATTCTGGTAAATACAAAGAGTATTTTAAAAACCACCTGGGCCCATCTATCTTGTTGCTCTAGATTTCAGTGATCATTTACAGTATTTACCTATCTTATTAGAAAATTGTCAGTTTTACCTAACTTTCAAATGACAGATACGCATTTATTATTCAAAGAATTCTCACATCTATTTCCTTTTTTATAAAGCTTTCTATTTTGATATAGTTTCAAACTTGCAGAAAACTTGCCAGAATCAGAGAAGGAGCGCTCATATACTCTTCACCGTTCACTGTTGCCATTGACGACTGACTTAACTCTTAGCCTTACCACTTGCTTTACTGCTGTCTCACGCTTTCTCTCTGGATAAAAACATAGATAGGTAGATAGATAGATAGATAGATAGATAAACACTTTTCTCAACCATTTGAAAGCAAGTTAAAGATATTATGTCCCTTTACCCCTAAATACTTCAGTCTGTATATGCTAAGAACAAAGAATATTATCTGACATAACCATGGTACAATTATCAATATCAGGAAACTTAACAATGATACAATACTATGATCTATTATATATGAAAACAGTTCATATTTAAGTTTGATCAATCATCCCAGTAATGTCTTTTATACCTACCTTTTTTAAACTAATTCAAGATCAAGACCACAATTATACATTTAGTTTAGCAATAGCTCTTTAATCAACTTAATCTGAGCTACTTCCTTTGTCTTTATTTTTTATTTTGTAGAATGCTACTCAGTTTACATTTGTCTGATGTTTTCTCATAATTGAATTCAGATTATTCATTTTTAGTAGAAATATATCAAACGTGTTTTCTTTTTGTTTCATTTTATTAGAAAGTGCATGCTGTCAGTTAATCCAAATATTAGTGATATAATATTTGGAGACTGAATTAATGGGGGATCCACCGAGGTCTCTATATTGTAAAGTTAATATTTCCTCTGTTATTAATAAGCAAGTTACTGAGACATACTATGAGCCTATGTAAACATCTTGTTCTTAAACAAATTTGCACACTGAGTTTTATTTTTTACTGATGATTTTCTAACCACATATGTTTGTATATGTATGTCAGTATTCTACTTGAGGAAAGAGATATTTTCCTTTTCTCTGTTGATGTATTTATTGATTTATAGTCATATAGATTTTTATATAATGAATTATAATCCACTTTTGTGATAATTATTTTGATGTTCGAATTATCTTAGATTTGACTGGGACAGCTGGGGCTTGCCATCTTCTGACATTGTCCCCCAAAATTCATGTGTTGAAACTTAATCCCTGATGCAACAATGTTGAAAGGTGGAGACTTTGAGGAAATGTTTAGGCCAGTGGTCCCAAAACTTTTTGGCACCAGGGACCAGTTTGACCGGTTTTGTGGAAGACAATTTTTCTACAGATGGCCAAGAAGAGGGTGGTAGGGGAAGTGGGGGGATGGTCTCAAGATGAAACTGTCCCACCTCAGATCACCAGGCATTAGATTCTCAGAAAGAGCACATAGGGTTCACACTCCAGGTAGGGGAAGTGGGGGGATGGTCTCAAGATGAAACTGTCCCACCTCAGATCACCATGCGTTAGATTCTCAGAAAGAGCACATAGGGTTCACACTCCTGTGAGAATCTAATGCTGCCCCTGATCTTACAGGAGGCAGAGCTCAGGCAATAATGCTCACTTGCCCACCACTCACCTTCTGCTGTGTGGCCCAGTTCCTAACAGGCCACAGACTGGGACTGGTTTGTAGCCCACGGGTTGGGGACCCGTGGTTTAGGCCATAAGGACTGCACACTTATGAACTGGTTAATGCTATTGTAAAAGGGCTTGATGGAGGACTTTAGGTCCCTTTTACCTTTCCAGCCAGTCTACCATGTGAGAACACAGCTTTCCTCCTCTCTGGAGGACACCATCATTAACTGGTCTCATCACACAAGCAAACCTGCTGATGTCTTGACCTTGGACTTCCCAGTTCCAGAACTATGAGAAATAAATTTATTTATAGATGACTCAACCTGTGGTAGTGTGTTATAGTGACACAAATGGACTAAGACAGGGTTCTTTCAAGTTGGAATTTTCTCCTTTGAATATGCTCGTTAACGTGGTTTTTTAGTACTGTCTTACTTTCTGGGACAACAGTAACTTACAGCTTTCTCTTACATTCATTCTTCCCAACATCCCCCTTTTAAAAAAAAGTGAACACATTTGGAGCATTATTCATATACAGTTGTTGTTACCAATGAGGAGAGGAATAATTACGTACTATGATTTTTGTAATAGGAAAGGTGTTAATCTCTGAATTATATCTCCTTTTGTGAACCGAAATTTTAGCCTCAGAAACTATAATTCCTAGTGACCATAATCCCCAAAAGCACAGGAACCATGTCTGTTATATTCATCCACACAAACCTCCGACTAGCACAACAAAGAACTATGTATTTAATGAATGAACGGGAAGCAATAGAAGAAGAAAAAGTGAGAAAGAGCTGACCCAATTATTGCCCCTAATTGTTCCTCTATTATTAGTAAAGGCCTTGTGACTCATTGTCAAGAATTTCTTCCTTTACTTCAGTGATCCTATTTATTAATATATTTTCTCTCTTGGATCCTGTGTTTTGAAAGGTTTGTCCAGCAAAGTAACTGCATTGTGCAAAAATCTTAAGACGTTTATCACAAGCCTATGGCTACAAATGGATTCTCTCACAATGTCAGTCATCCAAATGTCAATACCACGGCTTACCAAAAGAATTAAGAATCTGTCAGAACTTCCTTTTAAAATAATATTAGAAAGAGACAACAGGAGAGTAATAGGCACCCATGGATACTGCATGCACAGTAGCTTCTAAATGCAAGCAGTTTTCCTCCTTTGATTTAGGGATTTATAAAGATAATTTGAAGTGTGAAATGGTAGAGGTAAGTTTGTGATTCTTAAACTGTATTATCTCATTTGACACTTGATCGATGTATACTTTTGCCTTGCTTGCAATTGGTCTTTTTCCTCAGCTTGTGTTGCTAAAATTTCCTCTGCCAGAATTCGTGGTTCGTGGAGGCCCTTAGAATTTACTAGGGAGTTAAAAAGAAAAATCAAGGAGTATAGAAAAGTAATTCTGCATTCTTTCTGAAATACTCCATTTTTTCTTTCTTCACCTTCTTTCATCCATAGGTATACATTGGGTGTACCATGCAGTCCCTACCACCCCACTCCGCTGCCCCCTAGTGTTCGCTGGGCAGAACGTGAACGAGTTAAGAGCAACCAGCCAGTCCTTTCCCTCTTTATTTATTTGCATGTTTTAAGATCACTGAGTCTATATTTTGGTTGTTCCAAAAATACAGATACATAGTGAAATGATCTGAATTATGTTCTCCTCTAAAGCATGTATCACATTATAAAATATAATATTGAAGGTGAAGTTATTTTTTCCTCCACAGGATACCAGAATGAGTTTAATGGGAATTCACAAATTTCCTTAGCATTTCTCAAGTAGAAATAATACAAAATTGTAGCTGTGATTTCAGATGGTGACAGAACAGTGTTAGTAGCTCCTTGCAATGGGAGAGTGTCATGCTTCCTATGCCAGTATGCATTTTAAAATTCAACTATCTGTTTAGAAGTTGTTACAATTATGAAAAAGGTTGTTTTTCTGTTCTTCACCAGAAAAATACAATGAAAACATACCAAAGCCATGACTGACTATTAATTTAAGTAAAATTATGACCCAGGGATGGTGCATTGTTCAGTTGCATTTTAGAAAATCTCTTCACATATCTATTATTATTATGATAATTAAACCTGAGCATGAACTATTCTTACTTGTACCACAAAATGTTTCTAATTTGAAAACTGCAATAAAATAAGATAAATGGTTTTTCTGCATTTAGATATATAAAGCTTGTATTACTGATTGATCACAATAAGGAGGTTACCAAATCTACTTGTTGATGTTCTTTATGTTTTATTGAAAGTTATTCCTTTATGAATTTAATCTCCTGGGATATGCTGTCCTTGTGTTTGTTTGTGCATATATATACATTCATCACATGTAGAGAATATATAGACTTCTTCGTATTTATATATAAATGCATATGTATACAGAGACCAAAATATTTTTTCAATGGGAGTGATAAGGTACTGTCAATTGGATACTAACAACATATTTAGGGGAAAAAAAGCCTAAACATGGTGAAGGATGAGTTGAGTTGGTATGTCACAGCAAGCTAAAAAAAAAAAGAGTTTGCTGCTGCATGATTGCTGTAGTCAGTGTCAGCCATAGAGACAGAGATAAGGAAACGCTCTACGAGAGAACGCCTCACACAGAGGACCTTAGTTTCTCTCCTGTGTTAGGGGAAGCTAACCTCTTATAAATTTGCATATAGACTCATCAGGCATTGCAAATGATTTGACTGATTGGTTAGTAACCTGGAAGTATCAATATTGGACAATTTAGGATAAGGAGGTCTGGGTTAGAGGGATGTGGCTAAACTTACAGGTATAGGCACAGGGGCAAAATGTGATGACTTTTATATTGCATGTTCATATTCACCAGTGGACAGTCACCATGCAAAAAGCAGTAAGCCAGTAGCAGGCAGAACGGCTCAGCCAGTGGGTATCAGTCATCCCCTGTCATTGGCTAACCCAGTGCTGATCCTTTGGGTGCATGCACAGAGTAACCATGCTGGCAGAAGTGGAAGCTGTGCGTAAATTCAACAGCATTATCCCCTGTTCATCAAAACTGACCTTGTTATTGCTGCTGCTTCATGTCCAGACGTCCTACTGAACCCCCAATATGGTACCACACCTCCAAAAGATTAATTAGCCACTTGGTTGTGAGTTGATTAACTTGACCCTTTCTACCTGAAAGGAGCAGAAATTTATCTTGACTGAATTGACACGTATTCCAGATATGAGTTTGCTTCTTGCCTGCAGAGGTTCTGCCAGCCCCACTATCTTAGGCCTTACAGACATGTATCCTTTATAACTTGGCACCAGACCAAGGGACACACTTCAGCAAAGCAGATGTAGCAGTGGACATAAAATCATGGGATCTACTTTTTCTGTCATGTGACACCCCTCTGGGAAGCCACCAGGATAATAGAAGAGATGGAATGGCTTTTAGAGTAATCCTGAGACAGAACTTAGGGATATCACCCAGAAAGGATGAGGTGTTATCCTTCAGGTACAGTATGCTTCCCAAGTCAACAACACAATATGATATTATGTCCCAATTTATTAAATACAAAGTCTGAAAATCAAGTAAAGAAGTAGAGGTGGCTTTGCTTACCTTCACTTGCCATATAAGGTGGCATATGGGTCAAAATCAAGTAAGAAAGTAGGGATGGTTTTGCTGCCCACTTACCCATTGACCAACTTAGGCACAGTCTTGGACTCTGCAAAGTTAAAGGTCTTGGTTCCCAGAGAGGAAATACTTTTACTAGGGGAAATAGCAAGAGTCCCATAAACTTTAAACTATGATTGTCACCCATTCATTTCAAGCAAGACATCAGCAGGGAAGGAAAAGTCTCCATCCCAGCAGGAGTGATTGACTTTTATCAGAAACAAGTAGGTTTGCAAGAAGTAGGTTCACAACAGTGGCAAGGAAGAGTATGTTGGCTCTCTTCCCCATAATCCACTGGCTTGACTCTTGATACTCCCTTGCTCAATTTTGACAGAAAGTGGGCACATTTAGCAAACTCAGCCTAAAAGCATGATGGTGACCATCGGCTGTGATCCCGACTGACCCCCCACCCCCCACCGCTGCCAACAAGGATGAGGATCTGAATAACCCTAGTTCGCAAGTTCGTACGTCAGTACTGATGCTCTCTAGATGTGGCAGGAATCTAAAACAAGTACTAGAGTTGGGAAACGATTAGAATCAATTGTAATCTGCAGACCAGATGCAGAACTCTACCCATGTGAGTTTCCTCAGGAAAAGGATCAACTAGAATTCTGGAAGAGCTATTGCCACATGGAGGATCTTCTCATGTGAAGCAAGTGATAGTCTGCACAGGAAGCTGACTTAACAGAAAGTCCCTTTTCTCTGCCATTCTGTATTCTGAATAGGCATGTGATGGGCTGAATGGTGGCCTCCTAAAAGATATGTCCATGTCCTGTCCTCCAGAACTGTGACTATTACTGTCATGGTCAATTTTATGTGTCAGCTTGGAAGATGTTTTCGGATGAGATTTACGTTTAAATCAATGGACTTAGTGTAAAGCAGGGTGCCCTCTGTAATATGTGTGGGCTTAATCCAAATAGATGAAGGTGTGAATAGAACAAATGACTCATCTCTCCCAAGCATGAGAGAATTCTCCAGCAGCCTACTTTCAGGCTTTGTCTGCAACATTGGCTTTCCCTGCTCCTCTAGTGGGCTTCCTTCAGACTGAAACTAGATTTTTGGCTCTCCTAGATCACCAGCCTGCTGGCCCGCCCTGCAGATTTTGAACTTGCCAGCTCCATTATCATATGGGTCAATTCCTTTTAACAAATATCTTTGTATATAATAAATCCCTTTCTATATATAACACATCCTTTTGGTTCCTTTTCTCTGGAGAACCTGACTAATACAACTACGTCACGTGGTAAAAGAACGAATATCACCTTATACGACAAATGCTGTGATTAAGTCAAGAATTTTAAGCAGAGGAGTATAGCCTGGATTATCTGGGTGGGCTCTAAGTTCAATGGCAGGTGTCCTAACAAGAGTGAGACAGAGGGAGATTTGACAGACAGAAGAGGAGGATGCAAGGTGATCACAGAGTGATACACCCACAAGTCAAGGAATGCTGACAGCCATCAGAAACTAGAAGACAGAACAGAAGAACTGTGAGAGAAGAAATTTCTGTTGTATCAAACCCCCCTAAATTAAGGATTTGCAGAAATGTGGCTTATGTCAAAAATGTAATCACATTTATTTTTAGGCATCTTTAATTATGAAATCCAGTACCTCTCTAGCAGAGACCGCACATGTACTGGGTCACTGGTTTGGGATACACTCTAATAACAGTAGCCACATTGCTGCTGAATCCACCATGCCCCTATGAAACACACGTTCACTCTCCTAGACTTCTTCCTCCACTACCATGACGCAATGAGTCCTCTTTCAAGGCTTCCACTGTCTCTACTTGAAAGTGGACATTTCTCAAGGCTACCCAAGTCCATTCCAAACGTTTAGGTCTCCAAAATGTAATAAACTGATGGGAACTAGTTCTTTCTCTCATGTATCAAATGGATGTAATTGAAGCTACCCTGCCTAGAACCACTTGCCAAAAATACTATAGTATGAGAACTTGACAAACTGAGACAAATTTATACTAACCTTAAGGTCGTTTTTACATTGTGGTCTCTGGACCAGTGGCATCAGCATCACGTGGCAACTTGTTAGAGATGCAAAGGATCGCGCACCACCCTGGAGCTGCTGTGTCAGAAACTCTGGGGTTGGGAGTCCAGCAAGCTGTGTTTCACCAAGCTCTCCAGGTAATTTTCCGATAATATTTTCTGATGATATTCTGGCTTAGATGGTTATTGAATAGTTCTCCTAACAAATTCACATTTGGATGACAACTTTGCAGCTTCTCACAAAGCAAACAGTAACAACAGAAAGTGCTTTTTCTTGGGTAGAAATAGCTGCAAGCAGAAACAAGGAGCAGGAAGCACCAGAGATAAATGGTAAATAAGTAACTGCAATGTCCCTGTTTTAAATACTTGTTTTTAGTACAGGGAACTGATCTGTGTTACAGATTTGGCTAGAATTCATTCTCACATTCTATGTAGATACTGCTAAACGCCTGAGTATCTGTTCCTGTTTACTTCTCTTAAACACCTGTTTCTCTAAATGTTTTAAAATTCAAAATCCAAGAAAAATAATTGTTTATCATAGTGAAAATTATAACAAATGTAGTCACTTGGACTTAGATAGTTCTGCTTCAGATCTTAGTTCAATGACTCAACTCGCCTTCTAATCTCAGCCAAGCTACTTACTAAGTCCCAGTCCCTGGAAATATTAAAATGAGTTTAATAATATCTACTCGTTAGGTTGCTGTGATTCCGAAATAAAATCATGGATACAAATAATATGGCATAATGTATGGTATATAATAAGCATGCAGTACATATTATGTGTTATCTATTTTGTACATCAAAACAGCCTTTCTCTTTTTCTTTTGGCACAATTTTTATTTCCTCTTAAAGATTGAAATGCCTCCTATTTTCTTCCTTGTTATTGCCAAATGCAGAGAATGTAAATATATGAGATTGCTGGGGAGACTTGGCAGTCTTTTCATATTTACTTGGTCTGTTAGATGCAAATCCAATTTGGGGATATCTCACTAAGAACATGATTTGTTATCTGAGTAAGTCTATGCCAACAGATCAGACCTGCTTAAAGTGCTTCTATTGCAGCTGGATGTATTACAGTTTATTTACTTAATTTACCTTTGCTTTGCTTCTCAGTTTTGTCTCTTTGCTTGTTTGGCTTTGTGGTTGTGACTGTGGCTTTTTTTTTTTTTTCTTATTATATGTGTATCAATTTTGATCCTTTTGTGAAACTTGGATCTATATAACTCTAAATAGTAAGCCCAAGAACTTACTGAGTGATCTAAGTTAGAATATGAACATGCTAGAAAAAGACAAATGAACAGATTAAAGTATCAAAAATATAGTCTATCATTAAGATATACAGAAAGAATAGCAAAGAAGACAATGAATATATAAGTTAGAATACTTCAAAACAGACTGAATAGTTGCTCTTCATTAATGACACAATAAGGGGAAATGGATTAGTAGCATAACATAGAAGTAGTAGACTTCATTCCCTGGTAAACTGACTTATTGAAATATTTTAGTGAATAAAATTAATTGAAAAAAAAGTTGTGCAGAAAGTAGAAGAGTTAAGATTTGAATTCAGTTCAACTTCATGTTAAAGTCCCTGACTACATCCAGGGACATCACAGGATAACATTTTATGAGAGTTGAGATATCTTTGGAACTCAGAAACCTTTGAAAAATAAAGTAAGTTCATGTTTTTGACATCTTACCTTTATGTAAAAAATGAATGTAGAGAATTTGGCTTATATTAATTATAATTACAGACATAAGTTATAAGACATGCAAATTTTATTTAAACCATCCTACTAGTGCCAAAACAGTCCAGATTGAACACATCTTTGCCAAGATCTAAGGCAGTTCATCTACACTCCTTTATGAAGAAAGGGAGATCACTCAGTATTTCCCACTCAAGTAACTTAAATCACTCCCTATCACCTGTAGAATGAGCCACGAAGTCCAAGTACATTGATGTGGTAATCTAGTCCTTTCACAACCTTGCTGTCATCCATTCCATCAATAAATACTTCCTAAATTCCTACTATGTGTCAGACACTAGTCTAATTAGGGAAACAGCAGCGATTTTTTAAAAAGGCAAAAATCCATGCCTTCCAGGAAATTACTTTCTAATCACCCTCCTTCCTCCAGAGATTGCCAGTTCCTAGAGTATCACACTAAATTTAATGATTCTTTGTGTTTATCTACAGCTTCTAATATGGTTCTCCACACAGAGTGGACCTTCAGTAGTTTATTTTTTAATAAATGAATTACATCAGTTTTATAAAAGTATAGAATCTTGGAGCTAGAAAGAGTCTCAGATCCTTGTCCTACGTGTCTTGTACAAAGGCTCCATTATAAAATACCTTTGGGAAATACGGCATAAGATTTCTCTTTTATTGGAGATTCGTAATGCACATTAATATATCAAAGAGTCAGGGTTTCTACTGTCAAGAAATTATCAGAATTTCATAAATTCATTGTATCCCAGAACTATTTTAAGGAATAATGCCTATTAATATCCTTAAATTCCTTGGCACATATTTTATTAAATATTGATATAAATGTGTTTTTTATTTAATTCTAAGACAAATATTTCCCATTAATAAGTCAATGGAATTTTAAATGTAACACCTTGTCAAACTCCTTGGTAAATCTGAAATTTGTATAAGAATGGTAATTTGTTATCTAACAATTTTATATATGAGAGGCAGACTAGATATCATTCCTTTTCTGCTTATATTACGAATAGTCTACTTAAGACCATGCAAGGAAGTAGTCATGAGATCGCAACTTACTCATCTGTTCTTTCCTTCAACAGTTTGATCAACTTCTGGACTATTCTCCTTTATATAGGAAGAACTCAGTCGTCTCTTTATGGAAACGTGTTATGTGGGATTTCATCACCTCTGCAATGTAATCTTTAACTTATGACGGATCAAGTGCTTGTAAAGCGAAGCAGATTTAACATGTCTCAGATTACAAATGCAGAACTATAAATGTAAAACAGCCAAGTATGTAGGAACTTTATGTCACAATTAGGAATGGAGAGCAAAGTCTTTATAAACCTATTCTCAATTATCTACAGTTCCTTCAAAGCAGCTATCTGAATCCAGGCTTGATAAAGCATTTTTCTAGCCAAATGATTGTCAATATACACCTGCACTGTTAAAAGATGGTGTCTCTAAATAGCCCATTTTCTTCTCCCTCTCCATTTGGTACACCAGATGTTTGGGTTTTTTATTTGTTGAAGAGTGCATCGAATTCCCATATGTCCCTTTAGAAAAAATCATAGCTTTTAAAAATAAAGCTCTCTTCCTGAATGGCAGCGGGCCATAGATAAAGACCAACATGTGTTGTAACTCAGAATGTCTGTTGCTGTGGTTACATTTTTATGATTTCGTTGTAAAATACTTAATAGATATTGTTCTTAATTTTTCTTTTAACTTTAAGGGACAGGTGGGTTATTTCTATTCTTTTAATTTTGTGAAAAAAAAAAGCGGGGGGGTACATGTGAAAATGAAAAAACTTGACTTTGGTCAATCAACTGGTCAGCGAGAAAGCCGAGATTCAAACACCAAAATCTCTTATAGTCTTCTACACCCGTCTGACTCCGCTTTAAGTGGAGTCTCAAATTGCTATACAAGTTTCAACTCGCTATACCTCCCATTTCCTATCCTCATCCATCTATTGCATCTGTATGTACAATTATGTTAAGCATGCTTACTCCACTCAATGAACTTACCTCCTTTTTGTCAGCTGAAGAATTCCTTGTATGAGATACTTTTTGTTCCTGTTTCAACAGGTTCCCTCTTCAGAAATTGCAGTTCCTTCCTCCAGGAGTAACACGGATCTTTAGGAAATGAAGTTTATTTCATTTCCATATAGTTCCCTCGTCAGGAAAAAAAAGAGAACAAACAAACAAATAAATAACTATTTCTAATTATGAAAAGCCTGGATAAGAAACATCTACTTATAATTCAAGGACTAAAACCTGCATATACCAACAGATAAATTATGATCTCTAGTATCTAACTATTACGAGTTCATGTGTGCCCATGCTTAACACCAAAGCTGAAGTTAACCATTAACAGTTTTGTCATCATGGAACTGCTGCTCCTATTACATGTAAGCACTTCAACTCCCGACTATTTGGTTACTCTGACTCCAAGACTTCAAATGCTACCTATAGAAAAGCAGCCTGATGAGGGCCGGGTGCGGTGGCTCACACCTGTAATCCCAGCACTTTGGGAGGCCGAGGCGGGTGGATCACGAGGTCAAGAGATCAAGACCATCCTGGTCAACATGGTGAAACCCCGTCTCTACTAAAAATACAAAAAATTAGCTGGGCACGGTGGCGTGCACCTATAGTCCCAGCTACTCGGGAGGTTGAGGCAGGAGAATTGCTTGAACCCGGGAGGTGGAGGTTGCGGTGAGCCGAGATCGCACCATTGCACTCCAGCCTGGGTAACAAGAGCGAAACTCCGTTTCAAAAAAAAAGAAAAGAAAATAAAAGAAAAACAGCCTGGTGAATGGCAAGTGTGACACCATCTTGAAGTGAAACCACCACGATGACCAATATTTGACTCCTGCATACCAAGGACTTCCCACAGCATTGATCACCCCTTCTAAGGATACTTATCCAATCCCCAGTGGTCATTAGTTTTACAAGAAAGTTTGAGGCATGACCCACTGCACATACTTTACCAAAATAGCTTGCTATCTTAAGGATATTTTCTGGAGGGTGCGTGTGGGGATCCACCTTCTCATGGCTACCTGTGACATCAATTCTGTTCATAAGTTCCTGTTAAATGTCTCTGTCTGAGAAACTGGATTTGCCAGCCTCTTTCTTTGGCCTCTCAGCTCCCTTGGCCTTTGGGCTAGATTTCCATATAGCTGCTCTCACTGCAGAACGCTACTGCCATTGGTACCATGTAAACGTCAATCTAATAAGAAGAACATCTCTCTGCTTCATCTAAACTTCCATGATATTTCATCTTTATCTCACCTAGAGGTTTTATCTAAAATTAGAACTATTAACTCATAGCTCTCCTCTTATGCAGTTATGCAATTTCCTAGAAACATAGTTCAAATAGCAAAATGCATCTTTTGACTGGTCTCAAAATAACTAACATTGTGCTTTGTGTGTAGTTATAGTTTAATAGTTGTTAGAAAATGAGGGTTGTCCACTTTTAACATCTTCCATGTTTTAAAATTAATATTTTGATGTACCAGCTAATTAAATTGGAAAATGGAAAGAAAAATGGGAAAGTCAGGCAAAATTATTATTATTGTTATTATTATTCAGATAATTTTATCGACTTAAAACACACAAGTGAGGCATCTGAAAAACTTTAAAAAATAAATAAACAGAAAATCTAACAAGGTTAATAAAATGTTTATTTATAAACTCAATAGTCTTCCTATAAGAAACCAACAGTTAGAAGTAAAAAGATTCCATTTATAATGACCACAATAATATAAAGTATCCTTGACATAAATTTAAGAAAATATGTAACTTTTATATGAATAAACTATAATTTTACTGAAAAGTTCAAATTTTTAAAATTTGAAGAAATAAAACAACTATCTCATTTTAGGAAGTAAAGCTAGATTATGACACACATGATTCTCCCTAAATTAATCTACATTTGTAATTAAAAAGTTATTAGAAATAAAAACATGATTATTTTGATGATACTTTAGCTATATATTTTTTTTCTTTGAGTCAGGATCTCACTGTCTTCCAGACTGAAGCGCAGTGGTGCAATCTCGGTTCGCCGCAACCCCCGCCTCCTGGATTCAAGCGATTCTCCTGCCTCAGCTTCCCAAGCAGCTGGGATTACAGGTGGGTGCCACTACTGCCCAGCTAATTTTTGTACTTTTAGTAGAGATGGGTTTCACCATGTTTGGCCAGTCTGGTCTTGAACTCCTGACTTCAAATGATCCATCCGCATCAGCCTCCCAAAGTGCTGGGATTACAGGTGTGAGCCAACTTGCCTGGCCTAGTTTAGCTAACTCTAAGGTAAGTATTTAAAATAAGTGAACACAGAAAATTTTCAGGGACATTCTGAGAGTAAAATGGCCATTGTCAATCTGGGAGAAGAAAATGTATATTTCTTAATGATTTTAATATTTTAATCTTTAAGTGGTTGGGTGAGGACCTCCTAGAAAGAGATCATGCCTTTGTTATTTAACTCCCGGGAATAGGAAAGGATTCTTAACCATTTAGAAAGTTTCCTCTTTTCTTTTCTCCTTTATTTGAAATATAACAGATTGTCTTCAAAGGCATATTCACTATCTTTGACAGTGTGCACTGAGGAATGGAGTGAGCTCATTCATCTGCTGTTGGAGATATACAGATTTAGTAGGTGACACAAAGGTATGCAGTGGAGGGTTGCCTGGCTTAGTGGTGATAACAATTCATATTGTCCTAGCCTCCATAATTCACTAAACATTGTCATTAAAACAAACATTTTGACTAATAAGGGATATATTAAATAATTGTCTCTTCTTGTGCTCAAATGAACAAATGTTTATTCTCTCACTTTCACATTCTTCCACTCTCCAGGTTTCTTGTGTCAGTATGAGTGTGTGTGGTGTGTGTGTGCATTATAATTTTCTGGAATCATATTCATGCTACTAATTCACTGATTTTTGTCATCATAAATCCTACCATGTACTCTAAAATTTAAAAGAAAGATAAATTCTTTCCCTGCCTTTGAAGTTTTTACTGTGACATTGTTCAGCTATAATTATGTCGTGTTACAGTATACCGTATCGTCTTGTGCTATATGATACCAATCTGGGACTTGGCTGATTAGTTGAATTATTTCCCTTGTTCAATTAGTTTGAAATTTTCTAATCCAAGATTAGTTAATTAATCTTTGCAGACTTTCATTCTAATCACAACTCTGCTCTAGGAATCAAGATATCATACAATCATAAGCAGACCTATAAAACATGCACAATGTGAAATGCATACAGTTAAATCCTCACCCGTAAATGGATTTTTAACGGGCTTGTTCATGAATTTTGACACTCTCAATTAATATAATCAATAACATTTCCAATTATTAAATTTATTTTGTTAATTTTGTTCCTGAGTTCATTTTTTAAAACTTCTTTGTTTACTAATTTTATAATTACCACTGGCTTTTAAAAGAATTGCAGTTCATGATGACTAGAAAAGCAACACTATAAACCAGCTGAAAAAAAGAACAAGAACTTTGGATTTATTTAAGTAATTCAAACGATGTCATGCATTAATTTGCTTCCATTTTAAGTCATCTTTTCATCATAAGAAATCTGTTCACCATACTTTGTACATTTCTAAGGACAGGTTTAAGCTTTGTGAACAATTAGTATGTGGTGTTTCTAATTACCTTGAATTGCATTTAGCTATTCATCGAAATGTGTTCTTAAATATTACTTTTTGGTTCATATTTTACTTTCATTCGGTTTACAGTGTCTCAATAAAAATTTCCCTGAATTAGGCTGAACACAGACTAGAAACACTTTTCTCCCACTGTTTCATTATTTATAAAGCTTGCCATTAGTTGCATTAGTTGTGACTGCTTTCTATGTCCCAGTGTAAAAGTACCTGTATGTACCATTTCATGCCATGTGCAGAGTGGGCATCTCACTAATTGCCCCCCCTCAAGTTCTGATTCAATGCATAGGACTTTTCTTTATTTACTTCTCATATTTCAGTACCTTCTATGAGTAAGCACTGTGTGCATTACATATTTTATTATTACAATTCCCCAACAATACTATGACTTTGGGAGCATTTATCCCATTTTACTGATTAAGAAACTGAGGCCTAGAGAAGTGCACCTGTTTCCCCAAGGTCAGTTAGATGATACATGGTAGGAGCCAGAATCTGAACCCAAGTTTATCTCATGTTAAAATCCACATTTGTCCTTTCCAGTTCACTAATTGCAAGAACTACAATCCCAATAAATTGCATTTCCACATGCATGGTTTGTGAGGAGTTGTCTAGCTTTCAGGATGAAATAATATTGAGACTTCTTGCAGACACACACCTCTCATGAGTACGAAACAAATCTACCCTGACCTTTCTAACCATTACAAGAGAAGACTTAAAATGGTGGCTCAATAATAACAAAACCCTTTGTCTCCATTTAACTGCTGTCAGATGAGCCGTGCTCTGATCTCCTCCATTCATTTAAGATTCTAGGACCTACTCTGAACAGAGGGGCTGAAGTTTCTTCAAGGTTGCTGTCATTTGGAATTCTAGGTTGTACCACGCTGCACGATTGTGCAACTTCTGAGCCACCTTGTAGCCATCACCTCTGGCATACTGTATATTAATAGAATATTGATATAGCAAAAATACTGTTGTGGGATTCATCATTTGGTAAATCCTCCACCGTCTGCAGTTTTACAGAGCCATTTAATTAGCAATTTTATGACCTCTTCTCCTCTCATTAAATTAATTAATAATTAAGTTCAAATATAGGCATCTTTAATGTCATAATTATATTTCAGTTTTATGGTTACTGGAGTTTAGCTCATTAGGGTAGGCACTCATAAACCATACCCCTGCTTAGTGGCTTGAAGCAAGTCTATGTCACTGGGCTGATTGGAGTTGGGATTTTAATTTCTCTATTTCTTTGGTAACAACTGCCATTTTGTAGACAGAAATTTCAGTCTTTGTCCTCTGTGAGCGTAAAATAACAATCATGGTAACAACATCAACAAATGCAATACAAAACATGTATCATGTGATTCTCAGAGTCTCATTGACTTTTATGATGTCTCCCTGGAATATTTTGGTAACATTAGCCCTCACTACGCTTTCTGATTGGATTAAATTCTCCCACCTTTACACTTGGCATTAGGCACAAAGTAACCATGTCAAAGACTGGTGAATGATGTAGTCTCATTGACTTTATGATTTACTAAGTCAGTAATGGCATTTCACACAATATGGTAAGCTGTACATTACTTCAGATGGAGTGGATTTATTTCAGTCATTATCACTGATTAAACCAGCTTAGTTGAAGAGGCAAAACAAAACTTGCCTTTGAAATTGTTCTTATTTAATTTTGTTCGCCTTCGCATAACCCAGGACAGTGCTAATTATTCCTTGATGGAGCTCATATTTCTAATGTAATTCATATGTAAATTCTAATTTAATTCATATGGGAATGTTTGTGTTACTTGTCTCCTCTCAGGCAAGAGCACAAACACAGAATTAAAGCTGTTTGGAAATAAAAACTTTATGTTGCCTTTTTTGACCTGGCTTTGATTTGCTTTGCTTTGTTGTTGCTATAACAGAGCTTAATCACTTTTGAAAGTTAAGATTCTAAACTCCACATTAGGGAATGAAAACTATCTTTACACCTTTAAACAATTTGCAGATATTTTGAAGGTGCAAATTGCATTTTCACATGCTAGCAAAAGTTGTTTAATTTAAGCCTTTACTCCGGTTTTCTCTGGAAGAAGATATTGTTCAGAATCTTGAGAACTCTAAAATTACAGTCTTCATAAACTATATTAAGGGAAAATATACTAATTTTTTCTGCTATATTGCTGACAACAGTCTGTCATGAAGATGAAGTAAGATGGAACAGATCTCAGATTAAAGATGGTTTTTTAAAAACAGTTGCAGTTTGTTATGAGCGAATGCAGTATTGTAACTGATGTCTTTAAAGATTCATGATCTAAGCCATGTTATGTTTTTTAAAAATGCAGCGGGCTAAACCAGTTATATATGCCAAAGAACATTACACCGATACAAGGTCAAGAGCGGGTGGAAAAACTGTAGGGTGTTCTACCTGAAATCCACAGTAAACTGCTAGTGTAGGGTAGGCAAAGAGAAGACGCACAGGTAACAGGCACTTCTTAAGAAAGTGAGAAACTAAGAGTAGCAAAGGATTGGGGATGGTGGTGTGGTTGCAGAGCCGGTGAGAAGTTCACAGTCACTTTGCCTGTCCTCTAGTACTGCTCTAAGACCAGAGAAATTCACAGAGGACCTTTGCACTTTGCCAATCTGGCTTTTGTTCTGCTAGATGTGTGTGCGTGCATGTGTGTGTGTCTGCACTCACGTGCATGTGTGTGAACATGCACGTGTATGCTTGTCTCACTCTCTGTGATACTGAATTACGTGCTCATGCCTGAGAAATATTTCCATCTTGTATTTCACACCAAATTTTCAAACTTAAGGGTAATTCACCCATACAATCAAGGAAAAACAAGTAAATATCTAAGATGAAGAACCCAAGATGAAAAAGGAAAGTTAAATCACAACTAGATCTGTTCTCAACTTTAATCATGTCACCCTGGATCCCTTTTTAAACTAAAAAAAAAAATTGATTTGTTTTTCTTTGTTATCTCTTATCACTTATCCATTAGACACTGCTTTGTAAAATATAAACTCAAGGAAGCTGTGATGGCTCAGCTAAGTATGAATTACAAACTGTAGAATGACCAAAGGCAAATACTATAATGACTTGTTTGCGTTTTGGTAACTGATCAGATTTGCACTTTAGTCAGAAAGGACCTTTCCAGTCATACCATCCTCACATGGGCTGACTTTGTAATATCTATGACATAATTACACTGGCATTAAATATGCACACACACATACACACACATCATGCCAACATTAGAGTTGTCCGAAACTATTTTCAATAATTGATTTGCCGTTTAATTGAACAGCATGACTGACTAACATAGCTCATTACTTTACTCATTAGTTAATTATCGAAGAAAGTAGGACAAGTCAATAAAATGGAAGGCTGTAAATTCCAATACTAATTAGCACCATTTCCTTAGAGACATATTTAAGGGCAGATTGGCTACCTGAATGTCCTAGGACCTTGTATATGAAGGAGAAGGATAGATGCATCATAAATCTAGATTACTGGAAAGGAAGACAAGCAGACAGTAAGCAGACATATAGATGTACTTAGCTACTGCTCCCTCCGCTGTTTGAACTAAAACACATTTCTGGTAGGAAATAACCATAAAGAGAAAGAAAGATGGTTCATTTCGTATCCTTTGAAAACAATGTGGAAAACAAACTTGCATCACTTCTTCTTTTAAAATCTTGTTTCCCTCCGTGGTTTCCCCATCCAGTTTATGGACATTATTATAGTAAATGGCATTCATATGTAAATTTTTATAAGTGGATTTCATCTTCAATATAATTCTATGAGAGGAAGAAGTGATTTTCCAAGCTAGCAAATGGTTCTTTTGACTTATAAAGAAAAGATAGGCATTTATGCTTATTCAATCCACATTAACCTCATATGACCAAGAGCTGTAACTATGTATTCATCATCCAATAACACACACACACACACACACACACACTCACACTCTTCGATTTTTATCTAACTTTCTCATTACATAGAAGTGGATTCAACATACCCCGCCAACTTTGTGTCAGTATTAGTTATACACCCTTGGAAAAAATCCTCCATCTATTGGAACTCAATATTTTCTTAGCTGTGCAGTGGGGACAATATTGCCTGTATTTCAGAGCTGTTGAGAAGCTAGAAAAAACAAATACTTGGTTTGTTCTTGATCAGTGTCTGCCACAGAGCCTAGCACAGTTCTTACTCCTTTCTAGAAAAGATATCTAGCCATCCTATATGAGGCTATCAAATGGCTGAGAATAACAGCGGCACAGTCACAATAGAGTACTCTTTGCAAAGCATGGGATTCTGGCCATGTGTATTAGTCCGTTCTCACACTACTTTAAAGAAATACCGAGTCTGGGTAATTTATAAAGGAAAGAGATGTAACTCATTCACAGTTCCACAGGGCTGGGGAGGCCTCAGGAAACTTATAGTCATGGCAGAAGGGGAAGCAAACACAACCTTCTTCACATGGCAGCAGGAAACAAGACGGGCTGAACAAAAGGAGAAAAGCCCCTTATAAAATCGTCAGATCTCATGAGAACTCACTCACTATCATGAGAACGGCATGGGGCTAACTGCCCCCATGATCCAATTACTTCCTACTGGGTCCCTCCCAGGACATGTCGGGTTTATGGGAACTAAAATTCAAGATGAGATTTGGTTGGGGGCACAGCCAAACCATATCACCATGGGAACTGTGTTTTAAATGATTGCAGCTTATAAGCCTGGTTATGCCTGCTTTGAAAGTGTAATGATAACGTGCTATGAACTGTGTCCAAAGTAAGCCCAGTCAGTGAGGAAGGGCTATCCTCTGACTGGCCGCTGTGGCGACATCCACGTTTCAGTAAGAGATGGCCAATTAATCTTGCATTTACCTTAATCACTTTTGCCGTTAGTCTCCCAAAAGTTGCTCATTTTGGTGGGACCAGACCTAACATGGTCCTCACTTTCACACTGATTTTATACTTACTTAATGCAGTTATTAAAAAAGAAATTTCAGCATTTGTATAGTCTGTGAAATTCTTCTCAAGTATGAGCAAATGCACATGCACAGAGTAGATGCAGCTATTATTAACCTTTTTATAAAAAATAAATAATCGACTTGGGTGGACATACTCAAAGGTATACAGTTAAAGACTAAACTATGATTGAATTTACCTTTCTCAATTTTCATCACTTTTTATAATTATATTTTTTATTCATATTATATTATATAGAGAAGGACGCCTAAGATTGTCAAGTCCAACTTTCTTGGTTCAGAAAAGGAGATGCAACCTCTGAGAGGTGATGGGAGTATTGCAGACTTTAAGGCTAGATGTTTTCAGAGTTTGGTCTGGATTCTGGATTTCTTTATCACATGTTCCAATGCCTCTTTCCCAGTCCACATCCTCTTCCTCTGGGGGTTCACTTTAATTTCAATCTATTATTTTTTTCTTGTTTCCTGTACCCTGCTTCATCTCTTTAACAGCTCTGCAGAAGGCTTGGACTCAGTTTTTCAAGGCAGTGCTAGATCTAAGTGCGGGAAGGAGAAAAGTCTTGTCTCTTAGGTAAAGAGCTGTAGGTTTTTAGATTGGAACTTGCCTCTGTGGATTTATAACAGCTTTCAGGGTGAATATTGGTGTTCATGAATCAGACCTTCCAGTTTGTACAAGGATGTATAACGGGTGAGAAAAGTTGAAGGAAAGCTTCTAAGATTTCCCTCTATTTGTAAACCTGCATATACATGCTCTTCTTTAACTACCCCTGTGCTAGGTTTCTAGCTTTATATCTCTCCCCTTTGTCCCTCTAGCTTCTTGCACTTTTAAAACGTCAATTTCTCACATTCACAAATGCTCCATGTGCTTTTGTTTCTCCAGTGTCTGCGTTCACTCCAGTCCCTCCTCCTAAAATGCACTTTCCTTCCGTCTCCGCTGGCCAAAACCCTATTAAACTGGACAAGGCAGACCAGGCACACAACCTCCACAAGGAAGTCCTTTAGGACTCTATAGGAAAAATCAGTGAATCAGTTCTTGACCTCATAAAGCATTCTGTTGATATTGAAGTCCACATTCCAGATTATTTCAGTTAGCCTACTTCCCTGGCCAGATCTCATGATCCCCATAGGCATCTTATTCTTTGTTTAAGTAGGTAATCTAGCACAGAACCTGGTACAGAATTTGACAATTGACAACAAATACTACTGGAATGAATTATTGAATAAATGAATAAAAGATGAATAAAATGGAGTTGAGTGGGTATTTTGAAAATTTTTGCTTTTTCAAAGCTATAGTAGTTATACTCCATATTAATGTGGCTATGGATTTTATCTTTTTAGAGACATTTTCTTGAAGATTACATCTAAATATATTGAAATGCAATTTTTAGTATCTACAACATATCTTGATTATAATTTTCTACGATTTATTTTTAAAAACAAATTAAAGAAACAAGTTTTTAAATACATTTGTAATAAATACATTTAAATATAAAGGGAAATCACATTTTTCTTTGACGTATTATAGTTATGTTTAAGCATTATTTTCAAAACCACAGACAATGATTTCTTTTCAAACATGTTTAAGTACAGTATTAAGCCAAGCTCTTCTAAGGATTATGCAGCGACTTTTATCAGCGTTTTTGAGAATCAGGTCTTTGGTGCTAATAAATGAAGGCTGAGATTTAAAGGGGAACATGTGGTGGGACAGTTAAACGAAAAACTCCTTTTAAAATGGTTTTTAAAAAAAACAGAAAACAAAACTCTAATGATTTTAGTGAAAGCATTTAAAAATAATTACATACCCTTGTATGCATATTTAGAAATTATGTATGTTTCAGAAGAAAATGATTAAATGACCCATATCAAATAAAATCAACCTGGGAGAAGCTTAAGTGAACTACACTTTTACTTTTAAATGCTCTTTTTAATACATGAATGCAACCGCAAGATACCTTAGTATTTGGAAAACAACTGCTAAGTGAAGAAGCAAGATATTCCAAAATGTAAGTTCTTTGCTCATGTGAATTGGCACAGTACATGTGACAGACGTATCTATATTCATTGGAAATCTCTTTATATAGAAAAACTATGTAATGGTACATTACATAGGGAGCTAGAAACACAAAGGATTACTCTAATGAAATAAATGTTGACTGAAATATAAATCTAAAATTTAAGGTTTTTTATTAAAATTATTTTCAAAGCTACATAAAGCAACTGATTTAAAAGTGAAAACTATATTAACCAATTGATGTCATGAAACAATTATTTGCTATTTACTTACATTGAATTAACTAAATTTAAGTGTTTTGGCAGGTAAGTTATGGATTTAATAGGACAAATACTTTACCCCAAATAAGAGAATTTTTAATAGAGTGACATTTAAAACATTTAAAAGCATAAAGAAGATCCATTGGTTGAGTATGCAGATATTTGCTTTACCTGAATTTTTTTGTCTTTTGAGACGAAGTTTCACTCTTGTCTACCAGGCTGGGGTGCAATGTCGCCATCTCGACTCACTACAACCTCCGCCTCCAGTTTCAAGGGATTCTCTTGCCTCAGCCTCTGGAGTAGCTGGGATTACAGGTGCCTGCAGCCATGCGCAGCTTATTTTTGTATTTTTAGTAGAGACGGGCTTTCACGATGTTGGCCAGACTGCTCACGAACTACTGACCTCGTGATCCACCTGCCGTGGCCTCCCAAAGTGCTGGGATTACAGACGTGAGTCACTGTGCCTGGCCCTGAAAGTATTTCTATAGTAGAAAAACTGGAAATTCACAACAAAGATAAATGTGAGGTCGATGCAGAATTTTTGTAAATAATTGCCTAACATTTTCAAACAACTTGTGTTAGTTGTTCAGCTTTCCTACAGGTATAAATTTGACTTTACAAATTTTAAATTGACTTAAGAAAATAAAAAATGGTTATTTTCTTAATGTGTTTTTTACCACAAATTCTATAAAAATGTGCATATTTTTATAAAAATATAGAAGACTACTTAATGAGCATAAATAATTTTATTTGGAACATATTTTCAGAGCTTCACATGCAATAAAAAACATTTATTAAGACTAAATACCTTCTTTCCATCCTTTTTTTTTTTTTTTTTTTTTTACTAAATTCTTTGTCATCTGAATAAACTTTTGGTTTTTCATTTCATTATCATAACTCACATTTTCTGAGCAGAGGTGATGTCATGGGTATGATAGCATTTCACTTTGATTTTTTTAAACTTCTTATTGTGAGAAAATATATATAATAGAAAATTTCCCATTTTAATCATTTTAAGTGTATAATTCAGTGTCATTAATTATACATTGTTGTGTAATCATCACCACTACCCATTTCCAGAACATTTTCATTAAAACTCTGTTCTTATTAGACAATAACTTGTCTTGATTTTTTTTCCTCCTAGCCCCTGGGAACTTCAAATCCATTTTCCGTCTCTATGACTTTGCTTATTCCAGACATTTTATTTAAGTGGAATCATACAGTATTTGTTCTTTTGTGTCTGGTTTATTTCACGTAGCATAATGTTTTCAAGATTCTTTATTTGTTTGTTTCTCTTTTAAGTTTTGTGTCCAGAGTGGTATATTGTAGGTTATCTTCCATGATTTTTACAGTCTTAGATTTTATACTTAAGCCTGGAATCCATCTTCAGTCGATTCTTGTATATGGTGTCAAGAAGGGGTCCAGTTTCAAAAGATTCATCTCTATTGCAGCATGGATCAGAATTTCATTCCAATTTAAGGCTGAATAATATCCCATTGTATGTATGCACTACATTTTGTTTATCTATTCAACTGTTGATGGACACTTGAGTTGTTTCTACATTTTGACTATTGTGAATAATGCTGCAGTGAACGTGGAGTACAAGTATCTGTTTGATCTTTGCTTTTACTGATTTTGAATATGTGACTAGGAGCCAAATTGCTATGTAGTACTTGTATGCTTAGCATGTGAAGGAACTGTCAAACTGTTTTTCACAGTGGCTGCACCATTTTGCATTCCCAAGAGCAATGGAGGAGGGTTCTAATTTCCCTGCATCCTCCCTAACACTTGTTTTCTTTTTGTTTTGTTTTTTAACTATCCTAGTCTGTGAAATGGTATCACATTGAGGTTTTGATATGCATTTGTCTAATAATGAATGAAGCTGACCATGTTTTCATGTGCTCACTGGTTATTTGTAAACAGACATGTCTTCCTTGAAGAGGTGTCTATTTAAGTTATTTGCTCATCTTTTAACTGGGTTTTTTGTTTGTTGAGGGGTTGCAGGAGTCCTTCATAGATTCGGGATATTAAACTCTTAGATATAGATATGAATATCCATGCAGATATAGATTCGTAAATATTTTCTATCATTCTGTAGATTGTCTTCTCATTTTCTTGATAATGTCCTCTCTGATGGCAAAATAACTTGTCAATTCAAGTTATTTCATACTATCATTTTTCAGAATAATATTTAATATAATTATCTTCTTAAGGAATTCTTCATTTCAATTCAATTAAACAGTTTGTTATGAAATATGTTTGTACCAGGAGGTGAGAATACAAAGGTTTTTTAAAAAGACAGTCCCTGCCTCAAGGAATCTTGGCATGTTGTAGACTCATAAACAGATAATTTTTTAGAAATCAGCAATAATAAGTAAAGCGGTTTCTGTAGAGCAGCTGATATTTGCAGAGAGTAACCTAAATCTATAATTATCATATACAGGCACTAAGTTCACCAAAAAACCACGTGTGAGAAGTTTGAATAATTTAAATACCATCTCTGCCATGCAATAGCTCTTTAAACTTTGTCAGGTTCACCAAAACTTGAGGCACTCTAACTTCCTCACCTGTCAAATTGGGGTATTGATTTTCATTCTTACCTTCTGTGATTGTTGTAAAAGATCAAATCAGATAACAGATGGGAAAACATTTTGGAATTTAAAGCTGCTATGCAATGTAAAGCCTATTATTATTATGTATTCATGTGCACCAATTACTTGGCATCGTAATAGTTGGTAATAATCATTAAGAGTTATCATTAGAAATATAGACATGTCTGCAAGCTTATATTCCGTCTTTGTGTTTGTGTACATAGTGCACCTGTACAGTTGGGTACATTAGTATGTGCATTTATTTTATTTTCCAAACTATGGAAAATAGTCTTTTCTGGTAACTGCTGTTAAACTGCTGGCTTTCATCCTCCACAGCCTTTTTCACCAGTGCAGGGTTTAGACATTTCCACTGCAGCTAGTGTAAAAGATGCAGGCTGGAATTGTTCTGGTCGAGTCTGAGTGGTCTTCTTTTAGAAACTGGACCCTCCGGCCTCGGCAGCCTTTAATCAGCTGTAACTGGAGTGAAGCTGTCAGCTCCCGCTTGTTTCCTGTCAGCTTTAGTACCATTTAGAGCATCCCTGATAAATGTACAGTACAAATTTAACAGTCAACCTGTGAGAAAGAAAAACCAAACCTCTCTGACACACTGGAAGAAACTTTCTTTAGCCATATCACGAAAAAATCCATGGGCTAGAAGCTCCAGCGTTGACAAAATAGAAACTGGTGACATGTAAATAGATGCGTTGGAGAATACAGTCATCTTGAAATCTCTAAGATCTATAGAAAATGTCCAAATAAATAGGGAAAAGGAAAGAGAAGAGGAGAAAAAGGCTTGGTTTGGTCAGGATGGGCAAAAGTGATGAAAAGATGAAATGCCAAGGGAAGGTCTTCTTTTGATTTTTTTTTTTTTTAAGTTAGTAAAAGAAAATCCCAGGGCATGTTCTCCAGCTACTCCGAAAGGTAGAACTTGTGTGGTTTAAGTACAGAGTATCACGATGATAATTTGCTGGTACCAAATTGCACTTGAGTTACCACTTCATTACTCACTGCCAGTGTGAAACCAAGAGACATAGAGTAGGCAAAATGGTGATGTGAAACTTCAGCTTATCATTTACAAAATGAGGATGAGAATAATTCTGACCTTACAGAGTTCTTGTAAAGATGAAATAAAGTGATGCATGGACTTCATAAACTGATAACATTCTACAAAATTCAGCTAAGTTAATGTTATACCAAACCATTTGCCAGTATCCTGAAAGGCTAACCATAAATCTACTAAAAAGGAAGAATTTGTTTTTCTAAGTACACTAATACTAAACATAGGCTTACATCGAGTTGTTTATATAGAATGTTTCATTCGCACTTACTATAATTCTTTTTCAGAGAGCATAGTCAAATTCGATGAGACATGTTTCTGCTCACACAATTACACTCAGTCTATACTCGATGACCAGTTGGTTGCTTCTTCAAATGAAAAAAATAGACATTGTTCAACTCCCACTATGAGTGAGAAGAGGTCATGTTTGGTTTTCTGTTCCTGTTAACACATCCTTTGCGGAGGAGGAAGCCTTCCAGCTTCATCCAAGTTCCTGCAAAAGACATGATCTCAATTGTTTTTATGGCTGCACAGTATTCCATGGTGTATATGTACCACATTTTCTTTATCCAATCTATCATTGATGGGCATTTGGGACATGTCTTTGCTACACACTGGGGCCGGGGGTGAGGGGCGAGAGGAGGGAGAGCATTAGGACAAATACTTAAGGCATGCGAGGCTTAAAATCTAGATGACGGGTTGATAGGTGCAGCAAACCACCATGGTATGCATATACCTATGTAACAAACCTACACCTTCTGCCCTTGTATCCCGAAACTTAAAGTAAAAAATAATAAAAATAAAAAAATAACAACAGCGAAAAATAGTAGACATATTTAAATCTTTAAAGCAACTTTTCCCAAAGTATATTCTATTGAATACTATTTGTGAAATAAAAGTTTTCATGGTTAAATATATAAATTTAATAAATGCAACACATTATCTCCCTAATGAAAGGCACTGAAGATAGAGAAATAAAGAGAGAAAATGCAGCTTTAAATGCAGGTAATTGATGGAGACCATCCTGGCCAACATGGTGAAACACCATCTCTACTAAAAATACAAAAATTAGCTGGGCATAGTGGTGCATGCCTGTAGTCCCAGCTACTTGAGAGGCTGAGGCAGGAGAATTGCTTGAAGCCAGGAGGCAGAGGTTGCAGCGAGCCGAAGTCATGCCTTTGCACTCTAGCCTGAGGACAGAGTGAGACGCTGTCTCAAAAACAACAACAAAAAAAATGCAGGTGACTCTGTGCTTCCTTGTCTATCTCTTCTACTTGTCTATGAGGTCTTTAAACCTCTAATCATATTAATGCATATGACACATGAAGGTTGATACAAATTACAGGAGTTATGCTGAAGAGGATATAATCAAATCTTGTAGCAGAATCAAGAGCGATTTCACAGACATGGTGCCATTTAACCTTAATATTTGGGGATGAACATAAATTCACAAAATAATACAGTGGGAAGAGGGTTCAAAAAAGCAAGTTCTGGGATGTTGTAGGAAAAGATATTGAAGCCAAAGAAAACATTCGAAGTAACTGGGTATTAATCTCAAGACCAGCAATGGAAAATACGATTCATTTTGTGAGTCAGTTTGCATTGATTTTAAGGGAAACATCTTAATGTATATTAATTTTATGATTTTATGATCCCTACTTCCTTGAGGTTAACCTTTTCTTTATTCTGTTAGAGAATTGAGCATGGGTGTATGAAAAGTAACATTTTATAGTGCAATTTTTTAAAAAGAAGTATCAATGTTCAACTTTTCTTTTCACTTCCAAAATAAAACTTCAAAATAAAAAAAGGAGTTTTGGCCATCATAATTAAAAGAGGAATTAAGGAGAATATTACCTTTCACTCCTTGCACCAACCACTGGAGAAAAGTATAGTTGATTTTAAACAATGTGAGGGTTAGGGGCGCTGACCCACGTGCACTCAAAAATTTAATATAACTATTGACTCCCTAAAAGTTTGACTACTGATAGCTCTCTGTTGACTGGAAGCATTTCCAATTAAAAAAACAGTCTGTTAATACATATTTTGTATGTTATATATATGCATATTACATGCTCTTACAATAAAGAAAGCCAGAGAAAAGATGTTAGTAAGAAAATCATAAAGAAGAGAGAATATATTTACTATTCATTAAGTGGAAATGGATCATCATATAGGTCTTCATCCTCATCGTCTTCATATTGAGTAGGCTGAGAAGGATGAGGAGGGGTTGGTCTCAGGGGTGGCAGAGTTGGAAAAAACTTTGCATGTAAGTGGACCCACACAGTTCAAACCGTGTTGTTCAAGGGCCAATTTGGAGGAGACAGGGATCACAGAGAAAAGAGATCTTCAGGTTATGAGAGTATTTGGGAAGCTCTGGAGATCAAAATATAAAGACAGCAAGCCATCAATTCTATGGCCAACAAATAAGGAATCTTTAAGATCATCCTTCACCACTTGAGTATATTTATATTGTCTAGGTTTAGAAACCACATCATTACTTATAACTAACTATCTGTATACCTTTTGTTGATGTTCCAGCAGACATATTTTCACATGTTGAAGCACCTTCTGGGATCCTCTAAACATCCTCTGCAAATATTGTCAGCTCAGGTTATCTCTAAGCTTCCCTACCCACTTCCACCACCTCCTCCTCCACTCCAAAAAGAAAAAGAAAATTTAAAAGGCAGAGCTTTCATACGGTTGCATAGGGTGTGAAACAGAAAGCTCAAGCAACAACATTTGAATAGGAGAAGAGAAGGGTTCCTGTAAACCCATTCGTGTTTACAGGAATGATGAGCTGGGACCTGCATATGAGCTTAGAGAGTAAAACACCTGCACACATTTAGACACTAGGTTAGGATACAGAAAGCTGTCACACTGACCCTCTGCCCTCGTGAAAAGGCAGAAGGTCCACTGAGCTGTTAAACACTTAATCTATCCGTGGATGGCAAAGTTAAGAGTGCTGCCTGTAAACCATGCCCTCTGGGGCTTTGGGGGTTGCAGGTACTCCCCCTAGACACTGCCAAGGGGCCTGCACAGGGTTTTGCTCCTGCTGGTGCCCAAAAGCGCTCACTTCGACATCCTCAGCAGCTCACATGCATGCTCCCCCTCCCACCTCCTAGGAGGGGTTGAAAGCCGTGGGCACAGTAAGCAAGATATCCCTGTCACGAGGCCCACGAAGGGGTCAAGGGAAATTTCCTGTTTCGATATTATTTTATATTTTTACTTAAATAGAATAACAAGGAAATAAGGTTCAAAATGGCCTTAAAGAAGTAACCGAAGCTGATTGAGACACCAGTGTAGCATTTTTCTTTTCCTGCATTCCTTGAATGATTGAATTTATAGAAAGTTGAAAGCAAATGTAAACAATTACTAAAGGGTTTGCAAAATAACACAAAATTCAAACACAGTACATAAAATTAATCTTTAATGAAAAGATGTTTACTATGTAAAACTAAGAATCTTGTATCCAGGGAATAAATCAGATTATTGTAAATACATTGCCATTCTTTTCCTGAGAATTTTCTGAAAAATTAATCCCTCAGAAAGAATATTTTTTACAAGATATTCACAGGTGATTATTGAAATATTGGAAATAGCAAATTGGAAATAAACTCACTGTATAACCGTGAGCGTATCTATATTAGAATATTAAATATAACCTACAACATTAATTAAAAGTCTGTGTAACCACTGTGGAATGTTTGTTTACATTATGTGAACAGAAGGAGAATATGATATTGTATCTCTTCTATAATCAAAATATATAAAATTTTGTATTCAATTTGTCATGGGGCTGCAGAAGTTTGGTTTTTTTTAAACATAAAAATAAAAATAACTGTTAGTTTGGAATCTGGGTATTTTTAAATTTGTTTTGATTTCTATTTTGTGATGCTATTATTATAGTTTAACAGCTTGAAATATTATATTATACTCCTAAGAATATATAATGATTATGGAGGGATGATGGGATAAAAGCTATCTATAGTAAGTATGCCCTCAGATTATTGCCAATTCTTTTTTTTTTTTTTTTTTTTTTTTTTTTTTTTTGAGATGGAGTCTTGCTCTGCTGCCAGGCTGGAGTGCAGTGGCGAAATCTCGGCTCACTGCAACCTGCGCCTCCTGGGTTCAAGCGATTCTTCCGCCTCAGCCTCCCGAGTAGCTGGGACCACAGGTGCGTGCCACTACACCCTGCTAATTTTTGTGTTTTTAGTAAAGACGGGTTTTTACCATGGCCAGGATAGTCTCGATCTCTTGACCTCGTGATCTGCCCGCCTCGGTCTCCCAAAGTTATTGCCAATTCTTTCTGATACCAGCATGTGAGCTAGTACTGAGGTCTAAGAACTCCATAAAGGCAATTTTTATACTTAAAGTTTTCATCTCTTAATTTAAATATTAAACCTAATCAATGCTATAAGTTGAAAACTTGTTTAAGTGCTGTTAAGCAACTTACATTATTAGATTAAAATACTCTTGTAGAATTGACTCTTCAGCCACTATAATTAGGTGTACGTCTTTTGCATTTTCTATTAAATTCCTTTATCATCATACCTGAAGATTTTACCCCTCACAGAATTGGAAAAGTATCCACTGAATTTAAATTCTACCACAAAAAATATTATCATTTTAAGCCTCTTACTCAATTAGAACTCGGTTATTATGAGTTTCACACCAACTTCCCATGAACATAGTGAGGCATTGTTCATCTTTCCCAGTGGTATGTAAAGCCAAAGCGAAGCAGTCTCATTACTCTCAGCTTCAGAAACCAAGGTTCAAGGAGGGTTCTTCAGCATTAACCACCTGAAAAGAGGCCTCCCTATAAAACACACAGTCATACTCTCACTTTAGAGAAAATCTGGTTCATTAATCTGCATAGAACGGCCTAGGAGAATTGAGGCAAAATAATCCAAAAAGCTAAGATCATTATGCCTACTTCAGATCTTTAACATAATTTGCTTAATAAAAACTTGTTTTCCATTGTTTACTGAAAATACATTAACATAATTTAAGTGCCAAATTCAGTACCTGATAAATTACTCGAATCCTAGCTCTAAATAAATAAAACAAGTGTTCAGAATCTTAGAAAATGAAAGGTTCCATCAGGACTGACAAATGTTTTAATAACACATGAATTTTTATGCCATTGGTGATATAACTAGAAACCAAAAAGTGTATTAAATATGAACAACATATAGAAATATCATAGTTTATCATTTCAATTTTTTTATTTCTGCATACCCAAACGAACATATGAAATTTTAGATTGAAAACATCTCATTCATTATTCAAACCTTATTTAAAATAACTCTGCTCAAACCAAGAAAAGAAATTTTCATGACTTTCTCACATAGTGATAGAGAAATGATAACTTGGAATCATTTATCATTGAGGTTGCTTTTCAGGAACAATGGAACTCAAAGGCAGGAGCTGAGGTAGCCAAGCATCTTGAATATTAAGAGACTCACAACACACTGAGTCATTTGATATCTTGCTGTTCCCCCTCATTCTGAAAAAGCATTCTTTTTCTGGAAATCTACATTCTAGAATTCTTCAAATTATGGGTTATCTTCAAGGCAGAATTGGTTAAAAAAACAAAAACCAAAAAAAGTGAAGACCTTTGAGAAGCCTTGTATGTTTAGAAATTCATCAAGAATCACAAAAGCATTCGTGTCACAGATGGGATTAGTTGGTTCTATAACTAACTGAAAAAGAGGTTCAGGTACCATCCATAAAGTAACAGTTAAAGTAAAAAATGTTTAAAGATTAGAAAAAAGTAACACAAAGTGAAACAGACGAGAAAGTAGAACATAAAAAGAATGATAGCAAAACAGCTCCACAATGTGCATTTTAGAAGGGAGGAGACAATCATTTGAGTTCATAACAATAACCATCACCAGTTCAGACCTCTGCCTCCAAAGAAATCATCATCATGTTAAAGAGATACTCAGAGTATTGGGGAGTCTAAGTATGTGGGGAGCAAGAGGAACCCAAAAAACGTCAACTCTGGGACCACACAATCTACCCCAGGCAGGCACTGCCCTATCCCGAGAACACCGTAATGGTTGACATTTAGGATAGTCTTGATTCAAAAGCAATTTAAATTTTGATTGTTTCCTTTTGACAAGGAAAAATGAATAATTAGATAGCTTACAAATGTTTCTATCAAAAGAAGTTAAATGATGGCTTTCCATGAAAAGAAATCAAATCCTAAATAATCCAGGAAAATCTCTGTTCTAATGTGGTCTCTGTCCTTAGACTGAGACATCCTGCAAATCAGAATCTGTATTTCTTAAGTCCTTGAGATACCTGCTCTTAATGGAAAATGCAGGGGGAGAGGGAATATACCTCTCTCTCTCTCTCTCTCTCTCTCTCTCTCTCTCTCTCTCTCACACACACACACACACACACACACACACACCCCTTCCTGAATCAATGAATTGTTCATTAATAACAAAGGCTCTATGATTTCACTTGTTTCATTGGTTTTTTCTTTTTTAATTATCTTACTTATTTAACATTTGCCTGGATTGTGAGACCATTAGGAATTTTTTCTCAAAGTGGAATTTTGCTCTTATTATTTGGGGCAACTGTCTCTCTATCCCCATTATTTTACGATTAGGAGAAGAAACATGTTAGAAGATGAACAATTATATTTTAATATTAAGATCAGTATACATAAGCTTCCATATATCTATTTGTAAAATATTGCAAAGAGTTCTTCAACTTATTAGTATGTTTTATATTACTCTTAAAGGGAGCTTGGAAGCCATTTTGTTTGTTTGTTTTTATGTTAGATGGATTCACATCTTACATAGTTATTATATATTTTTTTAGAGAGGGGTCAATAGCAGTGAACGAATTTGGGGAAAATATTAATTATTTTTATATTTTTAAGAATACAACTCTGAGGCAAACAAAAATTATATAAAAACAAATTAATGGTTACCTCTCACAATGCTATGTTTAAAATGTTTTGCCCATGTATTTATGCTTATCAGAGTTACAATAACTAGCCTTTCTAATTATTTAAAATATGGCTTAATTTAAAATGTCTAAAGATAGACAAAATAAATTATTTAATTTTTATTAATTTGCACTTTAATTTACCAAAACATTCTGTTTTTCAGTCACAGGTCTATGTGGTTTGTTTGGACATTGACATTTTGGGGGTTTTGTTTCCCCCACTAACAAAATCCAGGCTTTTGTTTGTCTTTAAGTAAGCACTAGTCTTCAGACAGATATCACTTTAAATAGATTCACAAAAAAATTTTACTTTAATATCATGTCCAAAAAATATATTTTGCAAGGCATCTTACACATCAGCTATTTGACTATCAGGTCAGAATTCAGATAATATTTATTTCTCTCATTGGTACCAGTAGATGTGGTTCCTATTTCTTTCCATTTTCTTAAGGCTCAAGCTGCTATGAGAATTGTAACTTTGGTGCAATTTCCATAAACCAATTAGCTACGGTTGTTTATCTGTTCACAAGAATGAGCAGGAGTGCCGAAGTGGAGGGAAGAGACACGCACACGTGGAGAAGGATGGAAGAGGGTTAACAGGCAGGCAGATTTGTAGGCACAGAATGATCTGCTCTCACCCCTAATGAGCAGAATCAGGCAGCTTTAATTCATGTTTTGTTGGGGGTTTTGTCTTCCGAACCACAAAAGGGAATACAAGACCCTGTTTAGGGTAGGGTTAGATTAGTCCTATCTGGTCAAAGGGAACAATACGGACATGTTAGTTGATCAGAAAGATGTTTTCACACTGTTTCTCATAGATGGTCCCTGGAGACAACTTTCTTTCTCTCTCTCTGTCTGTCTGTCTGTCTCTCTTTTTTTAATTACCAAGCATGACATTCATGGTTATTTCTTCTTTCCACCCAGTTGACTACAAAGGGGCCAGCTCTTCAGCCCCTTGTTGGCCGGGCCTGGGGGAGGAAGTGACAGAAGGCTGGCCTTATTTACCTTAGCGGCTTCCCGTGTAATCTGGTTAATCTTGTGGCTAATGGGAGGACACCATGGGTCCCCACACACTGTGCTCCTCAATGAGGGCTCATTCATATTTAATACAATAGAGTGTTTAAGTCATTCCACGCTTTGTGGAGAAGATTGGCTTTCTTTGTGTGCCTTCTCCTGAGAAGCCTTCCCAGCTCGTCCTCTTTCAGACAGGCATATGTTCCAGCTCCTGCCTGCTGCAGCTGCACAAGGACAGAGCAGCCTTCTTTTTTCTCTCTCTCTTTTTTTAAAGTCAATGAATTGATGACTGCAGTGTGAAATGTGGGTTGAAATGGTCCCCTCCTCCCCCGCCCCGCCCCAAGGATGCATAGATTAGCCTTTTGCTATTCTAATATCTCACAACAAGACATCTCAAGAGGAAGCAGGGCTCGTGTTCCTCAAGTGTGCCATTGTGAGGACAACAATCTGTTGAGCACAAAAGAAAAATAAATAAATAAAAGCAGGTGACATGTTGACCTTGTTCCTTTAATATTATCTGTGTATGGCGCACCCGAAGCAGGGCTCTGGAGAAAAGAATAAACGGGGATGCTTGGGTGGTGGGAAACGTTCTTACTACATACAGAGTGTTTAAACAATCCTATTGGAAAGAGAATCTCATCAAAACACGGCCACTTGGTCCTTGGATTTGATTTTAGGGAGAGGAAAAAAAATGAGGTCTCATTAGTCCTAATGGGATACATTATGGATACACAGATTCTCTCACACCACACTGGATAAACTGGCATTTTTGAGAATAATGGAAGTTAATGACTTTTGATTTCTAAAGTACAGATGGCAATGTTGTTAATTCTTTTAATTTTTTCAATTTTGGTTCAAATTTTAAAGTAACTGAAATACTATCAATCTCTGCCTTCAATCTGCTAACAGTCACTGCAGTGATGCTGATTAGGAAAAATAAGGCATCACTCATATTTCTATTGTAGACTAGTTTAGTCCCTAGTTTGATAATAAAGATTGACTTTCAAAGGCAAAAGATGAATTTTAACATGCTTACTCCCAAATCCTGTGAAGCTCCCAAAGACTTAGAGTTCTGAAATCTTTCATAAACTGTTATGTATCTGAAGTCCTCCAGCTATAAGATTTATTTAGCAAAGTTTTTAAAAGTAGGGAGGGCCATGTTGAAGAGTGTTTCTGTTTAGAACAGTAACAAGAGTCCTGAGTTAATGAGCTTACATTTGCAGCTGCAGTGGTTTAGATCCAAACAAACAAATAATGTAATCTGCTGAAGTGATGACATATAAAGTAATAGTAACAGCTATATACATATGGATAAGCCTCGCTCCCAGACTAATGAAAGGCAAAAAATTATTGACTACTGGACTATGTAACCAAAGAAGATAATGATATTAATTTTTCAAATGATAGAGAGTTTCTCTGGTCTACAACCAAGTTGATGTGATGCAGCTCAAAGCAAAGGATTAGACTGGCTGATTGGTATACATCCTGCCACTCTGGTAGGGAAAAATGGTACATGTGGTCCACACAGCTTTATGTGTATCTGGGATCTTGTCAGACAAATTCATTTTTTAACTTGCCGGCGTTGGAAAATAAATTGCTTAAAACATTAAGGAGTGCATTTATATTGGTCATTAAAGGGATAACCTTTACAAACTAGCAAATGCTGCAAAAGGGTTTTACAGTTGCTTTGGCTAAGCCAGTAAACCACATTTGGAACCTGCTTGTGTTTTCTACTTATCTATCACCCTGTTGCCACTTAGAGTCTGCATATGATGTAATGTACAAATACAGCCACTTTTATTTTGTGTAATGTTCATACACAAAACTAGGCTAAGTGGCAAAAAAGAAAGCTTGATGTTTACTCTGCATTTCCTTACGATATGATTTTTATGTAAGTGATTATGAAAAAAAAATATTTAAAAATCAAATGAGAGAAGTTAAAATTAAGAAAGTATGCTTCCAGATATAATTTATCAAAGAGTAAAAAAGCTTGGAGTAGGTATTGACCAAAAAAAATTATCTACAAATATCAGAAAAGGAAAAATGGAGAAAGGAAGGAAACTCAATCAGAAGAACAGTCTTCAGTCTCTTAACTTCATTTACTCAAAAATAAGAAACCAACACGAACCCAAACCTTAATTAAAGTTTACTTTTGCGAGCTTCTGCTCACCCCCGCATTACCCCCACCTCCCCAGCTGAGAGGTTTCATCTCCTTACCCACTACTTCATTAGAGCCTAACAATCCATTATCCATTTCCTAATCCTCCACTGCTCCAAGGAGTCAGGTTATTAGAGGCCTTGAAGGGTCCTGTCATTGTCATGGAGGTATGAATCGATCACTAAGATGACAACTGGTGACAAGTGCTGTTTATTAGACTGCTACTTTGCCTCTTAATTATAACTGATTAACTTGCCCGTTGGAGGTGGAAACAGAAGAATTAACTGCTTTTGTTCCTGTCATCTACTACATTACTTTATTGCTTTGATTTGCCTTTCAATGTGACATTTTCTTTATCAAGATCACAATAAGAATCCAAAGTTTTCCAAAATGAAAACTTGTATTAAAATTTGTTTCCAAAACATTTAATCTTAACTATGAATTTGTTCACATGCCCTCAATTTAGTTATTAACTGGGATTTATTTGCAGATTTATTTTTCTCAATCTTAGTTCCAAGGAGGAAAGCATAGTGTGGGGATGGGCAATCATATTATCTGTACTTGTTTTTTTTTCTACTGAACGAGGAGGAAATTGTAAGTTCTATAGTCTTTCATTGTCTCATAAATATTTTAAGAAATAATAGTATACCTGCGAAATAATTACAATTTATATTCATTCAACTATACCTGAGTTTAGCATGGGACACATGAGTTACTGAATCCAGCCCCTAAATCTGTAATTTGCACTAGGAGGAATTTTAAATATTGAAAGGTTTTGTTTATAAGACAGAATCCATCCTAATTAAATGACTTTTGTCTTTTTTGTCACTGAACTTCTGGATTTTCAAAGTTTTCTTTGAACTGTAGTTTTAGCCCTTCTCATATTGATCAAGTCCTGAAAGAAACTATTCTTTCAGCACTCAATAACCTCAGAATTTGCCATAGCCAATTGGAATCGTTACTCGATTTAAAATAGCACTACTCTAGCCAGGTTCTGGTTTAGTAGTTAAATATTACTTTTTTTGTTGAGAACTAAACGTCTTGATTTTTCACTTATAGTGAATGTTAACAATCCTAATTTTTAAAATTTGCATATTTCAAATATACAGGTAAGTATAGCAGACATATCAGTGGGAACTCAAATACTCGAGATCTTTTTTCCTATATTTTAGAGTTAAAGAACATTAGGTAAAAATAATAATAATAATTCTAGATTCCCCCTCCCTCTGTATTCACTTACTTTTATTTTAAGCTCAAATCAAAAAAATTAAAAAAGGAGAATTGTGGCCTGAAGGAGAATGGAGAGAGCTGGTCTCATGACCAGAATCAAGGAGGAAATCTTGCCTGGTCATTCTCAGTCCACTATGAGATCCTTGAAACAGTAGAATCTCTTTTGATTATAAAATATTTATTCTGCACAGATCAAAATGGTGAGGGGAGCTGATCTATCTCAACAAGCAACATTTTAAAAATTCATAATTTTTGTCTTAACTAATGATTTTTATGACAAATTTTATGCAATCCTCAGACATTAAAGCTGAAAGAGCATTGAAATCCTTCAGAGACACAAGAATCTTAAAAATTAAGAAATATAAAATCACACAGAGAGCCAGTATGAGTCTCAGACAAGTGGTTTTGATATTTATGTTTTCTTTATCATTATTATATTTTATTCATTATCATAACACTTCAAAGTTTTTAAAACACAGAAAAACCAATCCATTGCTTAGTTTCCAATCAAAAAATTACTAATTTATAAAGTTCATGTACAATATAGTAGAATTTATGTCAGTTTTTAAAATATTAAACTAACTGTAGTTCCAATCAATGTGATCAAACTAATAATTATTGAGACAGTACAAAGGGACAATTAAAGTGAATTCTCATGTCTGGTTGTCTCATTTATATTCTGGCTTGACCACTTACTAACTTATGTTACAGTTTTGTGACCTGTAAAATAGAAAAACTGGTAGCTATTTCCTCATATTGCTGTATAAAAGAAATAATATGTTTAAGGCAGTTAGATGAAAGCCTAATATACCTCCACCTAATATTATACTTAATGATAAAGAAATAATAGCTTTTCTCCGGAGGTCAGGACCAGGACAGAGATGTCCTCTCTCACCACTTCTATTCGATAGTGTACTGTTACCAGAAGGGAATCCAGAGGTGTCTGTGGCAAATTGGTTCTTGCCTCCTCGGATGAAAGAATTCAGGTGAGGGGCAGAAGTAGTTTTAAGGCAGAGGGAGAAACTAAAGCAAGTTTTAGAACAGGAGTGAAACTTTGTTAAAGAGCTTTAGGCAGGAACAAAAGGAAGCAAAGTACATTTGGAAGAGGGCCAAGCGTGCCACTTGAGAGATCCAAGTGCCCCGTCTGATCCTTGACTTGGGGTTTTATACATTGGCATTGCTCCAGGGCTTGTATTTCTTCTCTTCTGACTCTGTTCTTGGAGCAGGCTGTCCATATGCACAGTGGCCTGCCAGCACTTGGGCGGGGCCGCGTGCACTGTGTGTTTACTGGAGTTGTGCACATACTCCACTTCCCGCTGTTCTTAGAGGAAGGTCATATGCTGGTTAAACTCCACCATTTTACCTCTTAGTGAACATGCGTGAGCCTGCTCACCCAACTCCCGAGACCTTATAGGGAAGCTGTTGATCACCAGCTTGCGGTGCTTTCTATCTATCTACTTGGAGACTGCCCTTCCCTGATCGGCTACAATTTATTATTATTTTAGAGAGACAGTTAACAACCACTTGACCATCACCTGATGGTCACCTGACATTCCTGGGAGGGTTCCTCGCCTTTTCGCCTCATGTCAGCCTAACTACTTACTCTAAAAGTACTGGAAGTTCTAGTCAAGGCATTTAGTGAATAAAAAGAAATCAAAGGCATTTATATTAGAAAGAAATAAAACAATTCCATTCACAATAGCAATCAAAAGAATAACATAGTAAGAATTCAATTTAATTAAAGATGTGCAAGACATGTATGCTAAAGACTACAAAATATTGTTAAGAGAAATTACAGAGAATCTAAATAAAAACGGAATGAAATCCTGTGTTCATGGATTGGAAAACTTACCACTGTTAACATGGTAATACTCAGAAAATTATTATACAGATTCAACACCATCCAATCAATACTTGCATCTTTCGCATTAATTGAAAAGCTGATTCTAAAATTCATATAAAAATGCAAAAGACTTAAAGTAGCCAAAACCATCTTTTAAAAGAATAACAAAGTTAAAGAAGTTACATTTCCCACATTCAAAACTTACTATAAAGCTGTAGTAATCAAAACAATGTAGTATTAGAAAAAGAATGGAAATATCTATCAATGAAATATAATTGAGATTCTAGAAATAAATCCTTACATTTACTGTCAATTGATTTTCAGCAGATGCTAAGACCATTCAAAGAAGAAATAATTACAATTTTCAACAAGTATTACTGGAACAACTTGATGTTCATATGCAAATAAATAAACTTTGATCCTTAATTCAACCATACAAATAGTTAAGTCAAAATGAATTATAGCAGATCTTAATAATAAGACTTATAGAGGAAAACACAAAAATGTTCATGTGCTTGGGTTAGGCGAAGTGTTGTTAGACATGACACAGAAATAAGAGAAATTTTTAAAAGACTACTTGGACTTTATTAAAAATTCAAACCTTTCTTTGCTACAAAAGTCAAAATTATGAAAATGAAAAAACAAGCTATAGATTGAGAGAAAACATTTGCAAAACATTTATACAATAAGAACCTATATCCAGAATATGTAAAGAATTATTTCAACTAACAAGAAAACAGATGATTTCATTTTAAAAATGGAAAAATCATAGAAAAGACATTTATCCAAAATATATGCAAATGGTCAATAAGCACATGAAAAGATGCCAAACATCATTAGTCATGGGGAAATGAGCAAAGCTACAATGAGGTACCACTTCATACGCACTAGGATAACGATAATCAAAAAAACATTAACAAGTATTGGCAAGAATGTAGGGAAATCAGAACTCTCATTTGTTGGTAGCGAGAATCAAAAATGGCGCAGCCACTTTAGAAAACAGCTTGGCAGTTTCTAAAAAGGTTAAAATGAGTTACTGCATAATGCAGCAGTTCTTCTCTTAGCTATCTATTCAAAAATGGAGAGAAAGTACATCTGCACCAAGACATGACTGTTCATGGTAGCACTGTTCATAATATCCAATGAGTAGAAGCAATCCAGATATCCATCAACTGATGGATGGTTAAATGAACATAGTACAGCCACCCAAAGGCCTACTACTCTTCAATACAAAGAATGAGGTAAATAATAGAAAGATAATTGAGTCTGAAATAAATTTAGAGGGATATAATTATATAGACATACATAGATATATAGAGATGTATGCAGATGGTAGACGTAGACACATATATCGCTTGCCATTATCCAGGCACGCTAAATAAATCTCTGAGAAAAAGGCCCCGATATCTATGTTTAAGAGAGCCCCCTAGTTTCTTCTTATGCTCAACCAAATCTGAAAAGCCCTGAACTTGATGATTTCCTAGGTCCCTTCTATTCTTAAATTCTGACCTTTTGTTTTATTAATATTTTTAAACAAAACTGTTTTTAGATGGGACTTGTAAAAGGCGTGGTCTCTCATTGACTTCTTTTCCTTTTCTCAGCCTGTTTCTCCAAGAGTCCCACCAACAGGATGGCATATAAAACAAATTCACCAGGTGACCCTCACACTCCAAATTCCACTCCTTTCTCTTTTGCTGATGTAAGGGTCCTTATCTAAGCCTTTCTCCTTATTTAAATTACGATGACGACCCTTTAGGTTATCCTGTTGCTTGCACAATTAACAGACTGCAGCTGTACAAAGTGCTGACACTGGCATTCTGCTGTAGTATCCTACAGAACACACACGTAACTCCACTTTTGCTTCATTAAACTGCTTGCCAATCAGATTACAATTTTTGCTTCTAGGCTTTTGAAGCCTGCCAAGCTCTTTTGAATCCATTTTCTCTGATGTGCTAGGACCAATTGCAACTCAGGTGGCTGGACAGCCAGTGGATGCTGACTTTTATTCTGAAGACTCATAGACCAGGTCTATATTCTTGATTGTATACATTCACCAATAGGGGGTGTGCATATTAGTGAGCATTCACAGGTAATCCCAAAGTCTCCTGCTAATTCAGAATTGCAAACTTCCTGCCCAGGAAACCAGCATGGCTAATTTGCATATAATCCCTTATAATCACTTTCTTAACTCTTGCCTTCTCTCTGGTGTGGTGGAGGTGCTAATGAGCAGAGAAATGAGTTAGACATAGCAAGTACAAGGCATCAAGAAACATGATAATTCGTCCCTAAATAATGAAAATGGGGAAGGGTTTACCCTTCCATATTCTCTCTTTTTTGCTTCTGTTTTACATCTCATTTAAGACAGCAAAAGTACTCAACCACATTTAACAAATAGTCATTCAGCACCTACCCTTGTTCAGAACTGTGCTCAGTGCTGACCAGTTACACAGGAAAATTAAACATATTGCATTCTGTACCCTAAAGGGCTAGTCAATCTAGTATACAGAATAAGACTCAAAAACTGACGTTTCTAATCTAAAATATAATGTGAGCATTTCTCAGTTCCTTACTGCCTAAATTTCTTTGCTTGAGTTTAACAAATTGAGTTATATAAGCACATCTCCCCAACAAGTGTTTGCAAACTAAGTGTGTCAATACACAGTAATGTTCTCAGTGGTACAGCCAATATAGAATGGTTCCATTTACAGCTTTTGTTCATGGTGCAGTCTTGTATGCTGTATTAACAGAGACTGGAAAACATCAGGCATAATAATTCTGTCTTTAGAAATTTGGACAAACTTGGGATCTCTAAAAATGATGGTTAGCAGTTTCCCCTTGGGTCTGCTCACTTACATAGAACCAGAATTGCCAAACTCAGATGTATGGCTCAAAGTTTTGAGCAAGTTTTAAGTGTATTTCTGCTACAATGAATGGGCATACTGTTACTATTATTGACATCATACGATAGAGACTAAACGTAAAGGTTATAGCTCAACATCAACAGTAATAGTCAGAAACAAAGATTGTGAGTTTTCATGTAGGAATTCTACCATTTGATATATTAGAAAGGGAAAAGAACACAGCCAGTATTTCTACTCTAATAGTAACACAGTATTCATGGAAAAACAAGCACATTGTTTATTGAACATATGTGTTTTAAAGTCATCATAAGACATTTTTATACTACAGTAGTGATTGAACTTAAATTATTAACTCATATTTATTACTTTAATCTCCTCTAAAATGCCAACAAAAATCTCTGTATTCAAAAGTGTGCAACAATGCCAAAAAATGGACAACTTCAGGAAAAAAGACACACATTAAAGATACATATGTGAGTGACTATCTTAAACCAAGTTTTAAAATAAAGCAAATATAATAGCTTGTCCCCATCCTAAAGCTGGCTTGTAAGGACCCTTAATCAAGCTAGACCTTGACTCCATAAAATACATGAATTACCATGGGTGTCTTTCTTGGTGTCCTGGATTTATAAGGGTGTCCTTCTACCAATGATGTTCTTGGATTACTCACTAAAATGAAAAATAAGATCTTTACTCAGATCAGGAGTTTTGATGCAGCTTCAGCAAGTCCATGGAGTCCATCACCTAGTTATTATTATTTTTTATTTGCACTCCATCGTGAGAACCCTACTGTACTCCTACTTTTACTATTTAACGGTATTTATCTTTGCTTATTTCTGAGACCAGGAGTGATGTATCAAAATTTGTATCCTCTTTAGTGAAGAGTTTCATTTCACCCTAAGTACACGGACTAGAGCCCTTCATGCCCTTTGGGCTTCACAGTGACTCCGGGGAGACATTTAAAGTGTGAAAAGCAAACCTTGTTCACTTCACCTGGACAAAATGCAAATGGCTTTATGGCGAGGAGCAAAGAACATTGTCCTATATTGAGGAAACAGGAGGTAATAAAATAATTTTCAAAAAAGAGAGGAGAGACGGTTCTGAAGAATTACCTTCCAGTTCTAGAAGAAAATGCTCTTAATTTGATTAGCCACTCTCATGGTAAGACCAGACTAGTGTCAAACTCCATTGCTGACTGGTCACATCTACACAAAACATATCCTGCTGCTTAATGGGTGCATTTTTAGCAACGTGCAAATTGAATATTGGGGTATTCCCCCAAATTAGGATTTCTCTCTGAAAGGACAGGAGTTTTGATGCATAAAGCTTGGAAAGTTCTGGTGAGATTGATGCTGCAGCTCAGAACTCTGACATTTGGATTTAAGCAGTACAGAAATGAATCTTGTATTTGACATTTAAAAGGGAGGCTTTTCTACTGCCCGCAGTTTCCTAAATCATACCAAAAGGAACTGTTGTGACAGAAAAGCTTGAGAAATCAGTTCCATTCATTCCTTATTTTCCCACAGTATGGCCAATGAATTGAGACTCAGAGTTATTACATACTTGGTATCACAGCAACATACAAACTAGTGAAGCAATTCACAAATATGAACAATCATTCCCTTTTTATAGATATAACAGCAAAATTTGACTTGCCAACCACATCCACTGGGATCTCTAAGAAAGCATAACATTGAAATGATTCTCTTCCTTCTTCCTGAATACGTACTCTTTTTTGAGAAACAGAGCAGGTAGTAGATAGGTATGAACTACTACAATTTGAATGTTTACAAAATAGTTTCAATGGTTTAATGGAGTGTTTCATTATAACTAGAACTTTATGGTCTTTATTCTGAAATACTGTAATGTATTAGCTTCATAGTCAGGTTTATAAAGTCTCATACATTCAAGATCAACTAATATATACATCCAATATGTTTATTAAATCTATCAATATGATTTTTAAAATTTTAGAGTGGAAACCTTTAAACTTGTTTTCCACAAAAAATATATGTAATCAAATACACAAAATATGTTTTTCAAATGTCATGGATTTGAATCTCCAATAATGATATATAGATTAGAGAAGATCTCTAAAGCACAATTGTTTATCCTTGACTAGGCTATCCAAGAGTCTTCTGTATTTGTAAATGCTTTATTTCATATCTCTTTTCTAGACAATCATAGCTACAATTCAGTTGTTAATAAAATTGTCATCACAATATGATATTCTTTACCAAAGACTATAGAAAACATAAATGTTATAGATGTGTGTATACATGTGTTCATATATATGTTCTACATATATGTAAGATTGAACTGTACCTGAAAAGATTGCACGTATAACATAGCTTTACAGCAATGAGATGAAAACGTGTGGGTAAAATATACTCACCTAGGGGCTTTCTCTTGTGTTCACATATGTTTTATGAATTGAAACCTTGTTGCCATCTCCTTCAATATATGTGGGAGCTCCTAATTCCATTTTCCCTGTGTCCTCTTGTCATGCCTAAATTATTCATTTACTTCATAAATAGGAAGAAAACCCTTTGTCCTAAAGCACTTTTATTTCTTTTAATCAAACTCCTTTTTGCATTTTTAAATAAACATCTTACCACCTCCACAAAATATGTAGCTCTCTTCTATAAAAAAGGGCATACCATTATCGAAATATATACTAGGGGATCAGTACATAGTAGTCACTACGTTAAGTGCAGACTGTTCAGAGAGAAAAAGTCAGACAATCCCTTTTCTATATAGTGCACAGCCTCAAGAAGAATCTGGCACCTAACCATCGAAGAGAAGGGCAAGCACTAGAAGAAAGGTAGGCACAGCGTGCTGTAGGGGATCATAGCCAGACTTGTTGAGTGTGTCTGGAGATTGCAAAAGAATCACTGGAAGAGATCAGATATGAGCTGATTTGAAAGGATGGATGTTAAGTGGAGTCACAGGGACAGTGGTTAAGGGAGGGGAGTTCCAAATAAAAGGAAGAGAGAGAACAAAATTTCAGAACTGTAGCACCATATGGCATGTTCTGGGAGCTAAGAGTAGATCTATATACTTGCAAGGAGAAAAAGATTGAAAAGGAGTAAGAATTTCATGCTGAATAGGTAGGATGGGCTCAGGTAATAAATGGTTGTGCATGATAAGCTAAGATTTTAGGGCTTCCTACCCAAAGAAAGAGAGAGAGAAAGGAGCACCCATTTAAATATTCTAAGTAGCAAAATTAAAAAGAAAAATTGTTCTAAACTGAAGATGGGGATCAAAATGAGAAAGACTAATTAGGAAACTGTTGCATAATCCCGTGGCCACAGTGATGACGGCAGGGTGGGGGAGACAGAGGGGAGACAGATCTGGGAAATATCAGGAAGACTAAATCCATATACATACATCCCAGATTTAATGTGGACCTTAAGGGAGAGGAAGTCAAGAATTATGCCTACCAGTATTCTTCCTTGGACATTTTAATGGATGTTCATGCCATTAAATGAGATGGCTGAAAAGGATTTGATGGCGGAGCAGGAGGAAGGAATAGAGATACATAAGTTTGGTTTATCTCCATGTTGAGTTTGAAATATTGAGGACCTTTACACAGAGATATTCAGGAAGCTGAATTTCTGAGTTTGGGGTTCAGAAGCAAGACTCAGAAGCTTAGAATTGAGAGGCACTATTTTAAGTTATAGGTAAAATAAGATTTCCTGGGAAATGTGTAATTAAAAATAAAAAAGGCTGAGTTTGGAACACATATTTTTAAGATCATGGTGAAAGCCCATGTAGGTGTAGCTAGAAATATAAGAACAACCAGAAGAAAACTGGCAGTGGAAGCAAAGGTGACCAGCAGGTTCCAAAACTCTTTGTCTCTAGCAAGTCCCAGAGAGTAGTTGCATGTATGAAAGATGACTTAAGTTGCATATGTAATGTGAATATAGAATTAAATATACACGTTAAGTAATCAATTAAATACATCACGCACAATGTCATAAAAATAGTCTTTATATCATTCATTTCCCATCACACGTCATATGTACCATACATTCTACTTGAACTATAGTTTTGTAGTCTGTTAGAGCTTCTCTTTGCTTGTATTTCATTATTGAGAGCTCTCATTTACAAACCTCTGTTTTATTTCCCACAATAAAAGAGGTGTAATAATTTAACTATGCAGTTATTCAACTCCTTTGGGAAAAAAACTATGGGAGTTTGCTTAAATTTTAAACAAGTCAGTAACATGGGAGCATTAGCGTTTTTATTTCCACATTCTACTTATTTCAGATAATTCTTTTCCCCTTGCTCTCTGCCCTTGTCCTTTAATTATTTAAGATGTACTATTTTCCATGGAAAAGCAAGATGGTCCAAAATTACTAGGATTGAATATTTTCCCTTAAGCCTTCATTATAGTATTCAGGAGAAGAGAGCAAATGTGCCAACTATTAAACTGCTGCTTTCTAGAGAACTTGCGTGAAGATTTTACATTTCTTTACTCCCAACCTCAGTGGCACTGACAATTGCAACTTCAATGAGACCAACATAAACATACATAAAGGCTTTTTCTTATGAAAGTCATCAGTCACAAATTAATACAAGCATCAATGAACTTGCATAAAAATTGAAATAGGAAAAATATATAAAGGGATCAGCTTTTATTGTTCCTAAGCCAGGATAAACAATGAAATGAAATGACTAAATGGTGAAAAACAGATACACTGAAATACACTACGGAGACAGTAACTGTCTGTTTGTCTTAGGAATTTCATAGGTCTGAAGTAATTTTGTATTAAATGGACATTTTAACTATGGAAGGTGGACTGTGTTTGTTTGTTTGTTTGTTTTTTAACAATGAAACAAAGACAGAACTGTTAGTACTTGACTATTTTTTTCCCATAGCCCATGGGTACTTATTTTAATGACCCAAGGAAGTAACAAGAGGCTTATTCACACATTAAAATGACCTGGGTTCATTAACTTTTACTTTGACAACCATCAAAAATGAGTCTTTGTTTAAATGATTAAAGACACTTAGAATCCAGCATTGCAATTAGTGAAACATTTCTTTAAATATTGTAGGACCCAGTGACTACATTGATACTGATGAGTTGAGCTCATTGAAGTTGGAATAAATCAATTTTCAACACATATATTCACTGGTCTAATACTACTCAATTCCTTTACAACATTCTGTTTATTATCTGCTCCTCATGAACTGCTAAATTTAAGAAAAAGCCTACTGTGCCCAACATTTGTACTCTGATAAGGAAGAAAGAAGTAGCCCTAATCTACATTTCAGAAAGCTAATATGACGCTTGCACCAGAGGCCACTAGTTAAAGAAACTAGGAGACAAAAATCAGACTTGTCTTCTTAAAAATATCTGTGAAGTAGGGTAGGAAAGTCTTTGGTAATCATTGGATTGTAACCTCAGTAACTATGATAACTGATAAGAGAATATTGTCACTGTGGTTTGCCTGGTTACATTGTGAAAGCAGAATTATTAGAAGTATATGTAAAAAGTAAAGTAGCTATAACCATACTCTTAAAATAGGTGTCCTTCAGTTACCAAAACATTATGGTACTGGTGAATAAACAGGCACATAAACCAGTGGAACAGAATAGAGAACTCAAAAATAAAACTGCACATCTACAACCATCTGATCTTCAACAAACCCAACAAAAGCAAGCAATGGGGAAAGGATTCCCTATTCAATAAATGGTGCTGGGAAAACTGGCCAGCCATATGCAGAAAATTGAAACTGGGTCTCTTCCTTACACTTTATACAAAAATTAACTCAAGGTGTTTTAAAGACTTAAATGTAAAACTCAAAACTATTAAAACCCTAGAAGAAAGTCTAGGCAATACTATTTAGGACATAGGCACGGGCAAAGACTTTATGATGAAATTGCCGAAAGCAATGGCAACAAAAGCAAAACTTGACAAATGGGATCTAATTAAGCTAAAGAGCTTCTGCACAGCAAACGAAACTATCATCAGAGTGAACAGACAACCTACAGAATGGGAGAAAACTTTTGTAATCTATCTATCTGACAAAGGTCTAACATATAGAATCTATAAAGAACTTAAGCAAATTTACAAGAAAAAAACAAGCAACCTCATTAAAAAGTGGACAAAGTATATGAACAGACACTTCGCAAAAAAAAAAAAGACAAATACGGTCAAAAAACACATGAAAAATAGCTCAACATCAGTGATCATTAGAGTAATGCAAATCAGTCACAATGATACGCCATCTTGCACTAATCAGAATGGTGATTATTAAAAAGTCAGGGAACAACAGATGCTGGTGAGGTTGCAGAGAATTAGGAATCCTTTTACACTGTTGGTGGGAGTGTAAACTAGTTCAACCATTGTGGAAGACAGTGTGTCAATTCCTCAAAGATTGAGAACCAGAAATACCATTTGACTCAGCAATCCCATTACTGTGTATCTGCCCAAATTAATATAAATCATTCTATTATAAAGATACACACATGGATATGTTCATTGCAGCACTCTTCACAATAGCAAAGACATGGAATCAATCCAAATGCCCATCAATGATAGAATGGATAAAGAAAATGTGGTACATATACTCCATGGAATAGTATGCAGCCATAAAAAGGAATGAGTTCATGTCCTTTGCAGGGAGATGGATGAAACTGGAAACCATCATTCTCAGCACAAATCCTGACATTTTGTAAGGGATCAGTAATGTAAACTGTTGTTATTACTAATAGCAGTAATACTAGTAGCAGTATAGAATGTCTATTAATCGAAGAGCTATCATGGTCTAAATAGCATGCTAGACACTATGTAAATTACAAACACAAATCAAACATAAGTCTTATGCTTAAGGAGATTCCAGTCTGGTGAAAGGAATAATTAATATATGTTAATTATATACAGTATATTTTACAGTTCATTTGGAAAAATAGACTTTGAATATCTGGCCCCTATAGTGATAATTTTGCATTATATTATTGCATATTAATAAATCAGATGATTTTTAATATATATATACACATACTTACACATATGTATACATATAATGTATGTGTGTTTGTGAAAGGCCAAGATAAAGAGAAGAGGGGAAAATATTTTAAACCATTTGAATAGCTTCTAAAATTTACATATGTTTGTACAATACAAACCATGGCTGAATTTGGTATGCCAACTTCCTGAACAAAAAAAAATCAAAGTACGTTCATCACAGTAGGAAATGATATGGCTGCTACATACAATTTTAGCAACTGGTTAATATCTGTTCTTAGTTTAATTACTTCAAAGTGTCAACATTTTAATTCACAAGATTAAACAGAAGACATTTCTTAATCTTAAAGTGTCTATTTTTTTTTTTTTTTTTTTTTTTGAGACGGAGTTTCGCTCTTGATACCCAGGCTGGAGTGCGATGGCGCGATCTCGGCTCACCGCAACCTCCGCCTCCTGGGTTCAGGCAATTCTCCTGCCTCAGCCTCCTGAGTAGCTGGGATTACAGGCACGCGCCACCATGCCCAGCTAATTTTTTGTATTAGTAGAGACGGGGTTTCACCATGTTGACCAGGATGGTCTCGATCTCCTGACCTCGTGATCCACCCGCCTCGGCCTCCCAAAGTGCTGGGGTTACAGGCTTGAGCCACCGCGCCCGGCCTTAAAGTGTCTATTTTTAACTCACTGGTGCGATACTCCTACCTGACTTTAAATATATTGGTTTTTTCCCTTTAGTATAAATAGGGTGCTTTATTGCCAAGATATGACCAAGTTAGAACTTAGTTGAAACTTCCCCAGGGCAGGGATTATATCAAATTCATCTGTGTATGTTTGACAGTGCCTAGTATGTAAAAGATCTTCATATATTTGTGTCTTTTTTTAAATGAAGCAACAAGTGCCTGTCAAGGTATTAGGAGCACCAGGTATTCTCCCTGACCCAGTACTTCTCTTTTAGTTCTTTTTTTTTTTTCTTTTTTGAGATGGAGTTTAACCCTTGTTGCCCAGGCTGGAGTGCAATAGCGTGGTCTCTGCTCACTGCAACCTCTGCCTCCCAGTTTCATGCGATTCTCCTGCCTCAGCCTTCCTAGTAGCTGGGATTACAGGCACCTGCCACTACGCCCAACTAATTATTGTATTTTTAGTAGAGACGGTGTTTCACCATATTGGCCAGGCTGGTTTCAAACTCCTGACCTCAGGTGATCCATCTGCCTCAGCCTCTCGAAACGCTGGGATTACAGGCACGAGCTACCATGCTGGTCTGACCCAGTACTTTTCTGTAAACTTTTCACTAGTAATCTTCAATGAGATAGGAGCTTATGCTGAAATATAAGTCGACTATGGTGTAGACACTGTTTTGTTCAGCCAACTTTTTTTAGCAAGACTTTCTGAATGAAGAAAGAAATGCATTAATTTACAATCTTAGTTCACCATAAACTGTTTACTGACCTGTTATTTTAAGAAGCATTGGTATAGTGTATGCTCCAAGGGGCTAGAATATGTTGTCACAAGCAAACCTTAATGCAGAGTTTTCTATCTCAAACATTTGGGTGGCAAGGTAAGAAGCGGGAGATCATTAAAAAAAATTGAAAGTGAGATTTTTTTATTGCCTTCATTTTTATAGGGTGTATATTTTGCTGGTTGCTGTATAAAAATTTAATTAATTATTATAAGTTACTGGTTATAAATTTGTCTTATTCACCATCTGTGCCCTCTGCAAACAAGCAAGAGAAGTATTCTAAGTTCTTATCCAAAATAAATACTTTATTTTTCCAGTGTTATATATAACCAGGAGGCCTTGGTTGTGAGGCCAGATGAAGTCTCAGCAGTAGGGTCATGGAGTAAGGTAGCAGTCGAGATGAGCTGGGACTGGAGAGATTGATCAACCTCTAGGGTTTTCTATGCAAGACCGAATGTTCCGGTTCAACATATCATGTCCAAAATGACAAAGAAAAGATTGTTGAACAACAGAGAAAATATATACAGTTACATCGGATGCAGATGTGAATGGTGCTTCCTACAATTGTGCCAAGCACAATCTGCATAGTTTTATATGGTGATCCTGACCTCTGTGGGTCAGTAGAAACACCTGAGGACTTACTATCAAATGTTTGAGTATAACAGCAAAAGTGTAGATGCTTGAAAATGCCAAGGGTCAAGATGGACAGCAATGCCTTACCTGTAGGTGACAAATCTGCTAAAGAATAGGGCAATAACTAATGGCTACCCCTGTAGAGAGTAGACTTCAACCCTCAAGGGAAATTGGGGCTTATAAAAGAAAACATTTTTTAGAGTTCTAGTCAAATTCACTGGAATTTGTGATAAAACTAATGTCTTTAAAGAACAAGCGATCCAGTAAGAACCAGGAAAATCTGTCCTTCTGTGGCCTTCAGATTGGCCAGAAATCCTTGCACATACACCATATGTTAATAGGAATTACCCAGGGATAATATTTAAAATATATTCAATAAAAGCATAGTGTGGTTATCAGCCAATCAGAATAAATGTTGACTATAGCTGGGAAAACAGGGTTGAGAGGATCTTGCTGTGCCAATGTTAACTAGTTGCTACATCATGGTGATGAAAATGGCTGAATTTTCCCATAGAAATGATATTTATGCTTTTTAAAAAATAAACATAGAAATCGACCCTCCTGGTCTTAATATTTGAAACATATTTATCTCATCTGAGTTCCTTCCTCAGAAAAAGGAACCTCAAGCAAGGGACTGAAACGCCTCAGATCACTGCACCCAGACAATGAGACGCCAGCCCGCTCATCCATCATGATTGCTTCGTTGCCCCTCCCTAATTCTTGTTTTCCCACCTTTCCCGCTATATAAACCCCCCAATTTTAGTTAGCTGGGGAGAGATGGATTTGAGACTCACCCTCCATTCTCCCAGTTGATGTCCCTCTAATAACAGCCTTCTTCCCTGGCAATACTCCTCTCAGTGATTGGCTTTCTGTGTAGTGAGCAACAGGATGTAGGCTGCACCCTGGCACCATGTAACATGGAATTAGGGCCCTAGACTACAAATATGGCTGCATATTGGAATCAACTGTGAATTGTTCTTTTGAATGCTGATAGTATTATTAGAGATTCTGATTAATTGTTCTTCGGGGTTGGTGGAGATATGGGTAGTTTAAAAGTTCCCGGATGATTCCAGTATGCAATGAAGTGTGAGAATCACTGATTGAGCATTCGGACAATAAGAAGATCAAGAATGAAACAGTACAAACCCTTCTCTCCTACACACATTAGTGTATAAAACTTTTGTTATCAATCACTTAAAAATTAGCTCACTTCGGTTTCAATGGTTTGTTTTAAAATTTTCAGGAAATGGATCCGAGTAGATTTCATATTCTCTTATCATCCAAATTCCCTCACCAATGTCCATCTTCCAAGTTCTAGTCAATGTCAAATTTTTGACACCTGTCTTTGTTTTGTAATCGAGGTTATATGCATTGTCTTATGGTTAGCATTTTATTTCGCAAAATAGTGTGAAAAGGTTTAAACGCTGTAAAGTATAGACACCATTTATGAAGCGTTTTTTCTTTCCTTCCTAAAGAATTTTAATCGACAGAAAATCTTTCAATCCAGCTCTCTCCTCCTGGAAGAAATTATGCGCGGAAATTCCTTTTCTACATGCTCTTATTGAAACCCCGAATCATTATCTGAAATGTGTTCTATGCTAGAGCAGATTGGGCTTCAAGCTTTGTCTTGGCAAGATACAGAAATTAAAGTCATGGGCCAATTTTTGAATTAACATGAAAATTCTTTTTTATGTGCATATGAAAACATGTCTTTGAAACATTTTGCCAAAGGCTTCTTGATCTTCTGGTTATTACATAAAAACATGGTCATCCCAAAGGGGCGAAAAAAAAAAAAAACCAACCATGTTCCACCTTAATCAGATTCACAATCATGTCCTAATGTAATTTGTCCTAATCCGTTTCGGAGGAAGACAACCATTTATGATTCTCAGAGACATGTGGGAATAAATGTGACTATATGGAAAGTCCCTGGGTGTTCTGTATGCTATATTTGCTAGTTCATAAAAAAGTTAATTGCATTTCTGAAAAGAAGGCTTTATGGATGCAATGTATATTCTAAATGCAAAACCCTACTCTGTCACCCCACAGTTATATGGTTCTTATCCTTTTGCCATATACTAACTATATTCTGGATTACAGTAACTTATTTTGTAATTAAAAGCACACACATCACTGTATTAGCCTGATTGTATATGTCAATGTTTGAGAGACAGTCCTATTTTCAGTTTTGCTGGGAAAAAAAAATAGCTAACACTTAGCATAGTAAGTAATATATTACCCTATAGTAAAATAGAAAATGATTGGTTCCCGATTTTTTCCCCAATGCCTTGGAAGATAAATACATTAAGTGGCTTGTCAGAAGACCTAGCATAGTTTTGTTTCTGAGAAGCTATTGTACAGAATGCTTCCAAGGGTAATGAATCTACAAGTTTATTCTGCAATGAAATCCTTCTTCATGGATTTTAATTTTCATTACAAGCATGTTTTTAAGAAAGCAATGTTTTCTGTAAACAGAACTGGTACTAGACAATACACTACTGAAGCAAGCCAGAAATGTAAATAATCAAACTGTTTTTATTTACTTTTCTGCAATAATCATGAAATCATACTGACCTAACAGCTCATAATTTTTTTTATTTTTCATGTGATATAATTTTTTCTTTATCTCTAGCCCCTTTCGATGGTCATTTGTAGCTAAATTATCTCTGCTTTGCTCTCTTTGGCTATAGGAATTCTATCGTTTCACTTAGTCAATGATGTGGTTTCAACGGCCATGCAGTACTCCTTATGGAAGTTTCAGGGATAGCATAATTGTTCACTGTTGCCAGGGAAGTGATCTTTGAGGACGTCTGGGAATCAGATCTTCTCTCAAAACTACGAAAAATCACAAGTTAACTGATTGACAAACATGATCATTTATAATTGAATTAAAACAAAGTAACATCTAAATTTAAATAATAAAGCTTCTCTAGGCCGTGAATGGAGAGATATTCAGCTATTTAACTTTTTAATGTTTGACCATACCTCTGGTCAACATTAAAGCTTAAATATCAGGTCCCCGACTCTCTAAATATTTGGCAAATGAACTTCACCTACCCCTCATCCCCACTGCTACTTGCTCCACCAAAGAAATACCTTAATCTTTCATCTAGTGTTCTTCTCTCCGTCTTCCTCCTTTCTCTCAAGAGTCCCCAGTGGCTTCTTGAGAGATAATTATGCCTGTAGCTCAGGGACTTAAAGTAATCACCAGACTTGGCATGAAAGAATGCTGGAATGCAAACTGAAGTGGGAAGCAACAAAGATTCAGTGCAGATATTATGAAGAGGGAATGCATTATAGCAATTACTCAGTTGGCCTGATTTCTGCCAGCCTACAGGATACAGCAAGGAGGCCAAAGCATAAACACCACCTAGTATTACTCATCATGACTCATTGACATTTGGTGTTCAGGACCCAGTGGAAGTCGTTGCATAAAGATCTAGAAGCTTTGATACCAAAGCTTCTAGAAAAGAAAAACAAAGCTCATAGACTTTTTGGCTTTTATTCAGTATAACATTAACTTCTCCCTGTGTCTCCTTTAAAGTTGGAGGTTACAGTCAGGAGCTGTGTTTAGAGAAGCTTAATCGGGAAATATCATGTAAAGTTGTGAAGTGCTGCTAGAGTGAACAGTTAGCTGATTTGATGAGAGTCAGTTACAACCGACAATGAGGTTGAGAGTGTGATTGCCGCTTGGGCTGCGGGCATTCACGCTGTCACAGTCTATAACCCAAATCCCCACCAGCCACCTATTAATGCTTGATTTTATCACAGTGGATGAAGGAAATAGCACAGAATAATCAACATAACTTGAGAAAATTGTAAGTGTATGCTGAAATGAGTAGCGCTGTCACATCACAAATGCAGCCTGCATTATCAAAAAGATACGACAAGAGGAAAATAGGAAAGCTATACATGTTTTGGAAGGAAGTTCCAGTTTTCCTAGAACTGGCCCTGTTTGCCTCAAACAGTCCTAGTGTGTGTGATTTTCCTGGAGTAATTCTTAATTTCACTCTAAAATTGAACCAGTTTGGACAATGAATGATCTAGCCTCATTCTCACTTTATCCAATTTGACATGACAAAGAAGGATGAGAAAGCAGATTTATTTAGAGCATCTGTGATATGTCTTGTGTTTCATATGTGCTACATAACGTATCTGTATTAACTGTATTATTTAAACAAAGTAAAGCAATACATTCTATTGGATGGTGTTGATACCCAGCAATGAAGGTGCTTAATTACATAAAGGATCATTAATTGCAATAATCATGTAAGTATTTTAATCCTGATTTTAGTAGTTTTCTAGCAATTTTTCATAAGTTATATAAACTTCCTGGAAAAGGATTCTTAGAAGTGAAATTTATGAAATTAAAAGAAAAATTCTAAACTATAGATAAGCCAAACTGTTTCACTTGTTCTGACCCCTAACATCCACATAGCTGAATGGAGATAACCAGAATTATCCAGTGAACTGTCCCATGTCCCAGTTGGTAGCTTAAGGCACTGAATAATGGAATCCATTGAGTGCTAAATACATCAATTATCTATTTAATTTAGGACATTCATGGCCTGTTATAATTGTTCTGAATACTGGCAGCTTTAATTAAGGAACAAGGTTGTAGTATTGGTTAATGTTATGAGCTAAAAGACAATTGTTTCTAGTTTCTTTTCTATAATTTTTTTTGTGCCAGACATGTGCATGCATTTTGCTCAAGATGATTTCCTTAGACAAGAAATTTAAAGCCAGGCTTATTCATGGCAGCCAAATGTGGACATGCCATACCATCTTCTTACATATTACCAATTGTGGCAGCAGAATGGATTCTGAAACAACCTGCATTGATTGTTAGACTAGATAACATGTTCATCTTAAGTGAAGTTAGGCACACATACTTTGTGAAACGTTAGGAGACAGAAACTGAAGCACTAAAAAATTATTTTAATCAATGTTGCTGCTCATAACAGCAGCTAATAAACCATGTGAAGCAACAGTGTGAACTACATTTTCTTTCTCCTTTCTAACAATTCACTTTGGGGCGCACATGCCTGGATTACGGCAACAGCTGTTTTGGAACTAGCTTTGTTGGTTTAATCAAATGTATTTGCACTTTACGTCTCTTCTATGTTACGGTTATTTATTATTAATATTAAACGATATTAGCGTGATCTGGGGCCATAAAGCATACAATTTAATTGCACATGGTTTTTGAAATTTGCAACAGGATTGGTAACCTGTTGCCACTTTTTTCCTTTCATTTAGGGCATAAATCACTAAAGAACAACTGAAGTAGCTCGCTTTAATTTTACTTAGTGCTTTGGATCCTAGCCCATAAGGGAAGTGACTGAGATTCACACATTTTTTTTCAATTAATTTGATTTCAAAACTTGCAGGAAGCTGTCACAATGATTCAAAACTGTTTTCTCTAAAACAATAAGTGTAATCTTTGATACAACTGGGCCAATTAGACGCATTGAAAGTAAGTGCGGGAATAGAAAATTAGGTCAGCTGAATGGTCCAATGGTGACAATAAAACACTGTGCATGAATATTTCCAAATACTTACTGTAGTAATTGCCACAACAATGAGTTCTATGAAATGAACCTGAGGGTTCCCTGAGTACTAATTTATTTCACTTACTACATATGGATACTGACTAAGGCAGCTTCACTTTGCACATTCAAGGAAGAGGAAAAATCCAGAACTATCTCTAAAACACTTTTGGTACAAATTTGGCCAATGAAGAAAATTGGGCACTCAATTAGGCAGTAAAAAAATTACTATAATTTAGAAACGAACTGACTGATGAAGCCAAGTAAAATAATGGACCTCATAGTACCACAAGCATGTAAATCAAACCTAAATTAAAGTGAATATTGTTCAAACAAGTATAATTTGATTATATCAGTTTTAATCACTTGATCTTTCAGCCCTGAAATACAGTTTTTAAAATGCTACTTTATTTTTCTTGTATACAGTAATCATCCTTTTCTGTGTATGCTCTGCATATCCAGGATACTTTTATCAATAGAACAAGATAGCTATTTATTTCTATATTTCATAATTTATATATGATTCATTTAATCATGAAATGTTTATTAAGCATCTATTCTATGCTAGCCTCATTCTAAGGACTGAGGATACGATTACGGGCTGGATAAACAAAAGCCCTGCATACTGAAGATGAACAGCCAAGCAAATAGTACCAATAACTTTAAGAAGTATTATGATAATGGAGGTTAAGATCACATTGGGAGCATGAAGCGGTATCTCACCTCATCTGGGGTGTGTGTGTGTGTGTGTGTGTGTGTGTGTGTGTGTTTGTGATAGGGTTGGTTAGAGGAGTCTTAAAGGGGCATCTCGCCTAGTTTGGGGTGTGTGTGTGTGTGTGTGTGTGTGTGTGTGTTTCTTAGGGGGTTGGTTAGAGGAGTCTTCCCGGAGTAAATGACGTTAGAGACTTGAAGGAGTTAGCCAGGAATGAAGGCGGCACAGAACAGCCCCTAGATGTAGCTCCTCAATTAATTATTCTTCCTGGATATGGTCCTCCCTCATTCCAGAATTTCCTAGAGTCCAGTGAGAACTCCAGAATGTAGTCAAAACCTGGTCTCTTTGAGCTAGATCCCAACTTGATATAGGTATGTTTGCCTGCTGTGTTAATGTTGTTTTTATAACTGCATTAATCAACAACATTTAGAAATTAAAACATTTCTATTCAAAATTCACACTTTGGGCTTCTCTTAAAAAAATAAAAGGAAGCTCTGGCAATAGTGATCTTGGCTCCCTGGGTAGCAGTTAATCCCTTGGATCAAATAGGACTCTCCAGCACATCACAACCCCTTCATTCTTTACTAATCCTCAGTACAAGTGACTGTCCCTAATATTTCATACTTCACCTCCTCGACTTCACTCACTTAGGTTACTTTCCTGGCATCTATAGACATTTCGGCTTGTGACCTAGGCTTAATGCTATTCCAGGTTTTAAGTAAAAGAAACACCTGATACTTCATAGCCTTTTGGGTGTTGAGTTAAGCTGATCCTTCACTGCAGGGTGTATGTGTGTGGATATATCCCACAGATGTTTAATTCACGTTACCGATATATAAGACACATCATCCTGGATATTTTTTTAGTGGTTCTGTTTTTCTTGTTCATACCTTGCCCACATATATACAGGCAATTTTGTTATTGTTCTCAACTGAACTGCACATAATTGCTTAAACAAGACACACATTCAAATATACAAAGTGTCATTTTTTAAGTAAAGGGATATGCATGAACTCTAAAGAAAATAAGATTTAAAAGAGAATTTAAAACATACTCAAGCCTCAAATATTTGTACTTTGTGAATGATTCTTTAAGCCTGTCTAGGCAAGCAAGTTCATTGAGGATTTTTTTTTTTTTGAGGCAGATAATAGAAACACTCATATTTGAATGTTCAAATGAACAATACAGAAGGACATTGCAAAATGAACAATTTGGTAAAGGCATCTGGACAACACCTAGGGGTAGATGACCATACAACCGAGAAAAATAATAATATGGCAGCCTTAATGGATTCATTCACCGTGCACTACACACTTTAGTGTCTTCTTGGGCTCCCTTAAACTGTGTATTAAACATTTGTAATTAAATTGAGGCTCATGATGTGTGAGAAGAGGGATGTTTCAAGTTTGTTTCTTCTTGATTGTTTAATAAAAGAGGAATAAGTGAGTGCTACTGGAGGGAGAACAACACTTGCTTACAAGCTAGGAATTCGGAATTCCTGACACAAAGCTAGTCTTGCTCTAAGTATCATGAAAGACAATTGATTGGACTTGGGCATGAAACATTATGAAGTATTAAGAAAGAGTGAATGAGGGGCAAAGAAGAGTGACTTGGGATTGGAGGCGTGGTCCCGACCTTTCGACAAAGTAAGGGTCAGGGGAGCTCACATGGTGGGGACAGCAGAGAAGTGAAGAAAGAAGGAACCCAAATCTGCAGTCATTAGACTGGATATGATTGATTGTCACTCAGCACCCATTGCTTGCTCATTCCTGTGTTCCTCCCTTCAGTACAGAGCTGGAAAGTTAAAGACCCCGTTTCCTACACTTTCTTATAGGTAGAGTTCTAGAGAGGAATTAGGTCTCTCCAAGCTGATGTGCCTTCAGAAGATCTAGAAGGTAAATGAGATGTCAGCTATCTTCTTGATATTGATTCTGACACACAAAGAAATTCCTAGAATGTGAAGGTCAAGGGAGTTTTGCAAAGGCCAGCTTCAACATTCTGTGGCTCCCTGATCCCTGAATCGCACCTGTTTGCTCTCAACTGAATAGTCCTAAAGTTGCCTTCATGTTCCCTGCTCTGTCATTGTCCCTAATTATTTCTTTAAACCCATTCTGCCTAAAATACCTAGAGCACTCTCTATTTTTTACACTGAATGTTGACTAATGCAGTCCCATTTCCAGAATTTGAAGTTAGCAGATGGAACCCATCCAATTGGAGAGGCGCTGATAGAGGGAGGAGTCAGGATGGCTTTGTTATGGTTTGGGAAGATCTATCTGTAAATAGCATAATCCAGGCTTTTAGTTTAGAGGAGGCTTCTGGAGAAAGGCTTGGCAGAAGTTGGGTACAGCCCCAAATATACAGTCAAATATTGGAAGTTGTGTTAAGGCAACACATATAAAGTAAGACAAAAATATAAAGGAAAATTCCAGACTAAAAGCATTATTCCATTGGTTGGACAAATAATGAGTTAGCAGTAGGGTGAAAAAAAACTGTATAACTGATAAGCTTTAAAAAAAAAATCCCAGGCCCTAGATTGTAGCTGGCAGAAGAAAATAGAGAACTAAAGAAGGCCATTCTGTAACGGCTAGACTCTGGATCCCATCTAGAGACGAGACTTTAAAGAAGTGAATGATAGAGGACCTGACAATAATAGGACTGGCTCAAGAACTAATCCAGTACTGATGTTGTAAGTAGGAAAAGCAATCCACGAGGTTGAATCCTGAACATTTACCATCTGCCCTGTTATAGTGATGAGTCTGCAGGGACAGTATACATGCTGGGAACTATACAGACAGGTAGGGTGGGGATAGGCAAAGTAACAAGTTAAGGGGCTATGGAAGGAAGAGGGACACTAGAAAATGCTACAAGAAATGGGCAGAGGAGAAGAAAGTATGGGGGAATATGCCTATCACTTTTATTTCAAGAGAATCATTCAAATTTATACCCAGCAGTTAAATAAAGGACTACAAAACTAAGTGATCTTACTCCTTGCAATAAGAGAGAGGGCCCTCTCAGCCATCTATAAACAACTGCAGAAAATATATTTTAAAATATTTTAGAGCACAGGTCTCACTCAGTTACCCAGGCTAGAGTGCAATGGCACAATCATAGCTCATTGCAACCTCAAACTCCTGTAGAGACTGGGTCTTGCTATATTGCTCAGGCTGGTCTCAAACTCTTGGGGTCAAGTGATCCTCCCTTTTTGGCCTCTTGAAGTACTGAGATTACAATAGTGGGCCACCATACTTGCTTGTAGAAAGTAGTTTATAAAGGATAAGTGTCAGCACAATATTCCTTTGCCTCACATCTTTATTCCAATATGATTCTGATATTACTCTCAAGTTTAATAATTTTATTATATTGGAAAATACACCAAAAAAATTTTCAGTCACTGAGCATAGCCAGATCAAAACTTCAAATAGAGGTGGCATGATGGAAGTAAAAGATCTGGATAGGAAAACTAACCTCCAGAAATTGTCATTAACCATTGCCATTGATATTTGGACAATTACGTTTTTCTGGTTCCAAAATTTCTGATAGATAAGGAAGAGCGTTGGGTCATGTCATCTTCAAGAGAAAATAAAGATTGATGTAAAATTATGTGCTCCAAATTTCTCTTTAAATGTGAAAAAAAATGAATCCATGAAAATAGCCACTTCTGGCAATGATGCTGAGAAACTCACTCATATGTTGTAAATTTGTTTAAACTTTTTGGGAATAACTTATAAGATGTTCCAGGAGGCTTAAAAATGTATCACTGAATTTGCGATGCTACATTTTGAAAAATACTTTTAGAAAATAATTTTTAAAACATGGGAACACTATATGACAAAAGGTATTCATCACATTATTTTTAGTATTATAGAATCATACAACTATTAAAAATAAGATACTTAGGTCAATATAATAAGTTTAAAGGATTGTTACTTAGATACTAACATTATCTTTAAAAGACACTATATAAACATAGAATTGTGTACACTGCACTATTAAATTAAAAAGCAAATAAAAAATAAATATGTACAATAACTATGTAAAAATGACCACAAAAAGTTTTGTGGAAAAAAGATGTTTTACAATCTTATCCTCCTGTTGAACTTAAATATCCTAGTTTCAAAGCATTACCTCCACCACCAAACAAGATCTCCAGAGGAGCCAGACACGGTGCTCACGCCTGTAACCCTAGCACTTTGTGGGGCTGTGGCAGGTGGATCACCTGAGGTCAGGGATTCTACACCAGCCTGGCCAACATGACGAAACCCTGTCTCTACTTAAAACACAAAAATTAGCTGGGCGTGGTGGTGCTTGCCTGTAATCCCCGCTACTCAGGAGGCCGAGGCAGGAGAATTGCTTGAAGCCAGGAGGCTGAGGTTGCAGTGAGCTGAGATTGTGCCACTGCACTCCAGCCTGGGCAACAGAGCGAGACTTGGTCTCAAAAAAAAAAAAAAAAAAAAAACCCTGGGCCCACTGATGTCTTATTCTTCTCACTGTGCCTCCTTCATTAATGAAAGAAGTGTCCCCAAGGCTCTTCCCTGTGAATATAGATGGCTGGTGGGTTTGCTGACCTTGTGTAGTTGATCTATTCAATGATGCCCACCTAGATGAGCTTTCTATTTCCTTCTTATAACTATCAGGCACTTTCAACTTCACCTCATTTACTACAGGCCAGCATCATCGCCAATCCTCTAAGCAGCTATCCCATCAAGGAATTATACAGGCTCAGACATCCTTGCCAGCAGGTTAAATCCGATGCCAATAAAAGATACCCAACGATAACAACCACTCCTACCCAGCCTTGTATTTTGGGCCTCCTGTGTCAACACCTTTATTCATTCTCATACATACTCTCCCTGTCCCTGCTAGTTCATATTGACCAGGACCTGTGATGAATTTTGGTGAATATTCCATTTCTTCCCATCCCATGCAAAAATGGTACCTTCCCACTAAAACCATGCTGATAACAGATTCTAGTTATTGGACTAGAAATAATAAGAGGAGAAGGGGCAGGTTGTGAAGAGAAAGAAAAGTATTTTGTGAGGCATCTGCTTTATGTGAACTCTTTGTAGACCCTCTAGGCAAAAGGAGGTTATTCTTTCTTAGCAGGCAGAGGGTGTCATTTTAATCAGCTTGGAGGATTCAGGTGATTCTGGGAATGCAGGTTCTCGTGTGTGTGACCTAACTGTCTTTATCTTGGGTCTCAAGGTCCCTTTCCTTCCCTAGTAGACCGAATTTTAACATGGACAACTTGCTGGAGCTGTATTCTTAGTATCCTTCTTAACTCCACAATCATAATGATCTAAGTTTAGGCCTGACTTCATTACAGTCTTGCCTCTAAGTGCAGGAGATGAGGGTCTCTTTAACCCTGCCATGGAGGTCTTCTGACTTTCACAGTGTATGCTAAGGTAATAGTTGGATGAGCCTACCACTATCTTTTATCAAGACTTTTATAGCAACTAGAAAAACTCAAGTAACTCCATAATTCTTACAATAACCATTTGTCACCATATTTTTCAAGGACCAGTGCTGCTCTTCCACCTGTATGCTAACATATTCCAGCACAGGCGAGAGTTAGTAATTGACACCCAAGGGTTATCACCACCCTACTTATCACCGGTAGAAGGCACTTGCTGCCATCATATTTCAGAATGGCATCATGGTGGTCTGCTTTCCCGGTACTAATTGCATGAGTTTAGGTTCCCCCAAAGGCAGATGCTAAGACAAGATTTTGGCCCATGTGTTTCTTTGGGAGATGAACAGGAAGCACGGTGAAGTTATGGAAAGGAGAGGAAGGGAAAGAGGTAAGAATAAGGGGGTGAGCACTATGTGGGAACTTAGTGGGAAGCTCAGTCCCACCAAAGATGGTCTCAGAGGTGAAGTAGAACATATCTCAAGATCTCAGACTTATCCCACTGAAGTGCAAAGAGGCTGGCATATTTATCCACTAACTCCCATTTCTTACTGTTGAGGACCATTCCTGGGACATTAACTCCCTGGCACTTCTGACCGCTTCCACTGCTAGAGAATTCTGAGGCAGAAAAATGCAGAAAACCACTGGCCTTGAATATGACCATCTGCAATTTCCTTTGCAGGTGAACTAAAAGGATATGGGCGGAGTACTAAACATGTCTGTTAGAGCTAGGGAACATCTCCAATGAAGAAACATCACAGCCTGATAGTGCTTATCCCAGTTTATGAGCACTCTGGGGTGCTTCACAGTATTTAACACCATAGAAATTGCTTAGCTGATGGACTACAAACATATGACATAATCCCAGGACCCCCTGCAAGGCCATTCTTTGAGAAATTAACAATACTAAGAAGGTATCTGAATTGCAGCTCTGAATCACTCTCAGGATGTGAGGATGGTCTCTTGCTTAGATAACATATAATTACTGAGAAATGTATGAGCTGGAAAAAGAAGAGTAGGTAAGCGACAAAGAATGAATGAAAGTAAAGAAAAGGAAGCATTTCAATATACTGCTTAGACTCTACTCTCTAAAACAGACATCTTTAGCATATGCATGTGTATTTATGTGTGTTCATGTCAAATAGATAAAATATACATGCATAGATAATGCATACCTTTATCATAAAATCTTACATATGTGTGTATTTGTGTACTTAGAAAAAATTAACTGTGCATGCTTTTTGTTAGACCTATAATATCTTATTTAAGACTCAAAGCCAACATGTGATCTTAACTTTCTCTCATAAAGATTTATGAACTACATAAGGAAATTAACTGAATGGATAGACAGATAGATAGATAGATAGATAGATAGATAGATAGATAGATAGATAGACAGATAGATGACAGACAGAAGGTCTATATTTATAGATCATTAAAATATAGAAAGGTCTTATGGAAGGTCAAAAGATAGAGTACATGGATTTTAAAGGGTCACATAAGTCTTTATTAAGATTGCATTTAAGCTGAGCCTTAAATAACAGTTAGAACTTGGGTATGCAGAGATGGGAGGGAGTGGGGAGCAGAAACAGACTAGACTGTCCATGGGGCGGAAACAGTTTAAGCAACAAGCTCAATATACCAACTAAAATAATATACCAACTAAATTAATAATAATAACAAGAAGCTTTGTATTTCAGAATTTATTGTCCTAGGAATTACTGCACAAAATTGGAGCTGAAATACGTCCCATGGTAAAATGCCCACCTCTGGTGTTTCTCTGCATCTAAGACAAGTTAACAGATAATGTGTATAATATCACATAATTACAGTAAAAGGTTAGTGCCAGTGAAATGGTCACAAGGGGTATTAAAATAACAAACTAAGTGACGCTTCTTTGCTCCTTCTTCCTCGTGCACTCTGTTAGAGAATGGGGTGAAAAAATCAGGAACAAAATGTCCTTTGCTGCTTCTCCCCTCTTTGGCTGATTTCCCCTTTGACCTTTTGGGGTTCGGGTTGTTTCCAGACATCATTTGCACACTCTTTTCTCCTCCTTTCCTGGCTTAGCACTCAGTGTTTCCACAGCAGATTAATGACAGCTAATAATATCTGATATATCTGGACATTGCCACATAATGAGTTGCAGTCCCACTGGGTCCCAGAAGTGTCACCACTAACAAATTCGCCAGACCTGCACATAATTAGCATGTAAAGGGAGTGATTGTGCAGTAAATCTGTAGGGGAAGATGGATAGCCCAGGAGAGAAAATATAAGGGGAGAAAAATCCCTTCTTATCATGCCTTACTAAATATATGTTTCTTGGCAAGAATATTTTCTTGATAACAAACTGTGGACAGGTTACCTTAACAGTAACATTATTCCTTTCATGGCTGATAGGCAGAATTTCATTATGTCACCACTAATGTTTCAATATTTCTGCAAAATGTCACCCTATGTAAATTAGGAGACGTTAGGGTTTCCTTTGCAGTTTTCTTTAAAGATGCACAACCCCCTTTCCATCGTGGCCTGGTGCTCACTTCCTCTCCTCTTTGACAGGCTAGAATTTAGTAAAGAAACCTGTGGAAACTTTGCCTTTAGCTTGCAAAAGCTAAATGAAATAGTATATATACTCAGAGACATTGCCCTGAAAACTATAAATGGAATTTCCACTAGCAGGTGAAAATAAAAAGAGAGAAGGAATCCAGAAACCACAGTGTGCGTAGAATGAGTACCAACTTGGAAGCTTATTTCTCACATGATCTGGAGCATTTAAACCTACATGATAATTTTAGGATTTGTCTCTTGCAGTCAGAACAAAAATGGAAATGTTTCTGATTGTGTTCATTTGGGCATGAGAGCTTTGCTCTGATCCTTCAAACCCAGCACAGTAAACCAGGCCGGAATAAGGCCTGCTACTTGAAAGAAAACAGTAACAGTAAAAATGACATAAAAATCAGCCTGTTGAGGAAGACACTTCCAAAATGTTGATCAACACTTTTCCTGCAAGAGTTAGGAAACTGAGCCAGAGGGCCTAGGCGAAAGTATGAAGAAGTTTTAACAACCAAGCCACAAAAAGAGCATTCATGCACTGGGCCTTGGGGAGACATGCTGTGGAGACTCCCTCTCTTTGACCTTTGACTTGGGATGTGTGGCCAGTGTCTGCCTCTGATTTTATACCTCACAATTCTTCCAATAAACATAGTGAAGGGGGGAGGAGGATTGTTCCTTGAAGCAGGATTTTGAGAAGACAATCCCAGATACTCAGAGCAATCTGGTAGACAATCAGCACTTACAGCCTGATAATTATCCCTTAAGACGATCAATAAAAACCCTAAGGGCAGAGACTCTTTTTCATCCCTCAATTCACCGCACTCAGGTCTCTGCCTCTCAATGCCCCTGAAAAGTGACACTTGTGACCTCCAAAACCATCCCTTATAGGTCTTTTTGATTTTCATGGTCTTTATCTTCAGTGGGCAATTCCACTCACACACATGATCTCAAATGTCCTTACATCTTCTGATTCCTAAATGCATGCTCCCAAGACCTGTTTAGCCAATGGTCTACTGAACATCTACTCCTGAATGGACCAAATGCTTTCCAACCTTAATATGTCTAAAATTCAACTTCTGTGTTGAATTTTAGCCCAACCTCAACTCTCTCTTCCTGTATTGAAAAATGTGATGGTGTCACAACTCATTCAGTGTCCAAAGCCATTCAAGGAGTCATCCTTCCCTCACCCTCCTGTTCAGTCAGTGACACAATTTTCTTAAATGCCTTTCATATTCACCCCCTTCTCTTTGAGTCTTTACTTCTTTACCCTTGATTTATCTCCTAGATTATAGAACACATGCTGAAAGGTTAACTAATTTGAGTCTTATCTTTACCCATCCTTCTGCTACCAGAATGATCTTTCTAAAACCCAAATGCAACCACATTATTAATTTCTTATAAGCCCTTCAATGACTCCCCATTACCAGAATAATCAAGCTCAAATCCCTAAATTCCTTAAAGTAGCAAACACAATTCTTTTCCTGTCTTCTGACTTGTCAAGGTCTGACCTGCAGACCTTGACCTAGCGATGGATGAACAAATTCACTTAGACGTAGAATACAGTGAAAGAGTGGGCTATACATGTCTGTGACCACTCACAGACACTCTTGAGAGAGATAGCAGTCATAGTCTTGACCAGCTGGTACTCTAGGCATTTATTTAGTATAGATTTAATAACAGAGGCTCTGAGTCAACATACTATGGATAATGATAAAGGCCAGGTTCTGAGTCCTAAAGCAAACACCATTTGTGGGTGGTAAATTTGGTTGCCCTCCCCCTTATAAAGCCATCTGGTCTGCAAAAGATTAGTTTTAGGACCACATGAGTAACTAAGTTATTCAGATAAACTCCCCCACATTCCCTAGTTAATTGCTTTTCTTTATCAACTAAAGGTAAAGGGGATTAGGCTGTCTTCAGCTGAAACTTCTACTGAAACTATACAAACCTCTCGGCCTTCCAAGAAGGTTTGTGACAATATTCTATAATTTTACAATCTTTCCAACTATCCTGACAGATCTCCCGCACTGGCTGACTGCCTTGCCTACTTTATCTTGCTTATTTGTTTTTGTTGTCAGATGTAGAATCTCAGTCCTACATCTGCATCTGCATTTTAAGATTTCCAGGGGATTTGAATTCACATTTAAAAATCCAAGAAGCACTGATCTAGCACACTGGTTCTCAAACTTGGCTACACATTGAATTCACCTGAGAAGCTTTTAAAACTTATAATTGAGTACTATTCCCAGAGATTCTAATTGAAAGATTTGTTAGATATTATATCACAAACATGATGACCAAGGACAAGAAAAAATAATTGATAAAATTGAACTTCATCAAAGTTAAACTTTTGGTATTTGAAAGACACTATTAAGAGAATGAAGAAAGGTGATATTTCTACTTTCATCAGATGAAAAGGTGATCAACATTATTAATCATTAGAGAAATGCAAATTAAAACCATGATAAGGTACCACTGTAACACTATTAGAATGATTAAAAATAAAAAGTACACATTTTGACATTTTGCCAACTGTTGGCATGGATTTGGAAGAACTAGAATGCTTGTACATTGCTGGTGGAAATATGAAATGCTGCCACCATTATGCCAACAGTTCAGCAATTTCTTAAAATGTTAAGCATACACCTACCATGCGACCCAGACATTCTGCTTCTAGGTATTTACTCAAGGGAAAAGAAAATGCATGTGCGTTCAAAGATGCATACATGGAAGCTCATGGTAGTTTTATTTGGAATAGTTCAAAACTAGGGAAAACAAAACAAAACAAAATGTCAATCAGAGGAAAGAATAAACAACTTGTGGCATCTATGGAACATACACGGCACTGAAAAAGAATGAATGGACCGTTGGTACATACAACAACATAAATGCATCTCAAAGTAATCATGCTGAGTGAAATAGGCCAAACAAAAAAAGAGTATACCACATGAAGTCATTTATGTAAAACTTTAGAAAATCAAAAGTAATGTATTGTAATATAAAGCAGATTGGTGGTTGCTTGGTGATGGGAAATGAAGAGAGCTGGGACAGTCTACAGAGACCTGATGAAACATTTGAGGGGTATCACCCAAAAGCTTCACGCATGTCTAGTGAAGCTAGACATGTTCACTATTTGATTCTGAGGATGGTTTTAACAGTGAAAGCATGTGTCAAAACTTACTAAATTGTACACTTTAAATATGTGCATTGTCCTGCATGTTAATTACATCTCAGGAAAGCTGTTGAATTAGTGCTCATGTTACATCCTAGAAAAAGTATCTTTTGTTTTAAGTCTACATTGTGTTCCAACAATATGAAAATACATATTACATGTCTCCTTGGGTTTCCATATGCCCTCCCATATTATTTCTGTCTAGGAAACTGTCCCTGGGTAAAGATTTCAATCAGTTGTCACTCCCCATGCGAAGTCTTCCTAGGTCCTCCTTCAGTAGGTTGGATGGTTCTGTTCCTTGTATCTCCTGTATTTCTTACAGTGAAACCACTTTATTAAGAACTTTATACATCTGCATTTGGTATTAGATGATGATCTTTTTGTGGAAGGGACTTAGAATGGTTCACATAGGGATCAACCTTTGCCAAGTGCTGAAAAATGTCAATGCACAGAAAGAAGTGGGTGGCTTTGGCCTGGGCCACTGCGTCTGTCAGTAAATTCTGGTTATGTCAAAGGACATAGAGTTGATGGGTCAGTTTCAAGATACCATAGGGTCCTTTAAGTATTGGTGGTCATTAAGAAGACACATTTTACTGCACTTTTTAGGCAGGCTTCTTGCCTCAAAAATCAGCAATATAACTAAATAATAGAGATGACTTATAGAGTAGTAGACTGTGTAAACACTTCTGTCTCTAACTCCTTTCCCCATTCACTGTTTTTGAATAAATGAATACTGGCATAGGCAGCCTTTATAACAAAAAGGTCCCCTGTGTACTGTAATGTCATTATTTCTCCTATTTGTGAAGCTGAATGCCTTCCTTAGTTTTATCTGCATATTTAAGTTTCAAGAATCTTTCAAGGCCCAAACCGAAGTCTACCTAGTCCATAAAACCTCCCTCGGCTGGGCATGGTGGCTCATGCCTGTAATCCCAGCACTTTGGAAGGCCAAGGTGGGTGAATCACCTGAGGTTGGGAACTCAAGACCAGCCTAGCCAAGACCAGGCTGACCCATCTCTACTAAAAATACAAAATATTAGCCAGGTGTGGTGGCACACACCTCTAATCCCAGCTACTTGGGAGACTGGGAAGAATCGCTTGAGTTTGGGACAGAGAGGTTGCAGTGAGCCAAGATTGCACGACTGTTATCCAGCCTGGATGACAGAGCGAGATTCAGTCTCAAAAAAAAAAAAAAAGAAAAAAGCCTCCCTCTCAACTTGATTCTTTTACTACTCTTGATTTTTTACTACTCTTGATTCTTCAGAGTAATAATTAATGTATAGTTCGATACTTATAAGCAAACTTTTTAAAAAAGTTAACCAGCTATACATGACAATAAACGATTCTTTTAGCAAGAAGGTTGAAAGCAATTTGAGATCAGGAAATATGCATTACTGCATCTTCTATCAAACCATGATGGCATCAACTGCCATGCCCTGCACATAGTGTTTTTGAGGAAATTTTAAAACAGTAACTCAGAAAACTTGCTGGTTTCTTAATTACATGTTCAAATAAATACGCTGCTTAAAACTATTCAAAAGAGAAGAGGCTTATGAAAAACTCTGGATTAAAAAGCTATTTATTTTCTTATAATATATATATATATATATAAACAATTTAGTAAGTGCATCAATTGTAAGGTAAAATCACCCTTCTTTGACTCTCGGTTCAAGAAAATAGACAACTATCCATCATTTTCTTCCTGGTGGAGAAGATAAACATTCATAGGAACTGAGTAAACTAGATAAATCCTCAAATCTTGAGATGATTTTGAATTATTTGTAAATTATTATCTTTTATCTGGTTTTGTGAGTCTTTTTTTTAATTTTGTTTTTTTTTCTTTTTTGAGACAGAGTCTCATTCTGTCCCCCAGGCTGGAGTGCAGTGGCATGATCTCAGCTCACTGGAACCTCTGCCTCCCAGGCTCAAGCAATTTTCCTGCCTCAGTCTCCCAAGTAGCTGGGAGTACAGACGCGTGCCACTACCACCCAGCTAATTTTTTGTATTTTTAGTTTAGACAACCTGGCTGGTCTTGAACTCCTGACCTCAAATGATCCACCCGCCTCGGCCTCCCAAAGTGCTGGGATTACAGGCATGAGCCACGGCACCCGGCCCTTTGTGATTATCTTCTAATAAAAATAGCCACCATTCATTACATACTTATTTGTACCAAATACTGTAATAACCACTAGGCATTTCTAAGGTTATTTATTCCTCACACAATCCTATGAGGAGGGTTCTATTACTATTCCCATTTCTCAGGAGGCACATTTCTACCTGCAGGTTAAATTTGAATCAGTTTACCCATATTTGCTCTTCTTTTTCAGTATTTCCTATTCAGCCAGAAATTTGGGGTTGAACTTGACAGTCCCTTCTACCTCATACCTTACCCAAATTAATTCGTTGCAAAATCCTGTCGCTTTTGTATTCTGTTTTCAGTATCTCTCAAGAACAGACATTCCTGTTCAGCCCTCCACAACCCCGCAGGAGCCAGGCCGCCACTGTATCTCATCTGGATGGCTTCTCCCTACCTCTGTGGGTGTGCACTCTTTACTCTCCAATCAGTTCTCAAAGCTGCATCCAAAGTAGGTGTTTTCCCCCTCCAATCATATATTTGTTGATGAAAAGACAAATTCAAATGTTCATAAAATACTTATTCTGAGCCAAGTATGAGTGATGACTGGTCTGTGGCACAGCCTCAGGCGATCCTGAGAACATATGCCCAAAATGGGTGGGATACAGAGTGGTTTTATACATTATAGGGAGCTAAAAGACATCAATCAATACACGAAAGATGTACTTTTATTTGGTCCAGAAAGGAAGGACAATTTGAAAGGGTTGGACAGCGGGGGCTTCCAGGTTATTGGTGCATTCAGAGATTTTCTGATTGGCAATTGGTTGAAAGATTATTATCTAAAGACCTAGAATCAATAGAAAGGAAGGTCTGGGTTAAGATAAAGGGTTGCCAAGACCAAAGTTTTATCATGCAGATGAAATCTCCAGGCAGCAGGCATCAGAGCTCTTATCAGACCCCAAAAAGGTACCAGACTCTTAGTCAATTCTCTCCTGAATCAGGGAAAAGACCTGGAATGAGAAGGGAATTCTCTGCAGAATGTAGATTTTCCCTACAAGAGACAACCTTGCAGGGCCATTTCAAAATATGCCAAAGACATATCTTTTGGATTAAAATACTTTTATTTCTTTCAGGGCCTGCTATCTGTCATGTTGGTATCTTACCGCTAGAAAGTGTTTGCTTTGTCAGTCTTAATGTCTGTTTTAATGTTAAGGCTGGTCGGCTTCCTTCCAAAGGATGGCAGGTATAATGAAGCATGTCCGGCCACCCATTCCCATCATGGCCTAAACTAGTTTCAAGTTTACTATAGAATGCCCTTGGTCCAGAGGAGGTGTCCATTCAGTTAGTTAGGGGGCTTAGAATTTTATTTTTGGTTCATAAATATGACAACATAACCCCTCTCTAACACAGAGATGAAAGTTTGGAATGGGAAAAATAACTTGCATGAAGTTCATTATTTTCATCATAATCATTACTATGGCCTCAAGAAAACTATATTACATAGCTTATTTTGAAGTAAAAATAAATAAATAAATAAATAAAAGTAAAAGCAAACACTGCTATTCATCTTAGCATATAATGAGTTAAAAATTCCCATGATTGGCCAGGCATGGCAGCTCATGCCTGTAATCCCAACACTTCGGGAGACCGAGGTGGGTGCATCACCTGCTGTCAGGAGATTGAGACCAGACTAGCCAATGTGGTGAAACTCCATCTCTACTAAAAATACAAAAATTAGCTGGGCATGGTAGCATAAGCCTGTAATCCCAGCTACTTGGGAGGCTGAGGCAGAAAAATTGCTTGAACCCGGGAGGCAGAGGTTGTAGTGAGCCGAGATCGTGCCACTGCACTCTAGCCTGGGCAACAAGAGTGAAACTTCTTCCCCCACCTAAAAAAAATTCCCATGATTGAGGATAATTCGAGTTGTTTCTTAAACACTTAGGACACATCAATCCTTAACACACATAGTCTTCTCAATAATCATCGAAGGCAGGTCCTGAATCCTATTTTGCAGGTGAGGGCACGGTAGCTGTGGCTTGTTAAAGAACTTCTCTGTGATCACATAGCTAGCAAGTGGCAGAACTCAGTCTAGAGTCTGAATTCTAGATCACTGTATGGGTGGATCTCAGCCCCACCTGACTCTACATTCTGTTTAATAGTAGATCCTGTGAAATCCCTGCTTTATCATCCTGAAATAAAATTTATAGACAACTGCCAAAAATGAAATTAAAATTAATAGTAGCTGTGAGTGAAACGTTAAAAAACAAAAAAGGAAAACACTGACAATAAAATAATGTGCACATTATTATGTAAATGTTCGGGCACAAGCATGCTAGGAGACATAACAAGGAAGTCAGACACTTGCCCCTGAAATTCCCTGAACATGACAGCTTTCAGTAAGAATGACACAGATGGGCTTCATCGGTAGTGTTATGGTCAGTGATATATTCTAAACCGGTGAGAAAAATCTTGGTACTTTTCTGAATGAAACAAAGTGACCTCCTTTCTCAATTTTTGTGGCAATTGTATTCCAAGAAAATTCAATGTGAATTAAAACTGAGTAAAAGCAACAACAACAGCACCAACTTTGGGTTCATATGTTACCCAAATTGGGGTCTAGTTTCAGATACACAGATGTTCATCTACTTGAATTTTCAGCAAGGCAAATGGAAGTCGTGGGATACACAGGCAGCGTCCTTGCAGGGCTAGACTGAATCACACAGTGTCTTGATAACTAAGTCCTCTTGCTTCTGAGCACTAAACCCTACAGGTTGAGTATCCCTTATCTGAAATGCTTGGGATCAGAAGTGTTTCAAATTTCGGATATTTTCAGATTTGGGATGCTCAAATATGTCAGCATCACTTCAATCATTGTGACAACCAGTGACTCCCCCACAAATATTCTAAATGTCCCGTGGGCAATGCCATCTCCATAGTCACTCTCTTATGACCTCATGAAGCATATGTCCCTCTTGATAAAAAATAACCAAATTTCTTACTTTTAACTCAGAACCATAGGCTCATCAATCATACAATCCCAGTATTGTATTATTTAAAATAATGAACATTTACTGTACAAATAGGACTGAGTTTATCTAGATTGATATTATTATTATTTTTTTTTGAGACAGAGTTTCACTCTTGTTACCCAGGCTGGCTGGAGTGCAGTGGTGCGATCTCGGCTCACTGCAACCTCCGCCTCCTGGGTTCAGGCAATTCTCCTGCCTCAGCCTCCTGAGTAGCTGGGATTACAGGCACGCACCACTGTGCCCAGCTAATTTTCTGTATTTTCAGTAGAGACGGGGTTTCACCATGTTGACCAGGATGGTCTCGATCTCTTGACCTCGTGATCCGCCCGCCTTGGCCTCCCAAAGTGCTGGGATTACAGGCGTGAGCCACCGCGCCCGGCCCGATTGATATTATTAATACAAGAAAATGTATCTCTTATTTAGAGACCACTATTACCTTCGATGCTCTAAGAAGCTTCTTTGGAAAAGAGTAAAGTCTAATAATCAAGAGGCATACACATCTAATAGAGACAGACAGGTTACTTAGAACTTTTAAAGTATTTTATGCTATTAAATGTAGTTTTTGAATAAATGCGTAACTTTGGAAAAGTTAATTATTTGAGGATGCTCTGCCACGCTTGACTGAATCAATCTCGTTTGGTTTGATCCACAGAAAATTTCTTTTAGCAAAGTCATTCTTTCACAGATCACATCTCTTTATATTTTCTAGCATGAAAAGCCATATATCCATGGCTTTGAAAAATGGTGTTTATTGTTTCTGTTATATATTTATAAGCATGTGTATGTTTATGTATGTAAACTTCTACATACATGTATAGCAAAAAAACTTTGTAAATTATTGTGATTTTAGAGTATAGTGAAGAAATGGCACAAACTAAGAAATGTCAAGAACTTTGTGTGATCACTTTGAGGGAGAGGCGGGTAGAATGCATTTCTGGACTGGGGTTGAATGCTGGTTGAAACCGGGAAGAGGCAGGGAAAGCAACCTCATAAGACACGCCCACCAGCGCCAAGACAATTGACCATAGCAACGCCAGGAAATTACTGCCCCTTGCCGTAGCGACACCCAGAAAGTAGCGCCCATTTTTTACTATTTCTGAATAACCTGCCCCTTAATTAGCATGTCATTAAAAGTGAGTGTGACTGCAAAAACTGCTCCTAGGCTGCTACTCTCAGCGCACTGCCGGTGGGGTAGCCCCGCTCTGCAGGAGCGGTCAGAGCTGTAAGGCTGCCACCACCTCAATAAAGCTGTTTTCTTTTATCCCTGGCTCCCTCTTGAATTCATTCCCGGTGAAGCCAAGACCTGCCCTGTATCTGCTTCATTTGATCCATACAACGGTCTTAAAACGTGGATATTAGTAACCTCTTGCTACCAAGGAGAAACTGATACTCAGAGAAGATAGGCAGTTCCTCTGAGTCCTTCAACCGGGACACAGGCAAACCACAGTTTCAAACCAGCTACAGCTGGCTTTACAGCATGTGGCCTTTCCACTAGGTTTCACAAATAAATTCAATAGTGCTCATTTAGACTAGGAATACTAATTCATCTCAGAAAAGGCAAATTAGAAGAAATAGAACCCTTATAGGGGACCCTGAAACTCATGAAAGCAAACCAGCTTGGATAATATCCAACCACCCACCTCAAACTACGTATAATGTACTATAATTCACCTCTGAAGAACCAGGATACTTCAAGGGAACAATTTCAAACCACTATTCTAGAGTTCCAAAGAGAAGCTAAGATGAATGATCTGATCTTTGGAAGTAAAAAAAAAAGTAAGATCTTCACCTGTTAGAACTTTAAAAAAGATAGTTATAAAGACATTCAAATACAGAAAAAAACTCATTTAATAGAAAAGAAAACAGGATTCCAACTTACATGTATTCAACGATTAAAAAGTACAAAGTCATAGAAAAGAAGTGGGAAGAAAAGTAAAACCGAGAGCGGCCGTGTTTATGTTTCAAAAAATGAAAGCAGTGTCAGTGAGTATCTATTATGTTCTAGCCTCTCTTCACACTTTAGACTGACTTACATCTCATAGGAATGCTCAGAAGTTGGTGCTATTTTATTCATTTTGCAGATCCAGAATTTAGGACGAGGCTAATTATTTGTCCAAATATTACACAGTGTAACAGAACTAGGGCATAAATCCAATTCTGCCACCCCGAAGTCTATGCTCAAAATAACTTGAATTGTGGGCAATTGTCTTTCCCTTCACCATTGTCTTGTATTGAAAGAGCATTATGTTACATTTCAAATAAAAATGACTTATACTAAAGGGTTTATTTTAGGTAAAATAAAAATAAACTGCATCCCATAACTGACTTGCAATAGTCAATTACTTAAGTTCTACATGAAATGCAAAATAGAAAAGCGTACATTCATCCATTGAATTTGTTTCATGGAGAACATTTAGTCCATTAATTCTTAACAAAAAGAATTGAAAAGAAACACCAGTTCATAGGTTGGTTAATAAGAAAATCTTTTTTTTGCAAGTGCTAATTAATTAATGCAAGTACTTAGATAGTGCCTAGCACATCATGAGTACTTATAACTGTACTTTGGGGTGACTGTTATTATAATTATATAATGGGAGCTCAACCAGTGGTTCTTGTTTGAGAGGATGACTTTTCTGTGGCTGAATGGTTGTTGCCTATTTCTTCCAATTTGAAGAAACCATCTGTGTCCTAAATAAAACAATGATCCTTTAACAGATCCTAAATAGTCATACACTTTTAAGCTCAAGAGATAAACTCATGGGAAAATTATATATCCAAAAGTTTAATTTGTATTCTATAGACAAAATGACTGGTTGGCAGAATATTTCGCAGAATTTTGGCAAGTAGCAAATTCTTCGAAAAGAATTTCAAGACAGCTATGCCATCACATGGGTTCTTAAAATACAAATGCACACAAGTGGGTCTTTCTTCTGGTAAAAGTCACACATAAGAAATAGACATATGATAATATGATTGGAATGTGACCTCACAGTAAAAATGCCTTCTTTTTATCACCAGTTTGTAATTTCTAAAACAAAATGCATCATTTCACAACAGGAAACCACTGGGGATGATGAGGAGCATAAAATATGTTCAAACAAATTAAACTTGTTTAATATGTTTTGACTCTTCCATTTTTGTTTTCTCCTCTTGAACTACATGCTCTTTGTTTATAGCTTTGCACAGAAGAAAACGAGTGCCTTATGTGCATGAGAGATCTGTCATATGATTACCTGGAGGAAATTAAAATGATACACAATGTAATAAGGCAAATGGAATGTTGAGCAATTATTCAGGAAATCTGATTGGCCAATGTACCGGGCAGTAATTCCTTAGACATTCCACTCTCAGAGAGATCTTGTACTTCCCACAGAGATGTGAAAAAATCCCCTTGCCTATAGAACTGCCATGGGTAGTCATTGCAAATCAGTGTACTTCCTCTTGTTCTGCATAAAGGAACCTGAAGGGCAGGAACATGTGTCACACAAAAGCACCACGGGAGCCTATCATTATTACTACTAATAAGAATGAATGGAACCTTCGCATACATAAACAAATCATAGGAGGTATATATTTTTTTCTCAGCTTTTAGAATCAATGGTAAGCATCAGGGCATTTTCTTGGGATTAATCTACTGGGGTTTTTTGCTACTTTGAAATGAACAAACTTCAGTCAGTCATTAATCCCTAAGAAATTCTGTGCCTCTCAGTCACTGGACTGACATGTGGATTGTTGCTCCCCTTTGGATTCAGAGGAGGTGCTACTAAAACTCCAGCCTGATCACAGAATTCAAAAACAAAACAAAAAGGAAACAACAAAGGTACCCTAGCTTCTTGGGTTACTTCTTGGAGTTCAGAACCTAAATAAAATGTGCTAAGTACAATTTTGGATTAAGAACCTTTCAGGGCTTCTAACAGCTGCAATTCCAACATTTTGTGAAGAGTAGATTTGCAGCTGCCAACCTGCCCAGGCGACTTTCGCTTTAGTAGGCAGTAGAACCATTCCCAGAGGATCAAAAGCAAACAGTATTATGTGGCTTTTTGCTGAATGTGTATTCACTGCCAGGCATCAACACTCACCTGGGGAAAAAAAAGAAATCTCTATTATGGAGGAGTGTATCACCAGTAGCAACTGTTCTCACAGAGATGGACACACATGGGTGTGAGTATTCACTCATCAGAATACAGGTTTGGTGGGAGAACAGTGATAATTCAAGTAATAGCTAAAGATGAATTTTAATGAGGATATTCAATAGTCATTAAATATGGCATTAGACATAGGGATTAGAGGTTGGTGTTGCTATGTGAACACTGCATGAGTTATTTTAGTTCTAATTATAAGAAGAATAATTAGAATTAATAGATATATCTGTACCAGTAAAACTATTTAGTTTTTTTGATAATTCTTTGAATCCATTCATCAGAGGTGTTTGAACCAAAGCAACTCCATCTTGAATAGGGGCTAGGTAAAATGAGCCTGAGACCTACTGGGCTGCATTCCCAGACAGTGAAGTCATTTTAAATCACAGGATGAGATAGGAAGTCGGCACAAGATATAGGTCATAAAGACCTTGCTGATAAAACAAGTTTGCAGTAAAGAAGCCAGCCAAAACCCACCAAAACCAAGATGGTGACGAGAGTGACCTCTGGGCGTCTTCATTGCTGCACTGCCACCAGAACCATGACAGTTTGCAAATGCCGTGGCGACATAAGGAAGTTACTCTATGTGGTCTAAAAAAAGAGGCACTAATAATTCATCCCTAATTTAGCATTTAATCAAGAAATAACCATGAAAATGGGCAACCAGCAGCACTCAGAGCTGCCCTGCCTATAGAATAACCATTCTTTCTTCCTTGACTTTCTCAATAAACTTGCTTTCCTTTTACTCTATGAATTCACCTCAAATTATTTCTTGTGTGAGATCAAGAACCTTCTTTTGGGGTCTGGACTGAAATACTTTCCAGTAACACATATATTAAAGATTAGTGGATTTGCATTTGTGCTATTTTTCTGTTACATAGATGGAATAAATAATTTGATTGTTAAAAGTTTCTAACTACAAAACAAACAATTCATATGAAGGAATTCACCTTGGAATCTGTGATTCTCCTCCCAAAATCCAGAAACCTTTCTCTCATGAGACTTTTTTCTTTTGAACTGAAGTGCCCAGACACAAGTCCCTGCAAGAGTGTCAAACACTAATAATGAGAATAGATGCAAAAGGTGAGGTCATAGACAGATTATTTTTTACATATCATTACTAGAAATGACCATTTTGAAAGGGTTTAACCTGTTGTTTTCTTTAGTGTTCAGGGCACACCTACAAAAGGCAGGAAATATCAGAAATTCTCATGTTTCCTCAAAGACAATTGGCAAAGAAAAAGTAGATTTTCTGTGGAAGTAAGTGACCTAGTCCACACTCCAACTATTGCCTACCTGTGGGATCTCTCTTGATTTTAATTATGTGCTCTAAAAAAATCAGTACGGATAGTACTAGCTTGGACTTGTATGGCATTTTTTTTTTTTTTTTTTTTTTTGAGACAGAGTCTTGCTCTGTTGTCAGGCGCCAGGCTGGAGTGCAATGGCGCGATCTCGGCTCACTGCAACCTCTACCTCCCGGGTTCAAGCAATTCTCGTGCCTCAGCCTCCTGAGTAGCTGGGACTACAGGCATGCACCACCATGCCCAGTTAATTTTTGCATTTTTTAGTAGAGAGAGGGTTTCACCATGTTGGCCAGGATGGTTTCGATCTCTTGATTTCGTGATCGGCCCACCCTGGCCTCCCAAAGTGCTGGGATTACAGGCGTGAACTACTGCGCCCAGCCTTGTATGGCATTTTATAGTTTTCAAACACTTTCTCATGTAATCTCAAATATCCTCATCCCCATTTTTCTGATGAGGAAAATGAGGGAAAACTAGAAAACTCTCTAACGTCTAAAATTGTGAAAGGCGATTGAATAGATGTATAGCATACATCAGATAAAAGTTTTTCCTGTAATTTTCTCAGAAGGAAAGACCAGGCTCCTTCTCTCACCTTTGGGAAGATTGTAGTTCAGGACCCAGGCTTTTACAGACTTCCTCCCTACTCCAAACCCTGTGACGGAGATAGAAAAGGGAAATAATTCATTAAAGGTTGAGGAAAAGAAAAATTGTTCAATTTCTTATGCATTTTCAAAGACAATTAAAACTTTAGGATTTTGTTTTCTTAAGTTTTTGCTTACTTTCCACTGAGTAAATTATCAGTCAATATTTTCTACATCCTTAATAGTAAGGAGTTCCTATGATAAAGTCAATAATAGCACACCCAGATCTTTTGCATCATAAAAAAAATAATATATAGGATTTTGTATCCCAATTAGGTAAAACAAATATGCTGCAATTTGTAATTATTATAGCTATTACAATTCTTTTTAATGAATCCATTCTTGAATTAAAGTTCTCTTTGGTTTATTCACAATATTGTAAGAACTGTTATAAAAAATGAGCAAGGCTTTCAACATTTATAATAAAAGCTGAATGACTAAACAGACCTACTTTTTTTTATTTGCATTAATGAGTTCACCCTCAAATATATATGCAATAATATATAAAATTAAGTTATAAATGTAGGGATGTGCTCCAAGTCACCAAGAAAATCTGCATGCAAATGCATAATAATCACAAATCTACAATATTACAATATTAAAAAATACCCACAATTAAATTATCATGTGGAAATAATCATAATGTTATTGGAAACTCAATTATTGTGGCAACCCTTGTCGGGGAATTAGCAGAGTATGGCAAAGGCAAGTCAGACCTGAATTCATCAAATATATATTATCACAATATTACATGTTCACTTCGATTCCATGCAAAGACAAACATCCTCTCTCACTAGTATCTGCTCAATGCATTTGTATTATTCATGAACAACTCTGTGATCTATTATACATACAAAACTGATTGTACGCTTCTTGCCGCAGGCTACAATGCAGAGACACAGAATTAATTTTATTATATACACATGCATGATAATTGTGAAGGATTTGGTCAAATACCAAACTCTGCTCCTGTGCTCCATTATTCCACTTTCCAAAAAACAAAAACAAAACATATAAAGGTCTAAGGTCAGCAGCAATTTCTCTTCATGACAGTGAAACTCTTTGTCGTTTAGAGTAGAAAGTTCCTGGATATTAATGAGCCCCAAACTGTGAAGAATTGTCCACATTCCTTCCTACCAAAGCAAAAAATAAGTTCATTATTGATACCCTAAAAACTAGAGTCCAAGTGACATAACTATAAGGAGTATTTGGGAATTACTGGTTGTAGCTACCTTGTGTCTGGGCGGTTCTCCTGCTGGTGTAACTGGATGAGATTTTAAGATCCTTGCCAACATATAGCAGGATTTAAAGGTAACATCAATTTGCAACTTCAAGGCTGGTTGGTCCTTCCCTGTTTCACCACTTCCTCCCTTATGCTAATATGAAACATTCCTGTTTCTTTTCCTAAATCGTAAATTTCATGAAGTCCCTATTTACTTTTGATTTTTTTCCTCTTTCTGTCCATAATGCCTTGCAGAGTGCTATGGACATAGAGGAAAATAAATATGTATTTCATAAGTTCAAGATATTCCAGTACTGCTGTCCATCATGATCTTATTTTTTGAATGGTCTCCACTAGCACTGTCCAACAGAAACATAATACAAGCCACAAGTGAAATTTTAAATTTTCTGGGTGACTAGGCTAAAAAGAAAAGGTAAAAAAAAAAATGGGTAACATTAATCTTAATGATATTTAATCCACTATATTCAAATTATTACCTATTCAATACGTACTCAATATGAAAAATTATGAATGAGATAATTTACTTCAAAATTAGCTGTGTATTTTATATTGATTAATACAAACATATCTCAGTTAAGACTAGTCACATTTAATTGTTCCATATCCACATGTGGCTAGTGGCTACCATATTGGACTATGCAGGCCTATTATCTGGTTAATGCACTGAAGCTAACTGGTTAAGCCAGTTTATTTGTGTGTATTCAAGATGAGCTGATTAGCTACTGCTTTCACTTTTCAGCTGAATTTCTGTACGTCACATAAGTATAGCCTCAGGTTCAGAGAACTTTTTTCTCTAATTAGAGCAAATAAAAATAGGAAATCACTTTAAACTGTTTGAAAAGGTATTACTTTGTTTCTGTTATAGGTGATTCTTCTAGAAATGGTGGATGAGAGTGCCAGTTTTACACACTAGACCCCATTTCCATTATTTGAGTAAAAGGTGAAAGAAATTGTATCAGAGCAAGTGAACGTAATGTACAGTCAGACAAATCAAGAGCTAAATGACATCTCTGTGTATTGGGCCATTTAGTATATATTTCTGAGCCCCAATATCTTAATCTATCAAATGTAATAATATCTAGTTATCGGGCCTGTTCTGAGATTATGAGAATTAAATGAGATACAATATGCTTAGTACAATCTCTGGCATGTGTTAGGCACTTAATAAATGTTAACTATTGTTCTTTTTCTCATCATTGTTTTTCATCATTACTTAAAACCCCCTGTTGGAATGTCACCTGACTCTTTCTATGTAGGTCTTCATAAAATGAGAATTTAAAAACCAGTCCTTCTGGTTCCCAGCTGGAGCGATCACCTATGGCAAACTGAGTAAATTCTGTGTGGAAAATCCTCCAAGAACCACATGCAGACTCTCATTTAAATGCTTTTTTTATGTTGAAGATGCTTCCCTCTCTACGTACAGCTCCTTATTAGCTCCAGACACTTAGCTGTTCAGGGAGAGGATACACCTCACGGTGCATGAGGTGCAATGGTAGATTCTTCGAAGAGACGGGAGGCAGCTAATGATATATTTGCATCTGTTGAATAGTAATTGTAAACTCTGTGCCTGGAATGGGGATACGTTTTGACTAATGGATAATAACACTCAAAAAAAGTTTGTTTGGATTTGTTTGTTCTGTTGCCTGGTTTTACCTTATGAAACTGATGTCATTTCACAATGCTTTCTCTCTCTCCTTTCAATCTTCTTACTGACAGTCTCTCCATATACTATGTAAGACACTAATTGTCTCATATAGATATGATATATATATCTTGTAGTCTGATATATACATGTATCTTTCATCTGTGTGTGTGTGTGTGTGTATATACCTCATGTATCATATATATGAGAAAGAGATACCTACCTAATAGCTACATAAAAAAAGTTTCTTTCTTTTTTTTGAGATGGAGTCTCCTGTTGTCGCCCAGGCTAAAGTGCAGTGGTGTTATCTCAGCTCATTGCAATCTCCTCCTCCCAGGTTCAAGCGATTCTCCTGCCTCAGCCTCCCAAGTAGCTGGGATTACAGGAGCACACCACCAGGCCCAGATAATATTTGTAATTTTTAGTAGAGATGGAAGTTCACACGTTGGCCAGGCTGGCCTCGAATCCTGACCTCTAGTTATTTGCCCTCCTCAGCCTCCCAAAGTGCTGGGATTACAGGCATGAGCCACCATGCCCAGCCTAAAAAAAAAAGGTTTCTAATAGCTAAACTAAAACAAGTTTTTAAAAAGAGATACATATCTCTTTCTCATCTATATGATATATAAGATATATATGAGATATATATGTATATATGAGATACATAGATGGATATATATGTACACATATGTGTACATACACACAAATACATACATGTATCTACTGTATACTATATGTATTACCCACACATATGTTTACACATATGTACGTGTGTGTGTCTGCATGTATGTGTGTACATATGAAACTACAGTGTCTTGCCATATAGCTAGTGGTAATAAAGAAGAAATTTTAAATGCACTTTTATTATTGGCCTGAGTTTTCTCTTCTTTCCTGGAAGTCTAAGCCAGCATTGTCCATATTTGAAATAAAATGTGAGTCACTAATATGAGCTATCCATGTAATTAAAAATATTCTAATAGCTAAACTAAAAATAGTTTTTGAAAAGACAAAAATTTAGGTGAAATTAATTTTTCATATCTTAAACTTTTTTTTCCATTTTTTTCAGACAGGGTCTCATTCTGTCACTCAGGCCAGAGTCCAGTGGCACATTCATCGTTTACTGCAGCCTGGACCTCCAAACTCAAGTGATCTCCCACCTCAGCCTCACACCTCCTAGTAGCTGGGACTACAGGTGAGCACCACTGCATCTGACTAATTTTTAATCACGGCTTTTATTTAACTAAATACATCTTAAATTTTTTCATCGCTAAAGGTAACCAATATGAAAATATTTTTACACCTCTTTTTGTACTAAGTCTTAGAAATCCTGTGTGTGTTTTTCCGATCCAGCACCGCTCACTGCAGAACAGCCACATTCAAGTACTTACTAGGATGCATGCGTGGCTGGTGGCTACCACACTGGAGCCGCAGTTCTAATCCAACTCTTTGGCCTTCCTTAGCCTGAACTACAGAATACTGTTACTAATGAATGAAATAAAGCTTTGCCCCCACGAAGCCCTGCTGCTGAATGCTGACTGACATTTGAACAAAGAAAATGTCCTTGTATTTAAGCATCAGAACTATTACTTTTCTAATACCTCGCAACCCTTGGGTCACTTGAGGCCATTTCTCATGATTTGCATTAGGTGTTCTTTGAGACACAACATTAATCCAGTAATAATTAAAATGATATACTGTACTATTAACATTCTCAAATCTTTAAAGCAAAGTGATCTATGCCTGCAGCACTGCCCAGGCTGGCTAATTAAACAGCATACAGTTGTAAATGGCTATTGTAAGCAGTTCCCTATTTAAAAATACAGCTCTGGGAAGTGGAGTTTATAGTGACAGGGGCGCTACCAGGATTGATCAGCTTTAAATAGAAGCCGATGCAGCACACATAGCAAATTTTACTTGAGAGGCTGGTATTTTGCTTTGTTGCTAATGTGAGGCTTTGGTTTCAACCTAGGATCCTGTTGAATGGCAGGCCCTAGGCTGTGTAAGCTAGACACCTCGTTGGGGGTGAGGTTGCAGGATGGATCCTCCCCTTGGTCTTTCTCATGTGAGTCAGCATTCCTGGGAGACAGAGCCAACCATCCCAGCAAGAGGAACACTGGCTCCACTCCACCCAGCAACCTCTCATCTGCCGTGATCGGACCCCGAGCCAAGGGATTTGGGTGTGTAAACTCGAAAGACTTGGCTCCATTCTCTCTCTCTCTTTCTTTCTGCAACAATTAGAACTGAATGATTTGCTTCTTGTTTTCCCTTCTCTCACTTGTTCCACCATTCATATCTAAGTGAGTACTTTCTCGGGTTTTTTTTACACTAATGTTTCCTGGTTCTAAAAAGCAAGTGATAATTGAGTTGTCTAAATCCCTTGAAATGGAACTGAAAATCTGGAGGTAGCTACATCAGCAAAGAAGGAATGGCAGCCTTTTTAGGACATTTCACTTTCTTTCAGGACCTCCCAGAGAAGACCTCAGATAAATATTTTTAGCTCTAGGTGAAGCCTGAAAGTCAACTGAGTACAGCTGCCAGTTTTGTTTCACCTTTTCCTTTCCACCCACCAGTCACCCAGCAGTGAGCTTTAAGTCATCAGACATTGTTGTGCCTACATCAAGGGTGTGTATGGTTGTATGTACAGTGCCTGGCACAGAGTTAGACTCAATGACTGAATGAATGAATGAGCCAATAAGTGATTAAATGAGCTCACAGTACTGTCAACTCAAAGTCAGACTTCCTGGTAATCTCTTCTGAGTCTTAAATTTGCATTTTTATATTTCAAATATTATATAGAGAAATGCTTTAACCCTCCCCCACAAAAAAACCTACTAGGTTGTAGAAAGTAGGTTTTCCCATGTTACCACTTCTTCTCTTCCTCTAGGTTTCCCATATTAGAGTCAATAAAAATATGTTTTCTTAGCTCAAGTCTTAGGTGGAATTAAGAAAAAAGCACTGCTATATTAGAAAAGGAATTAGATTTGTGATTCTAGGATAAAATTACTGAAGATGAAATCTGAGTATGTGCTCTAAATAATAATTCCTCTAGGTATCCAGGTATTCAGAAACTCTATTTTTAACATCTGTCTGAATAAGTAGGGGGTTTGAGTTATCCCCATGCTTTTCAATCCATATAATTATAATTTACATTTACCTAGAATTTCTATTTAATCTGAATAACACATACCCCTCTCCAGAGTATGACTCAGTGGACAATATACTAAACCTTGGGAGTGTTCAAAAGCATAGCTTCCTAATGCCTCAACTTGCCCAAAGGAAGAATAAGCTGATCACCAAACAGATGCCCTGCGGTAATTAGATTAATTAGATGAATAACACAAGTTTAAACCCCAACCGTGTTTTATAAATACATTCTGGACAATCCCTTTTGATCAGAACGGGTCTAATTGCAATAGCTGAAACTGTCAGAACTATGAGGGTGGCCACATTCAAATACTGGAGGACATGGTCAAATCTAGAACTGACATTGATTGAAGGTTATTCCCCTAGAATAGCCAGCTTTCCCTGCCAGCTACATTGTCTACTTTAGCAAGGAATTGGGAGGTTCTAGTTGGGCTTCAGTCAGCCTAATACAGACTGAGATTGTTGTGTAAAATGTGACATGATAGAAGTAAAGAAGTGAAGATGATTTCACTTCTATGTGGAACCAAAAAAAGTTGAACTCACACAAGCAGGGTAGAACAGTGGTTGTCAGAAGGGCTGGGAAGTGGAGGGAATGGGAAGATGTTGGTTAAAGGGTATAGAGTTTCAGTTAAATAGAAAGATTTAAGTTCTGGAGATCTACTGTACAGCATGGTGACTACTGTTAATAACAAGGTATTGTATATCTGGAAATTGCTAAGATAGATTTTAAATGTTCTCACCAAAAAATGAAATGTTAAGTATGTGAGATCATAGTTAAGTTTATGAATATGTTAATTAACTTTATTTAGTCATTCCACAATATGCATGTGTGTGTATGTGTGCATGTATATCAAAACTGCTTGTTGTACACCATAAATATATATAATTTTTATTTGGTCAATTAAAAATAAACATTTAAATAAAAACTGCTGTAAAGAGACAAAGAAATAGCAGTTAGTGAGTAAGATAAAAAAGCACTGAACAATCAATTTTTTTGTTAGAATCCTCTCTAAGATACCCTGAGCATGGAGTTAAGTTCATTTTGCAGGACTCATAAGACTGTTTTTGTATGTGTGTGTGTGTATATATATATATATATATATATATATATATATATAGAGAGAGAGAGAGAGAGAGAGAGAGAGAGTGTCAGAATATATACATAAAATGGGCTTAAAACAATGTTCAAATATTCAAGTCATAAGCACATAGCTTCTATGTTTTGGCATTAGGCAAACTATTTTTGCATAAAGTCATTTAGCCAGTGACTAAATCAACAGATGACTTTTCAAAGCAAATATTTCGATCTAATATAAACATAGGGCATCCAAAATGAAGCAGAATATATGCATCACAGTGCCCTGTTGTAAGGTATTTCCTGATCGGAGTGATATTTGAAACTATGGAAGTAAAACAGTTAATTGTATTCTAGATATCACCTCCCCTAATTTATAAGTAATAGCATTTATTTAGACTGGTTTTAAACTGTTATTCATCTTTTTTTATGCAATTAGTTTTTACACAGGGCATAAATAAAACTAGCATCTATACCATTAGGTATCTTAAGGAAAATTAGCATCTATACCAATAGGTTTCTTAAGGAAAATGCTGAACTGCAATTTTCTTTGTTTCTTGAGTGAAACAAATGTTTGTGTGTACATAAATATATATATACACACACACACACATACTGTGATTAGTATAATTAGTTGTGTGCACAATCACAGGAATGTGGAATTTTTCTTACAATTATTTATCTACATTTCTGATGATATTCATTAATCTACCTGTATCCACTCTTACTTCACTCTATTCTCTTTTAAATATCATCAAGTATATGACATTCCTATTATACTAACTTTACTCACTCTAAATTCTTCCAAAGATGATTAATTTCTTCCAATGAGAATTTGAGCCTCTAAACATCAACTAAACCCATTTAGACATATATTTCCAATGATGACTTAATACACTGATATATTTTATCTGAACAGAAGTTCAAAATAACCTCTATATCCCATAGCCCTTACCATCAATCTTAGTAAAAGCAGATCAATGGAAAACAATATAGCAGAACAGCAAACATAAATACTGAAACCTTATTTGTAGATGTTTGCTATAAATGTAACACCCACCATACACAGGGAGAGATACTGAAAATAGCTTTCTTCTGAAATAAGTACACTGCTCCTTGGGAGAAAGGCAAACTGCATTATTAGATTAAGATCAACTCAATGAAGTTACTTTTTTAAGGATCTCGTACACTCAAGTTTATGTTAAGGAGGAAAGTGTCCTTTTGGTAATTGAGCTAAAAATCTAATGGACATGATGGATGCTTGATTGTATCCAGATGGCATCAAAGCATCCTATCAATTCCATACAGATTTCTGTTAACTAGATATTTTATGAAAGTGAGAGAAAAAATTAAAATGAAAATTGAATTTCAAAAAATTGAAATTGAAATATGAAGTGAATTGATCAGCTACTGTTTTAGTCCGTTTTGCCTTGCCATAAAGGAATCCCTGAGACTGAGTAATTTATAAATAAAAGAGGTTTATTTGGCTCATGGTCCTGCAGAATATACAAGCATCGCACCAGCATCTGCTTGGCTTCTGTTGAGGCCTTAAGTAACTTACATTCATGGTGGAAGGCAAAAGGGGGAGCCAGCGTATCACATGACGAGAGAGGAAGCAAAAGAGAGAGGCCAGACTCTTTAAACAACCAGCTCTCCTGTGAACTGAGAGAGCGAGAACTCACTTATTACTTATTACAGCACCAAGCCATTCATGAGGGATCCTCCCCCATGACCCAAACACCTCCCACGAGGCCCTACCTCCAACATAGAGGTCACATTTCAACGTGAGATTTGGAGGGGCTGTTTTGGAAACATGTAGCTCAGAACATTATGGTGATTGGATTATAAAATTTTGGCTCAAATATACAACATGGGCTAATATGAAATACAGGCATATCACTGTATAAACAGAGTGTCACCTTGATTTCGAAGACTTTTTTCCTGCATTATAGCCCATTATTGTTCTGTGTGTCTCAACCCTTTATCTTCAAATTTGCAACCTTGCCAAGAATATGAGTCACATCCTTAAATACCACATATTCATGAAAAAATCTTTGGGAAGTGAGTCATTTAATGGACTACTGGGGGAAATTTTTAAAATTAATATAGAATAATTTTTCAACAGGTTAACTTGTCTCTCTTCTGATTGCCATGATACTGTCTCACAGACTTGCACAGAAAATATCCAATATTTTTGGCTGAATAAATAAACTAAAGACAAGGCAGATTAACTGACTTCTCAGGCCCAAGATGGTGGCCTGTGTGACATTTTGGTCTTCAAGTCCTGATGAGAAAACCATTTGCAGCTTCTGGGTAATGGTGACTTTATTCCTGTCTCCCCCATAGCCCCTCTTAGCCTTTCATCTTGTGGGCTTTCCCTGTGCACTCCACATAATCAGCAAAGCAGTGGGGTTTTTCAATTCTGTCTCTTCTTCATAATTGGTGTTCTGCTTTAATAACCTATTAGCTCTCCAGCCCACTCACGTGATTTTGCATGATAAAGGTACCACAGGAAGACTACTAAAATAGCAGCGAATACTTTCTTTAAGCCAGGTGTACGTCATGTTTTGACACCTATTGTCTCTCTTGATTCTCACAACCACCACCCTCCCAGGTAAGTGTTATTATTTTATTATTAATCCCATTTTGAATGTATAAATGTTACACCAAAGAAACATAACTTGCAGGGCATAATCGAAGAAGAATTTTATTTTGATCATTCACATGTATTACATGGGGTTTGTTTTTCCCCTATGCTTGGATGCAATTTTTGACAAGTCCTCTGGTTTTTCTGCTTACAGGCAAGTAATGAAATCAGTTTCGGTTCAGTGATTAAAAAGATCATCTCCACATAATCATACAAACTTCAAATTTAATAAATAAGGGCTTCTTGCCATTGTTCAGCCCAGGCGTGTGTAATAGGAGGGCTGGTTACTCTCCTCTCCTTGCTTTATACGTTACCTCCTCTTCTCCATCCCACTGAGCTTGGTTCAGACCCTCCAGGATGAGAGAGAGGGAGAAGTTTGGTCAGGGGGTAAAAGAGTAAAAGATCTTACTAGATTAATATTGTTGGGAAATTGCATTGGCTCTCGTTGAACTTGGCAGATACTTTATGTGACTATTTTGTGGGTAATTTCTAGTGCCTCCTCATACATTGTTGAGGATTCATCTTCAGCAATACTTTATGCAAATACATCTCTTTTTGTGTCACATGGTCACAGTCTAACAGTCTAGATCAGTGGCCTTGCCTGTGTACACAGCTTCGTAGAATCTCATGTCTAGTGCCATCATAATATTCATTACACAACATTTTAGTTTATTGTTCTTTGTTTATTAGAAAGCTCTCTCCAACACAATCTAAGATAATCTCAGGCCAGATCTTTCACATATGCAGCCACAGCTGGGACAAGGAGTAGAATTCACAAGAGCCAAGGTGCAATCCTAAAATTATCTTCAGCATTTTTTTTTTTTTTTTTTTTTTTAGTGTCAGAGCTAGATGTCAGAAAAGTGCTGCAAAACTGGTTTTCCCACGTTTTTTGCTTTGGTATGTTCCATTTATTGACCGGAAACACCACTAAAATTGTTCCTTATTAACATTCTATTATTGTTTAAAACATCATGAAAAAAGTAATAAAGATTAAGTAGTTTTAAAAGCGACAATATATTTTCTAGCTTTTGTCTGATCAAAGAGAATTGTTTTGAAACAGGATTCACCCCTGGAAAATGATCATTGTTTTGCCACTATTGTTTTTCTTATTCAAAACAAAACAAAGCAAAATCCTTTTAACATGCCATATCTTTAAAGCATTGGAAACATGACATTTCATATCAATTACAAACTGGACTAAACGTTAGTTAGTACTGGCATTCATGAAATTAAAAGACTATTGGAGGTCAAGCTATACTATCATTCACTATGGATCAGAGTCCCCATCAGCTCAGTCAACTTGAATCCCAAGTATAATTTTTTTCTTGCAAATACTTTTATAAAAACTTGGAACACATTATTAGTACATTTCTTTGAACATAACTGAATAAAAAAAGACAAAACTCTGACTGGTTTCTAACATCCTGAAAAATATGGGCGTTGCTTTGTGAATATTGTGTTTGTGTCATATGAGATGTTCAATATTCTGAGCCTGGGCAAATGATCTATGCGTGTGTGTGTCTGTCTGTGTGTGTGTGTGTGTGTTGTGCTGGGTGTGCATATGTACTTGTCATATGAAAACAGGCAACATATCCACTGGCAATTTATGTCGATCTAAAAATGAAGAACAGAATGAAAGTATAGACAAGAGAAACAAATATAACTATCTAGAAATTAGGTGGGCAGGTCAAGCTTCAAATGCCTTTCTTGCTTCAAACATATGCACATGGCAGATAAAAAATAAAAAATGAGAAAAACTAAGAGGACATAGCCAGAATCCAAAATACAATAAACATCTCTGTTGCCAGAAAGAGAGCAGAAACATAAAATGGTGAGGGGCAAGAAATGAAAAGTTTAACTCAGGTCGCAGCAACTGAGAGTTTGTCTGAAGGAAAATGGAGACTAAACTTCAAGCATAATTGAAAACAAAAAGAAAAAAGCCTTCTCACAATTTGAAACCAGAAAGCGAGACAAAAAGTCATCACTAATCTCTGTCTCCAGCCATGACTCTTGGAAAATCGTACGTCAAGAAACCAAGTGCAGATTTTAAACCAGGAGCTAAGTTAAGCTGCCCTCTGAGCTCATTCATGGGATATGTGATCCCCAACCTGGCTTTGAGTCAGGAAAGCTGGTTCTATGACTTGCCCTGGTTCTGGATTAGGCTATAGACATAAAAAGAAAATTGTCAGACAGGGAGGGCTTAGCACAGAAAGGGAGAGTAAAGGCTGTGGGATAGTTCCACTCATCACCAGCATATAAACCAGATTTCTAAGGCATGTGAATAAGAAAGTGAAAAAAGTAAGTTAAAACTGCCTGGAATAAAAATGTGTTATAGGCTAAATAAATTGTATAGATGAGTCTGACCAGGCTGTTGATATATGTATTAAATGTTCAAAAGGAAAACATGAATTCTACTTATTTTTTTTTAATTGTAAAACAAAACCATTCATAAGTAAATCAAGAACAGGTAAAGATAATAATAACATAGTTTGAAATACAGAAAAGTAAAATATTAAAATAATAAAATAATAATAGCTATCGATAAGAACATACTTTATGTCAGGGAATCTTCTAAATGTTTTACATGAATTAGTATGTTACTACGTCCCAGTGAGGTAGGTACTATTATTATCTTCATTTAAAAATGAAAACAACTGAGGTACAGCAATGAAGTTACTCATCCAAGGTCACACACCTAGTATGCGGCAGAGTAGTCTGGCTCTAGAATTCATAGAATGTTACATTCAAACAAGAAATAACTTTCAGTAAGATAGGTGGGAAAGACCCTAGTTTATACACAAGCAGAAGTGGGAATTATTGAACTTCGAAAGATTTTAGCAAGAACTCCAGACAGAGCTAAATAGACAAAATTTGTAAAAGCAGGGAAAAAGAAAGTAGAAGATCAATTGAGAGCTTCCAACCTTTGTGTTACAAGGGAACTAAAAGAGAGTGTGCAGAATGGTAACGAGGCAGTTCTTCTCAGAAAGAACACTGCTGACTTTTTTTTTTAGTATTTAAGAAACATATAAGGTCTTCAGAACAAAAGGTCACTGTAAGTACCCAACAGAAAATAAATAGCTGAATTTGTATATAGACATGCTGTAGCAAAACTGCAGAACATAAACAAAAGGAAAACATATTAATATTCTAACACAATCAGAGAGAAACATTACCTACATTAAGAGGACAACTAGAATCAACATCAGTCTTGTCAGCAACAAGAGAAGCCATGCATTAAGCAACACCTTTAAAATTTACAGAAAAAAAAACCAGATAACTTTTTAACTTTGAAAACTATTTTAAAATCATATTGCAATTACCAGATTGAAAAACTTGACATTTTAAACTGTTTGCCTAGAGGTCAGATGTGCCAGGCTGGGCCTGGGACTACTTTCAGTGTGATTCTACCCAAATTGTACATGGTAGATACCCTGGGATCATTCTTACAGTCATTTCCCTGAAAGTCCAGAAGTCTACACGGTCACCTGGAATTCACTTGGAGTTTTTTTCTTTCAACTCCTTATCCAGTTCTTTAGTAGCCATTTACGTGTTTTCTCTTCTGATTTGAGTAGATGGAAATCTAACCTCATCTAGGTTAGGGCTAATTTTCTTCATTACTTGAAAGTTTCAACTTATATTTTTATACATTGATTTCGGAGTTTACACTCATTTTCTTCTTTTCTTTCTTTCTTTTTTATTGTTCTGTTCTGTTTACTTTCTTAACTTTTCAATGTTGTTTAATTTTCTTATATGTAGGGTTATTTGGGTTACAGTAAGAAGTGTTTTTCCTGCAAGATTGCTAGTTATCCCATGATAATTTTTTTCACCATTGTGTGATGGAGAAATGTAAACTCATAATTATTTTCTTGTAGTGTGAACACTTGTGAGATCTACCCTCTTAAAACATTTGTAAATGTGCAATACTTTGTCACTGACTCTAGATGCAATGTTGTACAGCAGATCTCTAGAGCTTACTCATCTTGCTTGACTCAAAATTTAGCCCCATTGATGATTAACTCTCATCCCCTCACCGTGTCCCAGACCCTGGAAACCACCATTCCATTTCTTTAATTCTATAAAGTTGACTGTTTAGATATCAATATAAGTTGGATCATTCAGTATTTGTCATTCTGTGACTGGCTTATTTCACTTAGCACAATATCCTCAAGATTCATCTGTATGTAGCACGTGTCAGAATTTCCTTCCTTTTGGAGGCTTAATAATATTCCATTGTATGTATACCCATTTCTTTTACCCATTCATCTTTTGATGATGGACATTTAGGATGTTTCTATGTCTCAGCTATTGTGAATCATGTTGCAATGAGTATGAATGGATTAATATCTATTTGGGATCCTGATTTCAATATGTCTCATTTTAAAATGTGTTCTTTTAAACTTAGCTAAATAAATTTATAACTCTGAGAACCTTCAGATTTAAGTACAAAAGTCATAGAGTATGGAAACTCTTGTTATTAATATTTTTATATTCACTTCAAGATAATTTGTGTTTATCATTTAAAATGTTTATAATGTCTTTAAAATGTGGCATATTAAGTCTTGTGACTTTAAGGTCTTAGGTGTGGGAAAAGTTTGTAAGTTAATATTGGAATGCTTTAGATAATATGTTTCTCTATACTTATATGTTATTTATTAGTCTTATAGGAGTTACTAAAGTGTTCAGAAAGTTTTGTTGGGTTAAAAGTCTTCAGTTTTGAACATTTGAAGGCTAAAATGTTGAATATTTTAAACTTATGAATAAAAGTTTGATCTTTAAGGCAATTAAAAAATCTGGTTATTAATGAAACAAATTGTTTAGAGAAATTTAATCTGTTCAAATTGGATTAATAAAATTTTAATCCAAAAACTAGTAAAAGAAAATGTTATATTTATAAGAAAAATGCTTAACTTTAAAATAAAATGGCAAAGTATGTAAGTTAAAGGTTTAAATAAACCAGGTTTTATATAAATTGTATAACTTTAAATGTTACGTTTTAAAAAGAAAGCTATTGAAGATGAACTATTATATAAACATAAAAGCAGCTTTTTTCCTCTTCTTCTTTCTTATCTTTCTTGAAAAAGTCAGTCCCAAAGACATTAGATGGGGGTAAACAACACAGGTATCCACACCACGTATGGAGTAAAAGATGGAAAAGAAGTGGGTGAACAGGTGTCAGAGTTTGAGCGGAATAAGGAGACAGTGGACATGAGGGTGAGGAGCAGCCCAGGGATAAGGTACCAGTGTCCTAGCAGGGTGAGCAGGCTCAAATGGCATAGGATGTCAGAGGCCAAGCAGAGTAAGGAGTGTGCCCACGTGGAGAAGTGAGTGGGCTTGGGGTGTCTGTGCCTAGCAGGTGGAGGACGGCATCTGCATCAGGAGGGGGCAGTGATACCTGTGAGAAGTTGATGACATTCAGGGGGATTAATTAAGAAAGTAAATCTATTGATAATACTGGAAGCTATGTTTCTCACTATTAAAGAGTTCTAAATATGGAAAAAGAAGGCAAAGATGAACCTCACGGTTAGGCTTGGAGTGGGACCTATACTCATGGTTTTCTAGGTTATTTAGATACGTAAAGGTCTTTTTCAATTCTCTATGTTATGGTTTGATCAGAGAAACAGAAGTACTGAGTCATATGGAATAAAGAATTTATTGTAGAGATGATGCAATCATGGGTTCTGATTATGCAATTTACATATGGCTTTTACTTCTGCCTCTGTTGCTGGGCCAGGAGTCAGCGGAATGGGCAGTCAGAAAAAAAACATGATTGTGAAGTGGGGACAGCAAAGGAAAAATGGAACGCAGGGGTCTGAACCTATACCAGTTTCTCACTGCCTGCAACGCTGATGAGGAGCTGATTTGCAGCAGAAGCTGATGCCCATTGTCACAAAGCTAAATGTGCACCTGGCACAGTTCCAGCAGGAGCTGGAGAAGCTGTGCGTTCTCGTGCTGGCTCATGTCAATCAGATGAGAAAGCAAATTTGTGAGACTGTTCACAAGCTACAACAGCACCTGACAGGACACTGACCTTTCGATCATAAACATGGCTGCTTTACCCTCCAGATTCTCACTTAACTTTCTCTTGTGGCCAATTCTAGCTCAGAATCATACCAGCAAAGGAATCTGGGAATCAAAGTTCAAGCTTAGCTTAGGTGAAACTGTACACAAAGCTGACACAATCATAAAAGAAAAAAAAAAGTCACATTATATAAAGAAATATGGCAGATACCACTTTAGTCAAGCGATCGTTGTGATCATCTGTAATGAGATAAATTTAGGTTATGTAATCCATGATAAGATGCAATGAGAATTCAGTATCTCTACCATAATATTTTTGTCAAAGATTTGTAACCTGAATCTACTCTAGGGTACATCAGAAAAAAACAAATTAAGTGACATTCTTCAAAATGACTGGTCTATAACATTAAAAAGTGTGAAAAATGTAAAAGTTCAGGAAAGTACAGCGAACTATTTCAAATTGAAGGAGGCTTAAAAGGTACGACAACTGACTGCAATTCATGATTCTGAACTGAATTGCTTTTCATAAGGAACATTTTCCTGATAATTAGGAAAACTGTAATGGAATGCTGAGGTTTAATGATAATATATCTGTTTATGAACTTAGGAATATTTCTAAGTTAATAAATGAAGGGAAAAAAAGCAGAGTAGTAATAAAAATAGGAAACATTTATTGCATGTTTGCCATATACCAAACACTGTCCGAAACCTATTTTATGTATTATCTAACTTTCATTTTCCCTTACGACTTAGAAGTGATCATTATTACATGTTTACACTAAGATGCAGAATAAGTAACTTTCCAGTATCACATAGCTAGTAATTATAGAGACAGATCTGAGCTCAGTTTGTCATCAGAGACTGCTGATAGTTTCCATATAAAATGACTAAGAGGAATTACCACAGTCATATTCTTTAAAAAAAATGTGATCGGGATAAAAGAGAACATAAGTGTGAGATAAAAGAAACAGTGAATACAGAAATGAATAGAATAAATTGATAAATCTAAAGGAAAGCAATTTAATATTTTAAAATAGCAATATTGTTCTTGATCTGGAGACTTTTAAACATATGATTAAGGAGTATCAAAGTACTTTTGATTTTAATAACAAAATTAAAAAATGGAAAACCTGAAGGTTTTATAGAAAAATTGATAGTTAAGCATGAATATTAAAATAAGTGAATCCTTAAAATTAAGGAAATACAATCTACAGCTTTGGAAATGGCAAATGAAAAAAATAATTAACAACTGTAATTTTAAAAAGGGGAAAGAATGAGAAATAAGAAAAGGTTAATGAGCAAATGAATAAATAATGGTAAAAATAAGTTCAGATATATTTATCATACAATGAAAGTAAATGTGTTAAAGTCATATGTTGAACAGCAAAGGATTTGTAATAAATTTTAAATCCTAGCTCACTATACTTCTTAGGAAAAATATACCTAAAATGAACCTATATAAAGTCTGAAAATAAAAGAATAAAAAGAGAAAAAGACAGATAAATTCCAAACAAAAGATATATGATATGGAAAAATTATTACAGGACAAAGGACTTTATAGAAAATGAATTAATTGTAATAGAAACTCTAGATAATAATTATAAATAAGGAACTACTCCATCCAAAAATTATAATGGTTGTCATCTAGGGAGAGTCATAGTCTAGTAACATAAAAGCATAGCTTCAAAATATAAAGGAAAAGTGACAAAATAATTCTCATAGTGAGAAATTTTAACACACATCTCTCAGAAATTACAGTTTAAATACATTAAAAATCGATAAAAAAACAAGAAATTTGAGCAATGTAATCAGTACACTTAATCACATATGTGATATATATATCAAACAAATATATTTATTTTTCTCTAGTACACATAAAACATTTATGAAATTAATCATGTATTAGGCCATAACAAAGTCTCAATATATTTCAAATAACTATCATACAAGGGCAATAATATGATTAATTTTTAAAACAAAAGTTTAAAAATAATTTAAATGTTTTTTGACATTTGAAAATTTTCAAAAGCACTTCTAATCAACTTATGGGTTATATATATCTATATTTTTTTCTTTTTCTTATCTAATTTGGTATCAAACTTATTATATTTATTGGCATACTTTTAAAAACTATCTACCAAATCTAATTTACTAATTTCCTTTGTGTTGTGACTTTTCCTTTTGGTTTTGTTTATTAATCATGCTTGAAATTTGTATGTTTTATTACTTTTTTCAAAAATATAGGCAACTACTTCTATGGATCTTGTATTTTTAATTTTTATTTATTTTAGCACTTAAAAATTTATTCTTTCTACTTGCTTTAAGTCCATCTTTTGTTATTTCATAGCTTTCTCAACATGGCACTCCACTATTTTCGGTATATCTCTTTTAAAAAATAAGATGTTCAAGATATAAAATAAACTCTATATTGCACTTTCTCTGTACTGCTAAGCTTGGCTGTATTTCTCCTTCACTGTTGTTCAGTTCAAAATATATTGCACCCCTTGAGATTAACCCACACAAGAGGATGTGTAAAGACACATGCAGAAATCCTAAATAAATTGTTAGCAAATCAAAGTCTTCAATGTTGGAAAATAGAAATATGGCAATTAAATAAAGTTTATTACAATAGATTAAAATGAGGAGGGTGGGAGGAAGGTGAGGTTCGAAAATCTACCTATTGGGTCCTATGCTCACTACCTGGGTGACAAAATCATTTGTACACCAAACTTCAGTGACACACAATTTACCCATGTAACAAACCTGCACTTGTACTCTCGAGTGTAAAATAGAAGTTGAAAAGAAAAGAGAGAGATCCAAGATGGCTGATCACTAGCAGCTTGGGCTCGTAGTTCCCAGTGAAAGCGCAGAGAACGAGAGGACGCCACACTTTCAGACGAATATTTGTTGCTCACGGACCAGGAGATCCCCAGCAGAGGAGCCCCACGTGCCGCCAGGGTGACTCTTGTGGCCGGCGCGGCGGTTTTGCTGGTGCCTTAGCGTGCCAGTTTTTGGTGCAGAGTCCAGAGATTCCCGGGCAGAAAAGCACCATCAATCTTAACACCGCTATTTTGGCCAGCGCAGTGGATTTCTCAGATTTCGGCGCTGGGAATCAACAAGTTGGACGTCTGCTCAGAGACCTAGTTAGAAAGTCGGTAATTACAAAGATAACAGACGGATAAATATATAATGAAGGGAAGAAATCAGCGTAAAAAGGCAGAGAATACTCAAAATCAGAATGCCTCTCCCTCTACAGGGGATCGCAATTCCTCATCAGTAACGGAACAAGGCTTAATAGATTACGAGTGTGTTCCAATAACAGAAGCAGGTTTCCAAACGTGGGTGATAAGAAACTTCTGTGAATTAAAAGAACTTGTTCTAACCCAATGCAAAGAAACTAAGAACGCTGAAAAAAGGTTTGACGAAATGTTAACGAGAATGGACAATTTAGAGAGGAATATAAGTGAATTGATGGAGCTGAAAAACACAACACGAGAACTTTGCGAAGTCTGCACAAGTTTAAACAGTCGAATTGATCAAGTAGAAGAAAGGATATCAGAAGTCAAGAACCAGCTCAGTGAAATGAAATGAGAAGACAAGATTGGAGAAAAAAGGATGAAAAGGAATGAGCAAAGTCTCCAGGAAATATGGGACTATGTGAAAAGAGCTAATTTACGTTTGATAGGTGTACCTGAATGTGATGAAGAGAATGAATCCAAGTTGGAAAATACTCTTCAGGACATCATTCAGGAAAACTTTCCCAACCTGGCAAGGCAGGGTAATATTCAACTGAGGTAATACAGAAAACACCACAAAGATATTCTTCAAGAAAACCAACCCCAAGGCACATAATTGCCAGATTTATTAGGGTTGAAATGAAGGAGAAAATACTAAGGGCAGCCAGAGAGAAAGGTCAGGTTACCCATAAAGGGAAACCTATCACACTTACAGCAGATCTCTCAGCAGAAACCCTACAAGCCAGAAAAGAGTGGGGACCAATATTTAACATCCTTAAAGAAAAGAACTTTCAACCCAGAATTTCCTATCCAGCCAAACTAAGCTTTATAATCGAAGGAAAAATTAAATCCTTTGTGAACAAACAAGTACTTAGAGAGTTCACCACCACCAGGCCTGCTTTACAAGAGCTTCTGAAAGAAGCACTATACATATAAAGGAACAACCAATATCAGCCTTTCCAAAAATATATCAAAAAGAAAAGAACATTAACACAACAAAAAATTTACACTAACTAATGGGCAAAACAGCCAGCTAGCATCAAATGCCAGTATTAAAGTTACATATATTCTAATCGGATAAAAAGCCAAAACCCATTGGTATGTTGCATCCAGACCCATCTCACATGCAACGATACAAAAAGACTCAAAACAAAGAGAAGGAGGAAGATTTATCAACCAGTCAGAGAGTAAAAATAAACAAATAAATAAAAAGCAGGAGATGCAATTCTCGCCTCTGATAAAGTAGACTTTAAAGCAACAAAGAGCAAAAGAGGCAAAGAAGGACATTACATAATGGCAAAAGGATCAATGTAACAAGAAGAGCTAATGATTTTATAGATCAACGAGACAGAAAATTAACAAAGACATCCAGGACTTGAACTCAGACCCGGAACAAGTAAACTTGATAAACATTTACAGAACTCTCTACTTCAAATACATAAAATATACATTACCACCTCACACCTATTCCATAAGTGACTACATAATTGGAAGTAAATCACTCCTTAGTAATCGCATAGCATTTCATAGGTTTAAATGAAATATTGGTTGGCTGCTCGTCTGTTATTTTTTTCCCTTATTCCTTCCTGTTTACATCAAGTATAATTATTGGTATAAAAGAAGTTTTCAAAACCCATTACTAAAATGCATTCTAGCCTGGGCAAGAAAGCAATACTCCCATTCTCTCTCTCTCTTTCTCTTCCTTTTTCCTCCTCTTCTTTATTCTTTTTCTTTCTTTCTAAAAAAAAAAAAGAAAAGAAAAGAAAAAAAGAAGTTATAATTTCCAAATTAATCTCTAAGTTAAACTAAAGCTAATAAAATATCAAAAAAGTTTTCATGGAATTAACAAGCTGCTATTTAAAATATGGTGATAACAGAAGATGAAAATAGACAAAAAAAAAAAAAAGAGAGAGACACCACTGGAGAATGACAAGAAGGGAGAAATTTGTGAAGACAAGTAAGATATACTTGCAGGGTATACTGTTTAAGGTATTGTGTTATTGGCTCAATTACTAAACAAGGATAAAACAGAAACTACAAAAACAGACACTTGTACATATGTGTTTACATACACACATATTTAAGTTTATAGTATATATATGTGTGTATGCATATATTCTCTCTCTATATATATGCATGACTGTATATACACAGTATATACATAAGTATATACTATATACATAACATATATAGTATAAAGTATACTGTACACTGCACTTACATATATACTGATGTGTACACATGCATGTATATACTATACACACACATATATGTGTATGTGTGTCTCTGCTCTGTTCCAGTGGTTTGCATATATGTATGTGTGTATATATATATCTCCCATGACAGAAGTATAACTATAAATTAATATGAAGATAATAGCTGACACACTTAATAGTAAGACAAATACTTTTCAATCTCTAGGAAAAATATTAGATTTTGAACTCATATCCCACACAAAAATATGTGGATTTATAACTTAAATACAAAGACAAAGCTTTACATTCCTAGACGGAAATATAGAAGAATAACTTAATAAATTAAGGGTTAAGGAATAATTTCTTAAGGACTAAGATACAAGCCATAAAGAAGAAACCTAAAAAAGGTGATTAAAGATTTTTGAAATATATAAAATATATACATATATGTTCTGTATATGTATCCAAACATCTATATGTAAAAATAGGGTAAAATATTAACAAAAGAATTAAAGTACAATATGCAGAGGTGTTCTTTGTATTATTTTTATTCTTAAGACATTTTTCTGTGTTTGAGATCATCGTCAAATCAAAATATTTTAAAAGACAGTATGATGGGACTAAAAATAGTAGCTACAGACTAAAAAAGAAAAACAACCTAGGGCACAAGGAAAGGATTATCTAGAATATATAAGGAAATTTAATAAATCACTAAGAGAAAGAAACAATCCAACATAAAAATGAGCAAAGCATATGAACAGGCAATTCGTAGGAGAGTAAAACTAAATGATCATTAAACATATGAAAAGATGATCAATCCCACTAACCAAAAAGGAGTTGTAAATTAAAGTGAGATATCTTGTGTTTTTATCCAAGTGATCCCAAGAATATTCTACTTTGTTGTTTATATATATGAAATACAGGAATAATAAAGAGACAAAAGTTACCTATTTTGAAAAAGGAAAGCTAAGGGTATTGAAAAAATGGAAGTCTCATGTGCTTCTGGTAGAAGAATAAATTGGTACAACCACATTGGCAAACAATTTGTAGTACTTGTAGGTAGAAGGAGTCAAGTCATTATGGACAGCAGAATGTCCCAAACATTGTAGAAAGAGGGTCCCAGCTACTAGGGAGGCTGAGGCAGGAGAATTGCCTGAACCCAGGAGGCGGAGGTTGCGGTGAGCCGAGATCGCACCATTGCACTCCAGCCTGGGTAACAAGAGCGGAACTCCGTCTCAAAAAAAAAAAAAGAAAGAGGGAATACTTTCTTTGAAAATGAAATGCTGCCTATCCGCGCTGACCTGCTGGAGCTAGTCTCAGAGACTGGTTGTTTTCTGCACCCTTTCTTACAATATAGTCCTAGCAGTACAGATGCTCTCAATCACTGCCTCAGTACTGAAGCTACACTCAGCTAGATCTACATCAGATAATGAGGTGGAAGCCATGACTCAGCAAGCCAGTTGGTTGTTTCCAAATATATACACCTTTGTTTGCCAGGGTAAAGTTTTACACAAAACGATTTCAACACACATCGTGGCAGAATATCAAAACAACTACGGCAGTGAGATTTGGCTAAAGTGATAAGAGGTGGGATTTTAATGTGGAAGCTTGATTAAAATAATAAGTTTCATCATTGGTACTTTGTTTTGATAATTTAAGTGCAAGCAAAAAACAGCAGAAGGCGTTGTTTCTTTGGAAGTAGCTCTCATGACTCAATGCTTTAAATGCTCTCTGACACCTTGAAGTTTTCCCTTTGTGACAATTTCTTACCCTGTAACAGGCAAGGCATTTTCTGAGTTTTGCAACAGCCTGCAGACAGAAACTTACCCCTATTCCTATTAAAAAATGTTCGCCATTGAATATTGCAATTTTCATGTATGTCTTTTTCATTTCCACAATTGCCTGAGTTTGCTTTTAGGTATGCTTCTCTGGGGATAATTTTATTAAAATGAACTTATATGAAGTGTTATGTCATTATTTGCTACTCATTTAAGTCAGTCATTCCTTTCAACCACAAATTTTATTGAGTGCCAACAAGGTGACTTGCTGTGACCCCAGTGCTGGATACAATAATAGCCAACATTTATTGAACATTTATTATGTGGCAGGCATTGTTCTGACAGTTTTATGTGAATTACCTCATTCATTCTTTCCAAAAACTCTATTAGGTAGACAGTATTATCCCATTTTACAGGTGAGGAAACAGTTGCAAAGGGAGGTTGAATCGTCTGTTCCAGGTCGCTCAGCTGGCAAGTAGTAGATCTGAGATTTAAATGTGGACAGGCTGGCTTTAGAGAATATACCTGCAGCTGGTAAGTGATTTTGTCTCTTCTAAAAAGCAAATCTATTTTATGTCATCAATAAAAACAAAATTAGGCATGGTAGATTTTGCACCATAGTATGTGATAATTTTAACAAGTGTGCCATTGACCCCATTGCTTCCCTTTAAATGTTTTTGAGTTCAGTGTAGGAAAAAAAATGGCATTGGAAATTAACGTTTAAAGATCAGACTTGTCAGTCTTGACAATTACTAAGTTGTAGGAGTTTCAAAATGTGGAGGATGTGAAGTCAAGATATTCCAAGGAAAGAAATTGGCTGAGGTTTAGACAGTTGAGCAAAGGCATCAGGGAAGCAGGTAGCCTCGAACCAGGCATAGATAATCAGGTTCTGGCAGTGTCAATATTGAGTTTCAGTAACTCTGTCACTTTTCTCAGTCCTTTCATTCTACATCTGTTCCTTTAGGATTCAGGTCTTGTTTCTGCTCCCAGTTCTTGCACTGCTTTATGGTTGTTGAAGTATTAACTCATTCGTATTACCTCATCTTATCCTCATAGTTTTCAATGGTAAGAAGCAAAGATGATGTTCATTTTTCTGAAGAGTACACTGGCTTTCAGAGGTATTATGAAACTTAGCCAATAAATCATCACTAAGCAAAGGCAGGACTTAGAGCATGGCCCTATAACCTAGGATTCTGGATTATCTCTAGAGCACCCGTCTAATCATTCCGTCTTCAAAAGAAAACATAAAACCTACCTTGGCACCACTCCCTTCTTACCTCTAGACCTTGGACTGTCCTTCTGTGCTCAGATCCCATCCTCCCATGTTACTCTCAAGACTGAAATTAAATTGCCACACCCAGTAAGGTAACCCCATACCCCCACAACAGTCTAGATTAGAAGAGTCTCATGTGTACACAGCCCCATAGAATCCCATGCCTGCTGCCGTCATAACATTGATCACAGGCATTTTAATTGATTGTTCTTTTTGAGACTGAGTCTTGCTCTGTTGCCCAGGCTGGAATGCAATGACAGGATCTTGCCTCACTGCAAACTCTACCTACTGGGTTGAAGTTATTCTCCTGCCTCAGCCTCCCATTCAAGATTACAGGTGCTGGCCACCACACCTAGCTACTTTTTTTTTTTTTTTTGTATTTTTAGTAGAGATCGTCTTTCACCATGTTGGCCAGACTGCCCTTGAACTCCTGGCCTCAAGTGACCTGCCTGCCTCAGCCTCCCAAAGTGCCAGAATTACAGGCATGAGCCACTGCGCCTGGCCATTTGTTCTTTTTTATGTGTCTTCATCCTTAACAAAGTTGTTTAAGGGCACAGATGATGGCAATAATGATATATTTTTTAATTTTATTTTTATTCCCAGTGCATAGTAGAGTTCCTGGCATAGAGAAGTTGCTCACTAAATATTTAGGATGAAAGTCTATAATTTTAAGTTTGACAATGACTCTCACAATATTGTTATATTTGACCTTCAGCATATGATGAATAGATTTCATTCCTCTCGAACTTGTTACTGGCAGTGGTATACAGGGTGGGGCAGTTCACAGCAGAATACACGAGAATGGCAAGATTGGTCCCAGCATCTGAGTTCCACCAGATTGTTGAGAGATGGAGAACTAAAACAAATGTTTCAGTACTAGTGGATTAAAACAGTCCTCTTCAAATTGTGTGCAAAGTGCAATGCTGTGCTGTATTGGTATCTGCAATTTTTTATAAGGATTCAGAAAAAAATACTTCATGCAGAGAAGGGTTTAAATTATTACTATAATGTCTCTATACATTTTCACCAAAAGTTGACAGCTTTAACATTTAAATAAAGTAATTGAAATACATAATAAATAAAATGAAATGTAGAGAAAGCATATTGCTGTTGCCTAATAAAGAATATTGTGAATAGAAAGCAATATTATTTTTTTAAAAGAAGGAAATCATGTAGACCAAGAGTTTAACACAATAGTAGAGATATGAAAATAATAGTAACTTATCTTGTTTAGTAAATAGTTAACACACTTTTATTTATTTATTTATTTATTTATTTACTATGAGATGGAGTCTCTCGCTCTGTCGTTTAGGCTGGAGTGCAGTGGCGCAATCTCAGCTCACTACAGCCTCCGCCTCCTGGGTTCAAGCAATTTTTCTGCCTCAGCCTCCTGAGTAGCTGGGACTACGGACACATGCCACCACACCCAGCTAATTTTTGTATTTTTAGTAGAGACGGGGTTTCACCATATTGGCCAGGCTGGTCTCGAACTCCTGACCTTGTGATTCGCCTGCCTCGGCCTCCCGAAGTGCTGGGATTACAGGCGTGAGCCACCTGCACCCGATCAACACACACTTTTAAACTGAAAACTAACTATAATGTTTACTTGGTATTTATAGCAAAAATAACCTAAAATAAATAGTATTTAAAATATGAGAATTTAATATTGAAATAGAGTATTTTTATGGAAGACATTTTGTTAGATTTTGTATGTGATTGAAGGAAGAACTCTCCTCCAACCTCCCCCACCAAAAGTTTGTTTTATTTTGTTTTTTGTTTTGTTTTGTTTGGGACAGAGTTTTGCTCTTGTCACCCAGACTGGAGTGCTATTTGGGGTGATCTCGGCTCACTGCAACCACCTACTCCCAGGTTCAAGTGATTCTCCTGAGTAGCAGGGATTACAGGCACCTGCCACCAAGCCCGGCTAATTTTTTATTGCTAGCAGAGACTGGGCTTCACCATGTTGACCAGGCTGGTCTCAAACTCCTGGCCTCAGGGTGATCTGCCTACCTTGGCCTCCCAAAATGTTGGGATTATAGGCATGAACCACCATGCCCAGCCCAAAAGTTTATTTTTTATAAGTATCTCAAAGAAAATCAGTACTAAAGGATTTTGATTTGGACAGCCACCATCTATATAGTGTGTGCATAGCATTCTTTGTTATATTGTCTAGCTACCTGGTGCGCATGTGTGCTCACACATGCGCGTGTGAGTGTATGTGTGCACATGTATGTTTGTGGGAGTATGTTTTTATTTTACTGTGAGTGTGCTAGGAATTTCCTATTTGTGCCAGCACACAGCAACAGGCAGTTGGAAAGATGAAAGGTGTTTATTTGAAAGCTAACTCGGTCTTTCATTAACTTGTGTCCATTATAAATTATTCAGCCTCTCTGAACCTCAGTTTCCCCATTTAGAAAATGGGAAAAGGTAACAATTAGTCACAGTACATACACAGTACTTGACATGATACATAGTATGCCATATAGACATAATAAATTATAGCTGTGGATATTATCATCGTTATTCTTATTCAGTTAAATTTGGCAAATTACTCAGCAATACTTGGGCTACACTCTTAGCCCTGCCTTTATTAATCTTAAATATTAAGGATTAAACTTGACACACTTTGGATCCTGATATCTACGACCTTCCACACTGCCTATTTCATAGTCACCAACAATAATTATTTACTGGAATGGTTCTATAGTGCTTTGTGTTTGCAAATAACCCTTTAGTCTTACAGCAAATCTATGGTGTTGATGTCACCCTGACCATTTTGCTGATTAGGAAGTTAAGGCCTAGGAAAGTAAAAAAATTAACCTGCAATCATTTGGTCAGTGCTGGAGCAGGGCTCAAACACAGGTTTGGGACTATAAGGCTCTACCCTACCTGCCATTCTCTATTTGGTCTCTAAGCCGACACCAGGCTGGGCGCTATGTTGTGCAGACAGAATGTGTTATTCAAAGTAGAATATATTGGTGGGGAATGTGGTGCTAGTATTAATTATTCTCAGACAAGATTAAGTCAGGCCAAGCAGGACATAGGGTCACACTGGTCAGAATATAAAAATGGCATATCTTCAAACTCCAACTTCCTTAGCAAATAGCTTGGGAGTTAGAATATAACTACAAACAACAAAACATTAAGTAGCATAGAAGATACAGGTAAGTGATAGCAGTTACAGCTGTGCAGACAGGAAAAATATATGCCTTAGGCAGAGGGATATGCTTCACTCATTTCTAAGATCCTCACATTTGGTACAAAGCTTTGAACATAGTAGAAGTTCACTAAATGTTTATTAAATTAAGTCAGACTTCTTTGAGTTGAAGTGTTCAGTGAAAATGAAGGAAAAGTTATAGCTGAGGTTTATGCAAAGTCTCTTCCATTGGCTCACGGTGGCAATAGCTTGTGATTTATGTGACCTTCTGTAAATAGGCCATTGGTGTATTCTTTAAATATCATTGTGCATTAAAGCTGCAAAGCACAATGCATACTAAGTTATGATTAATCACATTTTGGGGAATGATTGGGGGCAGAAAAGGCAGAGATAAGGAAATTAATTTCCAATTTAAGCAGGAAATATCATTCTAAATACTTTTTTTTTTTGGAGACGACAAGTCTTGCTCTGTTCCCCAGGCTGGAGTGCAGCGACAAAATCTCGGCTCACTGTAACTTTGCCTCCTAGGTTCAAAGGATTCTCCTGCTTCAGCCTCCTGAGTAGCTGGGATTACAGGCACGTGCCATCATGGCCAGCTAATTTTTTATTTTAATTTTTGGTATTTTTAGTAGAGATAGTGTTTTGCCATGTTGGCCAGGCTGGTCTCAAACTCCTGACCTCAGGTGATCTGGCCTTCTCAGCCTCCCAAAGTGCTGGGATTACAGGCATAAGCCACCATGCCTGGCTTCTTATAAATAGTATTAACCTAAACATATTGGCTTATTTCATTAATATTGGTAAAATAGGTTCTGTGATTGAAATAATACATTGCATTCAATCTAAATGTCCCACGCTGAATTCTTGAGTAAGCACAACTATAATGTTTTGAACATGCTAGTTCATATAAACTCTTTTATATACAACTCATTCCTGATGTCATCCCTAGGTAGATACATCGCGGTGTGCTCAATGATACAATACTGTTCTGTGTTTCTGGTGAGCACAACTGGAATTTATTTTGACGTGGGAGTTGTCACACTTCATAAAATGTCTCTAAATGAATTCAAAGTGATGTATAGAATCTGTAGGTGTGTCAGTTTGGTAAAAATCTAAGAGACACACTTGGCTTCCTGGTTGATTAAGACATACATCCTTCAATTTACTGGGCTTCAGGGATTGTGTCTGGGAGTATGTACAGGAAGATCCATGAGGTATTAAGACTGGTGGATGAAGAACTAATTCTGACATCTGGGGCCAGTTTCGACCACTTCTCATTGAACCCTCCGAGGCCCTCCTGCTTTGCTTGTAGTCTCCAGTGATTCTCCCCAGCAAAAGAGCTTTTGGCGTTAGAAGGAAAGTATGATATAGTGACTACAAGTTTGTACTGGAATCAAGGACGCTGATTTTAGGTCTGTCTGTGCCACTGATGAAATGGAAGTCCTTGGTCAAGTCACATACCTTTTCTGGGCTTCTGATCCCCATCTTCAAAATTAATCCTTGGTATAAAGCATGCCTAAGGCTCTTCATGTCCCTAATAACATTTCCTTGTCTACTTTCTGCAAATATTTGCCATCTTTCTCTGAGGTAAGTGGTATCAGAAGGTACATGAGTGCCCCCATCCTCATGGCTGGGTAGTAAAATCAGGAAAATTCACGATAAGTACAAAATCTTTCAAAACAAAGGCTGCTTCTCAGTCTTTACCCCTCCTTCCAAACTTTATTGTATGAAACTTTTTCCCAGTCCTTTTCCAATTTTTAGCCAACCTCAGTTGTCCAAAAACCAAGATGCTGGTAGTTTTCAAAGATCTAAAGGGTTGGAGAATTGTTAAGTAAAAAGTCAATTTCATTAACTGCAGTTTTCTGTGTCTTTACTTAGGAAAATATTTGTGTTAATTGACTAGAAAAGTTCTGCACATACATTAACATTTATTAAGAAAAGACTGCATAATTGTTAAGTGACCACAAAGATTCCAAAGGCTAAGGTGGAAAGTATTCTCAACTGCCCCCTCCCATAGGAGTGAAGAGTTATAATATTTTACTAACCAGTCTGTGCAGTGAACTGTGGCTGGAAGATCAGACACGTGCATGTAAACACCTTGCTTAGGAGGAGAGAGAACAGTGAGGACAGCATGTTCCAACCAAACCAAAACACATTCAGATACAGAATGACCCATTCGACTGAGGATAAGATGGAAACACCTCAAACACCAAGACGATCATAGGAAAGGGCACCCAGCCATGCCTTGGCTACGGCTAATAGATTCCTGTTAATGATTAAGTCGGAGGAATCCATGGAGTGCATGGCCTCAGTGATTTCTCAAATCCCAGAATAAAGCATTTGCAGGTGACTTGAAGGTCTGTTAATGATCACTGAAGGTAAAAGGTGCTTGTTGACAGCTCCCTACTTTTTCTTGTGAAATTATTTAGCTCCTCTGGGATAACTATATGGAACTTTAGATAAAAATATTAAAATTCTATTTGGATGTACAATGTTTTAATGCAAATTTTTAACCATAAAACCAACCGCTCCATTCAGTTAAATTAATAGAATTACAAAAAGATGTAATGATGGCAATTAAATCTTGAAAATGCAAATTTTATAGTCAAGGACAATTACCTCATTTATAGTATATTGGAATGGTGCCAGATGAAGGTAATTTAGATCCTCCAAGCTCACAGTTACATCGTGATGGATATCTTCATTTCATTAGTTCAACAAAGATGGGTGAGAAGTTAGACAATACATAAAAAAAGAACTAAAGAGTATTTGACCTTTATAGTATAACTAGAACCAGAATTCATTCACTAATTTATCAAGTATTTAATGAGTACTAATTATCTAAAATATTAGTGATATATTTTTTCTGCCTTAGAGAAAAAAGTCTTTATTTTCAGCATCTAGAAAACACTGGTTTGTAGAGAGATCAGATTTCTTGAAAACCAGGCCAGGTTTTTGGTGCTTGGTGAGTATCTTTACGTGCAATGCAGATGACCTAATTTTGTGTTGACTGGAGTGATACCAAGTCTCCCTGCAAAGGAAGAATGGGTTTTTCACTAATTATCTTCTTTTATTTGAGCCTGCTTCAAGTAATTTTTGGTGTTTTCAAATCCTGCAGCTGTGAAAGTTGGACTACCTAAATGATTACTTTTGTCATTTTAAGATTTTACTATGTACTATCTAACGCTCCATATTTTCACGTTGTAATCTTGGATGCAGTTCATTTGCACAACATCCAAAAGCTTATCTTTCCCATATTACAGGAAGACAAGTAATTTTACAAATTTTTTTAAATACAGAGATTTGATAATAAGAAAGGATGTTTTTAAAACACCGAGTACTATATTGCCTTAATGCAAGTTTTCTGCTTATGTTCATAAAAAAATCTACATTGCTCACGATCTCCCCTTTTGCCCTCTAGAGGGCACTAGATCACACTCCTGGTGATAAAAGGAGTCAAATTTAAGCCCTACTTGCTGATGTTAAAATTTCCCCTTGAGTCATTATCTCTGGAGAAAAAATTACTCCTGTCTAAAGGAACCAGTGACTATGAGAAGCAGGCAGTTCACTTCTTGCCACGCTGTTTCTGAACAGAGGGAAAGCAATGCCCTCAGGGGGTTTTGAAGACTGCCCAAGTTAAAACACGGCTCAGGCACTTCCTAAATATGTAATGTTGGATGAAGTATTTGTTTCTGTGCCCCAGTTTCCTCATCTGTAATATGGGGATAATAATAATAATAATACCTACTCTACAGCATAGCTGTGAAGATTTTTAAAAATAATAATCTGTATAAAGAAGTTAGAGACAGATGTAGCCTATAGCAAGCACTATTAGCATTCGTTATTTTTTTATAGCAAGCACTATTAGTATTAGTTTTTTTTTAACACTTTTTTTGGAACATGATCCCCAATAATGATTCTGCACTCCTGCCCCCGGATTTCTTCCTTAGTCCCTTGACTCAAGTGGGCAAGCCTTTATTAGGACCTTCTAAGAGAGATATGCAATTCCCTTACAAAGTTCAATATTGGCTTAACATACTTTTAAAAAGGCTGATGCCATTGATTCAGTATATGTCAGAACAGAAAGTAAACCTCTTCAAAGTCAGGATGACACAACTTTGTAGTTTTGCTTTCTTGCTCACTTTTGGATAATAAGCCCCAAACCAAAATATTTAGAATTTATTGTAATGCAAGGCCATAGAAACACATACTAGACAAATGAATATACAGAAGAGATACATGGCCCTTCTTTAGTCTATAGAAAATATTTTATTTTATTTAAACGCCATATATAGTAGGAGTCACCAGAATTTTTTCCCCCAGAACTTACACAGCAGCTTGAAGAGCCAATAATGCTTTTGAAATTCAACCTTTGCTTCTAGTGATGATGTCTGAGTCTTTGTAAGTTTACTGTCTTGGTTCATTTAGCTAGCAGTAGAACAAGAGTTTTTACAAAATATACACCTGGGTCATGGTGGTGGTAGTGATATTCCTCTATCTTCTTTCTCTCCCTGACATTTATATTTATTCATTAAGGTAAGTTTATCAAATGTCCATTTCTAATGTATAAAAATAACTGCTTTAGTAATATTCTGAAACATATATTCTGATGGTGAACTTCCAAAACATGCCTTAAGAATCAATGTAAGAAATGCTGTAAATCTTTGGTTATATACATGCTTAAATAGATATTTAAAATTAGTTATCTCTGATCCTCTCAACATAGATATTAATTCATCAATGAGCCAACTGATAGTTTGTGCCATAACCTCTAATAGATCTGGCTTTGCCCCGGAAGCCCATGCAGGCTGAAATCAGCACTCAGCCCTTTGCCTGGATCGCACTTCTGAAACAGTCAGATTTTCAAGTGCCTTGTAAGCATTTCAAATATATTGGTGTTTATGTACAGATCTGGTTTGATCATTACTAATGAACTAATCAACTAAATAACAGGTTAGATGATAATCTGTTACCTGGTGGAGCCTAATAATAGAATCAGCTCTAGATATGAGTATCTCTTGGCATTCCTGTGGTCTGATTTATGAATGGTATGCTACACATCAATCTGTACACACCCATTCAGAATAAATAAGCAAGGTGAAAGGAGATTCATATATTCTTTGTGATAGATAAGTGTTATAAAGTAATGACTCTATCATGGTTAATACACCCTATTCTCATAGCATTAGGATAGAATATAAAACTTAATTGTCCTGTTCAAAAGAGAAATAAAGCAATGTCCCTTCTTAAAATGGTTTCTTATACAAAGGCACAAAATTTCTGGCATTAGAAGAAACAAAAGTGTATTTGGTACTCTAGCTGCTGTGTCTCAGTTGTAAAAATCTCGTCTGTGATTGTAATAGGATATTGATTAGTTTGGAAGCTATACAAAGCTGAATTGCATTTCTTGGTGGAGCAGGAAAGGTCACTGTTTGATTACTCAATAACTTTTCAAATACAAGAAATGCTATTTAAAAGTATGCTTGAATGATTGACTTGTACTGTAAGAGGGAAATGGGGGAAATGGTACTACTTTCATAAAGGTAGTTGGATGTTAAATTCTTATGTCATTTTCTATTCATATACATTTAACATTCTGTACTATTTTATGTAGTAGAACATAAACCATGAAACAAAATTACAAATGCAATTTTACATGTTACCCATGCGATATCTAACTTAGAAGACATACAATTCACTTGTTTTTAGGCATTAATTGAGTTTGTCAGTAGGGCCATCTTATATTTAACAGCATTTATTTTCTGTGATCATAAATATAAGGTACTCTGTATTATTATAGAAAATGTAAAAAATACATAACTATATAAAGAAGATAACAAATTACCAATAATTCTGATATTCTGATTAACTTCTATTCTTTCCTCTTTTTATTTACAAAACAATGTAAAATCTTATCATAGATTTACTATATTTGCTACAAGTTATAAATTCTGGATCATTTTATAATAGTTTTAATGATAATTTCCCCCTTTTAACTGGGAATACACTCTTATGAATAGTAAATATCCTTGAAAAAATGATTCTTAATAGTTGTATGCTATTCTAAATTATGGATACAGCATAAGACATTTAACCTGTTAGATTCTCTCACACACACCTCCAAATTCTCCTGTTTGTGTGACCTATGGTTTTGTTCAGAGCCTTGTATGATGGACATCGGCATCATCCTCTCTGCTCCCATTACTTTCTCCTCACATTGCCGTAATTTCCTTCACTCACTTCCTCTTTTGGCATTAGTAGTTTCTTTCTAATCACTGGCATGCATGCCCAAGCCTAACACTCACTATTTGTTCAAACAAGTATTCACCTTCGATTGATTGATTACTTTGGCAATCTGATTTGGCAAAATAAAGAAACCTTATTGAGTCTACTGTGAGGACTGGCTAACAGCATCTCAACACATTGTGAGAACTCAAAACATATTTACCAAATGTGTTAGGATGTTCTCGCATTTCTGTAAATACCTGCACCATGATAATTTATAAACAGAACGGTTTAACTGGCTTATGGTTATGCAGGCTGTACACGTAGAGGACCAACATCTGCTCTGCTTCTGGTGAGGGCCTTGGGAACTTTACGATCACTGTGGAAGCTGAAGGGAGAGCAGACATGTCACGTGGCAGGAGAAGGAGCGAGAGAGAGGTGGGAAGTGCCACCTACTTTTCAACAGCCAGATCTCATGAGAACTGACTCATCACCAAGGGCACGGCGCTAAACCATTCATGAGAAATATGCTCCCATGATCCAGTCACTTCTTGCCTGGCTCCATCTCCAACAGTGGGGATTCCATTTCAACATGCGATTTGGTGGGGACACAGATCCAAAGCATATCATCAAATATACAGATGACCAAATGGCCAGGGGCACGTCAGAGAAGGTAGAAAGCAGTGCATACAGACAGAGTGGAGAATTTGAGTAGTAGATTATGAAGACAGAAGAAAAGTGGGTGACGGAAAAATAGGAAGAATACCACAGGATTGGGCAGAGGAACAGGATGGTGGATTTGGGTGTCAGAAAAAAAGCAGAGTGAAAAATAATTGATGCTTTCTGCAGTACAGCCCCATTCTATGTCACGAGCAACACAGCAAAAGTATCATTCATGATTGGTACTCTCTGGCTTGTGTAACCACCCACTGAGACAAAGACACTGCTTTCATATTAATTATTTTATTTCATATTAATTAATGATATACCTACTAATGTATATTTGATCCATATGTACACTTTGAGATGTTGATAGATGTGTAGCATCTGGAATTGGAAGGTGCTGGACCTGCTCTTCTGTGTGTGAATCAGAATCTCCTGGAGCACGGGATTCAGGTCTAAAGTCAGACTTTTTAAGAAGGAAATAGACATTGGAGGAAATGTACCCTGGAGGATGATCAGCACAGGGAAGGGGACCTAAAATACAATCACCCATAGAAAGATAAAAAGAAAGCTTGGAGAAGGCATGATCACATAGTAACTAATAGGTGACTACTTTTGAAGGCACGCCAAGTAGAAGAGGAGCAGACTGGCTCTGTTTGAGCTTAAGGAGAAGAGATGTGGAAACAAAGCAGGCTCTTGAGGAAGACAGATTTTGTTTTGTTCAAGGAAAACCTAATAAGCGGTGGAAATACTTGAACGTGCGATTGGTTCATCTTTGAGAAAGTGAGACCTTCCACATCGGAGGTGTTTAAGTACACCTTGGTGAATAATTGGTGAGGATTTTGTTGTGGAGAGTCGGATATCCACTATTTATTGGAGAGAGATAATCTCTAAGGTCTCTGCCAACTTTGTGATACTGTAATTTTATGCAGATCTCTGTCTAGACGGAACAGAGAAAGCAAATGCAAACTTGTACTTATGTGGCCAAAATCGCTTTAACAAAAGTTACGTGTTGAAACTATTTTAGTTTTAATATTATCAAAAATTTTACTTTATCTTTCATAAGAAAACACCTGTAACAACTGTCATTTTTTTTTAATGTCAAGTGTGTTTTTAGTCTGAATATAATGCATAGTTTTCTGAAAAAAAATCTGACTTTTTTTTTTTTTTTTTGAGACATTGTCTGGCTCTGTCACCCCGGGTGGAGTGCAGCGACGTGATCTCAGTTCATTGCCACCTCCACCTACCAGGATCAAGGGATTCTTGTGCCTCAGCCTCCCAAGTAGCTGAGATTACAGACATATGCCACTATACCTGGCTAATTTTTGTATTTTTAGCAGAGACAGGATTTCACCATGTTGGTCAGGCTGGTTTTGAACTCCTGGCCTTTTGTGATCTGCCCGCCTTGGCCTCCCAAAGTGCTGGAATTACAAGAATGAGCCACAGCACCTGGCCAGAAATCTTAATTTGTAAGTGCTAAGATATATCAATGTAAATGACTCTACCCTTGAGTCACTTATACACATAATGCATTTAAATTGTGAAAAGGACTGCTTTGGAAGCACAGAGAGGTAGACCTAATGAAGCCCAGAGGAGGAAGGGAGTTTATGGTGGAGCTCTCCCAGAGTTGGGTCTTAAAAGCATGAGTAAGAGCTAGGTGAGTGAAAACGAGTGGAGGGCTAAAGAAAGTTCCAGGCAGGAAGAAGAGTATGCAAAAGAGAAGCTGTAGAGAGTTTTCAGGTCCCTACAAATAGGTTAGGAGAGCTGAAACTTACATTAGAGGAGGGACAGGAGAGGATGAGACGTAATCAGATAGAGGAAGACTTTTATGCTATTCTAAGAAACTTGAATTTTATACTTTATGTACCTGGAAGCCATTGACATGAATAAGGGAGATTTTACTTTAGCTCAAACACTGACATTTGATATAAACATTTAAATGAACCAAGAATTTAGGCAAAGAAACCCACTAGGAGGCTACAGCGATAGCTTCAAGAAAGATCTTCAAAGCCCAAGTTGGGCAGTGGTAATCTGTATGAAAAGAATGTGAAAGAATTAAATATTTTTAATATAAAATCATTTGTCACTAATATTGATTGACATTATTAAGCAGTAGAGAGGTGTAGAGTCAGTGACGACTCCAGATTTCTTACTTGGGTGACCCTGTTAGACCCACCAATTGTGATGAGGAGCATAAGATTAAGAACATGTTTTGAGGAAGGAAATGGATTTATTCAAATTTGGACTTAACTAATTTTCAAGTGCTTTTGAGACCTTTAAGTAGTTATGTCAGGCAGGCAGCTGGATATGAAGATTTGTATCTCAAGAGAATGATTCTACTTGAAGGTATAAATCAGGTTTTATCTACATATAAATAATAGCTGAAGCCATGAGTTTCTCCAGGGAGAAAAAAATATAGAAAAAGAAGTGGGCTGAGGGAGAAATCAAAAGAAATCGCATGTTAAAAATGGTGAGCCAAGAAGGAAAAACTTACAAAGGAATAAGAGAAAGAGTGGTGGGAGAAATTGGAGAATAAAAAAATCTGATATAAAATCAAGGGAATAGTTCCAAGGAGGGTTAATCTACAGTAGTAAGTGAAATTGACAGTCTAGCACTAAAGAGCTAAAAGTACCATTGACTCTGAAAATTCAGTGATTGCCTTAAGGAGACTGGTTTACATGGATTTGCAGCTAGAAGAAACATCATTGCTGTGTTGACTATCTGATGAGAAACAAGAAATTAAAGCCCTTAATTGTAGAATTCCTCCTCTTTCCATGTTTGAGAAGTTTATATGAGAAAAAGAGCAGAGAAGGGGCACAGCTAGAAGGAAATCCAAGATGAATGGAACAGTGGTGTTTGTATTACTTTGTTTTTTGTTTTAGAATGGGAAGTAGTTCAGAGTGTCTCTAGATCCTAAGAAATAAGATCTAGCAGAGCAAGAAGGGTGAAGTCAAGGAAAAGATACATGGTAACATACACAAGGTGATGTTGCCTTTGAAGAGCAGAAGGGAAACCACACTTTCTCCAACTCCTGTGCTCTGTGCTCTAATTCAGCTTACTTACTCATTACGGGAAGATTAGCATATGTGTGTTGATGTATGTATTGATAAAGTACTTATGTTTTCTTTTGGCGATTACCTGGGACTGAATAAAAAAATTTCAAGTTTATCACTTAGCAAAACTCTTAGCTATAAATCTTCAGATTCAGGGATTTTAAAAAATCTCTTTGTTTTTCTTTAAAGTAAGACATTAAAAAACAACTCTGAAGATAATTTCTATCTTTTCTTCAGTATTAAACCTTTTTTGTCACCTGCACAAAATCCCTAAGCCTTACTCCTTTTACTTCTAGAGCAGTGAAGCTGCAAAATCTTGCTTCCAAGATTAATTATACCACAAATGTGAGTTCACATATAATAAACAGGTACAGTGGCATGAATAATAAAGAAAATTAACCAGAAAAACTTTCTTGCAGCGAGTAGGCTCTTTCCATTCTTATTATAAACATCTATACTGTAAGGAGAGAATGCCAAGTTTATAACCACAAATTTGAGAATATTCTTTTTTAAAAGGATAGAAATAGAAGTTTTGTGAAAATTGAGAATAATGGCTCTATGCAGAAACCTGGATATGGCGAATAAAGTGGAATCTGGACTTCGACAATAAGGACTTCTTTACTATGTCTTTTAAATGTTTTTAATTATGTAAGTAATATGTGAATTTATTTTTGTATCAGCTCTCCGTTTACAAACAGCCCCCATCAATTCATGTGTATACACAAACTCATTACAAATCAATGAGTTTCGTTTCCTATTTCGTTTTCACTGAGTCCTTTCTGGTTACACCATTAGGCTGATGTAATGATTTTCTCTACAAACTGGTATAGTGGGCTATGATTTTCTGTTACCATTTCTCCCTCCTTTCTTTGTATGTAACTCTTTTTTTCTTAAAATCTTTTGGCTAGAGGAATCCACCAGTCTGGCAGACTTTATTTTTAAACAGTTGCAAATAGTTAAACCATTTGTAGAATTGGATACTCCTATACAATGGCGTATATTTTTAATTTCATGTACATGTGTGGAAGTCAGTTCACCTTAGAAGAATATAGTGGGTACCTGTGAGGGAAGACCCAAGCCAATATGAAATCAAAATACCCAGCTGCATCCTTACAATTTAAGTGCTCTGCTCTCTTCATGACTTCTGTAAACTTTTCATCAGATCTCTTTCTTTAAACTGACTTGATTTTTATTTTTATTTTCTTTGAGACAGAGTCTTGCTCTGTCACCCAGCTGGAGTGCCGTGGCCCGATCTTGACTCACTGCAGCCTTTGCCTCCTGGGTTCTAGCAATTCTCCTGCCTCAGTTTCCTGAGTAGCTGGGACTACAAATGTGCACCACCACATCCAGCTAATCATTTTTAGTAGGGATGGGGTTTCGCCATGTTGGCCAGGCTGGTCTAGAACTTTTGGCCTCATGTGATTCCCCCATCTCAGCCTTCCAAAGTTCTGGGATTACAGGTGTGAGCCACCATGCCCAGCTGTTTTAAACTGACTTTAAATGTGATCCCATTTGTGAGAACAAGGATACTAACCTAGCCACATCTAAATAAAGATATTTTGCAAATAATTTGATAAGAAAGAGACTGTACAACATACAATAATTATTATATAACAGAAGCAGTTTCATTTTAATATTTATGTGATAGAGATAACCCTGTAATTTGGACAATCTTTTTTGCTTTTAGTTTAATTAGTTTTCAAAATATCCTTTCAGTAAAGGATACAGTAAACATTACCAACTTTTCCTGACCAGCCACAGCAATTTGCATATCTTTTTATTGTAACATTATCATATTATATAAGAAATAATGTTTAAAAGTGTATCTTTTCATCTGGACCATGAAATCCTCAGGAACAGGGGTTGTGTTTTACTCATACTCGTCTGTTCGTTGACCAACTAAACAGACCATGTTTAACCACCCCCTTTCCATCTCCTTCAAATTCCAATATAAGACTAGACAATGTGGAGTCCTGAGAGCGAAGAATAGATGAGGCTATGGGATGACCAGCGACAACCAGAGAGAAACAGCCAGAGTGTAAGGGTCAACTATGTTCAAGGAGGAATGAGAGTTAAATCTAGACAGAAACCACATCCATTTGTTAATTGCACTGAGCAAGTGTGGAGTCAATAATGGGAGCCGAAACAAGAGGCCAAAAATCACCCTTAATCTCATGGGCACAATTTATTCAGCTTCCAGTGAATATAAAGCAGGCAGAAAAATGTGTAAAGGAGAGACAGGCCTAGCCTTTCTGCCTACATCTTTCTCCCATGCTGGATGCTTTCTGCCCACAAACACTGAACTCCAGGTTCTTCAGTTTTGAGACTTGAACTGGCTCTCCTTGCTGTTCAGTTTGCTGACAGCCTATTGCGAGACCTTGTGACCATATAAGTTAATACTTAATAAACTTCCCTTTATCCTATTAGTTCTGTCCCTCTAAGAGAACCCTAATACAGATTTTGGTAACAAGAGTGGGGTCCAGAACAGAAGAAGGCTCTGCAACAGATCCAGTTTGCTGCATAAGCTGCTCTGCCACTTGGGCCATATGACCCAGTAGATCCAATGGTGCTTGAGGCGTCAGTGGCAGACAGGGATGCTGTTTGGAGCCTTTGGCAGGCTCTCATAGCTGAATCATAGCAGAGGACTCTAGGAGTTTGGAGGAAGGCCCTGCCATCTTCTGCAGATATCTATTCTCCTTTTGAGAGACAACTCTTGGCCTGATACTGGGCTTTGGTGGAAACTAAACATTTGACTGTGGGTCATCAAGTCAAGATGTGACCTGAACTGCCTATCATGAACCGGGTACTTTCTGACCCATCTAGCCATCCAGTGGGTCATGCACAGCAGCATTCCATCATCAAATGGAAGTGGTATATATGGGATCGGACTCAAGCAGGTCCTGAAGGCACAAGTAAGTTACATGAGAAAGTGGCTCAGATGTCCATGGTCTCCACTCCTGCCACCCTGCCTCCCTCCCCCAGCCTGCACCAATGGCCTCATGGGGAGTTTCCTATGATCAGTTGACAGAGGAAGAGAAGACTAGGGCCTGGTTCACAGAAGGTTCTGCACGATATGCAGGCATCACCCAAAAGTGGACAGCTGCATCACTACAGCCCCTTTCTACGACATCCCTGAAGGACAGCAGTGAAGCGAAATCTTCCCAGTGGGCAGAATTTCAAGCAGTGCATCTGGCTGTGCACTTTTCATAGAAGGAGAAATAACCAGATGTGCAATTATATACTGATTCATCAGCTGTAGCCAATGGCTTAGCTGGATGGTCAGAGACTTGGAAGAAGGATGATTAGAAAATTGGTGACATAGGTACACACCTGCCAATGTGGTTTGCTGCCTTCCTCTCCATCACCTATATCTGGCATTTCTCCCCATGTTATCACTCCTCAACTCCCCACCCCCTTCACATGTACTCCAAACCTAAATCACAATTAATATATATAAAAGAAAATTGGTGACAAAAAAAATCAGAGGAAGAGGTATGTGGAAGGACTTCTCTGAGTCTAAAACTGTGAAGATATTTGTATCCCATGTGAGTGCTCACCAACAGATGACCTCAGTGGAGGAGGAGTTAATAATCAAGTAGATAGGATGATCCATTCTGTGGCTACCACTCAGTGTCTTTCCCCAGCCACCCCTGTCATCACCCAATGGGCCCATGAAGAAGTGGTCATAGTGGCAGAGATGGAGGTTACTCATGGGCTCAGCAAACTTGGACTTCCACTCAACAAGGCTAACCTGGCTATGGCACTGCTGACGGTACAATTTGCCAGCAGCAGAGACCAACACTGAGTCCTTGATATGGCACCTTTCCTCAGGGTGATCAGTCAGCCACCTGGTGGAAGGTTGATTATATTGGACCTCTTCCATCATGGAAAGGGCAGAGGTTTGTCCTCACTGGAATAGACACTTACTCCGGATATAGGTTTGTTATTCTGCACACAGTACTTCTGCCAAGACTAATATCCGTGGACTCACAGAATGCCTTATCCATCATCATGGTATTCCACTTAGCATTGCCTCTGACCAAGGTATTCATTTCATGACTAAAGAAGTGTGGCAGTGGGCTTTGCTCATGAAATTCACTGATCTTACCATGTTCCCCATCATCCTTAAGCAGCTGGATTGATAGAATGGTGAAATTGCCTTTTGAAGTCACAATTACAAGGTTAACTAGGTGACAATACTTTGCAGGGCTGGGGCAAAGATCTCCGTAAGGCCATATATGCTCTGAATCAGTGTCCAATATATGGTGCTGATATACCATATATACCATATATGGTACCTCCCATACCCAGGATTCACAGGTCCAGAAGTCAAGGGTGGAAGTGGAAGTGGCACCACTCACCATCACCCCTAGTAATCCACTAGCAAATTTTTTGCTACCTGTTCCCATGACATTACGTTCTGCTAGCCTAGAGGTCTTAGTTCCAGAGGGATGAATGCTTGGGTGATTGACATGGACTATCAAGATGAAATCAGTCTACTACTCCACAACAGAGGTAGGGAAGAGTACAGGCCCTGTGGCCTTGCAGGATACAGACTCCTCCCAACTGCTTTCAAAGGCTAGCATTGAGCATTGAGCGTCTTCAGCTTTTCCAGGTGCATGATGCAAGCTGTTAGTGGATCTACCTCCACTACCTTCTGGAGGATGGTGGCCCTCTACTCACAGTTCCTCTAGGCAGTGCCTCAGTGAGGATTCTGTGTGTTTGTGCTAACCCCATTTTTCCGTTTTGCACTGTCCTAGCAGAGGTTCTTTATAAAGGCTCTGCCCTGGAGCAAACTTCTGCCTGGACATCCAGTCATTTCCATACATCCTCTGAAATCTAGGTGGGGATTCCCAAACCTCAATTCTTGTTTTCTGTGCACCTGCAGAACCAACACTATGTGGAAGCCACCAAGGCTTGGGGCTTACATCCTCTGAAATGATGGCCTGAGCTGTACCTTGGTACCTGTTAGCCATGGCTGTAGCACCTGGGATGTAGTCCACAAAGTCCCATGGCTACACATAACAGGGGTGCTCTGGACCAAAAGTGGTCCAGGAAACCACCTTTCCCTCCTAGGCATCCTGGACTGTGATGGGAGGGGCTGCCATGAAGGTCTCTGACATGCCCTGGAGATATTTTTTCCATTGTCTTGGAGATTAACATTTGGCTCCTTGTTACTTATGCAAATTTCTGCAGTCAGCTTAAATTTCTCCCCAGAAAATAGGTTTTTCTTTTCTACTGCATCAACAGGCTGCAAATTTTCCAAACTTTTATGCTCTGTCACCTCTTGAATGCTTTATTGCTTAGAAATTTCCTCCACCATATACCCTAAATCATCTCTCTCAAGTTCAAAGTTTCACAGATCTCTAGGGCAAGAGCAAAATGCTTCCAGTATCTTTGCTAAAACATATCAAGAGTGACCTTTACTCCAGCTCTCAACAAATTCCTCATCTCCATGTGAGACCTCCTCAGCCTGGTCTTGGCTGTCAATATCACTATCAGCATTTTAGTCAAAGTCATTCACCAAGCCTCTAGGAAGTTCCAAACTTTTCCACATCTTTCTGTCTTCTTCTGAGACTTTTAAATTATTTCAACCTCTGCCTGTTACTCAGCCCCAAAGTCGCTTCCACATTTTCAGGTGTCTTTACAGCAGTGGGCCACTCTCTGTAGCACCAATTTACTGCATTAGTCCATTCTCATGCTGTTGACACATGATTTTTCTTGGTCACCTTGCCAACTGAGAATCTCCATTGCTGGCAATGCCTCACTGCTACCTGGGACTCACCTGGCCCCAGGCCTGCTGCTGGAGGAGCCTTACCCACTCAGTCTGACTGTGTTATAACTTGTACCTGTGTTTGATGGTTCCCAAGCTCTTGTCCCATGTCCAAGAAGAACGAGGATACACTTACAATTTAAAGGTTGAGGATTGGTGAAGAAGAATTTTACTGAATGATGGAATAGCTCTTAGTAGAGAGAGGACACAGGGTGTGGTTTCTCTTCCAGTGTGGCCAAGTCCAGGGCTTTTATGGGATAAGAGTAGGGGAGTGTGTGCTCATTGGTTTGTGGGTATGCAAAAAAGGTTAATGTGAAGACATCACTTAAAGGTGGATACAACAGTGTACAAAACCAATTAGGAAAGGGTGGGTATACGCAAAATAGGTGAAAAGTGGGGACCAATCAGAGAAAAGCACACCAAATGAGAAGACAGGTTCTCAATCTGGTCTGTGGATCTACTGGGACTTGTAGCTAGGCTTTAAACTGTCTTAGACTTGTAGCCAGGCTTTAAACTGTCAATGGCGACAGGAAACAGTAGTTCTGAGCAAAGAGGATAAATCCCCTTATAAAACCATCAGATCTCATGAGAACTTACAGGAGAACAGCAGGGGATAATTCAATTATCTCCCACCAGGTTCCTCCCACAACACATGGGGATTATGGGAACTACAGTTTTAAATGAGATTTGGTGGGGATACAGTCAAACCATATCACACACATATGTGTGCACACATGCACGCACACGCACACACACACACAAAGGAAAATATTGACATGAAGGAAGCTATGATTCCCTGCTTATATTAATATACGTAAGACGTGTTGGCACAATTTATGGGGCCTTCAATGCTATTCCTTGTCTGATCCAAGTCCAGGACATCTCCAGGTTTATTAATGATAATGATTATCATTATTATCTTTATTATTATTGACTGATAATGGCAGTGACTATGAGATAAGCCTGTTTGCCCAAGATGCCTTGGAAAATTATGTATAAACCTAGTAATATTCAACATTGACTTGGAAAGAAGTTCCTTGTCGATAACAAGGGATGATGTAGTTATGAATCTGATTTGAAAAGTCATTAACATATACATATACTATGAGTAGGCAAATATTCCCAAAGGGTCCTGTAGAAGTAATGCAATTTTTGTTCTGAGGCATGAGGAGGCAGCCAGATAACTGATGTCATTTTCCTTATCACTTTCTCAGGAAGGCTAAACAGCATTCTATGCACTCTTCTGGGTTGATTTATTAAAGGTTTTATGGAGAAAATGGTGGGAATTCAGGAACCACTGGAATCATTGGTGGGAGAATTTGCAGAATAAGGCTGCAGCCCACACACAGAGGCACAGAGAGCAGAAGTAAGAATGAAAAGAACAGACAAAATACCTCACCTGAAAGGAATGATGATGATGGGTAAGGAGTGTGCTGTTTTGTATAAACTTTAAATGTAATGTTTTTATTATACCAAGGAAATAGATAAACTATTACAGACAGCTGACACAGATGTTTATGATTAGCACAGTACTCGGCTCTCATTTTCCTGGATTCTGCCCCATTCTAAATAAACCTGGATTGCTTTCATTCTCTTTAGCATCATAGAACTCATTCATATTGAAGAGCCTATTAAGCCACTCAGATAGATGTTACTTCTGGATCTTACATCTTCTGAGCCATTTGCACAGAGTGAGGATTTGATGTTCCCTAACTAGGTAATAGGATTACTATATTTTGAAATGGTCCCTTAGGGACAATCCTTATGCAGTTTCCTGTTTCCTGTCAGGATGGTTTAACCTATACAGTGAAGAGAAGGGTTGCAGCAGCTTTAAATATTTAAAAATAAAGCTTATTTGAGCTGCATAAAGTAATTGCTACCTGCAGCAGAGAAAGCATAAGTCATGCTCCGTTTTTTACCTGAGAAACCTTGAAGATCTGCTTTTGTCATGCGTTTGTATTATTTTTAAATGCCTTCCAAATGGATATAGTTTACAAAGTCTTGGAAAACATAACATTTATGTATGGAGAGGACTCTAACCAAGGCTTCTCATCCTCCCCTTGTTTGCTGGGCCTGGCTTTTCAGTCTTCTTGCAGGGTTTTAAAGAGCAGGGAATTATTCACAATTAATGATAGCCAATCACTACAGTGGGGAATATACACTTATAAAATTATGACAAATAGCCACAACATGTGATCAGAGTATACAAATTACACCATAAGCAGAAAGTAGTTATGCTTGATTGGAGCAATTAAATGTTTTCTTTTTAAAAAAACTCCAGTGAGAATATTTTAGAAAATGGCTTTTTAATCATCCGTAGAACTGTTAAAATTATTGTCTCCTAATAGTTGTAAAGTATGCCATGTTTAGAATTAGCTGTAATCCCTTTGCATAGCCATGGGATTCTTCCCCCAGAAACCTGTTTATTTGAAACTTACTTTTAATCACAGACTTACCATCAACTCCTTCTCACTCTAAAGGAAATGCCAATAATTTTCTAAGATTAGAAGAGAAGACACTGGGCTTCCACGAATGAGTAGGAATTACACAGTCTGAATAGCCAGATCAGTGAAAATAAAATTCTAAACAAATATGCTTGTTATCTTGCTGCTGGACTTTCCCCAACAGATCAGAACATGGTCAGATGCTGAATGAAGTTCTAATGACCTCTTAAAAAGTAACTAGGTTACTCTCCAGGGCCACTATGGAATGGAAGCCAAGGAAGCCACCTGGTCTCACTGAGAATAGATTGTGGAACCTGGGAAACCAGTGAGAAAAGGAGGGTAATGAAGAGAAGATGTTCCCATTGACTTCTGTTTTTTTTCTTTCTTTGTTGGGGAGTAGGAAGAAGACAGGGCAGGAAGTGCCATTAACAGGTAGGGCCAAGGGGAAATCTGTTTTCTCACTAGGATCCAGAAAAAATGGCTCACCTCTACAGAGACTGGGCCTTCCTCTTTTCTGTTCAGCTTTGTGGTTTGGCAAAGCTTAGGGAATGTGCCTGAATGGATCTTATAGCCTTGGAAGAATGTCAGGGGACACTGAGAAGCAGAACATAGGTAGGCATGCCCAGTAAGTACCTAGTTAGAGACAGGGAAAGCACCTGTAGGATGCAGATTGGGTTCTGACCCTGGATGTGCCAGTGCCATGAACATTCAGGCACAATGATCAGGATTTTGCAGAAGTGCTGGGTATCTTCATTAAGAAAGGAAGGCATGGCTGGGCGTGGTGGCTCATGCCTATAATCCCAGCACTTTGGGAGGCCGAAGCGGGTGGATCATAAGGTCAAGAGATTGGGACCATCCTGGCCAACATGGTGCAACCCCATCTCTACTAAAAATACAAAAATTAGCTGGGCATGGTGGTGTGCGCCTGTAGTCCCAGCTACTCAGGAGGCTGAGGCAGGAGAATTGCTTGAACCCAGGAGGTGGAGGTTGTAGTGAGTGGAGATTGTGCCACTGCACTCCAGCCTGGTGCCTGGCGACAGAGTGAGACTCTGGCTCAAAAAAAAAAAAAAAAAAGAAAAAAAAGGAAGGCATTCGTACAGCAATATTTTCAGCTCAATAGTGTCAGCCATATCTTTTTCATAGCAATGGGCTGATAAGCTTTTATACTATTTATACTATTTGCTTGTTGTTGGTTTTATAAGTTAAAATTTGAGAAACTTTTTGTAACTATATATATATATTTTTTTTCTTGCAGAGCTTGGAAGTCTCCCTGAAGATGCTGAATGAAGAAACTTGACTTGTGAATATATACCTGTGCTACAGGATTTTATATCAGAATTTTGGCCATGATGGTCAAATGCTTCCGAAGTACCCAGTTTAGTCAAGCATCTAATAAAAGCTTGATTTTTTTTTTGAGGATATATGAAGTGATAGGCAAAGTGTTTTACTTGTACTAACACATTTAATCTCTACAACAACTATTTTCATAGTAGCTTACAAAATAAGAAAACTAAGGCTCAGGGAGAGAAAATGGTTGTGATTAAAATCAAAAAGTTGGTTGTGATTAAAAATCAAATATTAGATAGCACCTAGACTGAAGCAAGTTCTATCTGATTATGATATCAAATTTGTACTAAGAAGATATTTCTTCGGGCTTAATAGCGTCTTTTTTTATTTAGGGATAAAATATTACCACAGATGTAAAATATAAGGGGCAAAATGACACGTAACTTAATTTTACATTATTGGTGCACTCAAAATTTTTTTTAAAATGTCATTGTCTTGCCATTATAATCGTTTTTTTTAAATTATACAATTGTTATTTAAACTATGGTAATATGCTTTTCTAGATCTTTCATATATACCAACCACATTGATTCAACTTTACAGTCACTCTTTAACGTGAATTTTCATAATTTCATTGACCTCTCATGGCACTCCCTTACTTGTTGCCGTACTTGTTTATTTAATTAAAGTAGTACTAACAGAAGTACCTCACTTCTGTGTAAAAACATGTCTCACCTTGATTATTTGGGAATGTACACACTTTGCCCAGATTTTATTTCTTGAATGTTGTCTATATGTTCACAGGAAGATAAAGCTTCTCAAATACCCTTGGACACGCAGCCCCTCCCTCCCCACCAACCCCTACCTGAAGTAACAGAGCTTCTGGGAAAAAACTACAGTGGATTCATCATGAGTGATCCTTCTTCCTGAATTTTCAGGTACTCCTTTCCTTGTCTAGGTGATAGGGCTTGAAGACATGTGTTTGTTGTAGAGTTAACAACCTTTTTCAGATGCATGGAAAGAAGCTATTTATTTCACCCAAGATATGTCTATGTATAATCACCTTAGGAAAGCTGATTTACCTTTTGGAATGAAAATCAAGTTTCATGGTTTAAAACTCACTCAGTGCTGACTATAAAGTCTATGAGGTAAGGATTCTAGCCAACTACTATAGATTACACAGATTTATTCCTTGTCCCTGTGATGATTCCTTTACTTTCCAGAAATCTTATAGCCTGCAGGTTTCTAAATTGAGCCTAGGTCTTCATATTATGTATAAGTAGTAAGGCATTCATTTAGCCAGATTCAAATGGTCTATGACTTGAGACAGAACTAGAAAAATTTCCAGAACAGATGACTTCTACCATACTGAATAAAAATACTTGATCAAATTAACTAAAGGTAATCCTATTATCCACTGAAAACCTGGGTATCTAAACCCAGAAGAGGTCCTGCTGTTAAGATGCCAAAACTTGAAATTTAGAAAACAGCAAATGACTAAATATGCTGTAGATCCATAACTTTATTTCCCAGTTCTCATTTACATATTTCATTGTTTCCAATAAGACTCTTCGCAGCAGAAATAGAAAGACAACTTGTGTGAGTGCCGTGATGTGTGGCATCATCTGAAATCCACACAGAATCTTTGTTTACCTGCTGTGCTTAATTTCAGTATACATTCCTATGATTAATTTTGTTTTCCTACATCAAAATGTTCTATGTCGTTTGTGTTTGGCATTTTATGCTGTGGATTAAAGTGGACTTGTGATTCCTAAGAATCAAGCTGTCCTTGAATCTGAATTATAGACAATCACAGAAGACCACAGAGCCTGATGCTTCACCTGGGATACACACTCACACTCACGCCCGGAATCCTTCAAGAGCATTTAAGGAATCTGTGAGCCTGGATGGGAAAAATTACTTGATTTTTTTCTAGTAACTAATAGAAATTTTTAGCATTTCCTTTTACTCTTAATATGTCTAGAAAACCATGGTAGTATAACTAGTACTCACAATTTTGTCACCAGAAGAGATTGCAGGTGTTTTTCATACCACATTATTGCACACATCCTGGAATATGATTTATGTCCATCACTCATCAGCCCTCTGTCATTGTGGTAGTTATTAAATCCACCACATTATTTCATTATTTAATACATGGATAAGAAAGTGTGTGCATTACTCTACAAATTCCTTTACATTTTGATAACTTTATGTTAATACAATCAGTTTTCTTTGTACTCTTATTTTATTTTGTACATTTAAAAAATGTTGTTCTGGCCAGGCATGGTGGCTAATGCCTGTAAACCTAGCACTTTGGGAGGCCGAGGGGGTCGATCACCTGAGGCCAGGAGTTTGAGTCGAGCCTGACCAACATGAAGAAACCCCATCTCTACTAAAAAGACAACAAATTAGCTGGACGTGGTGGCGGGCATCTGTAATCCCAGCTATTTGGGAGGCTGAGACAAGAGAATCACTTGAACCTGGGAGGCAGAGGCTGCAGTGAGCCAAGATAGCACCACTGCACTCCAGCCTGGGCAACAAGAGCAAAACTCCATCTCAAAAAAAAAAAAAAAAAGGACTGCGAGTAGATCCACAGACTTCAACAGATTGCTAAAGAAATCTGTGACTCAACAAGAGTTAAAAACTCTTACTGCAGGTTACATAAAAGATTTACATCACTATAAAGTTTTAGTATCAAAATGGAAAAAATATTTTTACTTTCTGTTCTGCATAGCTTCTAGCACATCAGGGTTTCATTAAAATTCATTATTAGACCTATAAGTTTCCATAAGATATCTTCATAGTTCTATGAAATGTTTCTGTAAACATCATTTTATCTTTTCATTTTAAGAACTAGTTGAGCACTCAGTATGTGTTTGCTCTCAAACCAAGGGCTGAGAAAAATACAAAAGTAATGTAATTCATGGTCTCTGCTCTAAAAGACACTGCAATCAAGTGAGTGGATCAGGCCATGACTTACAAAACAACTGGAGAACAATCATGTTCGGAATACTCAGGTGTTAACAATAAGTGCAAAAGATGAGCTCAGAAGAATTAAAAGACATGTGAATGGATGCCAGACGCTGCCAAAGCTTGCGTGGAGTGTGGAGGCTTGGGCTGGGAACTGTAGAATGGATAGAATTCCAGTAGCCAGAGGAGATACAGCCTTCAAAGCGGGATAAAGACAACAGTCAGAGGCTGGACTGGAATGGTCATACTCTGTGTCCTTATCCTGCTTTATTTTTCTTCATAGCTCTTAAAACAACCAGGCATACTTGTATCTAATTATAATGTCTCCAATTGGGATGTATGATCAGGATCTTTGTTTCCCTCTCTGGTGCAGGCACAACACAAAGGAACAGTGCCACCTGGTACACAGCAGATGCTTGATAAACATTTGTTGAAGGAAGAAAAGAGCAAGAAAAAATGAGAGAAGAGATGGGGAGAAGAAGGGAAGATATGAGAAAGAGACGGAGGTGGTGAACGTATGGGCTGAGAAAACTGAAGAGAACAGTCTGAATAGAGCAAGGCATGTGTGCTAGAGAAGGTGAAAATGCATATGGAGTGGTTAATACTAACAACACCCCTAAGAGAAGTAATCTTTACAACCAGTAACCGGGAGCCAATCTAAAGTAAAGGAGCTATAAGGCATTCTGTGTAATGAGCTCATTTAGACCAAAGTACCTAATTTAGGTCTGAAGACATAGCAGGGACTCAAGAAATGTCAGCTCTTCCTTCTTGCTATTTACATGTTTAAGTTTTAAGGCTCAAGCCTCACTTTAATTGTAAGAAGTGTTTCATTACATTTGCTTACACATTTTTCCTAGAGTAAAAGTCCTTTGCGCTAGAAAATCTTTACCATATAGAATCTTCTTATCTGGGTTATTCTGTTATGTTGCACATTAGTTTATAGAGTTTCTTAGGTTCCTATAGTGGCTCATGCAATACTTTATTGACCACTTATAAAGACATTAAGATCCAGGCATCATAATTAGCTCTTCTTAAGATGAAAAATTCAATTTGATAAAATGTTGGAGTTGTAGAACTCTTGGATATTATCCAATCTAATCCCTTAAATGCAAAACAAAAATTTAGAGAGGTATAACATTTATCTAACTAGAACATAACTTCACTGGTTCACAGAACTGCTTTTTCTCCCCCATTCTCTGCTGGTATCTTGAGTAAACTTTCACCAGTGTTACCTCAAAGTGTCACTATTTTTGCTACTCATTTAAGTGCCTGACATGTATATCATAAATGTTCAATTAATATTCTTAAATGAAAGAAAGAAAGAAGGATGAATAAATAAATGGATTACCTTTACCATTTTTTGGTGTAAGATCATTTGTCAATTCTACTATAGAATTTATCTCTCACGTAAGTGCTTATATTCACAGGAGCTAGCAATAACTGTTCTTTACGCATTATTTTATAAGAAAGAGAATGTAATTTAATTTTGAATTTTAAGAGATTAAAAGTTAAACTTTATAAATACGTATAATGAAGCTCCTCTTATAATTAAGAAATAGAAGGCATAGAGTGAAAATGAATAATGGTTTGGTATAAGAGAAAGATCATATAATTTGAAATTTAGAAGATTTTCTTAAATCTTTTAAATCAGGCTGTCACCAGGCTTGGAGTGCACTGGTGTGATCTCAGATCACTGCAACTTTCGCCTCCTGGGTTCAAGCGATTTTCCTGCCTCAGCCTCCTGAGTAGCTGGGACAACAGGCATGTGCCACCACGCCCAGCTAATTTTTCTTTTTTCCTTTCTTTCTTTCTTTTTTTTTTTGTATTTTAGTAGAGATGGGGTTTCACCAAGTTGGCCAGGATGGTCTTGATCGCCTGAACTTGTGATCTGCCCACCTCAGTCTCCCAAAGTGCAGGGATTACAGGCGTGAGCCACCATGCCCAGCCTAAAAGATTTAAGTGTATGTACTAACTCCATTTGTTTTACCCCTTCCACCCCAGTTCTGTTACCATAGAAAAGGCACAATGCTAATGTGTTCACCACCTGTGATGTAGAATTGTTCTGAGGCGTGGATGAGCTAATGCTTGGGAAGTACTTAAAGTGGGGCATGTCATACATATGAAGAGTAGTTGTTGCTTCCCATAATTTCCCAAGGTACCAAATAATGACCCTGGGCTATGTGTAAAGATTAACCTTGTATCTGGCAGAATTACATAAATAATTGTCATTCGCTAGACTCTGGGACACTGACCTAAAGTTAATTATTTGTATTGTTCTCTAATAGGGACTTAACATCTCACCCAAGTCACCTTTCTGGTCTCTTGATGAACTATATAAGGGAAATTAATGATGGCAAGAGAAAAGAGTTTAGAATTAATTCTAAAACTTGAAAACTTGGACCAAAAGCAAAATTCCAATATGTGAGGATAAGAAGTTGAAAACCAAGGATTTTCTTCAAAGAGAGCATGAATATGTTTTATATGTTACTGTTTTATCAACTGCAGTCCTGAAAATGCAGGATTTGGGACTTGAAAAACAATATGGGTTAGGATGTGCGGATAGGAGTTGTCTGTAAATGCCGGCATCTTAAACTACTCTATGAGAAGAAGCTACAGCATGGCAGTCCAGCTTCTGCCTTTCATCATGTCAACTCCTTAGGCACACGTGTGCGGGCGCACATGCGCATGTGTGGGAAAAGCTTTGGAAAAATTTACAACTGCCGGTCGTCTGATGAATGAAGGCATTAGAATAGCAGATGTAGAGTATGGAGCTAGAAAGTGAAAAGTTAAACAGTGCCTTGGAGCACCAGGAAATGGGACCAACATGGTGAAAGCCATCAAGGTGCCTGGGCTATGAATGTTTTAATGTACAGTAAAGCACTTTGATAGCTACCTTGAAAAAAAAAGGAAAGAACGAAAAAGACTCCTATGTTTGCAAGAGTTTCCCAAAAGCTTCACTGAAATATCGCCAGCAGCTAACAAATGGGGAAAGGGTCAGTCACCATCAGTGGTGTGGATAGAGGCGCTAAACGACTGTGGCAAATAGCTCAGTAAGTGAGAGGGGTCAGGTGCAGTACAGGCCCACAGCACAGACCAGGAGCGAACCCAGAGGAGGCTGCTCTTCTCTTGGGGTCATGGACCATCCAGAAACAACCCTTTCTCTGCCTCAACCTTCTTTAATGTTGCCAGAGACTTTTGCCCTCGGAGCCCAGGTATTCTTCAGTTCTGACTCTTCAATTCACAACTTTGGCTTTCACAAGTAATCCGTTCTACAAGACAGAAAAGCAGAATTCCTGTGCCTGCCCATGAAATGCTTGTCTTACATTTAGAGAAGTCTTAACCCAAGGCCCTGAAGAGAGAAAGGTAGTTTCTTCCTGATAATTTAGGTCCCTAGGTGCAACGGAGGAAATAGAGATACAGTGTTCACCATGGCTCACACATCATTCCTTACATAAGGGAGCAGCTGCTTCTGCTCAGAAGATCTATTAGTTTCTCCCTGTTCGCCAGTTCAAACTGTGTCCTCACTTAAGGGGAGCTTGCTTGTAAGTTAGGATCATTGTTCACTTAGGGAATTAGCTAAGTAAATGGAAATCTATCACTACTTTTAGGGAGGATGTTACGCAAGCCTTTAGACCCTCTTAACACATATAAATTCTTATATAGCCATTTGACCTACATACCAATGAAGGGACCAGATTATTACAGAGGTGAATGTCTCAAGGCTTTGCTATATTTTAATGAAATTGACTCTGTCTATAATCCAGCCATATTTTTCTTCCAATGCATGGATTAGAACAGAAAGATATGTAAACTAATTCTTATTTCTTATGAAGGTAAATATTTAAAAAGAATCCAAAGCATATTCTCGATATTTCTTGGAATGCATATGCTGTTAAAATTCAAGACTATAACTTTAATGCTTCCTCCTGTAGGTTTGTTTCTAAGTTATTAATTTGCTATCATGTTTTGGGGGAACTTGTCAAGTTCTAATTTTTTCTTCTTTCTCCTGTATCTGCAAAGTACGCACACATTTGAATTATGACTTTCCTACAGGAACTAACAGCTGTATGTGCAAATCATGCATATAAATCAATTACCAAGGCCTATGTACTATAAATGCACCCATTAATTAAGCAATGTCAGATGCTATGAACCATGAAGTTCATTACATCTTTAGCATTCAAAACCAAGGATTATTTGAAGAAGAAATACTAAGTTTACCTAATAGTTAATGAAATTAAGCCGGTTGCTGCCAACATTCTTATTTTATGCCTAATTCAGTGTTTAAATGTTTATGAATAAAACACTAACTGCTGAAAGCAGATATGTTGAAATGTAATTACTGGTAAGTTATAACGCACTTGAGGACTCATTATACCAGACTTGGGAGTTTTAAGATCACCAGTGTAACACACTCTCCAAAAACACAGAGTTTTTATGGGCTAAAAGCTGGAAAGACATAAATGCTGTTGAATTTGTCCTGGCTGAGTGGAAATTTTGATGATCGTGGTCTTATGATTTATGAGTATAACATTTTCCAGTCATTACGTGGTTGCATTTCAGCATTGTGACATGATTTGCATATGTGAATATCCCAGCAAATTAGCTTCTGATGACTGCTGCATCTGCCTGGATAAAGAAGCCCTTATCTTAAAACCAATGCAGCTGCTACTGAAAAAAAAAAAAGAAAGAAAGAAACAAGAAAAAAACCTGCTTGGAACAGAAATGTGCAGTCCTGCTTCCCTTTGAAATCTATAGTCAGTGACTTGACACACATGGGTTCAATTTCAGGGATAAATACATGCTTGAAATGACTAGGTTTACACATCTGTAGACATTTTAGCATCCCTTAAGTTGTCTGCCTCACAAAGACTTCCTGGATGGTTCAGAGAAGTCTGACACCTTTTCCCACACCCCTTTGTCTGGGCTTGGAAATCCCATGGCTCTCTTTCCGTCTGCCCCCAATAAATTGCTTCTCCTAGCCTCCTACATGTAAACCATACTTACTTGTGACCTAAAGTATCCTAACTTGTGTTAACATATCCTTCCTGTGTGTTTTCTATGGGTCTACACATGTGATACCTGTATTCCTAGGTTCGCTACTCTAAGAACTGTTTACCTCTGTGAGTGAATAAAATGCTGTTCCTCAATTACACAGTCTTGGAAAGTAAAATATTTTATTTCATACACGAGTTTGAGTTTTCTAAGTCTTGCATTTCACAAACACAATCAGATAGGTTTACACTGAAATAGTTGTAATCACCCAGAAGAAGCTAAGAACACAAACAATTTTTGGAAATAAAGTATATCGAAAAGTGATTTTGTAAGTTTTTCTTCCCTGCTTTATTGGTTAAGTGTGGCTGTCTTCAGGCTAAAATACCTTCTATTTCACCTCTCGCTTGGTACCATTATGCGTATTGCTTATATTTTCCAGACAGAAGCCTCACCATTTCCTTCCTTATTTTCTTTCTCCAAGTATATATTTTCAGTAATTTTGGTTTTTTTCATTTTTAACATTGTTTATAAATGTTTGCTCACTCTTGGCTTTACCAATGTTGACTTAATTCTTAGAAGCTTGCATCATATTACTGTTTCTTCACTTTTGGTGTAGTATCTGTCTTTATATTTTCTAGAAACATCCTTTAACTCTGAACTCATCAGATACTCTTGATATGTACATAGAATGATTTTACAGTGTCTCCAATTTTATGTCATGAGATGTACTTCAAACAGTAGAAATATTATATGCTTTAAAGATTCCCATCATTTTTGAGTTTCATCCCTTTCAGGGTTACTGCCAACAGAATTATATTTAATTTTAATCTGAGAATTTTAAAATTTACTTTCAAAAAATTGGGGAACATGTTAACTCAACCCATCGTTAAACTCATTTATTCTCCAATACAGAGAATAATCATGTTTTACCCATGATTCTTATTTCCTCTGTGTCACTCCACAGTCTTTTCTTCATGGAAGAAATTCAAACAAGTCACAGTTGTTGTATTTTTTCTACAGTTATAGACAATCAATATACAGTAAAGGCAACTGAGAATTTATTAGATACTCACAGTCTCACAATTCTTAAAGTTGGGTTGAAGTGTATCGGCATATCTTTAGGCCATTTGGTAATTAGAAAGCAGATTCCAGATCCTCTTTCTGCCTGCATGATCAATCTTGATCCTCACGGTATCATCAGTTCTCTTCTCCCATTTTGTGTCATCTCAATCATGTTAGGCTCCATTCGCCTTAATGCTGAGCCTTTGACAAGTCTGGCATGTAATTCCTGTAAGCTGGCATGTCAAACAGGGGAATGAAAGACAAGGTAGGGAAAAACCACTAGAGGGATGCATTAAAAATGTGACCATTGCTACAAGGCGCTGGTGTTTAATCGTGCAAGGACCTACTGAAGAGACTTAAAATGTGTCTCAGAACTGCTGTCTAGGAGATGAAAGAAGGACATATTTATCACTCATGCTTCCTCTTTTTTTTTCAAGGGATGCTCCCAGACAGCAACTTTCTAAAACCTCTAGGATTCACTTGCATGACTGCCTAGCTAGCTGTTATGGAGGTCCCTTACCATGCACAAAGACAACCCAAGGAGGGGACCCAGGAAGAGATATGTGGTGCTGGTGGATAGTGAGGCCCTAATTTGTTGCCCCTGCACAAAGTTGGTTGAAGCCTGTCTGGAACTGGGCATGTCCACTGTGGCTGGAGTAAAAAGCTAAAGCTGAGGAGATATTGAAATGGTATCTGAAAGCTATCAGATATACTCTATATCTTGTTCACTGAGATCAACTCATACCATACAGTAAGTCCGATCAGTCACAGACTCATTTTAAAAGATCGGTTTGCTATAATTTCTGCAATGTCTTAATATACACAGCTATAGTCCTGGCTGCTGCAGCTGGTCCTAACACCATGACACTCACCATCTCCCTCTTCCATGATTCCTTCTTGTTTCCCTTCCTGATTGGTCAGCATTCTAATCTAAGTATAAAGTAGGTGTACTGGTTACCAACTTATTTGAGTCTGATGGAGAACACCCCCACACACAAATTACATGAAGCACATTTATTACTTTCAAATAGGGAGCAAGGAACAACAGATGCCTACGATTCCTTGTGAGCTGGTTCCCCAAGGCTCAGGAAAGCTGCCTGGGGAGGATGAAGTCTTGTTTGCAAAGGGTCTGAGGGCTTCCAGAAAGCAGCCTGTCTAGGGATTTATAACCCAGGGGTCATAGGGATTGCTGTGCCTATGCATTAAAAGACATCTTGTTTCTAGGGTAGGTGGGGGAGAGAGGTGGACAGAGCCCAGGTTGTTCTGGCCAGTCCTATACTATCTTAGGATATTGCATTTCCAGCACATTCCACAGTTAATTTTATGCCTGTAATTCTGGCATTTTGGAAGGCCGAGGCAGGTGGATCACTTAAGGTCAGGAGTTTGAGACCATTCTGGCCAACATGGCAAAACTCCATCTCTACTAAAAATACAAAAATTATCCTGGTGTGGTGGTGCCCCTGTACTCCCAGATAATTGGGAGGCTGAGGCGGAAGGATTGCTTGAACTCAGGAGGTAGAGGTTGCAATGAGCCAAGATTGCCCCACTGCACTCCAGCTTGGGCAACACAGTAAGACTCAGTCTCAAAAAAAAAAAATGAGGAGAGAATTTGGTCAGTCCAAGACCAAATTCTGCACTAAGTTTCTTCCTGCTGAGGTGACCCAGACATTCCTTAGTTAGGGTCTATGTCATGATAAATTTGTTCCCTCCCTAAAATCCAGATTCTCTTGCCTAATACAGCCTGAGGTTGTGAAGATGGAAAGCAGAAATTCTAGAAGGGGTTATTGAAAGTGATGGCGAGAGGGCATTCTGCCACATGATTCCTCCTGGCTTCTTTTCCCCTGGGATTCCAAAGTAGTTAAGAAAAAATAGTCAATGCTACAGCATTTTTAGTTATAATTGTTCTTGTCTGTTTTAAGAGACAGAGCTACCACATAACCCAGTGTTTCAACTTCTACCTATATCCATTTTCTAGTCCACAAATCTGTAATCTTAGTATTTGTGATAGTGAATATGCCAGGAATTAACAGCATTCACTTAATACTAGCAGAAGAGTTATTATTCACATCTGACTCGTGGGTCACTCAACTCCGAAATCTATACTAAGGGTCTGCTTTCTAGGAACAATTCAAATATCTATTTTTTTACCCAGAGTTTTCCAAAACAACGAAGGTACAGGTAGTTTTCTGTGGGCAATGAGATTCCAGGGAACAAGCATATAGATCAGGAGAGATAAAATGGAATTAATGAAAACCAACATGAGATTAAATGAATCTGGTGATACAGGCCTGCAATCCCAGCTACTCAGGAGGCTGAACTGGGAGAATGGCTTGAGCTCCAGGAATTTGAGGCTGCAATGAGCTGCAATCATACCACTGCACTCTAGCACTGGGTGACAGAGCAAGACCCTGTCCCAAAAAAGAGAAAAAAAATCACAAAAGACAATGCAAAGCAACACAAGAATGTATTATCAAGTTGGTCACCATTAATGGCAATTGTGCTTCATCCACAGGAGCCTTCTGAAGAGAGTTAGGAAGTGTGTTGCAGAACTGCGCACTGGAGTTCAAACTCATGTAGGAAGCATTTAACCACGGATTCTCAGTAATCCCTTGGTGAAGGGTGGCTTCTAGGGCAGTGAAGTCCCGATATTTCCAGTGTAATCATTGGTGCCTCTAAAAGAGTTTGATGTGGATATCCTCAGCAGTGGAATTTAAGTAGTATACCATTTATAGTATACTATATAAAGACATACTATGCCATTTATAGTATACTTTATATAGCATACTATTTAGTGTATATATACTAGATATACATATATGCTACAGTATGCATACATAGTATATATTATATTGCATAGTACTATATATTATATATGCTTGTATAGTATATTATATATTATATAATGTATAGGTATATATAATGTAATATACATTATACTATATGGTATATATTATATACTAAATATAATATATGGTATATATTGATGTATAAACATACTAAATATAATACATAGTATATATTATATTGTCTCTATACATACTATATAATATATACTATATTGTATATTATATATAGTGTAAATATACATTATATATTTTAATATATAGTATATTATATAAAGTGTATATATACACTATATAAAGGCATATTAAATTAAAATTGTGTGAAATAAGCTGCATTAAACCCACATGATTCTGTCTGCAACTAAAATATAGAGAATTTGAAAATTTAAGATTATTTAGAATATTCACATCAAACTATCTCTCCAACTATTTAAACTGATTGAAGTATAAAATGATGACTCATTTTATTAAATGGAAACAATATCTATGGTCATCAAACTAAACTGCATTATTATTACCCAATATAGGATTTTTTAACAATTAAATTTTATATTTGTATCAGTGGTTATGGTTATAGAATTAGCTTTTCCATGTAACCTACTAGATACTGTAGAAAGTGTCATTGAACACCTATATTACAATATTACAAATAATTCAATTAGAAAAATACCGAGCAGAAATTTAAAAATAATTATCAACATTTCCAACTTCCTTAAATAAAATTTTAGAGGCTGAGTTTAATGGATACTTGCAATCAGTATTCTTGGTCTATGTCACTAATCTGATATTCTGCCATATTTTTTGTTTTAATGTTATTCAATTTTTCTCTTATTTCTATGTTTTGTTATAAGTACTATATTTTCTAAAGGCTTTAGTTTTCTCTTGTAAATTAAAACATTTATGCACATTTTAATTTTGTTGCTGGGATAAATAATATCTGTGTTTAGGACAAAATACTCAGAATCCTTTTACTTTTTTACTCCCATGACACATGCAACTATTTTTTCTTCTGAAGAATGATAATGAAAGGCTATATTTTCTAGGAAATGTGTTTATGTTTATGATACACCAATATAGCCTCAAAATTTGGCCATCTGTTTTAAATATATACCTATATACCCCCAACATATGTGTAGATATATACATGTATCTTTGAGTTATTAACTAAAACACAAACAAGATGTACACCTGCCACCATCTTTAATTCCAACTCCTCAGAGGCAATTGCTTTTATTCAACTCTTTCAGTTAATATGCTTATAATTCTGTTACTTGATTATTCAGTTTTAGCTATTATGTATTATTTATTTATATTAAGAAAAGATCGGGCTTTTTACAACCATACACATACAAACACATATATTTCCCCTCTCCTCTGATTCTTAAAGCAATTAAAATATACATTTTGGTTAAGCCAGTATTTATCACTTACATTAGTATAACATTGTGTGTAGAATGTATAGTACAGTGTACTGCAGTGAACCAATATATTATAATTATCTTTTTGTGTAAAACTTTTTCATTTCAGAAGAGGCAATATGGTCTTTTCCTTTATACTCTTCTATGTCTCTGCCATTGTCTAATCTCAGAACTCTTTGAGTAATTAAATCTCCTTTAGGTACATTTAAAGATCAGAAATTTTTTCAGTGTTACTCCTTAAAATTGAGTGTTTCTCATTGGAACCTCTTTATTTCAGTTCACCTCTGGATTGGCTGCTCTCTAAGCCTGTGTTATTTTCATTGTGGTTTCTTTTTCAGCTCTCTGTTAGATCTTATCTGTTATTTTCATGTTTCCTAATGTTTCTTTATTCCATTCACCCGTTTTTCCATTTTCCTGTAGTTTCTGAGACAATTACTTCGCTTTGTCTTTCACTTTACCATTTCAGATTGCCGCAGTATTCAAAGTGTTGTTTATTGTCTCCATTATAAATATTTAAATTGGGGCCCAGCACAGTGGCTCACGTCTGTAATCCCAGTACTTTGGGAGGCTGAGGTGGGTGGATCACCTGAGGTCAGGAATTCAAGACCAGCCTGGTCAACATGGTGAAACTCCGTCTCAACTAAAAATACAGGTGGTGGGCACCTGTAATCCCAGCTACTTGGGAGGCTGAGGCAGGAGAATCCTTTGAACCCAGGAGATGGAGGTTGCAGGGACCTGAGACCACACCACTGCACTCCAGCCTGGGTGACAGAGTAAGGCTCTGTCTCAAAAAATAAAAAAAATTAAATTGGAAATGATGTTTACACCTTAAGTTTTTGGATCTTTATGGTTGCCTGTTTTTGTATTATAGAAGTAATAATTATATTGATTTTCTTTTTTCTGTCAATAACTATTTCTTAGAAATCAGTTCCTTTCATTCATCAGTTAAAGTCCTCTTCATTGGGACTGCAGTACCTCTCAAATGTTTGGTGCTGTTTCTGTTATTATCACTCATATGTAGAAAGACCTGTGTTATGTACTTTATGGGAGATAAAATGGGTTATCTCAGAGTCAGCAAATCTCTGTGCTAACCTGCTAGGGACATTTTAAATGACCCTAAACCAATGTTTCCCTATAGCAGATCTGGTCCTACTAACACATTCAGGAAGTGTTGGGAGTGGAGGGGCCATAGTCATTTGCAGCCTAGGAAGTATCCTTATCATATGTGACATGGCAGCCAGAAGCCACCCAGGAGAAGCCCTATGTTCCTTGCCTGACTGAACTGTTCCCTCTTATGAGACAGCTGTAGTAATGACTCCCTTGCTCGTTAGCACGGCTTTCCCTCCAAGTGTGAGATCTCTGGCATGACTGTGCAGCTGTTGTTGTCTTGGGCACATCTATGAGGTAGAGAAAGAAACCAAACATAGTCCAGACCCATTTTTGCCTTCAGCTCTGTGAGTTAAAGGACTTCCTAGTCCTTTCCTTCTTGCCTCATTCCCATTATATTTTTACGGGAATTCCTCTAAGTTGTCAGCATGCGCTGTTACCTTAGCAGGTGTAAGGGCTGACATAAGCCTTTTCCCACATTTCTACATCCAAATTATTTTCATAGAGAGCTGCAAGTAGGATGATTTAGACATGTGGACTTATTGTGCCCATTTCTAACAGAAACCTAATAGAATTTTGATTGGAAGGATTCAGTTTAAACTGGGTTTGAATAGTGAGCAGATAAATTTAAGGGAAGAGGGATAAGGATCAAAATTTCAAACTGGTTGAGACTACTGTATGATTTTTAAGGAAAGCATTCCTGGTAACTTTGGTAAATAAGGAAGACGAAAATTACAAAGTGTGTGTGATTGTCAATGTGAGGATGCATTTTCATTGAGCCGACATAGCTCAGTCCATTGAAGACTTCTATCCACAGAGCCAAATGTCAATGACAAGGCAATGACAACTTTAGAGAGGCTTAACTTGTTTTGGAAGAGTTTGCAATGAAGGAGATAAAGAGGGTTTTAGTAATTAACAATGGAATCATTAAAATGATCCAAAACATGTAAGTTATTTTAGCAGTTTGCAGCATAAACTTTCAATTGTAATCCCATAAACTATTTTCTAAAGGTGGAAGAAATGATTACAGCATTGCGATTGGTAGGTTATGTTTTCAATTCATCCAGAAAGAACTATATTGAGAATTGCTCTAAATCAACATTTGGCAAGAAATGTGGCCCATTAATCATAACAGGCTCCAAATGGTTTTGATGGCAAAACATTTGAGTTGTTTAATCAGGTTACTTACTTGAGGAAGAATTATTAAGTTCCCAACTGTTAGTCGAGTACCCACAGTCTGTCATAGTTGTTAATGGTTGTGGCACTATAAATCTCAGAGAATTAGACTTAACCATCACCTGGAAACTGCTTCTGAGAACTTCCTTACTAAAGTTATACCATGGAAAATTATGACCCAAATCCCCCACCATTAGCATGACTAACAGTCAAACCCAGAGTCTTTAGAAACTTTTAATAGGTTTTGAATTTCAATATGATAATATTATTCATGTCCAATTGAGCCAGGCCAAGCTTACTTTTTGCAATTTGGCAGTAGCTAACCATACATGAATTGGAAGATTGCTGTCCATATTTACTCTAAACGCTCAATCTCTGCTTAAGACAGACATGTATTCTATTTTTTAGTCAACTGATTTTACTCAGGGTTTCAGAGAAGGTTTCCTTCACTATCTTGCTTAGGATTTAATTTAGGGTAAATAAAATTATACTTTGATAAAAAATTAAAAAAAAATTTCTTGATAAAAATCAAGGGAAAATGCTACTTTAAATGTTAAAATAAACCATTTGTCACTAAAATATACATTCTCAATAAATGTTTGAACTAAAAATTACATGTTCATTTTTCATAAGCAAGAAATTTATATATTTCCCCTAGAAGAATGCCATTATTAATATGATAGAGGTTTTCAACCAATGATTTAGACCATCATAGGTACTGAGCTAAATTTTTGTTAGAGTAGGGATTGAATGGAGCAGGGTGGTCCAGGTATCAGCAGCAGTCGGTCACTTGTGAGAGAAGTAGTGAGTGTCCTGATGCAACTGAGCTTGCGCTGTAAGTCCTGGCTGCTTTTATTAGTTTGCTGGGGCTGTCATAACAAAATGCCACCATCTGAGTGGCTTAAGCAGCAGAAATTCTCTCACAGTTTTGGAGGCTATGAGTCCAGGATGAAGGTGTTGACAGTGGGCTCCTTCTGTTATCAGAGGGCCATGAGAGAATCTGTCATCTTCTCATTGCCTCTGGCAGTTTGCTGCAATGCTTGGCATTCCTTGGCTGGTAGACCTCCACTTTCAGGTTCACAGAGCATTCTCCCTGCACACCTGTCTCTAGATTTTCCTCTTTTTATAAGGACACCAGTCCTCTTAGAGTAAGAGCCTTTCCTACTACAGTATAACCCATCTTAACAAGTTACATCTGCAATCAACCTATTTCCAAACACAGTCACATGATGAGGTACTAAGGGTTAGGACTTCAACATATAAACTTTGGTGGGAACAATTCAACTCATAGTACTGCCCCAAGTTCATCCTGTGAACTTGAACAGGTTACTTCATTCTAAGTCTTAGTTTCCTTGTTGGTAAATATAGTAAAGCTAATACTAGCACCCATGTCGCTGGAGTATTTAAGGATTTAGCTAGGCCATACACACACAAGGTAACTAAGTACATCTCAGCCATTACTAATGGTATTAGCATAATGTATTAGGTCTATAATTTGATTTCCACATAGCTGTGCATTATATTTAATCTTACTTTAATCTTAATTTCTTATCTCTGTGGGCAAATGTATAAAAACTTTAAAAATAAGAAAATACTGCTATTCAAGCATACAGAAGAAAAACAATAATAAGTAATTGTTCATGGCTATTGCCTTTTTAAAAAGCATTCTGGATATGCCTCTACATCTTTAAGTAGTGACATAGGTGATTCAGTCATAGCATTTCATCTGTGCTATATACTGAAAACTCATAATTGCTTAACATGACAAGAGTATTCACTGATATATATTTTCCATTGCATATTTAACTGGAAGAAACGTTGTACCCAGTAAATATTAAAGTTAAAAAATAGGATTAAATAGACTGGAGTTTGCCCTGTTAAAACAAATATATTTTTAATATTTTTAAACATGTTAAGTATTTTGTGATATTTCCTGAAAATACCACGCCAACAAGAGCACAGTTATTTAACAGAAATAGCTATCCTACTATGACATGAGAGGCCTCATTAGTTTCTTTTTATAATTAGCTATAACTGCATCAAAAATTATTAGCCATAATGAAATAGAGGGTCTCTGGAAAGTGAACCCACATGAATACTTATTGTGAGTAAATTAAATTGAAAAAGGCTTGATTAAGCAATATACACCTAATTTCACATAAAAAATGCTGATTTCTCCCTGAAGAACAACTACAGATTCCATTAAAATAGGAATATTTCATATAAATATCCATTAATCAAAAATGTATTTAGATGGTGTCCCTGACTAGAATAAAAAGCATGTAAGGCCCGGCACAGTGGCCCATGCCTGTAATCCCAGCCCATGGGGAGGCCCAAATGAGCAGATCATTTGAGCCTAGGGGTGTGAAACAAGCCTGGAAAACATGGTGAAACCTCATCTCTGTAAAAAATACACACAAAAAATTAGCCAGGCATGGTGGTGCATGCCTGTGGTGCCAGCTACTCAAGAGGCTGAGGTGAGAGGATTGCTTGAGCCAGGAGCTCGAGGTTGCAATGTGCCCTTATCATGCCACTATACTCCAGCCTCGAAGATAGAAAGAGACGCTGTCTCAAAAAAATAAATAAATAAATAAACAAAACATAAAATCTCACATCTTAGAAGACCAGGTGAAAAGATAGTGATGCCATACCTCAAAACAACAATCAAATTGGTAAACCTAAGTTAAACAGGCTCATCATATAAAATATGACCTTTTTGGAGAATTCTCCTTTTAAAGTCCTAGAAATATTTCTTCCTATTAAAATTGGATACATATATTCTAAAACATTTGAGAAGCTGTTAAGCTTCATATTCTGAAAAGGGGCTTTGGCTAAGAAGCATGGAATGGAAAGGAAAGAGGGCAGTAGAAAAAGAAGCGCATGAAGTGATAGGAACGGAAGTGTGTGCTTCCCAGCTTGCATGCCAATAGGCTGGAGAAGTGCCTTCTTAATAAGCATTCCAAGCACACTTTGGTATATGTGTTTCAACAATAGCATCCCTGGGGATGGGTCTTCAGGGAAGTTTCCAAATACATTTCAGACCTAATTTTCATTACGCATTCACAAGATACCCTGCATGGTGATGAGATACATGCAAGCAAATAGTGAGAAGGATTTGTGTAATATAAGTATTTGATGGATCTGCCCTCCCTAGGTCCCTAAGCCAGGCGCTCCCGTAATAGTGGCCATGGCTCTGCAGTGATTCCCTGCCCCACAATGACAGCATGCTATCCCCTCTACCAGCTATAGGTAGTGCATTCCTCTCTACTTCTGCTTGCGAGGTAAACAGAGTAACTCTCCAAGATCAAAAAGTATTTAACTTAAAATCTGCTTACTTGAAACTACGCCTAAAGTATGGTCAGCACTATGAGAATTATTGAGTAAATTTGAGCTTACTTGAAACCTATCTGGACTTGGTCATAGGTGTGAATGAAGGGCAGAAAGCCAAAAGACAAGGGAAGAGAGGTCTGCATTATTTCATCTGTCTTGATATAGTCTTATCCAATGCCAAATCTACCACGTGATTACACCAGGTTATCTGTTTTGCTATATCCATGAAATCAGCACTAAAGAAAACAGTAAGTAGAATATGCCTCATTGATCAGTTGATCAAGTGAAGCCATGGAAATTTAGGTGCATTAATTTATAACTGCTATTCAACAGATATGTATTGCATTTTTTCATATATCTTGACTCCTCAAATGATTATAACTACTTAAAGGTAGAAATCTTGCCTTACACATATTTGTAATTTCGCATTGCATTATTGGAATGTAGTATGTGACTTACAACTATTGTGAATTTAAATGATTGACCAATGTAAGTACAGTCAGGGTATTAGTTGATGCAACCCATGGGGTCCAATCCGTTTTAGACCAGAATTGTTAAATGAAGTTAGTGTAATAAAGATTAAGCCTGTTCAGTATTTCTCATCATTTCACACTAGGAGTGCATTTGAAACAGTTCTTCTAAATTATTTTTCTTCAAAGGAATCAGGGTTAACGTAAGAGGAAACAGTGACAAGCTAACAGCCCCTGATGTGCACCAAAGTGACTGTCATTTTGCCAAGACTTTTTACTAATATAGAAGGTGTTTTCTTTTACTATCATGAAAAGTGTGGCTTTCCTGTTAAGCTTGATGCGTACAACTGGAAAGAAAAAGAAACCTGGCCTAAGATGTTAGAATAAAGTCTTTCCTGTTCATTTGCCAGCATTCCTTGCCTCATTTAAAAGGGACCTGTTGAAAAAGAAACTGAACTGAAATGATTTTCAGATGTGAATGGATTTCAAGGTAGTCAGTCACCTGCTCTAGGACCAGTCACACTTCCTTGGCAATCTTTTTAACGCTGCTAAGGTACCATGCTTCAATGATCATGGACTTCCAGGTCATCCTACAGCCTTGTCCTTTGTTCAGGTCAATTGAATCAGTCATACTAACTCCTTGCAATGGCACAGGTACTAAATGAATCCTCTCTTGAATGGGAAATGTTATCTATGTGCTATGAAAGGAAACGTTAGATTAATGGAATCCCAGGGTTAGAAAGGAACTCAAGGATCATTTATTTTTAGTCGTCATTTCGATTGCAGAGCCTCCTCCCCTACATAATATTTGCCAAGTCCGCATGAGGTATGGGCTAGAACACTTGTAATGATATCACTTATGTTTTTGTGTAGAAAACAGAAGTATTTTTCAGCCCTCATGGTCTACTGGTATTTTTCGTGCCATAGTCCATGAAATGTACCTTGATTTAAATTCAGCCCTGAAACCTTAGAAGAAAGCCTAAATGGAGCCAAGAAAGTGAGAGGCTTTGCTCTCTGAAGGCTCTGAGTATAGCAAGTTTCCTAATGGTGTAGAAGCTCTGGATTAAGAAAGAGAAACTGATACCAATTCTGTCTTATCCTCTGGTGTGACTTGAGCAGTTCAAAGAAGGCTACCATGACCTTGGAATCTCTGTCCCATTCAAACTGCAAGGCTCAAAATTCCACCATTAGAGAAACTCTCATTTTGTCAAACTACAGCCTTTCATGTCTTTCTTTATAAAACATACTCACTATAGAAAGGTGTAATATATAAAGTTGCTAAAATTTATCTTTTTAATAAGATTTCAACAGAAATAACTGACCCTTGCAATATGTAAACAATCAGAACAAACAAAACTAAAAGAAGGAGCGAAGAATCTGGGGAGAGAAGGTGTCTGAAACACAGTCACTAGTGAATGGAAACTTCAGCACTGCAAGGCTAGCCTGGTTTTCAGTATCCACTGTGAACTGCCTGACAGCCTTGAGCAAGTCCTGCTCCTGCACCCTGGTTGTTATAAACCAAGGGCCCAGATCATGTTGGGCCCAGCAGCTGCTGCTTAATTGCTTAATTGTTTTTACCATTCTGTGGAACAAAATGACATAATAGCTTCAGACAATAGTAAGTGGAATGTGTAATTCCTGCTGATCACAGAGTCTCAGATATTGCTAGGATCTAGACCTGGCCCGCATCTTTTTCCAGACTTCAATCTCTGCAGCCTGTTAGAGAGTAAGCTTTCATGAAGCACCTGCCATGAGTCAGGTACCAGGTGGAGCTGGGGTCAGATGCCTGAAAAACAGAAGAGGATGCTGCTCTCATGAGCCTAGAGAAGGAGAGGATCATTCAGTAAGGCATAGACGGCCCATCCCAAGGGTCCCCTTCCCCATTCTTCCACCAATAAGAATTGAGAGAGCAACTTGAGAGGACAGGAGATCCATGGGACTAATGCAGGTGGAGGGAATGGCATGCCAGGGCCTGAGGCAGAAAAGGCAAAGATGTTCTTGAAAAACAATGTAAGAAACGCAGAGGACTAGAGCAGAGGGAGTCACTGGCAAAAGCATAAGGAATGAAGCTGGAGACCCAGATCATGGTGTGCTTTGTGTAGAGGAAATTTGAGATCTTTGCTTAAATGTAATATCATGGCTATTAAATGACGTTTAGCTGGCTGGTGTCAAGATTAGAGTTCTTTCTTTTCTTTTTAGTGTCATTCAGTTAGAAACTGAATTGAGTAGGGCAAGAGGAGAGGGAGAAAAGGAGGGAAGAAATTGGATTTGTTACCTAGGAGGATATAATGGTCTAAGCTGAGGAATCAACATTCAGAACAAAATAAAACTCACTTGAATGTTTGAAACACTGACATGGTTTATAGTGCAGAGAGGAAGAAATGATATGAGGATTAAGCCAAACACTGAATAACTGGATAGAGGGTAGAACCATATACTTAACAGGCCAGGGGAAAGGCAGCTTTGGAGAAGGAGGTCAGGACCCAAGAATTACAGTGAGGTATTCATTCAAGAGCATGTGCTGCGTGAACATTTGGCTTTAAAAGATCTGGGGTTAAAAGAGTGATCTGGGCCCCAAGTAAACATTTGAGAGAAGGTACATGGTTGGCATTTGAAGTAACTGGGAAGGAGAGGTTGCTTAGGGAGTTTGCATAGAACAGCAAAAGGAGAGTCCACCAAACCAAGTCTTGTGAACTTCGTCATTTAATGACTGAGTTGACATGGGAAGGAAATAGCAGATGGGTGTGGAGGGAAAAGAAGAACCATGAATACCTGATGTTAAAGTAATTTAGAAGCCAATGCATCCGTAAATGGTGGGTGGTCATCTATTCAGAATGCTGTGGTGAGATTAAGTTGAAGACGAAGGTCTTTATTGAATTTAGTGACATGGAAGTCACTGGTGAATTTACCAAGCTATGAATAAATAGCAGCTATAGGAAAGTTTCCAATTCTGAGGGAATATTGAAGAGTGTTTTATCTTCAGACTCTTTTGATGAATGTAGAAACGGGTTCAGACCATTCAAGTAAATCTCCCAAGGTCACACAGACATGTAACAACAGAGCGAGGGCCAAGGCCCTCTCCCACAGCTCTTTCCATCAGACAAAGGTCACTGATACTTTGTTATCCTGAGACATCAACTTGAATTTTTAACTAAAATGGGCCTATCCATTGCTGAAAACAATAATAATAGGGTTCAATTCTTTAGAACAATAAAACTTTTGTTTACTCCAAATATTGATGGGAGTTAGTTAACTGGGATGCTTCCATGCAAAACTCCAGAAATGCTGTGTGTCAAAGTCTCCGCCAATGAAAACCAGAGATGTCCAGTCCAAGAACTGTAGTGTGAGGCACGCAGAAGACATCTTTAATTTTGACATTTAAGAAAAGCGACCAAATGGCTTGGTTAAAATTACAAACATACTGTAAAACGTCATGTCAAGACAAAACAAAACACTCCAAGTGCCATCTTACAGTGGCATACCAGAAAGTATTTGAAAATGGTTACATGCCATTACTTTTTCACTTTGGTAAGATGAAAACAACATGATTTTTTTTTCGTGTGTTAACAATGTACTCTCTCAGGCTAAGACCTTGTATTCCAAGTTGAAGCCTAGGGCAACATTTTTATAGCTGAATTACAAATCCCTGAAAATAGAGATTTATAATGGAAATTCTAGAAAACAATATCTAATAGATCTATACTACCTGGAGCCCCTCTAATGAAAGGAGATCTGAAATTTTCTTCCACATACCTTTGCTAGTAAGATTAAATGATAAAAATAATTCAGATGAACAAGTTAAGATATAACCCTTTTTTGATACCCGTATATATTATAGTAATCCTACACTTTGAAAACAAAAAGGAAAGAATCTGTTACAGCTGGGTAGAAGAATGTAAGATATAAAAAATTCTTTAGGGAAATGATGGGTTATTAAGGTATGGACTATAATATCATCGTCAATCTATAAAACTTTTACAACCTAGTCTTATTTGCACAGAGATTACATCCCCAAAGCTCAGTGCCAAAGACACATGTTAATAAGCTCACAACTTTTAATTAAGCAATATGTAAAAGTAGATTCCCATTAAGCTGTGATTTGTGGGCTAGTTCATTACAGTGGGCCCCAACCACCAGACACATATTCAATACAAATCAAGCAGTCTGCATATTATCCAGCTTAATGTGAACCTACCAGTGATGTTTTATTGCCAGTTCAGAAGAACAGTTCATAGAAAGTATTTTTCCCCAAAAGACCAGGACAGAGATCAAAACCTAATGACCCCATGGTGCTTGTTTAATGAAATGACTCATCTGCATTGTTTATTTGCATAACACAATAATTACTCATACAGTTAATTATCATACATCTGATTATCTGACCTGAGGGGTTAGAGTTTTTATTGTCATAAACCCATAGAGGGCAGCCCTGGTAGTTGGTTTGGGTAGTTGGGGCAAGATTAAATTTTCTTTTACTTCAGTTTGGTTGAGAAGGAAAGTGTTACAGAATTAATGATCTGGGGAGAATTGGCTAAGTAAAAAGAAAATGAGACTGCATTTTTCCTCCATAAGGTAAATTCTGCAGGAATTAGGGTATTAATTCTAAAAAATAGAACCATGGAATAGTGGGGAAAGAATATTATTTCATTTAATGAAGGAGAACATTTTCAGTGTAGGAAAATGACCAAGACAAAGGAAAAGTGGATATATTTGACTATATAGACAACAAAAAAGTCTCTACATAAAATACAATCATCATGTCTTCAAAAAATTAAACGACTTATACTATCCTAGGTAAAAATATTTGAATTAATCAATAACCCAATTTATTTATTGAATAAATATTTATTCAAGTCATTGTGTGTGCTGGGAATTTTATTTTATTTTTTATATTTATTTTTTAATTGTACTTTAGGTTCTGGGGTACATGTGCAGATCATGCAGGATTGTTGCATAGGTATTGTTGCATGGCAAGGTGGTTTGCTGCCTTCATCCCCCCATCACCTATATCTGGTATTTCTCCCCACGTTATCCCTTCCCATCCCCCACTGTCCCTCCCCAAGTCCTCACTGCAACTGACCGCAGTGTGTGATGCTCCTCTTCCCGTGTCCACGTGTTTTAATTGTTCAACACTTGCCTATGAGTAAGAACATGCAGTGTTTGGTTTTCTGTTCTTGTGTCAGTTTGCTGAGAATGATGGTTTCCAGATTCATCCATGTCCCTATGAAGGACATGAACTCATTGTTTTTTATGGTTGCATAGTATTCCATGGTGTATATGTGCCACATTTTCTTTATCCAGTCTATCGTTGATAGACATGTGGGTTGGTTCCAGGTCTTTGCTATTGTAAACAGTGCTGCTATGAACATACATATGCATGTGACTTTATAATAGAATGATTTATAATTCTTTGGGTATATACCCAGTAATGGGATTGCTGGGTCAAATGAAATTTCTATTTCTAGCCCCCTTGAGGAATCACCACACTGTCTTCCACAATGGTTGCACTAATTTTCACTCCCACCAACAGTGTAAAAGTGTTCTTATTTCTCCACATCCTCTCCAGCATCCATTGTCTACTGATTTTTAAATGATCGCCATTCTAACTGGCATGAGGTGGTATCTCAATGTGGTTTTGATTTGCGTTTCTCTAATGACCAGTGATGATGAGCATTTTTTCATATGTTCGTTGGCCTCATATATATCTTCTTTTGAGAAGTGTCTGTTCATATTTTTCACCCACTTTTGAATGGGTTTGTTTGTTTTTTTTCTTGTGTATCTGTTTTAGTTCTTTGTAGATTCTGGATATTAGCCCTTTGTCAGAAGGGTAGATTGCAAAAATTTTTTCCCATTCTGTTGGTTGCTGGTTCACTCTAATGATTATTTCTTTTGCTGTACAGAAGCTCTGAATTTTAATTAGATCCCATTTGTCTATCTTGGCTTTTGTGGCCATTGTTTTTGGTGTTTTAGCCATGAAGTCCTTGCCTACCCCTATGTCCTGAATGGTTTTGCCTAGGTTTTCTTCTAGGGTTTTTATGGTGTTAGGTCTTACGTTTAGATCTTTAATCCATCTGGAGTTAATTTTAGTGTAAGGTGTCAGGAAGGGGTCCAGTTTCTGCTTTCTGCACATTGCTAGCCATTTTTCCCAATACCATTTATTAAACATGGAATCCTTTCCCCATTGCTTGTTTTTGTCAGGTTTGTCAAAGATCAGATGATTGTAGATGTCTGGTGTTGCTTCTGAGGCCTCTGTTCTGTTCCATTGGTCTAGGTCTCTGTTTTCGTACCAGTACCACGCTGTCTTGATTATTGTGGCCTTGTAGTATAGTTTGAAGTCAGGCAATATGAAGCCTCCAGCTTTGTTCTTTTTGCTTAGGATTGTTTTGGCTATGCAGGCTCTTTTTTGGTTCCATATGAAGTTTGAAGTGATTTTTTCCAGTTCTGTGAAGAAGGTCATTGGTAGCTTGATGGGGATAGCATTGAATCTATAAATTACTTTGGGCAGTATGGCCATTTCATGATGCCGATTCTTCCCAACCATGAGTATGGAATGTTTTTCCATCTGTTTGTGTCCTCTCTTATTTCATTGAGCAGTGGTTTGTAGTTCTCCTTGAAGAGGTCCTTTACATCCTTTGTTAGTTGTATTCCTTGGTATTTTATTCTCTTTGTAGCAATTGTGAATGGCAGTTTGTTCGTAATTTGGCTCTCTGTTTGTCTGTTATTGGTGTATAGAAATGCTTGTGATTTCTGCACATTGATTTTGTATCCTGAGCCTTTGCTGAAGTTGCTTATCAGTTTAAGGAGATTTTGGGCTGAGACAATGGGGTCTTCTAAATATACAATCATGTCGTCTGCAAATAGAGACAATTTGGCTTCCTCCTTTCCTAATTGAATACCCTTTATTTTTTTCTCTTGCCTGATTGCTCTGGCTAGAACTTCCAATACTATATTGAATAGGAGTGGTGAGAGAGGGCATCTTGTCTAGTGCCAGATTTCAAAGGGAATGCTTCCAGTTTTTGCTTATTCAGTATGATATTGGCTGTGGGTTTGTCATAAATAGCTTTTATTATTTTGTGATACACTCCATCAATACCTAGTTTATTGAGGGTTTTTAGCATAAAGGGCTGTTGACTTTTCTCAAAGGCCTTCTCTGCATCTATTGAGATAATCATGTGGTTTTTGTCTTTGGTTCTGTTTATGTGATGGATTACGTTTATAGATTTGTGTATGTTGAACCAGCCTTGCATCCCCGGGATGAAGCCTACTTGATCATGATGAATAAACTTTTTGATTTGCTGTTGCATTCTCTTTGCCAGTATTTTATTGAAGATTTTTGCGTCAATGTTCATCATGGATATTGGCCTCAAGTTTTCTTTTTTAGTTGTGTCTCTGCCCGGTTTTGGTATTAGGATGATGTTGGTCTCATAAAATACATTGGTGAGGATTCCCTCTTTTTGTATCATTTAGAATAGTTTCAGAAGGAATGATACCAGCTCCTCTTTGTACGTGTGGTAGAATTCGGCTGTAAACCTGTCTGGACCTGGGCTTCTTTTAGTTGGTAGGCTATTAATTGCTGCCTCAACTTCAGCCCGTGCTCTTGGTCTATTCAGGGTTTTAACTTCTTCCTGGTTTAGTCTTGGGACAGTGCAAGTGTCCAGGAATTTATACATTTCTTCCATAGTTACTGGTTTGTCTGCATAGAGTTGTTTGTAGTAATCTCTGATGGTAGTTTCTATTCCTGTGGAATCGGTGGTGATGTCCCCTTTATCTATCATTTTTTATCGCATCTATTTAATTCTCCTCTCTTTTCTTTTTTATTAGTATGGCTAGCAGTCTATCTATTTTGTTGATCTTTCCAAAAAACCAGCTCCTGGATTTGTTGATTTTTTAAGGGTTTTTTGCATCTCTATCTCCTTCAGTTCTGCTCTGATCTTAGTTATTTCTTGTCTTCTGCTAGCTTTTGAGTTTTTTTTTACCTTGCTCCTCTAACTCTTTCAATTTTGATGATAGGGTGTCAATTTTAGACCTTTCCTTGCTCCTCATGTGGGCATTTGTTGCTATGAATTTCCCTCTAGACACTGCTTTAAATGTATCCCAGAGATTCTGGTATGTTGTGACTTCGTTCTCATTGGTTTTAAAGAACATCTTTATTTCTGCCTTCATTTCATTATTTAACCAGTCGACATTCAGGAGCCAATTCATTATCCATGAAGTTGTGCAGTTTTGAGTGAGTTTCTTAATCCTGAGTTCTAATTTGATTGCACTGTGGTCTGAGAGACTGTTTATTATGATTTCCATTCTTTTACATTTGCTGAGGAGTGATTTACTTCCAATTATGTGGTCAATTTTAGCGAAAGTGCGATGTGGTGCTGAGAAGAATATATATTCTGTGGATTTGGGGTTGAGAGTTCTGTAAATGTCTACTAAGTTCACTTGGTCCAGATCTGCATTCAAGTCCTAGATTTTCTTGTTGATTTTCTGTCTCATTGATCTGTCTAATACTGTCAGTGGAGTGTTAAAGTCTCCCACTATCATTGTGTGGGAGTCTAAGTCTCTTTGTAGGTCTCTAAGAACTTGCTTTATATATCTGGGTGCTCCTGTATTGGGTGCAAATATATTTAGAATAGTAAGCTCTTCTTGTTGTATTGATCCTTTTACCATTATGTAATGCCCTTGTCTCTTTTGATTTTTGTTGGTTTAAATTCCGTTTTATCAGAGACTAGGATTGCCACCCCTGCTTTTTTTCTGCTCTTCATTTGCTTGGTAAATCTTCCATCCCTTTATTTTGAGTATATTATCATATATATTTATACAGACAACTTTTTTTCCAAGCATTAAATTCTTATATTTTACTCATGCTTGGTTTTAGGCTTTCTATTCAGTTCAGGTAGTTTGTCTACTTATGTCTGTGTCCATAAAGTATTTTAATAATTAATGCAGTTTTTAAATACATTTAAAATTTTGTTTGCTTAGAGCTTCTTCACTCTTCTTTCTTTCATTTATTATTTGTGTACTACATGGTTTTTATAAAAACATTAAAAGATATAGATACACAGAAAAGAAAATCACCTTAAACACCAACAGATAAACAGTGTTAACATTTTAGTATCTATCTCTCCATTATGTTAATGCAAATCTATACATATGTCTGCATACATGTACAGAAATTTTTATAAAAATATATTTAGATTTTGAATAATAATCTACCTAGTTTATTTAAAACACATTACAGATATTTTTCCAAGTCAATTATTAAACTGTGTCAAAAACAATGCTATGGACTAGCAAGTGTTCAGCAAAATATGACTAGTAGGTGAAGTCCTGCTTGCTATGTGTTCATAAACTTTTATCAGAACACAGCTATGCCCATTCCTTTATATGTTGTCTGACCTTTTGTGCTATAACAAGAGAGTTGAGGAGTTGTGACAGGTTCACATCTCTTGCAAAACCTAAAGTATTATTTGGTCATTTACAGAAACAAATATAGACCGCTACACTAAACTGTTTCTATTCAGGGAAACTGTATTCCTGCTGCATCCCATGTTTGGGACCATATGACTGAGACCTGGCCAGTGAGACCTGGGTGGAATTGATATAGCACTTCTGGGTCTTAACACAAAAATGTCTTCCATTTCAACCTATTCTTTATCTCTGGTCATCTCTCACTTCTGTTTCCTAATTCTATATGTTTGCAGTTTGTTCTTTGTCAATCTTAACCAGAAGAAGAAATCAGTATTGTTCTATCAATTTAAAAATCATAAATATTAATTTATGTCTTTATTTTTCAGTTGACTTTCAGCTTTTGAAGATGTATTCTTTTTAATATTTTTTATAACTTCCTGACTTTTGTTTTTAAATAAAAAATATATTACAGGATTCGTTACATCTCGTAAGTTTTCTTAAACAGGGCTCTAATTGTTTCATTATCATTAATTTCTTAATAGCTTATGATTGCAATTTTTATTTCCTCTTTGTCCCACAAGTAATTTAAAAAGTTTCTCATACATGTGTTCTGTTAATATAAACTTTCATAATTTCTTAATTGTTTTTATGCATTATTATCTGAATATGCATTGTACAACTTCTGTTGTGTACAACTGATTTCAGCTTTTGAAGATTTGTTGTTTTTTATATTTTTTATAACTTCCTGACTTTTGTTTTTAAATAATAAATATATTACAGGATTGGTTATATCTCGTAAGTTTTCTTAAACAGGGCTCTAATTGTTTCATTATCATTAATTTCTTAATAGCTTATGATTGCAATTTTTATTTCCTCTTTGTCCCACAAGTAATTTAAAAAGTTTCTCATACATGTGTTCTGTTAATATAAACTTTCATAATTTATTAATTGTTTTTATGCATTATTATCTGAATATGCATTTTACAACTTCTATTGTGTACAACTGATTTTTCTTTAAAAGCCCTAAATGTACCAGTAGCACCAGGAAATCAGACTTTGACATAAACATCCCTCTACATAAATTATCCTGATTTTTTTGTATTATTCATCTTATCTATATTAGCGTATACCTATAAGGTTGTCAGAATTACATTTAGCAAAAATAGAGCTTTCCAAGAGCAACTCACACTGTCCTAACTCAAAGAGTTGGGTCCAAGAATATTTATTAAAAGCTTGTCTCTAATTCCTATAAATTAGGAAATGTTTTTATTGCTGTTTTGTTTTGCATTTCGCCTCTCTTTTGCCTATACTTACCTTTCCTAGCTGCTGATATAAGAATTTTTCCTCAGGAGGACTTTTGGTGATCTTTTTATTTTTTATTTTATTCATTTATTTAGATTTTGAGACAGAGTCTTGCTCTGTAGGCAGGCTGGAGTGCAATGGAGTGATTTCTACTCACTGCAACCTCCACCTTCCAGGTTCAAGTGATACTCCTGCCTCAGCCTCCCAAGTAGCTGGGACTACAGGCGTGCGCCACCCTGACCAGCTTATTTTTGTATTTTTAGTAGAGATGGGGTTTCACCATGTTGGCTAGGATGGTCTCAATCTCTTGACCTCATGATCCACCCACCTTGGCCTCCCAAAGTGCTGGGATTACAGGCTTGAGCCACTGCGCTCGGCTGGTGATGTTTTTAAAAGGCTTGTAAGTGCTTGGTTCTCCAGTGGCCGGGCTGTGCATGGGAGAAAGACTAAAATTATGGTAAATAAGACTACTTAAATTGATCTTCAGAAGATATAATGCAAGACTTAAGGGCTGCAAGACTATTAAAAGAAAATATTGATGAGATTTAGAGAGATCTCTATGGAGGGGGTAGCATAAGCTGTGATTTTTGAATGAAGGGATCAGTTTCCAATGAGAAGGCATCATTTGCATAAGGGTGTTAAAGAGAAGCTAGCCAACTGGACCTGTGGGGGCACTTAGCTGTGTGAATCTTAGCTGGAACAGAAAGCATGGAGTGGCCTTTCAAGCAGAAAAAAGCAGGTATGTTTGGGAAATAGGAAAAAGCCAGGATGATAGAGCAGCATGAATAAAGGCAAATATATCCATGAATGTGAAAGGAAGAGGTAATGGCTGGGTGGATTGAGTGTGACTTGAGGTCCCTGTGAAAACTGTGCCCTTTATGCTAAACTAATGGAGAGTTTGAGCAACAAAGTCTCATGCTCTGACTTATTTTTGACAGATTAGTTAATGCATTGAGAATAAGTCAGTGTGGAGTGAGGACAAAGGAAAGGAAACCAGTAAGAAGACTCTGACAGAAGTCCAAAAGAGCAATAATATTGACTCTGCAGCAGAGAACAGGGTGACATGTTGTCAGATTATGGATTTATTTTCAAAGCATATCCAGTAGACTTTCTGAATGTTTGATAGGAGAGGCAGAGAGAAGCGGCTGGAATCAGTACAGTTGTTGGTATCTGACCTGTCACCTTGACGGCACTCCACCTTTTTGTGACCATTTAACCTGCCTTGATCCTGTCAGTGGAAGGGACATGTTTTAGTCCTGCCTGGAAGTATTAAGAGCCAGTCATGCTGCCCCCTATTCCTTTTTTTTTTCCTTTGCTATGACAACTGGAAATGTCCTAGAGAGCGGTTACTTTATCAATCCGGACACAGAGTGAGGATGAAGACAATATCATACAATCTAAGGGGACTTCTGATGGATGTTTAGCAAGCCCAAGAAATAAGCTTTCTTTTAAGCCAGCAACAGTTTTCAGTAATAACTTGGAAGGTGAATAATGTATCTAATGAGCCTATATTGTAGGATCTGGAGAGGTGGGAAAAAATAGAATATTCGTGGCATATGTTGGATACTACTGGCTGCATTCCACAGTGTACTCCAAAAATAGATGAACTTAAATTTGCTGATTGGCAAGCAGAAATGAAATGGGATAAAGGGAGTGGAAGAATTTGAAGATTTGTAAGGTTGGAGGAGGTTATTGCTTTTTACCACCTACCAATACAAAATAAACCTGAGAATGCCTTTGAGCAAAGAAAACCTTCTGGTAAGAATCGAATCAGTGGTATTCTCATTGTTACTACTACCTCTGAATGGGTTATGATAGTACTGAGTTAATTTAACAGTAAAAGACTCAGGAAAAATAAAAATTCTCTGCCACCAATGCTCAGTAAGCTCAGGGCACCTGCAATTAAGTCATGTCTAAAAAGAACTATAAGAACAATTGGCATATTCAGCTGATCAGATAAATAAAAAGTTGCCTAAGGTTTTGAGATGGTTGCACTGACAAAAAGAGCCACTAGCCTAAACTAAAGGAGATTGTGATATTTTTGAGACTTGAAATGACTCTGAAAACGAGGAATCAGATAGACAAATATACTGAGACTCCAAACTCTCTAAACTCACTCTAGATGTAACTGCAGAGGAGAATGCTAAAGAAAGGAACCCCACAAAGGTTGGAGTCAAGAGTCATAGAGAACAATGGACTGGGAGAATTTACTCCATGAAGCATAATTAAAAGTCTAATCAACAATTATTTCCTGTAACCAAATGAGCAGGCCTTCAGAACTGCAGGGGGGTTTCAGAAAGGCTCTGGACCAGCAACTGCATGCCTCTTCTCAAATGCAAGTAACTACTGTGGTTCTAGCTCTGTTCTAACATTATTTATGAGGCTCATAGGGTTAGTAAATAACTTTTGTGTTTACATGTTTCTGGATCAAGTAGAGCTGTATTCACACCTGATATAGAGACTACCCAGTATCATGCCTCCCTATCATAGAGACAACTGTGCGCCATGCAGAGATCTCAGACTCTAGGTGGCATGCATTTAAGAGGGGGTGAGTGTCTCTTGCATACAGAAGAATTAGTAAACCAAACATTTCATGATCAAAGTGGCCAACTGTTAAAGTCATTAGAGGTGGTCACAGCTTTTTTGGGTTTCTCTTTAGCCTATAGTAGGATTATACTTATCCACTCAGTAAGTTAATAGTAATCAGATGACTTGATTTGGCCAGTGATTTATAAATATAACTGATGTGTATAATATATAGGCAGAGCTTTTAGAGCCAAATTGTCTTTCCCATTTGTTCTTTTTCTGCTCTGCCATGATAGTGAGAACTTCTCCATATAATGGCTTCTCCAGCCTGTGTCCAGTAAGAAGATAATGGAGCAGAGCCAATTGGCTCTGCAGCACATAGCTACGTAGTACAAAGTAAACCAAAGAACTGGTAGCTTTACTTTACCACTGATCAAGGACAAATTCGAAAGTATTCTCCACGAGGGAGCCACAGGGGCAGGGTCACATATCCCATGCTTAAAGAATTGTTTTAACAGGTGTATGATATACATATAGTGTTTTTCTACTTTAGAATTGCCCCAAGCAGTTTTCCACTTGGGGGGCGGGGAGCTAGGTTTTCCTTGCCATCGTTCTTCTTAGCAAACAATATAACTTTATCATACACTCAACATTTCTCAACAGACAATAAAATGCAATAGTCAGATAGGATAGGGGGAGAGTGAATGAAATAAGAAAACATAAAATGATTACCAGGAACTGTTAAAGGCCATTTGAGATCTATAGTCATAAATTTAGAGTAAGATTGGTCAGTGGGACAATGTCTGTTTTACTCCAGCTCCATTTAATTGCATGGGTGTAGACACAAACTAGGCACAGGTAAGTCCAGCTAACGCCATGGTCTCTTCAAGTGATAAAAGGAAATGAGAGGTGAACCGAAGGTGTAAGCAAAGGAATGATGATAGGAGATGACTATGAAAGTTAAGCTGGGTGAGAAGAAAAAAAAACAAAAAGGGACAAACCAGGGAAAAAGTGATAGACATGCAATTGACATGATTTGATTTTCTGCAGCATCAAATCTGCACTTGCAAGCCTCTGAGATGTCTTAAAATTTTGTAATTGCAGTTTTGGTTTTAATTAATCTTTCCTTCCTCCATTTACCTTTCTTTTTATTTCATCCTGTTAGATTTTAATCTAAGCTGGTCCACTATAGCTTTCTATTTCATAGGGGTTCTGTCTTCTAGAATGTTCCAGTGTGCCACTTTTGGACATCTCTCTTCAGCAGATAATGTTAACAAATGTATTATAGCTTTCAGTTTCATAAGTGACATTACAAATACTTTTCTAAGTGGTTTTAATGCTTAGAATTACATTTGCTGTTTCAGGACTGATTATGAGAGTAGCATGAACTCAAGAGTAGAGAATGTGGAAAATATAGAAAGAAAAGAAAATTATAAAATGTATAATCTCAACACTCACAAATAGCCAATGTCAATATATTTGTATGTGTTCTTTCAAATTTTTTCTATACAATATATTTTTATAATTGAGACCACAGTGTATGCATCTTACCCTTTTCACTCCACATTATATTTTGCATTATATTTTGAACATTTCCTCATGTAATTCTTTATTATTTGAAAATGAAACTCTAATGAATACACAACATTACAGCATACCTATTCTGTGTATATCTATAACCGTCTTAACTTCTTTTTTCTTTTTTTTTTTGAGACAGAGTCTCTCACTGTCACCCAGGCTGTAGTACAGTGGCGCAATCTTAGCTTACTGCAATCCCTGCCTCCTGGGTTCAAGCAATTCTCCTGCCTCAGCCTCCTGAGTAGCTGGGACTACAGGCACGCACCACCATGCCCAGCTAATTCTTCTGTATTTTTAGTAGAGACGAGGTTTCACCATGCTGACCAGGATGGTCTCGATCTCCTGACCTCATAATATACACCCACCTCAGCCTCCCAAAGTGCTGGGATTACAGGTGTGAGCCACCGCCCCCTGCCTTCACTTCTTATGACAAAACATTTAAAATTTACTCAGAAGTAATAAAAAAAAATAGTATCTAATGAACTCTCACTTATCCATTACGTAGGTCCAATGTTCCTCTTTATGCTATATTATCTTCATTCTCATTCTGTCCATGTTGCCAGAAAATCTTTCTTAGTCATATGCAGTTTAAGCATAGAATGTCCCTGGTTTATCCATGACCTACATTAATTAATGGAATCCGATATGAGCTTGAGAAAGACAATAAATCAATGAATCAGCAACACTTTCCAGAAAAAAAATAACCTAAATTGCTTACTATATAATCAAAGTGGCATTTCAAATGTGAGGGAAAAAATAAACTATTTGATACACCATGTTAAAACAAAGCAAAAAGACTGTACAGATTAAACTAAGTAAAAATTGAGAACTTCTGTATGCCAAAATATATATTAAAGCAAATGAAATACTTGACAATCTTGGCATAATTTGGTGACACATATAAGAAAGCTTTTACTTCATTTAATATATAAAGAGCTATTACAATTCAGTAAGAAAAAGTGAGTTCCAATAGTAAAACTATAAATTTTCATTGATCCTGTAAATAAACATCATTTCTAATCAAATATTTTCACCTTTTCAAGAAGAAAATATTTTTATAATTAATGTCCATTAGTAGCAAAATCTGGAGAAAGAAGAAGCTAACTCAACTACCATTTGTGGTTAAAGTAGAAATTAGTATAATATTTCTGAAGTAAAATTGGTATACATTGGAATTTTAAATGAACTACCAATTTATTTAATAACCTTACTTCTAGAAATGTATTCTTTCTTTCCACTCAGTTTTTTCTTTCTTTCCATCCTTGCATCATTTTCCCTTCCCTAATACTCTCTTCTCTTTTATTCTTTCCTTCCTTTTCCTTTTTCTTGTGCTCATTAATTTGCCTAGCCAATCACAGTAGCTAACAAATTTCTTTCATCCTTCATGGTATTCCTCACAACCACCTTGTGAAATGGACACGGATAAAAACCAGCAACAACTTTAGGTGTCTTCACGGAGGGGATGGAGAAAATGATGCTACCTTCTCACATTGAGTATAGAATTAGTTGAACAACAAAATCAAGGCAACAAAATCCATTAACAGAAAGACTAGACTGAAAGTATAAAGTCAGCTTCAAAGAGGAAGAACACTTGTTGCATTCACTCACAATGAACTATAGATCCTAGAGCACATTTTTTAAGTCCCCTTTAAACCCCTTTCCTGACTGTGGAGCTCTCACATTCCGTGTGGTCAGCAATAGGACCAGGTGAGCTCCAATGTAAGACAGCCTTTCTCCTGGAGTGGGGAGTACATCAACTATTCAGATATCCTCTCAATTGTGCACTCTAGAACCACATATACATACCTAAGTACATCACTGGATTAACAAATACTACCTGAAGTCTTCCAGTAAGGTTGAGTAACTTGTATGAATCACATAACTACTAAGCTATATAGGGCAGGATTTCATCTAGATCTAACTTCAGAGCCCCAGATCTCAACCACTATGCTGTACTATCTCATTCATTTCTTTATTCATTCATACCTATTTATCATACAATTACTGAGCTCCTATCTTGACTTAGACATTGGGTTGTTTATCCTTAAAGAATTTATACCATTTTAGGAAAGAATTCCTGCTCTTTCCAGGGTCTCAGTAAGTTAAGAAATCAATAAGAGAACAGCCTTTGCATTCTAATCTGTCAAATGTCCAAGATCAAGCAAATTCTCCATTCAGTAGATCCCTGTTCATGCCACAAGACCAGTGTATCAGTGCATATTATGTACATCTGGTCCTATTTAAAGCATTTCAGGCACTGGTAGAGTATGTAAGAAAATGACAGATTTTTTTGTGTGTGTGTGTGAAATAATGGAACTTTTCCTTGATCCCTAGAGGCAGAACCTAGCATCACCTACTTCACTCCTGAGTATATCTGTCCTCCCCATCCCCTAACTCCTCACCAGCCACAAAAGAGAAAATCTGCGTAAAATGTACTGTATTCAATAAAATTCACTGTATTCCAAAGGAAAAAAATGGATTTTAAAAAAAATTAGCTTTACCTTATTTCATTCAATCACCAACTATTTAGTTAGGACCTAGCATTTGCCAAGGCTCTTTGCTGTTATATTAAGCATGTTCTTAGGAGAATCTCCAAATTGGTGTTAGATATTTTCAAACTATTGGAAAAATTCCCAAGTTGTAAGAGTTCTCATTTGAAAGGACAATTTTCCTCATCTCTAGAGGTGTTTAAGATTGAGCTAGATGGCCAACTAGAAGTGGTGTAGCAAAAGAGATCTGTGTTTCACTTAGATGGCTGGACCCAAAGAACTTGTATATATGTACATGCTTATATGTGTGTGTGTATATATACGTGTGTGTATATATATAGAGTCTGTATATATGTTTATTCTTAAGTGTAAACATGTGTATATGTATACAGAGCATGTATGTATGTGTAATTTGTGTGTGTGAATTGTTAGTGACTAAAATACACAAAAAAGACCATTTTAGAGACATCTCCAGTAAGCACTTAAAAAACAGAAATGCCATAGTGCCATGGAAGCTTTTCCTTCTGCTTATCCAAGCATTATCAGTTGATTTATTTAATAAAACTGAGGGCCCACATAGACTGGAAATACAGCTTCCAATAGAATGCTCTCATGCTGTGATTATTGAAGTGATAAGTAATTTGCTTTTAATGCTAGCAACATACCACTTAGAACCATACTTAACTGAAGGATGAAAATCACTCATTTTTCATCCAGTTGCTTAACTGACACAATATAATCTACCTATTGTCACTGAACTTAAACAAGAAAAATTTATAGATCTCACTTTCAAATTTATAGCAAGCATTTAAAATTTTAATTTCTTCTTATTTATATTTTTATCCTTTAAAGAACTGCATTCCAAATGGATAATTTATTTTGACAATAAGAGCACAGTAGGTACTAGCAAAAATAATCTAGTAAAAGGATTTTTTATTTACAGTTTTCAATTTCAATCATATTTTCTATTGTATATTACTCTGTAGAAGGAAAATGTCAATGTGAATGACACAAGTCAATTAACAACCAATTATAAAACTAGAGATGAAGTTACCAATGAAATCACTGAGAATATACACATAAGTTTTTGATACTGTTTTACTAATAGAGGCCTTAAAAATTATTAGTAGTATTATAAATTAATAGACTGAAAAAGACTGGTCACTAAATTCACAGATATGTAGTCCCCCAGAAACCTGTTCTGAATGTTGAAATAATACTTTGCACTGTGCATAAACACGTATACTCTCCTAAGGGGATATTGTACTGGTGCCTCTTACATTAGAACTTAGTTCTTACAGAGAATCTATTTACAAAGACTATACCCAACTCTCCTTATCCATGGAATTATTATTTGCAGTCCATAAAGAGCTACAGAAAATGAGATAAATTAATTATAAGAATAAAGTTTATCTGTCTCTATTTTTCTTAAGAAACTAAGCCACAATATTGTGAAAACTGCTATACTGCCCAAAGTAATTTATAGATTCAATGCTATCCCCATCAAGCTACCAATGACCTTCTTCACAGAACTGGAAAAAAAAACTTTAAATTTCATATGGAACCACAAGGGAGCCCGCATAGCAAAAACAATCCTAAACAAAAAGAACAAAGTCAGAGGCATCACACTGCCAGGCTTCAAACTATACTATAAGGCTACAGTAATCAAAACAGCATGGTACTGGTATGAAAACAGAGATATAGACCAATGAAACAGAACAGAGGCCTCAGAAGCAACACCACACATATACAACCATCTGATCTTTGACAAACCTGACAAAAACAAGCAATGGGAAAAGGATTCCATGTTTAATAAATGGTGTTGGGAAAACTGGCTAGCAATGTGCAGAAGGCAGAAACTGGACCCCTTCCTGTCACCTTACACTAAAATTAACTCCAGATGGATTAAAGATTTAAACATAAAACCTAACATCATAAAAACGCTAGAAGAAAACCTAGGCAAAACCATTCAGGACATAGGCATGGGCAAGGACTACATGAGTAAAACATCAAAAGCAATGGCAACAAAAGCAAAGACAGACAAATGGGATCTAATTAAACTCCAGAGCTTCTGTACAGCAAAAGGAACAATCATTAGAGTAAACCAGCAACCAACAGAATTGGAAAAAATTTTTGCAATCTACCTATCTGACAAAGGGCTAATATCCAGAATCTACGAAGAACTAAAACAGATATACAAGAAAAAAATAAACAAACCCATTCAAAAGTGGACGAAAGATATGAACAGACACTTCTCAAAAGAAGACATATATGAGGCCAACAAACATATGAAAAAATGCTCATCATTACTGGTCATTAGAGAAATGCAAATCAAAACCACATTGAGGTATCATCCCAGGCCACTTAGAATGGCGATCATTAAAAACTCTGGAGACAACAGATGCTGGAGAGGATGTGGAGAAATAGGAACACTTTTACACTGTTGGTGGGAGTGTAAATTAGTTCAACCACTGTGGAAGACAGTGTGATGATTCCTCAAGGACCTAGAAATAGAAATTCCATTTCACCCAGCAATCCCATTACTGGGTATATACCCAAAGAATTATAAATCATTCTATTATAAAGTCACATGCACATGTATGTTCATAGTGGCACTGTTTACAATAGCAAAGACCTGGAACCAACCCAAATGCCCATCAATGATAGACTGGACGGGGAAAATGTGGCACGTATTCCACACCATGGAATACTACGCAGCCATAAAAAACGATGAGTTCGTGTCCTTTGTAGGGACTTGGATGAATTTGGAAACCATCATTCTCAGCAAACTGACACAAGAACAGAAAGCCAAACACTACATGTTCTCACTCATATGCGGTGTTGAACAATTAGAACACGTGGACTCAGGGAGAGGAGCATCACACACTGGGGGCAGTTGGTGGTGGGGCTAGGGGAGAGACAGCAGTGGCTGGGGAGGGTGGAGAGGGATAACATGGGGAAAAATGCTGGATATAGATGAAGGGGGAATTGAGGCAGCAAACCACCTGTTTATATATGCACCTATGCAACAACCCTGCATGGCCTGCACATGTATCCCAGAGCCTAAAGTACGATAAAAAGAAAAAGAAAAAGAAACTAAGCATGCATGTACATAAAAAAAAATCTAAATTAAGTAGATTCTTTCAATGCCAATACAAACATAGTCTTTCCTTCTGATACAGATTGTGCCAAATCTTATTTCAACATTGAACTGAGTGATAACACTGAGCCTTGAACATCAGAAAGGTCCTTTTGAACAAAAAGAGAGAATTCATGAAAACATAGGTTAGTAAATTTCTACACACCAAACACCTATGTGTACATATAATGTTATAAAGCTTTGGACAAACTCAAGTGTTGAACCTGTTACTTAGTACTTGGTGGCCAGTAAGAGAAATTCAATGGCAGGGAAAACAAATATAGAAAATCAATAACAGTAACAAAATAATCTCTGCAGACTTGTATTTTAGAATACTGAACTCATGCTTTGCAATAATGTAGTAGAAGATGCCTTGGATTAGAAAATACTCTGTGACCATGGGCATTCTTCAGGTGCAGAAAATACTGCTTTCCTTAACTATACTCATCCTTCCACTGGGGCCACCAGTTCCCTAAAGGAAACTCGTAAAAGTATCAATGGACGGGTTGCTCATTCAATTCAGTCACTTAGCACATTAGACATAAATTTAAGTGAAATTTGACGTATCAGTTTATTCTTTCATCCAACGAAAATACACTGAGCACTTATTAGTTCAGTATGGTATTAGGAACTGGGGAGGTAGTAGTATATACAGTAGACAATGATTCCTGCCTTCATAGGCCTCACATTTCAGTGAGGAAATTATAAATAGAAATGACAGACCTGAAAAATTGGCAGATATTTACTAATTCAATTAAGCAAACAGCAGCTCAGTAAAAATTTACTATAGTACTTTTGATTTATTGGCTTAATAATTTAGGGAAATACAGCATAAGATGCAGAAATCTACTTCTGTATATACAATTATTCCTTCTCAGAATATTTTGTGCTGATATAGGTCTATCACAGAATTTGTTTCAATATATCTAGCCCCACTTTTTCTTTGTTTCTTTGTGTGGACTTCTTTGTACTGTAAATAAGAGCACAATAAAGAACCGGCTCTAATGCTATCGCTATGCCTCCTTCATGCCATCTTTCCGACATCAAACCTTTACTAAGCTTCCCCATAGTACCAAGCACTATTCCAAGTTCTGTTAATAGGAAGATACATTTTTAAAGTTCTCTGTTTACAGTTAACTCATGCTGTAATGGGAAACAAAAGGGTGTCATTAGTTTTACTTAACAAATCTATGAAGTGAAAGTGGAAGTAAATATCTGGTGATCAGAGCTGTGAGTGGAGGGGAGGGAGGAAGGAAGTCAGTGAGAGTGACATTTAAATATCTGAAGGAAGATTTTAGTTGTCTGAGGTGAGCAGGTGCGATAATTTAAACTATTAAAACAAGTTTAGAATATTTATTAGTTCCCGTAAAGTTAAAGTCTGTTGACAGAGACACTAATGTACGTTGATTGCTCTTCACTAATAGCCATAGAGAATAAAAAGTGTTGATAGTATATATGTATGCTAATTTCTGCCAGCAGAGGGAACACAATGTGTAATCCTTAATGCAAACTTCTTATGTTACACTGACAATATCATAATAGTCAGACAATGACTAATGCTGAAAATTGAAAAATCACTAGGATTGAATGAGTTCACATTTTCTCTAATTATTGGTATCCATTTTGACCCCTCTAATAAGCACTGCCTTCTGTTTGAGAGATACGATTAAAAGAACACTTACCCTTCCTTAAAGGGCAGAGGAAGGTCAGGGAGCTTAGATGTCGCATATACAGTGGACAAAGATTCTTAATGATACTGGACTTTTTATGACCAATCAACCCTCTTATGGTTCATTGTCCCTTTGTGATTATACATCTGATTCCTAATCTTCAGTTGAAAGACAGGAAAGCAAGTGAGTAGAGGGGAAAGAAAAGAGATAGTATGAGGACTGAAAGAGGGGCTGTGCTACTTTGAACCCTTTAGAAAGAATTGTGATTTCGAGCAGCCCAGATCTGAGCCAGCCAGTTTGGGCTTGGTGGTTGTTATCTTAAAATACAAAAGTTGTTCTATATAAATGAACTCATTTAAGTGACCAGATTTTTGTTGTTGTTATTTAATCCTTCCATTTTTTCTTTAAGTTCCTTCTAGAAAAAAAAAACTGAAATTTTTAAGCTAAATGAAGAGAGGGAATTTATTTTAGACTTGACCTTACCATTTTCTAGCCATTCCTCTATTTTCTCTTCATGAAAGAATACCACCGTCAAAGAAATGTTAAAAATGGCGTCCTATCCCTCTTCAACTTCCAGAGTAGCCAAATAGCGCTCTCTGAGCTAGCAAGGATTAAGGTGGTTTCTCTTCTCTCTGAAAACATATTTGCAATGACCTTGACTTCTAGTTGTTCCTTCCAATACCCATTATTGACTTTTAGTCAACTACATGTTACCAGGCAGTAGGGCTGAAAAGGAAGTTGAACTTAGTCTTGTCACCATGACTTGTGCAACATGGAGCATTAGGAAAAGAAGAAGAAGGAAGTAGCACTCGGTGGCTCCTTCAAAGTTGATGCACTCATTTATAGTAATGAGTTAAATATTTAATCAGCAAATAAATACCTTTTTACTTTAACAGGTTCTTTTCATGTCTCTCCATTAAATGTCAGTCGACTCTCCCAGGATGCTGTCCATTTCCCTTATATGCTCCTGAATAGCTGTGATCACGTCACTGTGGACAAACTTTAAGCTGCTGATATCACCAAACACCTAAAAAGGGTGATAAAATGGGCACATATTTATTAACCACATTTCAAAGAAATATTTAGGTGGAATAAACAACAGCTGTTAATTCTTTCCTATTCTTCTCTTGGAATTGTAGCTTGGAAGTCCCCTGAAATGCCTCATGATTATTCTAATTCCACAGTATAACATAGGCTCATCATTTAGATTTTATGGTTGAGTTTCATTTCTGACATTTACAATAATGTTAAAACAATGCTACCCAATAAAGTAATATTTGTATAAATATATTTAGTAGCATAGTATAGAACATGGTATTGTAATTAACAATTCCAATATGTTTGAAAAGTTAATATTTTCTAATTCTAATGAAATCTGAAATCAAAGACAAGACTGGAATTTTCTTTTTTTGCCTTGAATGACTATTGTTTGATTAAATGCATAGAAATCAAAAACTGTCTGGGGAAAATAAGGAATAACATTCCTTTTAGTAGGAACTCATTGTCCCTAAGGAAGCTCTCTGTATATATAAGACTAATTATGCTCGAGCACAACTCACAGCCATGCCAACACCCTGCTTCCCTTGTCACACACAGTTTGGGTTTATTCCTGAACTGTTTATAATAGTCATCAATTTCACTGACTTCATATGCCTCTACTACATCTTGAAGGTATCTAAATTTCCAAGCATTCTGCTGAAGGATTGTTTTTCCCCAGAATTTACGACCTCTTTTACCAAACGCCATTCAGATGAGAAAGGCTGGGAGCCACATCTATGTGCACATTGGCAAATGTATTTCTCTGGATAGCAAAGGAGATGTGTGCTTACCTGACCACCTTTTTTTTTTTTTTTTTTGGGGGGGGGGGGTTGCAGAAGCCATTTCCTCTTTCTAGAGCTACTCTTCCATCTTCTGATGAGATTATAAATCTTAATGCCAGTCAATCATAAAGCCTGTCTCCAGGGTGAGCAAATGGAGAAAAAAGGTACTGATGGAAATACTGGGAAAAGAAAATCTTCCAAGATAGAGAGTAGGAGGAGGCATAAAAGCCTGTATCAATGTCTTTGTATGAAGAAAACATTCTCAAGGATGAGCCAATGTAGATGAAAAAAAAACAAGGAGAGAAGAGATTTGATAATATTTTTTAAACTCCTGAGTCAAAATCCCATCAGAATAGCTATGGTACTTCGCATTTATATGCGTTAATACCTTTGTGATTATGCAGAAATACATTAAGCGTTTGACATATACAACTAAAGAATGCTGAGGAAAATCTATCTATCCTTGGACAAGGATTGATAGTACATTATGGTACTCGAAGTTGTGAAGTCCTTTTCTGTTACTGGCCTCCTCTTCCTCCTTCTTTTTCTTTTTTTGAGACAGAGTCTGGCTCTGTCATGCAGGCTCGAGTACAGTGGCACGATATCCATTCGTTGCAACTTCTGCCTCCTGGGCTCAAACAATCCTCCCATCTTAGCCTCCAAAATAGCTGGGACTACAGGCACGTGCCACCATGCCTGGCTAATTTTTTATATTTTTGTAGAGATGGAGTTTTGCTATGTTACCCAGACTGGTCTCAAACTCCTGGGCTCAAGCAATCTGCCCACCTCAGCCTCCAAAACTGCTGGGATTCCAGGCATGCCTGTCATTCTTATTAACTATCTTTTGCATTTATTCTTCATTATACACCTCTCTTTCTATTTCTTGGTATGTGATCTTTTAAAACTTGTTTGTTGGGAAACATTCTGTACGCTATGGCATTTATTTAGATGCCTTCTCTTCTTTCTTATCAAGACTATCTAAAAATGCAAGCCAGAGTGACAATTCTAGAGCTTTTGCCAAGGCTCTAGAAATACCTTCTCTGAAAGGGAAGATCCATCATGCCATTTCTCTGAACTTCTGAAATGTCCTTGCAAATATTAAATTAAATGGCATTCAGCCTTCACGAGGAGTTCCAAATGAGAAGGTCACTTTCTCCTGTTTTTTTCATTTACAATCTTTCTTTGTTGTTACGAATTAGATTCAGAGTTACAACCTTCATCATCACTTTATTGCCTAGAAAACAAACTGTTGGGACGTCTCCTTAAGTAGTAAGACGAGTAAGTAGACACTGTCTACTTAAAGAGTATACAGTGCTTGGGTAAGAAGAAAGCAGGAGCAAGAGTGGTTTTCTTTGCTGGAGATTTCAGAAACTTTTCAGTTCTCATTTGGATGAATTACCTGGAATCATTTTCTGCCTGGTTATATATCAGCAGGGGCATGGACCAGAAGCACGCAGCCTTCCAGTTACTCTGATTTTTCTAATCTGCTCCCACAACTATAACTATTTCCCTTGTCCTCATCATAGCTGCCACCATAATGTATCAAAAATATACTCATAAAAAATGATTTGTATGTATATGTGTTATACATCAAATCAGCAAATTTGGCCTGATAGGTTTGGGGGAGATGAAATTAACACATAACTATCCTCAATAGTAATTCCTCATGTAATTTATTGATTGTCATTTCTTTTTCTAATTTTGAAACAGGGTCTTAAGTCTATCACCCAGACCAGAGTGCAGCACAATCACAGCTCACTGCAGCCTTGACCTCACCAGGCTCAGGTGATCCTCCCACTTCATTCTTCCAAGTAGCTGGGACTACAGGCATGCACCAACATGCCTAGCTAATATTTGCATTTATCGTAGAGGAGGAGTCTCACCGTCTTGCCCAGGTTGGTCTTGAACTCCTGGGCTTGAGCAATCCACCCTTCTCCATCTCCCAAAGTGCTGGGATTGCAGGTGTGAGCCAGTACCCCCAGCAGATTGTCATTTCTAAGCTAACTCTGTGTGAAATAGTTCATTTTCCAATTACTATAATGTGATTATAAAGAAATCTTAGAACATTTTAAATTTGTATTAATTTGTGTAGTCATTTAAGTGATTTGTGCTAAAAATACACAAACAACATTGTAGTCATACTTATTGTTTTATGAATATTATTGATGAATGTGAAAAAATATTGCTAGAAAATGAGTATTACTAATGACTTAGAGCTTATGACAAACTGTATTTAAATGGGTCATGCTTAGAAAATAAACAAAAAACAAACCTAGTCATGTAGCCTCTTTCAAAGGTAGAAAAGGACATTGAATGATGACATCCATGTGGTTTCATATTTTAAATATAGCACTATCTCACTAAGTTATAGAGTATATTTTGGTTTGTGTGACTATAGCCAAAGAGACTATCAAAATATTCGGTAAGCTTGGTAGTTTTGGTTATATATGTGTTCATATTTCAGAAGGGCAATTCAGATACACGCAGACACAAACAGATGTAGCAGATATTACGTACACACACATAGAAACATCTATCCTTTTAAATTCTCATGTTCTTTAACCTAGTAATTTCACTGTCAGAATCTACCCCTGAGAAGTAAGATAGGGCATTAATGAAAACTGCGGAGGAAAGTACTTCAAATTCTATCTCTGTTAACAGCAACAACAACAACAACAAAAATGGGCAAAAACCCAGAATCAACTTTTTTGGAGGAAAACTAGATCTGGCACACTCTGTGGCTGAGGCTGAAGCCACTGAGGTCTTGATTTGCCACTCAGGGCCTCATCACAATGGTGTTAGGGATTTATGATTGTGAACTAATAGAATGCAAGCTGGAAACACTGCTGTGTCACTGCCAGGCAGTGTGACTAGAAAATGATTTCAGCAGAGACCAGCAAGTATCTTTCAGCCATGCCAAGCCAGAGCTCAATGGTGACACCCATAGCAGCGGAGGCCATAGCACACCTAAGCTCTTGTCTATGCTTGAAGCAGGACTGGTCCTCTTTGATATAAAGAAGCATCTAGATTTCTTAAGAAATTTGCTAGCTAAAACAGGCCTTAAGAAAGAGATAGTTAATTGGTTTCTAATAAGGGTAGGTATATCCTCAAGTGTCTTAACTGGAAAAATGAAATTTATTTATAATGGAGCTGGTGGGATGGGTCAAATCTAGCTGCCAAAAATATGCAACATTGATAAAGTTTCAGTGAGAGCCCTTTATAAATATTGTTAGGGAGATAAGGAGAAAAAAAAAATAGAAACGGAATTCTGGTAGTAAATTTTGATTTCGTTTGCCCACTTAACACAAGATATATGTATTCACAGCACTAATTCACTGACTGCAGCAAGACGTCAACATTTGGAGGCCAGATGCAACTCCTAATTGTTCCGAAATGAAGTGGAAGTGTCCCTCAATGAAATTCAGATTGCTACACCTGATTAAAATTATAGATTTCAAAAACAGTACTAGAAATAATATGACACTATATAAGTTATAGGTTGAATCATCATCATTTTAGAGAAAGAATGTTTTCAATTTGAAAAAGTAGACCACATAGGTTAATTTCCATGAGGGGTTAATTGAACTAAGGGCCGACATTTGGATTTATTTTCTGGAATTTAGGGACCCTGGGTGTCAGTGGTGGCGGCTCTGTTGATCATCACAGCCGTGAAAATTGTAAGCCAAAGCACACAGTTCTTCCAATTTTGCAAAACTATACTTTACTTGGTTGTAAACTATTCAATGTTCTTAAGATTAAATATCTGAATATTGCTTCTGAAAGAGCAGCTGTCAACTCAAATGTAAAGTCTAGTTTGTTTACTGGCTGTATTTTATATCCTTTAGAAAATGACACAAAATGGCAATAAAATCAGTGTAAGTATTCTACAGGGGAATATAAATGCCCTTTGGTTACAGTGAACATATCTTTATATGTAATTCTAGTTTATTTTCCCTAGAATTATGTTAAATATGTAAAAAGCCTTTTCTCATAAAGGTAAAAATGCTAGATGTTTTCAAGTTGTAATTTAGCATTAGTGTCAAGATTGCTTCAGAAAATAAGCTACTGTTACTATTTCATTCCTTTTAAGTGTCATTCAGCATACTATATGCAATTTTGCACATAAAATAAACTTATATGATTTTATGTTAGGGTTTCAGAAAATGTAAGTGGGATTTAAAATAATTTATATGATACAAATATTTTTTGACAACAGATGCTAAGCACACGGATTTTTTACATTGTTTATAATATTATTTTAAAATAATTATTTCAAGTAATTATGGAAGAATTTGTTCCATAGGCTATAATGGAGAAACTAATATTATCTATGGATTTCAAAAAAGAATAATCAATATATTTGTAGATATAGTTCTTAGATTAATATTAACATGATTCCAAAATGCACCAAAATATTTTAATATTTCTATATATAAATAGGAAAATATACAACTATGTTTAGGGTTATCATAAGCATAATAACCCTAATTTCGAGTATAACCCTAAACATAATTGTATTTTTTATATCTACAGATGTGTAGATACATACACATATATATATTATATTGCTTTTCATTTTGCTTTTTTTGATGAGTGAGTTATTTTCAACCTTATCAGACAGTATTAGGCAGTCTTGTCAAATGGAGTCAAGATGAAAATCACATATTCTGAAAATGCTTATTTCAAGCATTGCCTTTTGGATGCATGAATATAAAATATATTCCTAATGTAAATACTCAAAACATTTCCAAATATTATAGTAAATTAAGATTAATAAATTTAAAAGCTTGAAAATATTTTTTCACATTTAGAAGGTCACTCCTCAAGATGTCTTTTCTAAAATCCGATTCGATAACAGAAAAACATACAGAAGTAAAAGGGAACATACTTTGATTCAAATAAAAACAATCTTTATCAATTATACAATAAAGATTTAATTCTTCATTTCTATAATGTTTATGTTAGATATTTAGCCATATATTATAATTCATATGTTAAATTTTTACTGCTTCTTTGCATGTATAACTTTTAAAACATTTCTTATGACTTAGAATACAGGAAAAGATTTCATATTCAATATATGATACATATATTATTTCTAATGGACATATGAACACAATAATAGAACAATTCTTTTCTACAGCTTTCAGAAGTCTGAATTATTCAGATTTAAAGGAAACCTAAAAATGCCAAAAATTATTTTATATATAAAAATATTTTTTAAAATATGTATTTAATTATTTTTTCTTATGTGTATAAATTAAAAATATGAGACCCATATAAAGCAGGAATTATTAATGATTGATTACCTCAAATTTAATATAAATGAAGTATAGAAAAATTAATATTTTGTAAGTTTGAACTGTAGTGCTTATTATAGTAAAGGCCTGTAGAATCGCTATAAAATATTTCTCACAGTTACATCTTAAGTTACAGTAAATGGAATCAAAACAGACTTCATGATTTTCTAAGGAAAGCAAACATAGCTATGGTAAAATTCAGGTAATCACTACAAGTTAACGTTTTAGACCTTCTAAGATTAAAACAGCTTTTAAAAGTAAATAGTTGCATTTTACTGAAAATGTGTCTGAAATCTGCTGTAGTCATTTAAAATTTATAGTGTGCTAAGTTTTAAAACAAACAAAACTGTAATTTTTACTTTTCTGGTTACCAATAATACAAATAAAATAATAAATGAAGCCTGAGGTGAGAGCCTTTTTGCTTTGTTTTTGTGAAAGACTAAGCATTTCACAGAGAGTTGCACTAACCCAATTATAATGGACAAAAAATCACTTCTTTTGACACATGCATATGGGAATAATTATATTGTCAATTAATTTTTAACGGGAGCTAAATGCCTGTGTATACATATAAATGATTAGTAAATACGTTTAAGACTTTTCATGAGGATGTGACAGGAAAATGTTTTATAAGTAACATTATATTGTAATACTAGTCTGATAATGGAATTCTACTTTGCTTTTCTTTTTATATGTTGCTTATAATAAGGTCTAAGTTTCAGATACAGCAAAATGCTGATCGTTTGCAATTTAGTTAAAATAGCCAATCATTCTTAGTGAAAGGAAGAGGCAAAATAGTATCAGGACCTTATTTTTTTAAAAATAGAAGTAGCAACTATGAAGTTTGGACTTGAAATCCAGACATAAAGCATATTAGTGTACCTAACTTTTTTTTGCAATATTTCATGCAAACCCATAATCATTATTATTACTGTTTATCTTAATGTACATTTTTGATATTATCATGTGAGCAAATGTGCCCAAAGGACATACCGAATCTTTCTATGCAGGTGTTGTGCACAAAATACCACATATTCTAAGTCTGGTGAATGAAAATGTGCCTTTCTTCTATTTTGTTTAAATAAATTTATTTCAATATTAAATCCAGAGCAGCCTAAAACTACACACAGTGGGAAACATAAGGATGGTTTTTTCTTTCTCATGTGCAATGACTTTGAACAAAAGGAAAAACTGATGGAGTCACATTCTCCCTGAAAATATATCATTAACAATTTAAATTAGTTAGATGACTGTTGTCCATAGACCCCAATTTTTCTGTATTTTTCTATTGATTTCTCTTCTATATTAATGTGCGACTTCTTTCTCTCTCTTAGTCTTGCTCTTTTTCTCTCTTACACACATATTGTACTGCAAATTGGTCATTATAGAATATAGATAAGGGAAGCTCCAAATACACTAAATTATGTTTTCTTGAAGAAATCAAAATAGAAGAGTTAAAGCTCAAACATTCTCAGTTATTCGTCATGAGGTCTTGCCCTGCAATTCATCGATTCAAGGACAAAGTGTGGTTTCCGTTTCTCCATTTATTCAAAGCTTCGTGCAGCCTTGCAGGATACAGTCAGCTTCATCTGCTATCTTGAGGGGAACAAAGTTAAGGTCCAGTCTCTCTACACCTGCTCCTTGCACTGTGTGGTCACTCGATTACATGGACAGTAGGAAAATCCAGAGCTGAGTAAAACCCATCTAAGAATAAAACTGTCTTTTGGTTTTTCGTTTTCTCCTTTCTTCTCCTGCTGCTTTCTATCAGCCAAGCACTTAACACTCACTAATTGGTTAATCTGTTATTTAGGCAAGTATTAATATTCTAATTTTGCAGACAAGGAATCAGGCTTCCTGCTGTGTATCCCCTGGCCCTGGGTAAGGAGTGCTTCAAATGGGAGATTCAAAGTAGGTGAGCCTGGTCTCCTGAGACGCAGCTGGTTTGCCTAAAGCCGCGCAGGAGGGCTTCGCGGAGCCTGCATTAGATCGCTCGGTTCCTGACTCCCAGTTCTCCGCTCAGACCACCAGGCGACACTGCCTCTAATGACAAAAACTGTTTTCCCATTCCACCCCAACTAATGCTCCAAGGACTTTCTTAATTGCGACTGATACCCTGGGATTGGGAAGCTTATTTGTGACTTGATGAATCTGCACCATTCTTGCCTGGGTTTCTAGGTTCTATAGCACTAAAAACTTTAGGGTAACTTTGTTCTTACAAAATACTTCAAGATAACACTACCTATGGAACAAAGAGACAAAGCATTGCTCTGTGGAGAGGAGCTGGAATCCGTGGAGCCCAGAAAGGCTGATTAAAAATAGAATTAAAGAGAGGCGCTCACTGCTTGGCTGCCCAGTGACCATCGCTGACAAACGGTGAAAGGGACATTTTACAAAGCAAAATATGTAGAACACGGTAAAAGCTGTGTGATCTTGGGTCACAAGTCTGGACGAAAAACATTATGAACATGTATCTATAGGAAATATTGCTTGTAATATACTTTCTATTTTAGACACATGAAATCTGACCTCTTTCATGCAGGAATTATTCTTTTCCAAAAGCATAGCTTTCTACACAAGTTAAACTTGAAAATAATTTGCTTCAAATTCAAAATGGTAGGTGTTTACAGAGGAAAAAAATAGAAAATGTGAATATATGACCTATATTTCATATCAGAATTAGGAAAGGCTTAAAAATCACTCTAGTTCCACGTTAGAGCTATGTTAAGTGCAAATGGAACTTAGAGAACTAGGTACCCTATTTAAAAACCACCATAAAACCTTCAAGAATAGAGTTCAGGTTATAAGGTTGAAGCAAAATTTCATCCAGTTTTATTTCATATTTATTGCCATATCTAATTTGTAAAGAAATTAGGCCCAGACACAGTTACCTATTTCTTCCTATATCAGAATATCCTACCAAAATATAGCATCAGTCTTACAGGTATTTTTTTTTTTTTTTTTTGAGATGGAGTCTTACTTTGTCGCCCAGGCTGGAGTGTGGTCTCTGCTCACTGCAACCTCCACCTCCCAGGTTCAAGCGATTCTCCTGCCTTAGCTTCCAGAGTAGATTGGACTACCGGCATATGCCACCACACCCAGCTAATTTTTTATTTTTAGTAGAGATGGGGCTTCACCATGTTAGCCAGGCTTGTCTCTTACTCCCGACCTCAGATGATCTGCCCACCTTGGCTTCCCAAAGTGCTGGAATTAGAGGCGTGAGCCCCGGTGCCCGGCCCAGTCTTACAGGTATTTTTAAGTAGGTCTAAGTCATTTCCCAATTCTAGGTTCCTTAATTCACTGTGGCATTTTGATGTTAAATATCTCCTGGTGTCTATCATGTAGCATCAATTGGAATCCAGAAATTCAACGCAATTCAACAGATATCTTTGAGTACCAACTACATACAAAGTACAGAGAAAGGAAATTCAGTGATTGAAGGTAAGCTTTGGGCAAGTAGGTGACTGCTTATAAACCCTCATTTTAAAAACATCAAGGGATATTTCTTTCATCCAGAAAATATAATCTACTCATGTGCTGGTATTTGATATGTCTTACAATGCACACATTTTGGGAAATATAACACATGGGTTTTGTTTCTCACTGAGGTTGCAAAAGATCAGTCTCAAACCCCTTCCAATGTTAAGTTTCATAGCTTGAAAGCCCAGTAATAGGCTTGGCAGAACCTCTCAGAGATCAAGAAAAAGCAAAAGGAAGGTAGGAAGATTGTTGAATAGCCAGACAGGTACCTGGAAGAAAATCTAACTCTCAGTTTGCTCTGGGACTGGTATTGTTTTATGGTTCCCATCTTCTAAGAGACATAATTTAACACTGGAAACAGGTTTGGAAAGGCTAAAGATAAAATATAATATTGTGATAAGTGCTAGAGAAGGTACAAATGGGTTGCATCAATTTGAAAGTGCACTTCATAGAGCAGGGGGCAGATAAAGTAAAGCCAGTTTAATATCGCTGAAATTTTAGCTGGGCACAGGCTAATGCCAAGCTGTACTTCCACCATGACCATCATATAAGGCAATGGTGTGGAAAACACAGGCAATCAAAGAGTCAGACAGGTCAATAACACCTGTTGCCCCATTGCTCAGTTCTTCCAGAAGTGAGTTCATTTTATTTTCAGCATAGTGTCACTATTAGTACTTGAAAAAATATTTACAAGTTCAGTGGATTTAATTGTGCATGATTCCTAATACTTTCCAATCTTTATTGCACCTTTTTTTAAAGAGCTAAAAGTACTTTGCAGATGTTGTCTCATTAATCTGCCCCAAATCCCTATGAGCCAGGTAGTGTGAGTATTCATAACCCAATTTCACAGATAAGGAAATAGGCAGAGCAGTGGGAAATGACTAAGCCAAGATTATGGAGCAAATGAAGAAGTGAGCAAATCGAAGGGTGGCGGTGATCACTGTTCAGGGTACTGCACGGCCTTACACCTGGGCTTTCCACTCAGGCTCCAAGGCTCTGGGATCTACGAGGTATTTTGTATCAGGAGAGCAGACAACCCTGATGCCTCTTCTTTTCATGTTATTTCAGTGCATGGTGTACACACACGTAACCACAAGCCTATGCAAATTGTTTTAAAAATTCATTCTTGATAGTTTTGTTCTGCAAAGAGATTTCGTAAGCAAATATTTCAGAAATCTGAAAAGCATTATATGCAAAAGTGCCAGTTGCAGTCTGTGACCCAAACTCCCAAAGTCTTACATTGGATACAATTATAATCTGCCTACCTGCTACTTTGCTACAAGATAGGCAAATCCCTCTCATACTACAACTTGAGGGGGAAAGAAGAGCCAGCTGAAGGGAAATTGTTTCCCCCACCTCTGTGCTTTTCTGAGTAGAGTGTCCATGTGATTCACTCAAGTACCCAAGCAATGCTGTGGGCAGTGATACCAGGAGGAAGAAACTCCCAATCTGCAAGACTTGGTGTTAAACAGTTTGAAATTTCCTGAAGGTTACATTGAAAAGGATGTTTTATGAGGACACACTTTCATCAACTTAGTAACAAAAACTACGGTGGCTAAAGTTCATAGGGAAAATGTGGTGGGAACATTAGAGTTCCAATATTCTAATATCCAATAGGATATTCAAATATTCTTCTAATTCTAATTAACCGGTATTGTGCCACTGTGAAGTGATGTTTGCATGCCAACAGGATTAGGGAACCAAATGCTGCATGTATCTTAATTTTCCTTCTCCACTACTCTTTATTTCCACCAAATAATAACACTCACTCAGATTTCATGATTCATGATTGATGCTAATGGGACAGACCATGAATTTGGATTCACAGAATATGATGTAATGTGAGAGATGTTTTAAAAACTCAAAATCAGCCCACTGAAAGATTCTGACTTCTTAGGAGAAAACGTAATGTTAAGATCACTGCCAAATGCTACTTTAAAAGGTGATTAAAAATTTGGGGATGGGGCACATTTCTCTATTTTTAAAGATTTTTCTCATGGAGAAAACAAAATGAAACGCTACCATCTGATTTATTTTGTGCGAGATCATTTAAGGAAAAGACTGTGCACTTCCTGAGGCATGGAGGTGTTCTGGAACTCCGAGAACTATCATTCACCAACCTGCTAATGTTTACAAACATGGAGTAAAAGTTATTGCAGTCAGAATCCTCAATTATTTCACTTGATTTGTTTCTTGCCTCTCTCAAACACAGTTATGCACAGAAACTTTTTTTTCTATGTGGTACCTTTGTTTAGGCAAAAACTAAAACACATCCTCAAGCCATATATTTAAAAACACATGATACGTCTGTAAGGTAATAATGAAGCCTCTGAAATCACGTATAGATATATATATACACACACACACACACACACAGAGAAAGTACATTCAAGCACAATAAAATACGCAGCATTTGCATCAAATATTTTCATATATACATACCTCAACAATGGCCCCACCGGGGAGTCTGAGAAAATGGCGGTACAGCTCTTGCAACCCACTGGGATAAATGGCATATACAGGTACATGAGAAGTAATATCTCCTAGACCAAGTGCAGACACAGAAATTTCATTTTGATGTTGGAGGTCACAGCTGGAGACACTGGACTTGAAGCCATGGCTTTTCCAGATGTAATCATACACTGCCACCTAGTGAGACACAGCCCCCCCAACCCAGCCCCCCAGCCCCAGAAAAGAACAGAAAAAAATTAATTAACTTCTGGCGCGAGCATAACCGATTTTAAATGATTTTACAATAAATCTGAAAGTCTCTGCCATCTGCAGTGCTTGCACTCTATTCCATGCATATTTTTATGGCATATATCTAAATAGTGAAGATAGACAAATCCCCGGTGTGTGCTCCATAAAGTTAATTCTACACAGATGAAGCTGTAATTGGCTCCCATATTAACCCAAAGTAGGAAGATCAAGCAGGCTGTGACAATGACTGTTGATTAAAAAAAAAAAAAAAAAAAAATGCTTACCAATGGTTTTATGAATGGGTGTTTGTGCTTTCTCATTCGAAAGAAATCTTTGTTCTTTTTTACTTACTGGTACTGTGCTAAGTGCTAAGTCTCTGGCATCGGTATATAACAGTGGACAAGATACATCAAAGACACACTTTACTGAGGTGTACTGGGCAGGATTTTTGTATATTTCATGTATTGACCCACTATTTTTTCTTTGCAGCAATCCCAATTTTTGCACATACTGAACTTTAATTCATGTAGGATTTTTCAGGTAACAATTTCACTGTCTAATACAATACAGTGAACCCTCTGAGGCCTTCATTAATATTAATTATAAATGTGTTCAAAAGATCCGATCCTTTTGCTTATTTAAAGTATTGGCGATGAAGGTTAGAATGCACCACACTAAAATTTGTTGGAGGCTGATAATCTGTTTGGTCTCCAGATATCTTTGTTATCTTTTTCTACAACTGTTCAGCTACCTAGATGCTTTCTAAAATTTCCAGTTTCCATATTCACAGATGCCAGTAGTTTCAAAAGTAGGCAGAAGAAAGTTTTCAATATATTTATTTTCTTACCATCTCTCTTTAAGGCAGAAAACATTCGTGTGTTGCAGTGGAAAGCCCACATCAAGCATGTTAACTCCCCCTAAGACTTAGAAATACTTTAAGTTCTCAAAAATATGGAAAGACTTAGTAATATAAAATAAAATTCTGGCCAATTACTCTTTAAGTCAAGTCCATAATTGACAAGAAACTCCCAAGATTCTGGTGACATTTTCTTTGAAACTAAAAAGGTGTAATTAAAATTCAGACAGACGGGGGGAAAATAGTGTAAATATCTGGAAATGGCTTGAAGAAGAGAAAAGATCAAGTTCTAAAATGATTAAAAACAAAGGATTTGGGGATCTATCCTATGAGAGGTATTTGAGACAATGCTTTAGGAACTAACAATCTACCGAAAAGAAACTGGTGTATATTTGACTTAAAATAAGTTTGTGACGAGTGTGCAGAAGGAAGCTTACCAAGGAGTTGAAGTTTGAATTGGATCTCAGAACTTTAGTGAGATTTCGATGGGTATGAGAAGTGCGACAGGTGCTTCTGGCAGAGGAGGAGGACCCATAAGCCACTGAGTTGCGGAAGAGCATAGCAAGCCCAGGGGCCAATGAACGGTTCAGCGGATGGGACTGAGGAGGCATGTGAGGACAAGAACATGCGGCTGGAAAGTCAGGTGGTATTGTGAAGACCCTGGATGCTGTGCTAAGTCATTTTGAATGTAATTCACACATTAGGGAAGCTGCTAGAGGTTTGAAAGCAGAAGAAGTTTGACCTGATTTATGTTTTAGAGTCATAGGCTGAGGCAGCTTGAAAGGTAGACCAGGAGGATGAGAGGTTGGAGCACATTGCATGAAAAATGGACAGTGAGACCCTGCATTTGGGCAGTGGCAACTGGATTGGAGACTGAATCTATGGTTCTAAGAGAGAATCAGCAGAGTTGAGGATGCTAGCTAGATATGAAGTATGAGTCGAAGATGCCTCAAAGGAGCAGCCAGCATGAGACACCAATGGCCAGTGATGACATTGAAATGGAGCTAAAGCAAGGAGGCAGGGAAGGTTTGAGGAAGCATAGTGGTTAAATCAGCACTGAATATATCTAACAAAGAAATTTATTTTTTCAAATTTTATTTTGAGACAGGGTCTCACACTGTTGTCCAGACTGGAGCGCAGTGGTGTGATCATGGCTCACTGCAACCTCAACCTCCTGGGCTCAAATGATCCTCCTGCCTCAGTGCCTTGAGTAGCTGGGACCACAGACACGTGCCACCACGCCACCCAGCTAATTTTTGTATTCTTTGTAGAGACAGGGTTTCCATACTAATCAATGTTGCCCAGGCTGGTCTGAAACTCCCGAGCTCAAGTGGGATTACAGGCCCGTGCCACCACCCTGGCCAAAGGAGTTATTTATTAAACTATGTCAAAACTAGCAACCATGGTAACATAAGTCAAATTGCAGAATGAACTCTTACTCTGCATGACAGCCTGGTGAGGACATTAAGCAACACCACCCTCCCCCGGACGTGGATGATGATGGCCAAACTGACGGCTCCTAGCCGCCCTCCCTGTGCACACAGCACCAGGCCAGCTATCACAAATGCCTCTCCTTCTCCCACTTAGGGTTAGCCCATTCACTGATATTTCCCAGCCTCAGGATGTAAAATGTTTAACTTCAGGCCAAGCAGAATGAAAGAAATGAGATGGGAACAAGCACACAGCATGCTGGGGAACCCTAGAGTCTCCACTCATTCCACAAAACACTACTGAGACAGGAGTTAGGAGGCAGCTCTTTGTGACCCAGATAGATGGGAGCATTCCTCCCCATCTTGGAAATCCAAAATCCAACGCACTCACATCGCCACTTCCTTAGGTGGCATTTGCATGTTTAAAGGAATAGGAAGATGGACACATTTGTCCCTAAAGCATTAGGTCTCATTTCAAAAGCTGATTCTTTTAAAAGTGTGAGTAAATTTGAATATGTGGGCAGTAAACTGTGCAGAGCAGATTTTTTAACAATAATTTTTATTCAGTTAAGAATTATGTACTTCCTTCTTCTTCTTTTTTTTTTTTTTTTTTTGAGAGAAGTCTTGCTCTTATCTCCCAGGCCGGAGTGCAGTGGCCCAGTCTCAGCTCACTGCAACCTCCACCTCCTGAGTTCAAGAGATTCTTCTGCCTCAGACTCTTGAACAGCTGGGATTACAGGCACTCACCACCATGCCTGGCTAATTTTTGTATTTTTAGTAGAGATGGGGTTTCACCATGCTGTCCAGGCTGGTCTTAAACTCTTGATCTCAGGTGATCTGCCCACCTCAGCCTCCCAAAGTGCTGGGGTTACAGGCATGAGCCACCATACCCAGTGCTTCTTCTCCTTTTTAACCCCTCCTAATCGTAGGAGAGAGAGGGTTGAATTGCCTTCTGTCCAAAGAAATCTTTGAATGATTTAGTATCTAGGAAAAAAGGTAGGGGTGAGGGATAGACAGGAAAGTGAGGTGGCATTATTTATTATTTAGTGGCAGGCCCTAAGGTAGTAGTTGTAGTATACACACACACACACACACACACACACACACACACACACACACACACACACACATTTTTAAAAACTTAATATGTACAGCCCTGTTAGTATTAATATTCCCATTTTACAGACAGGGAAACTAAAACTCAGAAATATTAAGTAACTTGCTCAGAGACAGAGTTATGTGATGATACTTACTAAGAGGTCATCTTTACTCCTGCATCTCAGATGTCCCTATTTTCCTGGCCTCTCTTCTCAAGTTTAACTTACTCTCCTCCCTGGTGAAACAAGAAAGCAGAGGAGTTTTCCGTGCCCCTTCACTCTCATTCTTTCGGATCAGGCTGCCCAGGAAGTACCTATATTCTTTGCCTATCTAGAACATCATTTTAACCAGAGCAGGCCTCTTTCAGAAAGAGCCTCCTTCCTTAGGAGTGATAAAGGAGCAAGCTCACTTGGCTGCTGATCTCCAGCTACGTCTTCCAAACAGCTTTTGTAATAATGAGGCTGAGATGTCTATTTCCTTTGGTCTGGTTCCTGTGTTTTCTTAATTTTGTCAAATAGCTCAGGGTAGGGAAAAGAGGGGCGTAATGTATTAGCCCCCTGAGAACCCAACACTAATCAGGCAGCTCTGATATTTGAACCCACACTGGTCCAACTCTAAAGCCCATGCCATTGTGCTCACAGCATGTGGCAAAACGCTTGATCACAGGGTGCGCTATTGTTTGTGTGCACGTATGGGCTGCTACAGAATGAGGATATGTCTGAACACGATCTGGGTGCTGAATTTTCTCTTTACTAAGCATGTATATGGAAGACTCTGTGGGAAGATTTTTCTATTTTGGTCTGGGTGGAAACTTAGCAGAAATAGAGGCAGCATCCAAATCACCTTGAGCATTCGGTTCTACTAACATGCCGTGGAAGGTTCTCAGGGTCTCTGAATTGAAGATTAACAGGAAAGATACTGGAATACATTTTTTTCTACCTTCTTTGAGCCATAAGAGTCTAATACTAAAGTAATTATGGTCATTTCCAGAATTTCTAGCCATCAGTTCTTAACACAGGACAGGACACCCAAAACACTTGTGAACAGCAAGGTCTGTGGACCAAGTTACATCCTACTATATTGCTGTATGAGTATATGCCTTCTTTTTGGAAAGAATAAAAGGAGAGAGAGAAAGAGAGAAGTGAGAGTGAATGACCCATAAAACTTCACTAGAAATGGGTTTTTTTGTTTGTGTTTTAGACAGAGTTTCATTCTTGTTGCCCAGGCTGGAGTGCAATGGTGCAATCTCCGCTCACTGCAACCTCCACCTCCTGGGTTCAAGGGATTCTCCTGCCTCAGCCTCCCAAGTAACTGGGATTACAGGTGCCCGCCACCATGCCTGGCTAATTTTTTGTATTTTTAGTAGAGATGGAGTTTCACCACGTTAACCAAGCTGGTCTTGAACTCCTGACTTCAGGTGATCCACATGCCTCAGCCTCGCAAAGTGTTGGGATGACAGGTGTGAGCCACCGCGACTGGCCTAGAAATGGTCTAAGCCGCTGAATTAGACGCTCACACAGAAGAGGATATTTCCAGTTAGCTTCTGAGTGTTAGCATGTTGGCCATGAAAATACCTTACCCTACAGGTAAATGCTTTATATTCTGACTTATAGCCAAAGACAGTCCCAAGCAATTGGGGATGGTTAGTTTTGAAAATTTTGTAAAAATTCTCCCTAGGGTTAAGAAAGTAGGGCAAGGTTAAAAAAAAAAAAAAAAAAAAAACAACGAATATAGATGTTTTATAACAGGGATGAAATCTGAAGTGAGGCTAATCAGAGGACAGATACAGAGGTAGGGAGTGGTGAAGAAATCACCATCTATCTTTAGGTCATGTGGGTAATTTCTGAACAATTCGCATAGGTGAACATGAGTCTCTACAACTTCATTTTCTTGATTTTTAAATCTATGTCCTGAAATCTAGCTGTTGAGGAACCAGCTACTCAGAAAACTGACCTATGATATTTAATCATCAACTTAAATGTTCACTTGTAACATTTCCCATTTCATTTTATTTCAGGCTATGAAGGCAATTCAAACAGAGGAAGGGAAAGATCTGCTAAGGCAAATACCAGACAACTTAGACCTTCTTGCCTAGAATAGGTGAGGGAGAAAAAGAAGGAAGGAGGATATGCTTTTTCTATAAACTGCATTTTCTGTAGATGTCTTTGTTTTTCGTTTTCTAGTGAGTAATGGTTAAATGTTTTGGCAGACTAACATCCATGGAAAAGTGGAGATCGCTTAGTATTTCTGTAAAATGATAGGCCAGAAGAGAGCTTCTGTGCCCTACATAATCTGAAGTTAGCTCCACAAATCTCTCTCCTGTCATCTAAAATCTCTTTCATTAAGCCAAACGTGTCCCTTCATTTCTGGGAGAGCCCAGAGTGAGTTAATAAATCTATTGAGACAAGTGAGTTGAGAGATTACACATATAGGACACATTTGAGGGACTAAAGCTGACCTCCATCTGGAGGCACAAAAGCCTAGAATATTCCACCAACTGCCAGACCCATGAACAGTAATCCTTAAATGAAATTCATCGTTCAGCAGAAAAACAAGTTAAGGATGGTAATTCAACAGTAGACGAAACAGGCCGGAACAGGTTCAAATGCTGCTTATTTCACAACAGAGCTTAATTAAAACAGGACTATGAGGCTGTTAATTGCCTTATAATAGTTCAGCATGAAATTAGGTCTGATGTGAATGTCCTTATAGTGGAGTTGTTTATGTTATTATAATTACACAATGGTACATAGATTGACTGCATAGATACATTTTTAAGAGCTCTTGAGTGGATTTCTTTTCTTTCCTCATTTAAATTTGCACTCAGTTTCCGAGTATGGAAAGTCAGCAAGAGGGAACCAGGGTCAGGAAATTAGGTCATACTGGATGATCTGGTTGGTCTCCTGTGTATTTAAAGCTTAGAACTCCAAATAAGTTATGCCTTGGTGATCGTGATTTTATTCACTATTTCTTTAGGAGCAAACAATTCATTAAAAAACTAGGTCTCAGTAAAATGGGCATATATGCTTCATTTTGTCTTAGAAAGTGATGACATTCTGTGGAATTAATGAATCCAAACACATGATTATGACTGTGTCTGTTGTTCCACAGTATTATATATTACAGTATTTTAAAAAGTTAAAAAAACAAAGATTGGTATCTAATAAAAAATGCTAACTCCTGTTCACAAAATATAATAGATATAACAAGAATTGATTTTCGAAATGGTAAAAATGAGGGCTCTTTTTAGATCCAGCCATAGTATCCACTTTTTGGTCAAGAACTTAGCTGGTTTACATTAGAATCTCACCTATGGCCTTGACTTAAACCCTAAAACCTTGGATAGCATCAGATATTTGGGAAGCACATGCATATTTGATGTTTTCAATCTTCACCTTGTTATTTTGATTTCTGTGCATTCTATGTATGTCAGCAATATTGTACATTGTTGTTTTGAAATAAAAGAGGCAAAAAATTAATAGAAGATGATCTACAAATAAATTAGGTAAGTAAAATGATTATACCTTGATGCTTTACTCTTTAATATAACCATTAAGGGTATAGAACAAGCACTTAAGCAAATTTGAACCAATTTAGAGAAAGACAATAAACTATGTTGCATTGCCAGAAAGCCATACTTCAAAATAAAATTACTTGTGCTTAATTTAGACAGAAATTATATAATTTTGAGGAAAGTTAATGTATATCCATAAGTATTTGTACACACATTATATGGTAAATTCTGTTATCATGAACATCTCAAATTTGGTAACCAACAATTTTATATCCTGCATCTGTTAGTGGAAATATGTGCTTTTCTTTTTTCTTTTTTTCTTTTGAGACAGAGTGTTCTTGCTGCCCAGGCTGGAGTGCAATGGCATGACCTTGGCTCACTGCAACCCGGATTCAAGCAGTTCTCATACCTTAGGCTCCCAAGTAGCTGGGATTATAGGTACCCACCACCATGCTGGCTAATTTTTTTTGTATTTTTAGTAGAGATGGGGTTAAAGTATAAACATTCTGGAAGCTTAGACTCACTTATGAGTATAATTTTTATACTTTAACCAAACTTATTTCAAAAACCAAGTAGTATAAATTGGTTGAAACTTTTGGAGGGAGAATTAGTAACAGCAAGCATGAACTCATCAAACACTGAGCATGCTCCTACATGAGTTTGGCAAAGGCTGTCACATGAGTCTTCCCCATACAACTACTTGGCTCACTCCTTTCCTTCACGACTCTACAAAAATGTCACCTTATCGTGGGGTCTTTCTTGATCACCCCGAAGGAAATAGCACCTTCACCCTCAGCCATACGCTATTCCTTATTTTCCCTACAGCACTTATTATAGGAGTTACTACCAACCGCACTGTAGATTTACTTCCTTATTATCTGGCTTTCTGCACACAAATGTCAGCTTCATGGGGAAAGAGACAAGAGCCTGGCAAATAAGAGGAGCTAAGTGTGTATCTGTTGAAAGATGAAATAAGTGAACTCAGTGATTTAAATGAATTCAGTATTTAAGGCAATCTGTTTTTTTTGTTTTGTTTTGCTTGTATCAAGCTTACCTTTGAGGGTACTACATCAATTTATTTTTGCTAACTGCAAAATTGATATGCAAGACCCAAATGATCTTTTGTGTCAGTGTTTCTAACAATGCTAAGGCCATTTCTTCAGAAGTATGAATGAGGCCATCACTCTATCAGCATCTCACAAGGCAAATTTTAAATCCCTGTTTCTTTTTTTTTTTTTTTTTTTTTTTTTTGAGACGGAGTCTCGCTCTTGTTACCCAGGCTGGAGTGCAATGGCGCGATCTCGGCTCACCGCAACCTCCGCCTCCTGGGTTCAGGCAATTCTCCTGCCTCAGCCTCCTGAGTAGCTGGGATTACAGGCACGCGCCACCATGCCCAGCTAATTTTTTTGTATTAATAGAGACGGGGTTTCACAATGTTGACCAGGATGGTCTCGATCTCTCGACCTCGTGATCCACCCGCCTCGGCCTCCCAAAGTGCTGGGATTACAGGCTTGAAATCCCTGTTTCTTAATTCAGTGAAGTTTGTTCAGTTGCTGTCTCATCACCTCACTCCACCTACACTACCCACAAGTCAAAGACTGTCCGGGTCATAACTCTCCTAGAATAATACCCCTTCGCACGAATATAAAACCTTTACTCCAGGTGTTACAATGGATAACATGATAATTAATTGCCTCATTACACAGCCCTAGGAGCAAGAGATTATTATAGTATTTTGATTTTCTGGATAGTAAGTCTCAGATAAAGAAAATAAAACTGCATCTCTACCTTCAGTAAGAATACCAAAAGGATAAGAAACAATGAATTAAATTGATCTTCATGCAATGAGTTGATAGGGACATTAGTGGTTAATGGAAAAAATGAGCACATTTTATTTACCACTTTCCATTCAGAGAAGCCAGGGCTATTTCACAGTTGTTTTCTCCACAACTATCAAAAGACATCATAATGGATGGGCGTGGTGGCTCATGCTTGTAATCCAAGCAGGTGGATGACTTTGGGTCAGGAGTTTGAGACCAGTCTGACCAACATGGTGAAACCGTGTCTCTACTATGAATACAAAAATTAGCCAGACATGGTGGTGTGTGCCTGTAATCCCACCCACTCAGGAGGATGAGGCAGGAGAATCACTCGAACCCAGGAGACAGAGGTTGCGGTGAGCCAAGACTGTGCCACTGTACTCCAGCCTGGGCGACAGAGTGAGACTCCACCTCAGAACAAAACAAAACAAAACAAATCGGTATGTTTTTGGTGTGCTTGGTGTGCTTAGTTTAAGTCTTTTTCATTATCCAAAACCATTTTTGTGTCCCTCATTCAAGCTAGATGCCATGAGAAATACAGGCTGAAGGCTGGGCCCAGTGCCTCACACCTGTAATCCCAGCACTTTGAGAGGCTGAGGCAGGAGGACCACTTGAGCTCAGGAATTCAAGACCAGCCTGGGCAACACAGTGAGACCTCGTCTCTACTTTTTTTTTTTTTTTAAGAAAGAAATACAGGACAAAATATATTTTCTTGACCTCCATGAAACTTATAACTTAGTAAGGGAAGTGAGATACAAATGGCAATTATTAAAATGTAAAACTAGTAAGTTATAAATGCTCTATGAGAGATTTACAACTGTAAGCATCTGAGGAAGGAAAATTCACTTTCTGCAAGTGATGAAAATAGATGGCTCATGTTAGATATCTCCTCTGGGCCTGAACTAGAACTTAGAAGGGAGAGATAAAAGGCCACACAGGTGAAGATGAATATTTTTTATTAAAAAAAGTAAAAGAATAAGGAAATTTGGCATTCATATTTTAACCAAAGTTCCAGTATAATGCCTTTCAGTGAGTCTAAGCTTCCAGAATGTTTATACTTTTTGAGATTTCAAGGGATATCGTCAGGCTTCCTATTTTATGATCACACTTGGACATTGGATTTTGCCCTTTGTTTGAATGTGGTTCTGTCTTTCAGCATGACATTTTCAGAGCTGAGTAAGAGAAGAAAAAAGCATACAGAAAATTGATCACAGCAGTAACTATTTTGGGAAAGATTAATTAGGAATAAGAATTATAAAATAATACTTATTTAGGACTCATTATATAAAAAGCTCTCTTCAAAGCACATTCATTCATTCATTCATTCAACCATCCACCGTATTTATCATATTTATTGAAATCCGTTGTATTTCTTGAAATTGTATTTTGAACCAGAGGAAAATGGAGACAAAGAATTAAAGCAAAGAGACAGAGTCCTTGATCTACAGCTTACATTCTAGGGGAAGAAGACAGATGATAAATAACTAAGAACATCATATGTACGACGGAGAAAAGAGAAACAGGGCAGAAGACTAGACAGCGGAAGGGTAGCGGGCTATTTTATTGCTATTTTATTCAGAGCTAGTTTCTTATTCAGAGAAAGCCTCCCTGAGATAGAGACATTTGATCACAGGCTTGAATAAAGGGAGGGTGTGTATCAGGTACATAAGTAGGAGAACAGCATAGTAAGAAGAGGAAACAGCAAGTACATGGCTGTCCGGGCAGTATACAGTAGTCCCTTGCCTGAGGTTTCACTTAGTGGTTCAAGGTATCACAATGCTAGTGTTCAAGTAAGTAACCCCTTTTTTAAACTTAATCATCGCCCTTGAGCCCAAGAGAAGTGATGCTTGCGTATCATTATACTTGTTCTATTTTATTATCAGTTATTATTGTTAATCTCTGTGCCTAATTTGTAAATGAAACTTTATCACAGGTATGTATGTATAGGAAAAAAGAAACATAGTACATGCAGGGTCTGGTACCATCCACAGCTTCAGGCATCCACTGGGAGATGTGCCCTTGTCTTGTGTTCCAGAAAAAGCAAAGAGGTCAAAAGAACTGAAACGTGGTGAACAAGGGAGAGATAGGAGATGAGACGAGAGCTGTGGGATCTGGGGAAAAAGCTGAGCATTTAGGGATTTGTAGGCTGCTGGGGACTATGAGTTTTACTCTGATGAACATGAAGGCAGAGATTGGGGTGACTCATCTACAAGCCAAGAACCAAAGATTGCCAGGAAGCCCCCAGAGGCTAGGAGAGAGGCATGGGACAGATTCTCCCTTGCTGAAATCAAGAAGACCCAATCCTACTGACACCATGATCTCAGACTTCTAGACTCCAGGGCTGTGAGAGAGTAAGCTTCTGTTGTTTAAGACGCCCAGTTGTGGCATTTTGATTTGACAGTTCCGGGAAATGAACAGAGGAAATGACCCACTTACATGCATTATAGGTGAGAATTAGTGACTAGTAGAGTCAAAATATGACTGCAAGGTAATGTGACCTCAGAACCCAGGCTCCTAAACTCTATCTCTACTGCTTCTCTAAAAGACACATTTCAAAAGAGTAAAGCAAAAGGAAAATATTTCCAGAGTACTCATTTCAATAAAATTAAGGAAGTATATTTACTTTAGGCCATATATACATATCCAACAGCTTTTTCTGTGCTTTTTCATCGTTGAACTTGAGCTACAGAGAGCAAGTGTTTGAAGAGGACTTGACTGTAGAGAATTATCTCCTGACTCTGTTTTTGGTTAGGAAGAATAACACCCTGGGAAACAGGGTGTTATATTTCCAACCTCCACCCACTGGAAATCACTACTCCTCTGCTTCTATGTGCTTGACTTTTTTAGATTCCATATATACGTGACATCATGCAGAATTTCTCTCTCTGTGCCTGGCTTATTTCACTTAGCACAGTGTCCTTCAGGTTCATCCATGTTGCTGCACATGACAAGATTTCCTCATTTTCTAAGACTGACTAATGTCCCATCATCCTATATGCCACATTTTCTTTATCCATGTATTCACTGATTGATACTTAGGATGATTTCGTATCTTGGCTATTTTGTGAATACTGCTGCAATCAACATGGCAATGAAGTTATTTCTTCAACATACTGATATCATTTCCTGTGAACATGTACCCAGAAGTGAAATTGCTCAGTCACATGACGGTTATATTTTTACTTTTCAGGAACCTTCATACGATTATTCCTAATAGCAGTACTAATTAACATTTCCACTAACAATGTACTAGTGTTTCCTTTTTTCCACATCATCACCAACATTTATTGTTTTTGGTCTTTTTGTAATAGACATTCTAACAGGCATTAGGTGATTTCTCACTGTAATTTTGATTTGCAATTGCCTGATGAGTGATGTTGAGCATTTTTGCATGTAACTGTTGACCACTTGCATATCTTCTTTTGAGAAATGTCTATTCAGGCCTGTTGCCCAATTTTAATTGGATCATTTATTTTCTTGCTATTGAGTTGTTTGAATTTCTTATATATTTTGGATATTAACCTCTTAACAAGTTTATCATTTGCAAATATTTTCTCCCATTTGTAGTAAGAATCAACACGCTGTTGATTGTTTCCTTTGCTGTGCAGAAGCTGTTTAATTTGAGGTCATCCTATTCTTCTATTCTTTTATTGTTTATATGTTTGAGGTCATATCTAAAAAAATTATTGCCCAAACCAGTGTCAAGAAACCTTTTTCCTGCATTTTCTTGTTTTACAGTTTCATGTCTTATCTTTAAATCTTTAGTCCATTTTGAGTTGATTTTGGGATATTGTGCCAGATAAATGTTCAATTTAATTCTTCTGCATGTGGATATTTAGTTTTCCTAACACTACTTAATGAAGAGACTGGCCTTTCCCCATTATATGTTCTCGGCACCTTTGTTGATCATTTTATCATAATAGTGTGGATTTATTTCTGGGCTTTCTACTCTATTCCTTTGTTCTATGTGTCTTTTTAAAATTCCAGTGTCATGCTGTTTTGATTACTACAGCTTTACAGCATATTTTGATATTAGGCAGTGTTATGTCTCCAGATTGGTTCTTTGTGTTCAAGAATGCTTTGGCTTTCTCAAGTTTTTTGCAGTTTCATACAAATTTTAGGATTGATTTTTCTATTTAGATGAAAAATACCATTAATGTTTTGATAGAGATTGTATTGAATCTGTGTATTGGTTAGGGTAGTATGCAAATTTAAACAATATTAATTCTCCCAATTCATAAATATGGAATATATTTCTATTTTTTTATGACTTCAACTTCTTTCATCAATGTTTTCTAGCTTTCAGTGTACAGATCTAACACCTCATTGGTTAAATTTATTTCTAAGTATTTTATCTTTTTATGCTATTGTAAATGGGATTGTTTTCTTAATTTCATTTTTGGGTAGCTCATTGCTGGTATATAGAAATGCCACTAATTTTTGCCGGGCATGGTGGCTCACACCTATAGTCCCAGCATTTTGGCAGGCCAAGGCAGGCAGATCACAAGGTCAAGAGATCGAGACCATCCTGGTCAACACGGCGAAACCCCGCCTCTACTAAAAATACAAAAATTAGCTGGGCACGGTGGTGCATGCCTGTAGTCCCAGCTACTTGGGAGGCTGAGGCAGGAGAATTGCTTGAACCCAGGAGGGAGAGGTTGGGGTGAGCCAAGATTGCACCATTGCACTCCAGCCTGGGCAACAAGAGTGAAACTCCATCTTAAAAGAAAAGAAAAGAAATGCTACTCATTTTTATGTGTTGATTTTGTATCCTGCAAGTTTACTGTATTTATTAGTTCTAACAGTTTTTGGTGGAGTCTTTAGAGTTTTCTGTATTAGATTATCTTGTCTGCAAAGAGAAATTATTTTACTGTTCCCTTTCTGACTTGGATCCCTTGTTTCTATTCTTGCCTAATTGCTCTGGCTAGGACTTCCAGTATTATGTTTAACAGAAGTGGTGAGAATGGACATCCTTGTCCTCCACCTGATCTTTAAGAAACATCTTTCAGCTTTTCATCATTGAATGTGATGCTAGCTGTGGGCTTGTCATATATGGCTGTGATTACAGATGTATATATTAACTTTATTACATTGAGATATATTCCTTCTATACTTTGTTGAGAGTTTTTATCATGAAATAATGTTAAATTTTGTCAAATTATCTTTCTGCATCTATTGAGATTATCATGCAATGTTTATCCATTTTGTGAATGTGGCATATCACATTTATTGATTTGCATATATTGAATCATCTTTGCATCCCAGGGGTAAATCCTCCTTGATCATGGTGCATGATTCTCTTAATACTCTATTGAATTTGATTTGCTAGTATTTGGTTGAGCATTTTTGCATCTATGCTCATTAAAGATATTGGCCTATAATTTTTATTTTTTATAGTGTCCTTAATTGGCTTTTATGTATCAGTAATGGTGGCCTTATAAAATGAGATTGAAAGTGTTCCCTCTTCTTCATTCCTTTGGAAGAATTTGGGGAAAACTCATTTAAATATATGTTTTAAATGTTTGGTAGAATTTACCAATGAAGCCATCATAAACTGGACTTTTATTTTGTTGTGGGGGATTGTGATTACTGATTCAATCACCATATGCATTATTGGTCTATTCAGACTTTTTATTTATTTATAATTCAGTCTTTGTAGGTTGTACATTTCCACAGATTTATCCACTTCTAGGTTATCTCATTTGTTGATGGATAGTTGTTCATAGTAATCTCATAATTCTTTATATTTCTGTGGTATCAGTCACAATGTCTCCTCTTTCAGTTATAATTTTATTTCAATTACTTATTATAATTTTTATTTGTTCCATTTATTATTTTTTTCTTCTTAGCCTAACTAAAGGTTTGTGAATTTTGTTCATCTTTCAATAAAGAAACTCTTAGTTTCATTGATCTTTTTAACTGTTTTTCTAGTTTTTATTTCATTTATTTCTCCTCAGATTTTTATTATTTCCTTCCTTCTGCTGACTTCGGGCTTAGTTTGCTCTTTCTTTAGTTCCTCAAAGTGTGAAGCTAGGTTATTTATTTGGGATCTTTCTTTTTTCTTAATGTAGTGTTTACCACTATAAATTTCACTTTTAGAACGGCTGCTGCTGCATCCCTTAGGTTTTGGAATGTTATGTTTCCATTTTCATTAGTCTCAAGATACTTTTTTATTTCCTTTTTGATTTCTATTTTGAATCACTGGTTCCTCAGAAGTGTGTTAATTCCCATGTATTTATAAATTTTCCAGTTTTCCTTTTGTTATTGATTTCTAGTTTTATATCATGTGGTTAGAATAATACTTGATATAATTTCAATCTTCTTAAGCTTGCAAGACTTGCTTTGTGGCCTCTCAACTGAAGAATCATGAGGTTCATAAATTTGGAGTGGAGAGTTTTATTTCTTTCAAAGAGTTGCAGCCTGCAGCCTGGCTATTCTGCTGGCTGAAAAGCATAGCTTCTGGCAGAAAGAAGAAGCAGAACTTCCACAGAGAAAAGGGTAGAAGAGGAATTTATGTTAAATAAGTGGCTAAGTATACATATTTAACTGGTTACAGAAAGAGTTTCAGATATTTACAAAAGTGGGGCATGTGCATGCATAGCAAGCAAACATGCATGTAACATAGTCCCATGTTCACTTTGGGTTGGAGACTTAAAATTTAAATATGGCAAAATTATGCCATATTTGTCAAAAGGTGAAATGGTAAACACAGAAGCATTCTGTGTGCAGCCTCTGTAAACCAACCAGAACCAGTCCATGGTTGGTAGTCTCCTAACAGGAAGGAACGCTGGTTAGTTGTATTAAAACCACAAAGAGGGAGGGAAGTCCAGCAAGTGTTTTGAAAGCACTGCTTTCTGTTTAACCCTTAGGAAAAAAAGTCTAATGGTGGTTAGTGAGGGGGGTATGAGGCATGTGTAACCTCCCGTTCTATCATGGTCAGGAATTCAGCTTTTAAGGTTTCTCTGGGGTCCCCTTGGCCAAGAAGAGGTTTTTTCAGTTAGATGGGGGATTTAGTATTGTAGTTTTATTCTTCAGGCTTAACATATGATCTATTCCAGAGAATGTGCTCTTGAAAAAAATGTGTATGCAGCTATGCTGCTACTGTTGGATGGAATGTTAGGTATATGTCTGTTAAGTCCATTTAGTGTATATTGTTGTTCAAGTCCACTATTTGTTTATTGATATTCCGTCTAGATGATCTATCCATTGTTGTAAGTGCAGTATTAAGCCTCCTACAATGATTGTATTGCTATTTCTCCCTCAGTTCTGTTGATATTTGCTTTGCATGTGTAGGTGCTCTAATGTTGAGTGCATATATGTTTACAATTATGTTTCAGGATTTCAGGAATTTCACAAACAGCACTTCAAGACTCCCAAGGAGAAGTGAAACTCCAAAGGTGGACTATGTGATGACCCAGCTCTCTTCTTAGGGATGATTTCCTAGTCATAACACAGACAGCTGGAATTAAAAAAAAAATTGAGGTCCTTGCTGAGTTGAGGCAGAGTTTGAGGTAGTCTATGTGGCTGGAATTTTCAGAGTAAGAAATTGGCAGTGTCAGAAGAACATGTGGAGGTTGCTCTGTGAGTCTGCACCTAAGAGCTAGACTGCCCATGTGCGAGGTGAGACCACACAAGGCTCATCAAATAGCAGCTGTCATGAGGTCAAGAGCAGAATAAAGATACTAGGAGCTTCTCATAGTACTATGAGAAGATGAGAAGACCAGTGTGTTGAGAAGTGAGGAGTTCCGACCCTACTGGAGTAAAGATGATACAATTCGGCTCTGTGTCCCCACCCAAATCTCATGTCAACCTGTAATTCCCAGTGTTGAACTAGGGGTCTGGTCGGAGGTGACTGAATCATGGACACAGACTTCTCCCTTACTTGTGATAGAGTTTTCTCACAGGATCTGGACATGTGAAAGTGTGTAGCCCCTTTTCCTTCACTCTCTTTAAAGATGTGCTTGCTTCCCCTGTTGAATTCTGCCATGATTGTAAGTTTCTGAGGCCACTCAAGAAGCAGAAGCCTGTATGACCCAAATAACTGTGAGCAGATCAAACCTCTTTTCTTTATAAATTACCCAGTCTCAAGTATGTCTTTATAGCAGTGTGAGAACAAACTAATACCAAAAATTGGTAATAGGGAAGTAGGGTATTGCTATAAAGATATCTGAGACTGGGCATGGTAGCTTACGCCAGTAATCCCGGCACTTTGGGAGGCTGCGGTGGGTGGATCACCTGAGGTTGGAGTTTGAGACTAGTCTGACCAACATGGAGAAACCCCATCTCTACTAAAAATACAAAATCAGGTGTGGTGGTGCATGCATCTAATCCCAGCTACTCAGGAGGCTAAGGCAGGAGCATCACTCAAACCTAGGAGGCGGAGGTTGTGGTGAGCCGAGATTGTACCACTGGACTCCAGCCTGGGCAACAACAATGAAACTCCATCTCAAAAAAACAAAACTAAACAAAACAAAAGATATCTGAAAATGTAGAAGCAGCTTTATAACTGGGTAATGAGCAGAGTTTGGAACAGTTTGGAGGGTTGGTTCAGAAGCAGATAGGAAGATGAGAGGAAATTTAGAACTTCCTGTAGACTTGTTAAATTGTAACCAAAATGCTGATACTGATATAGACAGTGCAGTCCAGGCTGAGATGTTCTCAGAAGAAGATGAGAAACTTACTGGGAACTGGAGTGAAAATCAATCTTGCTATGCTTTAGCAAGGACACTGGTGGCATGTGCTCCTGCTGTAAGGATCTGTGTAACTTTGAAATTGAGAGAAATGAGTTAGGGTATCTGGAAGAACAAATTTCTAAGCAGCGAAACATTCAACCTGTGCTCTGGCTACTTATAACAGTGTACGCTAATATGTGTATGTAAAGAGATTATCTGAAACTGGGACTTAAATTTAAAAGAAAACAGATAAAAAGTTTGGAAAATTTGCAGCCTGACCATGTGATAGAAAAGAAAAACCCACATTCTGGGGAGGAGTTCAAGCCTGATGCAGAAATTTGCATAAGTAAAGAGGAACTGAAGGTTAATAGCTAATGCAATGGGGAAAATGCCTCCAAGACATTTCAGAGAACTTTGTAGCAGCCCCTCCTATCACAAGCCTTAGGAGGGACAAATGGTTTCAGGGACCAGGCTCAGGACCCTGCTGCTCTCAGTCTCAGGAAATGATGCCCTGTGTCCCAGATATTCCAGCTCCAGCCTTGGCTAAAAGGGACCAAGGTGCAGCTTGGGTGGTTACTTCAGAGGGTACAAGTTGTAAGCTTTCATGGCTTCCATGTGGTGCTAAGCCTGAAGGTGTGCAGAGGGCAAGAGTTGAGGCTTGGGAGCTTCCACCCAGAATCCAGATGATGTATGAAACACTTGATGTCCAGGCAGAAGTTTGCTACAGGGGTGGAGCCTTCATGGAGAACCTCTACTACAGCAGTGCTGAGGGGAAATGGGCTTGGAGACTCCAACAGAGTCCCCACTGGGGCACTGCCTAGTGGAGCTGTGAGTATAGAGGGCCATCATGCTCTAGACCCCAGAATGGTAGATACACCAAAAGTTTGCACCTGGCATCTGGAAAAGCCACAGGCACTCAATGACAGCCCTTGAGAACAGCCATGGAAGCTTAGCCCATGAAAGTGATATGCATTTTGTAGAAATTGTACTTTGAGTACCCATACAACTATTGTTTTTCACTACAGTACAGTATTCAATGAGTTATGAGATATTCAACACTTTATTATAAAACAGCCACTGGGTTAGATTATTTTGTTGAACTATAGGCTAACGTAAGTGTTCTGAGCATGTTAAAGTAGGCTAGGCTAAATTATTATGTTCAACAGGTTATGTGTTTTCAATTCATTTTGACTCATGGTATTTTCAATTTAGATAGGTTGATTGAACATAGCCCCATTGTTACTCAAGAAGCATCCATATTGGACCCAATTATTTCTAAGACAATTGCAATCTCTGAAACACAATATAGAGTAAAGAACAAGTACTAGATGGGAATTCATAAGAAATCCAAGATTGAGGAGTATCACATTACATGAAGTTAATATTTTTACTTTTAAATGCCTATAAATCAGAAAACCATGATAAACATATTTCTGAACAGATTTTTTCCTTCACCTTTGTTTTATCCTGAAAGAGTACGATGCCAAAATAAACAAACATGACCCATCAATGTGTCCATCTTAGCAGCCAGAAAATCAACCCTCAAATGACAGAACATGATGACCAAGCATTTCTCATTTAGTGTCTAAAGGTAATTAACATATTTCCAGAACTTTTGTTACAATATTAGCATGAAACTCATCTGCTGGTTGGTATTATAGCACTACTAGAAGCATATTTACTAGACAGAGTCAGCATCTCTCTTTATACAAAGAGAATAGACCAGTCAGATTTGTAGATTGTTTATTTCAGGTGATTCATGATGGTGTGTGGCACTGCCTAGGTTTTCCCATTTATTTGGTTACTTGATATGAGTCTGAGTGACAAATGGAGTGGTTAAATAATAGGAGAATATCAGTGCATCCTTCCCTTTCTTTCTCTCTCTCCTCTCTTTTCTCTTTTCTCTATCACACACACACACACACACACACACACACACACAAAACAGAGCACCTCTATTTTCTGGGTAATTAAAGAAAGCTCTAATCACTATTGCAAGCAATATCAGATTGAAATCATCTAGAAACACCTAAAAACCCTTGAGTAACACTCTATCACTATATTTGTCAAAACTACATCTTCACTTGTTATTGACAGTCGGGTCATCAAGTAGGCACAAGTTCACAATTCTAAGTATGTTACTTTCAGATTATCTGTTCATTCTTTCAGCCCTATTATTTTGCCCTTAAGGGTACTAAAAGAACCAAAAATGTTAAGTAGGACATTTAATCCACCCATCTCCTTTGCAGGAATGGAGACAGAAGGGAGATAAAACTAATGCACTAATTTTCACTGTAACAGATATAACTTTTAAGATAGTCTAAAAGAATTATAAGTAAGACAACTGACAGATAATATACTCAGATATTTTTAAAATAATTTAGTATATAGAAACTATGAAAATACAATAGTATCCTTTGATTGATTGATGGGAAAATTGAAAGAGGTTTTAAAGATATATAAAGTGATCATAAAAAATCGATTTCAAAACTTGTACATTGAAAATAACGAACTTAAGAAATCACTTTACTATTTTTAGCTAAAGGGTAGTGCCATTAATTTAGCTTTTGCTAAATTAGCTCAATAGAAGAATATTTACAGATTTTAAAATTGTTTATATCAAAAATGCTCAATTTAGGTTTACCAGTGATTTTTTGGTATGATATCTTCAACTTAGGCAGGAATTCACTTGTGGAAAGAAATAAGCATTAGAGAATAGTAAGCTAGAAATTGGCTTGAGGTTTACAAACTGAGGAAGATCAACTGGGGAATCAATTCACCCCCTGGAGATACTAAGAAAATAGCTGGGGAGGCTGTGCTCAGAGTGTGAGAGGGATGGCGTTCTGCTCAGCCATAATTCTCGTAATGGCTAAGCAGGAATCTTAAGATGGGCAGCAGCTGCAATTTTGATCTCTTGAATTTTTATCTTCCAGGCTTTTAAGTCCAAGGTCATCTAGTGGACACATAGAGTTTAATGAATACAACACTCAATTGATACATATATTAATGAGTATCTATAGATGGGAAACAGAAAAGTCTGGATCCAGAATTACAAGTTAACATTATATTCTCAGTTAACATAGGTAACTGTTATTGGGTTATTGGGTTGTTACAGGAATCCATAGAGACTATGTGTTTCTATCTGCTTTCTGCCCATGAAGAAATTATTTTCTTGGTAAAGATTAGGATGTGTGAGGAAAGATCAGATAGAAGAATTACTTAAAGGAGAAATATATGTAATAAGTTGGGGATAGTTGTAAGAGCTTACTATAAGGTGCATAATTTAATGTAATTATTACAAGTGTTAACTAAGAAATATCAATATATTTAACCAAGTGATAACAAGAACAGGGAAATGATGAATTTCTCTGAAGAAAATTAACCTGATTGCTTAAAAGGTAGAAATTCTGAATATAATCAAATGATATGTCATTAGAGCTATCACATCTAATGACATATCATGTATATAAAAATGCATAAAATGCAAGAGAAGAATAAACATCATATATTAGAATATGTTCATTGAAAACAGGTAGTTGTCAGGTGAAAATCATAAATGTATTTTTCAATAAAAGAAAAAAACAGTGGACTAAAGAGGGTGAAAGTTCAAAGTTTTAGAACTAACTGGATATCAACAAGGATTTCTCAAGGGCTGAGAAACAGAAAGATTCAGAAAGCACACAAGTGAGAAAAGAAATGAGCATTTATATAGAGAGGAGATGGACAAGCCCAGGGAAGGCTGTCATAAAATACACATTGCATAATGCATGATGGATCAGTTCTATTATTTAACTTTCTAAAAGATGTAACAATACAGAGATATGCTAACCATCATAGTCAGCATTAATTTACAGTGGGAGAAATAATTAGAATCTCACTTTTTCTGAAAAATGGAGTGAAAATGTAAACAATGCTTCCCTCCAGGCAAGTGCTTTATCAAGTTGACAGGTGCATTTGAATTTCCATGGGTGGGGGATATAATAGGTTATTTATGTGTCATTTTAATAGAAAGACCCAACCATCAAGATGGACAGCAGACTTTATCAGTACTGCTGTTTGCAACTAATCCTCCAATTTAGTACCCCATGAAAATACCTGCAACAAAACCTGTCCATTTTTCTTTTATACTCCATTATGGAAAAATCAATATGGGTTCTATTCATCGCAAATCTCCTGCTTGGCGGGTGCCTGGGACACAGAATGTGAAAAAGCCAGACAGTTCAGCACTCTGTGCGGCAAAGCCCATTGCTTATGATTTTATTTTGCCACATTCTACCACCCAGAATGGCCCAGTTGGCCTACTATATGTTCCAGAATCTAATAGAGATCAGCCAGAGATGCTGAATCTGATTACTATAAGGGCAATTCATCTGGAGTTAGTTTTAGAGCTCAGACCAGGAGCTAATTGACTTCCCAGCTAGACAAATTTAATTTTTATCACTTTTTATCAGTCAAATGTGATTAATAACTGATAAATTCAGTAAACAATAATTCAACCAAACCACACAGAAATGACACAATGACTGAATACTTCACTATTTAACCCATTCATTGAAAACAGTCTGACTACCTATTGTCCGGGAACATGGTCTTCATTTGTTTATCTTCCAAATCTCCTTGTCCAGGTTTAATATCCAAAATAAGATGTTAACTGGGAAATAATTCTACTACATCCCAAAATAAATATGTATGAATAGAATGTCATGGAGTTCATGACTGTCAACTACAAAGCCATCCAAGACTAATTATCAAAAGGTTCGAAATTCAACACCTTCCCCAAGGAAGCACCTTAAAGGCAGAACATTTACATGATTTCTCTTTGTTTTCCTCCAAATCACTAAAATTACATGTTTGTCTAGTATTTATTAGATTGATGAGAATTTAACAGAACAAAAATTCAAATATTTATTTTTGCTATATGTTAGCAAAAGCTAGATTATAGAGTAATATACCCAAAACCCCAAACAACTCATAAATGATTCCTAGCCATCAGTCTTTTAATTGGCCTAAATTTAGATCAATTGAATGTATTGCATGGAGTGCTTGGGCAGATCTGACAGACTGGCTCACTCAACATATATTCCAGACACTAACATGTGCCTTCCAGGAATACAGGAGAGGAAAACCTAAGACTATATTTCTCAGATCCCCTCTTAGCCAGATATAAATATTTATATATATATTTATATATATAAATATAAATATTTAATATTTATATATTTAAATATATATATATATATATATATATATATATATATATATATATAGGCAGAGTCTCAATCTGTTGCCCATGCTAAAGAGGTTGGCTCACTGCAACCTCTGCCTCCCAGTTCAAGCAATGCTCCTGCCTCAGCCTCCTGAGTAGGTGGGATTACAGGCACACACCACCATGCAGGCTAATTTTTATATTTTTAGTAGAGACAGGGTTTCACCATATTGGTCAGGCTAGTCTCGAACTCGTGACCTCATGATCCACCCACCTCGCCACCCAAAGTGCTGTCATTATAGGTGTAAGTCACTGCACCTGACCAAGGTACTATATTTTATCAGTGCCTTTCTTCTATCATAATAAGGCATCTACACATCTGCAAGCATTATCAGAAATAAGCTGATACTATTAACCATTAGGCATTGCCTCAATTAAATATTTATTGAGTACACTACTGTATTCCAGGCACATTCACAAAGGATGTTATGTAAATAAGGACAGCATTCATGAAAAGAAAACTTTCTTCAACATATGCATTATTTCCATGATGTTTGATGTTGCAGCAAAGCAAACAACCTCACATATACAGGCTTTTCCTGTTTTGATGTGGACAGGAGTGATCTGGAGCGTGGTCTTATGAGACCTGTTGATCACGTTTGATATAGGCAGAACAGCTGTGCCAAAGGACCAGAAGAAATTTATCAGTGCACTATTTTTATTGGGCCCAATTCTAAGGACTATTTGCTTCCAACAGTTCCTCAGGTGACAATAAAACTGATTCATTTGGAGGCAAATAAATTCTCTGATATAAACAAACTCTTTGAGAAGTGATATTACCTCTGAAACTTTTTGATATGTAGAAATGTCTCATATCATATAAACACACATATTTTTTCAAGGGTTATATATATGTTTCTAAACCATACCAAGCAATTGAGCAATTAATTGTAACTGTTACTCTCTGCTCCATGATTGTTTTATGTGTTTAATTTTTCTCTTACACTCCTGGCTAGTAAGCTTCTTTACTACCTACTTTATACGTCTTTATATCCTCCAAGGTATTTACTGCAGAGCTGGACAGAGCAAACAGCTCGATTAATGCCAGATTCACTGTCAAGGGTATTTGGCACTTTCAATGATTTTTTTTAAAGAGTCAAGCAGGTTCATATTTCTATAATGTCTTATTAGTAGGATTTTAGTTTCACTGCCCCCTTGCAATGAACTGCAGAACCTCCTTCATCAATGAGCCAAAATTGCACATTCAAAACACAGCTTCCAGCAATATCAACTGTGTGATCAATGTAGCCTTGAAGAATTCATGATAACTGCAACAGTGCTGAGAAAGGGCACGTGATGAAATGTAGGGATAGAAGCTTTATTGATAAACAAAAGATTGTATCTGAATTTTCATCCATTTTTCAATCATGACACCATTCAATCATTAGATACCTTATCATGCTATATTGCTATATCATGAGATATCTTACTCTGGATTTTCTGAGTAATTTTAATCCCTGCCTTTTTTGTCATGTGAGAGATCAATATTGTCTGGGCCCAGGTGATGTGATTATTTGTAGGTAGCTGCTGTGTTTTATTTTAATGATTATTGGAATGCATGTGTTCCTAAGGAAAACTAATCATTTTCATTGAACTATTTTGACATCCTTAGGTATAACACAGTGAAAATGAACACTTACTGGACTCTGACCAGAAAAATCAGGGTCTGAATGGCATTTTAGTCACTAAGCTGCCTGAGCCTAAATTTTCCCATTAGGAAAATGAAAATAATAGCTTACTTGGGATGTTTAGGCAAATATGAAACATGAAAAACTGAGGGAAATTAAGTCTATAGTTTTGCTTTTATTATCTTGGAATAATTATTCTTTTTAGAAACTAGGTAATTATACTTAAGTAATGTAGCAAGTGAATGTTATTAATGATCATAGGCTTCCAAAAATACATAAACATTCAATGCATAACATTTAAGTTAGAATTTTGTTTACAGAATAATTTAGAGTAAATATAACAAAGTGATATTTATAAGCTCATTGTTTTCTCTAGGCAGGATTCCAAAATAATCTGAGACTCATTCCACTGGTATTGACATGTGATTTCTTTATATTAGATCTTGTTTCCTTCCTTAAAGCAACTGCCACTTCTAGGCACATTTCTTCTAAATACAAATCTCAAGATTGACTGTCTCTTATATTTTGCTTTCTATTCTTAATTGCATGCTGAATGCTGCTTTTCCTCTGTTGGAAGATACCTATCTTGGACCTACATGTGTCTGTGCAAAGATCACCAATGAATGTCTACATTCAAATTCAGTTTTAAACATGTTTTTAAAAATCCTGCTATATGACCACCAGCTTGGCTGCTTCTAAAATATCTGATTTTTCTTCCCTCTCCCTGATTTCTCACCACTCTTAAATTCTAAATTTCTTCAGAATTTAGAAATTGAGACCACGGCATGAATGTCCTGTCTCACCTACTGTGTGGGAGACTTCCTAAGGACACCCCGCCTCACTGTGTCTTCTGAGTTTCAGGACTTTGGCACATATAGAATGAAATGATAAACAAAGCAGCCCTCTTTGACGATTTTTTAAAACTCATCTCCTCCCCACTTTCATAGGGGACCATATTTGAACTATACATAACTCACACACTCAAGTAGAAACAATGAGAAGGAAAGCTGCATTTTGAAGGCCAAATATCACTTTTGTGTTTATCTTAATGTACATCCTTAAGTTCATATTGGAAAAAAGATGATTCTTTTGTCTTGGGGAAATAATTTTACTGGACCATTTGTGTACTGAAGGGAAAATTCATGGTTCTTTTTGAAATTAAGGCCTTTGAAAACATGTGAGCAAACTGCTGAATAAATAACATAAATTGTTGTCTTCATTGTGTACAGTCGTATTTTCTAGACTGTTTCCTGTTGGAAAACTGTCTTTATTTTTTATCTTCTTGAGTGGCATGGCAGTGAGGGGACAGGAGGGAAGCACTGGTCACTCCCTAGCGGGAAAGAACACTAGTGTGGAGGGCCAGCAAGGAGATGTGGCCAAAGGGACATATGGGAAGGTCACGGTCTTGTGAATCTTTAAAAATAAGCTAAGCTACATTTAAAAAAACAAAACAAAACAAAACAAAAACGGTTAATTTGCTTCCATTACCCAGGTTCATATGAAGAGATACCAGGAAGGGAAATAAAAGTGTGTTTTGTCTTCATGTCACATAGGGAGAGATAAATGTCTCTATGTTCTATTCATACATGGACCTTTAAAAAGATATTATTCATAAGCACAGGCCAGTTCTTAATCTTGAATTTAACACTTATGAAATTTAAAAAACAGTAGCTATACTTTAACAATCATCAAAGAATAAGAAAATGTTACAGCTCAGACAGCAAAAGACACAGAACCGGGGAAATGTAAAGGAAGACAGAATGCCCAGCAGTTTATAAAATGAGATGACAGAACCAATTAGTAAATGGAAATTCTGGGAATACCAGAAATCAGTATAAATTCTTCCATTGAAAGAACAGGAGTAACACTAGATTTTTAAAATTCAAATACAAGCTGCTCTCAAGGAAATAAAAAGCAATATGAAAAGGTCAATCATAATAGCATTTTTATTTATTGAGCACTTGCAATGTGCCAAATGCTCTTCTAATTGCTTCAGTGGATGCCCTCATCCAATATGTAAGTGGTATAATTGTCAGTTGCTGTTGATTTCTGCTCTTTCTGCCTTAATAGACCCAACTTTTATTAAGTTATCAGACTGACCAATAAAGGGTTCTTGCTCCTGAAGATGAGACATATTAGTCTAGGGATGCTAAGTCTTAAACTGCAATAATCCTTTTGCAGCTTTGCATAAGGCCAGTCTGAGGATGAAGCTAACATAGAGAGGAGACACAGAAGAGGAATTTCAAAGAAATTAAGCATGATACAGAATAAAGTCAAACTCATTTGAGCTGGATTCAGCTAAATGATCCTAACTGATGTACTCATTTTACAGATAAAGAAATGACAGAGTTAAGGAGGCATAGTCAGTATTTAAACTCTTCTAGTTTTTCTCCAAATTTGCACTTACATCTGGTATTATTATACTAAAAAAGATTCACAAAAGCATAACAATAGTATGTGTGGGAATTCCAACTGCATAAAAAATAGTCTTTGAGGCAAAAAGAAAAAAATGAATCATTCCATATCCCTAAAAGGTAAAATCATGGCCCTGATTGCTAATTAGCTCTGGAATTTTAAATCCAAAATTCTTAGATATGCAAGAGAGCTATAATGTCATTACAGTAGAACTCCTAAACACTTATTTGAGTTTTTGATATTTCAAGTGTTCAAAACAATGACTTAGGTATTTTAATACGATAATAAATAAGAATTGAATTAATGGATACTCAGAAAAATATCAAACTGTAAATTTCACAGAGAATAATCTTTTTTTCAGTGTACATTAAACATTCATAGAAATAATCATGTGTTAGACCACGAAGAAAAGCCTCAATAAAATTTTCAGTGAAAAAATATACAAGACACATACATTCGCAGACTAGAATATGCTGGGAATTAATCATGTAAATTTAAATGAAAATTGTTTGGAAATTTAAAACTTAACACTGCAACAACAAATAGCATCTTCTAAATTCATAGGTCAGAAAAGAAATCAAAATCACAATATTAGAAAATAACAGTTGAATAGCATATAATGAAATATAAATCTGTAAATATTTATAGACAGATTTATGAACACAAATGTTTTAAATGCCTAATTTAAAATCAAGTTAGAGGTGGGGCACAGTGACTCATGCGTGTAATTCCAGTACTTTGGGAGACCAAGGTGGGTGGGTCACAAGGTCAGGAGTTCAAGACCAGCTTGGCCAACATGGCAAAAACCCATCTCCACTAAAAATACAAAAATTACCCAGGTGTGGTGGCACATGCCTGTAATCCCAGCTACTTCGGAGGCTGAGGCAGGAGTATCACTCGAACCCAGGAGGCAGAGGTTGCAGTGAGCTGAGATCGTGCCACTGCACTCAAGCCTGAGTGACAGGGTAAGACTTCATCTCAAAAAAAAAAAAAAAAATCAAGTTAGAAAAAAGAGCACACTTAAAGAAAACGTAAACAAATACAAAAGTAAATATTAAAGAAATAAAATTTGTACATTAAACCATCAAGGACACATATAAACAGGACAAAGTAAGATAGATAATTCTTGTCTAATCTAGACAAGGGAGAAAAAATAGGTAAAAATAAATGTAATTTAATTCATAACGAGAGAGAATGTGTCACATGTAGTGTCTAACTTGATTTTTAAATGGGCATTTAAAACATTTGTGTTCTTGAAACTGTCTATGATATTTACAAATTTATATTTCATTTTATGTTATTTGACTGTTATTTTCTAAAATTGTGTCACATGTAGTGGAAGAAGCTAAGTTCTCTATCAAGTTGTGCCTACTTCCCTCTGGGTTGACAATAATAGGACCTGTTTAGCCAACTGGTGCAGTAGGATTGCAGAAGTCTATTTACAGGGGGAGCTGAGGAGTGTCTTCAGGAAGTACTCATGCTAAAGGAAGCCAAGCCTCGTCCATTAACACAGCCTTGGTCAACAGAAAAAACTGGTTCTGGGTATAGTACGGTCTTATTCATCCTGACTTGTCTTCAATTCCAGCCTCATGTCAATTCAAACTGAAGTCACATGCAGTGCCTCAGGTTTATTTTGAGGGTGTCTTAACTAAGTACAATGGTCAGGGGGTGACCCCTGACATCTTGAATGAGATTCTTCTCTGCTGCTTCCTGGGTATCCTTATGAAGAGTATAATACCAAAGAAGATAGAAAGTTACCTCTTAAATTCCAGTTCCCCTAATGATTTTGTGTCTTCAGGACACTACAACTTTTGAATCCGCATCAGTGATCAGAGGGAATTAGCAGCAATACCAAGAGAAATGGCATTGGCTAGTAGGAGATAATGGGCTTTGCAAGAGTGGTATTCAATGGGGAGGAAGGGCCAGGAGCACACCTGTCAGTCCCAGAAGGCCAAGGCAGGCAAAGGGTAACATCAGGTGCCATGAATTGACAGGTCCTGTTTCTAAATACCCAGCACTCCCTGAGGGTATGCAGAAATAACTTACAGTATTGTGGGGGAGGAGGTTATAATGGCAAGAAAGTGTGTACACTAAACAAATACAGGTCCTGAAAATGGAGGTGTTTTCTATTAATGTAATGACATCAAACTCTGTCACTACAAGTCTCAACAAAGATGAAAATCTTCTGAGAAAATATAAATCTCTCCCAAATGAGCCAAAGAAACAAGAAGAAAACTGCAATAACCAAGAAAGAAAATAAACATATTATCAAAATTATTTCAAAAAGGCTCTGGGCAAGAGCATTTTATTAGTGATTACTATGTATTTTTCAAAAATGAAATTATGCTCATGATATTTAAACATTTTCCAGTCACAAAAAGGTAATTTTTACAGAAGTAGTATAATCATAAAATCCAAACCAAATATGGATTAAAAAGAAATAATAGTACAAACTCCCTTATTACTATGATATTTTAAACCTTAATAATTATTAGGGAAAGTATTTGGTAGTGTAACAAAAGAATTTTCTCCCTCGACCAAGTAAGTTTCTCTTCAAAATACAAAATTATTTCAGTAATGGTAAATAGATTACCGTAGTATCTACAGCAATAAGCTGAAAGGAAAATATATTCTAAAACCTCAATAAAATTAAAAGATATTCAATAATATTCTGAAAATACTTCTCATTAAATTCTTAAGAAGAGTTGCCAGGTGTGGCTCACTCCTGTAATCCCAGCACTTTGGGAGGCCAAGGCAGGCAGATCACTTGAGGTCAGGAGTTTTAGACCAGCTTGGCCAACATGGTGAAACCTCATCTCTATGAAAAAAATTAAAAAGTAAATTAAAAAAAATTAGGCTGGGCACAGTGGCTCACGCCTGTAATCCCAGCACTTTGGGAGGCCAAGGCAGGTGGATCATGAGGTCAAGAGATTGAGATCTTCCTGGCCAACATGGTGAAACCCCGTCTCTACTAAAAATATAAAAATTAGCTGCGTGGGTGGTGCTCGCCTGTAGTCCCAGTTACTCAGGAGGCTGAGACAGGAGAATCACTTGAACCCGGGAGGCAAAGTTTGCAGTGAGCCGAGATCACGCCACTGTACCCCAGCCTGGGTGACAGAGCAAGACTCCGTATCAGGAAAAAAATTAAATAAATAAATGCAAATAAATTCTAAGAAAAGTAGTAAGAAAGGGACTCTTATTTAACATAAAAATGATTATTTACCTTAAATCAAGAGCCAACATAATCCCCAGCAATGAAACACAGGAGACACTTCAATTTAAATTAAAGAGCAACTAAGTGATATTTGTTATCACTAGTGCTGTTTAAATTTGTTATAAAATTATGGTAAATTCCATTCAGTGAGACATGAACTGAAAAGAAGGAATAAAATCACTGGAGAATAAGAAGTGGGCAAGAATTGCCTTATTCTTCCAGAAAACTAAAGGGAATAAATCGAAAAAAAAAAAGTCTATTTTTACTTTAGCAGCAGAGTACAGAAATCAGATACAATACAAACATCCAGCAAAATCAGTAATTTTTCTATTTAAGAGAAAAAGCAGTTAAATGATCTAATGTAAATATTTTATTTAAAGTAAATTTAAAATAACTAGGGTGTATCTTAAAATGTATCCAACCTGTATAAGGAATACAATACTATTTCCTTGAGAGACTTAAAAAAGAAAATATTAATTGATTAATATGCTTTGGATACAGAATGCAAGTTATAAATGTTTTCGGGATTAATGTTGTTCCTGAACTAGAAGGTTATTTTAAAAATATATTGACAAACTAAGTTATACAGGCAGTTCTCACTCTACATAGTACTTAGTTAACTAAAACTTAGGTATATGAGAGCAATATCCCTGCTTTAGTATGAATCTCAATTAACTATGCCAAGGGAGGACTGCTTTTAGTTTTAAAGCAAATCCAGTTAAATTCCTGATGACATTTTTCTTTCTAACCCTGACAACATAGTCCTAAAGTTCATCTAAAAGAAAAAATAGGCAAGCATATGTAATAACTTTCAAATGGTAGAACAATGAGGATAGGATTGTATGACTACACAAAAAAAAATAACAAAAAAATATTAAAATACTATGGTCTACAAGAATTGGTAATGGACATGATAGACTACTTATAATTTACTTTGCTTATTTTTTCTATTTGAGAGTTAGTAATTTTTAAAAATTTATCAGAGATCAGTATAGGCCCTGGTGTATATATATGTAAAGCAAGTAAATTATAAAGGGGTGTGTATGTGTGGGTGTGTATGTGTGTGTGTGTGTGTGTGTGTATCTTTAATATCAGAGAGAAGCATGACTAATAGAGATGAGATTCGTCACTGGATTCTCATGATACCAGATACCAAAATAAATTCCTAGGAACGTAAAAGTCTTAAATGTTTAAAGTAAAGCTATTTTTACAAATTGGCATAGTTTTTAGACTATTTAATTTTGGAGAGGAAAAAAGACTTAAGAATCATAAAAGCAATGAAATTCTGAAAGAATTCAGAAAGAAAAACTTTGTTTACTAAGAATTATAGCTCATTTAAAAATCATAGGTATTATTAAAAGGTCAGTGACAATGGGAAACATGTTTGTAACAAAAAAATATAGCAACAGAAAACTAGTATAGCTGAAGTCTATAATAATATCTGATAAATTTTTAAAAATTACTAACTCAAATAAATAAGTGTCATAAGTGAATAATTCACAGAAGAAATACAAATAGGCATTAAATATGTGGAAAACTTTAGGTTCATAGCAATAAAAATACAGATTAAGATAATAGTAACTTATTTCAAATTAGCAAAGGTTTTTTTTTTTAAAAGAATGATACTGAGTGCTGGCAATGATGAGTCAGAATGTATACTTCCCTATGCCGCCAGTGATAATATAAGTGATTGCGTTCCTAGAGAGTAGCTTGATATCAGGTCTTCTAAACTTTTTGATCTTTTGACTCAGTGATCATATTTCCAGAAAATGAATCTAAGAGAAATGTATCACATATGTGAACCAAGAGTTACGTATAAAATGTTGTTTAAAATTTATAATGATATAAAGTTAAGAGGAAATCACTTACGTATTCAATAATGAGAAATAAATTATATCATTGTTGGTACTTTCACGCAATGAATTATTATACAAATATTAACATAGTTTCAAGATCCTTTAATAATCCTGGAAAATGTTCTAAGCATATTGAAATATATATATATATGGAGAGAGAGAGAGACAGAGAGAGCAAGCAGGGGGGAGGGGGGGAGAGAGAGAGAGAGAGAGAGAGAGAGAGAGAGAGAGCGAGAGAGAGAGAGAGAATGAATTGCCCAAATCACAAACATTTGCAATTTTCTCAATTCTGTGGAATTTTGTGTCAACTGAGTATGACTGTGATAAATATCTCTAATATTTTAAGTCCTTTCCTGGGGAAGATACACTGACATTAGCTATACTATCACACACATACCTCGCTAGTTCTTTTTTCTTTACAAGGCCTCTGACCATTGCCCATAGAACTGTTGTTCTGTTGTCTTCTTCCTATCAACTGTCAGACTTCTCTTAACATTGTCTTCCTGGACTTTAAACACCATCTAGGTGATGATAACTCTCAGATTTATATCACTTTTCTAGACTTTCCCCCAAGCTACAGACTGTGGATTCAACTGTCTATGTGACACCTGCACATTGACATCTATTAGGCATCTCAAGTTTAAAATGGATGGAATGGAACTACTGATACAGGACTACCAAAATTTTGGTGAGATTATGGATCATTCTTATTTCCTCCTGTATACTTTGGTATTACGCTCCAACATTTCCTAAGACAAGCATGTATTATATTTAGAATCAGAAATTCAGTAAAGATCATTCCAAAATAAATGTCTATCTCAAGAAACAAAGGTCCTCACTTTGAGGCACATGAGCATATTTATCCAGTTGAAGAAAAAATCCTGTTTCTTTAAATTCAAGTTCTGTGTTGGAGCCACCACTGGGAGGTTGTGCTGAATTTCCCCCATTAAGCAATTTCCTAAGGAGAAACCACCTGATCAAGCACTCATTGCACCATTTCTTCAGATTTTTAATTTCAAAATATTTCACTTGGCAGAGGCAGACCAGGGAGCCCTGTCAGTGACTGCTGGTATTTGGCAATGACAGTGGAAACACAGGAAGGAACCAAGCACAGAGCAAGCCAGCACACTTTAATCAGCTCCTAGCAGTGGAAGAGCCAAGATTTACAAGGGCCTCACACCCCTAGGTATAAGCAAAGTGACACACTCCAGTGTAGCTGTGAGGTTTTATAGCAGTGTTATCACTCAGAGAACAGAGACATAAATGCAGAGGGGTTGGAAGAAAAGCACATAATATTTTCACACACTAAGCTTAATTTCAATATTGTTTCGTGCTCCTGGGGCTTCATTATGAATGACTGTAAAACTTCATCGTTTTGAAAATTAGTGGATTGCAAGGAAATTGCATCTTTGATGACTCTGGTGCAATGGGTTGATATACTGGTAGCTTGGCCTCACACCAGGGCATGCTAAGTTTGCCTTAGTTTCAGGGAAAAGATCTGCAGAAAATGACAAAAGATAACAGAAAAGTTCTTCTTTTCTTTTGCATCCAGCACAAACTAAATTTAAAAAGAAAAAGAAAAAACAAAACAAAGGAAGGAAAAAAAAGAAATGCACAATGACAACAATATTCTAAGGAGTTATGCCTGTAATTTAAAAGTAGCTCTAGGGTATTTCTAACTTACATGACCAGTCTGTGCTGTATGGGGGTAGGGTGACACATGTAGCATTTGAACTTGACAGCATTAGACAGATAATGCTAAATTTCTGACAATTTCTTGTTGTATAATATATTGTATCTACAGCTGTTCTACATTCAGTGGCCATAAAACCATCCATTTGTGTAATCTCAGGGCAAAAAGCACCACAAAGAGAAGCAATGGGACTGGGAAAATGATCCATCTTCATTTATGCATTTAAAATTTTTCTCACTGTGAAAGCCTGGTGAGGTGGATATCTTCTTGTGAAAACCACAGAGAGCCAGCTGCCTCTTCCTAGTCCAACAAACATCAGTACAGACAATAACATTAAGGATTCATAATCCCACATAGAAGTACACGACATTATCCTAACTAAATTTTGTCTTTTTACAACCTCAAGACTTATTAATACATGGGATAAAAAGCTATGGGAGCTCCAGCTTCCACAGTGTGTGTGATGTATATTGTATTCCAGCTGTTCAATTTGGAGGTTTTTGTCCCAGATTCATCAAGTTCTGGTGGAAATAAACAGAATGTGAGTATCCGATTCTTTTAGTTTTTCTAAGCATGCTTTTCTCATTTCTCCTTTCTTAAATGCCAAAAAGATTGCCTAAATCACAGACATTCTCAATTTTCCCAATTCTATGGAATTTTATCTCAACTGAGTGTGTTTTACCTCCAGACTGTGATAAATACCTCAAATATTTTAAGTCCTTTCCTGGGGAAGATACACTGACATTAGCTATACTATCACGCACACACCTTTGCTAGTTCTTTTTTCTTTACAAAGCCTCTGACCATTGCCCATAGAACTGTTGTTCTGTTGTCTTCTTCCTATCAACTGTCAGACTTCTCTTAACATTGTCTTCCTGGACTTTAAACACCATCTAGGTGATGATAACTCTCAGATTTATATCACTTTTCTAGACTTTCCCCCAAGCTACAGACTGTGGATTCAACTGTCTATTTGACAACTGCACATTGACACCTGTTAGGCATCTCAAATTTAACATGGGCGGGATACACACTGATTTCCACCCCACCCTGCTCCTTTGTAAAGGAAGCTCCCAGGCCTTCATCATCACCACAGCACATGCTGCTACAACACCCACCAGCTGCTCAGAACTAATGCCTGGGTGCCATTTTGCACTTCTTTTTTTCTTCACATTCTAAATCCATCCAATCCGTCAAAGCTGGTTCACAGAGACTTTTGGAATAGCTCATTCATTTACTGTTCTTTAAAAATTGCTCTCCTGTTACTCTGCTCCTCTCCAAAGAGTCAGAAGAGATACTTTAGAGAGTCTTCTGGTCATTGAAGCAATCTACTTCCTGGTCACTGCATGCTGTGCTGAGATCAGCAGCTGATGTAACTGACAACATGAGTCTCCGAGTGGTTAGAGGTTAGTGGGGGTCCGAGGATAACTCAGCCATCCTTCAACTCGTATTGAGACTGTGTGACCCCTCTAAGTTTCTGCGATTATCTTCATTCAAGCCCTGGCCTTGTGATTTTATTGAACTGTTTTCAAATTCACCTACTCTTTCCTCTGTCATCTTAATTTTATTATTGACCCCATGGAGTAAATTTTCATCTCACAGAGTTTTCAGTTCTGAAATTTTCACTTGGTTCTTTTTACAATTCTACTTCTCTATTGAAAGTGTTTATGTTTCCATTTATCCCAGACTTTACCTTTACTTCATGAAGGATGATCAACGTAGATGATTTAAAGGGTCTCCAAAACACAAGTCACCTGAAAGTTAGCATCTATTGACTATGTTTTTCATAAGAATTGAGCCTATTTTCCTGGTTTTTGTATATTGGGTGACTTTGGATTGTACCCTTGAGTTTTCAGATACCTCCAGAGAAGGTGGATGTTTGCTTTTGTTTTTGTTTTAGCAAAACAATCAACCCAGGCAGTTCTGCCTCAGCTTTTGGTGGTGGTTCCAATGGCAGTTGAGCTCTCTTTGACATTGCTCTGCTGTTTGGATCTAGTGCATGCATGTGCCATCAGTATGGTCCACAATTTGGACTTTATTGTTCACTTCCCAAAGCTTTGGTATTGTTCTTTGGATTTGTTCCATGCATGCACAAGTTGGTGGTGAGCTCAGAATTGTGTCAATTCATACACAAGATACCTCCCATCCCAACATACAAACACATCTGCATACCCTCTTCAGCAAAGCCCATTTATTCTGGTTTCTCTGTCCAGAGCTAGAGATGTTCTCTCAGGGTTTTTGAGGCCTCTTCTAGATATCTCATATACATATAATGACGTAATATATAGTGTACTGACTTTTGTTGCTGTGTAACAAATTACTACAAACTTAGTAGCCTACAACAATACCCACTGTTGCCTTGCAGTTTCTGAAGGACAGAAGTCTAGGACAGTTGGGTCCTCTGTTCAGAGTCTTAACAGCCTATAATCAAGGTGTTCAGCCAGACTGTGTTTGTATCTGGGGCTCAACTAGGGAAGAATCCATTTCCACATTTATTCAGGTTTTTGAAAGAATTTGGTTCCTTGTGGTTCTAAGACTGAAGTCCATGCTTTGTTCCTGGCTGTCCGCTGGAGACTGCTTTACCTCCTGGGCCTTACCACAGGATCCCCTCCATAGGCAGCTCAGAACAGGTTTCTTCAAGGTCAACAAAAGGATCTCTATCACTTGAAATCTCTTTTTTCACATAAGATCTGGACTCTCTTTACTAGGGCCCACCTAATTAGCTCAGACCCACTCAGGGTAATTTCCCTTTTGATTAGCCTAATTTCATTTGCATAATCTCTTCACCTTTGCCATATAACATAACCTAAACACAGCAGTGACTAACTCATCATATTCACTGGTCCGTTCTAAACTCAAGGCTGGGGATTACACAGGATGTGTGCACCAGGAGGAGGAATTTTAATAGCAGTCTTAGGATTCTGTCTACCACAGTGATATTTTGCATATGACATCTTCCATTTAGCATAATGTTTTTGAGGCTTATTTGTCTTCTATTAGGTTTTAGTAGCTCATTTCTCTTTATTGGTGAATAAAATTAATATACTATATTTTGTTAACCCATTTACCAGTTGATGAAAATTTAAACTATTTCTATAATTTTGGCTATTGTATACAATAACTTTATAAACATTTATGTAAATGTTTTTTTTTCCTAGGTAGATACCCAGGGGGGGAACTTCTGGGTTGTACAATAAATTTAAAGATAAGTAAATCTTAGTGAAGGGTATAGTTCCTGGACTCATATATCCTGATTTCAAATCCTAATTCTATTCTTACTAGCTGTGTGATCTTGAACAAGGTATCTAACCTCTGTGCTTCAAGCTTTTTATCTGTAATGCTTTCCTAACGCTATGACTCTGGGAACTAAATAATAATCCACAGGAAATGCTTACACATAGCTTGACACAGAGCAGACACTCTAAACTACCGTGGATACTCATTCTGAAAGCCCGGTAGGCATTCGATATGTATTTGCTGATTGACTAACAGGTTGAAGACTCTTTCTCCCAAATAATCTGTATGATCTATATAGTTTCTTGAGTCTGATTTCTATGGAACTATGATTCAGATTTCTTTTCCCATTTCTTAGTGACACAGCCTGTGTTTGGGGATAACTCTATGATTGTTTCCTTTGAGAGAATTTGTCAAATAACCCGACACCCTCAAAGATTTCCTGATAAACATTCCCCTTTCTTTTCCGAAATAACAAACAATGAGATATTCCCATTTCTATAATGACTTTTTTTAATGGAAGTTGACACACTTATAATTTTGTTCCCACATGGGATTTTTGATATTCTGACCTGTAACATCAAATAAACCCTGAGGTTTTTGTTTTTTTGGTTTTAGTGTTTTTTGAACTACAGGCTGGTGGTCTGTCTGGGATATAGTTTATGTGTGAGGGAAAAATAAAATTTTATTTGCTGCCTGCAGACTAAATTCTTTTAAAGAAGAAAGTTTACTGATGTTGTAAGCAGCATGACGCCTCTTGGGATAAAGGATGACCTGGACTCAAGCCACCTCTCCCACCTTCCTCTCTTTTGTCACATTCTTTTAATTAAGAGATCTGCTGATTAAAGTTCATTAGCTGGCACAGTTCTTAGTTTTAGCAAAATAAGGTTATGTTTTAAGAAATCTGACAGGCTCAAGATGTCATGTTAAATCAGAGCATCTTTCCTTTTTAATATTTCTTCAATTAGGTAGCATATTAAACCCTTAACATTACTTCAAATTAATCCCTTACTATGACCCAACAATATGATAACTGCACCTTCCTCTGTTTCCTGATTTTATGAAATATACAATTCCTATTGGAGGAAGGTCATAATAGCTTACATGGTATTTCTATATCTCAAGCTTATCACGGGATAATTTTGTTCCCAGAAAGAATATAACTTGATTCCCCCTGAATTCAGATTATTCATCCTGTCAGTCACCATAGTTTTGTGAATCACCTCAGGAAAACAAATGCATCTCTCAGACCAGAAAATGAACTCCATAAAGATCCTAGTTTGCCACCATCAAGGACCCTAGGAGATCATTTTCAATCTTATGGGTTGTAAAGAGTTTCCTTTGTTTAAAAGCAAACTGGGAGTTAAAAAGCAAGGAAGTAGGAAGTTCCTAAAAATTATATGAGGTCTTAGAAATAAAGGTGGTGTCGTAGCTGTGTCTCCAAAGTGATGTTTAATAGGGCAGGGGTTTGCCACTGAGTAAATGAGCTATGAGAGGATTATAAACTGTGGTTTGTAAGCTTGAAATTTTTTACATTTTCATCTAGTTTCCCTGTTGTTCTAAGTACTTAAATTCTCTTGGAAGTTCAGGCCTGCTTGAGCTACATTGAACTATTCAACGATAGCAGAAGTTCTCCACACTTCTATTAGAGTTTGAAAGTGGAAGACAGCCCTGCATTTTAGCCGGCAGTAGCAGTAACTCAGTTAAGAGCTCCAAAAAGGAAAATGACTTTGAAGAAGACACTTCTGGTGTCATATGATTCAACCATATCTGGAGATCACCTTTCGATGGTAAAATCTTAACAGATTTTTTGTATGGACTAAGAAAGAAACAATTTTTTCATACAACCCTTCCCTAATGTGGTCACTGATGCTTCAACCCCTACAAAACAGAATTAATATTATGCTTCAACCCCTACAAAACAGAATTAATATTATTAATAATATTAAGATTATCTCAACTTCTTTTTTTCTTTTTTTCCAAAATGTTTTTGATTTCTATCTATTCCAATAAGACTGTATGTTCTTTGATGTTAGGGATGTGACTTAAAATTTGCTATTTCTCACAAGGATTATCACATATTGTATAATATACACAGTCAACATTTATTTTATTATTATTGTTTTTTTTGAGACTGAGTCTCACTCTGTTGTCCAGGCTGGAATGCAGTGGCATGATCTCAGTTCACTGTAACCTCCACTTCCCTATTAAAGTGATTTCCCTGCCTCAGTCTTCCAGGTAGCTGGGATTATAGGCACCCAACACCATGCCCAGCTTAGTCAATTGTTTTTTAAAGGTAGACTGTAATCTAGATTTTTTAAAACTATTATTAATTTTTAATTTAATTAAGTTATCATATTCAACAAATTACTGATCTTTGTCCTCATTTCTTTTGTGAAATATACCTAAATGTCATATTGTGCATTATTATCAGATTCAAATAGCTGTCATGGAAAGATATAGAACAAGGAAACTTAAGTCAAAAGACCAGTTTCAGTCTAGGCTTGGCCTCTTACAAGTAAGGTAATCCAAGTCCTGGAGCCTCCTGTAAGCCTTCATTTAAGTACTAAATAGCAACATAAAATATTCCTTTTAGAGTTGTGGCAATTCATTGAAACCACATATGTGAAGGTGCTTTATTAAGTTATTTACAGTAGCAGAAGTAGTAGCAGCTGCATCTATTAGCAACTAGAAAAGCGCTTTCATACATTTAGCTGGAGAAGATGTTCTTTAATGGGAGCATTAAAAGCATTTCACGTTAAAAACTAAACTTCATAAAAGGAAGTAATACAGCATGCCTTAGCTGTATCTTATAATAATGTTAACTGCAGTATCCATGGTTACATTCACTGATATTAAATTCCTTATAGAAGTTTATCCTAAGGAGGGTCCCTAGTATTTCAAATAGAAGAGATGAAATAGTAATAGGGAAAATGGAATGGTTGATCATGGCAATTTGAAATCAAGTGATTTTCCTTCTTCCTTTAAGAGAACATTGCCATTCAATACTCTCATAAAAGAAATACATCATTCATGTATTTGATGATAAATAAGTGAAAAAGCCAGTAATAATTTTTGTTAAAGAAACACTAAGACTGCTCACGTCATAGCTTCTCCAATAGGTCAATTCTATTCAACAGAGTGTGTCAGGTTTTCAACCTGCTGTTCAAAAGCCAATAATGTGCAATCCCTAAAAAGCATCATCTATGCTTCCTACAAAGCTTCCTTTCTTAAACTAAAACTGAATCTGGAAAGCAGTGCTAATATGTTTCAAATCTGGCTGCTTCACACCACAAAATCTACTGTGCTTTTCAAGACGATCACTTCCAAACATGCAAACAGCTGAAATCCTCAGCATACTTTTACTTAACCTACACTCTGCTTCAAACACTGTTGTTTATAAAGCAATAATGAAAATAACAAGTCTATAAAGCTGTGCTTGCTGGCAGGGGTTTTAAGCTCCCAGGTCTTCAAACCTGTAGCTTAAGCAATGATTTATATCTAGAGGAATTAAAAAAACGGAAGAAAAAGAGGAAGAGAAAAGGAGGGATCAGTCTCTAACTTTATATCTCTGTGTGTGTATACGTGTATGTGTGTATCTAAGTATATATTAGCTATAAGAAAATACTGGGGGAAATAAGAAGATTCAGGAAAAAGAAGCTCAAAGAACTTTGGCCAGGAAACCACTTAGCTATAGCAAAACAACCATGTGGTATCTACAAATGTGCTGAAACCCCTATAGTGACACCAAATCAGGGTACTATTTAGGGAGTGGCAATTCCACATTTTTTACGTACATAGGAGGGAATTGTAGGTGTTATCCTGCTTGGAAGTGGGCTAAGGTACCTCTTTAAAATCTGCAAACAGTTTTAGTTTAGGTTACATGTTTATTTGGCGTATCTGGAGGAGAGAGGCTAAGGAGGATTAGTGGAAAGAGCAAAATTTCTTAAGCATCTTTTGACACTACCAGTTCACTAAAGAATCTTCTTCTAAAGGTAAATGGGCTGAAAACAGATGTACTGAGTGACCTCATGCATTTTAGTGATATTTTCATTCTTGGGCCTTGCAGCCAACACACCAGTTTTTTAGACTACATATTTTCTTCATCAACAGAAGGGTATAAGCACTACCATAAAATGTTATATTTTAAGTAAAAATGTATATGTTTCCTATTAACACGAAGGTATGAAAAATAAAATAAGAGCTTGGAAAAGTATAATTATCGTAACAGAATCAATTCCCTCTCCATCCCAATAATCTTCAGTGCCATTTCATTTTATGTGACTATATGGTATTTAACAGCAGAACAGCAGAAGAACTCATCATCAAGTTCAAGAGGAAAACAATCTCACACTATCAGTCAGTTTTTGTTTCTTTCCTTGGCATTTGTTACTGAACTTTAGGGTTAAAGCCCTCTAGGATCTCTTACCCTAAAATCCCTTAGAGTTTATTGTAGGTGGTGGAGCGGGGCAGTGGCAAAGGAAGAAGACTGAATTCTTCAGGCTTAACAAAAGAATATAGATCATGTGTACATAGAGAGTTCTTCATAAATTCCAAGTAAACCAAATATCCTATGAAGTAACCTGATTTCTTGAAAGATGTGAGAGAGTAATAGTATTTTTGTCTTTGTGAGATCTACCTGAGTTATCATGGGAACTTACAGGTGATTCATGCTGCTGATAAGCCTTGGGCCCCCAGCCAATCAAGAGCAGAACCAGAAATGACTTCTTCAGGAGGAAGACCTCAACCCAGATGTATTCAGTTAAAGTCAACATTACTTGAATGTTTAATGTAGGAGAGTTCCTAGTCTACCACTGGGAGGGAATCAATCACATATCCTGAATAAACAGGAGAAACAAGAAATTAAAGAGCTTCCAATGAGGAAGGAAAGAAATGACATCCAGTCCAGAAAACATAAAATACAATCAGAATACGGTCAATAGAAGTTCTTAATTGCTCTGGATACACCAAAATGAAGAGGTTGGTTTCTGTCATTCATCAGGCAGACTCCAGTTACAGTGGAGCTGACAGCCACTGGCCTTTGAATGCAGAGGATTTTGATGGGAAAATGTTTTAGAAAGTGGGATTCCTTAAAAGGCCCAGAGATAGAAAAGTATATTTGGGAAAAAGCAAATATTTGGGAATGTGAGAGGGTTACTGTAGTGTGTTGAGCTCTTCAGAATCAATGCAGATCTGTCCTCTACCCCTGTAAGAACCTGGAACACTGCTTCTTAAATTGGAGTCCAAAAATGTATTTTCAGCCATCTCCAGCTCTCTGAGTTTTATTTTTTAATTAAAGTTTCTATTTCTGTGATTATATGTAGGGTGAAGAAAACATTCTAAAAATATGAAGATGGTTGCAGAATTTTGTAAACATGATAAAAACCACTGACTTGGGCATTTTAAGTAGATGAACATTATGGTATGCATATTGTATCTTATAAAACTGGCAAAGATTATTTTACCCATTTTAAAGAGGCAAATATATTTTTAAATAATGAAATAAGAACTTCATTTATTTATTTATTTATTTATTTATTTATTTATTTATTTTTAATTTTCAGGGGAAAGCGGAAACGCAGTTCCCCACTACCACAAATTATGCAATCCAATTTCCCACATTTGGGGAAATGGCAGGGGTCAGCACAGCTGGAGTGCAATGGACAAGCCTCGCACTGGGAAAACCACCTTCGTGATCGTGGTATCTCCACTGCCAGGTAAGTATAATGAAATAAGATCTTTATTACATAACTCAAAGTTACTATGCTATGGTCTGCTGATTACCATGAGGCTCTTCTCTATATTTTAAAAGATGCCCAAGATTTCCTTTAAAGGGCATTGTAGTTTAGTCCTGGGCTATACAGGCATAGCATGGAGATAAAGAAATGAAAACTACAAATATTAAAAGAAATATATAGATATTAAAAGAGATTGTCTTTTAACTTGTCTCTATGGCAGTAGATACAATTTGGTTTACAAATTTAATATTTCTTTGTTAATACATAATATTTAAAAATTATAGATTTGAACTAATATACATGTAACATGCTTCAGCTTCTCTATTCCTGATTAGACTGTGACTATTTTTCTGTGCAGAATGCCAAGAGTTTGAAGTTAACTACGTTTTGATCAAGATTAGATAATTACTTTTACTTAGATTCTATCAATCTTTACTTTGGATTTTGCAACAATAAAAAGTATCATATAAACTTTAAAACTGAAGGTTTAAAGAACCACATTCTTTGTAAACATTTGTAAGAAACAAACTTACTGACATGGCTCATTTCCTTCTAATGGCAAAAGTGAACATGCTCTTCATAGTTTTAAAGTTTTATATGTGACTGAGACAATTAGAAGAATCCCAGAAGGAGAACACTAGGAAAATGCAAAAAGCCAAGGGTTTCAAGGCAACTTAGAAAGATCAACCCTTTGTATAGGGTAGAACTTATTTATTTCACAAATTATAAAATATTTAACAAAAAAAATTTAACAGAAATATACTTTTCATATTGAGAAATTAAATATAAGCAAGTATCTAAACCAAAGGGACAGATGAGTCATAGACTGACCCAGTGACAGGCTGGAGCGTGAAATGAGAGCTTGTCCAACAGCTTGCCTGAGAAGAAGCCAAGGGACCAGCCAGGAAACCAGGAACGAAATATAGATGGCGGCATGTGTCACTTGGCACAGTGCATGGTGACTCTGCTCCTGCCAAATGTGCAGCAGGGACAGTCACAGCAGCTTAGCTGTGTTTTAGGACCTAATCAAGGCATAAACCACAACTGCTGCTGTTGGCGGTTGACAAAGGAAACCAAACTGCATTTCTAATCGGGAAGAGGAAAATGTGGGCAAAGAGACCAACCAACCAAATCTTATTGGGAGAAACGGAGTGTGACTAGGTTCCGTCACAAAGTTAAGCAAGGGCACATGTTTCACCAAATCTTGAAAGAGAATCATTGGAATGGATTAGGAGACACCTTATGAGCATGTTGGCCAATACATTCTTACAAAACTGATGCTCACCATGATTTTCTTTCATCCCTGCCTGAAGACAGATAATAAAGCCATATATAGCAGATAGATTACCATGGCTCAAACATCTATTTGTGAGCATAGTACTAGGAATTGCTTGTTTTGTCTTTTCATGTTCTTTCTGCAGAACTGATGATCCTGAATGATACAAGATGGTGGCTTACAAAAGATTTTGAATTGTGCCTGACATTTTTTCCTTTCAATTGGCAATTTTATAAGTCCTTTTTTAGAATATAAAAGTAATAGAAATTCATCATTAAAAAGTAGGGAATTTAGAAAAGCAGAATGAAGATGACATAAATTTCCTCTACTTTTATATCAAGGCAGCTATAACAACTGTGACAATTTTATGGATATCTTTGAAATCACATGGAGCATAGCATATCAACAGCTTTACATCCTGATATTTTCGTTTAACATTCAAATAAGGGCATGTTTTATATTATTTTTAAATCTTCAAAAATAATCAAAAATATAAAATAGTCTAATGTATAAATTCATCACAATTAAACAAGTTTTCAACATACATTGTTTTCTTTCCTTTTTTGGCTGCACTTCTGATTTTTTCTTCAAATATATTCATTAAAGTCCTAGCTCATGCTATACAATCATTCCTAAAATAATAATTTTCAAACGACTTTCCAAAAAGATTTTACCAGTGTACATTCTAATCGGCAATATATGGATGCTGCCATGTAAGAGGTAGTTTTATTTCTCTCTGCACCACTTATCTACTCCTCAGTTTTGGATAATAGAATTGTGAATTTTTTAGAATCAGTTCATTATTGATTTATCAATATTATTTATATTACATGCTACCTCCTAATTATTTTTAAAATCTAAACCCCATTTTAATCATATTAGATTCTATAAATAGGATTCACAACTAGGTGGCTGCAACTCCCATTTCTTAATTTTGATTAATTACTAAGTCAGTAATATATTTGACTATGTCTTCTTGGTCGAAAGTAACATTTTTGAATGGTATCTTTTCTCAAACTTTAAATACATTAGAAAATGTTTATGTTGCGCTCATGCAAATATTTAACTGAGCATGGAGTTATTTTTCCCTAAAGCTTTGCCACATTATTCCATTATTTTCTGAGTTCTATGTCTTTGTTGGTGATTTGCTTGTTTTTCTTCCTATTTTCAGAATTTAAAAAATTCTACATCATAAAGCATTTAACATTTTAACAAAAATTGAAGATATATAATGATATTGCTAATGCTTATGATGCTTTTATACACTAGAATACTACATCCCTGAAAAATTACAATTTTGAAGATTTAAAAATAATATGAGAAATGCTCCTAACTAAATGCCAAATGAAAAAATCAGGATATAAAATTGTATCTATAATGTCCTAAAAATGTTAAATTAAGATGTAACCTTAAAAAAATGGGTATTTGCATTTTTCAGATATTTGATGACTCAGTTTTAAGTTTAGTTTATCTATTAATCTCAGAAATTTTTCTATATTCATTTCAGCTTTTTTCTCCCCAGCTTGTAGGTAGAACTTCCAATCTTTACTTTTCATTCTTCTTCCCTTTCAATTTTTGAGTTTACAGTTTGCTATGGGTAATTTTTGCACTAGTTCACAGAATTACTGGGAACTGTGGTTTTGGAATGGGCATAGAAAATGAGTTACTAATAACACAGAAGTTGGAATTCTGAAGTGGAGTTTTGAAATGACCCTAAATATTGCAGAAAGTAGGCCCTGTTCATTTACATTATGGTAATTGATGTATGGTGTTCTGGATTTTGTGTGAGTCAGCCTGAGTCTCATAATACATATGGGTGCACATGAGTGATTTTTTTCTAGTGGAGTGGGAAGGGAGGAGGTAAATTCTTAATTTTCTCTGCTTTGCTCAGTTCTACTGTTTCCAAGGTCAAAGAATGGTTTGACTACTGTGTTTTTGTATTTTGTATGTAGTGGAAATTATGTGAAGTATAGAAAATTGCTAACTGGTATTTTAACATTTGGTGTTGCATTATTTGTCATTCACCCATTTCTTCTAAATCCCTCTTAGCATGTCTTAGATAATTTTCATGATTATTTCAATGAAATAATTGTATAAAGGCAAATCAGTCACCATTGTTATTATATCATAATGTAAAGTCTTTTGCTTATTTTTCTAAAATATATGGAAGGATCCTGGAGGTTTCACAAGCTAAAGTATTACAAAAGTTTAGAAAACATATGGATAAAGAAGAGAGTTAAACCAGTGCTTTTTCCAGTTAAATGGGAGCCCTAGTCATTGAGTAGAATAGGGTGGTTTAAGGTTTATTTAGAGGTGTAGAAAATAGGCAGGAGGCTGGTCTTGTCTGGCAAAACATAGACCTCAAATTAATCAAAGTATATATGTCTAAGGATGGAAGGGGCTCCTCCCCTTCACTGGGCACTCCACTTTCCTGTTGCCTTGTGAAGAAGGTGCTTTGCTTCCTCTTCACTTTCTGCCATGATTGTAAGTTTCCTGAGACCTCCCCAGCCATGCTGAACTGTAAGTCAATTAAATCTCTTTCCTTTATAAATTACCCAGTCTCGGGCAGTTTGTGTGAAAATGGACTAATACAATCTTAAATACTCATCTTCATTGTCTTCTCCTGAACTCTTCAAATGTGTTACTTACATCTTTCTTCAAGCTACCACCATACCACCCAACTCATGGCTCTATTATTCCACTATCCTACTGTATTGCTATTATTTTCTCCTATTTATCTTCCCTATTAGAATATGAGAAAAAAGACACTTTTATCTTACTTCCATTTGCATCTAAGAAAAGTGCCTAGTTCATTAAAGGTAATCAATGAAAAAGTAAGAAATCAATGAACAGATAGATGAATGAATGATATTAATTAATCTTTCTGAGCCCCATTTTTCTCATCTGTAAAATGTGAATAATACCAACCGTGTATATTTGCTTTGAGAATTAAATGAACCAACATATAAATTGCCAATATTGTGTCTGACCCATTTGTTTCCCCGCTTCCTTCATTCATAAGAAATGATCTTAAATTTTAAGATCTTGTTTCCTCTCTTTGACCTAACAACTAAAAGTGTGAGTGTGAAGAGTCAAATGATTGCTCTTGCAGGTGCTAATATTATGGTGACATTTTTGCAATGCTGATTTATCTAAGCACAGTGATTGTTAAAAGTCCAAAGAATGCCCTATACTGGAATTAGATAAGCTAAAATGAACTAAAGGCAATAGGAAAGATGATATTTCAGTAAAGTTGTATTTTAGTTTGATTAAAGTCTTTTAGATGCAAGTAATTTTAGAGAACTTGGGTGTTTCAAATATCAATAAGATATTAAAAAGTGACTTTCATTCTTCCTGGTAAAGAACATTCTATTTTCAAAGAAAATAGAAAAGGACACTGTTTAATGCTGTACATTAAATTTCATTTCCCACTACATAATTGTTAAAAGATAAGTAGCTCTTGCATTATTAATAAGAATAAATAATAAGATGGCAATTAAATAACTATCATTAATGACTTATTCATTAATATGTTAGTAGTTGCCTGCTTTATCATGAAGACAAATTAATGTGATAGTAGAAAAGGCCAGGCACAGTGGCTCACACCTGTAATCCTAGCACTTTGGGAGGCCAAGGTGGGTGGATCACCTGAGGTCAGGAGTTCAAGACCACCCTGGTCAACATGGCAAAACCCTGTCTGTACTAAAAATACAAAAAATTAGCTGGGCACAGTGGCATGCGCCTGTAATCCCAGCTACTTGGGAGGCTGAGAGGGAGAATCACTTGAAACCAGGAGGCAGAGTTTCCAGTGAGCTGAGATCTCGCTACTGCACTTCAGGCTGGGGAACAAAGTGAGACTCCATCTCAAAAAAAAAAAAAAAAGATAGTAGAAAAATTAAAGTTCAGTAAATAATCAAATAGAATGTTGCATATTTTGTCTCAGTTAATTCAAATATATCTGATTCTTAAGGAACTCTAAAAAAGAGATTTACATACTGAGTACAGAAGTAGTTCAAAGCTAATAGGTGCTTATTACAAAGAAAACTCTCTCATGTCTCTTTAAGTTGGTTTACTCTTAGAAAAACTTGATTTCCTGTGTCTGAGGAAAATAAGCTTATAAAAAAGATGAAAAGGCTGCTATATAGCACTCTAGTAAAAGGATGCTAACAAATTAAGTGTTAATGAATCAAAAACATATGGATTACACTTCACTTCAAATAGAAATAATTTTAGAGCTAAAGGACAATGTACTTAGCAAAATGTAATAGGTCTGTGTCAATCTTAAACCCCAAACATTTAAGGTATCTTCAGAAAGCTAGTGACTCTATCCTTTCATTGTTATCTATCATTTTCATTTTATAGAAGAGATCAATCTCTTTATGGCCAAATGATCTTTCAAAAGTTTAACAATATATTGGCTAACTTATAAACAAACATCCCAGAAGTTCAGAGATAAGATCAGACAGGAAATGTGTATCAATTAACCAAAACCACCATACTAAAACAGAACATTTTCTTCCTCTCCTTGCTTCTTACAATTTAAAAAGTAAAGGAAAAATAAGTGTCAGTTTTTATATAACTTTTTAAAACCATCCTCCATATATATATATGCATATATATATATTTAAATTCTAGCTAAGATTTATATTTTCAAATTAGTTTGGTGAATATCAATCTCTTCTTTGCACAAAATTGAAATCTATGTAATGTTAGTAGTTCTAATTGCAGTCCACATTTATATAAAAACCTTTAAAAGATAATCGTTTTAATGCTTATGGAGAACTGAGAATTTGTCAATACAAGAAGAAAATCATGCTGGATATGGAGTTCAGAATATATACTTGCTTAATGTATAGAAACCCCTTTGTTTAAGATCATTTAGGCATGTTTTCAGGCTGTGTTCATTCAGGTATCTAATATATGTTCTTTACTGAAAAAAATTAATGTGATTCTTCAATGAAAAAAATGATTTTTTAGTGCCTAGTCTACTGACTTCATCGAAAAAGAGTTCACTGACGTTTCTACCTTTTTGCTTAGGCCTCTTTAACTAAGAATTCTGTTTGGAAGTCAGAATGCTTGTTTCTTATTTGTGGGTGCTTAAGACAGTGCCTGACCTTTGGTGTCAAAAGCCTTGCAGTCAGTTTCCAGGTGGGAGCCTACACAGGTAAAGCCTAGGAGTACAAAATGTCCCTGGAACTGCAGTCAGGGGACCAGAAATATTCCATCTGGACTGTCTGAGTTTCCTCCTTTTGTTCTCTTGCTGTCTCAGATGCTTCCTGGTTCTGACTGAGTTCGATCCCTGCTTTCCACCTCCTCTAATCAAGGCAACCTCTTTATGCTTGGACTGGCAAAAATCAAGGGTTATTTGTTTTGTAGTCACCACTCACTCGCCTACTACTTTGGAATCAGTCTCACTCCTGGTTTCTATTTCCACATGCTCCCTCATTTCATTCCTAATTTCAAATTTGGCTAGGCCCAAGTTGGCTTTTGATTTGTCCTCACCTTCTTTCAAGTTCCCATCAAGTTTGGAAAGTGCTCAGAGCCTGAGACCATTCCTCCACTGCAGGTCAAGAGGATGAATATTTGATGACGTGTAAAACACTATTCAGATGTGACTGTGGAATTGGATTGGGTTGGAGAGTTAGAAACGTCTATGGATAATTTAGATATTTCAATGAATTAACAGCTGTTAATGATGGACGGGTGAACTGTGTATAAACAGAGTACATGAAACAATATACTTCCCAAAAAGTAAAAGTATTAGAGTTTTAAAATTATAGAGTTCAATGCTCAGGTAAGCCAGATTCTTGACTGAATGAGTTACTTCTTTTTTATTAAAATTTTCAATGGCTCCCCACTGCCTCTGTTAAATACATGGTCCCCACTATTGGGCAATTTTTAGTTTTCACTCCACCTTTCCTGCAGATCTTCACCCTCCTGCCTGTTGTTCCAGCCAAAACAAGTTACTTTTAGTTTTCAAACTTGCCTTGGTATTTCCTACCAGTATACTACTATTCATGTTTCCTTTTGCATGAAAAAGTCTAAGCAAGTCCATCCCAAATTTCCATCAACATACCTCCATTTTATCTGCATGGCTACAATCTTGCCTTTCACCCTGACTGTATCCTCCAAGAAGGAATGAACTCTCTCTCTAGGAAAACACTGTGGTCATACCAACACATCATCTGCAGTTTGCTATGCAGGTAACAATGCTTAGTTTTACCTCTGTATGTAATTCTTTACTAAATGTGGGTTGTTCTTCTTATCTCCTTTTATCACAAAATTATAAATTTCATATAACCTTCATAAGAGAATTTCAACAATAATTAACTAAAGATCTCAAGCAACTGTTGGAGTCTCTCTTTTGGTGCACAAAAATAGCAGATCTGTAGCAACACTTATAAAAAGACGAGGAAACAGGGTTAGTTTTACGTGTGTGTAAGTTTTCCTGCACATATTCACAATAAGAGAGGGGCAGCTCCTTTTTAGAGTACCTTACATACAAACTTCCATTCTACAACCATCTATTAGCAAAAAGTATTATAACATACAACAGCAAAAAGAATCTTCATTAACTGCTTATGGCTGTTCTCGGGTAATACAGACACTTGAGAAATAGACATTTTCTTTTTTATGCTTTCTAATTTTGCTCTTGAATGGATCTCTAAATTTACACTCCATTGTCCCATGATACACAACTTTCTCCAGTCCTCCATCTCTACCTAGTATCTTGCTATTTTTATGAGTTTCAATAGCCTGTTTTAAAGTGGTAGTTTCTTTAAGAAAATAATTACAATGCAAATTAGTCTTCAACAAATAGTAAGGCGCATTTTGGAATTAAATGCCTAGGTATTGAAGCTTTGCTTCTTGCTATGTTTAAAACCATTATATAAGTTTAACCATAATCATTCAATCTATGTACCTAGAAATATCATTCTTTCTGCTGCTAATGAAGGTCCTACGGCACAAATTTATTAAAGGTATATGTTTGCATGGGATAATAATTGGGTCGATAATATTAAATTCATAGGCTCATTATTTAATTGCAAGGGCAGATTATGAATACAGCTTCTAAAATGTATTTTAATGAAAAACACTACATCCTGACCTAATCATATCAACCTTATGCTATCTAATTAAAGATGCAAAAAATCATTAGAGTTGCAAAATATTAGTTCCAGTTCCATCAGGCTGTGAGCTACCCCTTCATGAATATATATTTTTTTACTCCATGATAAATAGTTAATGAGGTAAAAATGACAAAATTTGCATGTAGGCAAATTAGTTTAATAGAATGATATCTTTTCTGACTACTGAAAGTGACCTTTTCCTTATCAAAAAAATGGCTAAAATACTTTGAAATTATCATCTGGCTGTCTTTGTGCAAATGACAAATTATATGTATTAACAATAGAAAAATTATAAAATGCAATAATCCTAAATTCTCATCATACTATAAATGTGTCCTGTGATTCTACATTTATCAATTTAATAAAAGGAAATTAAGCATATTATAAAGTATCCATTTATGAGGCAATTTTTATTCCAGATCATAAAAATGAAAAGCACATGCTTAATAGCTAGCACTATGGCAAACATCTAGATCAAATTTTTAAAGCACAAGAATTCTAGACTACTTACTTGAAATACTTATATATTAAAATGCCTACTCCACTCTTAGCAATTTAGATTATAGATGATTGTTCTCAATTAAACTAGCATTATATCTTGAGATTAGAACATCGATTATTCAGCAGGGCTATCTTGCTTCTCTATTAAAATAAGCTAAACAAGCAAACATAAGATAGCTTGAAAAGAATAACAAAAAAAGTCATAAGAAAGAAAAAATCTTCATGGTGTAAATACCAAGGGCAGGGAGAGATATAGTAAACAAATACAATAAACATGTCTATCCATGTAAGTTTGGGAATGTTTGTGTATGCTTAAGACACATAACCACAACAACAAGAAATAACAGGCGCTCTACAGATTTTCAAATGATTTGCATAAACATTTCCATAATTCCCACCATTCATGGTTACTGAGTCTATACATGTAAAGGCAACAGCTGTCATGTATCTACATATTTGAATTTCTACTAATGGTTCAACTGAATCAAAGCCAAAATATGTCCTTAAAACCCAAATGACTTTGATTAAATTGTTTACTTCAATTCCATATAATCAAATTGTCTTTTCTTTGATTTATGTGAATGTTTACACACAGAATTATGGACATTCCAGGTTTGAAGCCTGTTTCTGAGTTCTAGTTATGTCCATCATGGGTCAGCTAAGTCATTTTACTGAGAAGAGCATAAATATTAAACTTAAAGAACAATTTCACAGCCCCCTTCAAATTTTCCTCTAGCACCTAGATATTAATTATCTCTCATGCATGCATGCTCTCTCTCTCATCCCGTTGAAGTAGACATAATAGATAGTCAAGTCATTCTGTTTTCCTCTGTTTTATCTGTTTAGGTACTATTGTGCAACTCAAATTATTTTGGAACTCAACTTTGGATTGCTCCCAAATTCTTGAACTTCCATGTTGTGACACTTAGTAATTAAACAACTTGCACTCTACCTATTCTAAGCACTGTACAATTATCCTAAAGAGGAAGTGATCTTTGCTTAATTTTTAGGACACTTTCAATAATTTTGATCTTTTACAAATTATGCTGTTAGTCAAGGATTTCTGAAGAAGAACAGATATATAGTAACATGAAATTTGTTTGCTTCAAGTTAGGGCTTTCAAAATGCCTACTATACTATTATAAAAGCTTTCAAACAATTCAAGACATATTGATTATACTGAGTGAACCCATGCAATTTTTTAAAGCTAATGTTTACATTCCTATCAGGTAGGAAATGAGGTAAGATATAAGTTCATTCTGTGGGCTAACTAAATATATTCAATTATTCACCCATTCATGTATGCATTTTTTTTTTTAGATGGAGTTTTGCTCTTTTTGCCCAGGCTGGAGTGCAGTGGTGCGATCTTGGTTCACTGCAATCTCCGCCTCCCGGGTTCAAGCAATTCCCTGCCTCAGCCTCCCGAATAGCTGGGACTACAGGCTCACACCACCAAGCCCAGCTAATTTTGTATTTGTAGTTTTAGTAGAGATGGGGGTTTCACCATGTTGGCCAGGCTGGTCTTTAACTCCTGACCTCAGGTGATCCGCCTGCCTAAGCCTCTCCAAGTGCTGGGATTACAGGCATGAGCCACCATGCCTGGCCCCTGCAAGCATTCTTTTATGTATTGACCAAGTACCCAGTAAACAAATGCTATGTTCTAGAGATTGAGATTGAGGACATAAACATTGAGGACAGAGATTGAAGACATAAAGATGAAAAAACCACTCTTCCATTCCTCAAAAAAAATCTCAAGTCTACAAAGAAAGAGGGACATGTAAACAGGTTGTACTCAAATTGTATGTTGGATGCAATCAGGTAAGAAAGGCAGGTGTAACAAAAGGAAAATGACCCTCTCTGGGTTGACTTCACAGAGAAAATACTCAAGCTGAGCCCTGGAAGAATGATTAGTTTACCAAATAACGTATGAGAAGTTGGGAGGATATTGCTCCAAACAGAGAGGAATGCAGGGACATGGGAAACAGTATGACATGTGTGGTGAATTACTCGTATTTTTGTATAGCTTAATCATGTTGTATGGTAAGAAGCATGCTGGCTGGGAAGAGGTGGGAAGGATGGGGATATAGGACATGAGGCTGAAGAGGTAAGAAAGAATCAGGACAAATGGCAATTATACAATAGTAAGGATTTGTATAGTGGTAGCCAAATCAATAGTAAATAACAACACAAGAACAACACAAGAAAAAATCATCAACTTGCTGATACACTAGCAGAGTGAGGTTTTTTTGAGCAGCCCAAAAAACAAAGCTCCATCAAACCAACTCACCTTTCTTCTTTCACCATTGATTCCTCTCCATTGCTCAGATCTTTTGACTATAAAACTTAGCTCCTGATTGGAAATCTCCAAATCATATGGTATGAAGAACTTGGTTTCTTCACTGTGGATGCACTGAAATGCATCTAATATCCAAGAGTCATTGCGCAACCTAAGAATAAAATCATCTGTTACCTGCTTTTTATTTTCCCCAAGTATTTAGTTTTTTCTCACAAAGTGTTAAATCATATTTCTTTTATCATCTTCTGTTTTTAGTTTACATTCCTCATTCTTTTTTCAGAAACTATTTGATGATTAAGATTTCAGAAGCTATATAATAATTTCCTCAATAAAATTCCATAAGCTAACAACTGCAATCTGGAGGTTTTTACAGTTATTTCCTATAAGCCTACTACTTCTTTTTTTTAATTTTTTAAATTTTTTAAAATTTAAAAATTTTTATTTTTTGTGGGTGCATAGTAGGAAGATTCAGAAGCAACCTACTTGTCCATCAACAGATGAATGAAGAAAATATGGTACATACACACAGTGGAGTACTATTCAGCCATAAAAAATAATAAAATCCAGTCATTTGCAACAACATGGATGGAACTGGAGATTATGTTAAGTGAAATAAGCCAGGTACAGAAAGACAATCACATGTTCTTACTTAATTGCAGGATCTAAAAATCAAAACAGTTGAACTCATGCTTCTTATTTTTGATGTCTAAGAAAAAAACTTAAAAATATTTAGCTGTTAACTTGGATTGTAAATATCCAAATTAGTTCACATGTGAAGAATGTATCTAAAGAAAATTTAAATTTGGGTTCATTTATGAGTGGTGGAAACCCCAATAGGGCAGGTCAGACAGCACTGAGGTTTCTCTTATTTGGTAGTTTTCCAACCTCAATGGTAAATAGGTTAATTAGCTGAAGTATCTAACTTGATAAAATGTTTATCTAATTTTTTATCACTTATCAAAACAACTCTAAATATTGATTTTGAAAAATCAGTTTTTCTTTTGATACTAATAAAGTGACAGCCTCTTGCTCCTCAAATTTATATTTTTAATAAGAAACATTAATTATTTGATATTATTAACATTTAGATATTAGAGACATTAGTTGTGTCAATGCTTATAAAACTTTTCTATTGAATACTCCTAAAGGTAGAGAAGAGAGAATGTGTATACTATCCCTAATCTACCAGTGTTTAATATGTTTTTTTTTTGAAACTTTGAGTAAAATTGAAACTTGAGGATATGAAATATTTATTTTGTGACTTAGTGTACATTTGTCTCACCAAGTATACCAGGAAGTAGTTTCAGAAGCACAAAATTGTGCCACTAACAGTTCATAGGCCAGACCAAAATCTTTTACATCTCAGTGTCAATAAACTACCCTTCTGAGAAGTTTTCAGAAAATGGACTGAGATATGAATTAGACTATCAGATATTTAGGCATCACATAATTATGTGTCATTTTACACACTGAAAGTGGAGAATTTAGTTCAATAATTATATTTTGCTTTAACTAGTCTAGACAATGCTAGAATTTATTGATTTCTCATTATAATGGCAGTCAATTTCACATTGATTGTATTATTCTAGCCTTATTTTAATATTGCTTTTTACATATTAATATACTAAGATATGAAAACAAGTTTGTCTCACTGTTTATAAGTAACAGAGACAGAATTTAAGCTCAGAGCTAACTCTAAAGTTTTTTTTTTTTTTTTTTTAATGCAGTCTTACTGTATTGCCCAGGCTGAAGTGCAATGATGTGATCTTGGCTCACGGCAACCTCCGCCTCCTGGATTCAAGCGATTCTCCTGCCTCAGCCTCCCGAGTAGCTGGGATTACAGCCATGCACCACCATACTTGGCTAATTTTTGTATTTTTAGTAGAGACAGGGTTTCAACATGTTGGCCCAGCTGGTCTTTAACTTCTGAGCTCATGATCCACCCACCTCGGCCTCCCAGAGTGCTGGGATTACAGGCATGAGCCACCGCATCCAGTCCAAAGTTTATTTCGTTCTATCATGTTGACTCAGTTAAAATAACTGATATAACATGTATCTTCATTTCACTATCTCTGTCTCAACTCTTACCAAAATAGTATAATAAATATTTTTACCCTAGATGCTAGATAATGTCTCTATGTTTTTCCTCAACTACTGTGCATTTATCACACAGTGGAAAAAAAAGGCAAAACTGCCACTCAGCCTAACTGATGGCCCAAGACAGGCCATATGGCTTGCTGCCATCTTGAAATGCAACTACTGCTCTTACTGCACTTTGAGATTCTAGGTCGGCAGTTTGAATGATTTACTAGTTGCCTTGTTAAACAAGAACTAGTCTTTGCCATTCTTCTAAGCTTGTTTAAAGTAACATTCATCTTTTTATTTTAATGGTGGTAAGATTTAATGTAGTTGAATTACTGTCAATTTGCCACCATAAACGTTTTCTATATGAAGATTTTAAGTGCAAGATTATCAACAATGTAATTAACTCTGAATTAATTAGGAATCACAGTCCTGTTTCTGCTGGCTTCTGTTTCTTTTGCCCAGAAAATATCTGCCTCCTCTTTATTTCTCCTTCATTCTGTGTGAAAGAATAATTATGGAAACATTCAAGCCTAGATTTACAGAATGGTAAACAAATGTTTTGACAGAGACAAAAATACCACATTGGAATAGGGAAAGCTGTACAAAGATTAATTGCATTTTATTTTATTATTATTATTATTTTGCCATTTTGGGTGGCATTTTCCAGCAAAAAGCTCCATGATGAATTGTTAATGAGTCAAATTATGAACTTCTCTGTTTTTATCATATTTTTCAGCTCTATAAAGCAAGCTCCTACCAAGAAAAAATCTATGGTTGTATATGCAAATTTTAAAAATAAGTAAATTGAACATAATTGTCAACATAATTGAGAATTATGTAATTCTAATATATAACTCTTGATAATTATAATTTTTATAATTTTTTATAATATTAAGCAACCTAACACTTATCCAAAGGTGAATTATTTTATCCTTCCTCATCAAAAATGTGTGGAAATTTCACTTTTCTGGTGTTCTTTAGAAAGTTAAAGAGCCCATTTATATGTTAGGAGAATTTCTGTTATGATAAACAATACAAAAACAGTCCTGATTTCATAAATAAATTGGGTGTTGGTGACCATTGATGAATGAGCAATGACTATTCTCTCTGTATATGCAACATTCAATAAAATATTAAGTTTAAACTTTCATGATCATATTTAGTTACAAAGTTCATTTATATTTAGTTATAAAGTTTATTATTCTTAAATGCATCAGCAATAATACACACAAACACACACACATATTTTCACCTGTTTTCTGTCATATTGTGTGTGTGTGTGAATATCAAATTGAATTATATAAAAGTAAAGATATGGCCGGGCATAGTGGCTCACACCTGTAATCCCAGTACTTTGGGATGCCGAAGTGGATCACCTGAGGTTAAGAGTTCAAGACCTGCCTAGCCAACACAGTAAAACCCCTGTCTCTACTAAAAATACAAAAAATTAGCCAGGCATGGTGGCAGGCACCTGTAATACCAGTTACTCAGAAGGCTGAGGCAGGAGTACTACTTGAACCTGTGAGGCGGAGGTTGCAGTGAGCTGAGATCATGCCATTGCACTCCTGCCTGGGCGACAGTGCAAGATGCTGTCTCATAAAATAATTAAAAAAAAAAAAAGATATTGGATTATATTAGATGATAAAAAAGAAAATGTAAAGCAATCATGGAAGATTTTTAACAATGTCTCTAGGAGAGGGATATACAAGTTCATTGTATGCTTATAATTTTTATAGGTTTGAGTCATTTTTAAATAAAAAGATAAAATTGTATGATACTCTATTGCAATACATGCCATTATATGGTGATGGTTGCAAATTTGAATTTCTTTCAAAAATATAGCTTTTCAATATGTCTAAAAATTTTATATTTCTAAATTATTTCTTCTAAAGGTAATTAAAAGAGAAACTATATTCCACCTGTTCATAAAGCCTTAGGCATTATGGTTAAGGGAAATAGATGACATATTATGCCACAGGTTCTGATGATGGCCAATGAAACAAAGTAATTTACAAAGTCCTTTGCCCTGTGTCCTACATTTGCAACAATTCGTTGCTTTGTGAGTGGCAGAAGCTATTATGTTTTGTTCACATCTCAATGTGGGTCATTTACAGAAACCTAGTGTGTGACATTTCTTGTAAAGCCAAAAAGGACAAGTGTGAATATTTAGCTAACACAGTATTTTAAGGGTCATAAAAAGGATGGAATCTATAAATAGCTCTAAATGCAAATATACATATGAAGAAGAAGAATCAAATATAATTGGTTATCTCTAGCTCTAATAACTACAAGTGAGTTTGGCAGTGTGATTTTATACACATAGTAGTCAACGTGCTTATGGTGTAAGTTGGAAAACTACATACCTCTGGGTATATTTGCATTAGAATGATGTAGTATAGCTCTAAACAGACAGGGTATAAACAGCCAAACTTTGGGTACGACAAGTATACACTCATCAAAATTCATTCTCATTGTCTTTGCATGTTAAAATCCACATATTCTTTAGCAGAATTGTTGAACACTTAAAAGAGGTGTCTGATATCAGAGTATTGAGACATATGGAGACAGTTTTGATTTGTTTTCTAGAAACTCTTAGGTACTCACCATTCTGTTTAATAGTCATTGAAATTCAAATAGCTTTGATTTGAAGTCATACTAAGTAAAAAAAAAAATGAAAATAGAAGGGAGGAACAAAGAAGAGAAAGAAAATAAAAGGGGAAACAACTTTAGACAAAGGAAAAAGAAATTCACAAAATAAGAACTCCCCTAGCCCCTGATCATTTCTAGAGGCAGTCCTAGTGCAGGTTTCTCGTGATGAAGTCAATGTTCTTCTATACGTGTAGTCTCATGTTTGTAAGGGGACAATCGTATTCTTCTTTCATTCCCCTTTAATTCATTCAATTGGTTAACAAATATTGACACACGCCTACTATATGCCAAGTACTAAAGAATAAGATGGATGGTAAGTGCCGCCAGTTAGGGAGAGAAGGGGGCAGATACACAGTGATGAGGAAAGCAGGGATACAGTAATGTGATGCGGGCAAGGCAGCACCCAGGTCAAGAGAGCGTGTGTTGTTAAGAATGAACAATGAGCACACATGGACAAAGGGAGGGGAGCATCACACACTGAGGTCTGTTGCGGGGGAACTAGGGAAGGGACAGCAGGGAGTGGGGAGTTGGGGAGGGATAACATAGGGAGAAATGTCAGATATAGGTGATGGGGAGGAAGGCAGCAAACCACATTGCCATGTATGTACCTATGCAACAATCCTGCATGTTCTTCACATGTACCCCAAAACCTAAAATGCAATAAAAAAATAATAATAGGAAGCTATTGTATGGGTTTAAGGTAAGAGGTGATATATTCATTTTTTAGATTAAAATTAAAAATCATTCTGGTTATAGTGAAGAGTAGATTGAAAGAAGCAAGGAGGGAGTCAAGGAGACTCATTGAAAGGTGAATGTTAGAGTAAGTCAGGGGAGAATTGAGGCATCTTGGACAGGGAAAGCTGCTTTATGCATGGAACTAGATGAACACATTAAAGAGTCAGAGAATTTCCAGAATCTGGACATGGTGGATATGGAGGGTGAGGGAGGAGGAGGATGTAAATATGTAATTGCTGAATGGGTTTTTTCTGCCCACTGCACAGAAAAAATCAATTCCCTGAGATCACAACATTGCAGTAGAGAAAGAGTTCAATGAATGTGAGGCTGGCCACATAGGAGATGGATTTCTTACTCAAATGAATATCTCAGAAGGCTCAGAGACTAGGGTTTTTATACATACTTCCATAGTCAGGGGGGCTAGGGAATGGGTGCTGCTGACTGGTTGGGGATGAAATCACAAGGTGTGGAAAATGGTCCTCATGTGGTAAATCCACCTCTGGGCAGGGCCATGGGACCAGTTGAGTCATGAGTCACAATTCCATGTGGGGTCAGTCTAAAAAATATCTCACAAACCAGCCCTTTATGTTTTACCATAGTGATGTTTTCCATAGGAGCAACTGGGGAAGTCACAAATCTTGTGATCTCTGACCCCTTGACTACTGAACAGTAAGAGACTATGGAAACTATGCCTATGTTTTAGCAGAAGTGAGGCCCATCCAATATTCCTAATCTTATGACTTTTCACTGGTCTTACAAAGGCAGCTTCAGCCCCCAAAGAGGGAGGGGATTCATTTTAGAGAGAGACTATTACTATTATCATCCTTGCTTCAAAGTTAAACTGTAAATTAAATTCTCCCAAAATTAGCTCAGCCTATGCCAGGAATTACCAAGGACAACTTGGAGGCCAGAAGCAAGATGGAGTCAACCACATTAGACTTTGCTTACCGTCATAATTTTGCAAAGGCAGTTTCAAACATAGCTCCCCAGAATGGCCCCTCCCTTCCCTTCCCCTTGCCTTCCATCTTCAGAACTAGATGAGTGGTTTTGGCATTTACCAAGCTAGGAAACCTGAATGAAGAGTGATTTGGAGGAGAAAACAATGAATTCATTTTCAAAATGTCAATAGTAAAGTCCTCTTGCCATATATATGTGGAGTTGTGAACATTAATTGAAAGTTCTATATTTTTTAACTAAATTCATGTTTACTTTGAAAGAACTAATATTATAACTAAATAAAATGGCCTAAGTTATTGTTTAGTTAGAAATGCACTAAATACATTAATTTATTCCTAAAGTACAGATCTCATTAGCTACTCTCATACTTCCAATAGAAATAATAATAGTTAATATTTATATTTATTGAGTAAATATTTGTAATATATATTTTATTTACATTAAGTCTATTTCTCAAAGTCCTAATTTTATTATTCACCTTATTAAAATTAGAGTCAAAGAGGTAAAACTATTACCTTAAGATACACAGCTAGTAAGTAACAGAGCCATAATTTAAGCCAGGTCTACCTCCCTTCAAGCCAGGAATGAACCACAACATTACACTCATTCATTAGAGGAAAATTAACCACAAATGTATTTTTTTAACCATCATATGGTTAAAAATTGGAGGAAAATTAACTACAAATGTGATTTTTAACCATCATATTTATTTTTAAGTGTACAGTACAGTAGCATTAAATATATTCATGTTATTATGCAACAGATCTCTAGAACTATTTAATCTTACAACACTAAAATTCTACAGCCATTAAATACCAGTTCACCCTCTTTCTTTTCCCCAGTCCTTGGTGACCAACTTTCTACTTTTGGTTGCTATAATTTAGACTACTTTAGACACTTCATGTGAGTGGAATCATGCAGCATTTCTCTGGCTTATTTCATTTAACATAATGACCTTAAGATCAATTCATATTGTGGGACATGACAGAATTTTCTTCCTTTTTTAAGACTACATAGTATTCCATTGCATGTGTATACCACATTTTCTTTATTCATCATCTGTCAATGGACATTTGGATTTCTTGTACCACTCGGCTATTGTGAATAACAGTACAGTGAAAATGGATATTTAAATATGTCTTAGAGATTCTGTTTTTAATTATTTCAGATATATACCTAGAAGTGGGGTTACTGGACCATATGGTAATTGTATTTTTAATTTTTTGAGGACTCTGTTTTCCATAATAGTTGAACTTTTTTCATTCTTCCCAAAAGTTCACAAGGGTTCCAAATTCTCTGCATCTTCTCCAACACTTGCTATTTTCTGTTCTTTTGAGAATGGGAATCCTCTTGAGTGTAAAGTCATATCTAATTATGGTTTTGACCTGCATTTTCCTAATAATTAGTGACGCTGAGCATCTTTTCCTGTACTTATTAGCAATTTTTATATCTTCTTTAGAAGAATGTCTATTCAAGTTGTTTGACTATTTTTTAAATGGGTTTTTTTTCATTGTTGAGTTGTAGAATTGTCTTATATATTACAGATATTAATGCTTTATCTGATATATGGCTTCTAGTTATTTTCTCTCATCTTGTAGATTGCCTTTTAATCCTTTTGAATATATTTTTTTTGATGGGTAAAAGTTTTTAAGCTTGATGTCATCGTATTTGTATATTTTAGATTTTATTACCAGTGCTTTTGGTGTTATAGCCAAGAAATTATTACCGGAACCAATGTCATCAGGTGTGAAAGCCCTCTATATAACCTCCATATGCCAATTCTTATGGTATAGGATGAAATAGGCAATTATCTGTACCTATACTTAGAGATACTGAGATTTTTGTGACAGCTATTGGTTAGAATTAGGATGTTATTTTTTAATGGGTCAGATTGACCAGTCCATATTGTCTGATATTCCTTTGAAGGCACTGACTCATTAGATCATATAGGTGCATCTGTTATAGGATCTGTACTAGGGAAACTCGAACTGCAAAACATAAAATAAACTATGAATAGAAGAACTACAGCAGCACTTTCTCAAATCCAACTCATCTGTGAGGTCTCAGCTGCTGGGAAAAAACAGTGTCGGGAAGAGGTCCAGTGTCGAGATCGATGTCAATGATGAAGAAGACCACTGCTTACGCACTGGAACCAGCCTAAAGGAGGAGACACCTTCTCTCATTGTGCCTTTGCAGAATGACAGCCCCTTTGTAAGTATGACCAAGATCACTAGGAACTCGTCTGCAGTTTTGAGCATCTGAACATGCCTTATATTAACCTATTTAACAGATCAGTAAAGAAAAAAGACTACTTGGGTAGGAAAGCAGCAGATGGAGGCTGGAGGCCATGGAAATGAGATTTGGAAATACCAAAGTTAGAAAAGAGAATTATCAAGACAGGATTTAGAGATCATTGTGCATATATACATGGTTACTACCATCTTGGGTTCTCTGAATTTTTTATTTGCATTGACTAAATGTTTTGCATTTCTCCTGGTATGTTTCATTCTGACAATTTTTAACTCCTCCTTCCACATTGCATTGTACTTTTTAAAGTTGACTGTCACCAAAAAAGTCAAACTGAAAACCTATTCTGGTCATTTTGATAAGTCAAATCAACACGCACGAGAGCTGTGTGTGTACCTTTCCACAGTTCATTATATTCCACCTGACAGTTAAAATGAAAAACACTTGGGGACAAGTGTCATTTGAATATGTAGCCTGTAAGTTACATTTTATTTGAAAGGGAAAGTGCGTCTTCACCACATAAAAAAGTATCCATTTACTTATTCATGCTTCAAATTCAACAAATATTTGTTGTGTTCTATTGTATTCCAGGTACTTTTCTTGGTATAAAGAAGGGTGAATTATAGAGTCCACAGTCTTGCCCTCAGTCACCAGTTCAAGAATGCCATGTCATTTTCTCACAATATTTGTTTCATTCTGGTCTGACTACTTATGCAACATTAAAATACAAGGTGCAGAAAATTCAACACACCATTTTTATGCACAGGTAATCCTCCTTGGTTTGTGGCAGCAAACCAAAATATTTTTTTGGTTGTTTGTTTAACTGTTCCAGTAATAAGGATGGCAAAAATTTTTCAGGAAGAGTTTGAGAAACTATATATATTGCTGACAGAGAGAAGTGGGGTGTGGCACTAGCCAGTGCAGATTAACTATGCTATCAGATGCAAGCACTTACATGAAAGTAGACAAGAAAGCTTCTCATTCCAGTGACCTAAAATAAGCTCAAATCAGGAATCTAGACCATGCCAGCCAGGCAGTCTGCACCTTTCCACTTCATTTGGGTACACATAACCTTCTTGACACCTGTTTGTCATTGGTCAAAACTCACATGCCCTGTTTCCCATGTGCTAGGGATGGAAGTAGAAGTTGTAATAGATTATTTTATATTATTTTTATCCTAGCGGTTCGGAAAACAGGCAAATTTGCCAAAAGTCAATTCATCAAATAAGTGATTAATTATTGAGTCTAAACCAACCAGCTTTTATGTTTATAAGAGAACAAACATCACACCAAGGAATGTTCACTTTATCTCTGACCTAGCTTCTTGTGGCTATGGATGGGAATAGTTGGGGTAGAAACAGAGCACTGTATCTGCTGAAACAAAGATGGAAATGCAATCAGCTACAACATGGTCTCAACTGCCCATACAAGAGAGCTTAGAGTCTAAGGAGAAGAGGGAGAAACATGGATGAACTTTTAGCAAAGGAGCATTCAGTGAACGATTCTGGACCTGCAGCATTGAGCCATTGGGTTACAATAATTCTGTTTACTGGAGCTGACACAGTGTAATATCTAAATCTTTTAAATACATCTATTCCTATACAAGTATGTCATAATGTCCATAGTTCATTTCTGCCTATCAGGGCATAGAGTGCCCATGAACTAATTAGGTGACAATTTCAGGGAATAAAAATTGCTTAGCTATATATTAATTATATACATTTTAGAACTTTTCTTTAACCTGGTAAACAATATTTTGCCTGTACCAAGGAATATTGTAAAGGAGATTGTGGAAATTTCCACAGTAAAAAGATTTAGAAAGTAGAAAATCTTTGATTATCTCATACATAGTCCCTAGACAATGAATATGCTCATAATATTCTCATCAAAATCTCTTTAAATTATTTTAATCTAAATTAATTTTCCTAAGTAATAAATGACAGCAGCTAAAACTTATAAGGCTATTTGGAACTATTAAATCAATGATTAAGAAGACATAAGGACCCTCAAAAACTAATTAACTTGACTATCAGTCTTTTAGATTTGTGTACAGCTTCCAGGATTATAAAAAGCTTAAACAAATCTAACTAACATTTAAATTGCGATTTCTTGTTCTCTGCATAATATAAAGAAAAATGTAAATGGCCTGGAGATCTTTTGTACTATTTAGATAAAGGGTTTAGAATTTAAGAATCTATATGATATCAATGGAAGCTTTATCTGGAAGGAATGCTAAAAGACCAAACACTCAGAGAGTCATGGATGGGCTTCACAGGTTTTCCCTAATGCCAATGTCCACAGTAGTCACTTATAAATGTTTGGGGAAGGGTAAATTTTGTAGAAGATTATCTAGAAAAAAAAAAAGAAGAAGCTTACTTACTCTGTCCATCACACTAGAAACACAAAATGATGAGGTAAATTTATTTAAAATAAAAGCTGGTAAGATAAAATGGCAAAACAGTTAAGATCTAATGATGATACCAACTTACAGAACAGACCAGAAGATTAAAAATAAAAAATATCTCTTTTAGATCTTAATACTAGCCACATCAAATGACTTCTACATGCCTTATCAGTAGTGGTTCAATGAAAAGAATTCAAACTTTCTAAAACTAGAAGTAAATAGTTACAAAATTTTTTTAATGGGGAACAATTATTTTTCAAGTTTGTTATTTAAATGTCATGAAAATTATAAAAGGCTTTATGTAAATTTTTAATAACTATTTTAAAATCAAAACATAAATTTAAAAGCCTAGCAGAAAATAGAGAAAATATCTGTTAAATTATGACAAAAGGGTTAATACCATTGGTATACGTATATAACTCATATAACTGAATAAGATAAATATTTGGATGATCTGTGGAAAGAAAGGCAAAAGGACACTTAAAAAGCAATTCACAGGCTGGGGGCTGTGGCTCACACCTGTAATTCCAGCACTTTGGGAGGCCAAAGTAGGTGGGTCAGCTGAGGTCAGGAGTTCGAGAGCAGCCTGACCAACATGGTGAAACCCCATCTCTACTAAAAAAATACAAAAATTCGCTGGGTGTGGTGGTGGATACGTGTAATCCCAGCTACTGAAGAGGCTGAGGCAGGAGAATTGCTTGAACCCAGGAGGCGGAGATTGCAGTGAGCCGAGACCATGCCACTGCACTCCAGTCTGAGTGACAAAGCGAGACTCTTTATCTCAAAAAAAAAAGCAATTCACAGAAAAGAAAATATGAATGAATAGTGATCATAGTAAGAATGTTTAGTGATGAGTAAACAAAAACTAACATTTAGAAAAAGATGAGATTTCATTTCTTCTACTAAATTTTAAAAAAGTTAAGGCATGACATAAACATGGTTTAAGAACGTCCCTAATTTACAGCTGTGGAAAAATAAATCCATAGTACTTTCCTATAAAATAAGCTTGCAATAGTTGTCAAGTGTCTTAGAAATATCAAACCCTTTGAACCCATATTTCTGGGTCTCTAGAACTCTATTCAAATAATACTTTAAAATGTAGACAAGCCCCTGTGCCTTAGGATATTCATTAGAATTGTTTATAAGATGTACAAAAATGTAAAACAATCTATTTCCCAGCAATAAGGAAATACGTAAGTATTTTATACTGCTTCTGCAGTATACTTTGTACAATATAAAATGTTGTGTATGCATTGTTCATAAAGTTAGTAAAAAATCAAAAAAATATGTATCATATAATATTAAGCTTAAAATCAACATATGAAGTTGTTTTTGTAGAATATAATTCCAATTTTGCAAAAATATTTATATATGTGGGAAAACAGTTGAAATAAAAGCTCCTAAAAAATTAACAATGCTTTATCACAGACGAGATTATTGATGTTTATAAATTTATTTTTTGACTTTTTTCTGTAGTTTCAATTTATTTCATAAATCACATATATTCTTTCCAGTATAAGAAAAAAATCATTAAAATCATTAAAAATGTTAATGCTTTTTGGGGGAGGATCCATGATGGCAGAATAGGAACAGCTCTGGAGTGCAGTTCCCAGCAAGAACAATGCAGATGGTGAGTGCTCACTGCATCTCCAAACAAGTTTTCACTGCCCACAGACCAGGAGATTCCTGGGCCAAAAAGCGCCACTAGTTTTCAGCACATTTTCTTTATGCAGTCTATCATTGATGGACATTTGGGTTGGTTCTATTTTAATTCAAATATCCATTTACTTTAGGTAGCAAAATATTAAGTCAATTATTTGGTGCATAAATTTTGGGCATACTTTTTTTAACTTCATAAATAATTTAGATAATAAAGTTGTAGACCTCAGACAATGAAGAGTATGGCTGTAAACATTCATCTTATTCTAAGTGAAAAGGGTTATATTGATGTGGGAATAAATGATACAAAACATTATCTGACAATATTTTTAATCTTAGAAAAGTCTAAACTACATGTCATGCTATTTTATTTTTTTAACTTCTTTGGGAAAACCCAGTCATTTTAAATAATTATTATTCGTATCAAGCCTGTTATAAAAATCTACACATACATGTTATTTTCATCATGTTACACACCAAACGATCCCTAAAATCTAGCAAATGAACAGCTTTGCCTAAGGCCACATGATAAGTTAGTGGTCAAATGAAAACGGAATGATCAGAGAAGACTTTCTGCCCTTCCCTAAGAAAGTAAGTGCTCTGGAAAGATGACATACAGTGCTTATGACATGTCAAAATATAAACCAAGCCTGGGCCTAAACAACACACATCCCCTGGAGAATTAGGCAATTTTACAACAGCTATGTTAGTGACCTAAGGGCCGCATCAGAGAATGATCAGTCTACTGAAAGAAGACTTGAGTAGTGAGTTCACCTCGCATTTCACAGAAAATAATGATTATCATATGCGAACTCCCTTGGCACCCAGCCACAAAGCTCCAAGCAGCTGTATTCACCCTTACCTTTTTTTCCTTATCGCATCAAGAGACAAGATCCTTTTCCAAAAGCCAAGGTTTGTCCCTATCTGAGTTCTACCTTGTGACTTCAGAGACCTCACTCAAATATACTCCTTGCTTAAGTATTTACAATATTTCTGTAAATTTTCATCTCTGCATAGAAATATATTCAAACCATGCCCATATTTAAAAATCATTCTTTTTAAAATGTCTTTTTCTAAGCACTTTCTATTTATAGCATAACTGTTTAAAAAAAAAAAGTCACTAAGTATGAACTCTACATCCACATCCTTGACTCAGCCCACTGCAATTTAGACTCTACCAAAAGGCAATGAAGCTCAAGGCTTCAACCATATATACTGTAGTTTCTATTGATTTCCCCAAGTGCCACTCTTATTTATCCAACTTCCCATAACATATTTTCCCTTGGCAATATCAAAGATAGCTGAACATGAAAGGTCAACATGAAAGAAAAGAGAGTTAACTTGTTATCTATCTCCTGTAAATGTTTATTTGTGATCAAATCCTTGCCTCTGAATATGCTACAGCCATCCTCCACCTGCTCAACTCCAAATATTGAGTCTATACTAATTACCAGCCTTTCCTTTATCTTCAACTTCCAGTCAGCCCACAAGTTATGTTCTGCTCATTAACTATATTTTATTTTGTTTTTATTTCTTCTAAACATATGGGATACATGTGCAGAATGTACAGATTTGTTACATAGGTACACATGTGCCATGCTGATTTGCTGCACCTATTGACCTGTCCTCTGAGTTCTCTCCCCTTACCCCACCCCCAACAGTCCCTGTTGTGTGTTGTTCCCCTCTCTGTATTCATATGTTCTCAGTATTCAACACTCAATTATGAGTGAGAACATGTGGTGTTTGGTTTTCTGTTCCTGTGTTAGTTTGCTGAGGATGATGGCTTCCAGCTTCATCCATGTCCCTGCAAAGGACATGCTCTCATTCCTTTTTATGGCTGTATAGTATTCCATGCTATATATGTACCACCCTTTCTTTATCCAGTCTATCACTGATGAGCATTTGGGTTGGTTCCATATCTTTGCTATTGTAAATAGTGCTGCAATAAACATACATGTGCATGTGTCTTTATAGAATAATTTATACTAAAAGGGGCATATACTCACTAATGGGATTGCTGGGTCAAATGGTATTTCTGGTTCTAGATCCTTGAGGAATCACCACACTGTCTTCCACAATGGTTGAACTAATTTACATTCCTACCAACAGTGTAAAAGCATTTCTATTCCTCAACAGCCTCACCAGTGTCTATTGTTTCTTGACTTTTTAATAATCACAATTCTGACTGGCATGAGATGGTATCTCAGTGTGGTTTTGATTTGCATTTCTCCAGTGATCAGTGATGTTGAGCTATTTTTCATGTGTTTGTTGGCCACATGTATGTCTTTTTTTTTTTTTTGAGAAGGATCTGTTTATATTCTTTGCCCACTTTTTAATGGGACTGTTAATATTTTTCTTGTAAATTTGCTCAAGTTCCTTGTAGATTCTGGATTTTGAGACCTTTGTCAGATGGGTAGATTGCAAAATTTTTCTCCCATTCTGTAGGTTGCCTGTTCACTCTGATGATACTTTCTTTTGCTGTGCAGAAGCACTTTAGTTTAATTACATCCCATCTGTCAATTTTGGTTTTTGTTGCGATTGCTTTTGACATTTTTGTCATGAAGTCTTTGCCCATGCCTATGTCCTGAATTGTATTGCCTAGGTTTTCTTCTCGGGTTTTTATGATTTTGGGTTTTACATTTAAGTCTTTAATTTATCTTGAGTTAATTTTTGTATAAGGTGTAAGGAAGAAGTCAAATCCCAGAATAGACCAATAACAAGTTCTGAAATTGAGGCAGTAATTAGTAGCCTATCGAGCAAAAAAAAAAAAAATGCCCAGGACCAGATGAATTCATGGCTGAATTCTATCAGAAATACAAAGATGAGCTGGTACCATTCCTTCTGAAACTATTCCAAACAACTGAAAAGGAGGGACTCCTCCCTAACTTATTTTATGAAGCCAGCATCATCCTGATACCATAACCAGGAAGAGACACAACAAAAATAGAAAACTTCAGGCCAATATCCCTGATGAACATTGATGCGAAAATCCTCAATAAAATACTGGCAAGCTGAATCCAACAGCACATCAAAAAACTTATCCACCACAATCAAGTCAGCTTCATCCCTGGGATGCAAGGCTGGTTCAACATATGCAAATCAATAAACATAATCCATCACATAAACAGAACCAAAGACAAAAGCCACATGATTATCTCAATAGATGCAGAAAATGCCTTTGATAAAATCCAACATCCCTTCATGTTAAAAACTCTCACTAAACTAGGTATTGATGGAACATATCTCAAAAGAATAAGAACTATTTGTGACAAACCCATAATCAATAGCATATTGAATGGGCAAAAGCTGGAAGCATTCCCTTTGAAAACCAGTACAAGACAAGGATGCCCTCTCTCACCACTCCTATTCAACACAGTATTGGAAGTTCTGGGTAGGGCAATCAGGCAAGAGAAAGAAATAAAGTGTATTCAAGTAGGAAGAGGGGAAGTCAAATTGTCTCTGTTTCCAGATGACATTACTTTATATTTAGAAAACCCCATCATCTTAGCCCAAAATCTTAAACTGATAAACCGCTTCAGCAAAATCTCAGGATACAAAAATCAATGTGCAAAAATCATAAGCATTCCTTCACACCAACAATAGACAAGCAGAGAGCTAAACCATGAATGAGCTCCCATTCGCAATTGTTACAAAGAGAATAAAATACCCAGCAATACAGCAAGGGATGAGAAGTACCTCTTCAAGGGGAACTACAAACCACTGCTCAAGGAAATGAGAGAATACAAACAAATGAAAAAATATTCCATCCTCAGGGATAGGAAGAATCAATATCGTGAAAATGGCCATACTGCCCAAAGTAACATATAGATTTAATGCTATTCCCATCAAACTACCATTGACATTCTTCACAGAATTAGAACAAAATGACTTTAAATTTCATATGGTATCAAAGAAGATCCTGTATAGCCAAGACAATTCTAAGCAAAAAGAGAAAAGCTGGAGGTATCATGCTACCTGACTTTAAACTATATTACAAGGCTACAGTAACCAAAGCAACATGATACTGGTATCAAAACAGACATATAAACCAATGGAATGGAACAGAGACCTCAGAAATAACACCACACATCTTCAACCAACTGATCTTTGACAAACCTGACAAAAACAAGCAATGGGGAAAGAATATCCTATTCAATAAACAGTGCTGGGAAAACTGGCTAGCCATACGCAGAAAACTTTTTCTTAAATATACGCCAACTTCCCATGTTTAGTTACTTTATCTTTAAAATTTTGAAACTACTTGCCTAGACCATCAAAGTGGTTTTCTAACTAGATTTTTCTACTTCCAACCTGGTCACTGTTAAAGTCACCTTTCCTTCTACTATCAGAAAGATTTTCCTAAAATTAAAAGTCATGTTAAATTCTTTAATGTATTCACTTTACCTCTAGAACAAAGTCAAACTCCATAACATTATGTCAAGTCTTTTATCATCTGGTCCTTGAATACATTTCCAACCTTAACTCTGCTAACTGCCCTCTCCCCATATTCTGCACACTAGCCATGTCAAAATACATTTGATTTGCCAAATACATCATGCTTTTGCAAGACCATACGGTTTTATATATCTTCCCATTGCCTGAAAACCTGCTTCCCTCTGTTTTTCATCTAGCTGAATTATATGAAGGCTTCAAAGATTACTTAAGTATCCTATTTCCACTGAAATCGTCACCTATTGCCCACATCCTCCACCAGATATGTGTTGGTTCCTTTTCTCCATGCTCCTAGAGATCCTTGTGTTGATGTCTTTTTGGAACTCTGTTAAAAACAGTGGTGAGAACACTTAACATGAGAGCTACCCTCTTAACAAAATGTTAAATGCACAATACGGTATTGTTAACTATACATCCAATGTCGTACTGCAGATCTCTAGAACTTAATCATCATTTGTAACCAAAACTTTTTACACATTGAATGGCAACTCCATATTTACCCTTCCCCTCAGCCCCTGGAAATCATCATTCTACTTTCTGTTTCTGTGAGTTTTACTGATTTAGATACTTCATATATGTGGAATTATGCAGAATTTGGCCTTATGTGACTGGCTTATTTCACTTAGAATAATGTCCTCAAGGTTTATACACATGTATTTACATTGTCACATATTACAGGACTTCTTTCTTTATAATGGCCGAATAATATTCCACTGGATGTATGTACCACATTATATATTCATCAACTGATGGATATTTAGACTGTTTCCATGTCTTGCCTACTGTGAATAGTGCTGCAATGAACATGAGAATGCTAATATCTCCTTAAAGTTCTGATTTCAGGGCCGGGCGCAGTGGCTCACGCCTGTAATCCCAGCACTTTGGGAGGCTGAGGCAGGTGGATCACGAGGTCAAGAGATCGAGACCATCCCGGTCAACATGGTGAAACCCCGTCTCTACTAAAAATACAAAAATTAGCTGGGCATGGGGGCGTGTGCCTGTAATCCCAACTACTCAGGAGGCTGAGGCAGGAGAATTGTCTGAACCCAGGAGGCGGAGGTTGCGGTGAGCCGAGATCGTGCCATTGCACTCCAGCCTGGATAACAAGAGCGAAACTCCATCTCAAAAAAAAAAAAAAAAAGTTCTGATTTCAATTCTTTTGGGTAAATACCAGAAGTGGAATTGCTAGATTATACTGCAATGCCACAGTAATTAAAACAGTATAGTACTGGCATAAAAAGACAGATATAGAACAATGTAACAGACTAGAGAACCCCCAAAAAAATCTACACATATATTGTGAACTGATCTTCAACAAGGATGCCAAGAAAACACAATGGGGAAAGGATAGTCTCTTCTACAGATGGCACTGGGAAAACTGAATATTCACATGCAAAGGAATAAAACTGACCTTTATCTGACACCATATGTTAATATAAAATCAACTCAAAATGGATTAAAGAACTAAACATAAGATCTGCAACTAAAATTCCTATAAGAAAACATAGGGGGAAATCATGACGTTGGTCTGGGCAATAATTTCATGGATAGTACACCAAAAACACAGGAAATAAAAGTGAAAATAGACAAGTGAGACTACATCAAACTAAAAATCTTCTGTCCAACAAATAAAATAATCAATAGAATAAAACATCCTCCTAGTACTTTTTATACCACCTTGCATTTATTGCTTCTCTTCTCTTTCTTCACACACATACACTGTTTGCTAAATTGGTGACCTGGCAAGTCAAATACATGATATTCAGGATCAAAGCTGAAGAATAATTTTTCTATTGGTGACTTTAATAGAGGTGGGAAAGTGTGGGAAGCAGCAGGTTGGAAGGGGAAGAAAAAAGAATTTAAGACAAACCTTTCAGGAAATTTCCCAGAATGTCATTAGATATCAAGAGAATTCTCCTTGTTTGCTACTGGTCTCTGATTTGGAGAAGCAGGTTTAATAATTCACAGCAAAATTAGCTCTCTCTATAATGGAGAAGATATTTTCGTAAAAATCGAATAATTTCCTGGCTGGCCTTCAGGACACGTGTTACAGGTAACTAAAGAGATGAGTACCTTAGCAATGTAGAGATGGTTCTAATTTTTCTTTTTGAACCATGTCCTCACAATCTAAATGTATAAGAAGAAGACCGGAGGCTGAACACACTGAAGAACAAAGTGACTGAAGCATCTTACCTGAGACAATATAAATATAAAATCAAAGAAGAAATGATGAACAGGAAGACGTAAAGCAGAGCCGTGATCACCACGCCAAGAATGCCTGGCTGCATGGTTCTTACAAACATCCAGTAGAGCTTCGCAGCATCTGCCACTGGAGTCTCCTCATTATCTGTAAGCCACTGACACAAACCAATACGGATTTGAAAAACTAAGAATGGAAACACTCATCATCAAGTTAGGTGAGTGTAAATACACAAAGACTCTGTGACCCTATAATTTGCTTTTGAATTAAATCTTCTAGGTACTGAAGATTGCCAGCTCTTCAGGTATAAAGAGGAAAAGAAAAAAAGGTTGGGTTTTACATGCTTGGTTTACCAGGTTTTTCTCATTTTCCCTCTAAGCCTTTATATGCACACGCTCGACATGCAATTCATAAAGTAAAAGCCATGTTTTATTTATGTACTATTAACTTCTGAATTTAATGAGCACAAGATATGAAGAAAACAGTCCTTTCTTTCTGAAGCAGATTTGATAGGAATTTAATTTGTGCTATACATAAAAGAGATGGCTTATTTTAGAAACTTATAAAAAAGTTATCAGGCTACTTAATGTGAGTTTGAAAACCAAGTTTACATTACGTTAATATAACAAAATGCCCTTATTTAGACAAGGAAAGATGTACACTATATTGGATTAGAAATAAAAAAATATACAATGTATTTTTTTAAGTATGTACATTTGTAAGGACCTACGGTGTCATCATATGACATCTTTGACCTTTGAGTTTTATAAAATATGGATGTCCTTTAATTATAAGTCTCCGATATTAAGTGGAAATAATATGCAAATATAAATGTTAAGTGACGTATCTTTTCTCCAATGCAATAGAGAAGGAAGAATTTCTTTAGTTTTTAAACCAATGATTAAACTAATGATAAAGATAGGTTGAAAAGGCACTGTTTTAAAAAGCTTATCCAAATTACTTATGTGTAGATGAAAACAGAAGCCTAAGCAGATTAATTTGTATCTTCCCTATACCAAAAAACACTTTAGTTATTGGGCAATGAGTAGAATTGAGATGTTCCAACTCTCAGCTACTGCTTCACTGAGTACCACCTCGAAACGTTTATTTCTGTACTCTGTACTTGTTACCAGTCTACCTTGCAAAAACCATATCTGCTGCCAGGACTTTTGGCAGTAGATGTTAAGAGTCATCATGCATTTCTCTTATTCCACATCGTACCTTTCTGCTGTTTCTTAAAGGTAATGAAATAGACTTGAGATTCATTAATGAAACAAAAAATGATACATATTTGATGACAATCACAAATCTAGTCCATATATTCTAATTATTTCTTTGACACACACGTATTGAATGCCTACTCTGTGTCATTAGGAACTGAAGATAAAAGAGTAATAAGATTAGACAAAAGCTCTACCCTCTTGGAGCTTACATTTACATGATTGAAACTTTCCATGTCAAATGATTCATGCACTAAAGATAAATTCTATGTCAAGGACTCATATCCTGATTATTTCATTTGACTTACCCCCAGGAGAGTATCCACTATAAACACTGCCAATGGGTCTAGAACTGTCCATAGTCCCATGGTAATGATTAACTTTGACAAGACATCAGGACAGGAGGCAAACAGTAGCTGACAGCCCGATCTGATCAGAACCAAAAGAAGTAGGATTGCATTCAGCATTAAAGGCCCCACCACAACCACAGCAAGCTCTTCTCCAATGTGAAATGAAGAAGTTGGGTAGCAAAGCTCAACGATGTGAGGGGAAAAATGGAATCTGTGGAAGAACAAGGCAATCACATGGGGCAAACAAGAGGAACTGCGGAGAATGCCAAGTGTACAAACCTGTTTTAAAAACTGTGCATTCTGTTTGCTTTTTCTGAAATATAGAAAACTGGATACTTAGTAGCACCCCAAAATTTATTGTTAGAAATCTTCATTTTTTTCCCAGCCCCTCAACATGTTACTTTCCAGGAAAAGGTAAATAAATTCTACCCTGTTTATTGTTGTTGTAATTGTCCCGTGCCACTGTGGAAAGTATGTCAATTTGAGCCACAGAACAGAGCATTCTGAAGACTAAGAGCATTTCTGCAGTTCACACGGCACATTTTAGTAGGCTATTTAAAATGCAGAATAGACCAGTGACTTTTCTAATGTGTCAGTATCCAATAGAAATGAGGACTAGATATACATCTAATAATTCTTTAGAGTTTTAGCGTAACTGATTGATTTTACTCATGATTCTTGTACCTAGATTCCCAAAAACAACAAAAATGACACTGTCACCACTAACAACCAAAATATCACACCCTTTTGTTGTTCTGAAAGAGTCAACTAGACACAATTGAAGGACCTAGCCTAAGGGTTAGATCCAATCTGAGCCCAGTCGCTCAAGCATCCTCCACCCAGGCTTTGCCACTGTCTTTCTTGCAGTGAGACTTTATTTCACTTTAAGTTTTCCCTCCACTGAATTTCAGCCTATGTAAAGCTGTTTCATACTTAAACCTGCTCGTACATTCTGTTTATCTGCCATCTACTAAAGGGAGGTGTTTTTACTATCTACTCCTTGACTTGCGCTTCAAAGAAAGTTTTAGGCTTTGTTCTTATGTGGTTGTGAATATCAAATAAAGCAATGTACATACATTTCTTAGCACAATATCTGGCACAGAGTGAGAATGGAAGACATGCTCATTGTTGGTGCTGTTATTGCTATGGCTCAAAGGTAAGATGTGACACAGAGCTACTGCATGACTCAAACCTACAGACTGAGACAATAGCCAGAAAAACATCCTTTGTATCTTAGGTCCTTGGTTGCTTAAGAAGTTGGTGCAACTGAGCTGCCAAGTTACATTGTGCAGTCTCATTTTATTGACAACTAACAAATGATAGGGCTTCCTTTTCTATTAAAAAATAAGAAAGTGAAAAGCAAAAAACAACTAACCCAAGCATACAACATTTGTTCTTTCTGCTTTGGAAACCTTAAAAAAAGGAAAGAGAAAGAAAGGAGGAACAAAGAGGATATCCAGATAAAAATTCCCCCTTGAAAATGCAGTTTAGTATAGATACATTTGCATATTCCATAATATATTCAGACATTATGATTTAATTTTCAAATATCAATAACTATATATGTATGTATAAATACAAATAAACATATATATATTCTTTTTCATAAAGTCTTAAAGTTCTTTGCAATCCTCTTCATTGAAAATATACACACAATTTTATTTTTATCTGTACCATCTACATTTGAGAAAATGAATTTTACTTGTATTGGTATCTATCTGTTTGTCTATCTACAGTGTCTTTGAAATCATGTTTATAGAGAGATAACTTTTAAAGTGTCATCTTTTTCCAGAGGATAATGGCCCAGAAAGCTGCCTGGGCTTGAGTTTGGTAATTGTTTGAATTCAATCATTTTGCAGAAGAAGCAATCTTTGCTTCCCTGTGAATAGGTGATAAATCATACTTACATTACTTCTAAAATACCTTCAGCCTAAGTCACTCTGATAAAATCAAAATAGAATAAAACATTGTTGCTAAATTCCTTTTTGGAACCTGCTCAGATATTAGAACATATTTGAATCTGCTAAATTTAAAATATATATTGATGTACCAGTTACGTACTTATATATACAGGCCCATAAGGTGAGACTATAACTGTAACAGAAGTTCTTGCTCTTAAAGACATTTTTGTCTTTTCAAATCATCTCTGCATTTTAGGTCTTACGGTAAATGGATGGGAGAGGTGTTTTGTACTTTCGTTTGTCCTATCAAGATGAAAATACATTCCTTTGACTTTCAGAGGAAAGCACTCACCTTGTAACAGGAGCTGAAATGGCCTGGAGGAAGAGCCACTGGCCCAGGTAATGCAGGTAGAGCCTCAGGAACCAGAGAGAAACCATCAGCAGGATAATGTACCAGAAGCCCTGGCTTTGCCATTGAGATAACTGAAGTTCTGAAGACACTGACACCAGCACAAAATAGAGATGCTTGAAGAAGTCTCCAGATCTACTATCAGCAACTGAAGAACAGCTACAAACAAAGAAACAGTAGATAAAATCTGGGCTTGAAGCACAACCAAAAGTAAGATATTTTGAGAATAACAGTGAAGGACTGTGAAAGGAAAACTGAACAAAATTATTTCTAAATAAATATTTGGGACTCAAAACTATTTATGTTCCTTTTAGCTATAGTGGATGGCTCACATTATAGGAGAACATAAAGAAACATGAATTAAAGAAATGCAAATCAAAACCACACGTCACTTCACATCTGTTAAAATGCCTACCTACTACAAACACACACATACACACACGCACGCACACACACACACATACACACACAATAACAAGTATTTGCAAGGATGTGAAGAAATGAAAACTTTTGCGTACTATTAGGGAGAAAGTAAAATGGTTCGACCGCTATGGAAAACAGTATGGAATGTCCTCAAAAAATTAAAAATAGAATTACCAAATGATTCCGCAATTCCACCTTTGGATATATATCCAAAAGAAATGAAAGCAGGTTCTAGAAGTGATATTTGTATACCCATGATTATAACAGCATTATTCACAATAACCAAGATGTGAAAACAATGTAAATGTCCATTGGTAGATGAATGGGTAAACAAAATGTGATATATACACACACACACAATGGGATATTATTCAGCTTTAAAAAAGAAGAAAATTCTGACACATGCTACAACATGGGTGAACCCTGAGGGCATTATGCTAAGAAAGATAAACCAGTCACAAAAGAACACATACTGTATGACTTTACTTACATGAGGAGGTATCTGAAATAGTCAAAATCATAGAAACAGAAAGTAGAATGGTGGTTGGCAGGCGCAGAGGAGAGAGGAAATGAGAAGTTGCAAACAGTATAGAATTTCAGTTTTTCAAGATAAAAAAATCTCAAAAGACTGGTTGCACAGCAATGGGAATATACTTACCACTGAATTGTAACTTAAAAATAGCCAAGATAGTAAGTTCATGTTATGTGGCTTTTACCATAATTAAACAGTTTTTTAAAATAAACATGAAAGTAAATTATTGTAAATGGTAAACGTGTTTTTTATCTTTAATATCTAAAATATATTCCTACTTATCTCACTTACCCACAATGACCTCTCTATATGAAGATTAAATTATTTGCATGCAACTTGTTAAAGATCAATTTTCATTTTAAAAATTGAAATTATCAGTATGCCACTAAAAATCTATGAATACCAATTCAAAACTTAAGAACTCTTTATTCCATAACACAAGACTGATATTTTCAGTTGAAATAACATATAAAAGGATCTCATACAAAGCATTCTGGTTTAGCTCTGATCTCCTCTCTATATTTGGCATTAAGGACAAGAGATGTCAAAGTTTCTAAAATTATAGTTTTTGCAAGAGAAAAGATGAAGAGGCCATCTGAAAATAACTGAACAATCACAAAGCATTTTCCACTCAGCCCAAAGAATCTGTGGAGGCAGTATACAGTAGAGTCACCACAGTGCTGTGACTAAAAGCTCTGGGAGTTGACAGTCTGGATATAATTCTTCTCTATGCCTTAGTTTCCTCACATGGAAAAAGCACTAGTGATAGTACCCACAACCCAGGGTCAGCAGGATGAGTAGGTTGACAGATATAAAACAATTTGAACCATATTATCACTGTGGTACATTCACAAAACAATGAACACTCGATCTGTTCCAGTTTTACTTTGAACTAGTCTGAGCTTCCACTGAGTCCAAGAAATGTAGAAAACCTGTCCAAATAATGATATGATTCCTTTTATTTTTAAAGAGCTATCAATATAGATATGCAAATATTTGTTATTTAATTAAAGCAGTAAACTACATGGGTATATACCATGTGTTTTATTAAACCAGTAATTGATCTTTATAATAACCAGGCTCTAAATTCCTGGATTAGCATGCCTAATTTTTTTCTAGAAAGATTTTCTAGAATGAGATAGTAAATTCCTCAATGAAAAATGGCCCTAATAATAAACATGTTACCAAACAAGAAACTAATAACAGACTAAGCAGTTCAGTGACTAAATGACAAACCACAGGAAGTCAGAGCAGTGCTGGGGATGGCACAGAAATAGAATTCATGGACATATTCAAAAGATGTTACATACAAAAGCTTATTGCTCTCTGAAGATGATGACATAACCTGGAAAGAGAAAATAAATAATGAAAACAAAAGTGGGGAGAAAAAAGAAAGACAGAAAAAGAAAGAACAAAAGAAAGAAAAGAAGGAAGGAAGGAAGGAAGGAAGGAAAAACTAGAAGACCGTAACTACAGCCTTTTGGTCTGCACAGAACTAGTGACGCACTGAACCTGATATTGACAATTCCTTTTTGTTGTTCTTATGTGATTCTCCATGAAGGTGTAGAATGGAAAGCAAGATGTCTTTGCATTGAGCATGCTTTTCAATTACACAAATGCGGAACAGTTAAACAGGAAACAGAGCCCAAAAAGGTTTGGTTTATATACTGTAATATAGTCAGGGGCTAACTCTCTTATAGAAGGGATTCCAGAATACCTCATTCCATTTACCATCATGTGAAATGAAACCCAGAACTTTCCACACTGCTGAAGCAAAATATCCTGTACGTGATCTCCTCTTCAGTTAATCACTCTGTCATTGTTTTACCTCTTCAAAGGGAAGGGAAAATCAAATGCAGATTTGGCATTGTGTTGTTTGCAAAAGAAAAAAAAAACCCTGTGAAGTCTCAAATGATGCAAAACAGAAAGGACAGTAGCTTCTTTGACCTTTGGAAATTTCCACTGTTCTTTTCACATCCATTGACAAGATGACTAAGCAGTTTAAGTGTGTATGCACAGAACCCACTATAAAGTCATACTTTTACCATTAGTTTCACTAATAAAATGTTTCCCACTCACATTCAGATAAACATTCAGATGTACTTATTTTTCACCAGAGTTTTGATTTAGGGCAAGTAACACCAAAATTTCATTAGGAGCCACTTATAACGACTTCAAAATATTCAATTATTTTATACCTAGTAACCACAAGTCAGTATTTGTTTTTTTCTAGTAATGGTAACTATAGTATATGGATTCAAAAATTAGGAAAATCCTTGAATCAATCATTTAGAGTTTAAAAATGTATATACTGCAAAATTAGAAATTAACCAAAAAAATCAGTTGATAATGGATGATGTCAAATAAAAGGCTACATCAAAAGCTCATTAACTGAGCAAAACCAGGCAGGTACAGTGTTATTAACAATGCCCATACAAAAATAAAATATGATGGTCTTTTAATCATTTTAAATTTGCCTTTGAAATCTAAATGTATAGAATTTAGAATTGTTGTAGAATTATCTCTACAACTTTCTCTTCACTTATTGTTGCAATATTTTTCATTAAAAAGAATTTTGCTTCCATGTTTTTCAAAATTGTCTTGAAAGAGCAGCTTTTGTATCCTTCTAGACATGCAAGGCACATGATAAAATGCAGTGGCATTGTAGAATATCTTCATCCATATTGCAACTGTTCTTTTCCTCCCTTTGTAATCTTTCTTGGTTATGTACAAAGAGTATGACCATCAAAAGGATAATAAATGGCCTCTGCCACTGGGGTGTGCAATACGTATAGTGGGAATTGATTTGTTGGTTATGAAGGAAGACATAGAGCACACAGATCACTGCAAAATCACATTGAGGCCAGCAGCTACTTCTCAGTTCATGCAGACATCTCCTCTATTGCTCACAGGGTGAGCTGCCAGAGGGTGAGAAGAATGGTGAGGTCATCCAGTATTCAGCTATTAAATGAAACCTATTTCTCTGAACTTTAGCCACATTTCAAATGACACACATATATCCACCTTCCATGACCAGTCCTAATAAAGACCTGAAATCAAACAAGATTTCTATGATCCATCCATGTAATCATAATAAAAAAGACCAAAATTGCTTTGGAAAAAAAAAGGAGAATGGATTCTTAAACTCCTCTCTTCTATAGTTAACAAGAATCCTTAGGAATTAGGAATTTGGATACAACAAAGAGCCACCACTCATCAATTACGCATAATAATTCTTATTTTAAAATCACTACCAATAGATGGCACTAAAAATTTCCATATTCCTTTCTTTTGGCATAACCAAACATTGCGGTTGTACCATTTTTTAAAAATTAAGGTGCTTTTTCCATTATAATCATCTATAAGTAATTCTCTTGTTTAGGTACTTCTTATTTCTTTTCCACCATATCCCACTTATCAGCACATTTTTGAGCATGGATATCCTCAGTGACTTCTTTCTAAGACTTAATAGTCACCTTTTCAGGGAGTCATTATCATGAAGATATCAAAGAAACTTGCATACATCATATTATGTCACTGCTAAAGAAGGCTTTATTACATTCCCTCACCATTCCCTGCTCCAGAGGCTGAACTAAAGTCTAAATTAAGTCACTTGCCTAAGTAACATTACTAGTAACAAAGAATTCTTAAACTAGTGTCTCCTGCTTTTTTGTTAGGACTCTGTCAGCTACTTAATCACTTTAGCAAGAAACCTGAGGACCAAGAAACACTAGGCTGATTGAAAGTGAGCACCTTTACGCAAAACGTAGGTTAAAAAAAAAAAAAAAAAAAAAAGCATTTCTTCCTCTGTAGAAGAAGCTGGTTGAACTGGGTATAACTTATTCAACACATTATTAAATGAATATAATACGTCAGGCTTTATGACAGTGCAGGTGGCAGAATAATGGTCCCCAAATATTCCATGCCTTAATCTCTGGAATCTGTGATTATGTGAAATTATACGACAAAGGGAAATTAAGTAACAGATGGAGTTAAAGTTGCTAACAGCTGGGCTTAAAATATGAAAAATATTCTGGACCATTTAGCCAAGCCCAGTGTAATCACAAGGGTTCTTTAAAAAGAAAAATGGAAGAAGGAAGCAGAAGAGACAGAGTGAAAACACAAGGAAGAGCCAGGAAAAGGGAAGTGTGAGAAGGACTGTGCTAATGGGTTTTCTTTGAACCTACAGGTGATCCAAGGCCTCAAGACAGACTGTAGAGGCTGGAAAAGGCAAGGAAACGGATCTTCCTCTGGCGCCTCCAGAAAGAAGGCAGTCCTGCTGACGCCTTGACTTTAGCCCAGTGAGACGCACTGCAGACCTCCGACCTCTGGAATTGTAAAATAACAAATGTGTGTGGCTTTAAGTCACAAGTAGGTAGTCATCTGTTCCAGCAGCAATAGAACGCTAATACAGATGAGCTCTGGATTCCCACCTTCGAATAACATCCCCGCTCACCCACAGAATTTTTCATCCATTTGTAGAGACAGATGAGTGAAAAACATAGAACACAGAGCTAAAATCCAGGGATAAGTGCTTTAGTGTTGTACTAAATACTATGAAAAAACATATAGAATAGACCTATCTCCAAATTAGCCAGAGAGGACTTCTCTTATGAGCCTTATAAAATAAAGAGGAATTAGACAAACGGGTAGGAAAACTGGGAAGGCTTTCCAACACTATGCATTTTCAGAAGAATAAAGTCCTGTCTCTAAAACTGAAAACAAATGGAACTGGCTGGTGAAAGCTCCCGTAGGAGAAGATGCTGACACAGCGTGAAGCTGAGAGGCAGATATGAACTACTGAGAAGAGACCTAGACAGTTTATGCCATATAAAAGAGTTTGGACGTTGTCCCAACACCATCAGCAGACTGAATTTTTCTTTCCTTGCAGATGGGGAGAGATACTATGCTTGTATTTTTGAAACATTGCTCTAGCTGCAGAATAAATAAAGGTTTAGAAGGGTCCACACTAAGGGACAGAAAGCATGATGACCTACATCAATGATTTATCAGCACTGCCCAACTAGGGGCAGAACTCTGGAGTCTTCAGACGTGGCCGTGGGTGTTCCTTGCTGTCACAGTAACATGAAGGCTGGCTAAGACACTAAGCTTCCTGAAACATGCAGGGAAGTCCCAGACAAGGAAGAACTCTCTTGTCCCTGTGTTAGTTTCCTAGGGCTGTTGTAACCACAACGTGAGTGGTTTCAAACAAGAGACAGTTCTTCTCTCACAGTTCTGGAAGCTAGAAGTCTTAAGTCAAAGTGCTGGCAGGGTCATTATCCCTCCCAAGCTTCTTGGAGAGGATTCTTCCTTGCTTCCCCCAGCTTCTGGTAGGCCCCAGCACTCTTTGGCTTATAGCAGCATAACACTAATTTCTACTTCGGCCTTCACATGGCTGTCTTCCTCTGTATGTCTGTGTCTCCACACATAATAACACCACCCATACCGGATTAAAGGCCCACCCTACTCCAATATGGCATCATCTTAACTCACATTTGCAATGACTTTATTTCCAAAGAAGGTCACAGTCTGAGATAATGTGGGTTAGTACTTCCACATATCTTTTTTTGTTTTGTTTTCGGGGAACACAGTTTAACCCCTAACACTCCCAAATGTGAATAGCAGCGCTTTTGAAGAAAAGAGAATTGAAGCAGTGGTGGAACAGAGATAAGGGAGTGTACTCCAGAGAAGTTTGACTACTATCAACAGGATGTGGAGGCTGAATATGAGAGCTAAAAGAAAAGATTCAGACAGGGTTCCAAGGTTTCTGGTTCAGGTAGCTTACCCAATGGTGACTGAATAGAGAACATATTAGAAAAACTCATTTGGTTGGGGAGTGAAGAAGATAAGGAAAACGATAAGTTCATGTCGACCTGCTTATAGAAAATGTCAGTGATATATCCCAAAGAATTTCCCAGTAGTCAGTTGTCCTTATGGAAGTGGAGTTCAAGAGACATCAGGACTGGAAATACAAATTTAAGGCCATATACATGATAATAAGAAGCAATCAGAATGGTGTGAAAATGACCTGAAACTTTAAAACTTATAAAAATGTTGGTGACTAGTAAGATACACATTTTCTCTTCTGATGGAATTTACTATATTGCTGGAGCAATTGAGACTCCAGCACCCATTGAAGTGACTCTTTTTCCATATGCTGCCTGATGGCTGCAAACCCACTTCAGAACCCTTCTCCATTTACTTCTCTGAAAAAGTTTATGAATCAGAGTTTTTAAGGTGAGAGAGTCGTTGACATATAGACAGTAATACTGATGTAATATTAGTAGCTATTATGTACTGAATACACGATGCCCCGGGAGCTTTTCATAAATGTATCTAATTTGCAGGGCCAATTTGGAGGAGGATATGTGGTACTGTACTCATTTTACAGATGAGAAAACTAAGAAAGTTCAGTTTACTTGCTTTAGATACACAGCTAGTAAGAGACAGATCAAAATCAGAACCTAGATTTAAACCTGATTTTAGTCTGATGTCAAAACCTGTGCATTTCCACAACTCATGCCGCTTTCACTACATGGGGGTTGGCAGGGATGGCAGGAAGGAGGTATACAACCCACTCACATACACCCGGAACTCAGTGAAAATGCAAACTGATGTTCATGAGTTAGTGACTCTGCTCTTTGAAGGCAGAAACTGTCTGTCTTGTTCACTGCTACATTCCCAGGTGCAAGCACCATGCCTCATGCATTGCAGATACTTGAAAATGAATATGTACTAAATGAATACATTTTTAGAATAAATGGGTTTCTAAAGGGCTTCGGTTAAAACTATGATCTGCTTCTGTCTATTCTTATAATTTACCATTTCAGTATTCATGCAGCCTATGCCAATTTATGTGCTTGGTACCTAGGAAATTTGAAAGCCACCATTAGGATTTTCTAAATGGCAGCTGAGGAAAGGTACCACAGGGTATCATTATGTGATGTAGCTGGTAGGACCCTCTTTGGGCAAGTTCATGGTGACACCACGTTTAAAAGAAAATGAGGTAAAATATGTCAAGATAAAGAAGCACGTATTTGGAAAGAAAGAACATTAATCAAAAATAAGTTATGACAATACTATAATTGTGTTGATACTAGATTAATATTATCATATTAATTATAAGTGGTATGATTTTTACTATTTAACAAAATTATTAAAATGCTCAAATCTGTTATTGCCTTTGTCTTTGTTTCAAGTATTTTTGTGAAATGTATATCTTTTTACTTAGGTATCTGTACATACACATTTGTCAAAATGTTCTGGATAAAATTCTTATCCATTCTTTCAACTTCTAGAAAACCTGATGAAAAGAAAAACTTCACAACTTTTTTTGATGTTGGCATTTTTAAACTGGACATTTCCCCTTAAAACTGTGTCTCCTTGGTCAATGTGGCTATTATATTTTTAATATAACACATTGCACTTTTAACAGGTTTAATTCAATTTACAACAAATGCCTCTAATTAAGTTAAAAGATCTTTGAAAATTGCTAAATCTTAGGGGTAATATTACCACTACTGACATTGAAATAATTGATCATTCCCACTGAGGCACAAAAGTACAAATGTTCTAATGAGAAAACAGCGAATGAAGTATATTGAAGGAATCCAAAGAGACTCCAAACTCTTTAGGCTGTTATTTCCAATGACAGTCTCTGAATGGGAGAGAGACGCTTTGGAGGGGGCAGGGAACGATGAAACTTATCACACAGTATAAAAAGAAAATTGAAAGCAAACTTCACCACTTGAAGCAAAGGATACCAAAGTCTGTTTGCCTTTTCACAAATACATTTTTCTAAATTCAATGTGTGTTGTATGTTTCTGTTTTAGAATGTTAATTTTGCCATTTGAAAATAATATTTTCTTTAACATTCTCTAGTAATAAATACTGGGCACAATATTTGAGTGAATGTATTTTTCCAAGAGAAATTCTCTTAGAGTCAAGGATGAATAAATACAGGACTCGTGCTTTATGATAATTAAGATGTATGAAAACTGAGGACAACAGGCCAGGCATGGTGGCTCACCCCTGTAATCTCAGCACTTTGGGAGGCCCAGGCAGGTGGATCACAAGGTCAAGAGTTCAAGATCAGCCTGGCCGAGATGGTGAAACCCCATCTCTACTGAAAATACAAAAATTAGCCAGGCAGGGTGGCGGGTGTCTGTAATCCCAGCTACTCAGGAGGCAGAGGCAGGAGAATTGCTTGAACTCAGGAGGCGGAGGTTGTGTAAGCCAAGACTGCACCATGCAAATTAGCTGGGCGTAGTGGCTAATCTCAGCTACTTGGGAGGCTGAGACAGATGAATCACTTGAACCCGGGAGGCAGAGGTTACAGTGAGCTGAGATTGTGCAACTACACTCTACCCTAGGTGAGACAGCAAGACTCCATCTCAAAAAAAAGAGAAAACTAAGGACAATTTTCCCTGACTAAACAACAATAGCAGAACGGGAAGCAGAAATGGATGACTTTTGTCATAGTTATTATCACAGCTTACCTTCTGGCTTTGGGAAGTCACTTAGCTTTGCAGCTAATCTGTTAGAAAGAAGGGGAACATTTACCTTGCTGGTATTTTCCTGGCCTAATTAGTTAAAATGTTTACAAACCACTTCATAAGTGAAAATAGCTAAATATTTTATACATAATGGGAGTTTTATTAATAATTGGAACAATAATGTAAAAGCAGTTCGCTTTGAAAACAATTACATTGATGAACTGTGTGATAATGTGTAAACAGAACAGTATAAGAAAAAAACAAAAACAACTTCACAGCTTAGCCAGAAGAATACCATCAGGAGCCTCCTAGAGACGTAAGGCTGCCCACACTGAAGGATGAGGGGAGGCAGGGCTACGTACAGGCTGACAGCAGAGATTCCAGCTTCAATTTTTGTTCTTCTATCTACAGTTTTGTGATATTTCATAAATTATCTAGTCTCTGGGCCTCAAATGCCTTCCATGAAAACAAGAGTCTGTACTGTCAACAATTTCAAATTATTATGATGATCAAACAAGAGAATATGTCAGATTCCTAGGAAGGCACATGCCACTTTTGCTTATTATACAAACCTGAGAGGTCACTAACTAGTCAAAGGAAGTACTTTTGAATCACGAAATTAGTTTTTCATTTTGTATTCACCATTGCAGGCAACGGAAAACACATTTCAGTGAAAAGAATCACATTGTGATTCTAACGGCATCTATAAGTAGCTCAGACATTGAAATCAAGAAAGAAAGGTCATTGCTTGATTCTCTTGTTTCCTTCCTAAAACCATAGTTGGATTGTATGTATTAGATAAATAGGTGTTTTGCAGTAAGGAGTCCAAAAAGAGAAATGCAACTCAAACCATTGACGATATCAGCTATGTTGAAAACAGAAGAAAGTGAAAAATACATGCAGTGGATACGAGTTTAAACAGGAGGTCAATAAATTTATTTTGTGTACAATACACTCTCACACTCAGACTCTCTTGTGGGATCAAGTTTAATTTTGCCTTGTCTAGCAAAATGTGGACATATGTCAAATATAATATGGGTCTGACATCTTTTCCTGACATAATAGTCTAATTCAGATATAACTCAGATTAAAATGAAAATGAAGACAAATGAGGAAAAAGTAGTAACTGAGTATTGACAAGAAGTCTAAGGATAGCAGTTCTGTTATGTTGCAGTGTCTGGAGTCATGGGTAACTCATAGTACTCTCAGGAAGGTACAATTCAACTGAATTGACTTGAATCAAAAATGCATATAGCATAAAGAATGAGCTGAATTTAGCAGTATATATAATATATACATATATGACATATACGTGTCTATTTAATGAATACAGTATCAAAAGAAAAATGTATAGCAGAGTTTTAAAAGTATGAATTTTTAAAATCAGATGGAACTGTGAATATTGACTCCATCACAAAGTAGCTATAGAAACCTGAGTAAAGTACTTAACCTCTCTAAAACAGTAATTTTAAGAAGAAAACACCTTTTTTTTTTTTTGAGACTTGCTCTGTCGTCCAGGCTGGAGTGCAATGGCACAATCTTGGCTCACTGCAACCTTTGCCTCCCGGGTTCAAGCAATTCTCCTGCCTCAGCCTCCCAAGTAGCTGGGATTACAGGTGTCTGCCACTGTGCCTGGCTAATTTTTTTTTTTTGAATTTTTAGTAGAAACAGGGTTTCACCATCAGGCTGGTCTTGAACTCTTGACCTCTTGATCCACCCGCTTCAGCCTCCCAAAATGCTGACATCACAAGTCACCACACCTGCCCGATAATACCTATTTTAAAGGTTCATGAAGAAATGAAAAAGAGCCCAGGTACGGTGGCTCATGCCTGCAATCCCAGCACTTTGAGAGACCCTGGTGGAAGGATAACTTGAGGCCAGGAGTTAGAGACCAACCTGGCCAACATGGTGAAATCCCACCTCTCCAAAACATACAAATATTAACCAGGCATGGTGGCACACGCATGTAATCCCAGCTACTCATAAGGTTGATGTGGAAGGATCACTTGAGCCAGGAATTCAAGGCTGCAGTGAGCCATGATTGCACCACTACCCTCTAGCCTGTGTGACAAAGTGAAACCCTATTTCCATAAAAAAAAAATGGAAAAAAGAAATGAAAACAGAGAATACGTGTAAATCTATTAGCATAGTATTTGTCTCACAGTAAGTGGTCAGTTAATATTAACCAAATAGAAGTATTCTTATTTCTGTCACCATCATTATTTTTAATAACCATGATGGCAACATTTTCTAAACAAATAATGGAAATAATCTGAATTCCACTCTTCTAGTTTCTTACAAGGAAGTGCCTTTACTATAGAAATAAGATTTAAATCCTTCCAATTATGTCGAGAAAACTTTTAGTAATTATTAATCCGTATCTTCTTTTAAGACTTCTAAATAAAGACCTAAAATAGAGAAAAATATGTCTTCATAATTTAGTGCAACAAAATATGTAATATATTAATTATTTTGCTTTCCAATTTAATCCTGAGTTGTTTTATTTAGTCACCTATTATAAAAAGTAATTTGTGTTGATAGCTCTAAGGAAATCTAGAAATTAAAGAGCTAATTAAATTCTTTCTGAGTAATTCTTGAGGCTCTGTATCAATATATGTGTGCAAACACATTCAAACATCTACAAATAGCCAAGTACTGCAGGATGTTTCTGGAAATTGACCTTCCATGATGTCTACTTTGGCTAACCCTTTCCTCTGGGCAAACAAACCTAACCTTTAAGCCACATTTTCAAAGGAATCATAGACCATGCACCTCATAGAACTGAACTAGAATGTCAGAAATTACGATCAAGATAGGAAAGAGGAGTAAGGAGAAGCTGACCTATTTTTGTTGTGAATTTACTACTGATGGAGGATCTCAAGAAATTCCTTACTTTCTTAAGTAAAATAATAATAAATACCCTGTAAAATATTTAAATAGTGGTCCCATTTCCATAAATAGTTTGGCATCTTCAAAGGTATATTTAAATAATATTTTTATAAATGATTTACCTGCATATTTAAGAAAAGGAGTTTTTAAAACATATCATGAAAGCCATATAAAGAAGCCATAACTGGTGTGATAATTCTAGAATATCACCCTAAAACAAAAATACCATCATAATTTACAGAATTCTTTATTAATTTAATTCTATGTATATAATCCTATATTTCAGTAAAGGTGCTATTTTTTTCCTCCGGGGGCTCTGATATATATAAATAATAGCAAATATCTTGCTATTTTAAAATATAACTCATTATTTTCTTCATCTTTCATTTTTTTACATATGCATTTATCAAAATACACATCAGTAAATCTTAAAATCAAAACCTAAATTTATATTTAAAATTCAAATTTTAAATTCCAAAACATATGAAATTTAGTGAATATAAAATTTACTGAGGCACTGTCATTCAAAGGGGACAAAAATCTGGGATGCTGATTAGAATAGCAAGGTAAACATAAGCCATAGAAAACTTGAGCTCTCTCCTACTAAGTAATTGTCATCTACTCAGAGGCAAAGTTGAATGCATGAGGTCCCTTGAGGAGAGATCATGAGAGCTATACCTGTCCTGAAGAGAAGGAAGAACTCAGCAGAAGGAGAACCTGACCCACAAGGCCTTTGGTGATTATCTAAAGTTAAAGTGGCCTTTCCTATTGTCCTAAAATGAGGCAAGAGGAACATGCCTTTGTGTTTCCACATCAGTCATCAGCAGTGAGTTGCCCTATGAGAGGGGCGCAATTTGGATGAGGAAATTTCCTATGACCAAGGAGAATTCTCAAAGAGGCCATCAGGTCTCAGCCATCCACAGCCAGTATTTCCAGCAACTGCAGGATGGGGGCTGGGTCTGAGTGAAACATGACAGTATCCATCACAGTCCACCCTTTGTGCCACTTGCTTCCTACAGTAAATTCACACCATCTGGAAACTGTTCCTCCATGATTCTGGTTAGTCTTGTTTCCCAGGGAGCTTAGTGGAGAAGGGTGAGTGAGGACAATGGCAACCTGAGTTGTACTGTTGCCATACAACTGCTGCAATTGATCTCAAGGTTAACACTGATATTCTTTTTTTTTTTTTTTTTTTTTTTTGAGACAGAGTCTCTCTCTGTCACCCAGGCTGGAGTGCAGTGGCGTGATCTTGGCTCACTGCAACCTCTGCCTCTAGGGTTCAAGCAATTCTTTCACCTCAGCCTCCTGAGCAGCTGGGATTACAGACGTGCAAAACCATGCCCGGCTAATTTTTGTATTTTTAGTGGAGACAGGGTTTCACCATGTTGGCCAGGCTGGTGTCAAACTCCTGACCTCAGATGATCTGCCCACCTCAGCCTCTCAAAGTGCTGGGATTATAGGCATGAGTCACCACACCTGGCAACATTGACATTCTTTATTACCCACCTCCACCACACTTACCCCAGAGTCACACTTCTGCTCGTCTAGATGTCTTGCTTGTTGGGGTGTTCTAACCTTCATGCCCTGAAGGTCCAAGTCCTAGGTAATGTGACCTTCTCAGGCTTTGGCTCCTTTCTGTGTCCACTGACAGTTAAAGCCAGGCATGAGGACCAGAAGAAGCCCCAGATGTATCACCCAAGAACCAAACCTATTCTCCCCTGTCCCCTTGTATAGTAGCAGCTCCACCTCCTACCAAAGATAAGAGATAATTAACCTTGGCAATACTGTGACTCTTTTCCTTGCCTGCTGTTCTCTTGGCATGAGGAACCTGAGATGACCTGGTGGTGGCTATGGCTTAATATCTGTCCTGTGCCCTGAGATAGAAATGATTTCCTTCTGTAAAGCAAGGCCTCCAGAATGCTATAGCCTCAAATTGTTAGGTTAGGAAACAAATTCATTTCCAGCTCTTGCCTTCCAATTATTCTATGTGCCAGAAACACCCAATATTATGGATACTTACAGGCTCCCTATTCGTCCAAGGTAATATTGTGAATCCAGTGACTGAGCTGAACTTCCAAGAGGCTATTTCACCAGTCTATCAAGTTGGAAGCATATGGAGGGTAGGAAATGTACTGACATTAGTGGATCATGGTTCCATGGCTGCATTGCCATGGCTTCAGGGACCAAACGCTCTCTAAATTGCCAGACAGTGTACTCACCATGGCCTAGCTGGCAATACACACAAACCCATATCTAGAATATGTGTTGCTCCAAGACAAGCTGAATTGCTGCATCTTCCAAGGAGGAGGAAGGGGCCGAGTGTAGTCAACTTGCCACAAATGGCTGGTTGGTCTCCTTGAGAGATGATGCCATATCCAGGGCAGCATTTATTTCTATTGGTGATGGGCTGGACATTTGGCAGCACTAGCTAATGTAAGCCATGGTGAAGCAGCCCACGCATGTAGCTTTCTTCTCTGCCCACGTGTTTATCTGGTTTATTAACTCATCGGGCCAGCACTGAGATGGTCAATTTTAAAGATAGGTTAAACAGCTGAGACACTCTGTTTACTTTTTTGCTTGGTGCCTCTTTCAGGGTAGATGCTGTGAGTGTGAACATGCAACCCCTAAATTTTTACACTTTGTATCCACACTTCAAAGGTAAATTCCTCTGATTCTTTCTCAAAACTTATTATATATTTTCTCTTTTCCCTTTCAGGCCGCTGTCCAAGCAGCCAGGCCATCTGTCTCTACCATGAGCCCTCACAGACGTTTATCTTAGGCCACTTCACTTTTAACACAAAGGTAACGCCTAGTTGCACCTGCAAGAGTGCTACCCACTAGAGAATTTCCCCTGCCTGCTGCCGTGCAGGGACACCCCGAGTGAGCTGTAATGCAGCAGCTATCTGTTTCCCACTGCATGAACCACCTGCAAACTATGCTTGTTCTTTTTTTCTTTTCCATCAGGTGGTCTTAAAAGCTCACTCTCCAATATTGACACAGATATTAATTCAGAGAGGGAATCCAATGCATCAGGAGTAGGTATTATGAAAGTCTAAGTCATCTGCTCATACAGCTTACTTTTAAAATTAAGGTCATCTCCAAAAGATGGCATGGTTTCACCAGTATGGTATCATAGATATGGCATATGTCTAGACTCACCAAATTGTATACAAATACATGTGCAGGATTTTTTGGTGGGGGCGGGGGGATACATCAACTATACCTAGTGAAGGTTACATTAAAAACTGATAAGTGCTATGAAGAAAGACATATGAGATATGAATCAGGATAATGAGACAGGGATTGACTGTTGGATGAACATGGAAAGCCACAAGGTGGCATTTTAGAAGACCTGGATAAGATGAAACCAGGTCAGGTTATGACAATAGGGAAAAACATTCTAGATAGAATGATTGTGTCCCTGGATCAAATCATATCTGAGGTCAGTGGCCAGTTTTATTCTTTATCTGTCACTATCCTCTTTTAAAAAAAAAAAACTGAGGCCAGGCATGGTGGCTCATGCCTATAATCCCAGCAGTTTGGGCAGATCACCTGAGATCAGGAGTTTGAGACCAGCCTGGCCAACATGGTGAAACCCTATCTCTACTAAACATACAAAAATGAGCCAGGAACGGTGGCACACACCTGTAATCCCAGCTACTCAGGAGTCTGAAGCAGGAGAATCGCTTGAACCTGGGAGGCAGAGGTTGCAGTGAGCCAAGATTGCACTATAGCACTCCAGCCTAGGTGATAGCGAGACTCCATCTCAAAAATATATATATATGTGTGTGTGTGTGTGTGTGTGTGTGTGTGTGTGTGTGTGTATAGAAGCTCATTTAAATTAACATTGGTGATTTTGACCAAAGAATCCTGTTGTAGACTGCACGTTTGTGTTCCCCCCAGATTCTCATGGTGAAACCCCAACCCTCTAGGGATAGTATTAGGAGGTAGAAATGTTGGTAGGTGATTAGATTCAGATGAGATCATGAGGATGAGAGCTCTCAATACGGAATTTATGCCCTTATAAGAAAAGAAAGAGACTAGAGTTTGTTCTCTCAGCCGTATTAGGATACAAGGAGAAGAGAGTGATCCATGAACCAGAAACAGAATCCTACCAGACACCAGATCTGCCAGCACTTTGATCTTAAACTTCCATCCTCCAAAAATAAATGTTTGTTGTTTATCCTATGCAGTATACTTTTGATACAGCAGCCCAAACTGACAAAAACAAATCCTAATGTAAATCCTAATATGAATTCAACATACGCTGTGTTGGGTTGGAGTTGGGATGGTGAACCTATTTTCTGTGAATAACAAAAAAGTTAGTAATAGTAATTGTAAGAATTGCAGGGGCCATGTGGCAACAATTAGTTGGCTACCCCAAAGCACTTTCCAATCCAACTGTCCCTTGCCCACCTCCAACTGTAGAGGCTAGAAAAAGTCTAGATATTCCTTTTTCCAACTTCCCCTTGTAATGAAGAGTGGGCACATGACCCAGTTCTGGACAAGGGGAAGGCTGCAAGGAGAAGGTTGCTGAAGGATTCTGAGAATGTGATCTTGTTATTTAGAGCTCCTGAAATCACGAGGATCAAAAGAGAGAATCACGGAGAGGCTGAGCCAGAATCCCAACACAGGCATACTGTAGAAAGCATACCAGCAACTGCCTGCTTATCAACTCCTTGTTGCCTGAGAAAAATGGTCTTCTCATCATTTAGGCCATTGGTATTTGGCTTTCCTTTTATTTGCAATTTAAAAATATTATTTACTTATACTGACCATGTAGTACATCAAATTCCTAAAACCTAGCAAGACCTAGAATAGGAATTGGGATTAAATAAAAATCTACTGTGTAAACAAAATTTAAGCGAGTTGAAAAATGTAAGAAAGCAGAACGTAGCCAGCATCATGTTTGCCTTGATGATGTCACTCAAGTCACAAAGCCAGGAAACCAAAGGACCTAAGGTTTTGCTAGTTTTGTTTTAAATATTTAGGATGGTCTTTCAGTTGAATGGCAGAGGTAAAAGAATAATTGAATTATTTATTGATTTAGATGCAGGGGTTGGTGCTATGTGTGTGTGTTTCGTAGGTGACAGGATGATTATTGAATGCACACTGCACATATGAGCAGAAAGTGTCATTTAGAGAGATTGCCTTGAGATCTGCAAGCAAAATATTTCTCAGCAAAGCTCCTTTGTGTGTATGTATGTGTGTGTGAGTGTGTGTTAGTGCGTGTGTGGGTGTAGGTGTGTGTGTATGTGTTCAGAAGCAATTCACAGCACTAGGATTGCACATGCCCGGAGGCAATCACAGACAATGCACACACAAATACATTCAGGAACATGGGGAAGATCTGTTATTATGTGAAATGTTACATTTCTCATACTATTCCTCATAACTGCAACATTAATTATTAGGTTCTACTTGGTAAAAACAAAACAGAAATAGGTTATTCAGGAGAATTCTGTATTAAGTGGAAAAAAGGATTAGAATATGATGTGAGAAAGTCAATGAAATACTTAACTGCCCTCTAAATTAGCTTTAAATGGAAACATCTAATACTAAATTAGGAAATTAAAAATTCCTGAATGTCAGGAATTCTCTAAATGAAAGGGCACTGCAATAACCCCTGTGTAAAGCAAATCAAAATAGAACGTCCACCAGGGGTCAAAGCCACAATGAGAATTTGAACTCAAGTCCTTTGAAGCCAGAAGAAGGCAATACCACCTTTCTCCAGTGGTAAATAGCACTGGAGAAAATACCCTTTACCAATGGTAAAGAATATAGAAGAATACTACCTGAGATGTCTGAATTCATCTTCTAGAATCCTTGAGTATATTTATTAATTAATTTATATTTATATGACAATTGTTCAGATAGTTTTAAAAATAGCTCATCATCCAGTGTCCTGAAGTCATGAGCAAAGCTTGTGAAAAATAAAAATCCTCTTGTTTTCCTTCAAGAGTTTAGCCACAGTGTTTTCATTTATTTTCCTAAAGCAGCAGACAGAGAATAAGGGCAGATTGCCAAATTCGAGACTAGGGATGTCCTTGAAGACAGCCTAAACCAAAATAAACACAAAAACAAACATGTCTACAATTAAAAGATAGTAACACTGCATTATAATTAGTTGTCTCAGGAAGTAAAGATGTTTTCAGTTAACTGAATGGGTAACAATTACTTGGATTATTGTCATACTTAAAATGTCAGTGTTAAATGATTGCTTTAAGCACATAATAATAAATTCTGCATTCTTAAGTGGCAAATACAACAAAGCCAAATACAGAGAATGTTTTTACTGGAAGCAAAATTAAACATTAACAAAAACCTGCAACACACATTTTTAAAACACAGGGAACAAAAGAAGGCTAGCTGGAGATAAACAAGGCTTGCTCTGATATTCACCACTTGCCTTAGAATTAGAAATGGGTCAAAAACTTATGGAGAAAACCTGTTTGAGGCATGTCCATCATTCCAGAAGTTAACACATAAGGAAGGATGACTACAGAGAATTCTACAGAACCTTCCAGACCTCTTCCTGGAAATCTAGGTTAATTATAGTATTTATGAAAATAGCATTGCTTAATTTCACACCTGCGATTAAATCCGAAATGATTTCCTGGGATATGTTACGATCACACCATTGTCCTTGCAAACCGTATTTTCCCGTATCACTGTTAATTGCACGGGATTAACAAGTAACAAGTGCCATTTGCTTATACTGCCACTGTCAGGAGCATCTCTCGTCTTTTCTTCAACATAAGTTCTTCCTTTTGAACCCCCAAGTCCCCCAAACAAACCTAAAGCCCTTAGTGATTCAACTGAGGCAGTTTTTCCATCCTGCAAGCCAACCCACTTGGAAACTAATACCACAGAGCAGGAAGTTAGAGCTAACTGCACAACTGTGGGAAGGGATAGTTCTTCCCTTTACAAGTTAGAGTTTAATTGGATATATTAGATATTCTTCTATTCATCACCCATGACTCAACTGCACTGATTTTCTGCACTGAGAACAATAGAGCACAAATACAATGGGCTCTGTCCTTCCTTTTCTGCAAGGAGAGAAGATACACCACAGCCCTACTGCTAATTGTCTAGTTGGAAAGTTCTAAAAGGTTTGAAGTGAATAAGAGGCCACTGTAGCTGGAAACAAAAGTTTAAGGACCATCTGCTGAGAACATGGCTTGTGAGATGGACTTTGATGGACTGGTAGGATTTGGGCTGGCAAAAGCTTAAGAGTCTGAGGATTATATAACAATGTGGAAGAATCCAAGAAGAGGGATGTGGCAGAGGGACAAGGAAAACTTAGCTGCCTTCCATCTTTATTCCCAGAGAGAGGAAATACTTCCTCTCTAAAAAGGCCTTGAGCATTAATATTTAAAAAGACTCATTTGCCCTTTGTTGCCAATATCCAGAATTATATGCTTCTCAAAAAGAAAATAAAGAAGAAAAAGCTAATCTATTCTTTCTGCTTAGAAAAAAAACATAGTTTTATATTGGGCCAAGCTATTAAGGTACATCTCTCTCAGAATTTTACACCTAACAGAGCTGTTAAAGACTTGGAACAAACTCAAATGCCCATCAATGATAGACTGGATAAAGAAAATGTGGCACATATACACAATGGAATACTATGCAGCCATAAAAAAGGATGAGTTCATGTCCTTTGCAGAGACATGGATGAAATTGGAAACCATCATTCTCAGCAAACTGACACAAGAACAGAAAACCAAACACCGCATGTTCTCACTCATAATTGGGTGTTGAACAATAAGAACATATGGAGGGGAACATCACACACCGGGGCCTGGGGGGTGGGGGACTAGGGGAGAAATAGCAGGGGGTGGGGTGGTTTGGGAGGGATAGCATTAGGAGAAATATCTAATATAGATGATGGGGCGATGGACGCAGCAAACCACCACCATGGCACATGTACACCTATGTAACAAACCTGCACAATCTGCACATATACCCCAGAACTCAAAGTATAATAAATAAATTTTAAAAACAAAAAAAGAGCTTCCAAGCTCAGAACTTGAAGGAAAATCTATCATTTTCTATTACCATTCTTATATTCCATTCAATATAAGACTTTCTTTGACAAGTATGATTTAAAAAACAAACAAGCAAGCAAATCAGACAATCACACCAAATGCTGAACCCAGAAAGCATTATGTGCACTAAATCATAATTCAGGACACACACGAGTGACTTAAGGCTGTGGTGCCATAATCCCTATCAGTACATCACTGATAGATAGATATCAATGTACTGAAATAATGACTCAAAAATTGTAGTAAAATTTAAATATGTACCACACCACAGGCAGCATGAGTGTTACTTCACGTCATCACAATTTATTTGCACTGGGTTTCAAAACAGTAAGAATATGGAAACGGTAATTGGGATTGCCTTTTCAAAGGCCTTTCAGCTTTTTTGCTTCCATACTTGAAAGATCATGGATTTTAGCTTTAGTGGCCAATAGGTTTCAAAGCAGCTAGCCATTTTCCAGACATGTGGTATGAGATAGATTACTTTGTCTGAAGGGTAACTTTATCTACTTTAAAAAACAGGAATAATACATTCTTTTTTTTTTTTTTTTTGAGACAGAATCTTGCTCTGTTGCCAATCGCCAGGCTGGAGAGCAGTGGCACAATCTTGGCTCACTGCAACCTCTGCCTCCCAGGTTTAAGCAATTCTCTTCCCTCAGCCTCCCGAGTAGCTGGGACTACAGGCACATGCCACTACGCCCAGCTAATTTTTGTATTTTTAGTAGAGATGAGGTTTCACCATGTTGACCAGGATGGTCTTGACCTCTTGACCTTGTGATCCGCCCACCTTGGCCTCCCAAAGTCCTGGGATTATAGGTGTGAGCCACCGCACCCAGCCAACACATTCTTTAAAATGTTTCTTAAGTTGGAAAATTTTTGAGACAATAGCTATGCTGAGTCAATGCCACCTTATCATAACAGTAAAGTAACTGAATCATTACGTATCCATTTAATAAACATTAATGGAGTGTCCATAATATATAAAGAAGAGAGTGAGCGTGTTTACAAGGTGACCTGAATCTGAAGTCCTTAAAGCATCTTCCAGCTGCCTGTGCTAAGAGTGAAGAGATAGCCAAGCACTTCACAGTGTGCTTTTTGAATGTTTCTTTTACACTATTTTTCTGCTAATTTCTAACATGGGGAGAATTTCATTAGATAATTACCCAACTAATGAGGAAAAGGCGAATACATTAAATGTTGTTGAAACAATATCCATAATCTGTTCTAAGTCTAAAACATTCCTTCCTCAGACTTCTCTTCCAGTACCATGTACAAATAAGTGTTCTATTTTAATTATTAAATAAGGAAAATAGGGCACATTTAACATAAACCAAGGTTGTTTTATTATAACTGCTGTGAATATTAATATTGGAAGAAAGAATTATTAATGCATTTATTTAGACCTTAGGGTCCAATTTCTTTTAAATGCTTTTGTATAATGAAAAAGGAAGGCCAATTGTTTGGGGAATCAGGCTACCCTGGGAAAATACTTCCTTTCCATTTAACAGTTATTATTTTTTAAAAAATTCATTAAAACCATTTATCTGATTGGCACTATCCTAGGCACTAACTTGATCAATGAAAATTACATTTTTAAAACCAGGGTATTTTAAATAATGGATTTTTAGAAGGCTTTGAGAATTTTTACATATTTCAAGAAACCAAATGCTTATTTTTTCCAGAAATTGCACAACTTATAAGTCTTAAGCATTTATTAAAACCAGAAGGTTGTCACTTAAATAAATATCAAAGCAATGTGTCCTCATGAGAAGTTGAGGCCTGAGGTTTATTTGAATTTGCTACTTTAAAAATCCGGAAAGCATTTTAGTCAAGAAGTCCAAGCATTACTCTTCTCTTTTGTCTTCTGCCATTTAATGAAGAGCAGGGAGCCAAATGCCACCAGGCACTAATGCTTCCATGGTCCACTCTAGGCCAGTAAGTTGCCAAGAAATGTTCTCTGGATGTTGGCATTTGCATCCAGTGCTAGGAAACCATACTGTAGTGCCACTGTATCTATATACAAGAGGAATGAATAAATCTACAATAAATGAAGTACTGAAAGTGTCTAATTTCCAATACAGTGCTTCCAGCAACAATTGAAATTAAGAAACTGCTAAAAACACAACTATAGAACATGCAGTCTTGTTGTGAGTGCACTGAAGCAAAGGTTAACAATAAAATAAAAGAAGGAATGAATATGCATCTATACCTGGGATGTCGTGCCTGCCTGATAGGCCTTGGCAACAAGCATTGTACTTGTCAGATCCCATACAAATTTAGAAGTTAGTGGTTTTAGAGCAAGGAAACATACTTCCATTTTTTAAGTGAGACTCAAACTGGAAATGCCAAACTGCAATTTCCATTAAAGACACTATGACTATGTCAGATTGTCTGCCAAACTCTACACCTTGAACAAGTATAGGTAAACAAATTCAGTTCAGTAGGACCAGGGTCCATACATCTACTAGTATACATACCCCTGCGTTGAGGAAACATGAAGAATAAAGACAACATTTGGAAATAGCTCCAGAATAAAGAATAAAGGCATGGCTATAAAATCTTTTTTAAGACCTAAGAATAACTTAAGAAAGTGCCTAGTAGATTCTATCAGTAGGACAAAGGGCCTCTGTGAATCCTAAGAAGGTTGTCCCACAGTACACTGATCTGCCACCCAAAGTAGAACAGGTCTATTTCCAAAATAACAGTGTGTGTAGCTTTTATGTGACTGTCTAATCGGATATATATATTTAATCTGGCACATGAACTTTTTAAGGGACTTTTGCCAGCATGGTAAAGCATAGAATGGAGACACTTCCAAATGGAAGTAGCTTCTGGGGCCCCAACTTTCTATGAGCAGGAAGCAGGATAAGAAGACTACTTAGCTGCAAACATGGGGAATTTCTTATCAAACAGGAAAGACATCTCAGAGACTAGAACTAAGAACCTGGAGGTGAAGCTAAAAGCAGAAAAGGACAATGGCCTAGGGAACTACTTTTCTGGGAACATAACTTTCAACAGATTTTTCCCGCCCCTGAAACAGGCTTTATCACAGTTTTTGTATAGCTGGATTTCAGAATTGCTATGGAACAGCGATTGATACAACTTCTTGCTCCTCACCTTTTGAAGAGCATCTCTATTATGGTTACCCTGCCAAGTTTGTGTAATGGGATTAGGGTGAAATACAAATAACAAGTCCTTTTAGGACACTGATTCCTGGATCAAGAGGAGCCATATCTGAGTACCTGCATCTAAGAAACTCAAATTCAGATCTGGTCCTGATTTAGAGAATGAGATCCTGGATGATTTGACCCTAACATCATAATGGAATAAGATCTTGGGGAGAAGGTAGTGCATCTTTATGTAGAAGGGATGTAAATAATTATGGCCAAATAGTGGACAGAAAGTGATTGTTTGCAATTAGTAAAGGATACATCTCTTAAGCTTATATACTTACATGTATATAATTCCAGTGTTCATATGCTAATGGTTGAGGATACAATAGTAAGAAAAAAATTGATATATTTTATCAGAGTTTCAGTCTTGTAAATACACAGAAATATTAATAATCAATAAAAGTAAATTACACCAATGGTAGATATTACAAAGACGAGATACATAATATTATGAGAATCAAAATAGAGGCTTAGGGAAAAGGCACATCTGTAGAATAAGTAGAAGGTAACAAGGCCAAAAGGAGAGAAAAAAGTTTCTAAGGAGAGAAACCACCTGCCAAGCCCCCTCTGGAGGGGAGTCCAAAAGATTATAAAGTCTAATTGTGATGTTTTGAAAGAATCTAAACATTAACAGGCAGGTAAAGTTATTAAATACAAATACTACCAGTAGGTGGTCTCCGTCCTAAAGCTTGAAAAAAACTAATCCTGAAAATGATTCATTTCAGGCAAAGCAAAGAATAGATAACCATTAGCATAGTTCCTGAAAATTTGTGTTTTGAAAAAATTTAATTCTTCCATGTTAAAGTAAACAAAATATGAATCCCTGAACAGAATAATGCAGGACCCTTGAATATAGATTGAGCCTAGGCATTTGCTGAAATATTATTTACCAGCCCATTTCTTACTAAGATAAAGGGAATATCTAATGAGCTTGCAAGATCGAGCTCCATAATTATTACTCAGAGATATACATTTCATAAATTAAAAATGAAGTGCTTATATAAGAAATAAGTGCATTATTTGTTTTAGCTTTTTAGTTTGTAATTTTTTTTTCCAGAGGAATAGGCTCTTATATGGAGAGATTGTCCATACAAAGACTTTTAATTGATTGCTGTTGAGTGATCCATATGTAATGTTTACAATGACCCATGGGAAGTGCCTCATCAATGAGATTGAATGGAAGTATGCCACAGCAATTTTCATTCTGTCCATTAAGAAAAGGAAGAGAATTCTTACTAATTGTCAAGAAGCATATCCACTGGTCATGTTTGAAGTAAGCAACTTCTCCCAGAAGGCAAAGGTTTGTATCAAAGTGGAGTACTAGAAGTCAATAACAGAGGTTCAGATTCTACACAAGGAAGGGCCATCTTGACAAAATATGACACCTGTAATCCACTGGAAATGTTAACACATGATGTCTCATATTGGATTCAAGTGATCATGATTAGAAACCAAGAAGTTACACAATTTTTGAAATGTACAGCAAAAATGCCTAAATACACTGAATGTTAGCAATAGTGTTTCTAAAAATTGAAAATGGAAGGAAAGAGGAATTCAACCCCATCTCCCTGTTGGCTGTGGGTTTATCCTAGATAGCTCTTATTATTTTGAGTTATGTGCCTTCAATATCTAGTTTATTGAGAGTTGTTAACATGAAAGGATGTTGAATTTTATTGAAAACTTTTTCTGCATCTACTGAAATGATCATGTGAGTTTTGTTTTTAGTTCTATTTATGTGATGAGTCATATTTATTAATCTATCTATGCTGAACCAACCTTGCATCCCAGGGATAAAACTTAGTTGATGATGGTGGATCAGTTTTTTGGTGTGCTACTGGATTCCATTTGCTAGTATTTTGTTGGATATTTCTGCATTTATTTTAATCAAGAATATTGGCCTGAAGTTTGTTGTTGTTGTTGTGTCTCTGCCAGGTTTTTGTATTAAGATGATCTTTGCCTCATAGAATGCACCGGGGATGAGTCCCTTCTTATTTCTGGAATAGCTTCAGTAGGAATGGTACCAGCTCTTCTTTGCACATTTGGTACAAATTGTGAATCTATCTGGTCCAGGGCTTTTTATTTTTATTTTTTGGTTGGTAGCCGACTTATTACTGGTTCAATTGCAGAGCTAATTATTGGTCTATTCACAGAATTCAATATCTCCCTGGTTCACTCGTGAGAGGATGTATGTGTCTAGGAACATATTCATTTTCTCTAGATTTTTGTACTTCTTGTGCACTGAAGTGTTCATAGGAGATCCCAATGGTTATTTATATTTCTGGGGTGGGATCAGTGGTAACATCCCCTTTGTCATTTTTGGATCTTCTCTCTTTCTTTTCATTATTAGTCTAGCTAGCAGTCCATATATCTTATTCATTTTTTCAAAAAATCAACTCTAGATTTGTTGATCTACTTTATGGTTTTTCATGTTTCGATCGCCTTCAGTTCAGCTTTGATTTTGGTTATTTCTTGTCGTCTGCTAGCTTTAGGGTTTGTTTCTTCTTGCTTCTCTAGTTTTTCTAGTTGTGATGTAACTGTTAATTTGCGATCTGTCTAACTTTTTGATGTGGGCGTTTAGTGCTATAAATTACTGTCTTAACATTGCCTTAGCTGTGTCTCAGAGATTCTGGTATGTCATGTCTTTGTTCTCATTAGTTTCAAAGAACTTCTTGATTTCTGCTTTAATTTCATTAGTTACCTAAGAGTTGTTTAAGAGCACATTGCTTAATTTCCGTAATTGTATGGTTTGGGGCAATTTTCTAGGCCTTGCTTTTTATTTTTCATTGTGCTGTGGTCCAAAAGTATGGTTGGCATAATTTCAGTTATTTCGAGTTTGTTGAAGGTTGTTTTATATCCAACTCCAAGGTCAATATTAGAGTATGTACTTTGTGGTGATGAAAAGAATGTATATGCTGTCTTCCTTGGGTGGAAAGTTCTGTAGATGTCTGTTAGGTCCATTTGGTCAAGTGTTGAGTTCAGGTCCTGAATTTCTTTGTTAATTTCCTGCCTCAGTGATCTGTCTACTCTTGCCAGTGGGGTTTTGATGTCCCCCACTATTACTGTGTGTAAATCTAAGTCTCTTTGTAGGTCTCTAAGAACTTTCTTAAGGAATCTGGGTGCTCCTGTGTTGGGTATATATAGATTTAGTTTGTTAGGTCTTCTTGTTGAATTAAACTGTTTAACATATGTAACGCCCTTTTTGTCTTTTTTGAACTCTGTTGGTTTAAAGTCTGTTTGGTCTGAAATTAGAATTACAACCCCTGCTTTTTCTGTTTTCCATTTGCTTGGTAGATTTTTCTTCATTAGGGAGACCCTTATACAGCATGAGGGTAGAAGCACAATAACATGTAAGCCAGTCAAAATAGAAAATGAATGCCACAGCCAGAATTATCACTTCTTTGAAAATGACTAATATTCAAATGCCTCCCTCCTAGCCTTGAATGGAAACTTACTCACTCACCAGGTTATGTGAGTTGAAATGAGAAACAGTCTATCTGCACTGCTACTTACTGCCTTACCACTGAAAACAAAGTTGAAGATAGAGCAGCACTTTACATGTGATAGAACAGACAAAGCGATAAGCTCATTCATTCTTAGCATCACTTGTGATCATCCTCAACTCATTAATAAATTCCTTCTAGAGTGTCAGCTAATTATCTTAAACACATTTGCAAGAATACAAGAAACATATTTCCAGGAAGAGAGAAGAGTCTAGGAACAAGGATCTATTTCATAAATTCTTAGGATTTGGGCTTTAATTTTTTGAAAAGTGTAGTAAAATTTTAAACTTATTTGTAAATTTGTGTAAATGTCTTTCCAGGGAATGAAGAGGACACCAAGAACACAAATCTATTTCAAAAGCCTTATACATTTTGCTTTCAATTCTTTTAAAACCATAGTAAATATAAATTGAACCTAGCAGGCTAAGTATAAAAATAACGCAGCAATTCACATTTGGCATTTCTTCCTTTTTAAAAGAAATAGCATATTTGAAGCCAAAGGTCAAAATGTCTTCCTTTATTTAAAGAAAACGTCAAAGTTAACAGTAATTTAGGGATCAACTGGTAAACAATACATAGCAAATTACATCAGTAACTAGTTAAAAGCCCTATAAAAATAACTTATCCTGTATTATTAAGTAATGGGATTCATCAAGAACTTCTAAGACATCGAAATGCTGATTCACAAAAGATATTCTTTAAAAAGAATCAAATAAATGTCTCTGCATCCCCCACACCCAAATTAACTTCTTGTTTAGATTGAAAGGTTAAAGACATGGCAGGACACTTTTGATGAGTTCCAATGAAGGTCATAACCTCAAGGCCACAGTAAGCACATAGTGTTTGACCTAGGAATTCCTTCCTAAATAGTTTTATCTTCCTAAATCAAGGAAAAAGAATCATCCACAACGTGTTAAATTCTTGGCCTTTTATGGAGAAAGGTAGTTTGAATAAATTCTGCATTCTGTTACTTTCACATTCAATGGGATTTACTGGGAAGGAATGAGAGAATCTTGACTTGTGGGGAATACACTGAATAATTTTTATAGTGGTTTAAACAATGCCAAGTGCTTTATTGCCACATTGTTGTGTAGTTGAAGAATAGCATTGTATAGCTCCTAATTACCCTTACTTTTTCTTTCAGTCTTGTTTGGCAAAAGGAGAAAACATTAGCTAGTAATTCAGTTCACCAGAACAAATGTGATTGCACTGACTCATTAGGGCTTGTGACCAGATATGTGTGAATTCTGAGTGCCTTGAGTTAGAGATAGTTGAAAAAGAAGGGAACGAAGAACGGACATGTGACCAATTAGCTGCCACTTTGTATATTTATTACTTTCCAGATTAAAACTACCGTGAATCCGTTTGTTTTAATGAAAATTACAATAACATATGGAGAAATAAGATGTTTTTTCTCTTACCTAGATTAGTTTGAACAATAATTAGTTATCAATAGTCTATTAGCATAATATTATTATTTGAGGCACTATAAATAAGAATTATGTAACAGATTCAGGAAGTTAAAAATCTCCAAAAGGTATTACTGCTATGCCCCCAGTTTCAACAATAGTGCCTCACTTATAGTATATGTTCAGGAAATACTTGTTAAGTGGGTTCTGTCTCAGAGGAAACAGCTGCAATATTTCTCAATACATAGACATTTTACAAAGAGAGACAGAAAGCAGTATTATCTGGAAAAATCAAATAATTCTTGCTAAGACTGTTTTATGAAAACTTTTCAAAAATGAAATGTCCAATGATTCATCCCTATGAATCTAGTCAAGAAACTAAATATTATGCTGTCTACAGATAGCAAAACTGATAGCCATACATATATTTAATTTGGTATAGGATGAAGGAACAAAGTGATTTGTTGATGTGTTTTATAAAGTGTTTTGTTTATCTTGATGCATGTTTGATGCATCTAGGACCCACCATACATTATGTCAATGATTCATCCCTGTGAATTATTGGACACTGGATTCATCCCTATGAATCATTAGACATATATAGTCCCTTGCAATGTCTTCTTGGGTGCAACTAGAAACCCAACTAATCTGAGAAACTAAGATATCCCCTAGTTTTGTATAGAGATTGTTGCTTATCCAAGAAGAAGAAATGTATAATATGGCATTATGATACCTAAAAGGTAAAAGAGAACAGACCTTTCTAGAAATCCAAAAAGGAATATCCAATATTATCTGTGGTGCTCTATACCTGTATTATTCTATTCAGTGGGGTCTCTATGAATCATTGAATATACATAGTCTCTCGCAATGTCTTCTTGAGTGCAACTGGAAACCCAGCTAAGCTGACAAACTAAATATTGTGCATGTCCACAGATAGCAAAACTGTAGCAATATATATCTTTAATTTGGTATAGGAAGAAGGAGCGAAGTGATTTGTTGATGTGTTTTATAAAGTGTTTTGTGTACCTTGAGGCATGTTAGATGCATCTAGGACCCACCTCTTCATCTCTTGGGATGAAAAGATTGATTGTATTATGCACAATAGAGCTGCAAGTCAATCTGTCTCTCTACCATGTAGCTCAATAAACCCATCCCATGAGGTGAAGGCCAGCAAGACATCCACCAGAACATCCTATGCACTCCATAAATTACGCCAACTCCATACATTATGCCAAGAGGAACTCTGTGTACCTGGAAATGAATTCTCCTCTACAGTGGATATCTTTGACATAGCTTCCAGGTGGATTACCCTTAGCAGTGTCACTGAGACAGAACTGGGGAGTCCTTCCTCTCTGACTTCGGATTATTACCCTGTTTGGAACCAGGAATCTTTAGGGCAGAATTAAATTGGATAGACACTTGGCCCCACCCCCAGCTATATAAGTGCTGGATGTTCCTGGTTGATACAGAATTAAGTTGGTAAAGATAAGAAACATAGCTCTACCATCCACTCTGAGATCTTAATTTGGCGGTAGAGAGGAGATAATGGTGTGCTATGTTGGATTGCAAGCCCACTTGGGATATGAAGGAGGAAATGTTCCATGTCTACACATTTTAAATTCATCTGGAACAAGGCAATACCTAACTAAATAATTGGCACTCTAGAAAAACTGTACATGACTTGAAAAGACTGATTTTTTTTTTGCAACTGAGAAAGTATTACAAAGGATTTGTTGGTCTACATGAATAAGGCTTAATATTAATAAGAGACGTATTATGTGCTAGGCACTTCCCTGGGTTCTTTGTAGAGACTCATTGAATCATTACCATATTCCTATAGATAGACACTGTTATGCCTCCGGAAACTGAGACACAGAAGGGTTAAATTTGCTCAAGGACATTAGTAATGGTAAGGCCAAGATTTAAATCCAAATAGTAAGTGGCAGAGCTTGTGCTTTTAACCATTAAGCTAAGTCATATTTCTAGATTAAAATGTCTCCAAGAGATATAACACAGAAGTACAGAAGAACAAAACCACCTCAAACCAATGACAGTTGTCAGTTAAACCTTACATTTTACATTTTGCATAATTATAGTTGGTACACATGAAGCACACTGTTTTGTTCAACTTGTGGTTGCAAATGTTTGGTTAGTTAAAGTCTCACTTTTAATTCTGAGGACTGATGATGCCTTTAGTTCTTGAAAAGAAATAGTATGGGTTGATTTGATAACAATATGTATTCTATAAAATCTGTACCCATCTTTTATCTACTTTGTTTTGAAGGAGTATATTTTTAAATGAGGAAGTCATTTAAAAATATACTCCTTCAAAACAAAGTAGATAAAAGATGGCAATAATCTCTAGTCTGCTCCATACTCGCTAGAGCTAGCTTTCTAAACTCAGTGGCTTTAAAATCCCTTGGCCTGGTTCATCACAAGCTAGGTACCCAACTCCAAAACCAGTCTGGCTCCAAGAAGTGGATTACAAAAGTCTGATAAAAGATACCCACTGGCATTGTATAGAGACTGTTGCTAAGGGCTCCATTCTGTGCTTTTATCTGCTTCTCTGGTAACTGTTTCTTACCAAGCAAAATTCTTTATACTGTGCCTCCTTCGTGAATCACCATCCTGTCTTAAAGCTCCATCTCTGGTGAATGAAGCTCTTATTTATTCTCACAGTTTCTTTATAATTAGGTTGCAGATATTTTATAGCTGTATCATTGTGCAAAGAAGACAGGAGTTAGAGTTAGAAGTACACTGTTGGTGGGAGTATAAATTAGTTCAAACATTATGGAAGTCAGTGTGGTAATTCCTCAAGGATCTAGAACCAGAGATACCATTTGACCCAGCAATCCCATTACTGGGTATATACCCAAAGGATTATAAATCAATATACTATAAAGACACATGCACATGTATGTTTATTGCAGCACTGTTCACATAGCAAAGACTTTTAACCAACCCAAATGTCCATCAGTGATAGACTGGATAAAGAAAATGTGGCATATATACACCATGGGATACTATGCAGTCAGAAACAAGAATGACTTCACGTCCTTTGCAGGGACATGGATGAAGCTAGAAACCATCATTCTCAGCAAACTGACACAGGAACAGAAAATGAAATGCCGCATTTTCTCATTTATAAGTGGGAGTTGAACAATGAGAACACATGGACACAGGAAGGAGAACATCACACACTAGGGCCTGTTGTGGGGTCGGGGGGCTAGGGAAAGGATAGCATTAGGAGAAATACCTAATGTAGATGATGGGTAGATGGGTGCAGCAAGCCACCATGGCACATGTATACCTATGTAACGAACTTGCACATTCTGCAAACGTATTTCAGAACTTAAGGTATAATTTAAAAAATTAAAATAAAGAAGTCCTGGAACCAGCTCCCAGATTTGATAGCTGCTAGTTGAGTAAACTTTGGCAAGTTACTTAACCTCCCTTACTTTTAGTTACTATACCTGCAGGATAGTAGTGCTCATAACAATGGACTCGGTGGCTCTCAGTAAACTGCTAATACCTTCAGAGTGGAAGCTGCATCTGAAGCATTTTTGTGTCCCTAGCAGCCAGTCTATAGTCAGAGACTTATTATGTGCTAGGCACTTCCCTGGGTTCTTTGTAGAGACTCATTGAATCATTACCATATTCCTATAAGATAGACACTGTTATTATGCCTCCAGAAACAGACACAGAGAGGTTAAATTTGCTCAAGGACATTAGTAATGGTAAGGCCAAGATTTAAATCCAAATAGTAAGTGGCAGAGCCTGTGCTTTTAACCATTAAGCTAAGTCATATTTCTAGATTAAAATGTCTCCAAGAGATATAACACAGAAGTACAGAAGAACAAAACCACCTCAAACCAATGACAGTTGTCAGTTAAACCTTACATTTTACATTTTACGTAATTATAGTTGGTACACATGAAGCACACTGTTTTGTTCAACTTGTGGTTGCAAATGTTTGGTTAGTTAAAGCCTCACTTTTAATATTATAAATGAGTCATTTAATATTTTAAATGACTTCCTCATTTAATATTATAAATGAGGAAGTCATTTAAAAATATACTCCTTCAAAACAAAGTAGATAAAAGATGGCAATAATCTCTAATACCTAACTTAATAATTGGCACTCTAGAAAAACTAGAGTGTTCCTAACTGAGTGTATGCTGTGTTCATACACGAGAGAATGAACAAATAATCTTCATCTTGGTGCTGTGGTCCTTCCAGACCTCCTCAGTCTTGCACCTTCTGCTGGCTCCTGATTCCTGATTTACCCTGACATGTAAGGGTGAATCAATATTGCTAGAAGTTTTTGGAGCTGGGTTCCATCTCACCAGGTAGCATGGAGAACTGAAGACTTGATCTGATATTTTCTGTTTGTTTAATTTTTCCTCTTTCATTATCCCCTACTTTGAAAACAAGCAAAGCTCAAATCATCATCATAAAAATTACATTCTGCTCTGATAGACAGCTTTTTTCTTTTGCATTAAAGAGTCAGCCACCACTAAAACCTCTAAGGCAATCTTCCAGGCAAATGCTGATGGTTGAACTGAAATACATGGGCAGACAGGCTCGGAGATGGGTTGATAGTTTTCTTACTGAAGCCACATTGCATTATGAGTTGGCAGAAAGTTAGGTCAGATACGGCCAACACCTGGAAAAGTCACAGAAGCATCCAAATACTGTTGTATATGGCAGAAAACCAAAGACTGGAACTAAACTCCCCCCATACTATGAACCCCAACGATGCTCAGTTGGATAAGGAGACAGCAGCCCTCATTACGCTTATGAGCGCATCCTCGGGAAACATGGCACCAATATAGCATTAAGACAGAGATGAAAAGCCATGTCTCCTAAGTTGGCGTGTCCACGCAATTACCTTAATGCATCCCAGATTTGAACCCATCATTGACGTTCCCGTTAGTTACTGGACTGATTCCACTAGTGTCACCAAAGCACCATTCTCCAAGTCAAATGGCAGTGTCAAATCTCCACCAGCAAGCCTTGGAATGTGGCCAGCTTTCAGATGTTGAGGCCAATCTAATCAAATGACAGCACTTTGGGGAAATGGTTTGTCAGCAGAATGGATGAAAAGGCAGTTCTACAAGTTTTTATGATAATCTACAGAGGGTAAAAAGGACAGAAAGTGATAGAGCAAGATACTGCAACTCCAGCACTTACTGAGCCACTGCATGTGTCTGTCATTGTTCTCAGCAATGTTGGGCTTCGAAACAGGACAGTGCACCTTTGCCTTCAAGGAGGCTGTAACATAGAAGGGAACTTCTTCTACAGAAGTTGGAGAGAAAAAACCACTTAAGAACTTTGAGGTTAAAAGACCTAGACGAGAATCACAGCTCTGACTCTTACTTGCTCATGTTATGAAGCATATTATTTAAACTTCTAAGCATCTGCTTCCTACTCTATGTAATAATAATAATAAAAACATACTCTTAGTAGACAGAAAAGGGAAAACTGGTTTGCTATATGAATTAAAAATAAAACTGGGTTAAGCAAACTCCAGATGGATGGGTAAATATATAGTTAATAGCAAATCATAACCTTAGAAGAAAAAAAATGTAAGAGAATATCTTTATGACCAAGAGTGCACATCCTGCACATGTACTCCAGAACTTAAAAAAACAGAAGAGTACAGAAGAAAGTTTTTAAAACATAACTCCAAAAAAACCACATAAACCACAAGGTGAAAATGTTATGACAACATTACAATTAAGGGTTTCAATTTAATAAAAGTCAATAAAGAAAATTGACAGATGAGTAATTGAAAAAAAGCATTGAATAGATAGATGACAGATTAAGATAAGATATTGGCCAAATTGGACATCATCAAGGTACTCATATCTAGAATTCACTAGAAATGTCCACATGTAAACAAGAAAAATTCAGAAAGCTCAATAGAAAACAGATAAAATATGTGAACAAACTACTCTCAGGAGAAACCCCAATGGCAGTAAGTATATGAAAGAACACTCAAATTTATTCGTAATTAGATAAAGTAAATTAAAACAACAACACATCATTTGAAATGCATCATATTGTCAAAAATTAGAAAGCTGGATAATGCTACATGTAGGAGAGGATGTGAGAAAACAGGATCCTAGTGCACCATCAGTGGGTGGAAGGCTCGTTTAGCTACTCTGCAACTGCTTAGTCAAATAAAGCACAACTGTACCTTGTGACCCAGCAATCCCACTCCTAGGTGTACTTCCCAGATAAATTCTCATATAGGACCCTAAAGGGATATATTCCCTTCAATGTTGTTTCTGCTAGTGGAATTGGAAGTTATCTACCCTCCTCCACTAAAAAGGGTGAATGGACATGATGAAACAGTGCACAGCCATTAGAATCTATTAGAATATTACACTCATTATATTATTACACTCATTATATTAGCTATCAGAATATTACATGCATCAACATGGAGATTTTTTTTTTTTTTGAGATGGAGTCTTGCTCTTGTTGCCCAGGCTGGAGTGCAATGATCTGATCTCAGCTCACTACAATCCGTGCCTCCCTGGTTCAAGCGACTCTCCTGCCTCAGCCTCCCAAGAAGCTGGGATTACAGGTGCCCGCCACCATGCCTGGCTAATTTTTTTGTATTTTTACTAAAGACAGGGTTTCACCATGTTAGCCAGGGTGGTCTTGAACTACTAACCTCAAGTGATCCATTCACCTCTGCCTCCCAAAGTGTTGGGATTACAGGCGTGAGCCACTGCACCCAGCCAACATGGAAATATCTTAAAGGCACAGGGCTGAAGACATAAGAAACAGAGTACAGCAGAATGTCTTTCATGTAAACCCATATGAAACAGCAGTACCTTCTTTTAATAATGACCCAAAACTCAAGAACACAAACATGTTGTGATGGTTACATATCCATTTTACTTATCTTTGAATCTCTAGGACCATCACCATGGTTGGTGCCTGATAAATGTTTGCTGAGCAAATCCATAATTCAATGCAGAGACCAAAATAGGGGATATTCAAAGAGATTCCAAACCTTTGAGTGGCTGTGGCAGCAGACATCATTTGTAAATAAGATGTGTTTCTCAGAAAAGAGAACAGATCTGGTTGACGGGGAAGTTCTGTGCCTTCAGCTCTCTATCTTTTGACTTTAAAGTACTAATAATGAGCCAGTAGTCCACCTAAGTCTAGTACTCAAGAAGAATTTAGATTTGGGTCTTAGCTGCCAATAGATGATAGTTTTAGAAGTAAAAGGTAGAGAATAAAGTAGCGAGTAGAAGAGCAATAGACCAATGGTAATGCTGGCGTAAGGTGGGAGTTGAACAATGAGGACACATGGACACAGGGAAGGGAGCATCACATACCAGGGCCTGTTGGAGGGTGGGGGGCAGGGGGAGGGATAGCATTAGGAGAAATACCTAATGTAGATGATGGGTTGATGGGTGCAGCAAACCACCATGGCACATGTATACCTATGTAACAAACCTGCATGTTCTGCACATGTACCCCAGAACTTAAAGTATAAAAAAAAAGCACAAGAAAGGGGATAATGGTGCATGGTTAAAGGACATAAGAACTGATCAGTAGAGGGGGAAAGATTATTTCATCTAATATATGGATGGAGGGGTGAGTTGAAGTGATATGAGACAGATGCAGTAGTAATTTCTTACTACTGTATACAGAGGCTTGTCTCAAACTGCTTGCCCTATGTTTGCTTTAACTATTGAGGAGCAAAATTAAAATTGGCATATTTGGGAAAAGAAAGAAAGAATGAGCAAAAAGGTCAGAAATCAAATTAAAAATAAGAATAACAATCTCTATCCCCAAATCCATAGATGGAATTAGCTAGAGGAGCCTTCTGAGGCCTGATATATCCCCAAACAACTTTAATTTAAAATATCCTGAGAACTGCTGTTCTTAAGTTATTCCCTAGGTTCCAATCTGCTATCAGAAAGGTACCCAAGATAAAGATAAATTTAAGATTTACTATTATTGAGCCCAATTCTCCTGTTCTAGCTCCACGGGGTGCAACAAATGTGTCTCCCAAAGTAGCAAAAAGAAAAAAAAAGAAACTTTTCACCTGTGCTCTTGTAGGAGAGCCCACATGTCTGAAAGCCTCAGCACAATTCATAGCTTTGTTCCCAGGCAGGTTTATCCCACATGACTTACTGCCCATGTCAAAGCACTGCACCTCTCTGACACTTAGAATTCATGCCTACTAAAATATTCCTAACATGCTATCTGCTGCATTTAAGAATATTATTAAGGTGGTCATCCCAATAATTTAGTCACAAAAAGATTTGAAGAAAAGAGATGTTTTGCTAAAGATGTTACAAGGAAAGAATATAGAATGCTTAGGAACTGATTTGATTTGGGGGGAACACTGAGATCTCAAATTCAGAAATGAGTAAAGGAGAATAATAATAATTTAATGACAGAAAGTACGGCAGTCTGAAGGAAGAGGAAAAGAACTCATTGTTATTTAGGAAATGGCTTGGTGGCGGATGTCCCCTTGTTATAGTCAGACAAACAGAAGAATGTTCATGCTTTGCCCAAATTCATGCACATTGAAGCATTTGTAGAATTTTATGAACTATCATCAAATAATAGGAAACTATGAAGAAACACACATGTCATTTTGTGTTGACATGAGAGAAGCTTTACAATCATTGTTGTAAAACTAATGCTAGACTTATAAAGAATGGGCTGGGAAGATGAACCCATCTTGCTTCAAATTCCAGCCATAGTCTGTACAGGGATGTGAAAAAGAAGCGCTACCTAAGAATGTTTCTGAGCATCAGGTAACGAGAAGCTCTAATGGCACATGTGAGTTTCCCTGCAGCTAAAAAATGGACATCATTGGGTAAATGGCCCTCTAATGGGCTGTATCTTTCAAGCACTGGGGGATCCAGGAATTAAACTGAAGAGAGGAATGTGAAGTCGCTTATGGGAACTGGTATTGCTGTGCCCCTCACTACAATCTATTGATATGCCCAGTACTGCAAACCACTAGTATATTTGAGAGCAGAGACTCAATAAAGATGACAGTTACTATGATTAGGAAAAAAAAGTTAACTATGATCATAGCCTGAGTTTTTTTTTTTTTTCTGAGAATTTTAAGTTGTCTATGAGATTAGTGTGTACGTGTGCATGTAACGTGTTTTGTGTGGTTTTGATACAACAGTCACTCGCTTAACATCAGGAACAACAAGAGACAAAGCTGTACTTCAGCTGACAGAGTCCAAGAAGAGGAATGAAATTTGAAGGTAAAAGCACACAACAGACTCTGGTTTCATTCTATACCCACTAATGTCATCCTTGAGTAACTTCCTGCTGAGGTCTACATGGGCCTGGATTAGTCAAGTAGGGATCATGGGATAAAACCCTACAGGTAGAGGATGGAGAGTAAAAATGGACACTGTGAAGGTGGGGCGAATTTATGAAAGGCCAGTAAAGAGAAAAGGGGTGTGGTCCAAACCACAGCATTCATCTACTGAGGTCAGCACAGAAGTAGCACAACTGAGAAAGCAAGGATCCCAAAGGTCCCCGTGGTGATCAGCAGTGGCAGAGTACACGGGATCCAAGGGGAGTCTAGGCTCCAACAGGAGCATTGTTGACTTGGGGAAAAAATCTCCACAGATGGCAATTCAGGAGGAGACGTGAAAAGACTCCTGTTTTACCAAAGCATACGAAGGTGAGATGGCTTCTGAGTACATGTGTTATGGGGGAAAGGATAAAGACACTGATGGTCGATTCATTCCGTTTTAGTGCAACATACACTTGAACACTCTTGAATGGTACATCCTGAGGCCTTTGGAATTTTCTTAAAACTACTTCCACAGCAAATTATATCACTTCCATAGATGTATTGTAGATATTAGCAACCTCACCCGGATGTTTTGAACATTAAATAAGATGATGTATTAGGTACAGACATGGCAGTTTGAACTGGCTCACTCGTCACTAGCTAAGAGACCACTTCCATATGTTAGCTCTATTGCAAGCAATTATTAAAACAGTTTACCAAAAAATTATAAATTTTGAGTGATTGTAGACTTCGAAGGCTGATTATGGTATTAATTAAGGTTGGCTGGGTTATGTTATGGTGACAACTCCCACATTTGAATGACTTATTAACATAATAAACGATTTTCTTGTTCATGCAAAGTTTGCTGCAGGAGAGTTGCTCCAGACTGGCACTCTTCCATAAGAAGACTCAATGCTCCAAGCTGCTTTGATCTGTTCATCCTGCAATCTCAATACAGGACTCTTCCATAACCACTAGCTAGGGGAAAGGAGAGAGGGATGTCACACTGGTGATTAAACGCTTTGAGCAGGAAGGACACATATCTCCTTCTGCTCTTAATCAATTGGCCAGAGGAATTCAGACCAAGTAAAAAGGGAATAGGTAGTCTTCTGAGTGTCTGGCAAGAGAACAGAATATTGAAGAGCAGAGTAATCCATAATCTGTCTATCAAATCCATAAATAGACTAAACCATGGTCATGTTTAGCTCATGAATGAAAACAGTATACACTGCTTGTTTTTTGGACTCCTAAAAGGTAAAAGCTATGTTCATTCCCATCCTTGTATCCTTCCCAAGCATCTGTGCAGAGCTATATGCTGAGGGTGCTAAGTTTCTAGCCACTGTAGGCAGTGACTAGATAAGAAGAAAATGAGGAATACTGAAATTGAGATGCAATGATCTAATGCTATTTAACAAATCTTTACATCTTGAGATAGATAAACGCATAAACAAGTTATTTGGGTCCATACATACATAGGATAAATAGAGCAATAAATAGATCAGTTTTTGACTTGAGATTTTAGTGAGTCAAACTGACACTAATATTTTAAAACACACAATCACAGATTTTACTATTAGAAAGAACTTTTTCACTGTCAAAATTTCCCAAAACAAATTGGATGGCCTTGAAAAATAGAAACTGGTCCGCCCTGAAAGTAGCCACATAGATTCTATGACAACTCAGCAGGAAGCTGACAATGAAAATCAAACTTTAGGTCAGCAGGAACATGGCAGGAAGGAGGGGCAGGGAGATGAACTATAACACTAGGTGTCTTTAGTGGATATTCCTGAACGATTTCTGTAAAAGCTCACACCACGTGAATATTTAAAAGCAAAAAGTTCATAAAACCTTAAGTTACCTCATCTTTATTCTTTGTTCTACATTATACAAGAATCTAGTTGTTAAAGTAGAAATAAATTTAAGGTAAATATGCATTGATGTCAACTGTTTTTCTTCCTAGGGATTTTCTAAGCACTTGGCATCTTTCAATCAAGATGCACTAGGTTAACACATCATTGATGTATATTTAAGAAACTTTTATGTACCATCAGCGTATTTAACACCCTTCCATTCTTGTTTGTATTTGGAGAGATGAGGGAGTAACTCCCATATGCTGAGAACACCAACTGAATTAATGATTCTGAAATCATATAAGCTACTGCCATATTACAATTTGAGTCAGACAAAATCCAAAGCAGTTTAGGTAACATAAAATACTGAATAATCATGAAAATTAGTGGATTGTGAAATGAATGACCACCTACCGTCACCGATGAAGCTGGCCCAAGACTCTCCAGTTTATTAAAGAAGGCATAAAGTATATGAGAGTGAAAGAATTTACAATGCCTGAAGCTCAAAATACACCCACTCAATTGTTTTCTTGCTGCTGTTTGCAAACTATTACAATGGAACATTATCTATTTTACTGGTAATTTGAGTTTTTGCATCAAATAAATTCCTGCATTGCCTCCTGCCCAGCTTTGCCCTTTCATCATTTAAATCATGCAGCTTGGATTTGGACTGACTCATAACCTGAAGCTCCTGGATATTTAAATCTTATCACTGATGTCATGTTAGGTTTCCAGACAGTTGGCTAAATTAATTCTATTCACCTCATTCTCCATCTCCCCAACTGAATCAGTGTGGTATCTGTGGAGAAGAATCTCCTGCACCATACTGTGCTCATTTTCCAAATAATACTGAGCTAAAAAGCAACTAGTTCTACGCTATGCTCTGGTGGATCCCAGACAATATGAAAAAATTCTAATATTACAAGTCCAGAATATAGGGTATCACGTAAACCTATTAAATACTGAATGAAAGAATGAATACCTGCTCTACAATGTGGGTGAGGGTCTACCGCTTAGGTTTACATTTATACAGGTTAATTGTTTCAGTAAGATTGTTTTCAGCCATGAGCAACAGAACACCCATTCAAGAGTATTGAATAATAATGCATTTAATTATCTCACGTGAAACAAACTTACAAATAGGTAGAAGGGGCTATTTGTAAGCAGTGGCTCCATACAGCAGAATGCCATGTTGATGTCTCTCTCATTTTCCTCCTTTCATAATGCAAGATGTCTGCAGAAGCTTCCAATATCATACCCTTACAGCAATGATTCAAGTGGGAAGAAATAAGAGGGTGAGAAAAAAGGGTTCTTCTTCCCTGTTTCCCTTCTAAAAGGAAGGAAGCCCAAGCTGATAACCTTCTCACATCTCACTGATCAGAACTGCGTCTTTGACCATCTGTAGGGCATGGTGGACTGGGAACATATCTACTATTTTCAATCATTGGAGGCACCATCCCCAGTAAGAAAGATGGAGGAGAGGATGGCTGGTGAGGTGCAACCAACAATGTCCAACACAACATGTACCTGCTTTCAAACATAAGGGAAGTCACAGGAATCAAAGTCTTAAATTGCTCTAGTGATGTCAGTGATAACTACATTCTTCACTGTTATTTTACTTATGGAGACATAGATGGGGGAAAGTTGATGTCATTTTTCTTATCTATCTAGAAATCCAGTGGACCATGATATCCATGAATTGAGATCATTTATCAAAGCAGTTATGGCTTCTTAACAATATTTTAAAAATTAATTACCAGGAAGAAACCCTGTTAGGCTTTTAAAATGAGTTCATTGAGCACCAACAGCACTTCCCCACCTTCAAGAAAACAGATATAAAGCTTAAAACCAAAAGAGGAAACGATGTTCATAAAAATATGAACCAAAATCAACATGCAGAGGAGATAGTGAGTATGGGCAGGAGAGGGGCTAGAGGAAAATGGTGCTTTGTGGTCATATGATCAAGGCATTACAGAAAGTACAGTGAAAATAAAACTTCTGAGAGAAAGAAGGAAGCTTTTGGAACAAAGGAGTTAGGCCCTGAGAGATCATCTGGGAACATGTGCCACGTCAGCCTCAGGCTCACCCATAGGAAAGAAGCAGATGTAAATGTCACCTAAAAGGCAAACTGGAGTAGAATCCTTCACATCCACCAGTAAGGACAGTCACCATCCACTCCAAAGAGCAGAAGCCTGTCTCATTGCCTCCCTATGCGGGGCAGACAGACTAGGACCCCGTAATTGCCTTCCGTAATTTCTACCCCTTGGTATTTCCACCCTGTGTGATCCTCTCTCCTGGAGTGTGGGTGGGACCCATCACTTGCTTCTGGCCAGCAGAAAAAGGCAAAGGTGAAAAGATTTTGCAGAGGCCATTAGGTTCCCAATCAGCTGGTTTTAAAACCAAATGGGAGACTACCCTGAGTGGTCCTGACTTGACTGGATAAAGCCTTTGAAAGAAAGACTGGCCCTCCTTGAATGAAAGACTCTCCTGTTGACTTCATAAAGTAAGTGGCCATAGAGAAGACTATATTGCATGGAACTATAGGTGGCCTCTAGAAACTATGACCAGCCTCCTGGCCATGACCAGTGAAAAGCTGGGGCCCCCACATCATACTGCCACCAAGAAATCAATTCTGCCAACAACCTGAATTAGTGTGAAGGGGATTCTTCCCCGAGTTGAGCCTCCGGATAAAGCACAGCCCAGCCAAAATCTTGATTGCAGCCTTGTAAGATCCTAAGCAGAGGACCCAGTGAAGCTATGTTCAGACTCCTGACCTAAAGAAACTGTAAGATTAAAAATAATGTGTTGTTTGAAGCTGCTAAGTTTGTGTGATTTGTTATACAGCAATAGAAAACTAACACATTATGTTTACTCCTCTGGCATCTCCTCTCTACCGGTAACATCTTATTTTTACACTGAAGATCTTTTAGTTACTACCAAATACTTTGCATGTTTCCCAAAACAAGCAGGTCATTATTTTAATAGTTAAAATATAGGCTGGAGAGCAGCTAGTTGTGAATAGTAGCAGAGAAGACAGAGTCTCAGATAGTAATAATATCTAGGGACAGATGTGGTGGCTCACACCTGTAATTCTAGTGCTTTGGGAGGCCAAAGTGGGAGGATCACTTGAGGACAGAAGTTTGAGACCAGCCTGGGCAACATAGCAAGATCTCATCCATACAAAAAATTACAAACATTAGTTGGGCATGGTGGTGCATGCCTGAAGTCCCAACTACTAGGGAGGCTGAGCCAGGAGGATTGCTTGAGCCGAAGAGTTCAAGGTTGCAGTGAGCTATGGTCATGCCACCACACTCCAGCCTGAGCAACAGACTGAGAACCTGTCTCTAAAAATAATACTAGTAGTAATAATAGCCATAGCTAACATGTGTAGAGCATTTGCTATATACTTTGAGCATTTACACTATTCTAATTTTCATATACATATTTGAATTCACTAAAATAAGCCTGGTACTTCTAGCTTCAATTGTACAGATAATAGAAACTAAGATAAAAAACAGATAAAGAAACTAAGATAAAAAGAGTTTGAGAAACTTGTTCTCAACTAGAAAATTGTAAAGCTAATTTGTTTGAGTTTAGGTACTATGCCCCCAGAGCCTGTATTCTCAGCCAGTAAGACTTATTCCTTCTCAGTACAAATATATGGTCATGCATTAGCCACACCTAATAAAGATGTCACCCAATTAATACCTAATGATATGTGCATCATTGATAAATTACTGTCCGGAATAGACCTCCATAGTTATTTTGCTCTGATAATCCATTCTAGAGCTGACTTAGCTTCCCTGTACGTGATATCTCATTCTCACTCCAAACCCACAGAACTCTGCAGAACATGCCAGTAGAATACAACTTAAGACATTATTTTTTCCTTATTTATTTATTTATTGAGATGGAGTCTCAGTCTGTCACCCAGGCTGGAGTACAATGGCACAATCTTAGCTCACTGCAACCTCTGCCTCCTGGGTTCCAGCGATACTCATGCCTCAGCTTACCAAGTAGCTGGGACTACAGGCATGCACCACCATCCCCGGCTAATTTTTGTATTTTTAGTAGAGACAGGGTTTCACCATGTTGGTCAGGCTGGTCTCGAACTCCTGACTTCATGACTTGCCTGCCTTGGCCGCCCCAAAGTGGACATTATATTTTTAAAACTACAGAATGAACAAACTAATGTCTATGTATGAATCTGAGACTAGTTAGAGAATTACATGCTATATGAAAAGAGCACAGATGCACTAGTTGAGTGTTGGTGAATTAGCCACCTAATTTCTCTGACCTATTTCTACTGACTTCAGATATACAATCTGTAAAATGGGGCTTACAGTATCACAAGGGTGTTGTGAGCACCAAATGAAAAAAATGTGGAAAAGAGACTTGTAAACTGTGAAATTCTCCACCCATGGATATGGTTAGCTTATCATCAGAGGAATGAGCACACATTGCTTTCACTGTATTGTGCAGAATAATTCTGAAGGAATGAAAGTTGGAGACTTTTAAGAAAGCTTCTTAGCATAAGAATTTTATATTTAAGATTCAGTTGATAAATAAGAAAAGAGTACTGCTCTCCTACCAAATATCAGGAACGTTTCATTCTGGTCAGAGTGCAGACACAATGTTGAAGTTAATATTCGGGGTTTGTTCCTTTGGGACAACTCTGCCATTTTTTGACCTGTTGGGTTTCAGGATATGTTACAGAGAGGAAGAAAAGTTATATTTTGAGGTGACTGTAGCTACCTTTTCTGTTGCTGAGATTGCATGTGTTGTATCTATTTAACCCCTGTAAAGGGGGCATGAAGAAAAGGGATCATGGGTGTATCATGAGAATCTTTTCCGAAAGGCGACGTTTATTTTCAAGTGTTTAGATTGCCGAGACAAGGATTTCTCTCCAACGTACAATTCATCAACCTCCTTACTCACTGTAAAATCAATCTGTTCTGTTTGTATGACATAAACAACAAGTCATTTCTCAGGAATGAGGCACACCATATGTGAAGGTGTTTTAGAAAAGCACAACAGGGAATACGCCAATCAAAGAAGCATCTGCATTTTATTTCAACGTCAAATCACATGTGTGTTATAAAAAGGAAAGTGTATCACTGTTATTAAAGAATAACTTTCCTGTCGTGATGTGTGTAGTTAACCCATACCTCCCCGAAGCAGTACAGTCAGGTCAGCCACATAAACTACTGGCCGAGAACACAAAAACATCTCAGCCTGTGTGGTCAGCAATGTGCATTTTTCAAACATCTTGGCATATACTTATTCCCTACCTTTGTAGCTGGAGGAGACTTGCCACAAAAGGTAAATCCATCTTATGTATTTTCCCCCAAATCAACACTCTCTTCAATGCATTGATAAATATCAACGCTGCTTGAAATTGATAGAAACTGAAAACTATGAAAAGACTAGCAGAGTTCTAGGGAGAATTTACTTTTTATAATTGGGACTGAATTTAAATGGAAAGGAAATGGGGTCTAGTATCATTTCCACTTCTTATTAGCTGGATGACCTAAGGCAAGTCACTCAGCTTCTATAGGTCTCAGCTTTATACTTGTATAAACTGACAGGGCTGAACTAAATAATCCCAAAACCCCATTCTGCTCTATAAATGTGTGATTCTCCAGTTGCTTACCCACCTGGTTACATTTGAATACTAATGGAAACATTTTAAGTTTGTCTTGTTACCGAACCTTCTCTCCATTTGGGAGTTAGGTACCTCTGAAAACTATGTCAACTTCTTTAAACCACTGGAGTGACATCTACTGTTCTGAAGTCATCTTTAGTGCAATTTCCAGAAGTACGTAGCACATAATCTGGCTTACTCATTTGGAGAAATCACTGTACAAAGATTAAGGTACTGCATTAGGAAGCAGGGAACCCAATTCACTGCACAGGGAATGGATTCTATAGCTCTGTTTACACAGGCAAATGAACATGGCTATTTGCATAATTAAGTGAATGGACATTGTAAACTTTCTCCCTGAAGTCCTTTCATTCATAGGAAATAATAACAATAATAATTAAAGCTTCCCAGTGAACAGTATCTTTTTTGATCTGAAATGCATGTTCTTATATATGCAAGTCATTTATCTCTTATAGACTCAAGTCTGTCATATAGTTTCTAGGATTCAACTATTCATTTCCCTTTCTGTAGAACAGAATATAAATGTGCCAGCTACAAAGTATCAGTAGGGCTCCTACAGCTACCGGTTTCAAGTAGGCTAGAAATTATAAATGTTAACAAGAGGTAGTAAAGTATAACCAGCAAAATAGTGACCTTGGCCATAAGGAACATCGAACGGAAAGCACGTCAGCTTAGTACCTGGGAGAGAAGAAGAAATCTCTGTTTCTGAGTAGCAGAATATAAAATCCCAGGAAAGGATTTGAGTGGCCTGGTTCAGATCAAATGCCCACCCCTGGGCCAATCATAGTGGTCATAGGAACATAACATATATCTCACTCAATCCCACGGAGTATGTGTGTGTGATGGGGAGGGAAGATCTGTTATCAAAAAAGAGGGGGAAGAAACATGTCCACCAAGAAGAAATGAGAGCCGTCACAGATGATCTGACTCAGAAAATCTAAAGTCAGCCTCAAGTTTTGCACCATTGGCCGTTTCTCCAGAACTTTCTCCTGGATACACCAATATTCTTATTTTACCCTAATTTTTTATATATTATTTCAACAAACATGTATTCAGTGCCTGCAATTTATAAAAGTATTGGGGAATACCTTGGGCATCTCATATTATCCAACACATGGGCAGAAAATGGTCAACCTGTTACACGGGAATATATCTCAAAGGAAAAAGGTAAACATCTTGTGAGTAGAGGTCTTGCAGCTGAGAAAAAAGACAGTCATGATGCAGACCCTCTCAGGGACTATCCCAAAGACTATCAACTAAGATTACCTGCCCCTGCTAGCAGTTGGCAGACTAGAGTGAGATGTGTAGGAATAAGGATGTCATTAACATACACAGGGGCAACTTCAGCTGAGTATCATTTTGCTTGAGAAAAAAAGTACAAGTCTTAAAATTATATTTCAGAAGCCCTTTTTTTGAAATTATTGGCAGCTACAAACAAAATAAACTTGCATTTGATTAGCTAAGAGTCCTACACATCAGAAAATATGTATTAGAACCTACTGAAGCTTTAACAATCTACCAAATTCACCAACATTGTCATATTCAAATGAGCACTGGAGGAAAAGGGAGGGGTGAGTTGGGGGTAGGAGACAGAGCATATCAGACAGAGAGAAAGAAAATATACACATTTAAACTTGCTCCACTGCAGCAAATGCTTCCCACCCAACATCATATATATCTTTGAAGCTGAGTAGTACAGTATTCTGTGTTAAATGCATTTTATGGGGATTTGGAGAGGATTTAGGTAAAGGCTGCCCCAATAAATGATTTACCAGCTCTAATAAAACATCAAGGAAATTGTTCAGATTGTATCTCAGAGCATTTAAAACAGACATTTATAGAGGTTTCAGCAGCCCCCATATCCTCAACCCCTGGTTTAAAAAGAAATGTGCATAGTGGTTAATTATCCCATATTACCTTTTTTTTTTTAATGGTAGCAGTTTCAAGAGAAGGGAGAGATTGGAAGTCAATAAATAGGTATAATAGCCAAGGGGATTGGGAAAGAAAGAGAAGTGATCATGTATTCATCTTTCTATTTACTCATTTGGGAAGTATTTGCTGGTCATATTATGTACCAGGTACCCCAGGGCTAGGACCTGGAGACCCAGGAGTGACCAGATAAGGGAGATTTCTGCCTACAGCTTCTGTTTAGTCACAGGAAACAGAAATGAACAATCAATGAAATAAACAAAAAAGATTATTTTAAATTGGAGTTAACTACTTTAAAGGAAACCAAGAAGGTGATGAGAAAGCAAATTGCCAGAATAGAGGTGAGTCCCACTTTGCACAGAGAGTCAGGAAAGGCTTCTCTGGGGACACAAAGTGAATGCTGAAACCTCCAGTCACATCGTAGAAACAGGCAGAACGTGCCAGATAAAGTGGAAAGGTGCTGATGTCATCAAACATTCAGTGTGTTTGAAGAACAGAAAGAAAGGCAGATAGAGAAAGTGAGACATCATCTCAGTGTGACCTATGCCCTCTATTTTAACCCTTGGAAAATGTATTTCCTTAAAATGGATGATTAATAATGTTAATAATAATTGCCTTTATTAAAAATCTATGTGTTAGTTGCTGTAAGACTATCTTCTGTATCTCTCAGTGTTCACAATATCCATCAAATCCCAAAACACATAAATTATTCTAGTTGGACACAGGATAAGACAGCCTTAGAGAGCTCAAACAAACTGTTCATGATTACACAGCAATGACAGAACTGGAATTCATACTCAGATTCATCCATCTACAGAACCTACACCTTTTTGTTTCCTTTAACTTGCTTTGTTCAGCAAATCTTTCAACTCTATGCTAGGAGCTATGCACACAGAAATGAATGAAGCAAAATGTTGTGGACTGTTTCTAAAGATGGCCACACAGTATCATTCCAACACGCCCTTTTGCAATGTCAACTTTTTGCTCCTGCATCTGGAGGGGAAGTCTATTCCTTCTCTTGCTGGCATTGAGACTTATTTTGACCAAAAGAAAAGCTTTCCATTATGTCTTGCCTGAATTCCCAGCCCTCAGAATTGTGAGCAAATAAAATAGTTGTTTCAAGACACAAAGCCTTGAAAGTGGTTTAGTGACTCAGCATGACCAAAATGCATAAGCAGCTCAGCCCGGAGAGGAAATAAAGCATACAGGTATGTTTAAAATAATGTAACTGTTCCCATGTTTATTGCAGCATTATTCACAATAGCCAAGATACAGAAGCATCCTAAGTGTCCATTGATGGATGAATGCATAAAAAAATACAGTATAAAAACAGAACTGAAATACTATTTAGCCTTAAAAGAGAAGAAAGTTGTTATTTGTGACAAAATAGATGAAAATCAAGGACATTATGTTAAGTGAAATAAACCAGGCACAGAAAGACAAGTATTGCATGATCTCATTTATATGTGAATTCTAAAAAGTTGAGCCTACAGAAGCAGAGATTAGAAGGATGATTACCAGAGGCTGAGGAATGGGGAGCTTAGAAAGCTGTTGGTCAAAAGATACAAAATTTCAGCTGGACAAGAAGAAAAACTACAAGAGTTTTTGCTGTGTAATCATGGTACAAGATGGTGACCACAGTTAATAACAATATATCGTATACTTGAAAATTGCTAAGAGAGTGTTCCCACAAGAAAAACTAATTATGAGACGAAATGCATATGTTAAATACTTTGATGTAACCATTAAACCAAGTATACATAATTCAAAATATCATGTTATACACCATATATACAATTTTTACTTGTTAATTAGAAAATAAATGACTTTGAAAATTTAAAAATAATGTGAGTGGTGTCATGAGAGAGCAGTGGAGAAACATCTAAGTCAGGGTTGGGCAGAGGTGGATAAACTTTTTTGGGAAAGATCCAAATAGTAAATACCTCAGGTTTTGTGAGCCACACTGTCTTTGTCTCAAGGATGCAATTTTGCCATTACAGAGGAAAACAGCCAAAGATAACGTGTAACCAAATGGTTGTATCTGAGTGCCAATTAAACTTTATTTAGAAATGCAGAGGGAGAACAGGATTTGGCCCCAGGAGCTGTAATTACCAGCACCTGGCCTTCTTAGAGCACCAGAGGAAGCTAACTGAAGGCGTAGTGCCTGAGAGTACATCTTAAAGGATCTATCAGGAACTGAAGCTCTGAGATCCAGGGAAACCCTTCAGCCTTTTAATTTAACACATAAGATAATAATGACATTGTGACGCTGCACATTTGCATATTCTAGACTCTGAAAGGTCATTCCTGAAGGGCAACAGGGAGCTGAGTCATCAGAGAAGGCCTGGAAAATGGGAAATGAAAGAGCTGGGAGCCTAAGAGCTTAATGAAGCTTTTCGCCTTGGTGAACCCCCAAATAAGAATTAAGAACTTAGCATATAACTCAACAGAAGCGCCAGCTCTCTCATTGTATTAGTTCATTCTCACGTTGCTGCAAATATATTACTTGAGACTGGGTAATTTATCAAGGAAAGTTTAATTGACTCACAGTTCAGCATGGCTGGGGAGGCCTCAGGAAACTTACAATCAGGACAGAAGGGAAGCAAATATGTCCTTCTTCACAGGGTGGCAAAAAGGAGAACAAATGAGTCGGTGAGTGGGGAAGTCCCTTATAAAACAACCAGATCTCGTGAGAACTCACTCACTACCATGAGAACAGGAAGGAGGAGGTCCCGTGATTCAATTCTCTCCAGCTGGTCCCTCCCACAACACGTGGGGATTATGGAAACTACAATTCAAGATAAGCTTCAGGTGGGGACACAGCCAAACCATATCACTCATCTACATACTTCAAAGTAAGCACCTAAAACCTCTGTTCTGGAAGTTATTTTACTGAACTAAATCTAACAAGTATATATCCCTACTCCCCTTAGAGACTATCACAAATAGAATTTCTGATGAACAGGGGCCGTGTCTTTTTCTTACTAGCAAGTAGCATCTCTCTTCTACATGCTTTCTTCCTAGGAGAGCAATGCACATTTTTTGTCTTTGAGCTCTTTAGCTTCCCTTCATGCCTGATACTTCTCAGTCACAGATCTGCTTCTCTTAATCTGAAAAACAACTCACTCTTTAGCCTGAATACCACACTCTGGCAGCATCAAGAAAGCACTGGTGAAAGCATTTAGAGTTCTAAGTTAAGAGCAATGGGAGTTCTAAAAAATGTGACTGGGTACAGGAAATTTGAGCTGATACCACTTTTTCCGATGGTGGTTCCAGGATAGAAGGGTGAGAACAGATTCTGAGAACCAAATCAGATAAATGCCCAATGGAAAAAGAATTTCAGGAATAGACCTTGGGCTGGGCAGGGAGGCCATTGTAGGTATGAATGCCTTTGACTAGGTACCACCATCCCTTCTTCCCATAGTTATTCCTTGTGTCACATGGCCACCGTCATTCCTCCTCACTACCATTGATGGACACCACCATTGCAAAATTCTGTGCTCCTTACCTCAGAAAAGACCCATTGCTCATTCTTTTATGCTTTGTTTTATGTTTGTTATGAAACAGGAGAAGTTCTCTTGTCCCTCTTGCAGGGCATATGATGGGGGTGTGGCTCGCTTCTTCAGTGCCCCACTGCTCAAACCTGTAGGGGAGCATATAGGTGGGCAGGCTGTGGGGCTCTGACCCCATGGCAGTGTCTAAGGCTGAATGCTCACAGCAGAAGCCCCAGTGGGCATGTGTTACAGAATGCTCTTTTAGTTTAGCTTCCATAGGTGGCTTGTGTCAACCAGCTCAATCAGACCCCCTACTTTGTTGCAAGGACAGAGGGCTTTCTATATCCCAGGTTTCTGTCCTGGTGTACTAGAAGAATTAAATCAAACTGGGGTTTGAGAATAAGTGCGAGGTTTTATTGAGTGGAGGTAGCTCTCAGCAAATGGGGGAAGCCAGAAAGGGATGGAGCGGAAAGGATTTCCCCTGGAGTAAGGCCACTAGGCGGCCCGCGCTCTCTCCCAACTGCTCCAGTCAAACTCTGCGTCATTCTGCCAGTCAGTCAGTGTGTGTTGGTGTGTTCCTCTTGATGTCCAGCCACCTGTGTGTTCCTCTGCAGATGTGCTCATCTCTACGTCCAGTCACCTATGTGTCTGACTGAGAGGGTCTTGGGGGTTTTCATAGGCACAGGATGGCAGTGTGGCAAGCCAGGGTGAAAATGCAACATTTGGGCAGGAAAACAAAAATGCCTGTCCTCACCTAGGTCCATGGGCACAGGCCAGGGGTGGAGCCCTAGCCAGGGACCACACCCTTACCCACTTCTGTATCATTTAAAGGGACCATACCCTTCCCTTCCCAGCACTTCCTTTCCATGTCAGTTTTATGTGCATTAACAGAAACAGATACACCCATAACACATCACCAAGTAGAGAGAGCAATAATTATGACCTGCTTAGATCTTAAGTGAACTAAGGGATCCAGCACATGTCAACCCCAGCTATACCCCTAATTCTACCTCTGGACTCTGACCACACCCATCTGTCACCATTTCTCTATTACAATCTTCTCCCCAAGACTTGGCTCAATCTTTTCTTGAAAACCCCTCTCCATTCTCTAGTAAATTCAGCCATCATCTTCTCTGTGGGCGCATGTGGCATTTTGAACAATTGTTTAAAATACCATTAATTGTTTAAAATACCATTATCATTAATTTTAAACATTCATATTCCTCATCGAACTATGAACTTTCTGAAGTCAGAATACACATTCTATGGCCTACAATAGGCATGCAATCAATATTTGTTGAATAAATAAATAATAAAAGAATAAAGTCAATACTTGCTGGAGTCAATAAATTTAAATTTGAAAATAAAAAGAAAGGATATAGTCCCTCACCAAACAGAAGATCGGTGTTCCTCCAGTTCCTCCAAGTAAGACATGTCCTGTGAATAATCTTCTGCCTCTCTAGTTCTCCAAATAGTTGATTTTTCTTTCACAGAATGATCAGTCAGGGTATCTCCCTTGTCAAAGAAATTAATAAAAATTTTAAAATGAAGTATTTTATTAATAGCAGATTAAAAGTTCACCTAGTTTCAGTGACATTTTCCCCAGAATGACTTATAGAATCATTGATCATAAAGAAGCATCATTAGGCATGGGTTTTGCATTGAAATTATTGTTTTATGCTCCAGACACCCTCACTAAATTTTTATCTCCATAATGGCAGAGACCATGACACGTTCACTTTTGTATTATTTCACGGATAGCTTATGTAAATGCTGTCAGAATGCAAAGACAAACAATGGTGGTGGCAGTATTTGTATTGAATCAGGACTTTTGGTTGCAAGTGAAATAAATGCAACTTGAACTAGCTCTCAACAGAGTAATTTGAAGGGAGGTTTGAACAACGAGCCTATGGAGAAGGCAGAGACGCTGCTGAATTTCAAGAACACAAGAATCAAGGACATGAAGGCTACCAGGACTCTCTTTGCCTCTATTCTGTGCTCTGGCAGGTTACTTCATTCTAGCATTGTCACCAATAGCTCCTGAGTCCCCCAGCCTGTGATTCTCAACAGCATCAATTTAAGCACAGGAATTACATAATGTCTATGTAGCTAGCTTATTAGAACTTGATAAAATTATGTAGCCTGTGATAATGCATCCAGAAGGCAGACTGAGCCCTGTGGTCCTTGCATCCTGCTATGGTGAGAAATAGAGACTGGGAGCAGCTAGGCTAGCAGGGCTCTTCCTACCTCTCCCACCATAAAAGCTTGGTTTTTACCTGTTTTATTTATTGGGGTCTCCTGTTAAGCTTTTATTACAAATGGTACTGATATGGTTGGGATGTTTGTCCCCTTCAAGCCTCACACTGAAATGTAATCCTCAGTGGTGAAGGTAGGAGGTGCTGGGACCAAGATGGTGGCTCCCTTATGGCTAGCCTGGTGCTGTCCTCAAGACAGTGAGTTCATATGAGATTTGGTTGGTTGGAATCTCCCGTCTCTCTCATGGTCCTGCTCTCACCATTTGATGTGCCTGCTCCTGCTTTGCTTTCTGCCGTGACTGTAAGGTTCCTGAGGCCCTCACCAAAAGCACATGCTGCAGCTATGCTGGTACAGCCTGCACAAGCATGAGCCAATTAAACCTGTTTCCTTTATAAATTCCCCAGACTCAGGTATTTCTTTATAGCAACGCAACAACGGCCTGACACAGGTGCTGATAAGGAGTTTGAAAATCGTTACTCTAGAGAAGCAGAAAATTAGGCATGACTTGCATTTATAAGGTAGTTTTGTAAAACTCTTCTTTCATTTTTTTTAGACCCTTCTCAAATGTTTTAAATGATTATTTGCAAGAGGTCAGTTAGTTGAAATTCCTTGATATTAGTTCATACAGGTTTTAGCACAACTTTGTAGTTGGAATAGCTTGAAATCTCAAAATGTTGTTTTGGGTTGGCAGGTTGTTGTAGCCAGGAAAACCTAAGTGTGAAATTCGAGTGAATTAGATGTGTCACCAAATCCCTAGTGAACTCAACAAGTCTCATTCCTTTTATTATGAAATTGATCTATTTGATTACCTAAGAACAAAATCCAGTTACAGATATCAATTTAAAGTAAGTGCCTGGCCAGGGGTGGTGGCTCACACCTGTAATACCAGCACTTTGGGAGGCCAAGGCAAGCAGATCACAAGGTCAAGAGATCAAGACCATCCTGGCCAACATGGTGAAACCTCGTCTCTACTAAAAATACAAGAATTGGCTGGATGTGGTGGTATGTGCCTGTAATTCCAGCTACTTGGGAGGCTGAGGCAGGAGAATCACTTGAACCTGGGAGGCGGAGGTTGCAGTGAGCTGAGATCATGCCATTGCACTTCGGCTTGGTGACAGACTGAGACTCCATCTCAGAAAAAAATAAATAAATAAAAAAATAAAGTAACTGCCTTTCGTTGTGGTCCTTTTTATCTTTTTTCACTTCTATAGCATGGAAGTATTTTTGAGTAGACTATTCAGTGTTGATATTTTTAATTGTTCCATCCCTAAGTAAATTAAAGAGTACCAAGATCCTTGAAAAAATATGAGATCTTTGAATTGTCCCAACTAAATATATTTAATTGGCACACCTTGCCAGGTTGCTGAAAAAAAGCCTTTGTAACTATTTAAAATTTCAATCTGATGGCATTTCCTTATGAGTTGCTTAGACACTTCATTCAATCCCATTCAATAGAAGGTTGAAATGGCTACCAAGAACTATATCATAGATTTGGTTTACCCACCAAAGCTGCTGATTTGATAAAGTATAGGTTGTTCATGATAGAGTACATTAAATTGCTTTCTATTTGGTTTCTCTGTGAATAGCTACACAATTTCTTCAAACTAAATTCATGGCAGAAATGGGATGCAGTATATTTCTTTGTCTTCCACAGCATTTAACATGGCTATAAGCAAATAGTAGATCTCAAGAAATAGTGATTAGAGGCCATTTTATTAAGTACTCACATTATAATAACAACAGTGAACATTACCTCTAACTGCCAAGTCATAAAGAAAAACACCTGTGAATACTAAAAATTGTAAACATTTCTTGAACTTTCATATTTCCTTTAAGAAATATCTAAATCAACACACTAAAAATTTCTTCAGATGGGTTTTTGAGAAGACATGAAAACCAGTTCATCTCCAGAGAATTGATTCAAAAGAGGAACAAAAACACAAGGAAATAACTTCTGATTCCAAAACAAAAGGTCAATGTGTGCAGAGAAACCCCCAGGTAAGTACCAGGGTGTACAAAACCTGTTCACATGGAAGCACTTTCATAATCTAAACACTTTGCCAAGCACAAATGTATGTCTTAAATATATGCCTGAAAAACAACGCTTGAACCATAATTGTCATCACTCAGAAGACAGAAAATAGATTTTCTGCCCCATTTCAACTATAAATCCTGACTATGTTCTGAGACCTAAAAACATCATCATTAAATATTTTTTTCAACAGCAATGTCTTTAAAGAGATTAATATCTATATTTTAAAATAGAAATTGATGGTACAAATTTATTGCAAAACATCACATTGCATATGTTGTGTGTACTGTTATATACTGACTTGCCACAGAAATCAAAAGCAAATCTTTAAATATAAGCTGCTAATTAGAATCCAATTTTCGAGTTTGTAGACTAAAAACCTGGTTTGTGAATATTGGTGTTCAAATACAACACTGATCGCCAAACAATGAATGTACACTCTTCCAACACAATGCAAATTGAGAGGCAAAAAGTGTTTTAAGGAAATTCGAAATTCTAAAATCTATAGTGCTATAGCAAAAAAGGATAGTCAGGTGGTGATCAAAAGACACATTCAAGCCTTTTTACTACTCTGTGAACTCAGATGGATTATTTAATGTCCATGAATTGAAGTTTTAAATTTGTAGAATAGAGATAAGACACTCATGAAGATAAACATATATATTATATATATTATACATATTTCATTTATATAATATATAGTTTATACATATATATAATTTATGGATGTATATAATTCTTCCAGGAGGTGTGAGAATAGCATGTAAAATTCTTTACCATACTAAAGATACAAGTAGTATCTGGTACCATATCCTATTTAGCATAGGTGATCAACTGAATATTTAACACCCTTCCATTTATTGTGCATTTCTTATGGCATTTCTTTGCAGCTGCTATGAAGAAAATGTCATGGGAACCAAGTCTCAAAGTTATCTGAGCCGATGACATATAACCCTATTTAATTGTGTCATATGGTAAGTAGCAAAGCTCAGGGTTCCTATATTGCCTAGGTTAAAAACTTTAAAATTAGTTGAGGATCCAGAGGTTTCTGTTTTTTTGCCATAATTCCTTTCATAAGCCATTCAGTTTATAGAGAGGGATGAGAGCCACGAACTGGTGAAAGGATAAGTCTGTGTGTGCAGAGAGAGCTGGCAGTTCACAGGCAGTGATACCAGGGCCCTGGAAATGTATTACAGTGTCAGCACAGTTAAGCTCCACTTAGCAGCATTTCTTCTCCAAACCTTTCGCAGGGTTTTTGTGTGGGTGTCTGGGGAGAACTGCTCACCTGCCCATATGGCCAGATGAAGGGCAAGGGGATTGTTTTCATCAAAAGAGAAAGCCTTAGAAGGAGGAAATTGTAAATAAAGGGCTGAATCCAAAGGATTACAAATGCTTTTGAACTGCCCTGGGAAGATCAGAAGTGAGCAGCCATGGAAGCTTTAATGTGGCCTAAGTGATGCTCACCATTTTTTAAGAAGGCAGGGGAGGAAGGTTTGGGGTGGAAACACTCTGCTAAGAGGCTTGTGTTAATAAGATCACAGAATTGCTAGTCATAGATAACAGCAACAAATATCAGGTGTGCCTGAACTATCAAAGCAAATAAATACGGCATCATGTTCATTTCCATCAGTGCTATTATCATCATCCAAAAACAATCATAGCTCCAAATTAGATTCAGCCTAAATCCTGAGACCATCCAGCAGGACTACTCTTTCCCCTTTCTTTAACTCATGTCTTATGTGTTCCCCAGAGAATTTTACAGGACAGGCTTCCATCAATGTACCCAGAGGAAAACGAGATAACCCTGGGTAGGTAGCTCAGGAGATTCTGGAAAGACCCCTCAAGTACTGGCTCCCTGGAGCTTCTTTTTCTGCCCACTGGAAGATGACTAGCATCTCTGGCCCCCTGGGAGCACACCTGTAAGCTGTTCTCTGATCATTTGCATTTGAAAAACTGATGCATCACATTTGAAGTTTAACACTAACCTTATTTTCCCACAGCCATCTTATGAACTGCCTAGGTTAGAATTTTTAAAATTAGTTGAAGATCCAAGTTAGTTCCTGATACTATAGGAACATGAGAAAAAATAAAATGCTTAAATTGGAGTGTGGAGTCTCAGACTAAGACTGTTTATTGTCAAGAGGGTGGTGTGTGTATGCTTAGAAGGTGGTATAACTGCCCTTACCTGTAACACTTGGTTGCTTGGAACTTGGGTGTGTCCTGGCTCTGTCATCCCATAGCACTGACGGGGGGCTGAGATGCATTCCCATTAGCGGGTCCTACCTCTGACAGCCATTCAGAGGGAAGATGCCTTCCCAATGTGCCCAGATCCCAGGGGAGAACTTACTTTCCCAAGCAATTAGTTCATAAGTTTTAGAATATAGTATTAAAAATAAAATCAAAAGAGAACTCCTTGATTGAACATGTAAACTCAGTAAATATAGGGAAGAGTTTTAGGTTTTTAGAGTGAACGTATCCGTTCTCACCTTACCTACTTTAGCCTTGCTTCTAATCTCAAAGTTCAAGGTCAACGATTGGCATGAGAATTTTACAAAAATAATTAAAAGGCTAATATTAGATTCATAATACCATATAAGTCACACAAACATCTTTTTTCATTCGTTTCCAAAAGAGTATACGTAGAAGTACTTGAATACATAATATGTACTAAAAGCGTGTGATGTTGCTTCACCATTTTTTACTTGCTAGAGGATTGACCCATGGTTCCACACCCTAGCCCTTAAATTAAGATTATAAAGACCAAGAAGTGGAAAATATACCTCGCTAACAACAAAAAGATACACAATTTATGTTTTCTCATGATTGATACAAATATGGATTCTAGAGGCAGACAGTCTGGGTTCGAAACCTAGTTATGTACTTTAATTAGCAATATAATTTTGGTTAATTTACTTCATTTCCCCATGCTTCATTTTTTTCTCATCTCTAAGTTGGGGATAATGATGATAACAGCAATATCTATCCCATTAGTTCACTGTGAGAATACGAAGTTGTTTGTTGTAGGCTGAGAAAGTTTGCCAGCACCTAGTTATGTCCTAATTCTTAGTAAATGGTACCTCTCATTGTTACAGATTTCACTAAACTTTTTATTTCAGAGTTTTTATCATTAATACAGCCTGTGATACAGAAGATCCACAATATAGAAAGTCTGTGATATAGAAACAATCACAATTGCACATGCTGTTAGTAGTCACCTGAACATTAAAAAAGACAGTCATTTATTTGATTAGATGATGGCCTACAATTTAGAGGTTAAAGAAGAAAATACTTACCTTAAAGTCAGTGGTGAGAGCAAGACATGAAAGATGGCTCTATAGAACTATAGGCATTTAGTTAGAAAGATAAAAAATTAAGACAATCACTCAGATAATTTGTACACAAAGAAGCCAGGTTGTGGCGTGGGCAGGGTTCTTTTACTTCAATTTTTTAGCCAAGCTAATTTTTTTTAATACTTAAAATTTGAAGTCACCCGTTCTAGGCAGATACAGATTTTTAAAATGTTAAGTATCTAAAAACTGGATCTAGTAATACCAGTAATATTAATTTGGCCAATATTTTGGAAATTCGGTCTACTTAATTTATATAAGTTTATCAAGATAGTTTCTACACAGACTTCATGACAGCCATGATCATGCCAAAGAAATCACTGAAACAGCACAATCAGCACGTTTTCTAATCACCCAGTTCCAAATAAAAAGAGTCTTGTAGACTGATTAATTTCACTAAAGTCCTCAATAGCTTAGAAGAAGTCTGATTCCAATGTTATGAAAATTTATTGGCATTGCTGATTTCTCAAACGTCAGCCGCTTTACCACATCCCACACTTCAAAACCTGCTCTGAAGACCAAATTGCTTTCTACCTAGACATACATTTTAAGAAATCACAGTTTATAATCAGGGGTTGCCGTCTTCATGGTCTTTCCAAAGCCAACGTCTACAGCCTTCATCTTACCTGACAGTGTAGATCATCGTCTTCTTTTAAGAGATTGGGATCACAGTCCATAGAATGAAGACCGATTTTATTAGGAATGCTCCCTAGGGTTAAAAACAAAAAGATGGAAAAAAATAGATGACACATTTTCACTTCAGAGGATGTGTAAGCTTACACGGCTGAAATCAAAAAGCTGATATATGCCTTGACAAATGGGGACAGAAGAAAGAATTCTAAAACGAAGGCCCTAAGCTGTGCTAGGTCCCCGGTTTTAATTCAGCCAGCATATGAACTTCAAGTAGAGCTCTACCCTGAGCCACACCATGGGGTTGTAATTTACAAGCAGCAGCTGTGTCTGGCTGCTTTCCTACATCATCTGGGTAGGATTCTTTAACATCAGCTACGTTTCTGGGATCACATTTTCAAGGAAGCCCTTCTGCACCCCCTATCAATGGCCCAACATGAAATCCTGAGAATTGGGAGATTTGGTCCCTGCCTGTATCCAGTGCTTCTCACCTTACTCTCCCAAGCAACTGACACATAAGTTTTGCAATATAATATTTAAAACAAAAAAGAGAACTCCTTATTTGAACATGTAAACCCAGAAAATAGAGTTTCAGGTATCTTTCGCATATCTTGCATGACTTGCTCTATATCAAAGTTTCTCAGCCGTGGTGCTATTGACGTTTTGGGCTGGATAATTCTGTGCTGTGGCAGCCGTCTTGTGCTTTGTTTAGCAGCATCTAAACAAACGGTGCTGCTGGCATTAAGTAGACCTCTACCTACTTAATGCCATAGCACCCTCTACCTAACCCCCAGCCACTAGTCGTGGCAACCAAAAATGTCTCCAGACTTTGCCAAATGTCCCGTGGGACAAAACATGGCCAGTTGAGAGCACTGTTCTGGATTGCAAACTCCTTAACAGACAACGTGTGTTGTCACCCTCGCTTTTCCTCTAGTGTCTTGCACAGTGCCTGACACAGAGTACTTTCTGAACCAATCAGATGTGGCTTAAAGGAAAAATAAATAAATAAATAAATGGCAAGAGCACTTATGAGCAGGTATTCCTACAGCTTTATACCTCCCAAGTCATTGTCTTGACCACTCATTTCAGTGAACCCATATGGCAAGGTCTACCCCCAGGGTCTTGTGACAAACATCCTGGCTCAGAAGATGCTGGCGCTTGGAGTGCCTCAGGAAAGCCACAGCTTTGATGCGGGGGTTGGCCTGACAGCTTTTTTTTCAAAACAGCATGTGTTGTGAGCAGTCAAAGCCTTTTAGTCTACCCCCTTTTCTCCCTCCAGGAATTCAATTTTATCATCCCCTGTCCTTTGAAATTGCCCTTGTGGACTTTTTTTTTTTGAGACAGCATCTTGCTCTGTCATCCAGGCTGGAGTGCAGTGGTACGATCTCGGCTCACTGCAACCTCCACTTCCCAGTTCAAGCAATTCTCCTACTTCAGCCTCCCGAGTAGCTGGGATTACAGATGCGCACCACCACCACCCAGCTAATTTTTTGTATTTTTAGTAGAGACAGGGTTTTAGCATGTTGCCTAGGCTGTTCTCAAACTCCCGAGCTCAGGCAATCCACCCGCCTTGGCCTCCCAAAGTGCTAGGATTACAGGCGTGAGCCAGGTGCCTGGCTCCTTGTGGGCATTTGCCCCATGTCAGCATGCTTCAGAAACCTTTTCCTCCCGACCCTTCCAGTTTCTTGCTCCCCAGTCTAGGCCTGTGTGGCTCAAGCATTTTGGGAAGAGATGGTTTCATTGTGTATCTTGACACTGCCTCTAGTGATAAAGGACAATTTCAAAGGACAGGTGATGACAACATTCAATTACTGGAGGGAGAAAGCGGGAAACGGGGACAGAAAACAAAGCTTTGACTGCTCACAACAAGATAAAGGCAGACACTGAGAAATATCCTTCTTCATGGAAATTCACATGGGTCAGGCACCCCTTCTTTGAGACACCTGATACTTAGTTGCATAGACCCCTGGAAGAGCTCCCTTTCTTTGCATCTAAAACAGAATTCGTTGGTAGTGAGATTGTTATGGTCAAATTTACAATAAGAAAGGGAGGAAAAGGAAAGGTAGTGTAGAAAACATTTTTATTTAGGTTTTAAATCTATTATTTAAATATAAAATTTTGATAATAGTAATTTATATTAATCATGCACTAATTACATATTAAATTAATAATTATAATGACCATATATAATGATTACTTATAAAACATTATATATAACATATAAAACATATATGTTAAAATAAATATATAATTATATATTATTGTATATAATAATATATAATTATAATCTAATTATTAATTTAATATTTACATATACACATATAATATATTATAATGAATAATTTAATGGTTACATTAAATATTTAAATACTACAATATTTATATATTTAATATATATTTTTAATGTATTATTCTTTTTAAAGTCTTGTAATTAAAATTTTTAGTGTATAATTTCTAGCTGGAATAACAAATATAAATATGAAATAATAATAGAATGCATTTTTTAGTATTTGCTAAGAATCCTGTATATATTATGTTGTTTACATCTCACACACACATACACACACACAACTGGTTAGTTACCATTGCCGCATTTGACAAATTTGGAAACTGAGACTCAGACAGATCGAAGAACTTCCCTCAAATTAGACAGCTAATTAGAGGAAAATCTGAAATTCAGTCTCAGTTCTTTTCACCACAAAGCCCATGCATTGCATTCTTCTGCTGTATCCTGCTTGAGAAGCCCCACCACATTTTCTACGTACACACACATTTAAACATTGGACATATTTTATTACTGCTGGAACAAATTACCACAAACTTAGGGACTTAAAGCAACATCTTTTTATTATCTCACATTTTTTTTGTGGCTCAGCTGGGCATTGCAAGGCTCAGCTGGCTTCTCTACTTAAGTCTCACAAAGCCAAAATTCAATGTGTGAGCCAGGGCTGCAGTTTTCATCTGGGTCTTGGGGTCTTCTTCAGGCTTGCTGAAGGCTGGCAGAGTTCATTCTCTTCTCATAATTTCCATGGGATCCTCATGGCCTTCAGGGCAACAGCAACAGGCTGTGTCCTTTCCATGCTTGAATCTCTCTAACCGTTTTTTCTGCCCCTGGCATAAGAATGTTCTCTACTTTTTTTTTTTCCTTGAGATGGAGTTTCGCTCTTGTTGCCCAGGCTGGAGTGCAATGGTGTTATCTCGGCTCGGCTCACCAAAACCTACGACTTTCGGTTTCAAGCAATTCTCCACCTCAGCCTCCTGAGTAGCTGGGATTACAGGCATACTCCACCACGCCTGGCTAATTTTGTATTTTTAGGTAGAGATGGGATTTCTCCATGTTGGTCAGGCTGGTCTAGAACTCCCAACCTCAGGTGATCTGCCCACCTTGGCCTACCAAAGTGCTTACACTCCCCCCGTGCCCGGCCTGTTTTCTGCTTTTAAAGGTTCATATGATTAAGTTCACCCACATAATCTCCCTCCTGATATGTAAACATTCTGGGGATTAGATCTTGGACATCTCTGGAAGATCATCTTAGAAATCTTCCTACTAAAAATAATTTGACAGGACTTATATCCTTATATGTTATTAAAATGTCATAATGGTGTGCATGTTAAGGTAATAAAGTCCCTATCAAAAAGAGAGACTCCTGAAAGTCTTCAATTGATTTTCTTTGTTCTCATGTAAAATGTTCTTTGCTCTAAAACAGACCTTCCTATTTCTAAAAATATATATAGTAATATGTTTAAATTAGATAATTCTAAGATATATGCTATATAATAATTATGACACATATACTTATTCTGTTATATAAATGTATCTATAATACAATATTTTACCAAACTGTGATTGTATCACACATGTAGTGTGCATCCTTCTTTACATTTAACATATTGTGTTTCTTACTGGTTATTAAATATTCCCAATGTACAATTCTTAATCACTGCATGGTAATACATAAGGCTTTATTTAACCAGCCCTGTTTGATTAATATTTATATCATGTTGTACATATTTTACAAAAACTTTATTGTTCTTCTGTGCTTATTTTCTTAAAATATGTATCCAGGATCAGGGATACTAAATCAAATGCTTAAGATTTTTTGCCTTTGCTCTACAAAATGAATTATCAAAGTTTATATTGTAACCAGCCAATGCAGGAAAGTGCCTAATTATCCACATGCTTGCCAATAGACAAATAACAAATCTCATTGTTGTTTTAATTTGAAATCCTAGAAATCTAATAAATTGGAAAGTTTTTATGTTTGCAGAGCACTTAATGCTTTTTTATATTGTAGGTTTCCTTCCATGCCATTCCCCCCAATTTTTCAGCTGGGATATTTAATATTTTCTTTGTAATTTTTATCTTTCCATATTAAAGATATTAACTTTGCCTGACATGATGGTTCAAAATATTTGTCTTAGTTTGCAATATATATGTATGAGATATAATTTTCAGTCTTATGTAGTCCTGTGTGTCAATGTTTTCTTTCACTGTTTCTCCTTTTACTTATAAGCTTACAAAACCTTTCCACACTAAACAGTCAAAACATACATACACAAAGTCTAAGTAAGAACTTGTGGGATCCTTGCATTATTTTCTTTCATGCTTTCCCACAGCCAGGTGGGTAGCCATGGCACCTGGGGTCTTGCCCACACCTCAGACTCAGACATGCAAAACACAACTGACCCTCATTCCTCTCACAGGGCTCCTTCCTCATGTTGTCTATTTCTTTTCACGGCTTTGCTATTCTTCTTCCACCGAGACTCAGAATTCTCTGTCGTCCATGAATTTTCCTACTCTATTGTCATCCACATCTAATGCTTTGTCACATGATCTTCCACCTCATTCAGTAGTTGAATGGCCATTTCCTCCTCCCTTTTGCCATAACCCTAGCTTGAGTCTTCATTGCTTCCTACCTCTGCAGTTACAGGCAGATGGGGGATGAGGGGAGAGAAAGAGAAACTTTTAACTGAGATACATTCATGGCACATGCCTTTTATTTGCAAATTTTAATTTTCCATTCAATAAGAAATTATGGTCATCTCTATAAGTCATAAAATACACATCCACCTTTTTTCTTAAAATGGCCTTTTTCTTCTTGATCCCTCTTCAGGTCTTCCATCCATAGTTCCTAAGTCGGCTTCAATTCACCTGCCCCATGTAACTCATTTTATTTTCTGTATTCTCATGTAACTAGATCCACACACACACATGAATGTACATTGATAGAGGTACTTTTTAATCACTGCACAAAAAGGAGATTATATATTTTGTATGCCTCCCTACATCCTTACTCATTCAAGAATAACTGATGGGATTCCCTTCAAATCAATAATTATATCTCTCTCAACTGCTGTATATTATGCTACAGTTGTGGCATCATAACCATTTCCTACTGAACATTCACTTTTCTTCTTCATTTTTTAATTTAAAAAATTCTGTAATAAAACCTTTATATCTGTTTTCATTCATACTGATGCTTTTATTTCTATGGATATATTTTTAGGATGGAATTCCTGAGTCAAAGAGTTTGCTTATTGTAAACCCTAATAGATGTCACTAGTTTGCTTTTCAAAAAACTTTTAAAAACATATTTTGACAAGCAATAAGAAAATCCATTTCCTCACAACCTCACCAGAAATTTGAATAATTAATTAATTTAATTAGTATCAAATAATTTGAATTTGAATAATTTATAATATGTTATTAGATTATAATCAGAGAGGGTGGCCACTATTACCGTATTTTGTACATATCCCCTTGCATGCATAAAAGCCTTGTTAGGCTTTATATTCAGCTGCTTTGCTATTTGGTGTATATAGGCTGTATCACTATTATATCATACTCCTAAATTATACCTTTAATTATTACAGAATGTCCTTCCTTTACTGTTTAAAGCTTGGTAAACACTACATGACAACTTCTCTGAGGCTGACATCACCTCTCCAGCTTTGTGTTTTAATTTTCTGGTATCACTCCCTGTATGTGTTCAACTTTATCACTTTTTATATATTTTTACTGAAAATGCGACTGTGTCTTTTACTGGAGGAATTGTCATGCTACTAAAAATAATCTATTTGATTTTATTCCTTTTTAACCTGTTTTACTTGTATACTTCCTCCTTTTCATTTCTTTGCATTTGCCGATTCTCTTTCATTGCGGTTCATTTCTCTTTTCATTTTTCTTCTTAATGTGTGTGTTCTGCGCTTCCCCATTCAGTTATGATGATTTTCCTGTTCTGAGCGCCCGAACTCATATACACAGAGAACAAAGTTAGAAGTGTGCTGCCAGATGCCTGTTCTGATAAAGGGGTGGTGAGAAACCAGCCCAAAGGGAGAGGCCCCTGGCAAGAGATGGATATAGAAAGGTTGTGTCTAAAGGAAGTATCCAACTGCCCCAAGGACAAAGGGGTGAGCTATAAAACCCTGACAACTCCTGTGGTCATGACACCACCAGACAAATGAGACCTCTGCCCCCCAACCCAATCTCTGACCCTGACTAGATCCCGAAGGGATCAATAGTCATGATTCGCAAAATAGAGGAAAGGGGTTAGAAGTACAAGCCTTGAAAATAGAAAAAAAAAATAAAAGTTACCAGATTCTGCCAAGGGTAAATCTAAAGCTATTAAAAAATCTTTTTGTAGATTGGTGCAAAAGTAATTGGGGTTTTTACTAATATTATTGGCCCACACTAATATGAATCAATGATGTAAAACTAGAAACTGGGGTCTAAGATACAGGAAGACTATGGGGAGTTCACTGCAAACTCCCTTCATACAAGCTCTCACCTTGTTACCCAAACCCTACATGGTGATTAGGGGACAGGGCAAGGGCCATCTCATTCCTTGAAGCTTCTACAAGCTTGAATCAGATGAGGATGTTCCTGGTAACTTTGTTACTACACAGCTGCATTAAATAAAATTGTTGAGTTACAATTTATATACAATAAACTGTACATATTTTAAATGTACAATTAAGTGGGTTTTGACAAATGGATACTTCCACGTACCTGCCACCACAAGTAAAATCTAAAACATTTTTGCATCACACTAAAAAATTCTCCTATATCCTTTACTCTCTCTCTCTGTCTCTCTCCTAGCAAACAGTGATCTGATCCCTAGCATGATAAATTAGAATTCTGTTACAATATCTCACATAGATATAATAATGCAGTATTTGCTCTCTTGATTCTGGCTTCTTTCACTCAGAACAGTAGCTTGACATTCATCTGTGTTTTTGCTTGTATGGGAAGTTCATTATTCTATTGATGAGTAGTATTCTGGTTAATGAATGAACTACAATTTATTGATTCTTCTATTGATGATATTTGAGTGTTTCGAAGTTTTGACCGTGAGTATGGCTGTTATGAAAATTCATATCTAAATACTCTTGTAGGAAAATGTTTTCATTTCTCTTGGGCAAATACTTAGGAGTGGAATTGCTGGGTCATTTGTTAAATATGCCAGCAAAGAAAAAGAGTTTTCGTTTCATGAATTTCCAATTTCTGCCATTCGGTGTACATTTGGGAGTGTTGTGTCTTCCTAATGATTCGTTTGCTTTGCCTTTGTCTTGAACCCTACTATTAGATTTCTAACACTATACGTTAATATAGCCACACCAGCTTTCCTACATACAGTGTTTCCATAACATACATTCTTTGGTCCTTTCACTCTCAACTGATTTCTGTCTTTCAATTTATAGATAGCATCTGTGGTAGACAGCATATAGTCAAGTCTTGCTTTTAAGTCCACATTAGTGACTCCTGCTTTTTAATTTACTTAATCTTGAATATTTCATGTAATTATTGATATGATTGAGTGTGTCTATCAACTTGCCATTAATTTGTGCAAATCTTTTTGGGTTTTTTGTTCGGTTGACCTTTCCTGCCTTATTTTGGGTTACTTATATATGTTTTTAGTCTTTCATCTTCTTTCCACTATTATTTTGTTGGCTATATTTTTTTAGGCTGGCACTGTTTGTTTTAGGACTAACAGCATGCATCCTAAAATTATCCAACAATATGTAGAGTCAGTGTTATGGACTGTCACACTTCATACCTGACAGTTCACATTACCACTTCATACTTCTCACTACACAATACACAACAGTATAATTCCAGTTCCCACTTGCTCATCCTTTGAGAATTGTTGTCATATCTTTTATCTGCACATGCTTTATAACCCTACCTTACAATGACATTTTATTTAAAAAGTAAATAATATTTTAAGATAATTATTAGAAAACTTAGTGTTTCATATTTATACATATACTGCAATTCTAATATCCCTCTATTCCCCTGTATAGATCATTTAGTATTGTTTTCCTTCAGCTTAAAGAACATTTTTAACATTTTTTATAGCGCTGATCTGCTGGAGAAAAATTCTTTCAGCTTTCCTTCATCTGAAAATGTCTTTATTTCATCCTCAACTTTTATAAGATTCTTTTGCTAGATACAGATTTGTGAGTTGACATTATTTGTCTTCATTTTAAATATATCATTATATTGACCTCTTGTCTCCATTTTTTCTGACAATGTCAACAATTTCTTGCATTATTGTTTCCTTGTCTATAACATGTTTTTTTTTTTCCTTCTTCCTAATTTCAGGATTTTTACTTTACCTTGGATCTTCAGCAGTTGACTATTATATCCCTAAGTATGATTTCATTTGTATTTACTCTTCTGGGGTTCATGGAGAGTATTCAACATGTAAGTCAAAATATTTGAGCAAATTTTGAAACTTTTCAGTCATTACTTTTTAATGTATATTTTATTCCATTTTAATATATTTTTCCTTCTAAGATTCCAATTATTGACATATATGTCAAACTATGTGATGTTACCCCATAAGCCTCTAAGTCTCCCTTCATTTTTCTCTCACCTTTTTCTTTTCTATATTTCAGATTAATTTCTATTGTTCTGTGTTCAAGTTTACTGATTACTTCTTCTGCCATTCTAATTTGCTATTAAGCCTATGCAATACATTTCTCATTTAATTCTTCGATTTTCAGTTCTGTGTTTGGTTACCATTTTATAATTTTTGTATCGCTGAGACACCCTATCTATTCTCTCATGAAGGCTATAAGTGAAAGTATTTCCTTTAAATTTGTGAAAATATTTGCAATGGATATTTTTCCTGCTAAATTTAATGTCTGAATCATCTTGGTGTTATTTTTATCCACCTTTTTCCTTGTGTAAGGCTCACATTTTCTCATTTCTTTGCATGTCTAGTAACTAGATTATATAATGGACATTGGAGAAGACTCTGGATTCTGTTATCTCCCTCTGAAAGGTGTTGATTTTTTTTTCTAGCAGGCAATTCAATTTTGGCGATTCCTTTAAACTCGTGTAGTCTTGAATTTATATTTTGTTACAGTAGATCTGAAAAAACAAAACAAAACAAACAAACAAAAAAAAAAAAAAAGGGGGTTTCCAAACCACCAAGCCACTCTTTCCTCTTTCTTGACAGAACTCAACCTCAAAGCTCTAACTCCTCTGCTTACAGTGTCAGGGCTTGTTTTGGGCTTTCTTTGGGCAGGTGTAGAGTAAGCTACTTTAAAGCGTGCTCTTTATGTCTAATATGCAGACATTTGGTGTCCTAATTTTCTGACCAAATTGATAATAAGGTACTAACATGCCTCTTCTGGTTGTGCTTGAACTCCACCTCTGAATTCTAGTATCTCTGTTCTTCTCTCAGGTCTACAGGAGCCTCTAGCAAGTAGCCACTTAGCAAAGCCTTGGTTTGCCTTACTATGGTTACGAACAGCATAAGCCCCAACCAAGGACCCAAGAGGCAGTTTTTATACTGACACCTTCCTGCTCTCTGTTCCACTTTGCAGAATGCAGCTGTTTGAGCCGCCCTGAATGGCAAACTCTGCTTCCTGAGCTCAGTAGGACATTCTTTGCTTGGATCCATTCTACTGCTTTACAGTTAGGATATTGCACCCAGGTAGAGGGCCACTGTGCACCATACAGGCTTTGCTTATCAGTTTCTCTGCTTTCAGGGACCACAGTCATGCCTTCTGATGGCAGTGCTCCAATGCAGTTGCTCCACATATTCTTTCCATTGTAATGGTTGATTATAGCAGAAGAGGTAGAGGTTGCAATATTGTTTAATTTTTTAATTAGAAAGTATAAATGAATACATGAATTTGTCATTAACTAACTAGCATCCATGTTATATGCTAGCAATGCAAATATTGGTTCATTATTTTGAAAGTCCACTTTAAATCCACTTTATTTTATAGAAATACTATTCTATTCAACTATCAGATCCTTGTATATTGAGAAAAAGATTAAATGTTTACAAATAACATGAACCTGCTGATGCCTTGGGAATGTGTCAGCTGGTATCACCCAGAAAAAAAACTAGAGCAGTCATATTTTTAATAATACATGAGGTGCACAAGGAAAACACTTGTCAAAATTGTATAATGTTACAACACCCTATCTCTGTATAAATGCATATGTTTATAAAAGTGTATTTTCCCTGTGTTGTGCTAATCTTTTTTACTTGGCATGTTTTTAATGGTTTTTCCAAATGACCTTTGTAAAATTAATCAAGAATCTGACACTGTCTTTTGGAGAACTATGAAGAAAGAATGCTGCTTATAATAACTTTTGCATGAAAAACCAGCCAGAAAAATGACAAAACAGAGAAAACATTAATACTGAAAAAAATAATAAAGCTTGAAAGTGGAGCCAAATGAAAAAATGTTGCCATTTTTTCAAAACTATTTTTATGGGTATCTGAAAATCCATTTGCTTTTTATTTTCTATACCATGTCCTTATTACTCGAGATCAGATCAATTTCTCAAGACAATTTTCTACATAAAATAAACCACAATTTTCAAGAGCTCTAACAGTGAGAAGCGTCTCAAAGATGAATAAAATATACAGAAAATATGTGTAAAAATTTATAAATACAAAGAATCCAGAAAAATGCCTGTAATTAGACAAGATGAAATTCTAAAAGGAAATTAAATTTAGTTGTAATCCATTCCCTATTCTTTTCTTTGAGAAAATTACTACTGAAGTGAGGGTTTTTCCCCCCTGTAATTTAAATGTTAAGCTGCCAGATGTGTGTCTCATGCTTGAAGAGTCGAAGCTTTGCATTATTTAGCATATTAAGAATCACAGAATTTTAAAAAGGGCTCCTTTATTGCCTCGAGGTTCTAATTAAGTAAACCTTAGCCTGGTACATTTAAAACTTGCAATACATGAGAATTTGCTCTTTTTTCCCTGTAGTCAAGTCACATCTATATAATAAATATGGAAAATCTTTAAAATGATATAATTTTTCTTTTGCTTGAGGAATTAAACCTATCTATTATTTTAAGAAGTTTTTAATAGAGGCCAGCAATCTAAAAGACAACTAAGGATTCGAAATGCTTTCTAATCATCGCAAGTTGCTTTTCTTATTTATACCCACGAATAGTGTTTCATAAAGCAGTTTCACGCTATCAATCTTACTTCTTCCTTACTCTCTGCTTCTACTGTGGTCGCAACTGTTCCATTCTCGTGAGACAAAGGCAATTCTAAGAAGCAACAAGAGGGTCATTGTTTTCAGGATTGGTATTATGTTTTTCTGTGTTTGCGTGTGTCCGTCTGTGTTAACTATCAGATACAGCACTAATTAGGTGCCCTTTCAGCCGTTTATGGAAAGAGTTTCAGCAGCTAACCTGAAAACTATAATCAAATAGAAGTTCTGGAGGCACACAACATTCATAAATCATACCCTTAAATACAGTTATTTTTGCCATTTTAGAAAATGTCAAAGGTGTCAACTCTGTCCAAATATACCGCTTAACAGTGACTATTTTAGTAAATTGACTTGAAATGCATTCAGCTAACTGACAGTTAGAAGCACATAATCTAGCTCACAGTACAAATGAACAGTTTAAAGGCCAAAATAAGCACCAAACTACGAATTCTCAATAACTAACATGTTGCAATGACCATGATTGTAACCACAGAACAGAATCATAGTATTAAGGAGTATATCTACATCAGAAATCAATGCTGAAAATTTTTGAAATGTAATTTTTTAAAATCTAGTTTCCAGTTAAGAAAAAAATGTTCTAACCACATTCAAAACTATAGCCAGGTATCAAATTGGGATGTTAACAGTGAATAACCTAGAAATTACCCAAATGCAGGTCATGAGTTGATAACACTCTCAGCTAGCAGCATGGCTTGAACCTATGAACAGTTCATGGATGCTGCTGCTAACATAAGTAGATAAATGTTTGTCATAATGGCAAGAAACAAGAAATTCTCTTTTCATCTTGGGAACTACCAATGAACAAATTGATCTTCAAATGTAACTGTTGACAAAGGGCAAGTTTTATAAAAATGGAGCTTGAGTTTGGGCAGGATTATTACCTCCAAAGCCTAGGATGTTTAGTAAAAGGTAGAATTACTTAATATTTTATGAACCAGTTTTCTAGAAACCTTAAGAAACTTAGTAGTTTAATATTTCGGTATATTTTTAATATAGTGGGCAGCAGAAATGCAGGAAAATCATCCTTACATTCACTCTGTCCAAACCACTGGCTTAGTGGTTTGGAGTGATCTTTCCACATAGGTCCACAGCCCATGTCACATTTTGGTGCTAGTCATGAATTCCAGCGTTATTTGATTGAGAATAATGCATCATATTTATAAAATATTTTTCTTGGGAGGCCACAGCGTGCAGATTACAAAATCAAGAGACTGAGAACATCCTGGCCAACATGGTGAAACCCTGTCTCTACTAAAAATACAAAAATTAGCTGGGCGTGGTGGCACATGCCTGTAGTCCTAGCTACTCAGGAGGCTGAGGCAGGAGAATCACTTGAATCCGGGAGGTGGAGGTTGCAGTGAGCCGACTTTGTGCCACTGCACTTTAGCCCAGTGACAGAGAGACTCCATCTCAAAAAAAAAATTCAGTTGATAAAAACATTTGCATATGTTACTTATTTAATTTATTTTGATGATTGCCAGTATACAACTGTAAATATTTCTGTCATCATCTCAATTTAGTAGCAATCTCTGAATATTTTACATTCATAAGATAAAAATACATTCCTACATGTATGTCTTACCATAAAAAAATATGATTATAATGTAAGAGCAGGAATATACTTCGTTATTCGTCCCAAGAATGATATTTAAACATCATCCATTTCTGCCATACTTAAGATTCTATTCTTTTATGAAACAGCTTTTTTTCTTATTCTCAAAAATATTAAACCCTTCATCTTAAGCACAATAAAAGAATGCAGAAATTTTAATATGCTGCTCATGAGCTTTCCCTGGTTATCATCAATTAACACTTTCACTGGACTTATTTTTCCAAAGCTATTTGGAAAAATACATTATTTTACCCACTGGTAAGTTCCTATTGCTAAGAGAAAATTACACATAGAGACAGAGAGAGTTACTGCCCAATACCACAGTGAAACTGAGTGTAGACACATGCAATTGTGTGTCAACCATTATGAGCATCAACTCAGTAACATAATGACTTTGTGAGCACCTACCATGTGTACAAAACTTTACAAAACTGTAACACAAATATTATACGATACAATCTCTGAATGTTTGTTTCTTCACCTAGAAAGGAGAGATAACAGGCCCTGATATTATATAATATTAGTAAATTACTAATATTTAATAATATATTATGTAATATTAATAATTTATAATATATCAATAATTTACTATTATATAATAGTAACTTACTAATATATAATATGTTTAATGTTAATAATTAATAATATAAATTACTGATATACAATATTATAAATTATTAATATTACTATATAATGTATTAGTAAATATTAGTAATTTATCAATATTTGGTAAATTGAGGTCTGTTATCTTGCCTTTGTAGGTAAGAAGCAAAGACTCAGAGATTAAGTAACTTGACATGGGATAGTAAATTATAGGGTCAAAATCTCAGTTTAAGCCTCTCTGCCTCCCATATTCGGGTTCTATTCCTCCACTGAATCTAGACTCATTTGAGCTCTCTCTATCCTTCCTTGCACATCTCCCACAAACAGACTGAGCTAAGAGCTGCAGGGTTATGCTCTTAAGGTAAAAATAGCACAAAAAGGAACAAAATCAGAAATATGAATCAACAGCCCACTGCAGATTTCATTCATACTAGAGAGAAGAAACATGGATAATAAAACCCTGCATAAAGTAATAGTAACAGCTAATGTTGTTGAGCTCCTACTATGTACCAGGCTTTGCAGCTTTCAAAGTTTCAAGTTAGCTACTAATTTTAAACTCTACTTCACAAATCTACTTTAAAACACTTCAGTGAGTAATAAGATTTACCAAATGAAAACTTACCTCCTTCCTTGAAGATTATGCTAAGTGAAATAAGCCAAATACTATATGAGGGACCTATAGTAGGCAAACGCATAGAGACAGAAGCAGAATAGAGCTTACAGAGGCTGGGAGTGGGGAAAATGGGGAATTGTTAAATAGGTACAGAGTTTCAGTTCTGCAAGTTGAAAAAATATTCTGGAGATGGATGATGGTGAATATACTTAATGCTACTGAACTGTGCACTAAAAAATGGTTGAAATGGTAAACATTATGTTATCTGTATTTTACCACAATTACTATTTTTTTAACTTCTGGATCCCTCAATCTCTCAATAAAATGCTAAGAAACTTTAAAAATGATGAAAGGCCTTAGTAAAAACAAATAACAAAAAATAACAGGAGGGCTTGCAGGTGGGTAAAGATAGCACAAACTCAATTCTCTTGTGTTATCCCCACTAAGTACAAAATAAGCCCTGGAATTAATCCAAGAGGCCATCAAAGCAGAATTCCAAAAGGTAAAAAGAGGTAGGCAAAGTAATTAGAGAACTCAAGACTGGGAAAAGAACTGAGGGCAGGGCATCTTAAGCTCCACCACCAACTGAAGACCCCACTCCAACCTGACATTTCCTGATCCTCACCTATCAGCAGATCAGGGTCCAGGTTGGCACATTTATCCCTTTCTCAAAGGGAATTTGCCAAAACAACACTAGGTGAGTCCCCCAGCAACTGTGGGACTTCTCTACTTCCCTCCTCTGGGGAAAGCATTCGCCTTCCCTACTGCATGAGAGTCCCTTTCCCGTTAAGAGACAACAGGTAGCCAAATGGTGGCCTATTGCATGTGCCTGACATAGGAAGCCTCTTTTATTAGTATTATACTTTAAGCTCTGGGATACATGTGCAGAACTTGCAGGTTTGTTACATAGATAAACACATGCCATGGTAGTCTGGTGCAACCATCAACCCATCATCTACATTAGGTATTTCTCCTAATGCTATCCCTCCCCTAACCCCTACCATCCAACAGGCCCTGGTGTGAGATGGTCCCCTCCCACAGGAAGTCTTAACAACCTGAGGCCACAGACTGCCTTCCCTAATCCAGAGGCACCAGATGACCACACCCAGGGAAACTCTTTCTGTCCTCCTAGGCATCACCAGCAGGGTCCAGTGGGAGCCCTAGAAGCACAAGTTGAATCATGCAGTCCAAAATGGTACAACGTTGTTCAGTTACTGAAAAAAAAAAAATCCACAAATTCTATATCCAGTGACTGTCAGGAATAAAGAAATAAATATTCTAAGATGAAAGGAAACTAAAAGAATGTGTCACTAACAGACCTACCCTTAAAAAATGACTAAATTTAGACAGTTTCTCACACAGAAAGGAAATGATAAACCGAAACCTTGAAGCATCTGGAAGAAAAAAATAAAAAGGGCATCAAATGTTATATATACAGTATTCTACACTGTCCCTCATGAGTTTTATAAATCAGATTTGGTAATCAGAATAAAAATTATAGCACATGTCACTCAACCCAATGCTATTTAAAAGTAAGGAACATAAAGAAACTGAAATGGAAATAAGCTATCTATAATTGATTCAAAGTGCTAAAATGTTCACACCAGGCAATTGTGATAAGTCACAAACATATATTATTATACTGAAACAAATACTATGAAATCTACAAAAGGAGATATGCTCCAAAACTATAAATAAATCAAGACGGAATTCTAACAAGTGCTAAAGTAGTGCACAGGAAGGCATGTAAAGTGGAAAGACAAAGGAAACTACGAGAAAACAAACATGAATTAGTTCAATGAAACAGGTTGATGAAAAGTAAAAAAATGAGAAAATAGCCAACATTCATTTTTAAAAAGCAGGATTGACTATATTACTATCAGATAAAATAGACTTCAGAGCAAAGAAAATTAGCAGAGAGAGCATTATATAATAATTAAATTATCAAACTACAGGTAAGACATAACAATATTAAATACTTATGGATAAAGAGCAGAGCATCAAAAATGCATGAAGCAAAAACTGATATTGCTGAAAGAAGAATAGGAAAGTTACAAATACTAGTTAGGAATTTCAACATTCCCCTTTCATCAAATGATAGAAGTATTAGACAAAAAAACTAGCAAGAGTATAGAAGATCTGAACAACACATCATCAAACATAATATGAGAGAGAGATTAATAAATAGATACACACATATACATACACATATGTAAAGCACTCCACTCAACAATAGCAAATACACATTTTTTTCAAGTCCCGGTGGATCACTCACAAATATCATACTTGCACTATAAAACAAACTTCACTTAAAAGAATTAAAATCATACCGAATAGGTTCCATGGTCATAATTAAATTGAACTAGCATTCCATAACACAGAGGCAAGAGAAAACGATTTAAACCCATGGAAATTCAACAATGTACTTCTAAGAAATCTGTAGGTCAAAAAGGAAGTCTCAAAGAAAAAAAAAATAGATTTAGAACTAAATAAAATGAACATGCAACATGTCAACTTTAATGGGATGTAGCTAAAGCAACATTGAGACAAAAATTCATAGCACTACATGCTTACATCAGAAAAGAAGAAAATCAATAACCTACAGCGTCACCTCAAGAACCTAGTAAAAAGAGCAAAATGAATCCAAAGCAAGTAAGAAAACAATAGTAATAAGAACAAAAATCAATGAGATTGAAAACAGGAAAAATAAAATAAAATCAATGAAACTTAAAGCTGATTCTTCAAAAAAAATCAGTAAGACTGATAAATTTCCAGCAAAACTGACAAAGATAGAAAGAAGATACAAATCACCAGATCAGGAATAAAATGGGATATCATTACAGATACTGCAGACGTTATGAAATAAAAGAGTATCTTGAGCAACTTTTTGCTCGTACATTCAACAACTTAGAAGAAATGGACCAATTCCTCAAATACTCCAAACTACCAACTTCATCAACATGAAATAGATAACCAGAATAGTCCTTTAACTATTAAACACATTGAATTTTTAATGTTAAAGCCCTACATCCAGATAGTTTCCCTAGACAATTCTACCAAACAATTGCAGAAGAATAAGTATCAATTTTACGCAATCTTTTCTAAAAAGTAGAGGAGGGAACAATTCCTCAATTCCTAAATCATGTTATGAGGTCATAATAACCCTGACACCAAAACTGACAAAGAGAGAACATAAACAGCAAAACCACAGATCAATATCTCCCAGAAGATTAGACACAAAAATCTTCAACAAAATATTAACAAATTGAATTCAACAATGTATAAAAATAATTATACACTAGGACCAAGTAGGATTTACTACAAATATAAAAGAAGATGGATCAATTATTGAATCCACCATATCAGTAGTCTAAAGAAGATAAACCATAGGATTATATCTATTAAAACAAAGTAAAATTTGAGAAAAGCCAAAATCCATGTATGATAACAGGAATAGAAGGTAACTATTAATATCTCAAATTAATAAAAATCATCTCCAAAAAGCTTACAGCTATTGTATGTAATGCTTAAAGACTGAATGCTTTCCTCCAAAGATCAAGAGTAAGGCGAGCATGTCTATATGCACTCCTGCATATAGGAGGATGAAGAAGGATGAAGAAAAATAAAGAAGGAGGAGAAGGAGAAAGAAGGAGAAGAAAAAGCAGCAGCAGCAGCAAAGAGGAGGAAGAAGAAGAAGAAGAAAGAGAAGAAGAAAAAGTACTTTTGGAAATGACTTCATTGGTGGCTGCGGAAAGATTGATCATTTGGGTTTTGAAATGGTCTATGTGGATTCACTGAAAAAATGGCAGACCAGTTTGAATAATAATACAATCTAACTGCCCTCTTATGCTTCCTTACTCCGTTGTTTAATAGCACAAATACAGAGGATAAATGGACTGTGATGAATATATGAGACCAAATAACATGTTGAGAATGTAAAATGTCCTGAAAACACAAGCTGCAATCTGATGTTGTTGATCTAATCCACACACACTCTGTAATTGGAAGCATATCTCACACACCAATGTAATGGAGTAGATCGGCAAACACATATTTGTAAATTTTCCTCAAACCTCGATTTGGATCATTCACATGTGACAACTTCATTTTTATTGCCTCTTCCACTTAAAAAAAAGAAAAATTTTAAAGGTAGCTTTAAGAAAAACTCACAATATTTTGGGCCCTTCCAAATAAATAGATTTTTGCTCTTCGTTCATGAAAGGAAACAATGCAGCAAAGATTTGGACCTGCTGGAAACGTTTTAAGCCCTTCTCGTCTCTCTGTCCCCCAGATCTTTTCAGCACACCCTCCTCCCTTTTTTCTTAGCGTTAAACTGGTTCTCCACTTCCTTTACATCAGTAGGAACACTTCCCTTCTGGGTGTCAGAATCTCTCAGAGGGGTCAGGGGCTGCCCCGCAGAGGAAATGACCAGCTGTGAAATGTAAAAGTACAATTCCTTCCACATGTTCCTTTGCTCCTGGAGCAGGCAGGAGTCGTCAGCTAGCATCACCTTGGAACCAGGCAGGCCTCTGCATCGTAGTCCTGTCAAAGCTAATTTACAATTAAAGACCTGCATGACTGTTTAAAGCTTTTTCAATTCCAGCAGTTTTCAGAAATGACTTTGAGATTGAAGTGGATCAAACCAAAAAACCATTGCTGTAATGAGCTGTGACTGATGGTGAAGAACCTCACAAAATAAGCCAAAGATTAAAACAAATTATAATGTTTTAAAAGAAATCTATTAATGGTACAAATACTCAATACACCTCCAATTAACATCTGTGTGAAATTTTCCCAGCTAGGCCAGGTGCGGGGGCTCACACCTGTAATCCCAGCACTTTCAGAGGCCGAGGGGGGCAGATCAAGAGATCAAGAGATGGAGACCATCCTGGCCAACATGGTGAAATGCTGTCTCTACCAAAAATACAAAAATTAGCTGGGTGTGGTGGTGTGCACCTGTAGTCCCAGCTATTCGAGAGGCTGAGGCAGAAGAATCGCCTGAACCCAAAAGGCAGAGGTTGCAGTGAGCCAAGATTGTGCCACTGCACTCCAGTCTGGCAACAGAGTGAAACTCTGTCTCAAAAAAAAAAAAAAAAAGAGAGAGAGAGAAGAAAGAAAGAAATTTTCCCAGCTAAGCCCCAATTTAGGAAGTTTAATGTTGCAACTATTGGAGGAAGTCTTATTCAGTTTGTAAACAAAGTTACAAGTGACAACTTCATTGCCAAGAACAAAGGAAGGGGAGAGAGGGAGGAGGGAGAGAGGGAGGGAGGGAGGGAAGAAGGAAGGAAGGAAGGAAGGAAGGAAGGAAGGAGGGAAGGAAGGAAGGAAGGAAGGACCTCGTGCAATTGAAGCTTTAAAAATGATTTAAATTGCTTTAAAATATTTTGAGCATTTCTATGAATTAAAATATTTTGATGCATTTCCATATCTTAAATAAAAACATTTAAAAATTGCAGGTAATTAGCTTTTTATGCAGATTAATCACTTTGAAACATACTGTGGTTCCCTGAGGCTCACTTTTACACTGAGATAAAGGACTCAGATCTACCTATGCTACTTGGAAACCAAGACATTCAAGAGAAAAAATGACATAATTAAAGTCTAAAAATTACCTCCATATTTCCCCAAATGGCGATTCTGAAATGGCCATTTCAAATTCTTAAAAGCTTGGATATATTTTATAGAAGTACTCATTCTTTAAGAGCTATCTGAAAATAATTAGAGATACACATGATAGAAAATTATTTGAGACAGCTTCTCCACAAACTCAGCTCCAGTTGTCAAAAGCAAAGTTGTGTGCTATTTTCAAATACCAGATCAACGATTCTCCCATAGAAACAGGGAAACAATTGACTGACAAATTATTAACTGAAAATACGTGTCTCTGATGTGGGATCATTAATTGCATCTGAGAACAACTTGCTTCCCTTATCTTACGCCTGTGGGAATGGTGGCCTCAGCCCTTCAGGGAATGTGATATGGTGACTTGGCTAAAACTGACCACAAATACAGAACCATTCAAAGTCACACAGTAGGTCTCTTACTGTCTGAGCATACCAGCTAAGCTCTGCTGTCTGGTTTCTCCATGGCTTCCTGTTTCTAAGCTTCAGTATGGAGGGACTTTGGCTACTTCCATCTGTGTCTGTACAGCTCCCACTGCAGCTATAATTAATTTGTCCTCTTTTCATTCTTCCTCTACCTCATGGCTTATAAATATGCTGGCTTATGTGTAGCATATCCGTAACAGTATATATTAGGCAGAGCGCTCTCACCAGGTCACCAAATAAGTCACTGAAATTGAACCACTCATATTTGGCCAATTGACTTTTGACAAAACTGCAAAGGCAACTTAATGATAAGAGTGTTTTCAACAAATGTTGGTGGAACAATTGGACATTCATATGTGAAAACAAAACAACAAAACCTTTCAACTTTAACTTCACGCCTTACTCAAAAACTAAGTCCAAATGGATCATTGGCTTAAATGTAGAGTGCAAAACTATAGAACTTGCCAAATAAAATGTAAGAGAAAATCTTGTGAACTGGAGTGTAGGCAAAAGGTTCAAAGACATGACCTGAAAAGTACAATCTATTTAAAAAATTATAAATTGAACTTCATCAAAATTTACATTTGCTATGTGAAAGACAATATTAAGAAAATAAACAGATAAAGTTCAGACAGAAAGTATTTGCAAAAAGTATCTGTATCCAGAATGTATAAGAATTCTCAAAATTCAACAGTGAAAAACAAATAAATAAACCATTCAATTAAAAAAGTGGGCAAAAGACTTGAACAGATACTTGACTAAAGAGGATATTTGGCAAATAAGCACATTAGTCATTAAAGAAATCTAAATTGAAATCATGAGATGCCACTACACACACATTAGGAGGACTTTTAAAAACCTGACAATACTAAGTGCTGATAAGGATGCAGAGCAACTGCAACTCCCACGTTGCTGGTGGAAATGTAAAATGATACAGTCACTTCGTATAACAGGCAGTTTCTAATAAATTTAAATATACACATACGGCCGGGCACGGTGGCTCATGCCTGCAATCCCAGCACTTTGAGAGGCCGAGGTGGGCGGATCATGAGGTCAGGAGATTGAGACCATCCTGGCTAACACGTTGAAATCCCATTTCTATTAAAAATGCAAAAAATTAGCCGAGTGTGGTGGCACACGCCTATAGTCCCAGCTACTCGGGAGGCTGAGGCTGGAGAATCACTTCAACCGGGAGGTGGAGGTTGCAGTGAGCCGAGATTGCACCACTGCACTCCAGCCTGGGTGACAAAGTGAGACTCCATCTAAAAAAAAAAAAAAATACATATATATATATATATATATAGACAGAGAGAGAGAGAGAGAACTCCTGGGTATGTATTCTGAAGAAGTAAATAGTATTTTCACACAAAAGCTTGCCTAGAAGCATGTATAGCAACTCTTTATAATTGCCAAAAATTGAAATAATGTAAATGTCTTTGAGTTAGAGAACAAATAAACTGTGGCACATCCATATGATGGGATACCCCTCAACAATGACTGGGAAGGAACTGTTGACATGCACAATTACTTGTAAGACTCTCAGTGGTACAATGTTGAGTGAAAGAAGTCAGTCTCAACCACAGTTTGCACACCATATGACAATTTAAAAAGCCAAAACTATAATGACAACTATGCCAATTTTGAAAAGACGAAACTACGGTGATGGCAAACAGATCAGTGAGTGCCAGGGATTTGGATGGGTGGTGGAGGGAAGGAAGTGCCTGTAAAAGACAGCACACGGGAGTTTTTTGAAGGATTGAGGGGTGGTAATGAAATGTTTCTTTATCCTTATTGTGGTAGTGATTACACAAATCTGTATTTGTACATCAAATTGTATACTCTTTAAAAAAGTCAATTTTACTATATTTTAATTTAAAAAACAAAATAAACTGCCTACTCCATAGAAAAGAGTCCTCATCCTAGTTGGTACTCAGAGCCATATTCATTTATTTATTCTGCAAATGTTAACTGAGAAGCTATGATTTGGGACATCATAGATTTATGTATCTTGTAGGCCCTGAAATACATAAAAAAGCAAAACAAAGATGACTCTCCTGAACTGTAATTTCTCCACGAAGAATTTTTTAAGACTTAAACCAGTAAGTGGAAGTGGGAATAGATAAAGCTGGTGCCTTCAGAAGCAGATCTAGGCAAACCGTCTTTTCATTTTTATCCTGGTAATCTAAAGCAAAGTGAGGTTCACAGACCAGTGCCATATGTATCTCGTGAGACCTGCAGAATTAATGCCAACCTCAAACTTGATGAATCAGATTTTCCATTTAGCAAGATCACTGGATGACTCCTATGCACATCAGGTTTGGTTAGTGCTGCAATGGTGTATCTTACTGAAGTGCCCACTCTTTTCCTTCTTAAAATTTAAAGCTCCATGGTCTCCACAACGTCTCACCTCCTAGTTCTCCTTTTTCAGATTGTTCTTTTGCAGTTTTCTGCATCTTTTCTTTTGCCTGTCCCTTAAATTAAGAATGTCCTACTATTAAGTCCACTCTTTTCTTCCTTGGTAAACTCATTCATTCCTGTGGCTTTAGCCCGCATATCAGGATGACACCCATATGTTACTTCTGAGCTTTAAATTCATTTTTTCAACTCCAAGCAAGTCACTGTCTTCTTAATTTCCCCTAACACTTTACGTTCAGTTTGTGCAAAAGTAACTGGTTACCTTCCTTTGGGCTTCTTATCTCCAATAAGGGCAACGCTATTTTCCTGGAAACCTGAGATACAAATACTCGTGCCTGCGAACTTCACACCTTCGATTAAGACACAACTCTTCACTTTCCAAATCCTGTTAATGCAATCTTATCATGTCTCTGAGTGCATCCCACCAGCAATGTTCTTCCTCAGGTCCTTACCATCTCTTCTCTAAGCTAACGTTATGTCCTTCTTACTGGATTTCCTGCCATAAAACGATCCTTGCCCAAATCCATCCCAATTTGTATACTGGAGCCCAATGGTTCCTTATAGTTCCTCAAACATACCTTATACTCTCTGACTTCTTAACTTTAGCTTGTGGCTTTCCTTTTACCCCAAAGAATTCCCAACTATGCTTGCCTTTTGAACTCCAAACTATTATTCTGGCCCCAGGAAAAGACTGTGAAACTAACACATATGTCCCCAGATCACAGCAGTACACGATTAAAAACAAGGGTATATTAAAAGTTCAGACCAATTTCAATGAACTTTAAAAGCCCACTCATTTATGTCCAGGATTCCACCTGCCTGTCTCATGTGAGTCCATGAACCATTAATTTCCATCCATATATACTTCCCCACAGTGGCTCCATAACATCCTGAATTACATATATGTGCACACACATGTGTGCTTGCAAATAAGCATTCAAGTCACTTTTTCATGATTTGAAGACAGTAGTTGACTCATCAGATTATGTATGGAGCCTATCAGCGTGGACAGCTTGTGAAAGATTATAAACACACTTTTCATATAGAAACATTGCAGCCATAAACACACCACGTGCTCGCCCCTTCCCTAAGGTTTGCTCCTTTAATTGTAAATAGCCAGAAAGTCATCAAGCCTAAGTTTAATAAACTTTTAATTTGAAATGAATTACCACATGTTGTGTTTGTTTACCCATTATTAAATCTCTTAGCAACCTATCAGTGGCAGAAAGAGCATACTGTATCACAGCCCTGATATATTAGAAAGCAAACCCATGGGGATATTTACTGCTAATAATATCCTTCCAAGAAAAATAAATAAATATAAGCAATAGTGGAGACATGTATTTGAAGAGATTTTTGTATTCTGTTTTTCTATAGAATAGAAGCAGAAGGCACCTCTGCAGTCTTTGAATGTAAGGCTTGAACCAGTCTCCATGCTCAGAGCAGAGCAAATGAATAATCATTTTTTTAAAAGCATTTTCCTAAAACAGAAAGATTCTTCCTCTCATGATATACAGTATTCTCAACTTGAACACGCTGGTATTCATGTTTTCTGGAGTGCTACCTGTCCTCCTTTTAGGGGAACTGGGGACAGTATTCTAAAAGTCAAGTGTATAGCTCAGGGCAGTAGGTGTGGAAAATACAGCCACATTAAACTGAGGTAAAACTGGGAAGTGGTGAAAATGATCTGAGAATAATTGCCTCTCATCTTCTGCTCAGTATCCTAACACTAGTTTGAAACATCAGTAACACTGACATTTTATTAGTTAAGTCAAACTCACTTTCCCAAAAGTTAAACATTCTAAAATAAGAATATTTAGCTTTATATTTAATCCAAAAACACTGGCAAAGAAAAAGAAAAAAATAACCTATTTACTTCGCAAATATATGTATTTTACAGTGTCTCATGTACTGGCTTTATAGTTGACTTCTGAATTTGATATTTAAGCAAAATAAGCAATGGTTTTCTATTGTTTTTATCTAATAAAATCATGATCATGCCTTTTGGTATTTTATGAATCATTAATTTTTTCTTAGGAAGATGATCTTCAACCATCAGCAAGGGCTTCATCCTTTTCTTCCCTTTCTTTGTCTTAGATTCCCAGGTTACACAGATGATATGCTAATGTTCATTTGTCTTCACAGAACAAGGCCATCTCAGGCCCTCAGGTTGGAAGGCCTGACTAATCTAATTCTACGGGAATGGTGTAAAAGTGATTCTCCTGCAGAGACAACTGAATGAGAATTACCCACAGTGTCCATGAACATCCTCCACATAACTGCCCCACAAAGGAATCTGGAATGAGGCTCAATCTGACACTGGCTGGTCTGAGCTTTGGGAACCCAATCCCCCTTTCTTTGAGACAGGGTCTCACTTTGTCACCCAGGCTGGAGTGCAGTGGCGCGATCTCAGCTAACTGCAGCCTTGACTTCCTGGGCTCAGGCGATCCTTCTGCCTCAGCCCCACAAGTAGCTGGGACTACAAGCGTTCACCACCACACCCAGCAAATTTTTGTATTTTTTGTAGAGACAGGGTTTTGCCACGTTGCCCAGGCTGGTCTTGAACACCTGGGCTCAAGTGATCTGACCACCTCAGCATCCCAAGGGGCCCCTTTTATGATACTCTCTGCTCTTTTTCAGACTGCCAGGGCCTAAGGCTTATTTTACGCCTCACCTCTTACCTTCCTTTTATCCACACTAAGTACTGCCTTGGATATTTGCATTGAAAATGTAAAAATTAAAGCCTTGAACCTATTAAATTTCAACAAAAAAAAATGCTTAAAGCCAGCTTCAAGTTGTGCATTTTGAGAACCACTAGCTCCACACCTTACCCACCAAAACCAGACCACGTTGTCGGTCATTTCTTATCTTCTCTGGCTGCAAATCCTAGTTCTAACATGTGAGAAACAATACACTTCGGTCAAGTTGCTTTATAACTGTGATGTCTGTTACCTAGCTTTAACATATACCTGATTTCTAATTTATCCTTAGAAATATTTGTTTAAAGCCAGTGACAAAATTTGACATATATGTATTCTGTGTATAAAATTTCAACGTATCTCCAGGTAGGCATTGCTCTATAAACTGATACTTAGTTGTCTGGAGGTAGAGATGGTGGTATCTCAGTTGTTACGTGATATGGCTTACTCACAAGAAAGCAAGTCAGGTGTGAATACAGAAGCCCAGGAGTTCTCATACTTGAGCCTGGCAGAGAGTTGTACTTGGCCCAAGAAGGCATAATCTCATTTTTATTTATTTATTTATTATACTTTAAGTTCTGGGGTACATGTGCAGATCATACAAGTTTGTTACATAGGTATACATGTGCCATGGCAGTGGTTTGCTGCATCCTTCACCCCATCATCTACATTAGGTATTTCTCCCAATGCTATCCCTCCCCAGTCATCTCACCCCCTGCTATTCCTCCCCTAACCCCCTACCTCCCAGGTCCCAGTGTGTGATGTTCCCCTCCCTGTGTCCATGTGTTCTCATTGTTCAACACCCACATATGAGTGAGAACATGCAGTGTTTGGTTTTCTGTCCTTGTGTCAGTTTGCTGAGAATGATGGTTTCTAACTTCATCCATGTCCCTGCAAAGGACATTAGCTCATCCTTTTTTATGGCTGTATAGTATTCCATGGTGTTATCTGTGCCACATTTTCTTTATCCAGTCTATCTTTGGTGGGCGTTTGTGTTGGTTCCATCTCTAAGGGACTTGAAGAACCCTAGTAACAACTTTAGAAATATTTATTACCCTCTATGAAGCTGATTGGCAGAATAAGACAGGAAGACTCATGTAGCTGTTGTGTCTGGCCATTATGGCTCCATGGTAGGGATCCATCATTCTTCTCCTGCAATATTGACGTTTCCCTGATTTGTGTTTTCAACTCAATACCCCTATCCCTCTACACATTCTCTCTGGTTAAACTCAACCACTTAGCAGTTTCAGCTACAGTCTCTATGTGGACTCTAATGAACATATTCTCCCTCCCTATTCTCTATCTCTCTCCTGAGCTTCATGTCCATTTCCCAATGGTATCTTGAACTACATATTTTTTTTTTTTTGAGATGGAGTCTCGCTCTGTCACCCAGGCTGGAGTGTAGTGGTGCTATCTCAGCTCACTGCAATCTCCGCCTCCAGAGTTCAAGCAATCCTCCTGCCTCAGCCTCCCAAGTAGCTGGGATTACAGGCATGCCCACCCCCACACCTGGCTAATTTTTTGTATTTTTAGTAGAGATGGGGTTTCACCATGTTGCCCAGGCTGGTCTCAAACTCTCGAGCTCAAGTGATCCACCTGCCTTGGCCTTCCAAAGTGCTGGGATTATGGGCATGAGTTACCATGCCCGGCCCTCTTGAACATTTTTATTTGGACATAATATACAAATATCAAACCCTGCAGATCTGAAATCAAGCTCCAAGTTATCCTCTATTCTTATTCCTCTTCCTGTAATTCCTATTACCTGCTGGTTAATATCCATATCTATTATGTTCAAAGTTTAGGAATCAGCTTTTGTTATCCTCCACCATCCATAATCAATCAATCAACAACATCATGTTTATTGCAATTCTATTACACCTATTGAATATTTTATGAAGTTCATTCTCTTCTCTAACTTTATTATCTCTGCCCTAATTGAGGCCCTCATCTTTTGCTTGGATTATTCTAAGCTTTTCCTACCTGTTCTGATTTTAGACATGCCCTGCTCATATAAATCTTCCCAAAAATTACCAGCATGATCTATCTAAAATTGAAATTGAAATACATCACTTCCCTTTACAATGGCGACCACTTAACACTGACTTCTGATCAGCCACAATAGACATAAAAAGGCAGTGGGAAAATGGTAAGGAAAAAGTATTACTACCCTAGAATCTTATACATGGTTAAATGATCTATCAAAAGTGAGGGAAAAAAATAAACACTCTTTCAGACATGCAATGACTAAGAGAGATCCAAACTCTAAATGAATTACTAAAGACTTATTTCAGCAAGAAGAAAAATGGAGCCAGAATGAAGACATGCTATCTTAAAAATATAATGAAGCACAAATGTGTCATTAAATTAATTTACCATTAAGAGGGAAAAATGCTAACTGTTGGGTTTAATAAAAAAGTGAAACTGAAACTATAGCCAACAATAGCAATAGCAAGAGAAGGTGTTTTTAATGGATGAGGCATCCTTGCCACATCCAAGAAAATATGGAATGAACTTAGAATTTTAAAGATGTTTTATACTTAAATATGTAAGTGAGAAATTAAGGATAGCATTTAAAGTAATGAATAAACTCTGTAGATTATAGAGACAGAAAAGCATAAACAAATTTTTTAAAAGCAAAGAAATAGGATAGTAAACTTAAAGTGGAAAATTAGATGCCATCAGCAAGTACACAACATTAAGAGTAATTTCCAAAACTTTAAACTTACCTATTTAAATAGCACATATTATCTACTTGTCTTTTCTTCTATTTTTAATTGGTATATGTTAGTTGTACATATTTGGAAGTACATGTGATATTTTGATAACTCTCTACAATAGCTAATGGTCAAATTGGGATATTAAGGATATCTATTAACTCAACGATTTATCCTTTTTCTGTGTTATGAATATTACAAATCTGATATTCTAGCTATTTTGAAACATACTATAAATTATTGCTAACTATAATTTTCCTACTGTTCTACCAAATACTAATATTTATTCCTTCTATCTAAAACTATATTTATTTACCCCTTAACTTGTCTTGAATACAAAATAAAATCCAGATTTATGCTACTGATAAATATCCAAACTGTACTACAGATAAATGTTACAATTTAAAAATAAAGTGTAGCATGATAATGCATGCCATGTAAATACTAAATAAAAAATCATTCAGGTGGGTAGTATTCATATCAGATGAGATGGAATATAAATTCAAAAGTATTAATAGACAAACAGAAGTAGAAAAGAATTATAGCATCCTCCAAACTATAACAATTATAAATTTGTATGCACTTAACAGATTTAAATAATTTTCTCTGATCTACATATTGTAGATTTATCTACCTGAAGAAAATAATTTATCTACCCTGAAGAAAATCATGGAAAATAAACAATCAGTGGGGAACTTGAATGAAGGAAAATGTATCAGTTGTATACTGAAAAAACGAATGAAAAGATAGAAAGCAAGACTAATAAAGAAAAACAATGATGACTAGTATTAATAATCAACATTAGGAATGACACAAAAATATATAATATAATAAATAGAGTTAATGGTATTTCAAAATTATAGTAATCGTTTTGTGTATTTTCTTATAGATACATAAAAATATCTATTGAGTAATACACAAAAAACATCAGTTTCTTTCAGGGAGAAGAACTAGGTTGCTGGGGAGTAGGGAAAGGCAGGTTTTCTTCTGAACAATGAGAATATATCACCTGCTCAATAAAACTTAAACAAAAGAAAATAAAATTTTAAAATTTAAAAGATAATATATTATGACCAAATTAACTCAATTAGTTTTTAATGAATTAAACATAGAATGATGAAATAATAAGTAACAATCAAAAATGGAATCAGAAAATAAGTGTCCCCTACCACTCACCTAAAAACAGCAACAACAGCAACAAAGGCCCAGAACTCTTACAGATCAATGAGGGAAAAAATGGCCCAAAGGAAAAGTGGACAAAGTACAGGAACAGGCAATTCACACAAGATAAAATCCAAACGGTCAACAGAAATATACTAGTTTTAAAAGTGCTCTAACATACTTGCATCCAGAAAACTCCTAATTAAAATAAAGAGATATTATTGCACGCCAATTTAATTGGCAAAACTTTAAAAATCTGACAATAACAAGGGTTGACAGAATGTGGGCCAAAGCAACTCTCTTACACAACTGTTAGGAGGGTAAACTGACACACTACTAGGGATGGCAGTGTCACGAGTCTATACATTTAGAAACTGTGTACACTGTGATTCAGCCATTCCTTTTGGGGTTATATAGACTCTAGTGAAATTCCCACCCATGTGCACAAGCAGAGCATGTTCAAGAATGGTCATTGTAGCTTCTTTGTTTGCAACAGAGTATAAGTGGAAACAACAACAATAACAAAAATAAATGAATTTTGTTATAATCATGCAAAGAAATTTAATATAGCAATAAAATCAGTAATTTAGAAATAGACAATAGATATAGTTAAATATCAAAGACAATGTTGAGAGAAAATAAAAATTGCAGAAGCAGATATGAAATATGATACATTTATATAAAGTTTAACAACAAAAGATATATATTGTTAGTGATTCTGTATATATGTAGAAAATGCTTTAAGATAGACATGAAAATGATCAAACACAAATCTGAGAAGGCTAGGAATAGAATTAGGGAGCAGTTCACAGAGACCATTAATCATGGGTAAATGTTATTTTTTGAAAGAAAAAATGGGAAGCAATACAATAAAATAGTAAAAATCAGCAAAGCTGGGTACTGGTATTTGTTATGCTATTTTCTGCATAAGATGTTTAAAATATTTAATAATTTCAAAAATAAAGATGAGTTACTTATTGCAAGACTTCTTATCACTGGTAATGCTTGTAGCATTAGTACAATTCTGGTAGTACTATTATTTACTACCATTATTATAATTAATACCAATCCATCAACTACTATTTTAACTGATACCAATATTTACTGCTAGAGGATACATCTGTTAAAGAAGCTTGTGAATCTTTTGGTAAATGCAACAATCCTTTTATAAAAAGGATAACAATCTCTAATAGCACATCTATTCTGTAAGTTGGAATTTTTGCAGATTGAATACTTCAAAAAACTTTATTTGCTTATTTACTGCCTGATTAAACAAGTCTTTGAAAATGAAGGCCAATAAAATAAACTATATTAATTAACAACATTTTTCTGAAAATATTTTATCTTTCATAGCCAGTTTTTGGTTACCAGCCTTGTGAGCATGCAAGAAAGATTGAAATCTAAAAATAAGAACCAACAGAAGCAAGGTATGTCCCCTTTACAACAACAAATAAACTTTCAAAGCAGTAAGGTCATAGAAAAAGACTTGTTTCAATGATGTTATTTTATATTTACATATTTAACAGACAATGTGATATAAAAACCGATATTCTAACATATTTAAAAAGAATGAATATTTCTTACATTCAGAATATAATTTATATGACACAACTTGAAATACTAGCAACAGAATGCTGGGGGGAATAAAAGTCAACCAACCCTGAGAAGAATGTACTGAGGATTTACCTTCTTCCTCATCCACCGATGCACAGGGGTTCTTCTCTGCTTCTTTTTCTGAAAGGCCAGCTGTATTATCCACTCCTGATTCTGCTTTCTCTCCTTTAGCCATTAGACAAACTGGAAATCCAGGGGAAAGTCGAGTATTGCTTTCATGATTTTTTTGACCACCAAAATTCAAAGGAAGCTTGATGACCTATTAAGAGATCAATCTGTTACCTAAATTGTTGAAACTATTACATAGTTAGTTTTCATCTAAAACAATGAGACGATTTGAAAGAGCTAAAAGGTCAACAATAAATTTAGTTTTCCAAACCTTATATGCGTCTTTGTGATTACATTACAAAGAATGCAAATTTTTTGTATTAACAAATTTACACAATTGCTTCAGATAGTGCCATTTGCTTTGTATGTATTAGTTTCTCCTTTATTTCAATTTATAATTTTTAAAATTTCTTCTTCCAAATAACACTATCTAACACTCATGCTGGGAGGAAATCAGCAAATATTCATTCACTGTTTAATATGTCCAAGAAATAATATTTTAAGTTCAACAAGAAATGACAAGATTATAGAATCTAGCAGTGAATGCGTGCTCATTATAGAATTTTTTCAACTTTTCTCTATGTTTAAAATTTTAATAGTAAAAGTGCTTAGAGAAAATAATGGCACAATAAATGAAATATTCAGAAAAGTGAGGAATTGATAAACGAAAGTTTCCTGGGAAAGAGTGACAGGCTATTTTTCTGACAATTTTCCCTGTTGCATCCTTACACACATACTGTGGGGGACTCAGAGCTGTAGGCCAGCCTCCTCTGGGATGCTTAGGGCTATTAGTCCAAGTACTATCCCTAAGGACACCGTGAAAGAACACGTGAGGTCATGGCTAAGCCACGTGCCCTGGCTCAGCCAGCTCCTCTTTGACAGTGGCAGTTCCTTCACACTGACTGAGCCAGGAGAGTTCAGGATTCACCTGTACTGACTTGTTTCCTTTTTCTCTTCTAACAGGGCATTGCAAAAAATACTTTTCTGTTCCATCATCTGCATTACCTCTCTTTGCTCTTCTCAATCCAACTTGTTCTTTTTTCAGTAAATCCAGCATTAATTTGTTCAAAAATGTGTGTTTGCATTTAAGAAAACTCATACTGGAAAAATCCACATATTTTAGAATGTCACATAAGAGGAAAATGGGATTTCCAGAAAATAAGCTTTTTGTTTTTGTCCTCATGACAGAGAAGCATCTACATGCCTACTTATTCTGCCTATAATCAGAAAATCATGCATCTTGCATGTTACTATTCTCATTAATAAGACTTGCTTCCTCATGAAATGTTTAGAGGGAGAAAATTATTTTTATTATCTATCAAATAAGAATGTTAGTGGACAATTACATCCATCTCTAATGGATAATGCCAGCTGGGCTCTGCAGATAAATTGTAATATTTCTTTTTTTACCCTCTACAAAGTATTTTTTAATAGAAAATCAGAAAAAATGAGAAAAATGTTAGTAATATGTTCAAATTCAAGTAGATTTTGGTCAAACTAAATTATTCTAATGCTGCTATAAACTATCCACTTTTCTTGACCTTGCAAATTTTAAACACTACTTCTAATTTAACCTCAAATATAAACTGTTTTCATGATGAATAATGGTACTACATAAATTGTCTTTTATAAAACAAAGCTGGTTCTGACTTTCTATCCTATAATTTATAGAACACCGAATTTTTGAATAGTTAGTGGAAAAGTTAGTTAATAATTATAGATGTCTTCCACATTAGCTAGACCAAAATTTACTTTCTTTTTTTTTTTTTTTAATTTTTTTTGAGACAAGGTTTTGCACTTGTTGCCCAAGCGGGAGTGCAATGGCGCGATCTCAGCTCACTGCAACCTCCACTTCCTGGATTTGAGTGATTCTCCTGCCTCGGCCTCCTTAGTAGCTGGGATTACAGGCACCTGCCACCATGCCTGGCTAATTTTTGTATTTTTAGTAGAGACAGGGTTTCACTATCTTGGCCAGGCTGATCTCGAACTCCTGACCTCAGGTGATCCATCCACCTCAGCCTTCCAAAGTGCTGGGATTACAGGCATAAGCCACCATACCCCACCCAAAATTTACTTTCTTATGGCTATATTTATTTTGACTCTTGGTATAGAATCAAATCACCAATTTCTAAAATACTTTCTTAGGGATTTTCTATAGTTATCTTGAACCTTTAGATAAATTTTCAATAACCCTTTTATATTCATTTATAATAGTTTTCCTTTTCAAGTTTATTTATATCAGGATTTCTGATTCTTAGAAGTTTTTAAAAACTTCTGATGCCTAACGCCTCACTACGAAACAACTAAATCAAAGTCTCTGAGACTAGAACCCAGACAATAGTGTTTCTAAAACTTCTAAAACAGAATTCTAGTGTGCAGTCAGATTTATCTTAGGTTGACACTTTCCAGAATGAATAGACAGGTACGTATTCATATGATTGTCATTTTATTAATAGCATACCTATGCCGCCCCAAAATGATATTTCAGCAAAACATTATAATGGAATTAGGTAAGAAAAAAATGCCAGGTAATTCTACTCAAAGTAAATAAGAAACAGGAAGACTGTTACACAAGAATACGTAGCTGCTAATTTTAAGGACAAAATTGCATGTGTTTCCCAGGAACACCCAATTTAATAGTTCTATCAAGTAGATAAGTAGATAGGTAGGTAGACAGACAGACAGATACACAGATACATAGATATAAAGAAAACATCAAACATGAAGGTAAAGAAGAACAATTTATGGCATCATACGACCCAAACAACCTGGAAAAACATCAGAATCAGGAAAATAAGTTTGGGTACATAGGACACACTACAAATATGCTGAAAGGCTTATCCTTTCTGCATCCCTAGAGCAGGCAACACCCAACACACAATAGAAGCTCAGTAAACACTTTTTTTTTGAGATGGAGTATTGCTTTGTTGCTCAGGCTGGAGTGCAGTGACACAATCTCAGCTCACTGCAACCTCTGCCTCCTGGGTTCAAGCAATTCTCCTGCCTTTGCCTTTTAAATAGCTGAGACTCCGGGTGCGTGCCAGCACGCCTGGCTAGTTTTTGTATTTTTTTTAGTAGAGAAGGGGTTTCACTATGTTGGCCAGGTTGGTCTTGAACTCCTGGCCTCGAGTGATCCACCTTGATAAGGAAACTTACCAGAGCTCCATTCCCTTATTTATGAGATGAAGCTGCACCCTCCACCCTAGCAGTGATAGATTGTGAACTGAGACTTGGGTGGCAGCTCTGGCTCATTCACAATAGAAGATTATATTAAATGATCTTTAAATTTCTCACTAATTCTATAATTTTATCCCTTGTTTCTAAATATCTATTTAGTCTGCATTATCAGAAATCAGCATTAAGATGTAATAACTTTTACCATTCTATGATACTTATTCAATTTTCCAATGACATGGAAGGAAGCTAAAGGCTAGAAAGAAGCAGCTTTAGAAAACATTTTAATTCCTTGTCACTTAAAAAAATCACACCACAGGCTGGGCGCGGTGGCTCAAGCCTGTAATCCCAGCACTTTGGGAGGCCGAGGCGGGTGGATCACGAGGTCAAGAGATCGAGACCATCCTGGTCAACATGGTGAAACCCCGTCTCTACTAATACAAAAAAATTAGCTGGGCATGGTGGCGCGTGCCTGTAGTCCCAGCTACTCAGGAGGCTGAGGCAGGAGAATTGCCTGAACCCAGGAGGCGGAGGTTGCAGTGAGCCGAGATCGCGCCATTGCACTCCAGCCTGGGTAACAAGAGCGAAACTCCGTCTCAAAAAAAAAAAAAAAAAAAAAAATCACACCACAAACCTAAAAATAGAGATGCACAGCCAGTTGTCCAAGTCCAGACAAATCAAATCTTCAGTTTTCCTGAAGTTGCTGAGTTTCTGGTCATAATGTCCTCGGAGAAGGGGACACCTGAATTTTCCCTCCACTATATCAAAGTTGTTGTCACACAAAGGGAACACTGCCCAGCCCACAACCCGGTCCAGGAAAGCGTATGTTCCACGAAGGAGAAAGAGTTCAAACAAGAAAGCCATGCCAGGTTTCACAATTTCCTGTTGAGGGAACACCTATGAAAAATATTAAGACAAGAGAAGATTGGGACGCTTTTGGTTTTAGAAACACATTACATTCAGTGATGCCTACAGACAATTTAGAATTAAGTAAAACATTGCTCTATACTCCTGTTGTTTGCCCTTGAAAACTCATCATTGGATGTATTTATATAAACAATTCTTTCAGCCCCAGGTAAGTCAGCAACCATGAAAATGTGACCGACACAAATTTGACCCTGCTAGTTCAAGATTCTAAAGTTTATATGCTTTAGAAATCAAGTTTGTAACATGCTAACTCACATAGTAGTCTGTGTTTTCATTCCTCTTTGATGCAGCTGGCACCTCTACTGTATAACTATTCCTATCTTCCATCATAGTCATTGTTTTGAAGGCCTGCCATTCTTTTTTGTATCATTCACTTACCCAGCACATCTGCATTGCACAGAACAAATGCTTTTTAAAAAGTGGTTAAACAAATTACTGCAAATTATCCTACCCATAATGATAACTTGAATTATTATTGCAAAGTCCACCTCTTGAAGAAAAAGTAAAGTCCCATTTAATTCTGTGATTTTTTCTGTTTATTTCAGCTGACACAATAATACACATGCTGTATAAGCAAGTTGTCAGTGCTGAATAAATAGCACTGAGTGTAAAGATGGGTGAAATAATCAGAATGACCAAGCCCTGTTCAAGTCCCCAGATGTAGAGATGGAGCCTATTCCATAGCCTTAAAAACCTTTTTTAAAGAAATGACATGAATAATCTTTTTTAAAAAATAGATTATAGCCTTGGATTTCTTTTTAAAATTTTGTGTGGATAATTATAAATAGACAAAGATTGGGACTTAGACTATTTTTGAACTTAGACAATTTTAAACCAAAAGTGTGTAGGTATATTGTATACAATTTGTGTAAATATTCCAAGACTTAGTTTAGGTATAAAATGAAACAGAGGCATCTGTTGAAAAACGTCATAACCTGGTGGCAGTGGCTATTAAACCATTAACAGAATCAGGTTTTATTTAAACCAGATTTACCATTTTTTAACAACAGCCTATGGGAAAGCTAAAAACATTAGGTACAAATTACTGACAAAAGAGATCCTTAATCAAGCTGTACTTTTCATTTGGCTAGCTGGCTATGAGTAAACTTTGTGATAAGAGAATAAAAATTAAATGAGGAGAAGGGGAAGAAATGGAGTCAGAATCCTGTTTTGGGCCGTCATTTAAAAATCAAGTTGAACTGATGCTATTGACAATTTCATCTATTTTTAGCCCTGCATTTAGAAGCGAAAACTAGAGCCCCTGTTACACCAAACTCGTATGTATTCAGCTATACATTCAAAGTAGACAAGTTAAGAATTTGTCCAGTACTGACTCGATTCTATCATTAACTTTGGTGCAGTCTTAGAAAGTCACTTCTCTTATTTTTATACATAATTTTCCATGCACTTGAGTTCTCTTATCAATAAAAAACAAACATATAAATATCTTTTTCTCAAAGTTAATGTAATTATTCACTTAGTAAATACAAACTTTCTCAGAAAATATGAAATGTGTATTTTTAAAATTTCTTTCTTCTAGGACTATCCCAACCACTTCTAAGATGACTCAGTAATAGCTCATTTTAATAAACAGAAAAATAACATAGTCAAGGTTAAAATACATCTGTAAACATGCAAAACAGCAGCATCTCTTTTTAGTGCATGAGAAATAGTTAAAGGCTACCAAGCACAATTAACATCATGCAGCCCAGTCGACTGAAGAGGAACTTCATCTCAATGTGTTCTACAAGACGGAGGAGTCACATGCAACTACCCAGACCTCCCCGAAAATAAATACGCATATGAACAAGACCAAACCTAGTCACTGATACTGACTGAGAAGAAAAATAAAAGCCATAAATTATTAAATAAAGGAAATGACTTTATCTGACAACAGTTGTGGTTATCCTTTTGGTGCCTTTCCTTTGCTGCGTATCGTAGGAGAAGTCTTCTGCCCTGCAACATTTAGCTTGTAACTCCTTGTAACTCATTCTTTTCTTCTCTGGCAACAAAGGTCACTAAATTTTAGTGTACTTCGCAGAGGATCCTTTTCACAAAGCTGAGTACTTCCATAGCTATCCTATGATGTGACATTCCCATGAGGATTTTTCATTAGCTTTCTAGTTAAATACCATATGTTAAGAAAAATATGTATCTTGGTCTCCCCCAACTATCAGTGCCCTCCATCATGTGAGTCCTGGTAGCTGGCGATCATAATGTCTTCACTTTATTTAATGTGTGCCATGAAAAACACCTCTTTGGTGCTGCCCCTCTTCCTCCTCCCACCCTCCACCCTCAAGTACTTGGCTGAATACATGAGTGATGAAATAATCTGTACAACAAACCCCATGACATGAGTTTACCTATGTAACAAACATTCACAGGTACCCTCAAACCAAAATAAAAGTTAAAAGAGTGCCCCTTTGGAAGGAAGAGCTGCTACAAAGCTGAACTCTATGCATAAGGGTGATGCATTTGACCTTCCAGACTGTAAAAGGTACATGTGAAAAGTGAGTGAAGAAAAATGAAATTCAAGAAGCAAATGGGAATTTTGAAGTCTTACTGTTGAATGGAGGATTGGAAGAGAAAGTAATATTCCTTACACTTTTAAAGCATAAAGAATACACTTTTGAATATACTTTTAAATTAAAATAATCCAGAGAGGACTAGAGTAAATGATGCAAAAATGATAAACATGCATATTCACAAAACGTTGTTCGTTTTTATATACTTTCTGATTCTTTATAATGATTATTATTTTTTCAGAAAAGAAGTTGATTAAGTGATTTCAAAATCAGAGAGCCTTCAAGGTCCTGCTTCTGGTTATGATGGAGATGATCAAAAGTAACTAACTCTTCCACCATAAAAAGGAAAAAAAATCAGTTAAATTACAAAATTATATTTTTAACCCATTGGGAAACTGGGGACACAAAGAAATTTAGAGGAAACTAAATTTTACAGAGGGATAAACCCTTCCTTTATGAACTATGACTAGAGGCAACTTTAATCCCAGGAAACAGGTGAAGAAGCAGACCAGTCACTGGTTAAAGTACTTCGCAGGGGAAAGAGAAACCGGTTGAACTTTTAACAATTGTGGACTCCTATGGACTATTGAAAACACATCAGCCTCAGACAAAGAGTAAGTTCTCACTATTTATCAATTCTCAACCTTAGGACTTTTAACAAGTGCTCAGCAGGATGTGGGCAATTGAGTTTAGATAGGGAGCAACATGAGATTTCTAGTGGCACAGAAATCCTGGGGCAGCGCTGGAGAGTAGAGCAGAATGTCAGTTACATGGTGCGCGGATAAGCAAGCCCAGCTGGAAGGAGGGACTTTTTACAGCTTAAAGCTGTTGAAACTGGTAGTAAATTAAAACTAACCAAACCTCTAAACCCAACCCCAACTTAACTCAATTCCAGATTGATAAGAGAAATCAGCCCTTGTGGAGGAGAAATATTTTCCACTCCAATCTCTGTAATTGGCTTATATACAATATCTGGCATAAAATTCACACATGTGAGACATTCAGAGAAGGAGGAAAATGTGATGCATGAACAAAAGAAAACCAGTTAATGAAACTGACCCACAAATGGCCCAGATGTTGGAATTAACTAGGACTATAAACAATCATTATAAATAGGACCCAAAATTACAGTAAAAGATAGAAATAGCTAGTGAAAGTTGAAATAGCTCAGAAGAGAATTTTAAAAATGTTTAGAACAGAAATATGAAATATTTGAAATAATAAAATCATTAAATGGGCTTAACAGCAGAAATGGACACAACAGAAAAAGGATAGGTAAACTCTAACAGAGGTCAATAGAAATTACTTCAACTGAGGCATAAAGGCAAAAAGAATAAAAAGTAAACTCGAGTGTGAGAGACTTGAGGGAAAATAATAAACAGTCTAACACACATACAGTTGGAATCCTAAAATGAGAAGAGAAAGATAATAGTGCAGGAAAAAATATTTGAAGAGATAATGGCTGAGAATTTTCCAAAATTGATGGAAGACATCAATCTACACAACCAAGAAGCTCAGAAAATCTCAAGCAGAAGAAATACACAGGAAATACCACCTATGCCTATCATAATCAAACTGATTGAAAATCAAAAGGAGAAATCATAAAGACTCATCAATGATATCTAATGAAAAAAACTCATTAATGGCTGTCAAAAGAACATACTTAGGCAAGTATCCATATTTTCTTATGAAATTCTGAATTTAATATAAAATATTACAAATCACATGGTAAAATCTAACTTTTAGTTCTCAGTCCTGTTTCTTTGCTCTGTACTCTGGTCACATAAAATTACTTTTATTTCTGTCACTGCACAAAAGGTCCCCAGAAACTTAGTTCATTATAAACTCTACATTTGGTTGTTTTTTGCCTAACTGACATCGTATATTTACCATAAAATTTATAATTCCTTAGCATCATATTCAAGACTCTAATGCAGTATCATAGCAAACTAAATTTCTAATTTTGTCTCCTATTAAACATATACTTAAATACATATTAACATGCATAATACAAATATTAAATACTGTCCAAATTATTTTCTCAAATCCCTGTACACACACACACACACGCATGCACGCACACACACGCACGCACACAGAGTCGATTATTTTCTCATGGCAGACTCTTCATCAGGAAATTCTTCTTCCTCCCCCAAGGTGTTTTGCTCATTATGATCGAGGAATCTTGTCTTCAGTTTAGACAAGACCGTCCAGGTTATGATTTCTAATCCACAGGTTCTCAAGACAATGTACAGGCAGAGTCACTGATAGGACTCAGATACAGGCCTAGGGATGGTGTGTCAGACAAGGAGAATGAGAAATAAACTCAAGGATATCTTCCAAGTTTGACATTCTATGAGGAATAGGGATCGTCAGTACAGCAAATTCATATACTTAATGTGCATTCGAAATAACAAAATTTTCTTTTTGAGGCAGACAATTCTGAATACTTGAGTGAGAACTGAAGCCACAGAATAGAGTAATCTAGGTTATCCACTGAAAGTTTTATAGAACCATTACTGTTTTTTCCATTCTCTCAGTCCAGAAAAAGAAATAGGTAAATCCCCTCTAATCTCCAGTCTTTCTGCTGTAGGATAAGAAAAAGTAGTTATTCTTAGAAACCTATCATGGCCTAGGGATCAAGAACACAAGGTAGTAACAACCACAACAGTCATTGCTTCCGAACAGAAGAGAGAGATTCTTACTTCCTATGCCACTGGAAAACCAGCACTCTCATGTCAAATCTAGCAGTTCTAGGTTCCTGTTTTAGGAAATCTATTTTTTTACTTCCTCAATTCTAAAAACTGGTATAATATCAACAGTTAACATTTATTCCCTAAATGCAAGACACTTTTTAAAAGCATTTTATCTTTATTAACTCAATAGCCACGATGATCCTATAAAGTAGATTCTATAGACTCAATTTCACAAACAAAACAGCTGAGGGAAGGCCCATACAAAACAGATGTGGAGGGTAGAGTTAGGATCTGATTTTAGGCAATCTGCACCAAAGCCAGTCATGCTAAGCTTCCTGAATGTAGGAGGGGCCAACTACAGACAGCCCACCTCAGATTCATGGTGAGAGATCTCAGTGTCATTCTGCTCTATCCTATTTACAGCCCTTTGTGATTCCTACAAGCTGGGAGCTGGGGGTCCTCTTCCAGATAGTTCTCCCTATCTAGGCAGTCCTCTCCTAAATCGCTCGTTGTGAGTCCAAGGAACCCAAAAGAGACATACTGCCTAGCAAGAAAAAGCATTTTTACTCCAATAAAATCCTACTTAAATACTAAGTCTTTCTGAAGGGCTGAGTTTACCAGTTAGCTTACAAATGAATAATTCTGAATAAAAATTCTCCTTCAATGAAGGGCACAATTCCATGATCTCTCAAACCCAAAGTCACCGAATCTAATTTTACAATTTCTCAACGACTAATTTAATTCTTTGAGAAGCACCAACAGTCAGACTGTGATGTTTTCAAGCCCCTACACTATCAGTCTTAGAAATTTAGTTTGTAAAGGAATTTCCCATGAGTGATTATTGAAAGTGTAGACTCCCAGATCTTACACTTACCTTGAATCCGTAAGTCTGGAGTGGGGCTTGGAGGTACTCTGAATTTTAACAAGAATGTGAGGTAACTGTGAATCAAATGGTCCGTTAGCCCACACTCTGAGTATCACCACCCAGTATGGACACCAAGATAAGCAAGCCAGGTTTGTGAATCCTTGATCATATGTTGGATCCTCTACTGCTAAGGACAGATACATTTCTGCCTAAAATCTAATTGAGTCATACCTGAATAATCACTGGTTAAGCAATATGACCTTCCCACCATTTTCCATCAAACATGACTGAAATCAAGAGGAAATATACGGTATGTCATCTTATTATATTGCAATTCCGTGACCCGACCTCAACCTCGATATGTCATAACTCATCTCTTCACACACTACTCAGATGTTCAACTAAGAATATTTCACTCCAGAGAGATGGAAAAAATCTAATTGAATATTTTAATTTAGAAAGTTCAGTTCTGGGATTCTCTTCTTTTCTCTATTTTTTTTTTTTTTTTGACTGTGAAAGCAAAAAGTTGAATTTCCTTTTTAGTTTCTCCTTGTTAGGCAAAAGATAGATCTTTCCCTTCATTGTCCCTGAGAGTTGAACACATTGGGGAAAAATTGGGCACAGCCCATTACTTTTGCAAACTCCAGTGAGTGAGCCTCAATGCACAAAAAGATGGCATTTTTGAACATCTGCAGCCTGATTAGATCAAAGACCAACAAATTAACCACAAATGGTTTTACAAGGAGCATGGAAATACGTCATTTGGAAAGGAGAAAACTTTTGGCAATAATTGCCCATCAACGTTTTCCCTTTGGGCAGCCCACATTGCACCAAAGATATCTAGTAATGAAGTTAATGGCTGTGCAGCATTTTATATTTACCAAGCTCTTACATGCACATTATCACATTCAATCTGCACGTCGATCTTGTTATGCTGTTGACATTAACCCATTTTACAGGTGACTGAAAAAAATGATTTAGGAAAGTAATGACCTGCTCATGTTTCTCCAGCTACTGAATTGTTGAATTGACTATATCAAAACCCCCTATCTCCAACTTTGGTGTTTCCCTCCAATCATTCATGCACATTTATTAAATCTGTATTTTGCATTTAGACACCACTTTTGGCACTGAGGATAAAAAATAATTGAGTGAGACAAAAAGCTTTCTACTCTCACTGAGTTATAGTCTGAGAGGAAAGAGAATACACAGTAAACAAATATATATGAGATAGTAGTGATAAATGTTTAGTCTATCACAATTGATATTGAAATAAGGAAAATAAATAGCAATGGACTAGAAAATGACTAGAGGAAGGGGCTATTCTGTTAAGAAACTCTCGTTTAAGGAAGCAACCCTTACCCTGAGAACTGCCATGTCAATGTGTGAGAGAAAAGCCTACAAGGCAAGAAGCAGTAATGAATTCAGTGGCCCTGCAGCAAAAAATGAGCTCAGTGTGTTCAGAGAATGAAGGTGAGGCTGAACTAAAATACACAAGCAAAAAAAACTAGACTGCAATGAAAGTAAATAATGGGATAGAGGCCAGATCACATACTCTTTGAAGGCCCAGGTAAGGAATTTGCATCTTATTATAAATGCAATGAAGATATAAATGCAATGAAAAATCTTGAGCAGAGGCTGGATATGACCTGATTTTCAGTTTGCTAAATTGACCTTTATTGGTCCTGGAGTTTAGTGATGCTTTTGTTTGAACATAAATCTGTTTTCTGCCACCACCATAAGCTTTGAGAGTCTCATCAGTTCAAAGTCATTGACTATTGTTTTGTATATGTACGAGGCAGATGATGGGAAAAGATAGCCAGGCCCATCCTTTGCAATTAACAGGCAGTGTGACCTTGGAAAAATTCTTTGCCCTACTCAGTCCTTCATGACTTCACTCAGTGTTCATAGGAGAATTAATGCCTTAAAAGTAATTGTAAAGCATTTTGTATAGATGTCGAAATATTAAAGCATATTCCCTCTGAATGTGAGTGAGTTCAAATATAGAAGCAAGTTCCTCCTCTTTAGAGAATTCAAAATGATTTGATTGTTGAATTGCATGCCAAGTGAACAAGAACTACTATTTTGTAACTAGGGCATTCTTAACTCTGAATACATTGGATGTGAACAGATGTAGAGAACAGACACAAAGGACAAAGATGGATTTATGGCATTATAAAAGCATTCCCAATAAAATTAAAAATGCGTACCTGCATAAAACACCAAAAATGTTTTAAAGTAAAAAAAAAAAATTCAACTAAAGGTAGTCAATAGTTGTTTCTTTTACAACCTCAAAGTGACTCTGTAATTTCTTAGAATTGTTTATTTTAAAAATATTTGTTGAGACAGATGCCTTTCTAGTTGCTGGTGATACAGAAGTGAACAAAACAGACCAAAGTACCTACTCTCAGGAATCTTACATTCTGGTGCTGCCAAGTATTCTTAAGATTGAATGACCACCTGTCAATGTTATGCAATGTGACAGCATCCTTTCTGAATGTTAACGTACCACATAATACAGAGCCTATCCTTTCAGAGACAGAAGGCAGAGACTGGAAAGAGAAAGAATATCAGCTTTAGAAATAGAAACAAATCTTGTAAAAACACACACAAAAAAAGGAATGAAGTTGGTGAGTAATTTGCCAATATGAAAAACCAATATATCAGTTATTGCTGCTTTCTTTAGGGAAAGTCGTGAGCCTTGATGTTTGGACCGAGGAGCCATTCACATGTGGACTTAAGTTCCACTTCAAACATCTGAGCAAGTTCTCATCTCTAAAACCTCGTTTTTTTTCACCTGCAAAATGGGTTTAACAATGAAGTGGGTTGTGTGATGTTAGCACTGATAGTATATATTCAGTGCATAGTGATGTAACTGGCACACTACAGGCACTCAGTAATGGTATTCTACCACTCCTCCCAGGGAATGAGTCAGTGACTTTCTGTACACATGGCGTTGAAACCTCTCACATCACCTGATAGCAAGGAATATAGAGGAAAGTAGCATCAAATTTAGTGTAAACTGAGTTTACTCAAAGAAGAGAATTAAGAAAGGTATTGTGGCACTGTTTACGATTGCAAAGACTTGGAATCAAACCAAATGTCCATCAATGATAGACTGGATAAAGAAAATATGGCACATATACACCATGGAATACTATGCAGCCATAAAGAAGGATGAGTTCATGTCCTTTGCAGGGACATGGATGAAGCTGGAAAATCATCATTCTCAGCAAGCTGACACAAGAATAGAAAACCAAACACTGCATGTTCTCACTCATAAGTGGGAGTTGAACAATGAGAACACATGGACACAGGGAAGGGAACATCACACTCTGGGGCCTGTGGGAGGGCGGGGAAGCTAGGGGAGGGATATCAGAGGATGGGGGATTGGGGAGGGATAACAGGAGAAATACCTAATGTAGACAACAGGGGGGTGGATGCAGCAAACCACCATGGCACATGTATACCTATGTAACAAACCGGCATGATCTGCACATGTACCACAGAACTTAAAGTGTAATATAAAAAATTTTTTTAAAGGATTGACTGAGACTTTTTTAAGAAATGTTTTGAAAGACTGGAGGAAATTAACATACAGAGGAAAGCAGAGAACATTGTACATCAATGACTATTGTTATAAAGATAAAAATAACTATAGCTACCAGTTATTTCCTACATGCAGTCTACTACACTAAAGAGCTGATACATCACATTATTTAATGTTCATAAACCCCCTATGAATTAGATATTAGACTCCCATTTCACAGATGAGAAAACTGAGGCTAGGCAATTTTTTAAAATAGTTTTCCTAAAGTATTGAATGCTAGTAAGCAGCAGAACCAGGATTCCAACTCTGGTCAGCCTCACTCTAAAGATGTGCTCTTAATTACTATACTTTGGGCCCAGTTTTCATTTGTTTTCCTGGGGAAGGGGCAAGAGAGTGGGGTGTCCCTTTGCTTGATGGAGAGGCACATGTGCAGTAGCAGTTGGAAGTGAGTTGGGGGTGAGTTGGGAGAGGCCATGGCTGGAAGTAGGATGCCCAGTGACTGCCCATGTCATTGATGAAGGGCCACTGGCCATCAAGAGTCTCCCAGGTTCGAGGTCCCCTTAACCAGTAGAAGTGACCCTTTTAAGAACAGACACAATGGGCCTTCCTCCAACTGATATAATGAAAAACTTTCTAAAGCTGCACAATATAATATACTCCAGAGCTCTCCATTATTAATGGTAATAACCAATAATCAATAAAAGCAATCATGTGTCAGCTCTAGTTTTACTAAGACTCTTCCTTCCTATGAGTTATTAAAATCATTTCAATTCTTAGATATTAAATGTCACCCAGAAAATAACCTCTTGCAAAATTTTGGGCTCATGATATTATAAGAATTAATACTTTAGGTCATTTTAATCATTTTCTGATATATGCAGTTTTCGGGAAGCACCTCAGGGAAGAACATGGTGGCCATGAGTAATAATGACAAGAATATGAACTATATTCTTCATATGCATATTGGACTTGGAGTATTACCGAAGTACTTGACCATCTTAAGTATTTAGGAGCCTTTAAATAAAAAATAAATTTGCCTATTTCACTGAAATTGAGCATTCTTTTTTTGGGCATGAAACTTCAAACTTATTAATTTTATGGCTATATTTTAAAGTGAGTGCCAGTCCTAGCTAGATGACTATATGATAAGTGTCTTAAAATTTCAAGAAAAGGCACTAAATTTTTCACAGTATTTGTGTTTCATTCTCAGTGTAATAAAAATATGCCACCCTTTTAATAATGAATAATAGATTTTCAGTTTGATTTACATGCATGGATTAAATGTCATGTTTGAAAAGTTGCTATTTTATTCATATTGGATTTCCCTCCAGTAAAACAAAAATGGTACCCATCTACTACTATAATAATGACACCTTGCCACACTGACATATATATATATATATATGTATGTATGTGTGTATATATATATATATGTATATATATATGGGCTGATACACTTTTAAAAAATTCTATAGATCTGTGAAATAGTCTAATAGCACAGGGAGTTTCAGTGAGATTTTCTCTGAGGTACTTATGTGTACCTTACAATTACCCAAAACCTCCATTAATGTGGCTAAATGAAAGGAACAGGGGAGCCAGACCTCTCTCCCATCACAGATTAAGCTCATTTCAGTGATGCCAGATTCATATGTTGATTTCTAAAAGGTTGAAGTCTTTTGTGGCTCCTTCTTTCTTACCAGAAAATAAAGGACAATTTATTGTCACCAGTTTTTCATGAACTTCTCCTGTATTTGTAGGAAAGGACTGCCATAGGAAAATACTACTGACTGGTTGGCTTGAGCAACAAAAATCTATGTTCTCACGATTCTAGAGGCTAGACTAAACAACTTGTGAGCTCAAGTTGTTGGCAAGGCTGGTTTCTCCTGAGGCCTCTGTCCTTGGCTTGCCGACAGCCATCTGGCTCCTGTGTCCTCACACGGGTTTCCCTCTGTGTGCATCCTAACCTTCTCTTCTTATACAGGCACCATTCATACTAGATTCAGGCAAAGAAAAGCAAACTCTTTCTTTCTACCTTGGTCTAAAAACCATTAGTTTTAGAAAGGAAGGATTAAAGATATCAATACATAAATATTGTTCATTCACAACTGCTCTTACATCGTTTCAAATAATATAATCATGGCCATGATATGAAGGGGAAGAATAACGACATACTTTAGTTAACCAAAGCTTCATTTAAGGTGTATATTTGAGTTTTGTTTATGGTCTTTTAAAGATGGTTTAAGTTAAAAATTATTTTAGTCCTTCAGCGTGTCAGGTGCTGAACTGCATTGTAACATTTACTCTGACCCGGTAGCCTACTGGCGGTACGTCATAAGATTAAGGAGATGGGGTTTATTGTGATGAGGACTTTGCAGTTGAGATAGGGGAGGTACGGACAGATTGAGAAACTGCTGTAACTCACATCACTAAGTAGGTTTTAGAGCCGGAATTCTTATCAGGTTATAAAACACACACTAAATCACCATTCTGCCTCATCCTGGCCTACATGTTTAGTCCTTACATTTAAACATACAAAAATTAAATTCTATGATAGCATTCCCAAAAGATTTTATTATTAATTAAACTGATTTTCCCTGTCCAAAGAAAAAGACTCATCTGGTCACAAATAATTAAACTGCAGAACTTCTTGAAAGTAAGAGAACTAATAAATGTCCATATTCTGTGATAAGGAAGCCTGGGTGATCACATTCTATTCTCTGAGATCTCTCTGTTCTGGTAACTTCTTTGCTATGGAGTGTGTTTTAGTATCATCCATGTGATGACATCTGTTTAATTCTTCCTCAAGGAATCAAGATTCCCATAATTTAGTATAAGCAAAATCATTTTTTTGCCTTTAAATTAGTAGCCATTAAATTTCATCATTCACACACTGACATGTGATCCAGAAAACAGATGGACTTATCAAATAAAATGGGGTTAAATATCATCAAAATTAAATAATTATTTTCCTTTGGTTGACAAAGGCACTTGATCCAAGAGATTATTTTATTTACTTTGTGGTATGGGGTAATGTGAAAAATGAAATCTGTAACCCTAAATTGAAGGAAATCATAGTCTTCATGCAATCACTAAAGAAATTGTTCCAGAATAATATATCCTTCCAGAAATAATAACCCCGTAATGTCAGCAAATTTGGAGTTGGCCTGGGTTACCTACTGCACACAGCGGGTTCTGGTCATGTGTATTACATCTGCCTGAGGCTTAGCCAAACTTGAGTACATGAACTTTAAGAATTTTTAAAAATTTATTAATCAATGTTCTTTGCCTGAATTTTGCTGATTTTGCTTCTTTAGCCTATTATTTGTATCATTGTTTTAGGTTGGCCAATCCTCACACCCATCGAAAATGAGAATTAGAAGCATAACAATTCTAGCCAATAATTAACAGAAGGTTCTTTCAGCTCAGTTACCACTGTCAAAGTTCAATAATGATATTTCAAAATGTCACCCCAAAAGCATGATAATGTGAGATAATCAGTTATAAGAAAATAATCATCACCGTTCTTAATTTGTATCTGACTTTTCATGTAAAAAAATGATTTAACCCATTTCTATCTCAGTCTTCTGTACTGTACTGATCTAAAAATTCTGTATTTATGTATTCACACTGATGGATAAGTAACCAAATACAATTGAAGACAGAGTAAGATCTGTCACCAAACTTGCAAAGGATCTGTGTACTTTTCTCATAATAATATTTTCCTAATTTAATGTGTTCCTGTAGTACTATTTTTATAGCTATTTGTCTTACAAATTATAAGCAAGATAGATTCTCACACATACTTGAATAGTTTAAATCCAGCATTTCCAAACTGTGGCATATTTGGTTTGTGAAAACTAAAGATGCTGTAGCGGCAACCTTTTGACTTAACTTTGAGTTTTCATTGAGTTAATTAGTTGAATAAACAATAATTTAATTATGCAAATTATATGATCATTTATTCTTTCATTTGTTATTCAAGGTCTTTTAATTGCCTTATATTTATTATAATCAAATAGAAAAGACATGTATTTTAGATTCCTTTGTAAAATTAAAAACATTTCAAATAGAGAAATTTCAAAAAAAAAAATTACAAAGGTGTTATTCATTCCTGGCTGTTTCCTTGTAATTGAAAGACATCAACTGTAAGTTATTTTAGCATTCCATTGAAGGCATACTTGTTATGTGTCAGATGGTGTGCCCCAAAAGAAGATATGTGGAAATCCTAACCCCCAGTACCTCAGAATGTGATTTTTCTGGAGTCAGAATCTTAGGATTTAACCAAGTTGAGATGAGGTCATTGGGGTAGGACCCAAGCCAATAAAACTGGTGTCCATATTAAAAAAAAAAAAAAAATTTGAACGCAAAGACAAAAAAGCAGAGGGAAGATGAAGTGAAGACACACAGGGAGGCCATGTGAAGGATGGAGTGATGAATCTGCAAACCAAGGAATGCCTGGGGCTCCCAGAAGCTAGGAGAGAGGCAGGAGCAGGCCCTTCCCTCACAGCCCCAGAGGGAGCGTGGCTCTGCCAGCACCTTGATGTCAGGCTTCTGGCCTAAAGGACCATGAAACAATACATTTCTGCTGTTTTAAGCCATTAAGTTTGTGGTATTTTCTGATAGCAGCCCTAGGAAACAAATACAACATCCTTACTCAAAAATGGACGCATTTATGACACATAAAACCCACTCCTTAATAATAGGTTAGGTGACTAAATTTTTTTTAACAATTTTGTGTCAGAATTTTGAACATATTTTTCTATTGTCTTCAATCCTCTACTGTTTCTATCTGCAGTTTCACTAGAGTGTGTTCAGATATGGATTAATTTTACTTGATCTGCCCCAGAATTTCTGTTCCCTTAATCTTAGAGTTCATGTCTTTCAATGAGTCTAGAAAATTAATAAATAACTGTTAACCTCTTTATGTCTTTCCCTCATTCTCAGTAGTCTCTTCTCTGGAAATTGTATAAAATGTATGTTAGACCTTCTCTGCAACCTTTGCAAATCACTATGAATCACTTTTCACTTCACATTTTCATCTCCTAGAGATGTAGTCTAGGGAGTTTCCTCAGATCTGGGTTCCAGTTCTTTAGTTCTCTGTTCAGAAAGTCAAATCTCCATGATAAATCTTTTCAATTTCAAACACTAAATATTTTCATTACAGGAATTCTATTGTAGATTATTTGGAGAAATATTATTTTAAATAAAACATAGAGAAAAACTTTGTATTTCTCCAAAAAAAAGATTTTTTGCTTTGATCTCTGTCTAGTGGACATATTTTTTTGTTTATCTATCCCTCTTAGACACATTTTGAGTATCCAGTATTTATGGAAAAGGCTCTTTCAACACCCTATACCTAAAGGGTCCAAAGCCTCATCTCCTGAATAGTCATTAAAGTCCAATGTTTGAGGTGAAGGATGCCCTAAATACCCTGATTTGACCATTACACACTGTGTGCATATATCAAAATATCATGTGCACCCTCAAAACATATACAAATATTATGTATCAATTAAAAATTGTACATAAAAATAAAAAGATAAGAAATGCAAACCAAAAACGAATCCAAACCTTTAGATCAACAAGACTGATGATCTGTTTTCCCTCTCCCAGGCAGCAACAGCCCCAATCTACTCATTTTCCTCTCTAGTTTTCAATTTCCTCTTCATTCCTGGCACCCAAAGAGATCTCATTCATTCTTGAGTGTTTATGAATTCAAAACCCTTTTGGTTATATCTTATCGAGAATTTCCAGGTGCTTAAAGAACAGAATCGGAAAATACAATATGCCTTTTGGCTCCTGATCCTGAAAGGATGAGGAAGTAAGATAACCTGAACACTGACTTCATCATCCTGCCAGAACTGGAAGTCAAAAGTCCTACTTTGGGGCATTTTTCTTCCCGAGATCTAAGCTTATTCGTTGTTAATGAATACCATCAACAAAGGAGGCAATGTTTCCTATTTGAAATAGTTCCGGGATAAATGTCAGAAGACAAGTAGGCTCCAAATGTCTCTGCCAAAGAATTATTCAAAATCTTTTTAGCAAGATACTCAAAGTGAATGTGCCTATGCTTAGAGTCCATAATTTAACTTGATTTAATAGGATTCTTAGAGTAACTCAAGGGAGTTGCTATGACCTCATTTTATGTTAGGGGACTGCGGTAGAGACAATTTAACTCATCATATTTGACCAGCTCCACTTATAATACAGGAAGACCAACATTACCATGTAGAGTTATTTGGGACAAGATCCAAGTGATAGTATCTGGAAGTGGGGCTTTGGTGTCTGGAGTGATACACCTTTGGGCTTGCTCGTATATCCACTGCTTTCCTGAGGCGCCATCTCAAATATTTATAAGCAACCCTTTCACTTATCTTTTACGCATTTGCCTCCTATCCTAGCCTCATGCCAAAGGAAAGCCACCCGTGATGCTATAACACTGTAACCTCATTCCAAGATCCATTAAAAGTATAACCTTACAGGTGTATACTGTGACTCTCCTCCTCAGACTCAGTGCTTCTCTAGAATGAAGCCCTGCCCGTTTATTTGGATGGTGTTTCTTGGCTCTTTCTTTTTGCACAGGAATAGATAACTATCGAAGTAGCATTCATAAGATGCTATGAACTCTCAAACGACCTTATGGAAGCCAATTTCTCCAACTCATGGACTGAGAAAAAAGATAAACCTGTCTTAGACTTGTATTTAAAATGTAATAAAATAAATATCTTAAATGTCCCTAGATCATTTATATACACAATGCACATGTATGTGTTTGGTGAATGTATTCCTGTTATTATAAAATTACATTGCTTTAAAATTTACTGTTCTGTCAGTCTCCCACAAACTACCAGCAGAGTGACTGGCAGGCAGAATTGTGTGGTTAGTGAAAAAACTTGATGTGATTGGGTAGAGCCCATTGGAATGAATAGGACTTTGAGCAACAGCGTTTTTATTCTGAAAGCAAAAAGCCTCAGATGACTTCTCTTTCCTGTCAAGTTCTGGATGTTTTGGTACTTTTCTTGTTTTTGTTTTCACCCTGAATTTTGTACTTTTCTTATGTACACTGAATGTGAAATAGCCTAGTGTATTTCTTTGGGGATCTGGGATTTTGCTAGGTGATACCAAGGGATGGATGTAATTCAGTGACATTTTGTCAGGCTGTTAAAGAGTAAATTTTCCTTGACTGTGGCAGGAGGTAATTATTTTTTGTTTGTTTGTTTGGTTCTGACACAGGGGAAAAAAATTGGGGGTTGCTATTTCAACTAGTCCAAGATACTTTCTGTTCTGTTTGGCAGGAAGGAAAAACACATTTTATTACTGGAGTGATTGCCAGCTTTTGCTTTTCCCTACAGACTTGATGCAGTTTTTAACACTATGAACATTTTTTTCAACTTTTATCTTAAGTTCCACAGTACGTGTGCAGGATGTGCAGGTTTGTTACATAGGTAAACATGTGCCATGGTGGTTTGCTGCACAGATCAACCCATCACCCAGGTACTAATCCCAGCATAAATTAGCTATTTTTCCTGGTGCTCTTCCTCCCCTACACCCCTCAACAGGCCCCAGTGTGTATCGTTCCCCACAATGTGTCCATGTGTTCTCATTGTTCAGCTCCCACTTGTAAGTGAGAACATATGGTGTTTGGTTTTCTGTTCCTGTATTAGTTTGCTGAGGATAATGGCTTTCAGCTAGATCCATCTCCCTGTAAAGGACATGATCTTGTTCCTTTTTATGGCTGCATAGTATTCCATGGTATATATGTACCACATTTTCTTTATCCAATCTATCATTAATGGGCATTTGGGTTGATTCCATGTCTTTGCTATTGTGAAAAGTGCTGCAATGAACATACATGTGTATGTATCTTCATAATAGAATGATTTATATTTCTTTGGGTATATACCCAGTAATGGAATTCCTTGGTCAAATGGTAGTTCTGCTTCTAGGTTTTTCAACATTTTGCAACATCAGTCTCTTAGTGGTTCCACACTCTCTCCCTGAAGATGTCTGTGATGTACTTCTTAATCCTCTGATCCCTCCTGGCATTTTAACTGTAGTGTACCCTGTTACAATCATTCAACAGCTCACATGGAATATCTTCTACCTACCAAACATATTAATAGATGTGGCTTACACTCTAGTGGGCCTACAGAATGAACATCTAAACAAATGATAACAATAATAAAAACACTCTATATTGCCTTTTGATGTAAATATTTATGCAGATGGCTCTAAAAAGCAAACTCTTTGAATGATATTTTTGTAGCCCAACTCCATGCTTTAAAATTTTAGGTACTTGATTAAAAAGCACCAAAATAATGTAACTGCCTATTAGGCTGATTGGACTGTTTCTAGAAAATTATTAACTAAATTCTTAGCTACCACCACATTCCTGAAATTTCTTTGAGACCATTGGTGAGGACCAAGTCCTCAGTTCAGGGGCTGACCAATGCCTGATGCCTTCATGGTACCTGTCCTCAGATTCTAGTTCTGACAGTAAGTGGGTTCCCCAGGGGAAGTCATCTTCACAACAAATGAGACTAACACCCCTCACCTATATTCCATTATTCTTAAAAAGGCCTTTAGGATCACTTATTGGAGAAGAGAAATTATTAACCTATATTGTTCTCAACAAAAGTTTAATTTGAAAACCTGATACTAGTGAGGTTGCAGAGAAGGTGAATGCTTATACACTGTTGGTGAGAGTGTAAATTTGTTCAGTCACTGTGGAAAGCAGTGTGGCAATTTCTCAAATGATTGAAATCAGAATTACCATTCAACCCAGCAATCCCATTCCTGGGTATACCCAAGGAATATAAATCATTCTACTATAAAGACACATGCACATGTATATTTATTGCAGCACCATTCACAATAGCAAAAGCATGGAATCAACTTAAATACCCATCAATAGCAGAATGAATAAAGGAAATGTAGTACATATGCCACGAAATACTATGCAGCCATAAAAAAAGAGTAAGACCATGCCCTTTGCAGCAAAATAGATGGAGATGGAGGCCATTATCCTATGTAAACTAACAGCAGGAACAGAAAACCAAATACCACATGTTCTTGTTTATAAGTGAAAGTTAAAAAACAAGAACACATGGTCGCAAAGAGGGAACAACAGACACTGGGGCTCTCTTGAGGGTGAAGGGTGGGAGGAGGGAGAAGGTTAGAAAAAAATACCTTAGTATGCTTAGTATATGGGGTGATAAAATAATCTGTACACCAAACTCCCGTAACATATGTTTACCTATATAACAAATCTGCCCACGTACCCCTAAACCTTAAATAAAAGAAAAAAGTTATTTGTAATATACACATTCATCATATTAATTTAAGAAAAATTCCAGCAGATAAGAATTTTTAGGCTTCACTAACAAAGAGACACCATAATTATAACAATAATAATACAAGAAGCTTCTGAATTCTTACTGCGTGTTGGTACTATGTATTTCTGCAAGCCATCAGCTCAGTCATTTTTTACAGGCCTCTGGTAGGCAGGCATTGTTATACCCATTTTACAGATAAGCCAACTGAGGCTTGCCTAGTTTCTGGGTGAATCTTATCAGAGGTCTTTTTTCTTTTAAAAAGAATTCTTTTCCAGAAAGAGTTTTAATCCCTGTTTCAAAGAGAGGGCTGGCATCCTTACCAGTTCTCCAAACTATCTGAAGACTGGAGTGGATATGGATTAGGGTTAAACTGTGATGAGTTTCAAGATCTTCTACCCCAAAATATTAAGTGGGAAAGCCACTCTAACCTTCCCCTCACCCCTCTTCCTTAAGGCAGGTCATAAAACCTAGAAAGTTCACTTTCCTCACCCTTCTCTCTGGAAGTAGGTCATAGGATCCTCATGTGAGCGGTACCCTTCCTATACCCAGAAGAAAGGAACGAAACACAGACAGTCCAAGAAGGATCTGAACAAACAGCGCTTGCTAGGTTCCCCTAGTTTATTACCATTAAAGCATACTTTTTCGTCCTCAAATCATATTTCACCATAACTGTCCACTCTTCATCAAACCTAAGTATAAAAATACGCACACTTATCTATTTCTTTGGATCTTCATTTATAAAGGTTCCCATGTCACGTAAAACTTCTATTACAAAAATATGTATTTTTTCTCTTGTTAGTCTGTATTTTGTTATACAGACCTGAGTCATGCATCCTGTGTTGGGTCTGGAAAGAGACCGTTTCCACCCCTAGAGCTGGAATATTCACTAAATGTCTACATAGCATCTGGCATTTTTGCTTGTTTAATTGTTGTTTTTAACCCCTATCAATTTCTAAACAACAAAGTGGTCATCTGGGATTTTACACTTATTATTCAATGGAGTGGATTCTATGGACACTACGTACTTTTACCATTTCTTACAATTCACTAAGAAGCTGCTGCTCAGTTTTAAAAAAAAAAGTAGTAGCCGTTGTCTTCAAAGATCTTAGATATCTAAGAAGCCAAGGTGGTGAGAAATGAAGGTTGAAATCTTGTTTCTTTCTCACACATTGGAGGTAAATAATGGCATCATAGGTTTGTTGTCTATAGATCTTTACAAAATTGTTCATTTTTACAGCTTCATTTTTCATTTAAATATTTTTATGTGGTCATTCAGCAGCCAGAATAAATACAATACATTATCTGAAAAATATGTTCATGTGAAGAGTATATTACCACCCCTTAGTGAAATACCACAAAATAAAATTAATGAAAAGAATATCATTTAATACAAGACCTAAGGGAAAATGAGGAAAGAAAGTACACTCCTATTTAAAAAAAAAATTATTTTCTTCTTAAATATCACTATATACCTATATTAATTCTTATTTTTTTAAAGAAATTGATGTCAACAGTGTAAAAGGTAATTCTAAATTTGTGAACAATCTGTGCCATGCCTAGCATCCAAGGCATCTTTATGAAATGAATGTTCTGGGACTAATCCAGGCCCTCTTCTTCATTTTCTCTCAGGCTGCAGTTGCCTGGGAGGCACAATCTGCCCAGTCTGACATCCCAAAGAATCCTCTCCCTGCTTCTTCAGGTAACTTGATGCTCTCTGACCCACCCCCAACAGTTCTCACCACCCCTGTTTTAATCCCTGCATCCAGGATCACTTTCTAATCTTACCCATCGCTTCCTCTCCCAGTACTGTCTCCTCTAGAATTCCTTTGCAGGGCAAATACATTCCCCTATATCCATCATATATTTTCTGAACAGTCCCTCCAACGCTCTTCTTATCTACAATCTGGTTCTCACCTCAGATCAGTGACCCTCACTTCCTCCATACACACACATTCGTTACTTACAAAGTACATGTCAGTGATATCTCAGCCTACACAATCAGAAAAGGGGAAAAATTACACCAAGAAGCCATAAAGTATGTTCTTGATACCTAAGGATGGCCTTTCCATTTTACATAGGATTCAGGGTGTCTACGTATGGCCTGTAACAGTGCTTGGCACATAATGGGTGATTACTGGGAATTCGCTGAATGAATGAATGAATGAATGCATGAATAAATGAATGCAGGCATGCATAAAATCCTTTATGATTATTACACAAAGTGTTTTATTTTAAGTGACATGGACAAAGATGGAAGGTGGAGATAGGAAGTTGGAGAAGCTGAGTAAAAAGAAGAGGCTAGGCCGGGCGCGGTGGCTCAAGCCTGTAATCCCAGCACTTTGGGAGGCCGAGGCGGGTGGATCACGAGGTCAAGAGATCGAGACCATCCTGGTCAACATTGTGAAACCCCGTCTCTACTAATACAAAAAAAAAAATTAGCTGGGCATGGTGGCGCGTGCCTGTAATCCCAGCTACTCAGGAAGCTGAGGCAGGAGAATTGCCTGAACCCAGGAGGCGGAGGTTGCGGTGAGCCGAGATCGCGCCATTGCACTCCAGCCTGGGTAACAAGAGCGAAACTCCGTCTCAAAAAAAAAAAAAAAAAAAAAAAAAGAAGAGGCTAGATGTAGACAGGCTGCTTACCACATAAAGGTTTTCATGGAAATACAGCCCCACATCATAAAAGTTTCCATTGTGCCTGATGGGGTGTGATCTGGTCTTCAGTTGCTCCGTTTGCCACCACTGCAAGACACAGCCTCCCAGTCGACCAAGCAGGGACACTTTGAGTACATAATAGCCTGGGGGAGCCTTGTCTTTAAGGCCCCTCAGGCATCTGATCTGGATTTGCAGAGGCTGAGGTGGTTGAGACTGCTCATTCTCCACAAAAGGCAGGGTTCTTGAATTACTCAGGAACTGGGTGAAACCACACAATTAGCAACAATGGGCTTCTCGGGGGGAAAACGTAGATAATTATTTTTATCCAACCTGTAATTGTCAGGTATTAGCCATGATAACAGATGAGGACACAAGATATATAATTAGGGGGTCAAAAGGCAAACCTGCTGTTGATGCGAGGGAAAGTTTAGCCATTTTTTCAGCATGGTATGTTAATGATCTGTGACATCAGAAACCATTCATCTGTTATAGTAAGATAGAATTAAGAGGAAACCAACACTTCTAAAAACCACTCGGCATGTCTTCTAAGATATCTGGGGTGGGTGAACATGGGCAGTAAGCTTCAGATTTGGAGTCTGAATGGTGACAGTCCTGACTTTAACACTAACCACTGACCATAATGCCATGTTGATAAGCAGAGTGCAAAACAGGTCAGACTAACACCTCACCTGATCTGATACTTCTAGAGTTTCAACAGGATGTCAACTTGCCCCACTGGCTTCAAAGGAGAGTCAAAAATGGTGGGAGGTGGGTGGAGGGATAGTATCTGTACGTGCTCTTTCCTAAAATTTAGCACGAATTGTGTGCGAATGAGGGACATGACTCAAGAATATTTTAGAGGACATTTAATTTCATTTTTCACCTAAGGCTGAGAGAAGCAGGCCATTTTCATTTTTAATAAGTGCTGAAAAGTTTACATACACTGATAAGATTTTAGTGGACTATTTTTCAGAATAAACAAAAACTAAACTGAGATTATTATTAATAACAACCCAAATGCAGTGAAGTAATATTTTCTACACTTACAAGTTCTTAATATTTTTCAGAATTATTTGACCTCAGAGAATCCTATTACCTTGTACTTTAAGCAAAAATAACGTCCTTTTTGGAAGCAAGTTACTACTCTCTTGGCTACCCAAGTTATAGTGCCACCAGTTAATCTGCAGCCAACAGTAAGCATTTTTTAATCCTGCCTAGACTTTATTTTGTGGGAGATAATATATATTTCCATAAAGATAGTATGCTTCTGGAATTAAATCACAGTTAAATAGACAGTGAAACTTGTTCAGCTTTCTTTGTTTTTTTTTCACACAAATCATACTTAAAAACTAATCGGAATAACAATTATTTTTGGTTTAATTAGAAAATCTTAATTAACAATAAAGACTTAACCTTAATATTTTGGCTTCCAAAAATATTTAAAAAATTAACACCATGTGAATAAATAAGACAATCTTTTTAAACCTCAAGGCAGGATTACTGATGCAGGCAGAGTGAGTTATTAAACACATTCTAAATTAAACGCCTCTATGAATTTTATACTGAAATATATTGTGATAGTTTTGCATGCCAAATGTGACATTTTGTATTTCAGATTCATCTTCTGTAGTAATTTTGGAAATGTCATACAAACAAAGATTTTGTCATTTACCAATGGAATTACTATGCATGGCCGCTCAGCCATCTCTTTGCTGGTTCTTGTGGTTGTTTCAAGTCAGCAAGCCATAAAAAATCTTTATCTCTCTGAAACACAGCAATTTGGAAGATAATCGAATGGTGACTAGGGGGCAGAAATGCCAGTCTGAGGAATTATACCACAATCTCTCTTGCATTTACAACCTTCCTCAAAGCGAGTGTCAGCCAAGTAGGGAAAGGAGATAGAAGATTCATCAAATCTCAAGCCTTGTCTCATTTGCATGGTGGCAGGCCTGCCTCATTGTCTCGCAGGACGGAGCCTGGCCTTGCTGACAACCTGTCTTGAGGAATTTTCGTGGCTTTGCCGAGAGTTTTTAGCCATTCTACTTCAGCATAGAATTCTCATTATATATATATATATTTATTAAGACCTGCTGAAACTGTGCTTCTCTAAAGAGTCCTACAGGAGGAAAAGCACAGCAGGCAGCTGGGTCAATACAATTGATCTCATCATTTAACATTTTGCATCAGAGAAAAAGTCAATGGCAAGAGCCTCACCTTCCAGCGGGGTCCTGCTGCTCCCTTTGAGTCATTAGTTACTTCTGTGAGGGCACCAAGCTGGGCTGCACTGTCCCTTTTACAAATATTTAGGTCTGCAATGAATGGTTGACTTGGAGTTCTGCTGCAGTTAAAAGAAAGAAGGAAGATAAAAGAAAGAGAAATTGACAATGGAGGTTTGCCTTTAGACTCACAACACAGTTTGATGTTTTCCTTAAACATTTTGTCAGATTAACTAGAAATTAGGTAAACACCACATTACAGGCACTGAAGTTGATTGAAGTCAAGGAGGTGAGTGGCTTTTGAGATGTGGCTCTGTAAGAGGTGAGTGGAGATGTGGCTCTGTAAAACATAAGACGCACTGCATCGGCCACTGATTCTCCAAGATGTCGCTTGTTTCAGAAATCATCAGAAGATCGAATAATTGATAAGACTTTTTGCCACTTCATTTCCTATCCTCTACCCTCTCAATACACTGTTAGGAAAACTGAGAAAAAAAATCCGTTAAATAGATGATGAGCTGATACGACATAAAGTTTTTCTTTTTTTAATGCAGTGGTTAGAGATCAAGATCTATTTCAACCCTAGAAATTCTCCCTAGGCTTTTCCTCCTATTAACATTTACTGACTGTCTCTGAGTTTCTTCTTTATCGTTAACCCCTTTTTGCTGTTGTTGTTTGCAGCTTTTCCAATCCTGAGAGCAGCATTCTTCTGCCTTCCCAAATTCATTTGAATTAAGAAGGATCCTCATCTCAGGTCTCCTGACTTAAGTTTAATTCCATCAGCAGGGCCATCTGTGACAACGACTGTACCCTTGGCAGAGGAATAGCCTTTTTGGCCTCACTGCTGATTCAGTTGCCTGTGATCCAAATGATTTCCCCTAATTTGGTTAGAGCTACACTGACACAAGGGTTCATTAGGACACCATTTGAGGGGAATTCAATTTCAAATTAAATACACTTTGTTGTAAATTTTATTACTTTTAAACTACTGTATCTATTGTCTTTAATGGCCCTATTATACAGTTATGAAGGTAAACAGATTTCATTAGTAGACATCAAATCTTTTATGTTAACCACAGTGAGGTGATTTCCTCAGTTTCTTTTTTTGTTTCCTTAGCAAGAATTGTAAAGCACTTGGAAATGTCCTGAACACTTCATCTAAATAATTAGACACTAAATTCATGATTATAATCCTAAAGATAAAAAAAAGAAAACACAGTCTCTGGTTAGAATCTCAGTCCTTTGTAATTAAAGATTTTCTAAAAATTCCTTCCTTAAAGTGAAAAAGGAGCACAATGCACATTGAAAGGTTCAATCACAGCTGTAACCTGAAACCAGGTACCCAGAGACAAGTCTAGGGATGTTTGACCTCTTGGAGCTGCCATATTCTAGGTCAGGAACCTAGGCATCAGTTCACTTTTGCATTAGGTCCTAAGGTATGTTCTTATTCTTGTTTTCTCTCTTCGAGAGCACATCTTAATTTTATAACTGTATATGTGTTTGTGCATTATTTTAAAATGTTTTAATTATACATAAAAACACCACCACCACCCACCAAAAAAAAAAAAAAAAAAAAAAAAAAAAAAATCACCCATTAACCTAGATCCCAGAATAACCACTGGGAAAATACTGGCTTCTATTCTTTGTAGCTGAGTAGCTAGACACACTTTTTAAAAAAAAAATTCCTTTACATAATGAGACTGATGCTATAAATAATACTATCTTTTAACCTGTATTTTTCACTTTGTATGTTATGGGCATTTGCCATGAGAATTTTCTTTCTTTTTTTTTTTTTTTTTTGGCTAATGTATAGTTTTTAAGTATTACCTAGTATTCTAGGTGTCTGCCATAATTTATTTAAATGATCCCTTATCGTTGAATATTTAGGTTAGTTCCTATTTTCACTACTGAAAGCCTATAAAGAACTCTCTCACACGTAAAGTCTTGTAGGTTTTCCTTCCCATTTTCTTAGTATCAAGTCCTATCATTGGAAATGCTGGGCACGGGAGGCATGCTGTTCTCCACTCACTCATCTCTGCCTCGAACTACCGACTCATTGAAATGTCGCCTTCGTGATACATAATCCTGTCTGTACAGCCTATTCTCTCAGACACTAAAGGGAGGCAGGTCCAACTCCAGGTGATATCTTATTTGCACTGCTGATAGGGTTAGAAGTTCAAGAAAATGGCAGCACTAATATGCTCCCAACCTGGCCCTACTGACATTTTGAATCAGATAGTTCTTTGCTGCAGGACTGTCTGGCACGCTGTAGAATGTTCAACAGGATTCCTGTTCCCTACTGACCATAAAAACTTTATGTCGTTCCCTACTGAGAGGTGCTAGATGCCACTAGCACCTCTCCAGACCAAGTCCTAACAATCCAAAATGTCTCCAGACATTGCCAAATGTCCCAACACTGGGGAACAACACTGATCCCTGCTGAGACCCACTAATCTACAATACCAACTGGTATTTACTGAATACTGCATGCTCAAGGCACTCTCTCAAATTCATTGCATTTCTTATTTAATCCTTAAAACAATCCAATATGGTATTCTTACTTCTGCTTAACTGATGAGAAACTAATGCTGGGGGATGCTGACTACCTTCTTCTGACTATCCTAAGGGTAAAGGCTGAGATTCAAAGTGAGACCAACCAACTTGAGCACTGCCCCTGACCCTGTACCTGCTGCCAGGCATCTTCTATACATGAATGGAGGAGTGGTGGCTGTCAGATCCAAACCTGGAAAGTTCCCATGCTGAACCATGGATTTTGATAGTTTCTAGGAGACAAATAAGATATGGCTCCCAGCTATATTACCATTCTATAATGCTCCATTCCCAGATATCATATAGATGAAGGGGCCTAGATGTATCCCGGGATGAAATGGGGTCACGCTTCCCAAAAACCTAACCCTTTGGGTGAAGTGAACTAGGAGGTCTCTATCATCCATAATTGGCCCATACTTAGTAGCAAAACATATGTACAAAATAAATAAAATGCATTAAATCTAACATTAAGAGACATACTTCTCAAATGTTTTACCAGTCTTTAAAAGTGACATCAGAATGTATTGGTTGAGTCCTTCCCCTTCGAATTTCAAATCCTGCATGAAAGAAAATAAACATAAATCACATTGATTCAAAACACACTTGAAACATCTATGTAAAAGTTGGCTTTTCTGATACCAGGCTATGTGGACCCTCAAAATTAAGCTTCCCAGAGACAAATAAAAACATGGAAATTATACCTTTAAAAATCACCTTATTATAGTATCTGATTTTTATTACTTATTTAGCTACTTTTCATCCAAAAAGGCAGAGGAAATAGTAAACAACATAACAAAAGTAGGAGAAATACTTAGATCCCAGCACAGCTTTCTCTGTCTTTTTCTCTGTTTCTGTTTACTCTCTCTTTCTCACATTCACACACACGTTCCACAGTGGTATTGTTTTAGATCATGTAAACGGACGTATGGCTAGATGTCTAAGATGCTAGAGATGTTAATAATAATTTTATTCATACAATTTATTATTCAATCCAGGTTATTTGGAGGAAAGGGGGAGAAATAATTTTGGGGGAAAGGTGGAGAAACAATTATGTATACTAGGATAACAGGCATAAACTTGGACTATGCAAACTATAATGTATAAAACTCTATTAATAATACTATTAATAATAATCCTGTAGGGTTACATACAAGCAAATATCAACATATTCAGTGAAGTACAGAGAGAGATGGGGTTGGAATACAGAGAGACAGAGAGAGAGCACATGCACTCAATATGGAAGCAGCAGTCTTTAATAACGTAACGTGAAAATGACACACCATGACTTCTGCTGTGTGCTTTGGTCACACAGATCAGTGCTGGTTCAACATAGGAGGGAGCAATACAAAGGTGTGAATAACAGGAGACCGGGATCACAGGTTCATAGCAGTTATGAAATCCATACAGGGAAATGTTGAAGGTTTTTGATGCAGTCTCAAGACCTGAGAATAATTCTCTGCAGCTCTTAGCTATACCTTCTGTGCTCCTTGTTCCGTCATCTGAATCGTCTTTTTTTCATGAAAGGTAGCACATCTTTGAAGCTAAGTGGTGTTCTTCACCTGCTTTCTGCCATATGATTTAAAGGTCCAAAGACCTCTTTTCATCTTGTTTTCTCTGTGTCCCTTTGAGTCCAAATAGGTGACTTTTCTGCTTGTATAATTCTTTTTAAAACTTCGTGGGTCTTCTATGAATCTTATTGGAGTCTACTATATTAGACAAAAGTCAAATTTACAAATCTTTTCAAAAGAAGACAAGTCCTGGGGTTCCCATCAACAGGATGAAGGGTGAGGCCCTTAAGATCCCTAGAAATCCTATTGCTTGATTGAATGGAACTGTGAGGCATGCCCTTCATCTCTGTGGAGTCTCTTGTGTCTCAGTGAACAGTATTCTGATGCACTGCCTTTGATATTTGTGAGGTCTTAAAATATTTGACTGTGATGCTCTCAGCTTCATCCATGAACCATATTTTCCTGGCATGTGATCTTTGCTCAGAAGCCATTTCTTCCTTTGAGCATTGTTTGCTATCTTGGGAGGCTGAGAATTCTTACAAACCATAAAGTCATGACTCATTTTGTCTAACAGCCCTTTCTTTAGTTTCTCTCTCTCCTCTCACATTTTGTTATAGCAGCAAGAAGAAACCAGGCAGCACTTGAGATTCAGTGGTCAGGGATCTCTTTAGCTAGATCATCCAGTTTACTAGGCATATTTTCTACTTTTCCCATAACTGCAAACAGCAGTGTTGCTAAACACTCTGACACTTCATAAAAAAGATTTCCCCTCCTCCATTTCCCAATGAGATTTTTTTTTCACTTTCTTGCAAGCCCTCACCCCATTTCTTGAAGATGGTAAGGTCAGAGAAGACTGACATTTAAAATGAGACCTGAAGGAAAAGAAGGGTTTGGCCTTACAGAGATTAAAGAGCTTGATTGTTCTAGGCAGTGAGAGCAGCGTGTGCAAAGGCCCTGAGATAAAACACAATTTTGTGTATGTAAAAACCTGAAAGAAGATCAGTGTGACTTAGATACAACCACCAGGGGAGAATATTGGAAAATGGGGGTGAAAACAGAAGCAGAATCCAGATCCTACGGACCCTGCAATGATGTTAATGAATGTGTTATGTGCAATTGACAAGCCAGTAAAGGGTTTTAAGCAAAGGAATGATATTGTCTGATTTGTATATAATGGGAAATTAAACTTTGAAAATATTGAATTAATGTTTGTTTATTCCTCTACCCTATAAATCATGCTCCTCAGCAAAAGCTAACTATTATAGCTCCAGATAACTGGGGAGCAGAAATGCCTCTTCTGCTGTGGGGTGAACCACTCAACAGCTGTAAAGTGTTGCTAGTGGATTAGATGACGAAAATAAGGGGAAATAAAGCACCAAAGATGGACATCAAGTTTCTAGCTCAAGACCATCAGTGGACTGGGGCACCATTTACTGAGATGGGAAAGATAGGGTAAGTAGTGAACAGGATTTTGAGAGGCAAAACTTAAGGATCTCAACTGGACATGTTAAACTTGAGGTACTCAAATGAAGTGGTAAGTAGGAGTAAGATACACGGTTCTAACAGAAAATATCTTTTACAGGAGAAAAGATAAGAAAGAGCCTTTGGCTGTTACCAGCAAAAAATTAGGTGCTGCAAATTAATGAAATCATCCTTCAAGACACCTCTAAGCATATTTGTATGCATTATATTATTTATTTCTTTTTATGTGTTACATTATTAATCCCCACAAAAGCCCAATGCTTAAGTGTCATAATTATTTCATACATAAGTAAACTGAGGCTAACAGACCTTAAGGCATTTGCCCAAGGTTACAGTACATGGTAGAAACTAAAGTTCACTCTCTGTGATTCAGCCCTTACTCAGTGTGACTGGTCTTTCATGATTCATTTATTGCTTTCCTAGAAGTTACATTCACAGGGTAACAGGTTTTTGTTTTTTTTTTTCACTTGCTTGTCCCCATATATTTTCTATTACTAGCTCATAACAAATCCCCTTGTGAAAACAATTAAAGGTTAGATTAGGCCGGGCGCGGTGGCTCACGCCTGTAATCCCATCACTTTCGGAGGTCGAGGCGGGTGGATCACGAGGTCAAGAGATGCGGACTATCCTGGTCCACATGGTGAAACCTCGTCTCTACTAAAAATACAAAAATTAGCTGGGCATGATGGCGCACGCCTGTAGACCCAGCTACTTGGGAGGCTGAGGCAGGAGAATCGCTTGAACCCAGGAGGTGGAGGTTGCGGTGAGCCGACATCGCACCATTGCACTCCAGCCTGGGTAACAGGAGCAAAACTCCGTCTCAAAAAAAATAAAATAAAATAAAATGGTTAGATCAGTGGATGTACATGGCCCTTTGGAAACAAATAGAAAGCACCAGAGGGTAAAAGTTTACTAAATCTTATGACATCTCCCTTTGTACCAGCCATTTTCCAAAAAGGATCAAACGGAGCAAGCACGGTTTACAAAAAGAATGAACTCCTTCACCAAGCCAACTATTTGCAAATCTTCTCAAGTATTTGAGAAGCATCAATTCTTAGTGAAATAACTAAAATGCATCTCTTCATTAAAGAAGATTTTATCACAAACTTTATTATGTAATAATATTATTTCATGCAGCTTTAGTCATAGTTCTCCTTTTATATAAAAGTAATTCTTCTGTTGTATAAAAATTTACTTTGAAATACTTTGCAGCCTGGACTTTCCACCAGATCCTATTAATCTAAATAAGTGACAGTTGACTACAACTGGAGAACACAAAAGAAACAATTTGGCAAAAATTACCAGTAAGTATTGGTGATCAACCAGAAATTAAGAGAGTAATGCTCTACTTATTGATTTAACATCTAAACAAAATTCAAAAGATTTCTGGCTCTAACTGAAGAAGTTAAATATTGATTTTCCAAAATTACTTGTCTAGATTTCTCTAGATCACTTTTTTCTAACAGCAATATGAAGAAATGGCATGAGGCTTCTTTTTTCAAAAAAGATAAGGCAATCCCTCCAAATGTTGCTAGATTTCCCATAAATAGCTATAAATCCTATTTTTGGTTCCTTAACTCTCTTTTGGACAAGCAGCAAAAGTCATTAAAGAACAGATTAAGTTATCTGGGTGGTTGCTATTTTTCATTTTGTCTACTATTGAATATTTCACTTGGATATTAATATTCAAACTCATAATCTTCTTGCTTGTAGTAATGGCTAGTGTAGGGGAGAGGGGAAAAAAAATAAATGATATAATTGTACCAAATATTCATTGACTACCTCTAATGTGCCAGACATTAATCTAAGGACTTTACATGCACCAATCCACAGAATCCTCACATTAACCTTTCAGGTAGATACTACTGAAATATCCATTTTGCAAGTGAGGAAACAGCAAGAGCAAGGGGACATGAGGCCTAGAGAGCTGACCCCCAGAACATCATACCTTACCACTACATTAAGGAGTTCTGCGTTTCATATTCTGATTATATTTTAGATAATTTGAACCAACTTTATTCAAAAACAATGGTTTGTGGGCAAACATAGAGGAAATCATTGCCATACTGCAATTGCTTATAGAAATAGAAATAACCTAACTCTATGTGGAAAATTATCTCTTCATTGGAATTCCTATCAAATTTATTAAGCCTTAGTAAATATCAAAACAGTAATATTAAAATTGACTTTGAATTCAATGTCAAGTCCTCAATTTTCTTGTTAAAACTAAAAACATGCACGAACCATGCTGCCAAGCAATATAAGCAACATATTCGGTAAAATATTGTATAACAATATATGAGATTCTGAATTTCTATGCAGAAAAATTTAAATATTTTAATTTTCTCTGAATTTTCAAAAAATTACACATTTAAGTACACAGGTAATAGCAATTTTTACACTTGTCAGTCTAATGTAAATCAAGGATACGTATGTGTGGCATAATTAATAACTCTACTACAATGATTGAAAATGTGTACACATGATTGAAATTTAAGTCCAAAGTTTATATCATAGACAAGACTACTTTGTTTCCTTTGAAGGGTATAACCTTACTGAAACAATTCCCTTTAAATATAGCCTCTGTGTTACATGGTAAACAGCACTCATAAAGTAACTTAGATTAAAGAATTAACCTGATAAGCATCAAGCTAAAGAATAAATTGCAATAAAGCCTTGGAAAAACTTAAATAGTTGCATTGCCACCAGATGAAAGGAAGTATGTTTACCCAAATCCATAAGAATGTCCAGGACACTTACACCCATGAGTGTTTTTCACTCCTGGATGTTTGGAGTCTGGCCTGGAGAAGGAGAAGGCAAAGTTCTAGTTGTCAAAAGCTTTTGATAAGAGGTTAACCAAAAGAAAATTCATCTAAAATAGAGTGTTATTGACTGGAGAAATAGTCTCAGAACATGGTGAGAATTGCAAACTTTAGAACTTTTTTCTAAGTTCTAAAAAGCTCCAGCAATGCCTTAATTTAAAATAGCTACAAGCAATTTGTTAATATGTATCAGAAGAATTAAAACTGAAGAAACAATAAAGATGGTTGAGTAGATAAAGCTGGAAGTTGCTTCTTCCACAGAGAGGAAAATATAGTTTCTATACACTTTCAACAGATCTTTTGAAAGAAAACAATAAAATATAATAGAGAGGAGACAGTAGACAGCATGGTTGAGAAAGGAGGAAACAGCACTGCCCTCTTGTTGCTGCCTGGCACCAGGACCAGACCCCAGACCCACCCTGGACTCAAGAATGGAGCAAGTGAAGGAACCTCAGGATACCACATTCCTGCCACAGATTCTTTATATCCTAGTTACAGGTGTTCCCACAACCTGCAGACCTTTGGACTGGCAGGGTGAACTGCCTGGAGAATATGTAGAGAATTACTTGAACCCCTGTAGAGCCCAAAAGACTTCAGTGTGCTGGGTAACTGCAGCAAAAGGTAATTCTGGGTACCTACTCCCCAAGGCTCTGCATCTTAGCCTGGATGACTGCAGCTCCTGCTGTCTGTCCAGCTAAGAGAGACTAGGGACTAGGATGATCACACACCCAAGACAGGCCTGGCTGCCACTGCAGTGGGACCTAGGTGCATCTGAACTCCTTGTTCCTATGCCTGCATTCCTCACAAGGTTGCCTGCCTGGCCATTCCCAGAGAAGTAGAGGAACAGGGGGTGTATAGCCTCCATTGCACTGCCTGCATCGTTTGTTGGCAGCCTGGAAGTAGTTTACTCTTCAAATCATTGCCAGTGTTTGACCCTGAGAAGCCAAAGGACAAAGCTACTGGCACAGTCCCAGCTCCCCAGGAGCCAAGCACACCATGTATGGGCATGGGAAAGAGATTTGTGAACTCTCTCAAGGTGGGGAGAAGCTCCTACTGTCAAAACAAAGAGAAGAGTGTATAGTGGTGCTTCCTTCACAAAACTGGACTAGGAAGAATATGGCCTGAAAGCTGCACTATCTGCCACAGGAAGCCTTGAGGTCTGGGATGCCTGGGATGGTGTGGCAATCTGGGTGCAGACAGCTTGGAACTAGCCTAACAAGTCAGGTCTGTTGCCAGTGACAGATACATAATAGAGACCCATCTGCAAAGAGGTATCAGAACAGAGATGATCGGGCCCTACATCCCCCTACCTGCTGAGCTGAAAACCATGGCCACCCCTCCTTCCTGCCAGCCAATAATTTTATATCCTGCCAAACTAAGCTTTACAAATAAGGAGAAATAAACTTTTTCTCAAACAAGCAAAGGATAAGGGAATTCATCACCACCAGACCAGCTCTATAAGAAATGCTATCCATATGCTCAAAGTAAAGGGATGAAAAAAGATCTATCAGGCAAATGGAAAACAAAAAAAGAGTAAGGGTTGCTATTCTTATCTCAGATAAAACAGACTTTAAAGCAACAGTGATCAAAAAGGACAAGGAAGGACATTCAAAATGTTAAAGGGTTCAATTCAGCAATGGAGCACCTAGATTCATAAAACAAGTTTTTAGAGATCTATGAAGAGATTTACATAACTATGCAATAATAATGGGAGTCTTCAACACCACATTGACAGCATAAAATAGATCACTGAGGCAGAAATTTAACAAAAACATTCTGGATGTCAACTTAATAATTGACCAATTGGACCTAAAGGATATCTACAGAACACTCAACCCAGGAACAAGAGAATATACATTCTTCTCATCTGCACACAGCACATACATTAAGATCAACCACACACTCAGCTATAAAGCAAGTCTGAACAAATTTTCTTAAGAAATGAAATTATACCAACCACATTCTTAGACTACAGTGCAATAAACATAGAAATCAGTACCAAGAGGATACCTCAGTACCATACAATACATGGAAGTTAAATAATTTGCTCCCGATTGACTTTTGGATAAAGAACAAAATTAAGGCAGAAATTTTAAAAAAATTTATTGACACTAATGAAAACAGAGACCACAACATACTAAAATCTTTGAGAAACAGTTAAAGAAGTGCTAAGGAAAGTTTATAACACGAAATGCCTACATCAAGAAGTTAGAAAGATGTCAAATTAACATAATATGGCACCTAGAGGAAGCAAAAGTTCTGTTGAAATTGGAGAGAATAAACAAGATTGATAGACCACTATTAATATAAATAAAGAAAAAAGAGAGGATCCAAATAAACACATCAGAAATGACAAAGTGACATCTCCATTGGTCCCACAAAAATACAAAAAAAAATCCCGATGCTATTACAAATACCTCTATGCACACAAACTAGAAAACCTAGAATAAATAGATAAATTTCTTGAAACACGAAACCTCCCAAGATTGAACCAGGAATAAATTAAAATTCTGAACAGACTAATAATGAGTTCTGAAATTGAATCAGTAATAAAAAGCCTACCAAAAGAAATGGAAAATTAAACAGATATAAAATAATTGTCCCCATGGTTCCAGTGATACTTTCAAAGCTCTTTATTGTCTCTGCAAATTTGTTAAATGTGTGAAGCCTTATTGAACAGCAAAATGAGATGGAGCCATAGCTAATAATTTCCTTACCTAAACTAGAAAAATGACCTAAAAGATACCTAGAAGCACTTTAGGACTTTTCAGAACACTTCTATGATCCTGTAATAACATATTTTACATGAAATATAATTTTTTAAAACCTTGAAAAGAATTCTAAAATACGAATTATTCACTAGATTGTGAAAAATTTTTTCTTTCATATTAACAAAATCTCAAAATTGGCTCTGTAGTGTCAGCATACACTAATTACCTTGGGGGTACTGAAGCCAAGAGAAGGTTGTAGCAACATGAAAGCAAAATGACATTTTAAGTGTCAAAAAACTATTTACCAGGTATTTTTTTTACTAAGAAAAAAAAAATTACACATTCTGGAATGAAGCTACTCAATAAAAATGAGAAAAGTCATTTTGGGGAGCTTCTTTAATATTTTTAATTTTGTTCCTCTAGAATTTTAATATATGGATTATTAGTTTATTGCACTCTATTTGTATTTCCCTTTGCATTAAGGTTTCTTATCTGAAGTCTTCCTTAATATTTTGTTATACTTCAAGAGAATTCTTCCAAGAAAGATTCTGATCGTCCTCAGGAGGGGCAGGTTGTAGCCCAATTTAGATGTAATATCTTTTGAGAGTTTCACATGGGGCAAGGAGATTTGTTGGGAAGCTTCAAGTGTGGAACAGTTTTAAGTGAAATAAGAGAACTAAAACATAGGGCAAGCTGAACAGAGGAATGGAAACAGGTTCTTCAAAATCTTAGATGGTGAAAATTTAGAAATTATTTTATAGAGCCAGATAAAATTCTAAAAGACTTTAGGATTTTTAAAAAATATAAAAGAAATAGATGTTTATTTAATATGTTTCATCCTTAACATAAGTTAACATATATATGTTTATTATGTTTTTCTTTAATGCTAAGATATATTTCTAAGTTCCTATTATATAGGGGATACAAAAAAAGTCCCTTGTCCATAAGAAAATTACGATAAAGGTAGGGTAAAAATATTTTTCTTTCTCCAAATTTAACTTTAGGTTTAAGAGGCAAAATGCATTTAACAAAGTACAACACAGTATAGAATCAAAAGCAAAATGAGTTGAAGTTAATAGATTAAACAGGAATTTTCTTACTAATAAGGATAGTGGATTACTATTATATGATTTAATAGCTAATATTTTTATTATTTTAGCATCCTTTATTGGATAGGCTCTTTAATTATGCTTAATCATCATGGCAACATTATATAATATGAATTCTTATCCTCAATTTTTTGATGAGAAAACTAATACCCTGAGAGCTTAATTGAATTGTCTGAGGCCACAGGTGTCATAAGATACGGAGTCTATCTGAATCTGTTACTGTCTGACTCTGAAACACAAGTTCATCCCACTGCACCAAGATGCTTCCCTTGAAACATAATTACCTGGGCAGGGAACATGTGTGAGAAGCTATTTAAAGTTTCTGACCAAGGCAATGAAAATGATGAGAGATATGCCTTAGACACAAATTCTGGAATTGACTGGAGCAAAGAGAACAAAATCAGGAGCTTGGCTAAGATAGTCTTAAAGTAGCTTATGCTGGTTACCTGTCACCTGGTAGGTACTGAACTCCTTTGGTAAGGGACATTTCATTAATATTTGTACAGTTAACATTTACAGTGTACAGCAATGAAAAAGATTTTTAAATTTAAAATAATGTATTTATGCCAAATTATATTTTTTCCTTTAATCACCTGGGGAAATACTGGAAAGATCAGATATGTGTGCATGTGTGTGTGTGTGTGTGTGTATATATATATATATCCCTTTTAATTAAGATTTTCAGGGAAAAAGTTTATATATATATATATATATATATATATATATATATATATATATATTCTCTGAGGCCATTTCAGGGGGACTCCAAATGACATGTTCATGGGTTTCCACTTAGACTTCATATCCTTTCTTCCTTCATGGCTCATCCCACACTTTCTTCATTCTTAAAATTTCTGCTTCGGCTGGGCGTGGTGGCTCACGCCTGTAATCCCAGCACTTTGGGAGGCCGAGGCGGGTGAATCACGAGGTCAAGAGATCGAGACCATCCTGGTCAACACGATGAAACCCCATCTCTACTAAAAATACAAAAAATTAGCTGGGCATGGTGGCACGTGCCTGTAATCCCAGCTACTCAGGAGGCTGAGGCAGGAGAATTGCCTGAACCCAGGAGGCGGAGGTTGCGGTGAGCTGAGATCGCGCCATTGCACTCCAGCCTGAGTAACAAGAGCGAAACTCCATCTCAAAAAAAAAAAAAAAAAAAAAAAAATTCTGCTTCAACATTACTGAATTTCACCATTCATCACCCAGTCCTTCAAAAATGATATATTAATGACAAAAATGATGGTACCCGCAATCATTCAAAATTTTTGAAGATAAAATTCAAACATTTTTGAAGCCATTACACACTCCAAAGGAAGATGTGGAATCACATTTCAGAGAGAAGAAAGAAAGAAAAGAGAACACAAGGTATTGGAGTATGCTCCACAAGAAAAGCTTAAAAGCTGCTGCAATGACAGATTTAATCCTTACAAAAAATTACAAGACAGCTATTATGGTTCCTGGAATACGTATTTTGGAGGTGCCCACTCCTCTCTTACAGACAGATCCCTTACATTTAGGAAACTGAGGCCACTCAGAGGGCTGGGACATGTGGTCCAGGACCCCCACCCACCAATGTAATCTCAAGTTGGAGGATTTCCATTGTAATCTCAGTGAGGATTTCCGGAACTGAACACATGACTTCTGACATCCAATCAGATGGAAGTACAGGATATTTGAAACTTGAAAGAGAATAAGGAAATCACATGTGGATTTCAGCAACCTAAAGAATTCATTTGTTCATTCATTTACAGTTTTATTGTCTGTCTACCATTTGACAATGCACTGTGCTGAGCAACAATGGAATATGAACTTGAGGCAAGTAAACAGATGAAAACTGGCCCTGAGGAGAATTTCAAAAGGTCCTAGATGACTCTAATGTTATAATTTCTCTTCACTTCTTGGGGGGCAATCATTACATGGGACATCCACCCTATAAGAAAATAAATCAACAGTGGATGCAATAGTATGCCTTAATTCTACATCTGTGACCTTATTGTATTTCTGCTTTCTTTATCATTTCTCCCTGGTTTTATACACCTAATTTTAAATTTTCACCACTCATTTCATAAAAAGAAAATATATTCCAAATTTTACTACATATTTTGAACTCTCCCTCCAAGAGTTGTCAAACTACCTTTAGTTTCCACTTCTTAATAATGTTTCTCTAGGACGTTGAATGAGGTTTTCTTCCAATGCATGTTATTATGAAGGGCCACCCATTAGTTTATTGTATAGTCTTCTGTTTTCCCATCAACCCTCACATTTCCTCAAACTTTATATACCTGGGTAAATGCATTTGAATAACCTCAACTGAAGGTATTAAAACGAAATTAGCGTGTAAAATGCACTGCAATGCATTCTTTTGGTTTCAACTCCATATCATATATGATAATCCCATTTGATGTAGAATCACAAAATCAAATTTGTCTTTAACATTATTGTGACGTAAAAAAGGCAGATATCATTCCTGTTGTTTTAAAGATAAAAATACTGAACTCCAGAGAGGGGAGTTTGCTTGAGATCACACAATGGGAACATAACGTAGCAGGATTCCCAATCAAGTACAGTATGCTATTTTATAACTTGATAAATGTTTTTCTCATGTTCTCATTACATGGCAGAAAGCTCATTTGTCCAGTTTACATTTTTGGAAATAATAGGCTTTAATGTCTTCAACTGTTTTACCTAAAAAACAATTGAACAATTGCTTTCTTATTTTCCTTGTGAGGTCACATCCTTCTCAGATCTAGAAATACTAGGGCAGCCTCCTAAGACCAAATATTCCCTTCTAGGAACCAAGTCTGTGGTGACTGCTGTCTTAGCCTCACCAGGTGGTACACTGAGAATGAATAAAGATGAAACAACAATATTCATCCAACCCAACAGGTCACACAAGAGCTAAAACTCACAACTCATCTTTATACATGTTTTATTTTAAAATTAGCTCATTAATTCAATTTATGCAATATTCTAAATATTTTGTTATCATTTCAACAATGTACTCAGAAACTTCATCAGGAGTAGATTCCATCTCAAGAAACTATTCTTTGCTTCTTGCAACTCCTTATGCATTCAAGTTTGACCATGAGATCGCAGCAGTTCAGCAACTCCAATTCCTTTTTTTGAGATGGAGCTTTACTCTTGTTGTTCAGGCTGGAGTGCAGTGGTGCAATTTTGGCTCACTGCAACTTCCACCTCCTGGGTTCAAGTGATTCTCTTGCCTCAGCGTCCTGAGTAGCTGAGATTATGGGCACGCACCGCCACACCCAGCTGATGTTTTAGATTTTTAGTAGAAATGGGGTTTCATCATGTTGGTCAGGCTGGTCTCAAATCCTGACCTCAGGAGATCTACCCACCTTGACCTCCCAAAGTTCAGGGATTACAGGCGTAAGCCACCGTGTCCGGCTGACGATTCCAATTTTTAAAGTAGTTCTACAGTGAGTAAAATGCAGTAAAATAGTACCACATGCTACAGAGAAACGTTTCATGAAGGAAGACTCATTTGATGCGGCAAGTGATGGTTGCCTTATCTTAAGAAATTGCTGCAGCCACCGCAGCCTTTTCAGCAGCTGTAACCTTGGGACAAAAATATACACTAGCAAAAAGATGACCACTTGCTGAAGGCTCAGATGATCATTAGTATTTTTTAGTAATAATGTATTTTTAAATTTTAAAAAAAGATCATTAGTAAAATAACAATGCCAATAACTAGTGTGTTCTAGTTACAGTATATGTATCATAAATACATAAAGATATAAAATAAAGCAAAATTTAAAGAAATGCAAAAAGCACCTTATCTCATCAAGTCAGTTGCTGCTGTGTTATTGCTGACATGTCCTTGACTTTTTTCTCTACTCTTAGAATTCTCTGCATTTTCTTTTACCTACACTGCCTTCAGGTGTTGATCTGGCCTAGACTGTCCAAACTCTTCTGGCAAACTTTTAAAATCAGCAAAGCTTCCTTCTGCTGCCTGAACTACATTAGTGATAGACTATGAGATTTCTTCCTGTTTTCACTCAACCCTCCCTATACAGCTAGGCAAAAAAAAAAAAAAGTCTCCAACTACTTTTCTGTAATAATTTTTTTAAATCATTACCTCTTTCACAACAGAAATTAAAAATAGAAAACTTATTTTTCTGTCATCTACTGCCTCCCATCACAGCTTTCCTAAATATATCTTCAATCTTAAATGATTTCCTTCCAATCAAAGAAAAGCATTTTTAATAATAATAAATAGGCTGACTCCACAGGCTTTAGTATGCTACAACCAGTTCCTGATTTAGATATCATAACCTGATTTGAACTCACTCTTATCTTTCTACTTTTTTTAGTTTTTATTACATGCCAGACACTACTAGGTTCTTAGATACTAAATAGAAACAGCAAAGTTCCCCTTTTAGGAGTGTGTAATTTTTGGGAATCTAATCCATAGGCAAACAGGTAATTGGTAAAGTGGAGGTTTCTACAAAAGTCATTTAAAAGCAAAGGAAATAACTATTTGAGTTTTACTGGGGAAAATCATCAAGGAAACTATCTCGGAAAAAAGGAACAATATGTCAATGTCAATAAGACTTATTCTGGTCAGACATGGTGATTCATGCCTATAATACCAGCACTCTGGGAGACTGAGGCAGGCAGATTACTTGAGTTCAGGAGTTCGAGACCAGCTTGACCAACATGGTAAAACTTTGTCTCTACAAAAAAAAAGATTACATAGGCATGGTGGCATGTGCCTGTAATCCCGGCTACTCAAGAGGCTGAGGCAGGAGAATCACTTGAACCCAGGAGGCAGAGGTTGCAGTGACCCAAAATGGCACCACTGCACTCCAGCCTGGGTAACAGAGTGAAACTCTGTCTCAAAATAAAAAAAAAAAGACTCCTAAAACTCTAGGAATATCTATAAAACTACAGATTGGATAATGGCTAAAGTAGGAAGGGCAAAAGGCAGAAAAGCAGGAAGTCAAATCAGAAAAGTTGACAAAGATCAGAGAACAAAATGTCTTGAATGCATTTCTATGTAGTTTTGATTTTTGCCTTTAATTCTTTCAAAAATATGGAGCATTTCTTACGTGCTACGTGCTACAGATGAAGAGTAAACAACTATTTGATCAGGCAAAGGAGCAGCCTGATCAAATGTCCACTTTAGAAAGACTTTCTGGCAGCAGTGTGGAGGACTGAGCACACTGCAGAGATGGCTGGGAAGGTATACCACAGTGAGATGTGATGGGGTTAGAACTTTAGACATGTGGCAATGGGGCTGGACAGGAAAGGTGAGAACAGAGAAATGCATAAGAGGTGAATGAATAAGATTGTGCCAATTTGATTAAGAAAAAGTAGAAATCAAGGATGACTTAGAAGTCAGGTTTCTAGTTTGGATAACCACATAGATAATGGTGTAATTTTCAATGCTGTAAAGAATTCAAGAAGAGGAGGTTTGAGGTGGGTAAAGGAAAAACAAAAGAGGAAGATCCAGTGGTGGTATCTTGAAGGCAGTTTAATATGCAGCCCTGGAGGGTGAGGCAGAGATCTTGGTTGGAGATGTAAACTTTAGTCTTTAGTTGAAAATTGAAGCTCTTGAATGTGGATGAGATTATCTGTAGTAAATGTATAAAGCATGAAAAAAAAGAGTTCCAAGAAAAAATGACATTCTAAAGATAGATGGAAAAGAAGGACCTACAAGTGTAAGAGAAGCCATAAAACCAAGTAATAAATCAGTTTTAGAAAAGTAAAATATGTCTAATTTTTGAAGGCAATAGGTCAAATAAAATACATATTGAAAAGTGATTAATTTGGCTATTGGAAGTCATAAAAACAGGAAGTCTCAGAGGTTGCCATAATAGAAACTAAATACCAATGGTTTGAGAAAAGTCTAAGACAGAAAGAAATGGAGAATGCAAGGGGATTTTATTCTTTCTAGCTTGCTTAGGAAGTATGGTGTGGATGCTGGAGGAAGGATAAAGATTTATGGTCATAGAGAGAAACGAATGGCCAAGGAGGAGTTGTCATTATTTTTGTTTCTTTCTTTTCAAATTAAGGATAATTTGAAATAAAAATATGGTAAAGAAAAAAAAAAATCCAATGAGAAAGACAGTTTGAAGATACAGGCAAGGGAGACTTTTGCTTCTACTTAAGACAGAAAAAGTCTCAAGAAAATGTTTCTCTCACACCAAAAATAACACAATGCTAGACAACCTTAAAAATAATGGGTTTTTAAAAGCCTATTTGAGAGATGAGGTCATAAAGAAACATAAATAAAAGCCAGAAGTGATAATTCTCTCCTAGAAAAAAAGAAACCTACAGCTGCTTCCATTCTTAAGAGAGCAGTAAAAGCAGGTAGAAATTGTAAGAAGGACACAACTGAGTATGTATCTAATTCTCTAAGGCAAGGAATAGACTGGCATGAAGATTTATAAGCTCAAGATCCCCATACGAAAGAATAAGAGAAGAAAGGAGAAGGAGGAGGAGAAGGAGAAGAAGAGGAAGAGGAAGAAGGAGGAGGAGGAGAAAAGAAAGAATTAGAAGAGGAAGAGGAGGGAAGGAGGAGGAGGAGAGAAGGAGGAGGAGAGGAGGAGAAGGAGGAAAGGAGGAGGAGAGGATGAGGAAAAGAGGAGGAGAAGGAGGAAAGGAGGAGGAGAGGATGAGGAAAAGAGGAGGAGAAGGAGGAAAGGAGGGGAGGAGGAGGAGGAGGGGAGGAGGAGGACAAAGAGTCTTCACCTACCCACCAGTTATATTCTATGAGCCTTCACTACGTACTCACAAGAAAGATTGAGTGCAGAGCAAGAAAACTGAGAGAAACTGCCCATGTCCAAGGCACAAAGCACAGGACCTACTAAATACTGAGGGCAGAGAAGGAGAATGAGAGAAATCACAATATATTCTGGATCCTATACTGTGTAATTGGAGAAGGGACAGAAATTCTGAAAGAGACCACTTATCCAACATTGCAAATACACAGAGACTACTGGAGGATTGGGGCAGGAAAACTGAGACAAACCTTCTAGGCACTGAGATCACAAGCTCTAATCAAGGGAAGTTTCTGATCCCAGCATCAGATATTTTGAGGAGAGTGGTAAGTTGAATCTATCTAATGTAATGATAAAACCCAGAAACAGGTGATTGAGTGCTTATAGATTGAAGCAAATCTGATACTAATAACATGGCAGAGGAAGAGATATACCTTTTTGCAGCGTATTTTTTTTATTTTAGTTTCTATTGTTCACTTAGAATTTCAGCATTCAATTTTAAAAGCTACAGATGAAAACAAGCAAGGAAATGTGATATATTGTCAAGAGAGGAAGCAATCAATAGAACCAGACTCATATGAACAAGATGCTAAAATTATCAGATGAGGACATTAAAATAACTATGGAAAATAAGTTAAAAGACCATTTTGAAACAGATAAACAACCTTCATGAGCAGATAATAAAACTTACAGAAAAGAGCCAAATGAACATTCCAAAAGTAAAAAATATATAAAATAGTGATAAAAATCCTTTCAAAGGAATTCTCAACAGGCTGCATGAAGCTGAGAGAAAAAAAATGAATGAAATTGAGGACAGCCTAATATAAATGCAAACTAAAATACAAAAAGAAAAAGAAGAGTAAAATAAACAAATAAAGTCAGCATTCAAGATCTGTGAAACAGTATGAAATGTTATAACCTAAACAGAATTCCAGAAAATATAAGAAAGAAAAAATGGAGGCATACTAAATGGGGTAATACTTGAAAGGTAATAGCTAAGAATTTTGCATAATTAGCAAAGGATGAAAACGACAGACTCAAGAAATTCAGCAAACTTCATATAGTAAATATAAAAAGAAAATCAAACCTAAGGAATATCGGAATCAAAATGATAAAATCCAAGAAAGAGAAGAATCTTGAAAAGACCCAGACCAAAATACATATAGTTGATTCTTGTTATTTACGATAGGTGCGTCCTACGAACTCACTGCAGACACTGTGCTTTTGAATACAGAACTACTGCTTCTGGGGCAAATACAGGGTTAGATTCCTGAGAGTCTCTTGTCATGGCATTTCCAGAAATTTGAATGCTATTTGTGTCATATAGATGTAATTGCCAATATCCTTATAAAACAAACCAATCTCAAAAGCATTGAAAACCTGGCCTTCTACATGGTACTTTTCCTGTATAACACTTAGCAGATACTTCTAAAATTCTGACCTACAGAATCTGCCTCACCTGCAAAAGTTTAACTTTTTTCATGTTGAAACTTGCAACATACTTTATGAAATTTACATGGCAGCCAGCACTAATCAAGATGGGTTTAACATTTTCCTGAACCTAGGTAACATGACTATAAATTTCTTTTTAGTTTCAGTGCTGCCTTGTATGCTTTTTTTAAAAAATCAGTCATCTCTCATGAAACCACAAATTTGCCACTTTTGCATTATTCCATCAACAGTAGAGATGTTACTCTATAGATGTTACTCAGTGTTTTCTGAAGCAGCCTTATGTACAAAAGGTGAATGAATTTCCTCTTCCATTTTCTGAATGTACTGAATTGTTGACTCAGTAAAACTGAACTTATGGCCAATGGCACTATAACTCAAGCCTGAATGAAGTTTATCTAATACACATATTTTCTCCATAAGTTATGTCACAGTCATCTTGCTCTTAGAAACAGTAAACAGGCTGGGCACGGTGGCTCAAGACTGTAATCCCAGCACTTTGGGAGGCTGAGGCGGGTGGGTCACGAGGTCAAGAGATCGAGACCATCCTGGTCAACATGGTGAAACCCTGTCTCTACTAATACAAAAAATTAGCTAAGCATGGTGGCACATGCCTGTAATCCCAGCTACTCAGGAGGTTGAGGCAGGAGAATTGCCTGAACCCAGGAGGCGGAGGTTGCGGTGAGCCGAGATCGCGTCATTGCACTCCAGCCCGGGTAACAAGCAAAACTCCATCTCAAAAAAAAAAAAAAGAAAAGAAAAGAAACAGTAAACAGGCTTAACTACACTTGAAGGCCATCAGCAAAAAGCACAAAATTGCAAAAACAATATGGCATTAAGTATATCACAAAAGAAAATCTCATTCACGATATGACAGCCAATGAGATATAGATCATCATATTGTTCAGCCATACCTAATAACCTGCACATCAGGTGATTCAAAATTTTGCCCCTCTGCACATGTTAATGAATGATGATAAAAGTTTCACAATTATTTATTTGAAGATTACAAATAAATTATTGTGAGTAGGCAAACTTACAAATAAAATCTGCAAATAGTGACAACTGACTGGATACTATCTATGAAAAGAACAATAAGAATGACAGCCAATTTCACAAATAAAAAATGGAAGCCAGAAGACTATGGAATATCATATTTAAAGTGTTGCAACAAAAAAAACTCTCTAAGTCTACAATTCTATATTCAACAAAAGTATCCTTCAAAATGAAAACAAAATAAAGACATCTTCAACCAGACAAAAGCTGACTTTTTCAATAACAGATCTGAATCTAAATTTCATTTAGAAATATCAAATGAAGTTCTGTATCCTGAAGAGAAATGATACCAGATGGAAATCCAGTTTTTCAGGAAATAATTAAGGACGCCGGAAATAATATAATAGTAAACATAAAGCACCTTTTAAAGGTATTACCATTTATATTTTTAAATACATATGTGTCTTTCAATTTCCCTAAGTGCCTATTGACCATGTAAAAAAATAAAATTATAATAAAATAATGGATTCAAGGTTATAGCATTTATAGAAGTGAAATAAATAACAACAGCACAAAGTGGGGGAGACTCATAATTAGAGATATCCTATTATAAAGTTCTTAAATTTTTTGTGAAGCAGTAAAATGTTTTGGAAGACAGACTGTAATAAATTAAATATGCTATTCTAATCTATAGAACACCATTAAAGAAAAAAATACCAAGGAAGCATAACAAAAACATCAATAAAACAATAAATGAAGAGCAAAAACCAAACAATCACTTCATTCAACAGAAACCAACTCCTCCAAAAAAATCAAGAGAAGAGAAACAGAGGAACAAAGAGAGGACAAGACAGATAGAAATCAGATAACCAGATGTTATACTTAGAGAGAAATTTATGAATGATTTTATTAAATGTAGATGGCCTCAATATCCCAATACAAAGGCAGAGATTGTCAAACTAAATAAAGAACCAAGTCTAAACTACACGTTGTTAGCAAGAAACATACCTTTAACATAACATTTTGAAAGGAAAGAAATAAAAAAATATAAACCATGCAAACACTAAGCATGAGGAATCAAGTGTGGCTGTATTAATACCAGGAAGAGTTGACCTTAAGATGAAAAATATTACCAGAAATGAAGAGGGGCATTTCATAACGATATAAAAGAAGAAACAACAATATTAAAAGTATATGTGTATAATAATAAAGTTTCCAAATAGATAAAAGAATAGTTAACAGAAGTGAAGGCAAAAATAAAGATAAACAAATCCACAATCATACTTGAAGAGTTAAATACCCTTCTCTCAATAATTAACAGGAAAAGACAAAACGGTCAGTATAAATGTTAAAAATTCAACGTTGCTATCAAACAACTTGCTCCATTTGACATTTGTAGCACAATACACCCAACAACAGCATAATATATGGTCTTCTCAAGTATACATAGAACATGAAATAAGATAGTATAGACTGTTTAATGGGCCTTAAAACAAGTTCTAATAAATTTCAAAGGACAGATTATATCCTCTAATCCCAACTGTAGTAAATTAGAAATAAACAACAAAAAGATGTCTAGTAAAATTCCCCAAATATTTGGAAATTAAACAGCATATTTCTCAAAAACCCACAGATCAAAAAAGAAAACTTATAATACTGACAAAGCACAACATGTCTAAATTAATAGACAAATAAGTACTTAGAAGAAAAAGTATAGTTTTAAAGTATACATTGGGGATGGAGAAGAGATATAAAATTAGTGTCATATGTTTCTACCTTTAATATTTTTTAAAATAAAGCAAATTAACTCCAAAGCAAGCAGAAGGCAGGTGTAAGAAAGAGTCTTACTCTGTTTTTGATGTTTGATTACTAAAAGCTTTCAAGCTTACCCCTTTTTTCTCCCCTGTTACCACTCAGGTGGGCAAGCCAATAAGAAACCCCAGGCGCCCCCTCCCTTGGTGCCAGAAGGGAAGTTCAAATTATGCAAACACTTTTCAAATTTGGAAAATTTTACCCGAACTCTACTCCCTACTTACAACTAAAGCCAACCCAGTATCTCTTTGGTATTAGTCTATTCTCACATTGCTATAAAGAACTACCTGAGACTGGATAATTTATAAAGAAAAAAAGACTTAGTTGGCTCACACAGTTTCACAGACTGTACAGGAAGCATGGCTGGGGAAGTCTCAGGAAACTTACAATCATGGCAGAGGTGAAAAGGAGGAAGACATGTCTTACATGACTGGAGCAGGAGGAATAAAGGAGAAGGCACTACAAATCATTAAACAACCAGATCTTGTGAAAATTCACTCACTATCATGAGAATAGCACCAAAGAGGAAACCTGCCCCCATAATCAAATCTATTTCCAGCAGGCCCCTCCTCCAACACTGCGGATTACAATTCAACATGAGATTTGGGTGGGGACACAAAGCAAACCATATTATTCTGTCCTTCCCCCTCACAAATCTCACGTCCTTTTCACATTGTAAAACACAATCATCCCTTCTTAACAGTCCCCAGTCTTAACTCATTTCAGAAATAACTTAAACATGGGGAGAAATGCCAGATATATGTAATGGGGGGATGGAGGCAGCAAACCATATTGCCATGTATTTACCTATGCAACAATCGAGCATGTTCTGCACATGTACCCCAGAACCTAAAGTGCAATTTAAAAAAAAGTCTAATTCTAATGTCTAATCTGAGACAAGGCAAGTGTCTTTCACCTGTAAGCATGTAAAACCAAAAACAAGTTAGTTTCTTCCAAAATACAATGGGAGTACAGGCATTGACTAAATACTCCCAATCCAAAGGGGACAAATACAGGCCCTATGCAAGCCCAAAACCCAGAAGGGCAGTCTTTAAGTCTTAAAGCTCCAAAGTAATCTCCTTTGACTTCATGCCTCACATCCAGGCAATACTGATGCAAGGGGTGGGCTCCCAACACCTAGGGCAGCTCCACCCCTGTGACTTTGCAGGGTACATGCCCCATGGCTGCTTTCATGGGCTGGCATTGAGTGCCTATAGCTTTTCCACGTGCATTATGCAAACTGTTCATGGACTTACCATTCTGGGATCTGGAGGACAGTGGCTCTCTTCTCACAGCTCCACTAAGCAGTGCTCCAGTGAGGACTCTGTGTGGGGGCTCAACTATCACATTTCCCCTATGCACTACCCTAGTATAGGTTCTCCATGAGGCCTCCAGCCCTGCAGCAGAATTCTGCCTGGACATCCAGGCATTTTCTCCCATCTTCTGAAATCTAGGTGGAAACTTCCCCTCTGTGCACCTGAAGGCTTAACACTACATGTAAGGTGCCAAGACTTATGGCTTGCACCCTCTGAAGCAACAGCCCAAGCTGTACCTTGGCTCTTTTTAGCCACACTAGAGCTGAAGTGGCCTCAAAGCAGGGTGCCGTGTCCTCACGTTACTAGAGCAGCAGGCTACTGGGCCTGGCCCACAAAACCATTCTACCCTCTTAAGCCTCCAAGCTTGTGATATGAGGGGCTGCCACAAAAATCTTTGAAAAGCCTCAGAGGCATTTTCCTCATTACCTTGACTATCAACATTTGGATCCTCTTTACATATGCAAATTTCTGTAGCCAGCTTGAATACTCCCCAGAAAATGAGTTTTTCTTTTCTATCACTTGGTCAGGCTGCAAATTTTCTAAACTTTTATGCTCTGCTTCCCTTTTAAATATATGTTCCCATTTCAGAACATCTCTTTTCTCATACATAACAAACGTGACCTTGGCTCCAGTTTGCCATAAGTTCCTCATCTCCATCTGAGACCTCCTCAGCCTAAATTTCATTATCCATATCATGATCAGCACTTTGATCACAACAATTTATCAGGTTTCTAGGAAATTGCAAACTTTCTCTCATCCTGTTGTCTTCTGAGCCCTCCAAACTGTTCCAACTTCTTCCCATTACCCAGTTCCAAAGTTGCTTCCACATTTTCAGGTATAGTTATTGCAATGCCCCACACCTAAGTACCAATTTTCTGTATTAGTTCATTCTTGCATTGCAATAAATAACTACCTGAAACTGGCCAATTTATAAAGAAAAGAGATTTGATTGGCTCATGGTTTCATAGCTGTACAGGAAGCATGGCTGGAGAAACCTCAAAAAACTTACAATCATGGCAGAAGGCAAAAAGAAAGGAGGCATGTCTTACATGGCTGGAGCAGAAGAAAGGAGGGAGAGGTGCAACACACTTTTAAACAACCAGATCTTGTGAGAACTCATTCACTATCATAAGAACAGCAAAGGAGAAGTCTGCCCCCAATGATCCAGTTACCTCCCACCAGGTCCATCTTCCAACATTGGGGTTGCAATTTGACATGAGATTTGGACAGGGACACAAATCCAAACCACGTCACCTTCTTTCTCTCCAAAGCCATTTTTGGATGTGCTTGTGAGCCTGTCCTCTCTCCCCAGAGAGCCTTATTATGTGAATGATAAACTTTTTCACACCTTCTTGGTATATGTATGTGACATCATGCAGTCTCAATATCTGAAGTAAATTTGGGTGGCAGATGTCTACTGTACACGCACCAAGTGACACAACAGCAAATAATGAAGATAAAGGCAGAAATTAATTAAATAAAAAATGAATAGACAACTGACAAAACCAAAATAGTTTTTAAAACTTACTGAAAAGCTTATGAAGATAAGAAAAAAAGAACGGGCTGGGCGCAGTGGCTCACACCTGTAATCCCAGCACTTTGGGAGGCCAATGTAGGTGGATTGCCTGTCAGGAGTTTGAGACCAGCCCAGCCAACATGGTAAAACCCTGTCTCTACTAAAAATTCAAAAATTAGCCAAGCATGGTGGCATGTGCCTGTAATCCCTGCTACTGGGAGGCTGAGGCAGGAGAATCTCTTGAACCCAGGAGGTGGAGATTGCAGTGAACCGAGATCATGCCACTGCACTCCAGCCAGGGATACAGAGTGAGACTCCATCTCAAAAAAAGGAAGAAAACACAACAAAACAAAATGAAAACTGGTTTAAAATGTATGTGAGGAAAATAGGGAATTTGAAAAGTGGTGGAGAATTATCACCCAGAGTAAGAAAAGCTGAATTTGTTTCAGGATCACGGATACTTCTCCCATTGAAAAAGATTCTTTTCTTTTCTTTTCTTTTCTTTTCTCTCTATGAATGTTTTACAATATAATACACATTGAGTCAAAATAACTTTAATTAATTATATAATGCTTCATAGATATAATCATAGTATTTAAATAATTGGTCCCTGACCACAGAGGGAGTCAAATTCCCTTCCAACAACTCTTTCAGCCACCACCTATATTCCCCTAGTATTTTTATATTGACCACTTTGTCACTCCTACACTGGCAGGACCCTCTTAACAAGGTGAGAATCAGCAATAGCGACCATCTATTAACAGTGCAAGAAAGCCTGTTCCCACACCTTTACATGCATGTCAGGTGGTTTTAATGCTCAAAAAATTTAAGAAATACTGATGTAAAGTATAATTAACCCAAAAAGAGAGAAATCCACACCAAGAAATACTTATATTAGCCATAATATGGATTTGGGGGTTACCTGCTATGTTTTTAATAACAATTGTATTTAAGTTTAAGGTAGTATCATTGAGATTTTAGAACTGAAAAGAATCTTAGTAGTGATCAAATTCTGCCCTCTAGGCAAATGTGAAAACCAAAGCCCAGATAGCTTGCGTATTTTGCCCAAGTAACATGCAGTTCCTCAGAGCTTTGGGACCCACTCAGATCTCCTAACCCCTGGAGGTACAGTTTTCATCCCATAGATCATGTTTACTTTTTGAAATATAAAAAGGTCGACTCCCACTAACTACAATTAGAATATTTTACTTGTGATTTTACGCTGCCACAAATAATGGAAATGAAACCAAATAGACACTAAATTAACTAAAGAATTGAAAAATAAGATATTTTTCCATGCAATTGGCAACACAACCACTGCTGGAAATCATATGGCTCATCAGAAGAGAGCTTTTGGCAGCCTGAAGGGAAGATATCAATTTTTTTCACCCTCTGTAAGGTAACCCTGAGTATAAATATAGCAAACATTTACTTAATAGGACACATGCAAAGCTTTAATCCATGAGTTGCTGCCTTTCTATTTTCATTTTCCAGCTTTCCACCAAAGGAATGTGTAGGAGATGGCTATTAGAGTCATTTGCTCTGCCTGGGGGCTAATTACTCTATTTGGTTCATTTTTAAGAATATTATGTTTCATCCAGGGGCAAAAAATTGATGAAGTCTTGTTTCAGGTTTGCTTATGTAATTTTGTACAGATTAAATTAGTTAATCAGAAATTATGCTGGCTACAAGAGATCAGTTGGTTTCTAAATCTACAGTAGAAAATTGCTTTTTAAAAAATAATTTGAATGCCATGCTGCTTAAATTTATTTTAGTCTATTCTCTCAGACGTGAGCCTTACATTTTAATGACCATAAAGAAAAGCTATGAGGAATGAGAGAATCCACAGATACAAGATTGGAAAGAGTATTCACATGTGACCCTGTAGAACAAAATGCTACAGGATCAGTCAAAGAATGGTGGTGATATGATATGGCTTTGTGCCCTCACTCAAATCTCATTCTGTAGCTCCAATAATTTCAACTTGTTATGGGAGACAGCCCGTGGGAGGTGCTTGAATCATGGGGGCGGGTCTTTCCCTTGCTGCTGTCGTGATAGTGAGTGGCTCTCATGAGATCTGATGGTTTAAAAAAACTAGAGTTTGTGCAAGCTCTCTGCTTGTAAGTCCAATAAACCTCTTTCTTTTGTAAATTGCCCAGTCTTGGGTATGTCTTTATCAGCAGCATGAAAACAGACTAATACAAATAGGATAAATGAAACTCTGAGGAGTCAAGGAAAGAGGTAAGAGGCACCTGGGGATTCTGGGTGAAAAACCAGGAGAGATTAACAACCTCTAAGCTTCAATTTCTTCATCTGAAATGGGAGGATCATCATCATATCCATCTCCCATGGTTTTATGCAAAAAAAAAAAAATTAATGAAGTAACATGAAAATTCCTGCCCCAATGCCTGGCACATGATAAGTACTCAATAAATTTAAGCTCAGTACATTAAATATTATGGTTTATCTATCTACCTCTGATATATAATCTTGTCAGTGAGAATTTTTTATGACTCCCCAGACTGAGAAGCAGAGACTCTCACAGCACTGTTTGCACTATGCTTAGAAAATGGCTGATAATTATGTGTTTGAGCCTGCAGGTGCCTTAAAAAGTTGTTCATTACATCATTAAAAAAAAAAACAAAACTTCCAGAAACCAGCAATAGAGACGCTAGAGCAGTGGTTCTCAATTCTTGATGTGTATTGGAGCTTCTAAAAAATCCTGATGCCCAGGTTCCACTTCCATCTCCCACTCAGAAATTGACTTAACTCATTCCCAGATAATTCTAATGTTCTGTCAACAGTGAGCCCTGAAGAACTAGATGGTATAAGCTGACAGACATTCTAAAATAATGTATGGTAATCAAAATAAAAGTGTTTATGTTTAATTATGAGCAACATCAAAACACATAAAAATACAAGAATTATATAATGAAATAATATATCCATTATCTAAATTTAATAATAATTAAACTTGACTATATTTATGCTGTAGATAGATAGATAGATAGATAGATAGATAGATAGATACGCAAAGGCTGAAAAGGTTTCAAATAAATCACAGACTTTAACATTTCACAATGAAATATTTCAGTATCCATCTCTTATAAAGGAGGCATTTTCTTCAAGGCCATAATATGGTTATCGCACCTCAAAATTTAGTACTTATGGGGTTTTTTTTATTTTTTAAATTTTACCTTAAGTTCCAAGTTACATGTGCAGAATGTGTAGGTTTCTTACATAGGTACACATGTGCCAACCATAGAAAAAGATCTCGATGAAATAACCACTCCAGTGATGATTTTTAAAAAATAAATCAATCTGTGGTAAGGATAACCAGGGCTTCTCTATACTATGTTTGCAATTTCCTCTCAATTAAATCTAAACTCCTGCCTCATGTATTGGAGATCTTATGTTGCCATCTCATTTACAATAAGTACATTCTAAATATATATGGAGAGTAGAAATTCAAGTTCTTTGCAGGATAGTACTTTTTGCTATACCACCTCAAATCTTTGTGAAGATTAAACACATTACTACACATAAACCACTTAAAACAATGCCTGGCACATAGTAAGTGCCATAGAAGTATAAACTCTTACTATAAGACAGGAAGAGGTCTTTAATGTATATAAAAATATCCTAGAGGGTTGATGTTAAATCATACATTCTAGGGTCTCCTATTGTTACTGAGATTATGAGACAGTAAATACGTGTTTATACCCAGGAACATGCATTTTAATTAGCACCTCAGGTATTCTGAGAGATGGATGACATTTAACTAGAAGTGGCACTGGACTTCATCTGAGGAACACCAGGGATAATCATAGGAGAGCCATGGTATTCCAAAAAACAAAACGGTATGAGAAACGGAAACCCTCAGCCAAATAACAAAGAGATGGATGGGCAATCTTGAAGGTCTACTACATATAAAACTGCTACTTATGTACTAGGAAATGAGGGATGGGGACAAAGACATAAAATACAAAATTATCTGTGTGTGTATGTGTGTGTGTGTACATGGGCAAACTAGGCAATCTCTGCTCTTACAGAATTTGCCACTCCACAGGGGTCCCTAGGCATTAGCCTCTGAAAACTTAAGTAACAATAACAGAGTAAAGGGGCAATGAAAAATGATCATTTAAAAATAAAATTTTATTTTTCTAATAAATCACACAATGAGTCATTTCCTTTGATACTTGTTTGGAAAAGCATGTGCTTTGATATCTTCTGACTGTCATTTCTGATTGGAGCCGAGCTGGCTTTTGAGAAAATAATAACAATATTGCAGGGTCTATGCTCTTAACCTCTATTTATATGAAAATTGCAATGAAGTAGAGTACAATATATCTTTCACAATGTTCTTCAAAACCAATGGATGACTGGGTAAATTTATGTTTAATTGATTAAACACATATAGATGTGAAGATATAGATAGATGCTTATATATATATACATATAATTACTTTTGCCTTTTCTTTCATTGGTAATTAAATTATTACATAGGAAATGTACACTATTTTTTCACATAAAAAATGCAAAACAAAATATTTTCTTAAGGAAATGTCCCAATATTAAGTGATCCTAATGGGAAGTTGTAAACAGCTCTTCATTACTAAATAGAAGAAATAATTACAAATAAAAATAGACGAAAATATCTTTTAAAGCAATGTTGTTTCTGATTATAGTTTCTCTGAAACTTCTCAGAGGCTACTGGTTTCTGTCGAGGACTGTTTATCTTTGCCCTAATTATCTCCAGGTTTTACATCATATTCCTGATTCTGACATCAAATCATTGAGGGATCTTGGGAGAGTTTCTTGCAAATACCTCAGTTTCTCTGTTTAAAAATGAAGGTAGTAAGTCTTGACACTGTTGTATTTCACTGAGGTATTTCAAAGATTAATGAGCCACAAAAGCTCTGAGCTGCTCTGATCAAAGGCACTGTATAACTACAAAGCATTGTTATTATTTACCAGTAGCTCCTTTTTACTGTGCCACTAATGAACACTGTGGTCAGCAATAACTTACTAGGGAAAAAAATGAAACGTGAAAGTTAAGGAGGCTGTTTCTCTTCATATTCATATATAATTCTTGTTAATATTAATTGGTATTATACAGACATTTTGAAGGGCTTCCTGCAGCCTACTAGATTCTGTTGTAGAAGTCTGTAAATATACGCAACATCTTGGGTTTAGAGGATTGAGCATACTGGGAGTTTTCCTTGGATTTGTACAAATTCTACATGGAACTCACATTTTAACAGACATGGAGATGAGACACAGTCTCAAAGCATTTACAGTAAGATTATTTCCTCAAGTATCTCCTTTTTTATTTTTCATGATCCTTAAGCAACTTTACTGACAAATTCTCTCTCTCTCTCTCTCTCATATATTCAGACATAGACACAAAAACAGACACACACACACACACACATTTCACCTCACTTTTCTTTGGAATGAAGTTAATCAAAATTATTATTTAGAGAAGCTAAGAATTGAATCATTGGTTTTGCTGAAAATTTTCAATCACAGGAATATAAATTTACTATTTCTTTTCAAGCTATTTTCCATTATACCATCGTATACCCTGGCATATGAAACTCCCAATGTGAGCAATCTAAATAGTAGCAATGGTACACATTCAGTACATGTTTGAAAATGGTTCACCTTTTCCAAATTGATAAATGGCACAGAATCATTATGGTACAAATCAGCTTTCCAATGATTGAAAAAAATTTATAAATATTAGTGATAAAATAAATAGTTTTATTTTACTTTGTCCTTGCTAAAAGTGCATGTCAAAATCTTCTTCCAGGAATATTTAGAAGCACTTTAGTTCTTTGATAGCAAGAAGGAGTACAACTTCACAAGGTTCTGGCAGTCCACCCATCTCTGAGCAGTATTCTTTCTCAGCCTCAGGCTTCTTTCCTATCCAAAGCCCTATCTTAAAATAAACAAAGCACTCAGCAACTAGAAGCACTTCAGCTGAAATGCTTGTAAAACAAGTACATCCTTCAGTACTCAGGGTAAATAAATTTTTCATGACCTAAGATCTATGTAGAAAAGTTTTCATTAAAATCTAGTGTTTTTTAAGAAAGAGTGCTATGGACTGAATTTTGCTCCTCCAAAATTCATATGTTGAAGCCCTAACCCCCAATGCATTGGTGTTTGGAAATGAAGCCTTTGGGAGATAATTGTGTTTAGAGGAGATTCTGAGAGTGTGTCTTCATTAGAAGAGACACCAGAGAACTTGCTCCATTTCCCTCCCTACCATATGAAGACAGCCATCTACCCACAATAAAGAGAGCCCTCACAGAAACTCACTGTGCTGGTACCCTGATATTGGACTTCCAGCCTCCAGAACTGTTGTTTAAGGGCCCTAGTCTGTGGAATTTTGTTATGGGAGCCCAAGGTAATGAATACAAAGAGCAATATCAACAATGTCATAATAACAATATAGAGACTGGTGGTTCACTTTGTTGAGTTATAACACTTGAAAACTCTAAGTGAATTTATAACTTTGCAAAGATATAAGTACGTAAGTAAATGGCTCAGATTTTCTAACTTACTGAATTATTTATTCATTCAGTAAGTTAGATATCAAACACTTGATATATAACAATAAATATCTGCAATTATTTCTGCAAAATGACAGTAAGATGTGACCAGGTAGACTTTATACAGAAGAAATGTATTTTTTTAAATGTGGCATACATTTTTGGATTAATAGTCTTTTTTAAAGTAGGGGAATGTATATAAGGTATAACTCAATGGTAGGTAAGGAAAATGGTGAAATAAATTCTCTGACTTCATGCCTCCAACAAAAATCCATTAGCAACTATCCACAAGCAAGAATACCATCATGAATATCTCAGAACTCAGGTACAAGGCTGAGGCATCCCCTTAGACCACAGAACCAAGAAAGCCAAAATCAAATGGCAAGAGAAATGGTTCTCTTTGGCTGCACCACTCTTCCCCCAAGCACAGCACTACATACAGAGAATTTCTCTGGACTCACAGTTTCTACAGAGAGAACTATGCCTTATCCATGGGCTAAGTCAAAGTGAGCCTCCTGCAAAGTGACCCTTTGTAAAAGCCATGTAAAACATTAAGAGTACTGCTAGGGCTAGACCACCTGAAGGAATAAGGGTGGGTCCCACAATGATCAGCATGCAGATTTTAGTGGTTGCTCTTCATTCCAGCAAATGGAGGTACCACACCAGAGAAACCAGCCAACAGCATCATGTCGGAAGAAACAAGGTCCGTGGGTCTAACAGGCTTGAATTCCTAGCCAGCTTCCTTATGCAGTCTGGCTACTTGTTAAGTGTTCCCCAGGTCAAGGGGAAACTTCTGGTCTTTTTCTCTCTTTTCCAGCATCTACCCCTTCCCAAACCTTCCCAAGCAGTGGAGAGATGATCAAACTAAGTCTTGGTGGTCTTGTTAAGTCTTTTCCAAATCAAGAGGCAACTGCAGGTTAGTGAATACACTTCGAAGTATTATAGAATCTGCTCCCACCCCCATTCCCAGCTGCTGGGTGATGACTTCATCAAACCTCAGTGCTCTACTTAAGACTATCCTAGTTCTGGAGGCAAGCCCAAGTCCATGTATATCTGTGGACCACAGCCTCTGATCCTACTTACTCTGTGTGGCCAAGCAGCAAACCCAGAGTCCTCGCCTAGACTCAAAACCCATCTCACAGCCCTGCCCAACTACAGATTCCAAACAGCAGTACTAGCCAGCCAAGGACAACAACCTGATCAGAGAAGATTGCAGAGCCTAGCCAGTAGTCTCACCTGACTACACAGCACAGCATTCAGTACCATTCGACCTCAGAGCAGATAAAGCAACCCAGCCCAACTTGAGAACCCAACACTAAGGTCTGACTATCTGAAATTGTTACCAGCTGGCCCATTTAGAATCCCATGCTAGAGTAAATAGTAACGATCTATCACCATTAAAGAATACCTGCAAAGGCCAAAGAGGTGGCTATCTCCTCAAATTTATATTTATCAAGATATGAATTAAAAAGATTATAAAAAATCAGTGAACTATAACATCACCAAAATAAACTAGTAAAGTTCCAGCAGTTGAAACCACCTTTGTAAAATTATGACAGTAGAGAAATCTGACATGACTGACTCCATATTGCTTCTAGCACCACAGGTTGGCTATCTTTGCTCTTTCCTGGGCCTAGGCAAGCTAACTTTGGGAGAAATTTAGTTTATAGTTTAAATGATAATAGCCCTTCCCCAAAACTTAACTGTTGTTCTGAAACTAGTGAAAGGCCACCAAGTGATAAGGATGTGAGGGGCTTGAATTCTAAATAATTAGCAGCTATTGGTCATTATTTAGAGGTTACAAGATTTATAATTGGTAATTATAAGAGGTCATAATTCACCAATTACTCTTGCATGTAACATCACTATTGTAGAACTTCAGATTGGCCTTTTGAGATATCTTTTCAGGTTTTTGTATTTCTGACAATCAAAGGGCCTCATTTGGATCTACAAACCAGTCCTGTGGCCCCCACCCAGCAACTGACTTTTGTACAAGAGGACAGCAATAATTCTCTATCATTTCATCTCTTACTCAACCCATCAGTTTATCCCCTACCAGAGCCCCCTGTCCACCAAACTGTCTTTGAAAAACCCCTAACCTATGAGCCTTTCAGAAAAGTGATTTGAGTAATAACTCCACCTCCCATGTGGCATGACCAACCTTGCATCAATTAAACTCTTTTTTACTGCAGTGCCATAGTCTCAGTGATTCAATTTTGTTTGTGCAGTGGGCAAGACAAAAACATCGTATGGCTATACAATGAACCCAGAAAACATGAAGATCCATGAAATGACTAACAAAGAAGTTCAGAGAACTACCAAAAAATAGAAATACAAAATTAAATAAAATTTGGAAAACAATTAATAGAAAAAATGAGAAGTTTGACAAAATATAAACAATTTAAAAGATTTGAAATCCTAGAAGTAAAGAATACAATAATTAAACTGAAACATTCAGTAGAAAACTTCAACAACTGACTTCATCAAGCACTGATTCTCTCTTGAATCAGTGAGCTCAAAGATGGGACATTTGAAATTATCCAATAAAAGGGGCAAAAATAAAAGAAGTATTAAAAAGAATAAGAAAGGCATAATAGAATTATGAGACACTATCAAGTAACTAGCATTTGCATAAGAATTCCTGAAAGAAAAAAGAGAGAAAAGGGCCTCAAAAACATATTTAAGAAAATAATGGCAGAAAACTTCTCAAATCTGTGGAAAGAAGATAACATACAGATATTGAAAACTCAGAGGCTGCCAATCAAATTCAATCTAGGAGGAGTTTATCAAGACACATCATAATAAAATTATCAAAAATCAGGACAAAGAAATGTATCTCACATTCAACAATGGACAGATCATCTAGACAGAAAAGTAACACATAAAAAATAGGACTTGAATTACACTTTAGACCAAGTGGATCTCATGAACATTTATAGAACATTTGATCCAATAGCAGCAGAATATACATTCTTCTCAAGTACATAGAAAATGTTCTCAGGATAGATCAAATGTTATTTGATCAAATCAAATTTTAACAAATTTAAGAGCAGTGAAATCATATCAAGTGTCTTTTTGGAACACAATGGCATAAAACTAGAGATCAGTAACAGAATGAATCTTAAAAATACACAAATCTGTGGAAATTAAGCAACATGTTGCTAAACAAGCAATGGGTAACAAAACAATCAAAAAGAAAATTTTAAAATATTTGGAGAAAAGAGAAATGGAAACACAACATAACAAAACTTATGAAATGCAGCAAAAGCAGTCCTAAAGGGGAAATTTATAGTGTAAATACCTACATTAAAAAAAGAAGATTATAAATAAATAATCTAATGTTACACCTTAAGAAATTAGTGTAAAAACAACAAAGTCCAAAGTTAGAAGATGAAAGGAGATAACAATGATCACAGCATAATTAAATAAAATAGGTACTAGAAAAACAATTTTTAAAAAATCAACCAAACTGAGTTGGTTTTTTGAAAAGATAAACAAAATCAACAAACCCTTAGCTAGATTAGGAAATAAAGGAGAAGACTCGAATAGATGAGATCAGAAGAAAAGAGGAGACATTATAAGTTATATCACACAAATACAAAGAATTATTTATAATTACTATAAATAATTATACACCAAGAAGTTGTATAACTTAGAAGAAATCAATAAAGTCCTAAAGACATAGAATCTACTAAAACTGAATCATGAAGAAATAGAAAATCTGAAAAGACCAGTAACTACTAAAGAGATTGTATCAGTAATAATAAATCTCCTACCAAAGAAAAACCCAGGACCATGGCTTCATTGTTGAATTCTACCAAACATTTAAAGAAATAATACCAACTCTTCTCAAACTCTTCATAAACTGAAGTAGAGAAAGTACTTCCAAACTCATTTTCTGAGGCTAACATAACCCTAATATGAAAGCCAGACAAGAACATTACAAGAAAAGATAATTACAGGCCAATATCCCTGATTAACATAGGTGCAAAAATCCTCAACAAAATAGTAGTAAACTGAATTTAATAACACATTAAATCAATCTTTCACCATGATCAAGTGGGATTTATCCCTGGAATGCAAGAATGGTTCAACATACACAAATCAATAAATGTGATAAACCATATTAGCAAAATGAAGGATAAAAACCATATGATTATCTCAGAAGATGCAGAAAAACCTTTAAAAAAAATTAACACCCTTTTATGATTAAAAATTCTGAACAAATAGATATAAAGGGAATGTATTTCAAGATCATAAAGCCTGTATATGATAAACCTGTAACTAGTATTGTAGCTTTTTTTTAAGATCAAAGATAAGACAAGTATGTCCACTCTCACCGCTTCTTTTCTACATAGTACTGTAAGTCCTAGCCAGAACAATTTAGTAGCAGAAAGAAATAAAAGACATGTTAATAGGAAAAGAAGAAATAAAATCATCTCTATTTGCTGATGTTATATAGAGAAAATCCTAAAGATTCCAACAAGAAACTATTAGAAGTGACAAACAATTTCAGTAAACTTGCAGGATATAAATCAGCATATGAAAATCAGTTTTGCTTCTACATACTAATAATGACCTATCAAAAAATAAATTAGAAAACAATTCCATTTATAATAGCAACAAAAAAATTAAATACTTGGGCATAAATTTAACCGAAGATGCAAAGACATGTACTGAAACCTACAAAAATACTGATGAAACAAATTAAAGAAAACATGAACAAATGGAAAAAATATACCATGTTTATGGATATGAAGAATTAATATTGAAAAAAATGTCTATACTACCCAAAATAATATACAGATTCAATGCAATCCCTATCAAAATTTTAATGTCCTCTGACTGTGGTGGTGCATGCCTGTAGTCCCAGCTATTTGGGAGGCTGAGGTGGGAGGATCAGTTGAGCCCAGGAGGTTGAAGCTGCAGTGAGCCAAGACTGCACCACAGTACTTCAGCCTTGGCACCAGAGCAAGAGTGTGTCTCAAAAAAAAAATTCGATGTCATTTTTTACAGAAACAGAAAATTTTATGAAACCTCGCAAGACTTCAAATAGCCAGACAATCTGGAGAAAAAGGAAAAAAAAAAAGCTGGAGTCATCATACTCCCTGATTTTTAAAACATATTGTAAAGTGGTTGTAATCAAAACAGCATGGTACCAACATAAAAACAGATACATCAATCAATGGAACAGGATAAAAAACTCAGAAATAAACCCATGTATTTTATAGCCCACTGATTTTTGACAAAGGTGCTAAGAACACACAATGAAGAAAGGAGAGTCTTCAATAAATGGTATTGGGAAACCTAGATATCCATATGCAGAAGAATGAAATTAAACACTTATCTTAAACCATATATAAAAATCAACTCAAAATACATTAAAGACTTAAATATAAAACTTACAACTATAAAACTACTAGAAGGAAACATGGGGGAAAATCTCCACAACATTGGTCTAGGCAGTGACTTTTTGGATATGACCCTGAAAGCACAAGAGCACAGGCAACAAAAGTAAAAGTAGACAAATGAGATGGCATCAAACTAAAAAGCTTCTGCATAGCAAAGTAAACAACCAAGTGATGGACAACTCATACAACAAAAGTCAATATTTGCAAGCCATATACCTGATAAGAACTTGATATAAAAATCCCTCAAAAAACTAAAATTATAATTACCATGCAATCCAATAATCTCACTTCTGGATATATAGATATATATATATACATACACACACACAAAGAAACTGAAATCAATATGTTGAAGGGATATCTGTAGGCTCATGTTTATTGCAACATTATTCACAATAGCCAAGAAATGGCATCAACCTAAGTGTCCATCAGTGAATAAATGGACTTTTAAAATGTGGTATATATAAACAATGGAATACTATTCAGCCTTAAAAAAAGAGGAAAATTCTGTCATTCATGACAACCTGGGAGAACCAGGAGGACATTATGCTAAGTGGAATGAGCCAGGTACAGAAATTCAAATACTACATGATCTCACCTTTATGTGGAATCCAAAAAAGTCAAACTCATAGAAGTAGAAAGTTGAATAGTGGTTACCAGAAGGTGGGGGAGAGGAAAAATGGGGAAGCGATGTTGATCTAAGGGTACAAAGTTTCAAACAGGCAGGAGGAATAGGTTTCGAGATGTATTGTACAGCAGGATGACTACTGTCAATAATAATGTATTATATATTTCAAAATAAGAGCAAATTTCAAATGTATCACCATAAAAAATATAGGTAAGCTAGGTGATAGATATGTTAATTAGCCTGGTTTAATTCTGCCACATTGTATTCACATATTAAAACATCACATTGAACCCCATAAATATATAAAATTGTTTGTTAATCAAAAATAATATTAATAATAGTTTTTAAATAAAGGAATGATTATTTTATAATTTAGTCTGCATTGGGCTTTGTTTTACCAGTTTAATTGCTAGGAATATCAATGAGTCTTTGAGCTATTGTAAATATTTACCAACTTTGTTTTTCTAGGTTTGTGATGGTTAAATTGATGTGTCAACTTGACTGGGCTAAGTGATGCCCTGATAGCTGGTAAAACATTTCTGAGTGTGTCTGTGAGGGTATTTTCAGAAGAGATTAACATTTGAATCAGTAGACCAAGTTATAAAGATAGCCTTCACCAGTGTGGGTGAGCAGCATCTAATCCATCAAGGGCTGGAATAGAACAAAAAGAGGAAGGTGAATTCAATCTGTTTGAGCTAAGACATCCAACTTTTCCTGCTCTTGGACACAGAGCTCCTGGTTTCAAGGTCTTTGAACTCTAAGACTTATTTGGGGACCCAAGCAGCCCCACCACCACTATCACTGGTTCTCAGCTTTTGGACTCAAACTAAGAGATAAACCATCAGTTTCCTCTGGTTCCAGGTTGCAGACAGCGCTTGGTGGGACTTTTTGGCTTCCATAATCATGTGAACAAATTCCTACAATAAATCTCCTCATAGACATGTGTGTTTGTATTCTATTGGTTTCATTTCTCCGTAGAACCTGACTCATACATGGTTTACCAAATACAAGGTGAAATAATGTTATCACTTGCCTCATAAAATATTGTGGTCCATATTCTACTATAATTTCAAGTATGTGAAAATCACTTCATTGGCCTGAGGATGTCACTTCCTGCAAAAAGTGGCAGATGATTGACAAAAAAAAATTGTATTAAAAAGCCATAGTTTTTAAAATTGTACTCTCATTAGCAAGATGGTATAACGGTTAAGATTAAGTTATAATCCTGACTGAGCAACTTATTAGCTGTAAAACCTTTCCCAAGTTACTTGGCCTTTCTGTGCCTTAGGTTGCTCTTCTATAAGATGGGGGTGATAATATACTATCCATTTACGGAGTTGTGAGGTTAAATTATGCAAAGTGCTTAAATAGTGTCAGTAGGTATGCAATGAATGTTAGCTATTATATTATTAAAGGGCCCTTTTCTCTACTCTATGGCACTTAAATATTTTAAAAAGTAATTTAGTTGATATACATGAAAGTACCAAATCATAACACTCCACATAATGACATTATAACAGCATTAGAGAAAATTAATACCACAGAACATTTATAAGCCAGTGATATCCACAATAATTTTCCCATACTAGTTATCTGAAGCATTCACTCACTCCTTCATTCATTCATTGAACAAACATTCCATGAAGGTAAACTTTGTTTTCTTCCAGGCCCTGTTCTTGGTGCTGAAGATAAAAAGATATAGCCCTTTGTCTCAAGAAACTCATGGAATATAGCATAAGTATCTTGATTTTATTATTGAAGTGTTAATATGTTTGTTTGATATCAAATATAGGAGTTTCTTCCTTCTGAAAGCAATGCAGTTTCTCATTTCTGTCTTACACAGCACAAGTTTTCAGTATGAGGCTCATAAATCCATTGCTGATATATAAGTGAGGGCTGAGTTTCTGAAGAAAGTTTAGTTATACCAGAAACTTTATAAGGGAATTGAAATAAGTAATCAGGGCCGGGCGCGGTGGCTCACGCCTGTAATCCCAGCACTTTGGGAGGCCGAGGCGGGTGGATCACGAGGTCAAGGGATCGAGACCATCCCGGTCAACATGGTGAAACCCCGTCTCTACTAAAAATACAAAAAATTAGCTGGGCACGGTGGCGCGTGCCTGTAATCCCAGCTACTCAGGAGGCTGAGGCAGGAGAATTGCCTGAACCCAGGAGGCGGAGGTTGCGGTGAGCCGAGATCGCGCCACTGCACTCCAGTCTGGGTAACAAGAGCGAAACTCCGTCTCAGCAAAAAAAAAAAAAAAAAAAAAAAAAAAAAAAAGAAATAAGTAATCAAAGAAGACGGTGAAATTATTCAATCTTTTGTCAAAATGGTGTTGTTTGTTTTAAAATTATACATAATAAAGTAATGTTGAGTGTGGCATACTCAGTATGGTGGAATTGCAGCAAAATTCCATAAAACATAGATGTTTTGCTCTGAAACAAAAAACAAAAGCTTATGCATTAATATTATTTCAGAGCTTACTAAAGCTCAGAAGACTTCTCGCCAAAAGGCTAATTGGCAGCCAGTTGAGCTTGCCTTGAACTTTGAGGAAATATCTTGATCATTGTGTTGGTGACCCATATATAAATGAAAAATAAAGAAAAAGAGCTGGAAATAAGTCAAGAACAACTTTACTGTAATTTTAAATACCTAACTTTCAGGATCTGAAAGTTTAACCGAATATACAAATCTACTGGCGATTATTGCATTCTCTCATTTGGCTCTTTCCTCCGTGTGGTTTCATAAGCACATAGAAACCTATACAGTAGTTTCCCCAAATAATGTTTCAGTCAGTGTCATTACATTACAACAAGGACAAAGAAAATCAATTCCCTGCCGTGGCCACTGCCTGTGTGGAGTCTGCACATTCTCCTCATACTGTGTGGGTTCTCTCTGGGTCCTCCCATTTCCTCCCATATCCCAAAGATGTGCCCATTAGGTTCACTGGTGTGTCTACACTGTCCCAGTGTGGGTGAGTGTGGGGGTGTGTGAGTGCACCCTGCAATGGGATGGTGTCTTGTCCAGGGTTGGCTCCTACCTTGTGCACTGAGCTGCTGGGACAGACTCCAGCCACCTTCCACCCTAAACTGGAATAAGTGGGTAAAAATTTTTCCTATTTAGCCAATATTCTCATTTTTAATAACTTTTCTTAAACATATGTATAGCCTACATTTATTTCAATGCTTAAAATTAGAAGTATTTTGGTCTTTATTTAGATGTTTGTAGATGTGTTTGTGACTAGAAATATGCCACAAGAACTTAACTGTTGTTCCTATCAATTAGCTTGTGGTAAAATTAATTTTTTATAAGTTATTTCACTTAAAATTGCAATTTCCAAGAACCTATCGACAATGCAAGTGAGGACTTAGTGTACTCCCAATAATGACAACACACATTCTTCTTTTGCCCCAGTCCATGCAGAGGTAGGCGGATTCCTATTCTGGTTCCTGTCCTGTCTGGCCCCTGAACTTCCATAAGAGCCTGTGAATCAACCATACCCTAAGGCTTAGCTGAGTAGTAAAGAAAATGTAACTGCCCCAATCAGAAATAAAGAATGTCTGCCCTTCCGATTCTTATCTAATAATACAATATTAAACTCTCTGACAATCTATTTGTACTAAATTTCAGTTCTAAAAAATTGTGTTCACTGACGAATAATCAGCCCATCTTATCTATACATACATAAAATGTTATCCTTGGACTGTGCCTGACCACCAGGGATACATGCTTGGACCATCCTATTTTGAATGATGGTAGAATCAATTACTTTACTCATTCACAGATTCCTGTTATGCTGTGAACCTACACATTTTTTTAAATGATATAAATTTCTTCAGCAACCTCAGTTGCCTAATTACCAACTTCAGTAGCTCCTAGTATTGGAACAGAGAATGAAGGTTATTTTATGTTTCAACATTAAAAATACTACCAATGGCAGAAGAAAAAAAAAGGTCATATATAAAATAAATCATAAAGAAAAAAGTAAAAAAAAAGCATCATTTTTGTTTTGCAAATGAAACAAAAACTTTTCACCTAGAAGTGTTTATAGAATGCGACCTGATACTAAGCAAATATGAAACTGTCACTCCTAAATAATTTTCTAAGCAAAGATAATGTCACTAAAATACGTTTATTCGTTCTCAATGGTAGCCTGTTTCTCTTGGAATTCCGGTCAGCTTTGGCAAGAATGTCTCTATCCAAATGTCTCCAGAATATACTGGCCAACTCAAAAGTTATGCCAAATAGACCAAGAACGGGTGAATCACTTGAAGTCAGGATTTTGAGACCAGCCTGGCCAATATGGTGAAACTCTCTACCAGCCTGGCTAATATGGTGAAGTCTCTACTGAATAAACAAAAATTAGCCAGGTGTAGTGGCGGGCGCCTGTAATTCTAGCTACTTGGGAAGCTGAGGCAGGAGAATCGCTTGAACCTGGGAGGCAGAGGTTGCAGTGAGCTGAGATCGCGCCACTGCACTCCAGTCTGGGCGATAGAGTGAGACTCTGTGAAAAAAAAAAGTATGTTAAGTGGCTAAGAAGGAATTTAAAAATAAATAAAACAGTAAATAAAAAGAAAGCCAAATGTGGAAAAATTGGGGGTGCTATAAATTAGACAGTAAAATAGTCTTGGATAGACGTAACCAAATATTTAAAACTTTCCGTTAAAATTCTGTGAGCCTTTTAACTGTAAAATGATATTTCTGTCCTCTAGAGCTCCTTTCACATTTATAATAATAGGGCACGTTTCTTGCCTACCTCAGAAAAGCCAAAGAATGTGACGGAAACTTGCAAACTATAAAGAATGGCAGTGTCATTATGCTTTCCCTTAAATTAAAATATGAACAATCACCACTGTTTTTCTAACCATAAAATATTTGTGCTCTGTGCTCTTGCTTCTTTGCCTTTTATAGTTTTACTCATTGAATTTTAAATTATACCTGCATTTATACTTAATATAATGTTAAAGGGATGGTATATGAGCTACTATATTAGTTAGTTCTGGCTTACAGAAAATATACTGATTAATCTGTTAAAGTACCTTATGTAGTTCATCTTGAATTTACATAGACTTTTATTACAGATTTTATATTTTAAAATCTCTCACATATCCAAGTATCTGATTTCAAACTTGACATTCACTCACTTCACAGGGTTAGATTTGATTTATGCCTACTGCCAAATGCCAGAAAGTCAGGAAGAATTTGGGAAAGTAGGGTTAATTGCCAGTATATACGGGTTTGTTTTTCAGAAAGTTTTCCTGGCATCTGCTTAGTTTGGACTCACATATTTATTCCACTATTAGCCTAAATGCTATATTTTATTTTTTAAATCAAGACAAAAACCTTAAAAAACACTACTCATTGCCAAAAAAAAAAAAAAGCCTCCTTAAATCATGGTTTCCTAATTGAATAAACTAAATGTATGGATTGTCTACAATTAAAATTCAGAGGAAAATCTAGTTATCTGCAACTGATTAGGAACAGGTACACAGCATACAGTAGATATTAGGGAATGTCCGGGAAAACATTTCCTCCTGGTAGCTAACATGTAAAATAAAATTATTTTATTTCTAATTTAATACATATTTGAAAAACAATGTATTATTGTTTCCCTGGATTTTCTCTATGACTAAATTAATTAAATTTATTCACTTAATTAGTTTTATTCTTTACTAGATAATTCTCAGACCTAAGTCATTTCATAAAATCGTTTCTACAAGCTTTCCAATGTCAGTGAGATATAAAAAGTCAGCACAAATATTTCTAAAGTTGCTTTCTATACTTAGGCAACTCAATTGCCCTATGATAAGAATAAAAATGATATTTCATTATTTGCATGGCCCTTGAAATGGGATATTCTCAGCTGACTCTGAGAATGTTACCTCCCCACTTCCCCTCTCATCCTCCCAACTCTTGGTTTTGTTTCTTCTAATCTCAAATCTCATCACACTTTGGGATACTGTGTTAGCCTATTTTCACACTGCTATAAAGGCATACTTGAGACTGGGTCATTTACAAAGGAAAAAAAAGTTTAATTGATTTATAGTTCCACATGGCTGCAGAGGCCTCAGGAAACTTACAATCATGGTGAAAGGTGAAGGAGAACAAAATGTGTTTTATGATGTTGAAGCATGAGAGAGAGCGAGATCCAGGGGAAACTGCCAAATATTTTTAAAGCATAAGATCTTGTGAGAACTCACTCGCTATCATAAGAACAGCATGGGGGAAACCGTCCCCATGATCTAATCACCTCCCACCAGGTCCCTCCCTCGACATGTGGGGATTACGATTCAAGATGAGATTTGGGTGGGGACACAGGGCCAGACCATATCAGATGATACCCTGCTTCTTTGATGGCCTTGGACAGGAAGCATCACCTATAGTACCTTTCTGAGATACTTACAGAACTAGCCTATCCTATGTAGACTGATAACTGTGGAATAAAAAGTGGTCACATTAACTGACCAGATTTTTTTAAGTTTCTGTAGTGTTGTGGTTATCATGTGCACCCGTCACATTCACCTTACCTAAGGCCAGATTTCATGGGCTCTTACATCTGCCTTTATCATGAGATCTCAGCCAGCTGAGAAGTTCTCCTTCTCCGAGTACTTCTGGAGTCCCCAGTGAGTGACTTACATTAGCTCATGTATTAGTTCTGGCTGATGCTTCCTATAGCTTCAGGAGTGACTGCATCACTGCTAATATTGCCATCACCCCTGCTAACTCAAGGTCAACTCCAGAGTAATTTTCTCATCAGGTCTATGCTGGATCCTTGGGAATTCAGTGATACCAGTCCCACTGGGGCTCTGCACACCCCCTGCCCCAACATACACATTCACAACCATGTTCATGCACACATATATACCCAGCCACCCACATACACACACACACACAGAGCCATATATGCATAGACATCCATTCCCCCACACAACCATATACACAAGCATACACATACACAACCACACACATAATGTTTTTACAAAGTGAGAAGGGAAATTCTTCATTCTTCCATATTCTACTCTGTCTACAGGAAAAAAGTGGGGGTCCCACAGTAGATGTGTTTGGATATTCAAATTTCACAAAGTTTAATAATACCATCCTTTCGCTATGCAGTATACATATGAGATTTTTCTTCTCTTTTTCTGTCCAAGATGTACATCAACTATCAGGATCTCTAAATCTAATGGGCATTCAAATAGTAACCTCTGTACTAGACAATTCCCAGCTCAGTCCCACTGGTAACCTTAGTTAAGTGCCCCATCTCTTTTTACAATCTGAATTCTTCTATCATCCCAGGTTTTCCACCACAACAAGGCTCTGTAATGTTACGATGAGAAGCAATCACTCCAGTCACCAGATAAATGAGTAGTTATAGATAAGTAGTTTAAGAGAAGAGACTCAGCCAGCAACACTCACCCCAGCTGGGACTCCCCTGCCTGCATCTCCATTTAAACACCTTGCCTTTTGTAATTATCAGTTCACCATTACAATAGTGATAAAAAGTCAAAATAGGTAATGGTCTCAACAAATATAGAAAAAGAGTCACAAGAAAAAGAAAACATTAATGCCAGGCACTTGGACACATCTCAATCCCCATGCACCCATAAGAGGTTCAAATTATTTAGCCCTATTTAACACAGAGGTCTAAGTTCATATAAATATCTGAATGAAGATGAAAACTATGAATTCTAACACCAAATCTGAAGCTTTTTCCTGCTTATGATACTACATTGTGTGTTCATAGAACTTCCTGACACAGTGAACATAAGAACATTGCGACCGTTGACTTGAGAATGGGTGTTAGAATCTTTGCTCTCCGTAGTACCTCCTGCCATTTAATCAACAGCTACTTTGAGCTAGATTATTCATGGATGACTCATCTCATCCTCCATTCAATGCAATGAGGTAGATCTAATTTCCCCTGAATTACAGATAAGGAAACTGAGGTCAGGGAAGTTAAATAATTTGCCTATGATCTGACACCCTGTGAGTGTAAAAGCCATGCCCCGACAGAGGTCTGACTCCAGCTCAGTCTCCTTCCCCCATACGAATCTGTCATATGAATCTATGATCATAGGTCAGCACATGATTTCTCTTGCAATTATTCAGGTAGTCAGTTTAGGTTGAATTTCACATAATTTAAGACATATTGATTAGGAGAAAAAAATAGGATCACAAATTTCAGTGTTTAAAGGAAATCATGGTCATAGTTGCAGAAGACTTGAATTCTCCTGAATATGTGGACTGCCTCCTAATACTGACACATGCTAAAAATGCAGGCTTGAGTTCTGCTTGTGTTGGGCTTCTAGACACTGTGCTGGCTTTTGAATGACAGCCTCGCAACAGTGAAGCAGGTGAGCATTCTGTGCCTCAGTTTATCTTGTACAGAATGAGGATTTTAAAATATTAGTCACATATCCCAAAGAAATTCAGGTATTTATGATCAAAAACATGGTACAAATTAAAACATATACAATGGCACTATATGGTGCAAAAAAATGGAAATGTTGAACTGTTAATGTATCAGAATATACATCTGAAAAACACTTGTTTTAAAAAAGATGTATAAAAACATACATCTTTTCACCTCCATGTCCTTTGAGAGCCCTGTCTTCTTAAAGGTGTGAGGCAGGGTTACCACAGCAGTGAAGCGAAGCCTAGCCAGTGAGATCAACTCTCCCAGGAACTGTATTAGTTGCCCACTGCTGCCATAAAAAACTATCACAAACACGATCACTGAAAACAACAGAAATTATTGTCTCAGAGTTCTGGTGGCCAGAGGTCTAAAGTCAAAGTGTTCTCAGGGTGGTTCCTTCCTTAGGCTCTCAGGAGAATCCATTGCATGCCTCTCTCCTAGCTGCTGGTGACTGTGGTGATCCTTGGCGGTCCTTTGCTTGTAGATGCATCACCTCACTTTCTTCCTCCCTCACATGTCTGGGTCTCGAATCTCTCTCTCCTTTCTCTTAAAAGGACATCAGTCATCGGATTGAGGGTCCACCCTAAATTCAGGATTATCTCATCTGGAGATCCTTAACTTAATTATACCGGCAAAGACTCTATTTCCAAATTAGGTCACATTCCCTGATACCAAGGTGCACATATTTTTGGAGAACACAATTCAAACACTATCGGAGCCATCTAACTGGCTCTGTTAAGGAAGGCTGTATTTGCTAATTTGGGTCACTTGCTTCAGAAAGCTTAAAATAGACATAACCTTAATGTGACCATGATATTCTGGCCTGAGTGGCACAAAGGAAGATATGAAAAACTTTTATGGAATTTCCGTACTCCAAATTAGAGGATATCACCCCCCAGCCTCCACCTAAGCTATTCCTGTCTCTTCTGAAGTTCCAAAAAATATCTCCACTTGTGACATGTTGTTATAAAGGATCTCATTGAGAATAGTCTTTTTTCACCCAGTGAACTTTTTCCTCTTTAGCCTGAGTCTGCTTACCTTTCACAAAACAACAACAACAACAACACACACACACATACATGCTGGAGCTAGACACGTAAGATTCTTGTACTTTTATCACTTCTCCTGTCTTTGGTGGGTCAGAGCACATGATGGCACATTACACATAAATAGAACATACAGACACAGAAATCAGAAGAGAAATCAGATTGTCTTTGAAGTCAAGATAGTCTAACAGCTAAAGACTCTTGTGTGGTGCAACTCACAACAATTAGAATAGCCAAGTTCCTTAAATAGTGACTTTAGAAGTGCAAGAATATTCACATAGTAATACAGTGTTGAGCAAACAGGTCCAAGCAGTTTCTTAATTTTTCCCAAGTAGGTGTATACTGGTTTCAGATTTTATTATCAGTAATTCATAATATGCTAGAAATGAGCAGTCTAACACAAAAGAAAAGCACATAATGAAACTAAATTGTACAAAGTAAATTTTATACACTTTGTAAAATGTGTAGGCGGAAGTTATGCTCCTTATCGATATCCAGGAGAGGTAAGGATACTGATAAGGAGCATAACTTCCACCTACACATTTTACAATGCATATAAAAAATTAAAAAATTGCTCAATGAAGTCATCAAGTATTCTAGAAAGAGTGTGCTGGTAAGCAAAATCAGTAGACCATGTGTAGGCCTGCCACTTCAACTAGTCATTTGAGAAAGAGAGATCGTCTTACATTTCTCAATATACTGTTAACGCTGACCTGTTCTAGTGGAGAACTTCCAAGCAGAATTATGTTTTTTTCAGCATATCTTTGGAACTCCTCAAGGTGATCAGGGGTGGCTTCACTGGCTTCTTTGTGGATTTAGTGATTCTTACTGGAACTCCCAGGTGCTTCAGAATTCAGTCTCCTCCCCACCGCTCTCATCTGTTTACCACAAGAAAATCACATGGAATTCCATTTGTTTTTGTCAATTTAATGTTGACTAAACACACAGTAGACTAATCACTGATTTTCTCATATGCAATAAAGTTTGGTTTTTCATAATCGACCAATTAGCAAATTATTTTCTATTTCATGAACTGGAAAATAACTAAAGCACAGAAGTTTTAAGATTAAAAAACAACCACAACCACCTTTGTTTATCCGATAATGTTTACAAATGCAACAAAGTACAGCTGTACATTTCAGCCTTTTTCCCAGTTACCAAATATATCTTGAAATGTGGATACTGTGCTTTTCTGTGCATTAATATTACATGTTGTTTACTTCAACATCTTACCACTTACTTGCTGTGTTGCCGTAACCAGTTTAGGAGACGAATAGACTTAGAAGAAGCCAGAGCTCTTTGGTTCATTTTCCCACCTTGGGATCTCTGAGAACACTTCCTGAGCTCTGCACTCAGAGGCGCTTTATTTGGGCTACCTTGTTTATTTGCACAGAAATGCCAGCATTTATATAAATGGTATGTGTACTTTACTTCTCTATCACCTGAAAACAGTATCATCTACAAAAGGTACCTATTCATCTAGCCAGATGCATGCTGTAAATATAAAATGATCCTCCCTCTTCCAGTCTGTAAAAAATGCTGGAAGGTATAATATGAAATTTTCCATGTCTCCTAGTCTAGAATGTTAATGAGAATCATTAGAACAGGGCTTCCTCTGCAGGAGGAAATGAGGTGGGGTGCTGGAGAGAGCACTGAGCTAGAGTGTCCTGAGGCCCCCTGGCCTTGATCTTTGCTCCCTGATTCACTATATTACTTTGCATAAGTCTTTATACTTTATAAGTCTCAGCTACATCCTTTTCTACAAAATACTTCATAAAATACCTATTCTATAAATTCTAAGAGATTTTGTAAGTCCATAAATGATTTCAGAAGATCTATTAGATGCTATCTGTAAATGTTTGACTTGGGTGGTTTCAAAGGATCCAAGCTGAAAAAGCCATCAGAATAGAAAAGAAATAGTACGCATAAAAGTGCATTACTCAGTGTCTAGCACTAAAAGGTATTCAATAGGTTTGCTGACTCAGAAGTTAGACTAAACGTGTAGAGGTGTGACTTAAGTATAACCATGACCAGGCTGTGGTGCCCACCTGTTTGCCCCAACACCAATCTAGATGTTGCTGTGAAGGTGTATTTAGATGTGATTAATTTTTAAATCAGTAGAGTTTGAGTAAGGCAGATTACTCTTCACAATGTGTGTGGACTTCATCCAATCAGTTGAAGTTCTTAAGTATATAGATTAAAGGCTTTCCAAAGAAGAAGGAATTCAGTCTCAAGGCCACAGCATAGACACTCTGCTTGCATTTCCAGCCTGCTGGCCCACCCCGTACATTTCAGTCTCAAGACGGCCACATCAACTCCTACCTGAGTTTCCAGACTGCTGCCCTGTGGAATTCAGACTCAAGACTGCAATTTCAACTCCTGCCTGAATTTCACATCAACTCCTACCTGATTCTCCAGGCTGCCAGCCTGTCCAAAGGATTTCAGACTTGCTATCCCGGCTATGGAGTGAGCCAATTTCTTATAATAAATGTCTCTCTATAATATATTTCATCCCAACTGGATTCTACTTCTCTGGATAATTCTAATACACCATTTCAACTTGGAATCCCCCAGAATGACGTGGCTTGAAAAATGAGTTTGCTTTGTTGATAAAGGCAAAAAGTAATAAATGGCTGACCACACAAACCGATGGCTAAAAAGTTAAGGGGAGGTGTACCCAAGCAGGAATACAATTGTAAAGGGCATTATACTGTAAATGGGAATTAAACTTTAAAGGTTGTTATGAAGTTTAAACAAGTGGATTATTTAGCACAGTGTTTAGGACAGTTCCACACACCTAGGAAACACTCAAATGTTTAACTGGCATTAATATTTTTGCTGGCAAGATTATTGTTATTATCTTTATTATTCCAGGTATGTGCTTGTCACATCTGCTCATACAATAATAATTTAGTCCTCGTAACTACTTCATGTGACAGGTGTTATATGTTCATTTGGCAAAAATGACAAAGAAAGGTTAATTAATTGGTCCAAGGTCACACAGCTAGTAAATGATGAAGGTAAGGATAAATTTAATAGAAATAATAACTATGAGTAGACTTAATCATGATCAGCCCTCTCCTCTTATACATACTTTGACGAGTTATTTTAATAAGGAAGACAAATGATTGTTTGAGAAGCACTAAGCATACATGGTAAATAATAATAATAATAGAATTATTCCTCATGAAATATACAGCAACTTACATTTAATTCTTTGGCAAAAACTACGATATGGTTCTGGCATGAATTTATATGCACTAAACTAAGAATTTGAAATTCAATTTTTAAAGGTGACCCTTAAATTTTTAGTTTAATACATAAAATAATTTCTTACTTAGAGACCCTAACATTTGCAAATATGAATTTCCACACTAAGGTTGAGAACAATATACTACTTGTCTTCTACCACCCAAAAGCATTTGTTCAAAAACTAAGACACAGTCTTTAAAAAGAGTAGCACATCGCCTCATAAATTAGTGAATCCAAGTATGCCGTATGCCATTTTAAGATCCTTCAACAGTAAATCTTAAATCATTTTTACCATTTAGGGTTATAAATTATATGCAATTATAGGAAATTGGGTCATAATTACTTTTCCCCTAAACTTCAGCTACATTTAAATATCTACAACCATTGAAAGCTCACATAGGTAATCAGTGAATGGTTATATTTAGAAAAGATAGGTGAGCATTTCCAAGAAACCATTTCAATCAATTTACAACTAATGTTAAAATAAAAGATTGAAGATAATTGGTCTCTTACCTTGGGGTTTTCCTTGTCCGCTCTCATCAAAATGTTTTGTTAATTGATTATAGAAAATTCTATCATCACCTAGTAGGAGTGTTAAAAGAACATGTATAAGATAACTTTCTCATCAATTAATTTATAGATATGCAAACATAATTACAAAAAGAAATTATTAATCATCATAGCCATTTAGTTATATTTTGGGTCATAGACACAACTCAATACTCAATATGCTGCCATGTTCTGAAAAAGAAAACCCCTTTTGTAAATCAATGATAGTTAGAAGAATGATTTTTTAAATGTGTATTACAAGACATGAATAATAGGATACTTCTCCACTAAAACTGATCTCATGTTCAATGAATTATGACATCTGTTACTCAAGAATCATCTCAGAATAAGCCATTTTGGTTTGTTAAAACATACAAAAGAATATACAAGCGATCAAAATGAATGAGTGTTTTCCATTAGCTACTCTATATATGTGATTTTTTTTTTCTATTTAGGTATAAGAAACAAGAAATTTAGATGGTTCTGGATTCTTTAATATGTGCTATTGCAATATAGTAGGAAATACAGGGCTTCTAAGTTCTTTTGTGAATTTAAAGCATTAAGGCCATGTCATTATCCCCTGCAAAACACACACGCACACACACACACACACACACACAATAAAAACATTATTCTGGAAGAGAGTCAAAAGGTTATCTAGGTGGTTATCCCTCTTTGGAGAACTCTGATTAATCCACAAGCCATTATTACCTACATCAGGTCATATGCAAAATTGGAAAATAATAAAATGTTACACAACTACTACATAGCAGCACTGAAATCTGTATTCTATATTAAGTAAAAGGTATTTACCAGTAATTAATAATAAAGCATTTTGCAATTTCTACTCTACACCATACAAAAATGAACATTATATTACCCTTCCAAAATTTAGTGCAAAAAATAAAATCGTGGTGGTGGTGGTGGCTTATTTACACTTAAAAAAAGAGCATAATTTCTATTAAACAGAGGAACTAACCTACTTATGGTGTTTCTTTTTATACCATGACTTCCAGGAAGCTCAGTGTAAAAATGAGTGCGTAATTATGGTAATACTATTGTCCTGGTTTTTTTGTACATTAACTTGTCCCCTTTTGTAGATGTTCTCAAATCCATCTTTCATCTTTACTTGAACTTTTCTATAATTATGTGCATTTATGTTTCTATTGCAAGCTACTTCAAATTGTTTTGGAATATAGATTATGAACAAATAAACAGAAGGACAGAGTTCAACCAAGCCAGCTGCAGCGGTTCATACTAGCACTTTGGGAGGCTGAGGCAGGCAGATTGCTTTAGCCCAGGAGCCTGAGACCAGCCTGAACAACACAGCAAGATCCCTTCTCTACAAAAAATACAAAATTTAGCCAGGTATGGTGGCATGTGCCTGTAGTCCCAGCTACTCAGGAGACTGAGGTGGGAGGATCACTTAAGTTTAGAAGACAGAGGTAGCAGTCAGCTGAGATCATGCCACTGCAATGGCATGAGCTGAAGAGTGAGACCCTATTAAAAAACAAACAACAATAACAAAAAACTCAACCTAAGTGAATATAGATGGGTACAAGAAAGACCTTTGAGGTGTTCCCAAAATTCTGCCACACGAACTACTGTGAACTGCAGCTTGCTTCAGTCTGCCCCTCTCTGGAACCCACCCAGAGGCTCTGATGTTATGTGTCTGCATAACCTCTAGCCCCATGCCACAGAGAAAGTGGAAAGATTGCTAATTAGCACTGGTTGACCCCTAAATGAAGTAACTGTGAAGGTGTGAGTACCAAGCAAAAAGAAAAAGAGGACATCATGAATTACAGACTCAAGGCTGAGGACCCATCTTGTCAGGAGGCGCTGAGCTGAGCTCTCTCTCTCTGCACACCTGCATCTTCCTGTTTCTTCTGCTCTCCTATTTCAACTCCAAAAGATATTGTCATATGATATTCTCAACCACAGCTCCATTCTTTAAATCATACCGGATTATATATGTTTAGCTTCCTTCTTCTCCCCTGCTCTGAAGGTAGGGGTCATAGTTTTTATTGTTGTTGTTGTGCTTGTTTTTAAAATTCAGATAGTGTTCAGTTCCTAGAAGGTACTCAATTAAAAAGAAAAGTGTGGGTGGGGGGGATAGGTGGTGATGATGCGTTTTCAATATATATAAAATGTATCTTGTAGTTACAAAGGAACTCCAGAAAGAAGAGGGGGAAAAAAGCACTGAGGAAGAAACGAGGGGGAAAAATAAAAGCAGAAGAGAAGAAAAAGTGGGAAGGCAGTTAGAAGGAAGTGGAGGAAATAAAAACAATCGCAAAGGAGCTCATTAGAAAGGTAGAACCGGCAGCTAGCAAGAGAGCGGCCCCGACCTCCCACAGCACACGCCAGCACAGATCTGGCTGCAGGTACAAGCACAAAAAGAGCTTCCTGATCTGAAACAGGGAATCCCACGTCAGCCGTGAGAGTCAGGCAGTAATAACTGACTAGGGAAGCTGAAAAGGTGACCAGAAGTATTTTACAAAACTTCCCTGTCTGTAGTTAGAACCATTCCTTATTCATTGAACATAACTTACTAAGTCACCTTTCCCAAATTAGGGAGTCCTCGCATTACAAACATTCCACCAAATATAACTATATATTATGATTCCTACAACATTTTAACAGACTTCAATGATAATTCAGTCAATACCCCTCCCCAGAACTCACTAGAACTGTCTCTCACCCCCCAAGTGTGTTGGGGTAAATAGAAGCCTGAACTTTTCCAGGCTTACATGCACCCTGACTTTTGAGCTACCAGTGAAAACTGACTCTGACACTGAGTTTTTGTCTTATCTTGCACATAGGTCTTTCGATAATATCTGTGGATTCTGCATTATTTAAAAATAGGTTATTGAGAGCTATTTTATAATTTTTGCACTATGCTTGAGACCTTTTTGTGAGAATTTACCCTACTCTTTTATTAAAAAGTGCAGACTCAGTGACTGGCACCCACTGGTGGGATATGGTTTGTACTGCAGCTGATTCTAGGTAGCATTGGTCATTGTCAGTATCTCATCAATCATCTTTATAAAAACCTGAGTATTTTGTAAACTATAAAATATGCATAATATTATGACTTAAGGAGAAATTTTGATTTATTATTTTACAACTACAACTAGTATTCAAGATTATAGAAGAGGAAATTGTTATCCTATCACTTCCCCTTCATAATTCTAAAGTTAAGTGATGGTTCCATGAATTCAAGGAAAGAAATTCAATCATTACAGGATATGGAAATCTCCTGTGCTGGATGCAATTTGTTGAAGAATGTTCATTTTAAATTCAAAAAGCAGAGATGCATTTGAAGGTGATGATGCTCCTCAGACACATACATGGGCCTTATGATGGCATCAAACTCCTCACAGTAGCATCAGATGAAAGCACATTGGTGCTTCTTCCATCTCACCAGCTCGCTGTCCTTGATGAAAAATTACCTTCACTGCCCATCATGTTGTTAGTGGTTAAAACTTACCATTTAAATTGTAAGCTGCAAAATCTAAATGGAACTGCATGTGTGATCTTTGTCACCTCATTTTCATGAATGGAAAAGAATATTCTGACACAAAAATTACATACTTAATTCTAGCTCACCTTCTCTGCTGACCTCCATCGCACACTGCCTTGGGTTTATTTCCTCATCCATCAGTGGGTCAAAGTAATTTCTGCCGTATTCATTTCCTGTGGAAAGTACACGAGGTAAGGGTCAGTGATTATTAGAAGCACATGAACCAAAATGTTAATTTTGAAATCGACACCGGCAAAGAAGGACCATTTTAGCTCTTTTATAAGCTTAATTTTTTTACAAGTCTTCCAGGCCTCCCTTTTTTATAATTATCATCTTGCAAAAGGTCAGAAAAGGTAACTCAAGAAACAAGTTCATGCTATCTTTCTGTTGCTAAAAGTTAATGAGAAAATTATCAAACATAGACTTTAGAATAATAATAAAAAAAACTTAAGCCAAACTATTTTTAGGATATACTCATGAAATGGACGTAGTTGAATTATAATGATGTGAAGAGCTCACTGATGATTCTATTTACTTACTTATGTTTCACTAAGTGTATCATGTTGTGTCCAGAATTCCACAGGCATTAGTACTATCTTAATTACGAAAAACTACAGCAGAATGTACATGTTGCTAGTTGAGTGAAAAGAAAGAGAGAGAGAAAGAAAGGGAGAGAAGAAGGGAGAAAACTAGGAAGGAAGGAAGAGAAAAGCGAGAGGCTTGCTTATAGATCTTTCTTATGTCAACTTCAGTAACATGAAGGGAAGGTACAAATGATTTAGCCAGAAATTTATTCCACACATATCAACAATCTCACATCACTAAGCAAAATTTCTCACATCACATCTTCCACTTACTCTGTTCTTATCTTCATGACCAAACTGTAGCATAAGGTATAACTCTGTAATAGAGAAAAAGGTCTGCTATTAATTTTCCAAATCTAGTTTCATACTTCCTGCAGACTGAAATGTATATGTCTGTTGCTAGTAATTTGCATTCAGCAAAATGTACCCTACTCTGACGATAATTCAAGTTGCCTCAAACACTGCAAAAATAAAGCCTTGTAGAATGAAAGCAACAACTTTGAAAGTATGGCTCCCAGGGAAGGGTTAATCCATACCAGATATACTGTGATATTCTTTAGTATATTTGTTTTAGGATCAAAAGTAATTCAAACAGCAGCTCCTTTTCCAAGGCTAAATGAAATTTTGATGTGAACCTAGGTTTAATTTCTATTTCTGGGCTGACACATTTTTGTGTCAGTCTCTGTTCTATCAATGCAGTAAGTACAAAAACTGAAAATCTGCTTTACCTTGAGGTCTCAACAAGGAAAGAATAAATGAGTTTCATTTTTGTTACTTTATCTGTCAACAACTACTAGGCTGATATGAGTCTTTGCAGTATGTAATCTAAGTCTTATATACTGCAATAACAGCATTCTTCCTCATTCACTGTAATTGTTTTATATTTTCTTCTACCACAAAGCACTGTGATACTCTATGCCCTTCCATATGCTGGTAAAATAATCCACCTATATTAGTACAAGCATGGTATCATAGTCCTCATACTATCAGTCAACTATGGGCACCCATAGTCTGGAAGCTTCTCCAACCCAATACAAAACTCAAATTATTTGTCTTCTATAACTGACTAGTAAATATTACCAAGATAATCAAGACCAGGGAGAGTGAAAAAGGTTAAGTCATCTTTAACCAAAAGTCTGGAGTAGTGTATTTCGTTTCTAGCTTCTCAAAACCATTTGCGTCTCTGTTGTCAGTGGAGATGTTGGGGTCTCGCCCAGCTGCACATGAATGAGGCCTGCAGGCTGGGAGCCTTCCAGACCCCATCTCCCTTCAGGGCTCGATGCCTCCACAAGCAACTGGAATCAGGGCCCTGTACGGTCTATACAAAGTGTTTCCTCTGCATTTCATGTGGGTTGATGTACACGTGTTAACTTACAAATGAAATGCCGCTCCTGGAGGGATTCATTTTGTGTTTCTCATTCTGGGATCCCATGTACAGCATTTTACAAGGAAAGAATTCTGAGGTCTCTTGAGCAAAGGGACAGCTTTGACACTTAGTTCTGAAATCCTTTAAACATCCCCAAGTTCTGTACTGTAATACATATCTGGAATTCATGTATTTTTATAATTTATACACATTTTATATTAATTTTACATTCTGTTAAGCATTGTTTTACAAACATAGTATTATACTCAACTATTGTCTGTCTTCCCCACTAAAATATAACCTCTATGAATGCAAAGACATTATCTCTTAGCTCACTTCAGCACCCTCAGTGCCTAGAATATTACCTGGCTTATAATATGATCTGAATTCCCTAAATAAATGTCTCTTGGAAACCTATTGTAATACCTTAATTCTTTCATTGGCTAGATATTCTCTCTTGATTAAAACAAGCAAGAAATCATCACCTTTCATCCCCTTTTATTCCTACTTTTTTCTATTCCCCCTCCCATCTCTCCTCCGTATCATCACCACCTACCCACCCCAGTTTTCTTTTTAATTAAGTACCTTCTAGGAATTCAGCACTATCTGAATTTTTAAAACAAACACAACAACAACAATAAAACTATGACCCCTGCCTTCAGAGCAGGGGAGAAGAAGGAAGCTAAACATATATAATCCGATATGATTTAAAGAATGGAGTTGTGGTTGAGAATATCAGAGAAGCATCTATACCATATTGGGGGTGTCAAAGAAGACTTTGTAGAAGAACAGCTACCGGAAATAAGTTTTTGGAAAGGTGATTAGGAATTAGCCAGTCAGAAATACGGAGAAAGAAGTTTTTGACAGAAGGAGCCATCTGGGCAAAGGAGAAAAGACTCAAGGACATAAAGTCATGGGAAGCACAATTTGTTGGTAGATGTTTTTCTCAACCTCCTAAAGTTACAATTTAATAAAGTGAATAATGGAACCCAAACTTCTTCACTAGGCCCAGAATCAACATTAACTAATGTTTTTGCTCAAATTCTTGTGCAGTGTCACATTCGGATGTTTTATAATAATTCATTTACTCAACCAATACTTACTGAGTGATTATTATAGGACTATAGCAGTAAAATGAAATATTTAAAAATCTCTCTCCTCACAGAGCTTGCGTTCTGTGAGTGGAAGAACAAGCACAATAAATATGTATATTTCATAATTTATTAGAAAGTGAAAAGTGATGAGAAAAAATAGTGCCAGGTAAGGATGGTCCGACCCCAGGATGGGGTGGGGGCTGCATCTCTTGCCTCTGCCTTTATTTCAAACAAAGGATGCCACTCTGGTTTAAGCCACTATGCTTTCAAGACAATTGAGAAAGTAAAGCTATAATGTATTTGTTATTATTTTTATAAGTTTTTATTCTTCCAATTGCTTGCTATAACATAAATCAGTCTATGAATCAAACAAAACACACTCTCAAGTATTAAAATGATTATTCCTTTCTATTGCTATTCCTTGTTTTAATAAACCAGTAATTTAAACACAGCAGGTAGAATTTAGGAGAGTAAACACATGGAACCTGTTATAAATTTAGAAACAATGGAATCCATCATAACAGTAGCCCTTTGGCTGTCTTTCATTGGGTGGTGTTAGGATTTAATAAAGTGGGATGGTTTTAAGTATATGGTGTATATTACCAGAAGGTAGATTGCTAATAGAATCAATTCCTAAAGTGTCCTAATCATTCAAAGTATGCTTTTGGATATATCTAAAATCATCTCACAGGAAAATGAACAGACCCACTGAGAAATTCAAAGTAGGGCATTTAGCAATACAAATACAATTGATTTTAATACGGCTGATATTAACTCCTTGTAATATTCAGATGAATATATGACAATCACATGTGTGTGTGTGTACACATATATATGTTTAAGTATGGTTCTATGTTGAAGCAATCAGATGTGATATATAAACCAATAAACCAGTAAATTGGTCTTGTCAATACTCTTGATACTCTATTTTTGCTTCCAACTTCCTACTATCAGCTGCATAATGTCTAGAATTGCATTAGTTAATTCATTTCTTGTGCTATCTTTTATTGAACTAGGAGAGAAAAACACACTCACTTGCCTTCTGCCCTTCCACACATATCAGGTTTTCCTATCATTTAACTCAGAGCAGCACAGAACATAATCAGGGCTTTTACTTAAATTACACTGTACATGAACTTTGGTCAGAAAACCCTCTAGTGTGCACCCATGCAGTTCCTTGGGGGCTATAAGAGTGAGAATGAAATTGCCCACCAGAGGAAGCTTAGTAACAATCATGAAAGTGTCTTGACTCAACGAAGCAATCACTTCCTTTCAAATCAGCTACATTAGCTAGAGAGGAAGAAAAACCTAATGCATCTGTGTGTTTCTCAGTTTTTTTTTCTTTTTTTGGCGCCATTCTTGTTCTTTTCCTGTAAATCCACCTGCTTCAGCTCAGCTTTTCGTCACCGATCACTGTGTTTTCTATAATATACTATAAACTAAATAACTAAACAATGTATATTTTATTATTACAACCATGCACCAAAATTTTACCACAGAGGACATTCTCCTGAACAGTATGCTTTTTAAAGGCATGAAGCCTGGAAAAATTAAATTAAATTTGTTTCTATGAGCTTTATAAATAAATTTGAGAAAACTTCATATATTTTGACTTTAAAATCCAATACAAGTATCTCTAGCTTAAATGTCCATGGGGCCAGGAAGTCCACATAAATATAAAAACAAAAATGTAGAAATCAGGGGACTACACTGGAATATAGGGGACTAGGAACAATGTGAAACCTGAACACACTGTACCATACTAAATTCCAAATACTATTTTTATAAAGTTGATTTGCAAATGGTTTTTAAATAAAAGACAACTTAAAATACAAGAATATTTCTTAATGATAAAAATAGTTAAACTAAGTCTTCATTGTACTAAATGTCAAAACAAAATAACAAAAACAATAAACAACCAAAAACTCACTATCTTTTTTTTAAATTTAAGTTCTGGAATACATGTGCAGAACATGCAGGTTTGTCACATAGATATATGTGTGCCATGGTGGTTTCCTGTACCTGTCAACCTGCCATCTAGGTTGTAAGCACTGCATTCATTAGCTATTTGTCCTGATGCTCTCCCTCCCCGCACCCCACCCTTGACAGGCCTCAGTGTGTGATGCTCCTCTCCCTGTGTCCATATGTTCTTATTGTTCAACTCCCATTTATGGGTGAGAACACATAGTGTTTGGTTTTCTGTTCCTGTGTTAGTTTGCTGAGGATGATGGCTTCCAGTTTCATCCATATCCCTGCAAACGACATGATCCCATTCCTTTTGGTGGCTGCACAGTATTCCATGGTACGTACCACATTTTGTTTATCCAGTCTCAAAAAAAATTAAGATAACTTACTCTTAAATATCAAAACAAAACAACAACAAACAGCCAAAAAAAGTTATCTTAAACTAAGTCTTCATTGTACTAAATATCAAAACACAACAACAACACAAAACAACCAAACAAATAAAAAGCCGAGGACAAAAATACAGGCTATGACCTGGATGTCCATCATGAATCTGATTATCTAACATTCTCCTAGAAATCTTGGCCAAAGCATAACTGGGCAAAAATAAGGAAAACATGCTAAAGTTATGGAAAAAATTCTGTGTCGCATACACATTATGTGAAGACAATATAATTTCATGCCATCAAAATAAGAGATTTGACTCAAAATCTTTCAGAACAGAGATGTTATTTGAATAATATCTTGGTAAACAGCCATATAATCATAAAGAATCATTAACTTTTCTAAAAACCAACCATAGCCACTTAGAAGATATAATGCTAAGTAACAAACCAAAAACTATTAGAAAGCTCCAGGGGTAGCCACAGTGGCTCAGGCCAGTTGTCCTGGCACATGAGAAGGCGAAGCTATGCGTTCAAGGCCAGCCTGGGCAACATAGAAACCTCTCACACATTTAAAAAAAAAAGCTCCAGATAACACTCAATAATTAATTAATTAATATTAGACTTTTATAGGAACCTATAGGTGGTCATCAAGATTATTAATCTTACTCAGAAACCCAAACTGAAAGGCACATTAGTAACAACAAATTTCTATCTGACTTAAATTTTCTATTTCTGAGACAGAAAAAAAAATTATACCAATTTTATTTTCTTTTTTAAATTTATTTTTAATTTTTGAGACAGAGTCGTAGTCTGTTACCCAGGTTTGAATGCAGTGGCACCATCACAGCTCACTGCAGCCTTGAGCCTCAAACTGGTTCAAGCAATCCCCTCACCTCAGCCACTTGAGTAGCTGAGACTACAGTCATGCACCACCATGCCCAGTAACTTTTTTATTCTTTGTAGAGGGGGGAATCTTGCCATGTTGCCCAGGCTTGTCTCAAACTCCTGGACTCAAGTGATCCTCTCACCTCAGCCTCCCAAAGTGCTGGGATTACGAGTATGAGTCACTGTGCCCAGCCTTCTTCTTCTTCTTTATAGAAAGCCTAATCTGTGAGAATTGGTCAGCTGCTGACAGAATATTCAAGAACTGGTACCACGTTGGACAAATCAGCTTTCTCAACTGCTTGTTCTTACTTCCTTCCCAAATCTTGTAGGTATTTGATATATTGGTGATTTGAAAATCTAAATAGGATAACAGTTGAAGTTTGCTAACAAGTTCTAATTAATTGAGCCATATTCTTTCTTCCCCTAAGGCCCTCCCTCACAGTAAATTATGAGGCACTTTAACTTGCAAACCACTAGAGTGCTGTGGAGTGGCTAACTGCTTCAGGGCTTTATCCCGCAGTAGCCCAAGACGTTCATGCATCATGTGCTCACTGGACCAAGAATCCTCAAGGAGCTGAAGCGTGTCCTTAACTTCTAAACAGGAAGATGCTTTCAGTACTTGAGTAATTGTGGTAATTCAAAGGTTAAGTATGATAAGTATATTGTTGTTTCTCATATTTTAAAATTCCCCAAAAGTCATATCAAAGTAGGTTTTCTTTCTTGTTAGACTGAAGCTTGACAATATTACCGTCTATGTAAATAAGTTAATGTGTAGTTTGGAAAGTTGCCTTTCAAATTATGAAGTACCTGATCTTAGAAATCAATTGCCCCTCCAATCTTTCCGATTTTGCCTTCCTTCATTTAACAATTCATGCTCCTCATGGATCTAAGATTACTTATATGTATGTATTGTATTTAAAGGCTCATTCAGGTAATGTCTTTTATCACACTGAAACATACTTCAATACAAAACAATCAACATAATAGATTATTGGGTTTAGTTTAAACAAAATAATCCTGTTTCTAAAAAATCTTGTAATTTAAAAAGACTATTTCATGAAGCAAAATATTCAGGACTTCCCATGCTTTTGTTTGTTTGTTTGTTTTTAATAGGGTTTTAGGCCACTTACTCTGACAAAAGCTAAGGAAAGTTTATCTTCTTGTTAATTTTTCTTTTCACATTTTACTTCTCTTTTATTTAATATTAAGAAGCCACCATTTTTTTTTTTAAGATGGAATTTCACTCTTGTCACCCAGGCTGGAGTGCAATGGTGAGATCACAACTCACTGCAACCTCCACCTCCTGGGTTCAAGTGATTCTCCTGTCTCAGCCTCCTGAGTAGCTGGGACTACAGGCACCTGCCACCACATCTGGCTAATTTTTGTATTTTTAGTAGAGACAGCATTTACTGTGTTGGCCAGGCTGGTCTCAAATTCCTGACCTCAGGTGAACTGCCGACCACGGCCTCCCAAAGTGCTGGGATTACAGGCGTGAGCCACTGTGCCTGGTTACAAACTTCTTAATTTGGCTTATAAGGCTCTGCATAGTCTGGTCCCTTCACCTCTCATTCCCAGCATCCTCTGCTCTCTGAGCTCCCTCTCTCCTCTTTTCTTTTTTTTTTATTGTGTTTGGGCTCTGGGGTACATGTGCACATCCTGCATCCTGCAGGATTATTGCATAGGTACATACAGGCCATGGTGGTTTGCTGTCTCCATCACCCACCCCAACCGTTGCCTACATCAGGCATTTCTCCCGGTGTTATTTCTCCCCATCCTCCTCACCCCCACCCCGTTATCCCTCCCCTTCCCTCCCCTCCACCCCCCAACCTAGCCCTGTGAGTGTTGTTCCCTTCCGTGTACCCAAGTGTTCTCATTGTTCATCACGCGCCTATGAGTGAAAACATGCTGTGTTTGGTTTTCTGTTCTTGTGTCAGTCTGCTGAGAATGATGGTTTCTAGGTTCATCCGTGTCTCTACAAAGGACACAAACTCATCGTTTTTTATTGCTGCATAGTATTCCATGGTGTATATGTACCACATTTGCTTTGTCCAGTCTATCATCAATGGGCATTTGGGTTGGTTCCAGGCCTTTGCTATTGTAAACAGTGCCACAATGAACATACGTGTGCATGTGTCTTTATGATTGAACGATTTATAATCCTTTGGGTATATACCCAGTAATGGGATTGCTGGGTCAAATGAAATTTCTATTTCTAGATCCTTGAGGAATCGCCACACTGTCTTCCATAATGTTTGAACTAATTTACACTCCCACCAACAGTGTAAAAATGTTCCTATTTCTCCACATCCTCTCCAGCATCTGTTGTCTCCAGATTTTTTAATGATTGCCATTCTAACTGTCATGAGATGGTATCTCAATGTGGTTTTGATTTGCATTTCTCTAATGACCAATGATGATGAGCATTTTTTCATATGTTTGTTGGCCACATATTTGTCTTCTTTTGAAAAGTGTCTGTTCATATCCTTTGTCCACTTTTGAATGGGTTTGTTTGTTTTCTTCTTGTAAATCTGCTTTAGTTCTTTGTAGATTCTGGATATTAGCCCTTTGTCTGATGGGGAGATTGTGACAATTTTTTTCTCATTCTGTTGGTGCTGGCTTACTCTAATGATTGTTTCTTTTGCTGTGCAGAAGCTCTTAAGTTTAATTAGGTCCCATTTGTCTATTTTGGCTTTTGTTGCCATTGCTTTTGGTGTTTTAGTCATGAAGTCCTTGCCTGTGCCTATATCCTGAGTGGTGTCGCCTAGGTTTTCTTCTTGGTTTTTATGGTGTTAGTTCTTATGTTTAAATCTTTAATCCATCTGGAGTTAATTTTTGTATAAGGTGTAAGGAAGGGGTCCAGGTTCAGCTTCCTGCATATGGCTAGCCAGTTTTCCCAATACCATTTATTAAACAGGGAATCCTTTCCCCATTGCTTGCTTTTGTCCAGTTTATTAAAGATCAGATGGTTGTAGATGTGTGACATTGCTTCTGAGAACTCTGTTCTGTTCCATTGGTCTGTATCTCTGTTTTGGTACCAGTACCATGTTGTTTTGATTACTGTAGCCTTGTAGTATAGTTTGAAGTCCAGTAGTGTGATGCCTCCCGCTTTGTTCTTTTTGCTTAGAATTGACTTGGCTATGCAGGCTCTCTTTTGGTTCCATGTAAAGTTTAAAGTGGTTTTTTCCAGTTCTGTGAAGAAGGTCAATGGTAGCTTGATGGGGATAGCATTGAATCGATAAATTACTTTGGGCAGTATGGACATTTTCACAATAATTATTCTTCCTAGCCATGAGCATGGAATATTTTTTTGATCTGTTTGTGTCCTCTCTTATTTCCTTGATCAGTGGTTTGTAGTTCTCCTTTAAGAGATCTTTTACCTCCTTTGTTAGTTGTACTCCTAGGTGTTTTATTCTCTTTGTAGTAATTGTAAATGGGAGTTTCCTTATGATTTGGCTCTCTGTTTGTCTGTTATTTGTGTATAGGAATGCTTGTGATTTCTGCACATTGATTTTGCATCCTGAGACTTTGCCAAAGTTGCTTATCAGCTTAAGGAGGTTTTGAGCTGAGATGATGGGGTCTCCTAAATATACAATCATGTCATCTGCAAATATGGACAATTTGACTTCTTTTCCTAATTGAATGTCCTTTATTTCTTTTTCTTGCCTAATTGCTCTGGCTAGAACTTTCAATACTATATTGAACAGGAGTGGTGAGAGAGCGCATCCTTGTCTAGTGCCAGTTTTTAAAGGGAAAACTTCTAATTTTTGCCCATTCAGTATGATATTGGTTGTGGGTTTGTCATAAATAACTTTTATTGTTTTGAGATACATTCCATTGATACCTAGTTTATTGAGAGATTTTAGTACAAAGGGCTGTTGAATTTTGTCAAAGACCTTCTCTGCATCTATTGAGATAATCATGTGGTTTTGTCTTTGGTTCTATTTATGTGGTGAAGTACGTTTATAGATTTGCATATGTTGAACCAGCCTTGCATCTCTGGGATGAAGCCTACTTGATTGTGGTTGATAAGCTTTTTGATGTGCTGTTATATTCAGTTTGCCGGTATTTTACTGAAGATTTTTGCATCAATGTTCATCATGGATATTGGCCTGAAGTTTTCTTTTTTAGTTGTGTCTCTGCCAGCTTTTAGTATCAGGATGATGTTGGTCTCATGGAAAGAGTTAGGGAGGATTCCCTCTTTTTGTATTGTTTGGAATAGTTTCAACAGGAATGGTACTAGCTCCTGTTTGTATGTCTGGTAGAATTCAGCTGCGAACCCGTCTGGACCTGGACTTTTTTTGGTCAGTAGGCTATTAATTGGTGCCTTGACTTCAGACCTTGTTATTTGTCTATTCAGGGTTTCAACTTCTTCTTGGCTTAGTCTTGGGAGTGTGCAAGTGTCCAGGAATTTATCCATTTCTTCCAGATTTACTGGTTTATGTGCATAGAGTTATTTGTAGTAATCTCTGATGGTAGTTTGTATTTCCGAGGAATCAGTGGTGATCTCCCCTTTATCGTTTTTTATTGCATCTATTCAACTCTTCTCTCTTTTCTTTTTTATTAGTCTAGCTAGCGGTCTATTTTTTTTATCTTTTCAAAAAACTAGCTCCTGGATTATTGATTTTTTGAAGGGTTTTTTGTGTCTCTGTCTCCTTGAGCTCTGCTCTGATCTTAGTTATTTCTTGTCTTCTGCTTGCTTTTGAGTTTTTTTGATCTTGCTCCTCTAGCTCTTTCAATTTGGATGACAGGCTGCTCAGATTTGCATTGACTACCCATGGTGCCCGACCGCCTGGCAGGGCTCTCGTGGACCGTGGGTTGCAGTAGGGATGAAGTCAGCACAGAATCTGAATCAGAGCACCAAGGCGGTTAAGTCCCCCAACCCTCCAAGCTGGCTGCACGTTTCAGGTGGGGATGCACTCCCCCACACCATCTAGATTTGCCCCCCTGGGCGGCTTTTGTCCTGTGGCTCCTTTCGGGGGCCTATTTTCAGTGCATTATCAGTCCCACAAAACGAACCCAGCACCTGGTTTGGAATCGTGAAGTCCTCTAGCCCTCTGCATCTCATTTGCTGGGAGCTGCATTTCGGTGCTGGCTTCTCTCAGCCATCTTGGCACCCCTCCTTCTTGTTAAATTTTTTAACTTGATTTAATTTATCAAAGCAACTTGCAGAAGGTCCAAGAAAGCTTATTTCTTGTTAAATTGTTTTTGACTGCAAACAAAAAGTTTAATTTTCCAAAGAAAATTATTTGAAAATTAAGGACTAATCTAAATTATGCTAAAAGCATAAAATACTAAGCATAGAAAACATATGTCAAAAGTATTTTAATACTAAAGTCACAAAAATTTTTTCTAGTAAAATTTTTCTTATGCTAAAAGTGCAACTATTCACTTTGGGAGGCTGAGGAGGATGGATCACCTGAGGTCAAGGTTTGAGATCAGCCTGGCCAACATGGTAAAACTCCATCTCTACTAAAAATAAAACAATTAGCCAGGCATCATGGCGCATGCCTGTAGTACCAGCTATCTGGGAGGCTGGGGCAGGAGAATGGCTTGAACCTGGGAGGTAGAGGTTGCAGTGAGTGGAGATTGTGTCACAGCATTCCAGCCTGGCAACAGAGCAAGACTCTGTCTCAAAAAACTAAAATAAAGTAAAAATAAAAGTGCAATTATTGAATACCAACTAAAATGATGGCCAAATGAAGTCTGACATTTATGTGGAATTTAATTGATATTGGGAAACTTCATATTCTGGTAGCAAAAAAAAAAGTTCTTTTGAAATTTTTACATAATGAAAAATTTATATAATTTTTACATAATAGTTAAGCAGAGGTAGGTAAAATTCAGTAACCTGACCAACTGCTTAGACATTGACTACCTCACTAATATATTAGAAAACTGAAGTCTTTCCTAGTTTCTTTTTTTACTACGTAGCCATGTTTATATTGAGAAGGTCATTGGATCGCTAAAGTATCACCTTTATGATCTCTAGTTTTATTTACCATTTCTATGATTCTAAGATTCTTAAGCATCCTTTTTACTATCATATAGATTCTTGTGCTCACATTTTTATTTTAAAGGTATATAAATTTCACTGACATATAAACCCAGTGGTTTAAATGTATGAATCCATCTGTCATCAACAAACTGAAATAGTAATCTCTCTGGATGTTAAAATAACTCTTACCAAGATTATTTCTTCAATGATGTATGGCAGATGTTATAAAGCGTTGTTTGCAACGTTTCATTGGAGGTTTCATTAACGTGGATTTGAAGTGACAATATAAAAATAACTACATTTAAGAATTAGTTAAGTGTCATGTGCATCAATTTTAGTATTAAACAGAAAAGGACAGCACATATAGATATTCTGCTAATTTCCTGGGCAAATCTGTCTGCTTACCTAGGAGTAGGCAGTTCTTCTGAGGAAAAAAAAAGTAATTTTTTCTTATCTGCTAACATTTCTAAAACTCGAATGTTTTATTAAAATGCTCCTTCTCCAACTGGACAAACATTGTCCTGGAACTTTGCTATTCTGTTTTTGTGTGTGTGTGTGTGGTTGTTGGTTTTTGTTCTGTTTTGTTTTGCTTTGCTTTTTTTAAAGAAGAGACAGGAAAGGAAACAAATTGATTTTTATAAACTGACCAAATACTTTATATATCTAATATCTATGTAAAATATTTCTGTATTTCAGTAGAAAGGATGCTTTCCTAAGGACTTATTTTTAGCCTTCCAAATCAATGAAAGAGATTCAATCCACTTAGGACCCCAATGGTTTCTAAAGACACAAATCCAGGTCAGTTCAATAAACTTACAGAAAGTGATTTTCCTATATATTTTCTTTTTCTTAATAATTGTTTAAATGTCTCAAAGCAAAAAAAAAAAAATTGTAAATGGTCTAAAAATTTTATTTAGCTCTTGTTTTCCATCTTTAGGGAAAAACAGCTATAAATGAGAACAATGTAAACAGTTTAATACAATATCACTTCTAAAATAATCTAGGCTACGTGCACTACTGGGAAAACAATTCTCATCACATATTTGCTCAGACAATTTGAATTATGCACTTAACACAAGTGCTTATGTTATTTTTATTACCAATTTTTGTACATGTGTATGTCTAATGGCCACAGCAGTCTCAAGGTAAATTTAGGGTCACAATTATTACCCTAACCCTGGATTTCTCTACCTCAGGCACAACCAGTATAGATCCCTATCCTTTATTCTAACTACTCCTCATCCTTTGCAGAAGGATCTAAGCCCTGCAATCACATATGCTGAGAACTCATCCCTCTCCGCATCTCTGGAACGTCTGCCATTTACCTTCCCTACTCTCAGCCTTCAGCATTGCTGCCTGATGTTAAGGATTCTATGCTGACCATGATGCTCTTCAGACCATGAGTGTCTCTGCATCCATCATAAAACCACTGGTGGCACCTCCACTCCACAAAGCCACATGAACAGCACTTCCGGTCAGTATCAGAGCTGTTGCTGGGGTCACCTCCATTGACTACTGTCACCTCTAACACTGATTTTTGCTGGTGTCCACTGCAGGCCATGCCACATTCTCTCCAATATCTTCCTGGTTCTGATCAAACCTGCACTCACACCTCTGTCCATCCCATGTCCCATCAGCAATGGCAAGTGAAGGGGTCCAGTATATGTCATCTCCCAGCTCTTAGTCACCACGTTACATAGAGGCCCCCAACAACTGATGGAGATCTCAGTTTTTACTCCAAGCCCCTCCTATTAACTCCCAGGAATAAATGCCTGAGGATTAGATCACAGGACAATACAACTGGCAAACATTGTACTGTAATCAAAACTACCTTTCCTCTCTGGCCCTGAGATATTGGCATGAGATCAAGCTCGTGAGCCTGACTGTCTCTTTCCTTAGAATTAGTCTCTTCCCAGGAGGTATCTTAGTCTTTCTTAAAATGAAAATGCAACAAATGAACTAGTCGAATGGTGGCAAAAGACAGCTTAGTGAAGCTTGAATTTAATATGAAATTTCACTGATACAGTATAGCTTCTTATTCTCATGCCAAAAAGTATTTTTTTTTTTTATTTCACTCAATATTGAAAGGGAACTAAGTTTAAAAAAGAAAGCATTTTGGGGTCCAACTACCACATCATTAATGTATCAGAAAACCTAAATTTCTGTCTCAGTTTTTTCACTGCATGCCCGTGTTCATTTTAAGCCACTTTAATCCACATTCTCAGACATGCTCAATCCTAAACTGAACACAGCTTAATTCAACTAAACTGGAATCCCAATTATACTATTATGGTATATTTACACACACACACACACACACTTCTTTTGGCCATATGTCTACAAATATTCATTCATTGAAAGAAAGAAATGCTATTTATGAAATATATGTAAAAATTTTATATGAGCACATATTATGTGTTTGATAGTGCCAGGCAAATCTGAATTGATCAACTGTAATCTTTTATATATTTTTTTGAGATGTACAGTGGCACAATCTCAGCTAACTGCAACTTCCACCTCCTGAGTTCAAGCAATTCTCCTGCCTCAGCTTCCCAAGTAGCTGCGATTATAGGCATGCACCGCCATGCCCGGCTAATTTTTTTATTTTTAGTAGAGACAGGGTTTCGCCATGTTGGCCCGGCTGGTATTGAATTCCTGACCTCCAGTGATCCAATCACCTCAGCCTCCCAAAGTGCTGGGATTACGGGCATGAGCCAGTGCGCCCAGCCTGCTCGACTGTAATCTAAACACAGGCACATCTCATTTGATTGCTCTTCACTTTATCGTGCTTTGCAGATAGTGCATTTTTCACAAATTGAAGGGTTTTGGCAACCGTGCATCAAGCAAGTCTATCGGCGCCCTTGGTCCAGCAGCACATGCTCACTTTGTGTCTCTGTGTCACATTTTGGTAATTCAATATTTCGAACTTTTTCATTACATTGTTTGTTATGGTGATCTGTGATCACTGATAGTTGACAATACTATTGTGATTGTTTTGCGGCACCATAAGTCATGTCCATATAAGGCAGCACGCTTAATAGATAAATGTAGTGTGTGTTCTGACTGCTCCACCGACCAGCTATTCTCTTTATCCCCTATCTTTCTCCCTCTACTCAGTCCCCCCATTCCCTGAAATACAACAATATTGAAACTAAACCAATTAATATCCTTACAGTGGCCTCTACATGTTCAAGTGAAAGGAACAGTCATACATCTCTCACTTTATTCAAAAGCTAGAAATGACTAAACTTAGTGTGGAAGGCATGTAGAAAGGTGAGACAGACAGAAAGCTAGGCGTCTTGGACCCAACAGCCACAATGTGAATGCAAAGGAAAAGCTCTTCACAGAAATTCAAAGTGCTGCTCCAGTGAGCACATGAATTATAAGAAAGCAAAATGGCCTTGCTAATATGGAGAAAGTTCTAGTGGTGTGGATAGAAGATGAAATCAGCCACAGTACTCTCTTAAACCAAAACCCGATCCAGAGCAAGACCCTAACTTTCTTCAATTCTATGAAGGCTGAGACAAGTGAGAAAACTGCAGAAGAAAAAATTGAAACTAGCTGAGGTTGGTTCATGAGGCTTAAAGAAAGAAGCCATTTCCATGACAGAGAAGTGCAAGGTGAAGCAGCAAGTGCTGATGCAGAATCTGCAGCAAGTTGTCCAGATCTAGTAAGATCATTGATGAAGGTGGCTATGCAAAACACGGGTTTTCCATGTAGATGAAATAGCCTTCTGTGGGAAGAAGGACTATTCTAGGACTTTCACAGCTAGAGAGAAGTCAATGTCTGTCTTCAAAGCTTCAAAGAATAGTTGGACTCACTTGTTAGGGGCTAATGCAGCTGATCACCTTAAGATGAAGCCAATACTATGTGCCATTCTGCAAATCCTAAGGGCCCTTAGGAATTATGCTACATCTGCCTGTGCTCCATAAATGGAACAAGAAAGCCTGGCTGACAGCACATCTGTTAACAGCTTGTTTTACTGAATATATTAAGCCCACTGTCGAGACCTACTGTTCAGAAAAAGAGATTTTTTTTTCAAAATATTGCTTCTCATTGACAGTGCACCTGGTCCCCAAGAGCTCTGATGGAGAAGCATAAGGAGATAAATGTTGTTTTCATGTCTGCTAACACAACATTCATTCTGTAGCCCATGGATTAAGGAGTAGTTTTGACTTTCAAATCTTATTATTTCAGAAATACATTTCATAAAGGTACAGCTCCCATAGGTAGAAATTCTTCTGTTGAATCTAGGCAAAGGAAATTAAAAACCTTCTAGAAAGGATTCACAATTCTAGTTGTTATTAAGAACATTTGTGATTCATGGGAGGAGGTCAAAAATATCAACATTAACAGGAGTTTGGAAGAAATTGATTCTGACCCCCATGGGTAACTTTGAGGGGTTCAAGACTTCTGTGGAGGAATTAACTGCAGATGTGGGAGAAATAGCAGGAGAACTAGAGTTAGAAGGAGAAGCTGAAAATAGACAGAAGTGCTGCAATCTCCTGATAAAACCTGAATGGATAAGAAGTTCCTTTTTACGAATGAGCAAAGAACGTGATTTCTTAAAATGGAATCTTCTCCAGGTGAAGATGCTGTGAACATTGTTTAAAGTGATGACAAAGGATTTAGAATATCACATAAACTTACCTGACAAAGCAGCTGCAGAGTTTGAGAAGATTGATTCTAATTTTGACAGTCCTACTGTGGGTGAAAGGCTATCCAATAGCATCGGATGCGACAGAGAAATCTTTTGTGAAAGGAAGAGTCAATTGCTGTGGCAAACTTCATTGTTGTAGTATTTTAAGATAAAACTTCCACAGCCACCCCAACCTTCAGCAACCACCACGGATCAGTCAGCAGCCATCAACATCTAGACAAGATATTCCACCAACAAAGATTATGACTCACTGAAGGCTCAGAGGATTGTTGCATTTTTTAGCAGCAAAGTATTTTTTTAATTAGGGTACGTACATATTTTTGAAAATAATGCTATTGCACACTTAATAGACTACACTAGAGTGTAAACATAACTTTTATGTGCACTGGGAAACCAACACATTTACATGACTCACTGCTTTGTGATATTCATGCTATTGCCATGGTCTGGAACTAGACCCACAATATCTCCAAGGTATGCCTGTAGTTGCCCTCAATGTAATTCTTCTGACATAATATATTTCATAAACACAGAAATCCTTTGTGTCTTTTCTGTTTACTTTTATATTTCTCATACCTGGCATAGTGTCTGAAAAATAGAAAATATTCAGTAAATATGCTTTTCAATGAATGAGGAGGAAGAAATGGAGACACATAAAGCATTTTTGATCTTTTATGTATCTAACTCCTGATCAAAATGTTGACTAAATTACTTTAGTCCAACTAATCATGCATATATTACTTCTATTTTCATTGATGCTGTAGTGGCATTATTAGTAATAGAGTACAGTCAGTGAATAATCCAAGGCCTATGAACCATAGGGACATTTATCTGATTCTGGGGGGCTTATTTGTCTTTGCTATCTTGCATCCATTTCCTCTCCCTAATAGCATCACAATTTCCCAGTTTCATTGTGTACAGTCTTGATGGCCCAGTAACTCCAGATTCCTCTCTCCAACTACAGAAGCCAAGGAGGGCTTGACAGAACCTACTTCTCCTACCCTGTGATAAAGCCAGGAGGCAAGCAAGTGGCTAATATATGGCCAATCAAATGTTCTCCCCTAAGACTTTGAATTTTGGATAGGTGAAGCAAGAATGGAAAGAACACTTGGCATTTACACATCACAGTGGTAAGAGCTGCATCAAAACCAGACTGCTCCTGCTATGGGGCAGTTGCCGTGTTTCCAACTTCCTGTACCTGTAGACATCTTGGTTTTTGCCCATTCCCACTATTGAATCTCAGAGCTCATGAAATCCTTCTGTTTGAATTAGTAAGAGATAGTTTCTGTTGTTTAGGAGCTCTAAGTGGCACATGTTCACACAAGCATCATAACAGCCAGTCTGAATCCTTGGAAGATGCCACTGTGTGATGTCTAGCCAAAGAGAAACAACTGTAATGCACAACTCCCAGGAGAAAAGAGGGAAAAGCAGGATTGTATTCCTCAATATTGTCAATTCTGCTTTTTTTTAGTAAGCATAGCTATGACTGGCTTAAACGATAATACATACAATCACATGGTTTCCTTTCCACTTAGTTTTGAAATAACCCCAATAAAAGTTAGAAATTAAAAGGGAAAAACTTCCGAAGTGCAATTTTTAAAACTCACCATGAGGCTGGGCATGGTGGCTCATGCTAGTAATCCGAGCACTTTGGGAGGCTGAGGCAGGTGGATCACCTGAGGTCAGGAGTTCAAGACCAGCTTGGCCAACATAGTGAAACCCTGTCTCTACTAAAAATACAAAACTTAGCCGGGTGTGATGGTGGGTACCAGTAATCCCTGCTACTTGTGAGGCTGAGGCAGGAGAATTGCTTGAATCCAGGAGGTGGAGATTGCACTGAGACGACATGGCACCACTGCACTCCAGCTTGCATGGCAAGAGTAAGACTCCATCTCAAAACCAAAATAAAACCAAACAAACAAACAAAAAAACTCACCATGAGTTTAACTGTTCTACTATTCAGGCCTATAATTATTTCTTTTTCTTCTTATCTGGAAACTTCCTATAGCCCCTTCTCACATCTGTCCCAAATTACATTTTACTGCCATTTCGAATTTAGCCCATGAGTCGGAGGCCAGCCTAGGCAACATAGCGAGACTCTGTTTCTATAAAAAATAAACAATAGAACTCAAGTGTTAACTCTCTTTTTAGTACCACCACCTTATATATTCAGGATACTAAAGGTGCCCTTTCTCCCCACCCAGCCCTCAGGCTTTGTTAGGAAACAAAACCAACTCTCTCTGTGAAATTCTAAGCAGTTCTGCCTTCTCTACTCATCTCTTTTCAACTACGGTAATTCCAGATATGCTGTTATCATCTAGCAAATCATCTTCAGGCAGGATGTAGCGGCAGTGGGCACTGAGGATGAGCTGAGACACTGCAATCAGGGAAGTAGTGTGCACACTACAAGCAACAGTTCTGGGCAAGATGGAGCAGAGGACATGCAACCCAGCAAAGGACAAGAGTAGACACTTCTGAAAAGAAGGCATGCATGCAGCCAACTGGCATAGGAAAAAAAGCTCAATATTACTGATCATTAGAGAAATGCAAATCAAAACCACCATGAGATACCATCTCATACCCGTCAGAAAGGCTATGACTGAAAGATCAAAAAAATAACACATGCTGGTGAGATGCGGAGAAAAGGGACCACTTATGCGTTGTTGGTGGGAGTGTAAATTAGTTCAGCCACTGTACACAGCAGCAGTGCCATTTGACCCAGCAGTCCCATTATTCAGTATATACACTGAGGAATATAAATCATTCTACCATAAAGACACATACACGCGAATGTTCGCTGTAGCACTATTCACAATAGCAAAGCCACAGAATCAACCAAAATGCCCATCAATGACAGACTGGATAAAGAAAACGTGTTTTATATACACCATGGAATACTATGCAGTTATAAAGAAGAATGAGATCATTTTGACAGAACATGGATGGAGCTGGAGGCTATTATCCTTAGCAAACTAACACAGAAACAGAAAACTAAATACTGCATGTTCTCATTTATAAGTAGGAGCCAAATGATAAGAACTTTCAAACCCAAAGAAGAAAACAACAGACACTGCTGTCTATCTGAAGGTGGAGGCTCGGAGGAGGGAGAGGAGCAGAAAAAATAGCTATTGGATACTGGGCTTAATTGGGTGATGAATTAATACCTGGGTGATGAAATAATCTATACAACAAACTCCTGTGACATGTATTTACCTATGTAACAAACTTTCACAGGTACCCCCAAACCTAAAATAAGTGTTAGAAACTTGTATTATTAAAAAATAAAAGAACAGGTGCTGGTGAAGTTGTGGAGAAAAAGGAATACTTACATGCAGTTTGTAGAAGTGTAAATGAGTTCAACTGCAGAAAACAGTGTGGTGATTTCTCAAAGATCTAAAATCAGAAATACAATTCGACTCAGCAATCCCATTAGGGGATAAATACCAGAAGGAATATAAACTGTTCTACTATAAAGACATATACATGCATATGCTCATTGCAGCACTATTCACAATAGCAAAGATATGGAATCAACCTAAACGGCCATCAATGGTAGACTGCATAAAGGAAATGTGGTAGATATACACCATGGAATACTATGCCGCCATAATACAATGAGATCATGTCCTTTGCAGAAACAGAAATGGAGTTTGAGGCTATTATCCTTAGCAAACTAATGCAGGAATAGAAAACCAAATACCA